>NC_092334.1:660322500-661606250 GCF_046630445.1 Rutidosis leptorrhynchoides
AAAATAAGATTTTTCACCAAAGAAAATCTTTTAATTCAAAGTTTAAGATAGGTTTTTAAAATTAAACCCAAAACAGCCCCCGATGATCTATGACGGCGTATGTTTAGTTTTAAGGTGTTCTTCGTGTTTACAAGTTTTATATCCTTATGTTAGCTTGACATACTATCATAATACATGTGTTGAAGTATTTTAAAAATTAAGTTAGAAGGATTAAATTTGTTTGTGAACAAGTTTAGAATTAATCTAAACTATGTTCTTGTTGTTGTAAGTTATAAACTCATAATAAGATAGCTATATGGATATGAATCGAAAAAGATTATGAATAAGGTGACTACCTCAAATTAAATGAACAAAGTTGCTGAGAAAATAAGATGATAATCTTGTGATCAAAGATATCCTTGATGGCTTGTAATCCTTGGAGTAGAATCATAGAATGAACAAAAGTTCGAATAAGATATCTATCTTGAATTAAGATAGTTATAAGTATATGAATTGAATCAAAGCTTATATATGATTCTTTCCTTAATAAAGAAGAGTAGATGAGTTAACAAAGTGTTCTTGAAGATAGTTTATGATCAAAGTGAATGAAGATTTTCTAGTATTTGAAGTATGTGTGTTTAAAGAGTGTTTAAAGAGTAAGAAATGTAGAGAATACTTGGAGTTCTTGTGTGTGAGTATTATGAGAGTGAAGGTAATTTAAATAGCTGATATGAATGAGTAAAAAAAGTGTTAAAAGTCATGGTTCATGCATATGGTTAAGAGACTTTATCAAAATTTGGAATATAGCATAATAATGCAAACTAGAAGTTAAATGTTGGTTCCCACAAGTCTCCATCATGTTTATCCTTGTCTTGTGACTCATAGGGCTGCTAAGGAGGCTATAATTGGTATTTCATATTGGTATATACTCATAGTATTTAAGTATGAAAGCTGGGTATGATACGGGTATAAATACCGAATGAATACGAATAGAATTCTTGATGGAATTGAATGAGATTATGAGTATAGCTATCTTTGTTGAGTATAAGTATGTTAGTATATATGTTTAAGTCCTTCAAAAGTGTATTAATACATATTAATACAATACATATACATACATTTTAATTTAGAAGTTATTACAACGTTAATCGTTATATATATATGTATATAATCTTGAAGTCTTTAAGTTAGTAATCTCATTTTATCTATATAACCAATTGTTATTATATGTAATGAGATAATTAAATATCATTTTATCAAATCATAAGTATATATATATATATATATATATATATATATATATATATATATATATATATATATATATATATATATATATCCATATATACATCATTATATAATTATTTCGACTTATGACGTTCGTGAATCGTCAGACAAACTGGGTGGCCAAACATTTGTATAAAATTCATTTCAAATAACCAAATCTTAATGAGTTTGATCGCTTAACATGTTGGAAACATTAATTATGTAAATATTAATCTTCTATATATTAGCGGAAAAATCCGGGTCGTTACACACATAATTTGTATATAAAGGTGGATCACAAGATTTCAGTTGTTTCATCCGAAACATTTATCAAAAGATTCTACGTAACACAGCACCCTGGTGTCATAACCTGACCTTAACCATAAGGACGAATACAATAACATATGATTTCATCGCGAGGTATTGACCTCTATATGCGACATTTTTCAAAAACTGCATTCGTTTTTATAATACAAACCATAGCTTTTATTACAAATACAAGGTTTAAACAACTTAATAATGATTATCATTTAGCGATAATCTTAGACTTACAAACTTTACATGTGATAATAACAATACGACCTCCAACATATTTTACATTACAAATCCTCTGATATGCAGTTTTATTTTTGACACAAATATGCAAACTCAAGATCTTGCTTAAATTCAACATGTTGCAGCGGAAGCTTTTAGTTATCACATGAGAATAAACATGCTTAAAACATCAACATAAAGTTGGTGAGATATAGGTTTAATGCCGGCAGCGTTATAAATATAGACCACAAGATTTCATATATAAACGTTTTAATAAAAATATTCTAAGTTGTTGAGCACTTGATAACCATACTTAACATTTAATCAACGTCGTATATTCCCTTTATTATGAAATCTTACTACACCGTACCAAGTGTAGTCACCGAAACGAAGTACTGTGCAACCGTTGAATACTGGTCGTCCAGTCCGGTTGGGGTTGTTAGGCCCGATAGATCTATCAACAGGATTCGCGTTTACAATACCTCATGTAAATAATAGTTACCAAGCTACAGGGAAGTATGCCAGTGGTACAACTCAATTTAGAATATATATTTTTAATCACTTGTGTCCATAACGTAAATCATAAAATGCATGTATTCTCATCCCGAAATATTTAGAGTTTAAAAGTGGGACTATATACTCACTTTTGCCTTGAAGGTATTTATCACGACTTGGTCTCCGATAGATATCACAAACCTAACCATATATATAATATATCAACATATTTTCTTTTCAAGTAATCGTTATATATATATATATATATATATATATATATATATATATATATATATATATATATATATATATATATATATATATATATATATATATATATATATATATATATATATATATATATATACTTTTAATACTTTTAATATTTTCTTAGTCCGTAGTTAGCAGTCCGATGTTAGTGGTCCACAATTAGTTGCTTAAATAAAATAAATAAAGACCCCATCTTATTCGTATTGATCAGAATTAATCTTGACCCATGGTACCATGTTGTCAAGTGACGTGTTGCGTACATAAAGTACTGTGTTGTCAAATGACGTGTTGCGTACAATCATGAGGGCTTATGATTAATCTTCTCGTGTTGTTTACGGGTGGTCCTGAAATATATAAAATCAAATCATAAGTAAATATATATTAAATATTATGTTAATTAGCCAAGATATGATTAATCCGATTTTGTCATAATATGATATATTACAGGTCTTGAAGTGTTTTTAAAAATCAAATTAGAAGGATCTATTTAGTTTGCGAACAAGTTTGAAATCACTCAAACTATGTTCTTGTTGTTAAAATTTTACAACACAAAATAAGATAGCTATATAAATATGAATCGAATAAGGTTATGAATAAGGTTACTACCTCAAGTTACTTGGACAAAGCTACTGGAAAAGGTAAGAAAAATCTTAGAATCAAAAGAGTGGTGGAGTGGGATTGAAAGATTGGAAGTAATCTCCTTGAAATCGGATGACTATATTGATACGTTCTTGAGTAGGTAAATGAAGAGAGATTAGGGAGTGAATTAACTTGAAAGAAAAATTGGAAATGAAATTGTATGTGTGTGTGTGTGCAAAATAGCATGATTATGGGATGGATATATAGGAGATTTAGTTTGTTTTCTTGCACAAAAGTCACACATGAGGTTAAATGGCTGGTTCCCACATGTAACATCATGTCTAGTGGCTGATCATTGAAGTTTATTGTTGGTATATACCAATAGTAAATACGTATAGAAGCTGGGTATGATACGGTTACATATACCCTAGATATACTTGTAGAAATTTTGAGGAATCGGAACGAGAATTCAAATATGGACGGGTTTATAACTGTAAAAGAGGCTCAAAACTGGGCTTTTATTTTTGGGTCAAACCGGGCCAAAATAAAATTTTAAGACATTTTTAATAAAGCAATGTTAGCCCCAAAAAAAAAATTCCAAGCTGACCTGGCAGCTCGACCCCAGCCAGGGGCTCTGCCCCTTAGACCCCGCCAGGGGTTGCCACCCCTGGACCCCGCTTATCGGGGGCGCTACCCCCGAACCCCCGTCATAGTCAAGATAAGTTCAAACAAGTGTGCACTCCACACTTCCCCAAACTTGTTCGATATTTATCAAGATTATTTTGGTTAAAAATTAATCACATTACACTTAAATCATATTGGTGACATAAATCACAACATATTATAGATTGTAAGTATATATGTCAAAGAACGTTACATATAGTTATCGTTTTGAAAACTTAAGTTAGTGGTCTCAAAGTATACTTATAACTCATTGTTGTTAGTTCACAATGAAATGTTAAACCATCCTTAAATCATGTTAAATATGTATAGATATGTACATATACATAATCGTATAATTATCGTGTGTTATATAGTTCGTGATATCATCGGTCAAATTGGACGGTCAAACGTTGTGTAAAACTCTTTTCAAAAACATAAGTCTCAACAGTTTGGATTGCTTATCATGTTGGTAAGGTTTAATTTATGTAAATATTAATCTCATAAGTATAGAATGATCGGAAAATTCCGGGTCGTTACAGTACCTACCCGTTAAATAAATTTCGTCCCGAAATTTTAAAATTGTACCTATTTTGCGTTCTCGGGAAACAAATGTGGGTACTTTTGTTTCATCTGATCCTCTCATTCCCAAGTAAACTCGGGACCCCTTCGAGCATTCCAATGAACCTTAACGATTGGTATGTTGCTCTGCTTGAGTTGTTTAACTTCACGGTCCATGATTTCGACTGGTTCTTCTATGAATTGTAGTTTCTCGTCGACTTGGATTTCTTCAAGAGGAATGGTGAGGTCTTCCTTTGCAAGACACTTCTTAAGGTTTGAAACGTGAAATGTATTATGTACTCCGGCGAGTTGTTGTGGTAATTCGAGTCGATAAGCTACCGGTCCAATGCGTTCGATGATCTTGAACGGGCCTACATACCTTGGGTTCAGTTTACCTCTTTTTCCAAAACGTATTACACCTTTCCAAGGTGACACCTTTAACATAACCATGTCACCAATCTGAAACTCTAATGGTTTCCTTCGGACATCGGCATAGCTCTTTTGGCGATTACGGGCTGTTTTCAATCTCTCCTTGATTTGTACTATCTTCTCAGTAGTTTCATGGATGATCTCGGGTCCAGTTAATTGTCGATCTCCTACTTCGTTCCAACAGATAGGAGATCTACACTTCCTTCCATACAGTGCTTCGAATGGTGCAGCTTTAATGCTCGCATGATAACTATTATTATACGAGAATTCTGCTAATGGTAGATATTTATCCCATCCGTTTCCAAAATCGATCACACATGCCCTAAGCATGTCTTCAAGAGTCTGAATTGTTCTTTCACTCTGCCCGTCAGTTTGCGGATGATATGCGGTACTCATATCCAAACGAGTTCCTAGGGCCTCCTGTAGTGATTGCCAGAACTTTGATGTAAATCTACTATCACGATCGGATATAATGGAAATAGGTATTCCATGCCTTGAAACAATTTCCTTTATGTACAGTCGTAATAGTTTCTCCATTCTATCCATTTCCTTTATAGGCAAAAAATGTGCAGATTTGGTGAGTCGATCAACTATTACCCAAATGGTGTCATAACCCTAGGCAGTCTTAGGTAACTTTGTGATGAAATCCATGGTAATACCATCCCATTTCCATTCTGGGATTTCTGGTTGTTGAAGTAACCCTGACGGCTTCTGGTGTTCTGCTTTGACTTTGGAACAAGTTAAACATTCCCCAACATACGTTGCAACGTCTGTCTTTAAATTAGGTCACCAATAATGCATCTTAAGATCTTGGTACATCTTTCCAACTCCAGGATGTATCGAGTATCTTGTCTTGTGTTTCTCATTCAATATCAACTTCCTTAATCCACCCAACTTCGGTACCCAAATACGGTTTGCAAAATATCGAATTCTGTCTTTCCGTATAACGAGTTGCTTCGCATACTTCTTCATTATTTCATTTCCTATGTTTTCTTTAGTAAGAGCTTCTCGTTGAGTCTCTTTGATTTATGAGTTGAGATTCATGTGAATTTTTATGTTCATCGCTCGTACTCGAATTGGTTCTCGTTCCTTTCTGCTTAAAGCGTCGGCCACTACATTCGCTTTCCCGTGATGATAGCGAATCTCACAATCGTAGTCGTTTATCAGCTCGACCCACCTATGTTGCCTCATGTTCAGCTGTTTCTGATCAAAAATATGTTGAAGGCTTTTATGATCAGTAAACACAGTGCATTTAACCACATATAAATAGTGTCTCCATATCTTCAATGCAAATACTACTGCTCCCAATTCTAAATCATGCGTCGTATAATTCCGCTCGTGAATCTTCAATTGTCGGGATGCGTATGCTATAACTTTCTTCCGTTGCATAAGGACGCAACCAAAACCTTGTCGCGAAGCGTCACAATATATCTCAAAATCATCGTTCCCTTCAGGTAATGATAAAATAGGTGTTGTAGTCAACTTCTTCTTCAGTAATTGAAATGCACTCTCTTGCTCAGAAGTTCATTCGTACTTCTTCCCTTTTTGCGTTAACGCTGTTAATGGTTTAGCTATTCGGGAAAAATCTTGAATAAACCTTCTATAATAACCAGCTAAACCCAAAAATTGGCGTATCTGCGTTGGTGTCTTAGGAGTCTCCCATTTTTCAATGGCCTCAATTTTAGCTGGATCAACCTGAATTCCTTTGCTACTAACAACATGACCAAGAAATTGCACTTCTTTTAACCAAAACGCACACTTAGAAAATTTGGCGTATAATTGTTCTTTTCTTAACAATTCTAATACCAATCTTAAATGCTGTTCATGCTCTTGCTCACTCTTGGAATAGATAAGAATATCGGCAATGAAAACGATAACAAACTTATCTAAATACGGACTACAAACTCGATTCATGAGGTCCATGAATACAGCTGGCACATTCGTTAATCCAAAAGGCATAACCAAAAATTCATAATGACCGTAGCGTGTCCGAAAATCAGTTTTCGGAATATCTTCTTCTTTAACGCGTAGTTGATGATAGCCCGACCTTAGGTCGATTTTCGAGTAAACACGTGATCCTTGCAATTGATCAAATAAATCATCAATTCTCGGTAGTGGATACCGATTCTTGATAGTTAACTTATTTAATTCACGATAATCTATACACATTCGGAAAGATCCATCTTTCTTCTTGACGAATAAAATCGGAGCTCCCCACGGTGAAGTACTTGGTCGTATGAATCCACGGTCCAGTAATTCTTTTAACTGACTCTGAAGTTCTTTTAACTCAGACGGTGCAAGTCTATATGGAGCACGAGCCACTGGTGCAGCTCCTGGTACTAGATCTATTTGAAATTCTACAGATCTAAATGGAGGTAACCCCGGCAACTCTTCCGGAAATACTTCAGGAAAATCTCTTGCCACAGGCACGTCGTTGATGCTCTTTACTTTTTCCTTCGTTTCAACTTTATTAACATGTGCTAGGATAGCATAGCACCCTTTCTTCAAGCACTTTTGAGCTTTCAAACAACTAATGAGTTTTAGCTTTGAGTTACCCTTCTCTCCATAAATCATTAATGGCGTTCTATCCTTACGAGGAATGCGAATTGCCTTCTTGGCGCACACAACTTCAGCTCCTATTTTGGACATCCAGTCCATGCCAACTATTACATCAAAACTTCCTAATTCTATGGGTATCAAATCAATCTTAAATGTTTCTCCGGCTAAATTTATTTTACAATCACGGCAAATTTTATCGGCTTTAATTAATTTACCATTAGCTAACTCAATCATGTACTTAGCATCTAGAGGTAATGATGAACAATTTAATTTAGCGTGAAAGTCTCTACACACGTAACTTCTATCGGCACCAGTATCAAATATAATAGATGCGGATAAGTTATTAATGGTAAACGTACCCGTAACAAGCTCCGGGTCTTCATACGCCTCTCTAGCATTAATAACAAATGCTCTTCCACGTGCAGATCCGTTATTCTTCTCTGGATTCGGGCACTGACTCTTATAATGACCTTGTTTCCCACACCCATAACAAGTAACAGTGGCCAAGGCAGTTCTATTTGCATTGGTGGCAGGAGTCTTGGTACCGTTTGTATTTGTAGCGGGAACCCTACAATCTTCAGCAAGATGACCTTTTCGATTACAATTGTTGCACACCACATTACAATAACCAGAGTGATGTTTGTGGCATCTGTTACATAAAGGATTTCGTCCTTTGTAACCTGAGTTTGAACCGCTACCCGCACCTTGTGTGGTTTCTTGTTTCTTGTTGGATTGTTGATGATTACCTTCCCACTTTCTTTTATTTCCCGATGTCTTGACATCGGTGTTCTTATCCAGAATAATCTGGTCCATCAACTCGTTCGCCATGGTGATAGCTTCATGAATAGTCTTGGGTTTGGATGCTGTAACATTTGCCTTGACCTTTTTAGGCAAACCGTCTTTGTACAGTTCAATCTTCCGTTCTTCGGTTGGTACCAATTCGGGACATAGCAAAGCTAATTCTATGAATCGCTGATTGTAGTTGGTGAGTTCAGTACCAACAACTTTCAGGCTTCGTAATTCAGCTTCCAACTTCCTAACCTCGTTCCTTGGATAATATTCATTGATTAGCATTGTTTTGAATTCTTCCCAAGGAGTATCATAAGCTACATCTCCTCCTACGGCCTTCACATAGTTTTTCCACCACGTGAGTGCACTATCTTGTAGGGTGCACGATGCATACTTGGTCATGTCCTTCTCAATACAACCACTGATTTTAAATACAGACTCAATCTTTTCGATCCACCGGGTTAAACCAACCGGTCCTTCTGTTCCACATAATGATGAGGGCTTGCAACCTTGAAAAGTTTTGTAAGTGCACCCCGCACGAGGATTTGGGTTAACTTCAGCACCTCTTGCAGCCTCGACCCATAACATTCTGTCGTTCACTCACTGATTGATGAGTTCCTGGATTTTTTGTTCCGTCATTCGGTTCAATCGCGCCATAATCTTCAACGAGAATGAAAAAAAAAATAATTATTCACATGGAATATTATAGATGTAGTATGTATTTACAGTACATCGTAGCTTATTAATAATATGAACCAGTTATTATTATAAAAGCCTTTTCTTCTTATTAGCGTTTTATAATTATATCTAGGGTAGTACCTACCCGTTAAAGTTCATACTTAATAGCTTAGTACGAAAATCAGTTACTACCACCCAAATAATACTTAACCATGGAAAATTATTGCATTTCACACTTCATTATTTTACATATGCTTATCTTACATCAAACATTAAGCAAACCACACTAGTAATATTATACAAAACATTATATGATCCCATGGTTTAAAACAACAGCGCATCATTTAACCCAAAGCGTTTGTGTTCAAAGAAATCGCTTAAAGGTTATCCTGGTTGTCTCCCTGCGTTTTGGCTGAGGAACCGAAGAACTGGATGTCGGGATAGAACTAATAGGAATAGCGGGAATAGGTGTGGAAGTATCTGGTGGAGTTGGTGGGACAACATTCTCTCTAGACTCGGGATTTGGATTTTCCATTTCAGTAGCCTTTCATTTCTTTCCTCGTTCGAACTTGTCTTTCGTAATTTCCTGTATTTCTTCCTCCTCAGGATCACTTTCTGGTTCCTCTTCAATTGATTCATCCGGAACTTGTGAATCTTCCCCAAAGGCGTCGTTTTCATCATCGGATAGGTTAATGACTGGAACACCATCTGAAGATTCTGGTTCGGAGTCGCTGAATGTGATAATAAGTTCTAAGCCAGACATCTATCACATAACAACTAGCACGTTAATACCACACAATATTTACATATTAATTTTTAACCAACAAGGATAAGCAATAGTTTTCGAAATCAAACATGGTCAAAGTCTAGACTCACTAATGCATCCTAACAAACTCGATAAGACACACTAATGCAAATTCTCTGGTTCTCTAAGACCAACGCTCTGATACCACAAGTCATAACCCGACCTTAACCATAAGGACGAATACAATAACATATGATTTCATCGCGAGGTATTGACCTCTATATGCGACATTTTTCAAAAACTGCATTCGTTTTTACAATACAAACCATAGCTTTTATTACAAATATAAGGTTTAAACAACTTAATAATGATTATCATTTAGCGATAATCTTAGACTTACAAACTTTACATGTGATAATAACAATACGACCTCCAACATATTTTACATTACAAATCCTCCGATATGCAGTTTTATTTTTGACACAAATATGCAAACTCAAGATCTTGCTTAAATTCAACATGTTGCAGCGGAAGCTTTTAGTTATCACCTGAGAATAAACATGCTTAAAACATCAACATAAAGTTGGTGAGATATAGGTTTAATGCCGGCAGCGTTATAAATATAGACCACAAGATTTCATATATAAACGTTTTAATAAAAATATTCTAAGTTATTGAGCACTTGATAACCATACTTAACATTTAATCAACATCGCATATTCCCTTTATTATGAAATCTTACTAGACCGTACCAAGTGTAGTCACCGAAATGAAGTACTGTGCAACCGTTGAATACTGGTCGTCCAGTCCGGTTGGGGTTGTCAGGCCTGATAGATCTATCAACAGGATTCGCGTTTACAATACCTCATGTAAATAATAGTTACCAAGCTACAGGGAAGTATGCCAGTGGTACAACTAAATGTAGAATATATATTTTTAATCACTTGTGTCCATAACGTAAATCATAAAATGCATGTATTCTCATCCCGAAATATTTAGAGTTTAAAAGTGGGACTATATACTCACTTTTGCCTTGAAGGTATTTATCACGACTTGGTCTCCGATAGATATCACAAACCTAACTATATATATAATATATCAACATATTTTCTTTTCAAGTAATCGTTACATATATCTATATATATATATATATACTTTTAATATTTTCTTAGTCCGTAGTTAGCAGTCCGATGTTAGTGGTCCACAATTAGTTGCTTAAATAAAATAAATAAAGACCCCATCGTATTCGTATTGATTAGAATTAATCTCGACCCATGGTACCATGTTGTCAAGTGACGTGTTGCGTACATAAAGTACCGTGTTGTCAAATGATGTGTTGCATACAATCATGAGGTCTTATGATTAATCTTCTCGTGTTGTTTACGGGTGGTCCTGAAATATATAAAATCAAATCATAAGTAAATATATATTAAATATTATGTTAATTAGCCAAGATATGATTAATCCAATTTTGTCATAATATGATATATTACAGGTCTTGAAGTGTTTTTAAAAATCAAATTAGAAGGATCTATTTAGTTTGCGAACAAGTTTGAAATCACTCAAACTATGTTCTTGTTGTTAAAATTTTACAACACAAAATAAGATAGCTATATAAATATGAATCGAATAAGGTTATGAATAAGGTTACTACCTCAAGTTACTTGGACAAAGCTACTGGAAAAGGTAAGAAAAATCTTGGAATCAAAAGAGTGGTGGAGTGGGATTGAAAGATTGGAAGTAATCTCCTTGAAATTGGATGACTATATTGATACGTTCTTGAGTAGGTAAATGAAGAGAGATTAGGGAGTGAATTAACTTGAAAGAAAAATTGGAAATGAAATTGTATGTGTGTGTGTGCAAAATAGCATAATTATGGGATGGATATATAGGAGATTTAGTTTGTTTTCTTGCACAAAAGTCACACATGAGGTTAAATGGCTGGTTCCCACATGTAACATCATGTCTAGTGGCTGATCATTGAAGTTTATTGTTGGTATATACCAATAGTAAATACGTATAGAAGCTGGGTATGATACGGTTACATATACCCTAGATATACTTGTAGAAATTTTGAGGAATCGGAACGAGAATTCAAATATGGACGGGTTTATAACTGTAAAAGAGGCTCAAAACTGCGCTTTTATTTTTGGGTCAAACCGGGCCAAAATAAAATTTTAAGACATTTTTAATAAAGCAATGTTAGCCCCAAAAAAAAATTTCCAAGCTGACCTGGCAGCTCGACCCCAGCCAGGGGCTCTTCCCCTTAGACCCCGCCAGGGGTTGCCACCCCTGGACCCCGCTTATCGGGGGCGCTACCCCCGAACCCCCGTCATAGTCAAGATAAGTTCAAACAAGTGTGCACTCCACACTTCCCCAAACTTGTTCGATATTTATCAAGATTATTTTGGTTACAAATTAATCCCATTACACTTAAATCATATTGGTGACATAAATCACAACATATTATAGATTGTAAGTATATATGTCAAAGAACGTTACATATAGTTATCGTTTTGAAAACTTAAGTTAGTGGTCTCAAAGTATACTTATAACTCATTGTTGTTAGTTCACAATGAAATGTTAAACCATCCTTAAATCATGTTAAATATGTATAGATATGTACATATACATAATCGTATAATTATCGTGTGTTATATAGTTCGTGATATCATCGGTCAAATTGGAAGGTCAAACGTTGTGTAAAACTCTTTTCAAAAATATAAGTCTCAACAGTTTGGATTGCTTATCATGTTGGTAAGGTTTAATTTATGTAAATATTAATCTCATAAGTATAGAACGATCGGAAAATTCCGGGTCGTTACACCTGGTAACTAAACTTAACGTTATAGTGATAATTACCCTATTCATTTTAATACACGCAAACCAACGTGTCATAAACTCAAATAACATACGTCCGTTAAAAGGCTAGCGCTCTAGCTCGGATGGGGATGTCAAGCCCTATGGATCCATATACTATTATTCGCGCCCACTAGTCTACATCCTATGTACTGGCAGCTACTAGTTACCAAAGTTAAGGGATTTTTAGTTTAACTCAGTGTAGAATTAAGTATGTACTTGTATCCATTGCATTTAAAATAAATTGCATGTATTCTCAGCCTAAAATATTTAAAACATTTAAAAAGGGATCTATAAACTCACCTTAGCAGCACATAAGGTCATTCACCGAAATGTGACCGAAACTCGGAATGTAAAATAATCGTAGATTTCAACCTAGAGAACATGTATTGGTCAATACATGTCTAACAAGCGTGGTCGGGTCATAGTGTATCACAATCCTAATGCTCGAGACCGACATACAAAAGTCATCTCAAAAGTCAACCTGACCCAATATGATCTTTAAATCTATACATGTTCATTAACATAGTATAAGTCTTGATAATTGAACGAATTTATAGTTTATCAAACTCAAAATATTATTTATTTCATGAGCTATATTATATTTGAATTATCATGGTAATCGAAAATATTTTATTATTTCACATAGCTTTTCAATACTTGTAAAATCATATTATAGTGTTTATAAAGCTTTAAAACATGATAAGACAGTCAACTTTAACAATTGTTCAACAAAACGAGACGTGCCTTATATAGAAATTCATTTACTCGATTAGAATTATCTAAAAATCCAATTTATCAATCTCATAGGCAAGTTGTTAAATATTAATTTACAGTTTCAAACACAATTTTAATTAACGTCAAACATAATTCAGTTGACCATATCTTTTAATCCGTTCATCGAAATCACGCGATTTCTAAATGAAAAATTAATAATTTTTCGCCAGCTTTCCAAAAACATGCATATCATATACTTTATATCTGTAGCATGTGTATTAAATTCGTGATTCATCATAAACTATCTAACGACAAAATTAAAGCATACAAGCATGCATAAACATATATACTCGAGCACTAGATATGGATACACTATTAATATATAAAAGATAAGATATGAATGCTCACGTATCAATATTGTGATTCAATATTGTAGGAAAGTACGTAGACGTAACGGAGATGATAAATACTAGATTGACCTCACAAGCATACCCCCGATCCATACCCATAACTTCCATAGCTATAACCCATAATTTCCTTAGCTCTATCTCGCTCATAAAACCCGTTTTGAAATAATTCGCTCATGACCCCGTCATAGTATTTTATGTATATACTAATAATAATATTAATACTACTAATAACAATATTAGAATTAATAATAATCTTTAATAATAATAATAATAATAATAATAATAATAATAATAATAATAATAATAATAATAATAGTAATTAATATATATATATATATATATATATATATATATATATATAGAGAGAGAGAGAGAGAGAGAGTGTAGAGAGATTGAGAGAAAATAGATTGAAAGGATTCGGCCAGAAACCTGGGCTATTTATAGAAGAATTCTGATTCCTGACCCCCATGCGATCGCATGGGTTTTATGCCTATTTTCCATGCGATAGCATAGCCCCAAAATCCAGCTCACAATTTTTGTTTTCTTGTTTGTCGACATATTATTATATATATAATATATATATATAATTTATATTAATTATATATATATTATATTTTATTCATGTACATAGTTGACTTAAAAATTTAGGTCCGTTGACTCGTACGTTGATACTCGGTTTATGTCTCAGTTTCGGATTTTCGAACGTCCTTTCGTACGCTTAGAAAACTTGTACTTTACGTTTCGTGACTCGTACCTTTGTCAAAATATAGTATTAAATTATCAATAAACTATATTACTCAAAGGGTATCTTGAACATTCGAGTGTTTTGGTTATATACTTCTTTAAATCATTTTCTCGTTATTTACTAATATATATATATAAGTATTATTTTAATTCGACACGTCTAAATTAATATTATATTCTATCACATTGTAAAATGTATATTTTCATTTATAAATTTATACATATTATATGTAATTGAAATATTTAATTAATAATATAATATTTAGTTTTTATAAGTTAATTATATCCCAAAGTTCATAAAATCGTTTAGAAAATATTATAACACGTAACATTTACACTTTAAAACTTAATTTGATATCATTCATTTATGTGTTAGCATTTATTTTAAAAACATATCTAAATATCAATCGAATCAATAACCAATGTTACTATCGTTTACTTAATTAATTTGAAATCATATTTATATATTCAATATTCATAAACACGTCTTAAATATACGTTGCAAGTTAATTATATAATTAATTCAAATACAGTCAAAAAGGGAAAGATTTCCTAAATCAAGGTGGACCTCTCAACAAAGACTTATAATAGTATCACAATACTTACGAGATTTATAAATGTTGAAATATCTACTAATTCAATCATTGGTATTATCTTCTAATTTTGTAGATGAATATATTAAACATATATTGAGAAAAATACGTTTAATGTAAAGTATTATACATATAATACTTTGTTAACGCTTTCAAGTTATAATATATATACATATATATCTACATATATATTCATATACAATTATATAATGGTTCGTGAATCGTCGAAACCTGGTCGAGGTTAAATGAATACATGAACATAGTTCAAAATTTTTGAGATTCAACTTAACAAACTTTGCTTATCGTGTCGGAAACATTAAATCATTTAAAGATTAAGTTTAAATTTGGTCGAAAATTTCCGGGTCGTCACATACACGTATCATTCTCGCTTAACAATATAATCACTAAAATTATAATCACTAAACACTAATCACCTTCATCTAAGTGGTTTCGGTTACAGGTTATTTTGATTGATAAAAATAGCAAAAAGAATTAGAAACATACTAAGTACAGCTGGGTTCATGGTTCACGAATCCAACAGAAAAAAAATATGAAGAGAGAGAGGAGAGGAATAGAGAGGTGGAAGATGGTGTTCTGGGTTCATTGATACAGGAAACAAAACATTACGTGGTGATTTGGATTGGTGTTGCAGGTGATGGTTCATGGTGTTATAATGGGTGGTTGATGGTGTCCAAAAACTGCAAAAACATGAATACGATGATGATGATTTATATGTTGAAGGTGGTGGTTTGGTTGTCGAAGTGGTGATGGTTTTTGTAAGGTTAAATGTGGTGTTGTTGTTCACGAAGAAGAAAGATAGTGAGGGAGAGAGAGAAGATCATGGAGGTTTAAGGTGATGGCTAAATAATGGGAGTGGTGGCGGTTTTGGGTTTAGTAAATGAAACATGAAACAAAATGGTTCTATGGTAGTTACCTGGGTGTCCGATGGTAGAGGAAGGTGACGGTTTTATATGGGTTTATCATGTATCATATATGACATATATAATTAGAGAAGAAGATGAGTGATCCGACAACAAGAAAAGAAACAGAAAAGTTCATGTGGTGGTGGTTGATAAACGAAAGGAACAAGAAACAATGGCAAGTTGTTCTTGGGGGGTTTTAATTTTGCTTGATGAAGGTGTTTAATCGATGGTATAGCACACGAAACAAAAACGAACTCGAAGGTGAATTTTGGTTTAGAGGCTTGTGGATTATGTGGTGATGGGTGATTTAATGGTTAGCAAAAGAGACAAGAAGTAACCAGAGTGATCGTGTAAAAGGTGATGGTGAGTTTTATGGTGTCACGGTGGTGATATGGGGATGGAGAGGTGGTGCTTTGTGTACGAAATCGAAAACTAATTCGTAGTAGTAAGATGGCGGTTTATGGTGTTCGATGGTGCAGATCATAGGTGGTGTTCGATTATGTTGCAGGTTAAACAAAAGCATGATAGCGGCAGTAGCAGTGATGATAACAAAGGTGGTGATTGTGGTTTTAGGTGATGGTAGGGTGAATAAAGGAGAGTGTGAAGGTGGTTGTAGAGGGTTGTGGTTGTGTCTCGATGGAAATAGATACACAGAAGTGGGTTTTGTGTTTTAAGATGCATTGTAGGTAAGTGTATATATATAGATATAGAGATATAGAGAATTGATAGTTCACAAACAAACACAGGATATATATATATATATATATATATATATATATATATATATATATATATATATATATATATATATATATATATATATATATATATATATATATATATATATATATATATATATATATATATATATATATATAATACTCCATCAATAATGTAATATTGAGTAACAAAAACGTGTGAGTGTAACGAAATAGTTGGCAGTCACTTAATTAGATTATTGTGCCGACAGTTTTCACGGACTGTGTATCGTGCACTATTTGAAATCCGTGGCGGATAAAAGTCTTCAGAAAAATCCCAAATTTTTAAATTAACTATATTTATTTATTTTGTTCATTATGGTATAAAATTCGATCATTAACTATTAAATAAAAATTACATTAATTATTCACTCCCAACCCCAAGTAAAATATAAAAAGTTTTAAAATTCAACAAATAGTTCCTAAATACATTTTTAATAAGCCTAAAATTTATATTACTCATTTTCGACTCACCGTTTATTTTTAAATCACATAAGTTCGAATTTAACTTGCTTAATATCAATCGAATGACAATTTAGTGTTACTGTCATTTACTAAATAGATTCGAAATCACAAAATTTATATTTAATATATTTTATTTATATAGATGTGTTTTAAATAATAATTATCATAATATCATATTTTTATTTTATTTTGCATAATTAATTTTAATATCAACAACATATAATATTTCAAATTAAATTTTTCAATTATTTATATATATATATGAATATATATATATATATATATATATATATATGTGTGTGTGTGTGTGTATATATATATATATATGTATATATATATATATGTATATATATATATATATATATATATATGTATGTATATATACACACATATCTATTTACAATTTATTGTTCGTGAATCGTCAGGAATGGTCGAAGGTCAATTGAACATATGAAACAGTTCAAAATTTTTGAGACTCAACCTAACAGACTTTTCTTATCGTGTTGAAAATATGAAATCGTATCATAAGTTTGGTTCAAAATTAGTCAAAATTTTCCGGATCGTCACAAATAACACGACTCTTCGCCCGTGGGAGAGGGTGTTTTCGATCTATGATGATATTTATCCATTGTTGTGCACGGAGTTTTTTTCTTCGTTGGTAGTTACTAATACTCGCGATCCTAGTGAGCGTAATTTTATGCGGTTTCATTTTGGTGGCCAAAATCAATCGATGATTTGGGTCTCAAATTGCTCGAGCTTTAGATTTATATCTGGAATTAGATGATATCCGACTTCCGAATTATTTGATTAGGACTGAATTTTACAAGCATGAACCTTTTAGCACTGTTGCATTTTGGGGTAGAATAGCTGGAGGTGACATTTTTCATGCAGGGAGAGTAGGATATGATAAAATTAAACTACCATTTGATAGGTTGTTGCAAAGGTTGGTTGCTTATACTTTCAATGCACGGGTGAATGGAAATGAGAAACCGAATAATAAGGATTTATGGTACATGGATCAAATCAAAAGGGGGAAGCATACTGATATTGTTGGTTCTATCGCTACCTACTTGAGCAAATGTGCACGCGATACGGCTCTGGGAAAGAAGCTTTTAGGTTGTCATTATATCACTAAATTCGCGAAATCCTTGAATGTTGATTTGAGCAGGTTGCGTACTACAGATCAGAGTATTCCAGTTTTTGGTTCGCTATTTTATACAAATGGGAAGATTTTGATGCATGGTTTTGAGAATCGGTTGGTTATGTATCGGGAACCTGTGGGTTCTGGTACGGCAGGTACGAGTGCAGCTGGGGCTGCGGGTGGTTCATCATTGGGACCTAGTACGGGAGCTGGTCCATCAGCGAGTACACATTTTGCAGGTTCTTGGTACCCGAGTCAGGAAGGTTGGGACAGTTTGATAAACAGTGTGAATAGAATGGGTTTAGATTATGGAGATGTTGCGGGTCAAGTAGAGAATCATGTGTTTCAGTACAGTATGGATCAAGTAGATAATGTGGAGTTTCAGAGTGACATTCGCAGGCATAACGATGCAGTAGAGAGACATAATGAGGAGGTTAGTCGTGAAAGGACCCGTTCATATACATTATAAACGATTCACAATAGTTGATTACATCGCGAGGTATTTGACCTCTATATGATACATTTTACAAACATTGCATTCGTTTTTAAAAGACAAACTTTCTTTACAACGAAAGTTGACGGCATGCACACCATTTCATAATACATCCAACTATAATTGGCTTAATAATAATCTTGATGAACTCAATGACTCGAATGCAACGTCTTTCAAAATATGTCATGAATGACTCCAAGTAATATCCTTAAAAGGAGCTAATGCACTGCGGAAGATTTCTTTAATACCTGATAATAAACATGCTTTAAAGTGTCAACCAAAAGGTTGGTGAGTTCACAGGTTTATCATAACAATCATTTCAATATATTAATAGACCACAAGATTTCCGTTTATAAATATATGTACACTCGCAAGTGTATAAAAGTATTCTATAAGTTGTAGGCACCCGGTAACAAGCCTTAACGTTCATGTTTTACCCTCTGAAGTACACCAGATCAGGTGTGTTTAAAATAACCTCGAAGTACTAAAGCATCCCATAGTCAGGATGGGGTTTGTCAGCCCAATAGATCTATCTTTAGGATTCGCGCCTACCGTACATAGACAAGTAGTTTAATGTTACCAAGCTAATGGTATATTTTTGGTTTAAACCCACGTAGAATTAGTTTTAGTACTTGTGCCTATTTCGTAAAACATTTATAAAAACAGCGCATGTATTCTCAGTCCCAAAAATATATATAAAAGGGAGCAAATGAAACTCACAATACTGTATTTCGTAGTAAAAATACATATAACGTCATTTAATAAGTGCAAGGTTGGCCTCGGATTCACGAACGTATCAATATTGAGATTCAATATTGCAGGAAAGTACGTAGACGCAACGGAGATGATAAACACTAGATTGACCTCACGAGCATACCCATGAACCATACCCATCACCTCCATAGCTATAACCCATTCAAAAAAACTATTTTGAAATCACTCGGACAGCACTCCGTCGTAATATTTTATGTATACTAATAATATCTTGAAATAATACAGAGCAAATATATATATATATATATATATATATATATATATATATATATATATATATATATATATATATATATATATATATATATATATATATATATATCAATCGAGAGAGTTTAGAGAAATATATTTTCAAGTTTCTATGAAATAATGAAACCTATTGAATTCTATTTATAATAGATTTTTGAATTATAAAAGTGAATTATTAAAGTATGAATTATTAAAGTGAATTATTAAAGTATGAATTATTAAAGTGAATTATTAAAGTATGAATTATTAAAGTGAATTATTAAAGTATGAATTATTAAAGTGAATTATTAAAGTATGAATTCTTAAAGTGAATTATTAAAGTATGAATTATTAAAGTTAAAGTAAAGTAAAAGTAAAGTAAAGGTAAAGTTAAAGTATAGTAAAAGTATAAAAAACTATGTATGTATAATACGCGTATAAATATATATAATATTAATTTAAATCGTTATATATATTTAATGAAATAAAATATAAATATCGTTATATTTATTATACTGGTTAAGTAATGAGTTGTCAAAAGTGATTCTAGATATTTATAAAAGTTATATACGTTTTAATAATAAAGTTCTTTTTAAACTGAAAACGTCTTTGTACGTTTGAAAATAGATTAATAGAATATTATGGAAACCAATTCTCCACTAACTTTTGTCTAACTTTCGTAAATGACACTTTTTGTTTTTATTTATAAATAGCTTTACAAATTATTCTGAATATCGTTAAGAGGAATAGATTTTCTCAAATCATAGTGGACCTCTCAACAGAGACTTGTAATCATAATTCAATGTTTCTGATAATTCAATCATTTAATATATTTTTTTTTCGTCGAAAATCATATTGAAACAAATACGTTCGTGTAAAGTATTATACGTTTAATACTTTATTAATATTCTCAAGTTATAATATATATATACATATACATATCTATTTATATATAACAGTTCGTGAATCGTCGGAATTTGGTCGAGGTTATAATGAATGTATGAACACAGTTTAAAATTCTTGAGATTTAACTTAACAAACTTTGCTTATCGTGTCTGAATAATATAAAGATTAAAGTTTAAATTTGGTCGGAAATTTCCGGGTCGTCACAGTACCTACCCGTTAAAGAAATTTCGTCCCCGAAATTTGATAGAGGTCGTCATGACTAACAATGAGAATGTTATTATAACGATTATAGAGTTTTATCATGTTCAAGAAGAATGGATAAAATAATTCGATTACTCGAAGCGTATGAGTGAAGTTATCGTAAATGAATGAAATAAGATAATAGTGATTCGTCGTATCTTTTGACGTCATCACGATTGATCTCCGAAAAGAAAATCTTTGTAATCTATATTGGATTTGATTATTCGGTGATTAAGGAAATTATGATCCTCTTCGAATTAATGCAATAATCCATTTTGATTTCTCTGTCGGAT
Organism: Rutidosis leptorrhynchoides; assembly: GCF_046630445.1. Classification (NCBI taxonomy): domain Eukaryota; kingdom Viridiplantae; phylum Streptophyta; class Magnoliopsida; order Asterales; family Asteraceae; genus Rutidosis; species Rutidosis leptorrhynchoides. The sequence continues at coordinate 660,343,589 of NC_092334.1, forward strand.
ATTTCACTATAAATCCACCTCATTTGTTTTCTTACAACTCACACCTTCTCAACTCATATTTTAAAGTATTTGTCAATATGCTTCATCCAGTGATGATTCTTGATATACTCCTCACTTTCATATCTGTCGCTCTTCTTTTTCATCTGCCTCCGGAAGAATCTATTTACTTCTACTATACTCTTGGTTTTATAGTTTTTTAGTTCTCCCATGTCTTTATATTGCTATATGCATTGATATATACGGTTTGTGATTTCTGGGTTGTTGTTGGGTTTTATATCTTCCCTTATATTTCAAAGTCCTTGCTTCTTCTATAATCATTGTCATCCACAGTTAATGCTCTCTTCTATTTGCTATGATTTATACTCCCATTTCTAGTTCGGAGCTTTGTCCTTCCGTTTCTTCTTCTTGCGATTAAGCACCGCTTGTAATGGTCCAGAATTCGCAGATATAAATTTCGGAATGAACATTGTTAATGTTCTAGGAAGGAAATTGTAATGACACGATCTTGACTTGTCAAATTACCAGAATACCTCGGAAAAGGCCGAATCATCAAGAAATATTTTCTTGATATTTAGAGATCAAAGAGAATACAAGAGTCGTGTAACATAGCACATGATGACGTTATGATCTGTGAATCATCATGTTTCATTTAGAAACTCAGCATGAATTACTGTAATATAATCACGTTGATCAAGTGTCATTATATTATACTAACTCATGCTTCAGCTCCCAACACTTCTTCAAGAATATTCCTATTTTAAACTCGAATGTTTCAGAATTTAGAAACTAAAATAGTTTCTTTTATGATATAATACAGATAGCGCGAAGAGGTAAATGATTTCAGATAAGAATAATTATAAAAATATCTTCAGAAGTATGGATGATATTTATAATGAAAGATACGATGATATCTTAGAATGTCTAATATCAGAGGATGATGAAGGATATTGTCCGCAGGGGTTTAGAGTCAGGAGCAAGGTATTCGTTAATGACTTCAGCAAGTACTGAATCATTTGGATTCTTTGAAGGCAGGTTCAGCCTTTGTGATTTGTCCACAGCCTCATTCATACTTTGCTCAATCCGTTTTCCAGTTCCAAAGCTTCTCTTTTTCTGAGCTTTGCCAATATACTATCCTTTATCATCCAACTTTTTACTGTTAAGGTCGTTTACAGTTTTTGCTGCTTCATCAGCATTTTTCAAAATTTCGAGAACTGGTTCGCAGTTTAGGGTGTTTTTCAGAAATTTCTCATTCAAAGAATGTAAGTCTTGGAGGTAGACGTTGTGTGTATATGTAATTGTTGATGTAGACATGCTGCGAGGTTTCAAAATACTGATTGCTGATTCTCAATAATTGGTATGGAAATTCTTGTTATAAGGTACGAATGAGTATATGATAGGGTTTCGATAATTATAATGATTTTTTTTTTTTTGGAAAGTCAAAGATCAATGAAGTTGTTGGTAAGTTTATTGCTAATGTGGTGAATATAAACGATTCCCCGGTAACGTTGGCGAAAGGGCAACGTATCTATCGAGGTTATAATAAGACTGTTTTGATTGAGAAGTCGAAAATGACTTGCTGGAGCTGTGACAAAACTGTCTATTTTGAAACGGAATTGAAAAGTTATTTTAGCTAGTAAATGGCAAAGGGTCTAACACGGATACGTGTCAAACTATGACTTGGGTTTTGAGAGTTTTTTAGGTGTATAACTGTGGGTAACATGTGGTTGGATCATCATCTCGATTGTTCCTTAGTTGAAGTGTCTTCAGGAATTTCGAAGGGTTTGAGCACATATTGTAATCGTTAATAAATATGATGTTCTAACACAGTTTTGAAGTCAAAGTATAGCTTTGAAAGATATAGGAATCTAAGAGTGATGATACTGGTTATATTTCGAATTGAATTATGCGATTTCAAAATCAGAATATGTAATTGAATTTGAATGAGTATGATTGTTTTGATTTATATGAAAGAATGGATATTGTTGTGAAAGTAGGGAGTATAGTTGATGATTGCTGAATCAGTTTCGAAAAATGTAATATATTAATTGTGAATTTATATATCTCTCGGGTATTACCTACCCGTTAAAAAAATTTCACAATTAATATTTTGTACAAAAGAAGTTTATTACAGTCTTTATGAAAATATATGTGTATATTTTCTTTAGATGTAATATAGATTTAATGAGTTAATATTAAATTAAACTCATTTGTTTTATGGTTGGAACTAGAATTGAGTAATCCCTAAAACTTTATAAATTGCATAAGTATTTCTTCAATAATATTGAAATTATGAATCATTACTTTGTTATTTGTTGGTTTTCGTGAAATTCTTGTGAACTTCGCAAGGTACGAATGATGTTATTTGAAAAGTTTCGAGTACATCGATGATGAAAGCGTAAAATCAAACATATATTCGAATAATACACTTGATTTATTATAAATTGGATTTTTTATTGAATTGAGACAGAGATTGTAATTAACGATGGTTAAGTTGCGGACGAAGGACGTACATCATTGCATATTTGTAATATGAATTAACTGAGTAGTTAAGATTCACACATAATAGCTTAGCACGGGAAGATTTATTATGGTTTAAAAATTTATACATATAAAATATACATATAAATCTTTCGATTGGAAATGAGTTAATACTTCATAACTCGTTGATACAATATATTTGTTGTTGATTCGTAATGATGTCCACAATGATTCTTGAACTGACAGAGTTTGTGATGTTACAGGTGCTGTTGATTCTGACGATACTGACGGCACTGACTGTGTTGATGATGCTACGGTCCTGTTGATGCTGTTGGTAAAACAATTCTAGCTTGTAAATCGTACACCATTTTTGATCAAAGTTTCTACTCTACCATCTCCGTTCACTCATCCGATTTACGGTCAGAATTAAATAATCTCTAAGATTTTGGAGATTACATAACTGCCGCAGAGATATCTCTTCAATGAAGTTTATGAATTAATACTTCATCGTTTGTTGTTGTTGATATTCCTGAATATTTACAGGGCGTATGACGTTGATGTTTGAGATACATATTGTGATGTTGCGGTGTGGGATGTGGATGTTGTTGTTGGTGGTGGTGATGGTACTGTTGGTGTTGCTGATGGTGGTACTGTTTATGCTGCTGGTGCTGCTGCTGGTGTTTGTAACCTTTGCACCATATTCTCCAAAGCCACTACCCGAGCGCGAAGCTCGTTGACTTCTTCTATTACACCGGGGTGATTGTCGGTTCGGACGAGCGGATAAATAAAATCTAACAATTTGGTGTAGTATGTAATCGTGACGAGATACTCTAGAAATAAGAGAGAAAATGGTGTTTCGGATAGGTTCGCCGGTAAGTGCTTCAGGTTCTTCGCCAAGAGGGCAATGTGGTGGATGGAAGGGATCACCTTCTTCTTGTCTCCAATGATTAAGGAGGCTACGAACCCATCCCCAATTCATCCAGAATAGATGATGACTAATTGGTTGATCCATTCCGGTCACACTGCTTTCGGAACTTGAGTGGGATTCCATTTCGGAATCCGAGGGACTTGAACTAATGACGAATTCCATTTCGTACGATTGAATAAAGAATTTTTCGATATGAAATGATTTTCCGGCTATCGAGTGGTATTCTAATTATATAGAGCAAAAGGTTTCGTAGATTACGGAGGAATTTACGGAATATGTCAGGCAAAGTTTACAGTAACAGATACGCTAAGATATGAATTAGCAGATACGCTAAGATATGAATTTTGTCTATACACTATTCATGCAATCAATGCAATAAGATGTGTCTAGACTAAGAATGATAAGCAGGTAATTTCCGACAAGAATGATGAGCAAAACTTTTGAAATGCAGACACGGTCGAAGTCCAGACTCACTAATGCATCCTAACGACTATCAGTTAGACACACTAATGCAGACCTGGTTCGCTAAGACCACCGCTCTGATACCAACTGAAAGGACCCGTTCATATACATTATAAACGATTCACAATAGTTGATTACATCGCGAGGTATTTGACCTCTATATGATACATTTTACAAACATTGCATTTGTTTTTAAAAGATAAACTTTCTTTACAACGAAAGTTGACGGCATGCACACCATTTCATAATACATCCAACTATAATTGGCTTAATAATAATCTTGATGAACTCAATGACTCGAATGCAATGTCTTTCAAAATATGCCATGAATGACTCCAAGTAATATCCTTAAAAGGAGCTAATGCACAGCGGAAGATTTCTTTAATACCTGAGAATAAACATGCTTTAAAGTGTCAACCAAAAGGTTGGTGAGTTCACAGGTTTATCATAACAATCATTTCAATATATTAATAGACCACAAGATTTCCGTTTATAAATATATGTACACTCGCAAGTGTATAAAAGTATTATATAAGTTGTAGGCACCCGGTAACAAGCCTTAACGTTCATGTTTTACCCTCTGAAGTACACCAGATCAGGTGTGTTTAAAATAACCTCGAAGTACTAAAGCATCCCATAGTCAGGATGGGGTTTGTCAGCCCAATAGATCTATCTTTAGGATTCGCTCCTACCGTACATAGACAAGTAGTTTAATGTTACCAGGCTAATGGTATATTTCTGGTTTAAACCCACATAGAATTAGTTTTAGTACTTGTGCCTATTTCGTAAAACATTTATAAAAACAGCGCATGTATTCTCAGTCCCAAAAATATATATAAAAGGGAGCAAATGAAACTCACAATACTGTATTTCGTAGTAAAAATACATATAACGTCATTTAATAAGTGCAAGGTTGGCCTCGGATTCACGAACGTATCAATATTGAGATTCAATATTGCAGGAAAGTACGTAGACGCAACGGAGATGATAAACACTAGATTGACCTCACGAGCATACCCATGAACCATACCCATCACCTCCATAGCTATAACCCATAATTTTCTTAGCTTCGAATCATTCAAAAAAACTATTTTGAAATCACTCGGACAGCACTCCGTCGTAATATTTTATGTATACTAATAATATCTTGAAATAATACAGAGCAAATATATATATATATATATATATATATATATATATATATATATATATATATATATATATATATATATATATATATATATATATATATATATATATATATATATATATATATATATGTTGGTCCCTTAATAACAACAAGAGTATTGTAGAGGGGGGGTGAATACAATTCGTTTCTTAATTAACTAGTCAGTTAAACACGTTTAGTATTCTGTAGTAAATAAGATAGAGTCACAGGTAATTTTCAACGGTTATTCTTTATTGATTAAATCAGAAAGAATCACAACTATCCTTGGCGGAAATGATAGTTGGTTGATACAGATTACCTAGATTATAGCTAAGAGATAAACTAAAGCTATTACACGGTTTGGACTCTAACAGATAAACCCACACCACTAGTTTTTACAATAGTGGATACAACAATATATATAGTAGTTCTATTAACCGTGTAATTGATCTATTGTCCACTGGTACATAGGATGTCTGTACTTGAGGTGACAATTGTGTAAGGAGGCGTGCTCCCTTTCTTTCCTCTTTAGTAGCTATTTGCAGGAACACCCCAATTCGGTTTGGCACCACTATTTGATTAAACAAATAGAATGTTGTGTTCCCTAGGTGTTGACAACGGATAACTTATGTCTGCACATAAGTTAAACTTCTGCATTCCCATGCGGTCTTGTAAGGTCACTTGTCAGCCGCCGACGCGTGTCCTTCTCTGTTCAACTTTGTCTTCGACTTCTGTTGAATAGTACATTTGATGTAGACCACTCAGGAAAACTTATCATGCTTGTAATGGAGCATGGCTGTCTTGTGTTGTATGCTGATATCCAGACTTACTGGTCCTTCATATGCTGAGTCACTTGATATTCTTGATTTGCTGGGTGCACATCCTGTGCTAATTCGAAGAATACATTTCTACCTTGTGCTGATAGACTAGGCAGCATACTAAACACTCGACACAGCTATATTAGCTGACTATACATAAACAAACTTGTGCTGGCTGCACATAACACTTTAGTGCAAATAAATATTGTTTTGTCATAATTAAATCCTTAATTATTTTGGGGACTCAACAATCTCCCCCTATTTGATGATGACAAAACCTATGACTTGAAGAGAAAACACTAAAGCCAGCACTTAGGGACCTAGTGAGAGTAGACAGTAAATTCGTCCCTTTAAGTTTGTTTTGGGATCTTTTGCTGAGTTATCTATATCTTATAATTTGATATGATTTTGAAGATAAACTCACTTTACCTTCATTACATCAGATATATACAATAATTACAAGATAATTCGTAATGAAAAGTAAATTACAAAAGATACAAGTTAAGCACATAGGAGACTATCTATCTTTATCCCTTTCTCTTTCTCTTTCTTCATCAGATAGCTCCTCTTGTTTAATCTTCCAGGCTTCAGGGAACAGGAGAGGTAATTCAGCAGGGTCATAAACAGGGATGAAAGGAGGTAGAACAATTCGGCTTCTCCCAGTTGGTCCTTCACCAGTAGGTTGCTTCCCTTTAGGCTTTTGAGCAAGAAATTCATCAACATCAACTACTGGTGCATTCCCAAACTTAGTTGCCTTCTTGAACAGCTGTTGGAGTTCAGTCTTAAGAGCACTCTTGATAGCATTCTCACCTTTACCAATGAAATACTCCAAGATTTCTATCCATTCACTGAATCCAAGAGTTCTTAAGTCATCAAAACTAATCCTTTCTTGAACATTGTTATCCCTGACAACATTGAAAGCCCTTTTTGTCCCTCTGTTTACCTTGATAATTCTGCAGGGATTAGATCTTCTATTCATCACATTACCATACCTGCTCTTATAATAATTATCAGGAAACTCAATATTGTGATCAGGTACTATAGGAGCAGTGGTAGGTACTTTCTCAGCAGCTTCTATCTTATCAAAAACCTTATCCTGTTCTTTGACAATGGCTCTGGCTAGTTTGAGGGACTCAGCCTGTTGCTTTCTGTCAGCAGCCAATTTGTCTTCAATATCCTGAAGCCTTGATCGTTCAGCAAGTTCAGCATCAGCAGCTTCTCTGGCTTCCCTTTCAGCAGCTAAACCCAACAGATAATCATCATAAGAAATGTTCAGGGATCTTACTGCTTCAACCATCTTTCTACCCTCTTCAGTACTAAGGGCAGCACAATACTCCCTTATATCCATACCCAGCTGGAGAGCATCTTCAAAATGAATTCTTTCATTAGTAGTGGAGAGCCTGAGACCACTGTTATTCAAGTACACCCTAATGTCAATGCCAGAGGTTAGTGCAGCAATATAGTGTGGCTGATCAAGAGGATGATACAGCAGCCTGACTTGACGAATTCTTTCATTAAGTTCAATTTTTCTTTGTTCAATCAGCTCTGGAACAGTGATCTGAAGTCTGTAGGCTTCTCTTTCATCTGGGTTCATTTTTCTGATGTTCGGCTCACCATGGGTTACTGAGTCATCTTCCCAAGTGATATGTTTGTCATGAACCCTTGGGGAAGATGGAGGATACATAGATGATTCATAGCTGCCAGATGAACTAACTGGATGCTGATTGACCCGGTTATCCTGTGTTCTGTCAAAGTAAGCTTGAATCTGGGGAGGAAGAGGAGATAGAACAAATGTTTGGCCGTCTCTTCCCCAGACTGTGAAGTCAGCAGGATCAACCGTTTCATCATCTACTTGTTTAGCACCCAGCTCAATCGACTTTGCTGGGTCTTCAACACTTGTACTACCCAGCAGCACACTTCTGGCTGGGTCTTCTATCACAGCACTCCTTGCTGTGTCTTCAATGCCAGCTGACTGATTAGTATCAGCTGGCTCAACCACTTCAGTACCTTCATCAGCTGCCTCGAATAGGGGTCCTTTCCTCAGGGGCTGATTGTCCCTAGGAGCAGATTTCACCCTGTGTTTGTCAATAGGCCTGGGTTCAGCTGATGGTTCTTGTGTCGATACTGGTTGAATAGGAGGCAGGTAAGGAACAATAGCAAGATGCTCCCCCTGACTAATAACATCATCATCATCAAGGATGATTGTTTCTGTTGGCTGTGTTTGTTGTGTAGCTGGCTGAGCAGCAGATGCTGGTTGAGGAGTAGAGCTGGCTTTTAACATAGCATCAACCCATTTCATGAAAATATCAGCTCTAACTCCACCAGTTGACTCAGTAGAATCAAGGTAATCCTTCATCTCAGCAGGAGTCATGTTCCTGATTCTTTCTGCTCTCTGTGCATACAGCTTTGCCCTCTGTTTGTCGTATTTGACCATGAACTTGGCATTTCTTTTTCTTGCCTCTTTTCTGTGTTTATCAAAGGCAGTCAGGTCATCATCGATTGCCATTGCTTTTGGACTTAGCAATCTTCTGTGCATAATCTTACGACGTTTAAGTTCAGTAAAGGCCTCAAACTTGGCATTGAAGGCATCATCTAGTTCCTGCTGTCGCTTTTGATGTCTCTCTAACTTCCTCTTCATTTTACGTTCAATAGATTGAGACAGCACAAAAGCTTCAGCTACAGCCATATCAAAAACATCACTGGGCTTACTGCCAGAACCAATATCATCCACTGGTGTGGCAGACACACTGGGTTGAGTACCACCAGTTGCCTGTGCACCACCAGCTTCAGTATGAGCGTTGCTGGGCTTAGGGCCAGTGTCTTGACCATCACCATCACCATCTCCATCTCTCCTGGGGTGTTTAGGAGCCTTTTCATGTTCATGCTCCCCCTCAGACTGTTTTCTCTTTTTAGATTTCTTTTTGGACTTTTTCTCCCCCTTTTTGTCATCAGCACGGGCAGTAGGGTGAATAGTAGGGGAGACAGTAGCATCAAGATCACTGTCTAACTGAGGAGCAGAGAAGGCAAAATTGTTCCACTCAGCAACCTCTGGAGTAAGATGGGCACCAGGATCCACACCAAATTGTCTTAGCAGAAGATTGGAGGATCTAACTTCATTCCTGGCTACACCCATAGCCATTTGTTCAACGATGGCTCGAACATCACCTTGCAAAGCAGCCATTCGTTGCATGTTTTCAACCATCTGAACATAGGCAGCAGCAGGAATCATGTTAGCCATTTGAGCTTCCTGCGATTCCATTCTCTCATGTAACACCCTGTTCTCCTCATTTAAGAAAGTATTTCTGCGATTAGCAGCATCCAAATCAGCTTGGAGTCGGGTGATATTTTCACAGTACTCATTGTGAGAGATAATTCGCCTTTCAAGCTCCTCTTCATCTTCGTGGTGCTTTGTGATTGCTTCGACTGCCACATCAGCAAAAGCACACACCTGCTGGAGTTTAAGATCAATAGGAGTTGTAACAGCCTCTCCAGCAGATCTGACAGCAGCAGAGACACTATCAACAATAGCTCTGCGAATAGTTTCCTCCAAATTTTGTGTGATCCCTTGCAGTGTCTTATAGACAGCAAAGGTGGAAATATCAGCAACCTCATCTGCATTGAACTTTAAGTATGCAGAGGTTGAAGGTTGGTCAGCACCAGCTAACAGAGGAGTATCACCGTGGGGTGGTGGAGGTGGAAGGTCAGGAGCTGACTCATCACCATGATCACCATCGTTTTTACCTTCGCCCGAAGGCTTAGAACCACTGATATCCTTGTCAGCATTATTATCAGCATTGTCATCAATAAGATCCACTGGTTTGTCTTTGGAACCAGTCACGTTATCATGAATGGCTGGTTCACCCTCACCAGTACCTTCATCAGCATCCCCATCAGAAGAAGATGATGAGGAAGAAGCTGAGGAAGAAGAAGGTACTGGCGAATCAGGGACATTTTGCATAACACACTTACCAGTAGTAGGATCGATGACAAACTTGAGAGGCCTCCATGTACCAAGAAATGGCGAAGCAGTTGGAGCCATACCAAAAACATGATAGTAAGGCTGTTCATTGATTTGCTCCAGCAGGGCTATCCTCTCATAAATTTCTTCTCTAGCTGGTCTATCAAGCTGAGATAATAGCTCAACCATCTCTTCACGAGGTAATCTGCTGGCTGAGACTATTGCAGATTCGGGATCAATGGTCAGCTGATCGACCAGCATAGCAATCTTGGGAGAGATTGAAGCTCCCTTGAAAATGAAGTTAGGAACAACTTCATCTGGATCTGGTACCTGCACAACATATGGCTTTTTTTCCTCAGTAACAGGAGCCTTAGTCGAATCAGTAGTTGTGTCAGCAGAGGTACCAGCATCCTTAACATCAGCAACCTATGCACCAGTATCAGAAGGAAAAGTAGCACTAGTACCAGCATCCATAGCAGAATCAGATGGAAACGTAGCACTAGCACTAGCATCAGCTGTAACAATACCAGAATCAGAACCAGGAATGACAATAACATTAGTTGCATTCGGCTGAATGGTTTCAAACTCCATCTCAGCAGTTGGTTCAGTAGCAACCAAAATTGGACCAATAGGATGACGAACTGCAGATTCTGTAAGAACTTGACGTTCCATAGTAGAAGAATCAGAAGAATCAGTAGGCTCATCAGACATTAATGCAGAGTCCACTCTTGGCTGGGTGACAGGTTCATCAAGAAGAACATCCTTGACAATATTGTCAATAACCTTCTCAAGAACAGGAGGTTCTTCCATGATAACATCTTCCACATCAGACTCAGTAGTGGAAGTAGTGGTACTGAGAGTTTGAGGAGGAACAGTAGTAGCAGTAGTATCAGTATCCATCTCCTCAGTAACAACAGTTGGACCAGTAGTAGTGGCCAACTCCTCAGTAACACCAGCAGCAGCAGAATCAACAGTACCAGCATCAGCACCACCAGTAACAGAATCAGTGGCACCAACACCAGTAGCAGAGGCAGCAATATCACCAGTAGGAATAACAACATCTTTATTTTGCTCCCCCTCTGCCTATTCATCTACCCTGCTAAGAACTGAAACAATAGAACAAGTTATGTTAGCAACTGTAGAACCAAATAAATTTGACTCAACAATTGCATCTGTTTTTGGTCTCTGGGGACAGACTTGTGATTTGGTCAGCCCTTCGAATGAGACAAAAGAAGGTGTCTGTAAGTACAGCGGTGACTCTGCTGACTCATTGGCAACACATGTTGACCCAGATAGTGTAAGAGATCTGGCTGGTAATGATGTAGGAGTGTGACTCTTATCAGTATCCGAGTAACATACTGGCTGTGCAGTCACCTGAGCTGGTTTAACACGATGAAGACCCAGCTCAAGCCTGCTGTGGGGGTCAGTTATGTTCTCTGCTGGTTGTACTGTCAGCAGAGAGTATTGCATTAAGTTCATTTCAGAAAAATGTGGAAGTGCCTGGTTAGAAGAGTATGGGTTGCTACTCTTCTTGACACCTGTTTTAAAACCAGTCAGCTTGGGAGCCAGAGTTATACCTTTAACTCCCTCAACATTTTTCAAGTCAGCAGTTAAAAAATTTTCAATTAAGTTAGATTGTTCTGCTGTTTGGTCTAGAAACGCACCAGGTTCCATAGCTACATCCTTTGCAGGAGCAGCAGCTGAGACTGGTGCAATCTCCCCTGTGGTTCGCTTGGAGCTAGCTTTAGCACGCTTAGGTTTTCCTGTTACCAAGAAATAGATGAGCAACGGATTCCAACACTAGAATTGGGTAGTCAGTATATAAGACTAGGGCTGTTCTTTATGATCAGAGAGCACTAGATTCTAATACAACTACTGCTTTACCAGTATATGAGACGGTGGCTGTACTAGTTGAGGTAGCTGGCTGCTTCCTTCGCTTTGCTGGCTTTCACTGAGGACCCTCCCCCTCAGCTGGTGCAGAACCAGAGGCAGTCGATTGGGTGGCTCCACGACGAGCAGCAAGATACTCGTTCATTGCTGGTGTCAACTCAGCATATGGAGCAGCAGGTACATCCTTTGGCATGCCCCCTTGTTTTACTGGGACCTCAAATGATTGATCAGCAATTTGCTGATAAGCTTCACCCAGTTCACTTTCAAATACCAGGCTTAAGAGTCGTGGAAATGGAATCAAGTTGGTTCTTACTCTAGCAGTCACCATTTCCCTTAGCCTCAAATAAATTTCAAGGGCGTAATCGATGTTCCTGTTGAACAACAACCCATGACCAAGCTTGAGCTCAAAATCTGAGCATTGGTCAAAGCTTCCTGACTTTTGACTCATGCACTGAGTCATCAACCCAAAGAAGTAGTACCACAGTGGTGGCATATGCTTGCTCAACGGTGTATGTGCCACTGGTCCAGCAAACCCAATGGTCTCCAACACCTCCCTTCTGAATTCGTCACTAGTAGGTGAATCAACAAATGGTCCACCGGGCAATTGAAGAGCACGTCTAATAGCTTCGACGGTGACAGAGCAATTTAGGGTTTCAGTCACCATGCCACGAATACATGGAACGTTGCCGGGAGTGGTGGCAACAGTGGCAGTATACCAAAATCGTGCCAAACAGGCAGCATAGAATCGGGAAGGTACACCGGTGATGGCTCTTGCCAGAGGTGATTGACGGATATATTCGATGAGGGCCTCATACCCTTTGTTAACCTTCGATTTGGGGATAGAGAGGGCATGTGCAGCATTGCCTCTAGATAGGCGAATCAGTGAGTGATCAGGTGCATTGGGAGCCCTAATCAGGTTGGGGTGGAGATTGAACAGTGGTCCTTGAACGACTTGTTCTTGAACCACCGGTTCCTCCGGTGCCGGTGCCGGTTGCGGTTGTGGGGCAGGTTGTGGTTGCTGTTGTGGTTCGACTGTTTGAGGTTGTTGTTGCTGTTGTTCCTCTTCCTGGCTTGCAGCACGTGGTGATTGTTGTTGTTGTTCTGCCATTGATGAATGTAGGATGAAGATTTGAAGATTGAAGATTGAAAAGATTTTGAGAGTAAAAGTGTGTGTGTTTTGAATAATGAATAACCGAAGGTTATTATGGAAGATGAAACACACTTTTATCCATTGTGATTGGGTGAAAAAGTGCAGGAGAGAGAAAATTACTGTCATCTGCAGGCGCTTGGGCAGATGTGACAGACTGGCACGTTTTCAAGGGGACACAGACTGTTGACATGACATTTATACGGCTTAAACACTCATTCCTCCCATTCAGCATTAAATGCATCAGATTCCATTTCAAACAAATTGATTTAAAACCTCAAAAATAATTTTTGTATTAAATACAAAATACTTTTGTTACATTTAATATGTCATGAATTTAATTTAAATCATTGGAAGTAAATGAGTTTCCAGTTTTAAGGAATCATTAAATTTAGAGAGCTATTTATTATTTCATTGAAAACATTTAAGTAACCAAAATATAAAAGACCTTGCTGTGCTGGTTGTTTGACATGTAGGCAGTAAGTAAATAAATGTGACTTACTGGTTTGTCCTACACGTTGTAGAGCCAGCACACCAACAAAAGTTGTCTTTTATTTAAAGTTCAAGCATACCCAGCTCAGAGATGAGATAGTTAAAACGTTTCTCATCTAATGGCTTTGTAAATAGGTCTGCTAATTGCTGGTCTGTAGAAATAAAATGTAACTCAACATCACCCTTTTGAACATGATCCCTTATGAAATGATACCGAACATCGATGTGCTTAGTCCTTGAGTGCATCACAGGATTGTTGGTGATAGCAATTGCACTGGTGTTGTCACAGTAGATTGGAGTTTTTGTAACATGAACACCATAGTCCTTTAGCTGGCTTTGCATCCACAGTACTTGAGCAGTACAACTACCAGCAGAGACATATTCTGCCTCAGCAGTAGATGTGGACACAGTATTTTGCTTTTTGCTTATCCAGCTGACTAGCCTACTACCCAGTAACTGGCAACCACCAGTAGTACTTTTCCTGTCTATTTTACACCCTGCAAAGTCAGCATCTGAATACCTAATTAATTCAAAATCCTGGTCTTTGGGATACCAAAGACCACGTTTAGCAGTACCTTTTAGGTATCTGAATATTCTTTTTACTGCCAGCAAGTGTGACTCTTTAGGATCAGCTTGATATCTGGCACAGAGACATGTGGCAAACATAATATCTGGTCTGCTGGCTGTGAGATAAAGTAGGGATCCAATCATACCTCTATATTCAGTGATATTGACTGGTTCACCATTTAGATCAGCATCTATTTTAATGGATGCTGCCATTGGAGTCCCTATGTCTTTTAAACAGGTCAGACCAAATTTCTTTAACATATCTTTGATATATTTATCTTGACTTATGAATATTCCATCATCAAGTTGTTTGATCTGCAATCCTAAAAAGTATTGCAGATCTCTTTGTAAACTCATTTCATATGCCTTTGACATACGTTTTGAAAAATCTTGACAATGTTTTTCATTTTTAGAACCATAAATAATATCATCCACATATATCTGTACCAACAAGAGATCACCATCTATCTCTTTTGAGAATAGAGTGGTATCAATTGTTCCAACTTTAAAACCTATACCAGTGAGATACACATGAAGTGTCTCATACCATGCTCTTGGAGCCTGTTTAAGGCCATAAAGAGCTTTGTCTAACTTGTAGACATGGTCTGGATATTTACTGCTTACAAAACCAGGAGGCTGTTTGACAAAAACTTCTTCTTGCAGCTTCCCATTCAGAAATGCAGATTTAACATCCATCTGAAATACTCTAAAGTTCATCCTAGTAGCATATGCTAAGAATAATCTGATAGCTTCCATCCTAGCCACTGGTGCATAAGTTTCCCCATAATCCAATCCTTCTTCCTGTCTAAACCCTTGAGCAACCAATCTTGCTTTGTTTCTAATAACGACACCATCTTCATCCATCTTGTTTTTAAACACCCACTTAGTACCAATGATCTTCTTTGTCTTATCCTCAGGTTCAGGTACCAATGTCCACACTTTGTTCCTATCAAACTGAGTAATTTCTTCTTGCATTGAACCAACCCAGCTAGGATCTTGAAGTGCTTCCTCAGGACACGTGGGCTCAATGGTAGACACAAAATTAACATGCATACAAAAGTTGCTGGTTGCATGCCTCCGTGTTTTAACACCACTCGCAAGATTACCAATAATCTGCTCAATCAGATGCTCCCTTGTCCATTTGGTGTTATGAACAGGTGAGCTGGTTGTAGAACACACAGCATCTTGATCATCAGCTGGTTCAGATGAGTGAGCAGCAACAGAAGGTTGCTGATCAATATCAGTAGAATCAGTACCAGCATGTGATCTCTCAGAACCAGCAGACCTAGGCTCAAGTTGCAGCACTTCAGTAGAGCCAGTAGGTCCACTTGGTTTAGACACAGATGGAACAGAATGTTCCATTTCATCATCAGAGAACCCAGCAGCATGGATTGGTGAGGGTTGTGCTGCTGGCTCTTCATCATCAAGAGCTTGCTGAGTAGGCTCTTCAAACAGTAACACTTCATCTTCACGATCAGTAGATGAAGCAGAGGCAGTTTCATCGAATGTAACATTAATGGATTCTTCAAAACAACCCCTTCTTTTGTTGTAGACCCTATATGCCTTTGACATGTTGGAATATCCAAGGAATATACCTTCATCAGCTTTAGCATCGAATTTGCCCAGCTGATCCCTATTATTTAGAATGTAACAGGGAGTGCCAAATACATGAAGAAATGAAATTGAGGGTCTTCTTCCTTTGAGAACTTCATAAGCAGTTTTCTGATGTCTTTTCACAATAAGAGATCTATTCTGGGTAAAACAGGCAGTATTCACAGCTTCTGCCCAGTAGGAATTCTTCAACCCAGACTCAGCCAACATAGATCTTGCTGCTTCAATGAGAGTTCTGTTTCTTCTTTCTGCAACACCATTTTGCTGAGGTGTTCTCACAGCAGAGAAATTTTGGGAAATACCTTTGTCAGCACAAAATTCTTCTAATGTAGCATTTCTGAATTCTGTACCATGATCACTTCTTAGTTGCTTCACCAGTTGCCCATTCAAAAGCTCCATTCTTTTGATAAAATTGATGATTTCATCAGCAGCTTCACTCTTTTGCCTCAAAAAGAACACCCAAGTGTATCTCGAGTATTCATCAACAATAACCAGTGTATACTTCTTCCCACTACAGCTGGCCACATTCACTGGACCAAATAGATCCATATGAAGTAAGTGAAATGGTTTCTCAACAGATGAGATTTGCTTTGATTTGAACGAGGCATGGTGATGTTTCCCCTTTTCACAACCAGGACACAATCTGTCCTTCACATAAGACATTGTGGGTAGCCCAGACACCAAACTTCTACTGGATAATTTGTGAATATCTTTGAAGTTAAGATGTGAGAGTCTCTTGTGCCATAACCACTTTAGGTTGTCTGCTGCCTTCGAATAGAAACAAGTATCAGTTGTTGTGACTGCTGTGTTCATGTCAATTTGATACATGTTTTCATGACGTTTTGCAGTCAGCAGTGGCTTCCCTGTCTTATCAAAAATAGTACCAATTTTCTTTCTGAATTGGACTATCTTATTCTTGCTTGTCAGTTGGCTTATGCTGAGTAAGTTATGTTTAAGCCCAACTACATATGCAACATTTGAGAACGTGACATTCCCATTTGTCAAAGTACCAAAACCCTTTGTGTAACCCAACGAATTATCTCCATACAAAACAACTGGACCATCCTTTTCCTGATAGTCCATCAGCAGGGACTTACTTCCGGTCATATGTCTCGAACAACCACTATCGAGATACCAGATTTGCTTGTTTTGAATGCCCTGCACAATAGCTTAGAGATTAGTTCTTTTTGGGAACCCATCCAAGGATGGGTTCTGAAGGAGTCACCTTTGATGACTTCTTCTTTTCTACTGGCTTGCTAGAAGAAGCAGCAGATGGGGTTTGGGTTTGAGTACACTGGTTAGCCAAGTGAGCTTTGCTGCCACATTTGTAGCATTTTCTCACTTTTGGCTTTTGTAGCTGGTCATGCACAGATCTAATAGGGGCAGTAAGATCGGGTCGACTTTTGGTTACTACCTCAATTAGCTGGTCAAGCTTGACTGTCATTATCTCAGTGATAGACAGCTCATCAGTCGAGTCAATTTTTGCTTTTCCCTTATGGGCAGCTTTCCTTTTGGAACCAGTACCATGACCATGGCGAAATGTCTTTCCTTTATCATTTGACAAGTTAGCGTGGGAAGTTGCTGGCTTGTCTTCTGATGCTGATGAACCAGTAGGTATCTTAACTGCTGCCTTAGATTTGCCAGTATTTCGTTTCACTGGCTTGTCTGCAGCTACTGGGTGACCAGTAGATTGGTCATCAGCTGGCTTAGCACTGGTAGAACTCGAACACGAAGGGGAATCAGTTGGTTTAACTTTTCTCAAATTGTTTTCAGTGATTTCCCTTTTAATACGTCTTTCTTTCGGAGTCATGTAGTAGATGCTTGAGGGGTCAGTAGTCTCATCAATTGAGTTACTGGCTTCTCTTGCTCTAACTTCATCCTCCAAAATTTCTTTCATGGCAGGTGGTGGGGACACAGTAGGTCTAACAAATTTGTTTGTCACAACCTTTTTACCTTCAACTATCTTGGCAAAAGTATTTGGCAAGACAGCTTCAGGATCAGTTTCAAGAATCGGGTCCATGAAAGTAACTTCTGCAATAGCAGCAGCAGCAGCATAGTCACCAGCAAAGAAGGATTGAACTTGGGCAGGCACCTGCTCGTTAACACATTTAGCTGTGCGTTGAGCAGATGTGCACCATGAAGCAACAACTCTTTTGAGATTGTCCAGCTGGGTCTTGACTTCTGCTGCCTCAACGTGAAGAGTTTCTAAAGCAAAGTTTTGTTTTTCAAGTTTGGAAATTGTATCTTTTAAGATCTTAATTTCATCATTTTTGCCTTTGAGTTTTTCATTTAAAGATTTGTTACTAGATTTCAAACTCTCTTCACGTTTGCAGCTTCTGCATAAGTCAATTCTTAGGTAGTCAAACATTTCAGCTTTTTCATCATCAGTATAAGTTCGAAAATTATCAACCTTATACATCATTTCAGTTTTCCATTGAGGAGAATCTCTGTTTTGATCAGCTTCCCTCATATCAGCCAAAAACGTACTACCACCATCATCCTCATCAGACTCCTCGACCTCTTTGGCCATCAAACACAGCTTTTTACCAGTAGCGTAACCAGCACCATCATCATCAGTATCACTATCAGAAGATGAAGACGTGCTGGCTTCATCCCAGTCATGATGTTCAGCAACTAGAACCTTTTCTGGCTGTTTACCCTTCTTGTCAGTCTTTGCACTTTCCTTCATCTGAGCTTTCATATCTTTGTACTTGTTTTTGTACTTATCAGCTTTTGAGAAAGAGTTAGCATGTGACGTGGAAGGTTTCTTGGACATGCATTCAGCAGCAAAATGTCCAACCTTCCCACAATTAAAGCACTCAGATTTAGGACCCTTGACTGACTTGCTGTTGTACCTAGCACTTGGCTTTTTGCTCCCTTTGTATGACTTGCTGGTTCTACTACGATTGAACCTTTTGAACTGCCTATCCAGCAGAGCCATACCTTCAGCAAACCCTTCTACATCACTTTCATCAGTACTGCTTTCTTCAGACCCAGTACCACTTTCCTCAACACTATCAGCTGACTCTTGTTCTGCCAGTAACTTTTGAACCAGTAAAGCTTTTTGAGCTTTCTTCCATTTAGCAGCAGCAATAAGAGCAGTATCATCATTTTTAGATGATTTTGAAGTGGTGGGGGCAGACCTAAAGTTTTCTTTCATGTTAAGTTCAAACTTGGCTTCTGCCTTCTCATGATTCCAAAGGGAACTGTAGAGAGAAGACAGGTTAAAGTTCTTTAGGGTCTGTGTGGTTCTTAATGGGTCAGTAACAGGTCTCCATTTACATGGCAGTGCATCAATGAATTTGTTCACTTGTTCAAATTCAGTGTAGGTCACATTTAAAGTGAACAGGTCTGCTATCAAAGAGTTAAACCTAATGAAGGTTTGCTTAAGGGTTTCATTCTTATAGGCAAAGAACATTTCATATTCTCTTTTAAGAGCAATCATCCTGTTCTGCCTAACTTCTCCCATACCCTCATAGGTGACATCTAGGTAGTCAAGCATAAGCTTAGCATTTTCTTTTCCCTTGATCAGTTTAAACAGTGGGTTAGGCAAAGTTATGGCTAACAGGGTTCTGATTTTAGGGTCAAGACCAACTCGACGTTTATCCTCATCATCCCATCTAGAGGGAGTGAGAATAACCTCTCTGCCAGGGATGGCAGGAGTGTCAGCTGTTGCTGGTGCACTACCAACTGTCTCAGTGGGAACAAAAGGGCCATCTTTGGCAATTCCAGGCATGAGTGGATCCACAGACTCAAGATGGAGCATGAACCTTGCCTTCCAGGTTTCATACTCATCTTCATCAAACTTAGGTGGTCTGTTAGACGAGCCATTCTCAAGGTAAGCTGAGTTTGAATACGAAGCCATAAGAGAATTCAGATCCAAGATATTAATTATCAAGACTGAAGCTCTGATACCAGTTGTTGGTCCCTTAATAACAACAGGAGTATTGTAGAGGGGGGTGAATACAATTCGTTTCTTAATTAACTAGTCAGTTAAACACGTTTAGTATTCTGTAGTAAATAAGATAGAGTCACAGGTAATTTTCAACGGTTATTCTTTATTGATTAAATCAGAAAGAATCACAACTATCCTTGGCGGAAATGATAGTTGGTTGATACAGATTACCTAGATTATAGCTAAGAGATAAACTAAAGCTATTACACGGTTTGGACTCTAACAGATAAACCCACACCACTAGTTTTTACAATAGTGGATACAACAATATATATAGTAGTTCTATTAACCGTGTAATTGATCTATTGTCCACTGGTACATAGGATGTCTGTACTTGAGGGGACAATTGTGTAAGGAGGCGTGCTCCCTTTCTTTCCTCTTTAGTAGCTATTTGCAGGAACACCCCAATTTGGTTTGGCACCACTATTTGATTAAACAAATAGAATGTTGTGTTCCCTAGGTGTTGACAACGGATAACTTATGTCTGCACATAAGTTAAACTTCTGCATTCCCATGCGGTCTTGTAAGGTCACTTGTCAGCCGCCGACGCGTGTCCTTCTCTGTTCAACTTTGTCTTCGACTTCTGTTGAATAGTACATTTGATGTAGACCACTCAGGGAAACTTATCATGCTTGTAATGGAGCATGGCTGTCTTGTGTTGTATGCTGATATCCAGACTTACTGGTCCTTCATATGCTGAGTCACTTGATATTCTTGATTTGCTGGGTGCACATCCTGTGCTGATTCGAAGAATACATTTCTACCTTGTGCTGATAGACTAGGCAGCATACTAAACACTCGACACAGCTATATTAGCTGACTATACATAAACAAACTTGTGCTGGCTGCACATAACACTTTAGTGCAAATAAATATTGTTTTGTCATAATTAAATCCTTAATTATTTTGGGGACTCAACAATATATATATATATATATATATATATATATATATATATATATATATATATATATATATATATATATATATATATATATATATATATATATATATATATATATATATATATATATATCAATTGAGAGAGTTTAGAGAAATATATTTTCAAGTTTCTATGAAATAATGAAACCTATTGAATTCTATTTATAATAGATTTTTGAATTATAAAAGTGAATTATTAAAGTATGAATTATTAAAGTGAATTATTAAAGTATGAATTATTAAAGTGAATTATTAAAGTATGAATTATTAAAGTGAATTATTAAAGTATGAATTATTAAAGTGAATTATTAAAGTATGAATTATTAAAGTGAATTATTAAAGTATGAATTATTAAAGTTAAAGTAAAGTAAAAGTAAAGTAAAGGTAAAGTTAAAGTATAGTAAAAGTATAAAAAAACTATGTATGTATAATACGCGTATAAATATATATAATATTAATTTAAATCGTTATATATATTTAATGAAATAAAATATAAATATCGTTATATTTATTATACTGGTTAAGTAATGAGTTGTCAAAAGTGATTCTAGATATTTATAAAAGTTATATACGTTTTAATAATAAAGTTCTTTTTAAACTGAAAACGTCTTTGTACGTTTGAAAATAGATTAATAGAATATTATGGAAACCAATTCTCCACTAACTTTTGTCTAACTTTCATAAATGACACTTTTTGTTTTTATTTATAAATAGCTTTACAAATTATTCTGAATATCGTTAAGAGGAATAGATTTTCTCAAATCATAGTGGACCTCTCAACAGAGACTTGTAATCATAATTCAATGTTTCTGATAATTCAATCATTTAATATATTTTTTTTTCGTCGAAAATCATATTGAAACAAATACGTTCGTGTAAAGTATTATACGTTTAATACTTTATTAATATTCTCAAGTTATAATATATATATATACATATACATATCTATTTATATATAACGGTTCGTGAATCGTCGGAATTTGGTCGAGGTTATAATGAATGTATGAACACAGTTTAAAATTCTTGAGATTTAACTTAACAAAATTTGCTTATCGTGTCTGAATAATATAAAGATTAAAGTTTAAATTTGGTCGGAAATTTCCGGGTCGTCACAAGTCGACATAATGATCGGATGTGGCAGAGTCAGCAGCGACAGGAGGATCTCGCAAGAGCTAATTATTATGATACTGGGATGATTGCATATGGTGTTGATTGGGGATGCCATAATTCGCGTTTATACTATTCTAATCCAGACCAGTATTATGCTACTGCTAGTCAAGAGTCAGCTTATTACTATGACCAGAACTGTCCCGAGCATCCACTGCGGTATAATGAGAGAGCGGCCATGAGGGACGCGCAGTTGAGGTTCCAACAGGGGTACCCGAACGGGCGTCCGAACAGGCACGATTTGGGAACTTTAGGATGGCCGTTTGATGACTATCAAGAATGAGGGCCTGCGTGCCTGTTGATCATATTGTATCTTGTTTTTAGACATTTTTATTTGGTTCTGTACTAAGATATTTATTTGCTTGGATTATGTACTGTGAGACTTATTAGGGGATAAGGCGTTTCGGTTACCGGGTGGTGCCACCTTATCCCGTTTATGTAGTTCTTTTGCTTTTCTTTTTATTAGGTTGGTTGGTGAAACGAATTTTCAAGTCTGGCATTAAGTTCAGCAAAACTACATGATTGATGATATTGGTGTGATGATCGGGAATGGACGATGTTCTTATGCTGGCAGTCAGTTCAGCGCCATATGTACTGGCATTCCGCGATCAGTGGTTAAACTCGATAAGTTTTTACATTTTCTTTCTCACATTACCCTTTCGATATTAATCTATTTTTGATCTCAAGTGATGGGGACATTACTTGATCTCAAGTGTGGGGTGGGGGATGTAAAATCTCTCGGGTTGGTTGTTAAATGAGTCATCGTCATATTAGTTTTGATATAAAAAGACTTAACGTTTCACGAGTTTTGGTCGTAAAAAAAAATTGAAAAATTAGGGGTAAAATAAAAAAAATAGAAAAGTTAGTTTTAAAAAAAAAGAGAAAAATAGTTGAAAATTCGGCCAAAACCCTTTTGCTATACATATTGGCAAGTTGTTACCTACGAATTGACGGTTACAAAATGTGCAAAATGTCGTTTCCTGTGTTCTTTCCGCCCTAGACTGAAGCCGGGTCTAGTTGGCTCAGAAATTACACTTGCTCCGTGTCGTTTCCCTAAAACCAAGGGAAACTGTGGGTAACACTTTCCAATACCTTAGGATGTATCGTTTCCATCCTATTAAGGAAGTAAAGTCTTCCGAGTGTTCGTTCTACTTGGTATAGCAGACTTCCTAAACTATACCATTTCATACCAATATCATATCACGATATAAAGGTACTGTGGGAAGAGGAAGTCTTGAACTTCCAAACACGTTCATTACCATTGAATGTGAAATCCTACAAGTTCTTCAGAATTCAATCGTAGGTCACCTGTACCAAAACGGGTGTTAACCGTAAGAGCGGTGATTAAATCGTGTGGTCGAAACCGAACCATGCGCTTGATCGAAAAATTTAATAAGGCGATCCTCATTGTTTCTCCTAACAAGGATAATGTTGCGTCCGACCACTTTTTATGACCATAGGATGTATCTATTCCATCCTCAAGGCAGTCAAGTCTCCCGACCGACACACTTGATGACTTATGTCATGAGTAGTAGTCCAGACCAGCTGTAGGTTGATGAACAGTCTTGAAAAGTCTTCTCTAACATCGGCTGGAAATCCACTAGGCCTCAACATCAAACAGGGAGCTAGTGGTCAGACTTATCTCAATGAGGGAGATCTGTCTCGTAAAACGGGGGGCACCATGTATACACAAAATGTCAGTGATTTATCAGATCCCCGGAAGGATAATCTCCTTAAAGATTAATCAGCTTTTAAGTCTGATAAACCTCAATCTTTATGATTGACATAACGGATTAGATGATCACCTCATGATTATCGATGATATTTGGACGTAATGTGTATCCTCCTAAGCACATTATTTTCTTACCGACATCTAGCGATGTTAGGTACCGTGGGAGGCATTAGCTTGACCAAGAGCGGGGTAGCCCGTATGGTTCGTATGGTTCTTTGGTTCGAGAGTTTCACTTTTTCGTCTCATGGCTTCCACTTGTATCCACGTTTCATATATTTGAAGACATTATCAGGTTCGAGATTCTCTACAATTATTTGGATTACATATTTGGCCCTTTGTTCGAGTTATTATTTTGTGCCGATTCTTTATTTGGGGATGTTAGATAATTTGGGATTACAAGTGGAAGTCACATGGTTAATTTGTTCTATTAAAACCGTACCCACGCTAGTTGCTCATTTGGTTCATGTTCGGTGGTTCTACTTACACTTATGAAGACGTTATCATTTAGTAGAAGATTATTTTCGAGTCGAATTTGCTTGAGGACAAGCAAGTCTCTAGTGTGGGGTGATTTGATATTGCACATTTCTCATATATTTATCTTGGCAATATCCCTCAGTTTATGTCCATTTGGATATGGTTTTGGTTATTATATGCGATTATTATAAAGATTATGATTTGAGAGCCTAGAAGTATTATTTGATTGATTTATGGAGTTTATGGCGAGTTTACAGCAGTTTCTATGTATTCGGGTGAATTGGTTCGTGATCAAGTCGAGTTATATGTAAAAACGAAGGAGAATTGATGAGTTCAGAGTTGCGCGCCGCGCACACAACTGCACACCGCGCATTAGAGCTTCAAAACACATCAGTCAACGTTAAATTTTGAACAGCATTTTTTATTCACAAGTGCGCACCGCGCAATTCAGGTCGGCCAGATTTCTGTTGCTATAAATAAGGTGCAATTTTTTATTCCAAGGGTTTCTTTTTTGGTAGCCGAATTTGGGAGCACAAGGGGCGATTTTCAGTCACTTTTGGGGAATTCCAAGGTCACTCTAACGCTCCAATCATTCTGTTTTCGAGGATCAATCCAAGCACTCACCAAGATTCATCGTGTTAGGTTGATTCTTAATTATCAAACAATGTTTTCTTTATTATTTATTAGTTTAATTTCTATTGTTGCCATGATTATTGGCTAGTTATTTAATGTTTGTCTAGACTTATAAACCTATGTGTTGGATGCTATTTATCAGTTATTATTTTAATTTATGAAGATTTGAAGTTTGAATTAAAGAACGATTCTTATTGAAGCTAGACTTTTTCGATTCAATTGGTTGTGTATTTGTTTGATAGGACGAGAGTTCAATAATTTAATATATTAATTTGCAATTGGTTTGTCTTAATTGGTTGTTTGCTTTTGCTTACTCGGAGACGCGAGTAAATTGAATTCAAAAGGCTAGACGAAATATGGGTGAATCATACACAACGAGAGTTGGTGTGATTGCAATTCGAGTCTTCATCTCAGTTGAGATATTTGGTCACAATTAGGAGGTCTTAGGCTACGGGAAATTCCGTGTCGTGTAATTCTAATTGAAGTATTTGCGCTGGGGAATTTCAGGTGAACCGACTAGGTAATTCACATATGTTAGATTATAACTGGGGCTTAATCTTAATGCATCCAATATTAGGTGTAAAAGGTCTAGACAAACATTTGTTCTTTTATTGATTAAAACTTTCTTATTTTTATTCGTTTTCTTTAAAGCTTAAATCTTAAAATACCAAAAATATTGTTCTTTTCTGTTTTAAAATCAAATCTTGATTTAGCTAATCATTAAATAGCCACAAAAACCATTATCTCGTACTTTGAATTTTCATAGATTAACTTAGTTTATTTCATTAGTTGCAATCTTAATTCTCATTTTAAACTGTCCGTGGAACGATTTCGGATTTACCAACTTTAAACTATTGCACGATCGGATACACTGCCCGTTAGTGTGTAGTAATCTTTTAACCGGTGTTTCCATTATAAAATTATAGACACGATTTTACACATCAACATATACCTCCTAGATTCTTCTCATATACTCAAAATCTCATTAAGGACAACCAGATTGATACGATATATGTTCAATCTAGCAACAATCGCCGATCTTTTAACCAAAACACTTCCCACTGCTATTTTCAGAAAACACATTAACAATATTGGGATGAGGGATGCTCAAAAGATGCAACAGCTCAACGATGTCTACTTGAGGGGGAGTCAACTATATGGTGCACTCCTTTTCCCTTAGCTAAAGTTTTTTCCACTGTGTTTTCTTTAACAAGGTTTTTAACGAGACAGTACTAGTTGCTCTCTAAATAAAAATTGTCATTCAAGGGGGAGTGTTATAACATGTGCAAAGTCAAGATATGTGCTAAGATACATATCCTCAAAAGTCAAGTGTCTGATCAATTTTTATAGCCATCTGCTTCAACCACAAAAGTAATAAATATGTTAGCCATCTGCTTCAACCACAAAAGTAATAAATATGTACATTGTTTGTACAGTAAATTAAGTAGTACATATGCACCGATGAATGTAAGCAGATGTACCGAATTCAATTTTCAGTATACTCCTTACTCCCTCTTATTATTCTTATATACAATATACAATACAATATTCAATTACAACCCCAGGTCATTAAAGGTAGTTATATAGTATTAAATCTTAACACGTATAATATAAAGTTGGCACCTTTTGCTCTTTATTAATTGGTCATGCAACTTATGGATATTTTTTATACGGGTTTAGAAGAAATGTATAATGGGCAGGTTTAAATATGATGTTGGGTAAGCTCAAGCACACGGTTTTATGAACGAATGAATAAATACACAAGAAGAAAAGTACAACTCACATTAGTCAACTTTAACATGACTTATATTTGTAGATCTGATATATATTTAAAATCACGAATCTTCTTCATTTCAAAGGTTCTTATGTGTTTTATTAGTTATGTGTGCACCATGGATGATTTCATGTTATAATTTTGCCTTAATTATCATCTTAAACATCTTAATCTTAAAGTACTACTCAGTCACTGCACAACCCTTTGATTACCCAATTGCAAACCTTTCTACTACATGGACCAACATTGAAACTGCACCTCATTCTGTTAACTTCAGTGATTTGTCAACGGTCCGAGTCATTCTCTTAAGAGGAACATTCGGGCCACGATTCGCTTGCGGTTTCTATTGCAATGGGGACTGCACGGCGTATCTCTTTGCAGTCTTTATCGTTCAGACCAATAGTGGGGGAAGTATTGTTCAACCTGCTATAGGGTTCCCTCAAGTAGTATGGTCTGCTAATCGAAATAATCCAGTTAGTTATGGTGCAACGCTGAATTTTACTTCAACGGGAGATTTAGTCCTACGAGATGTTGATGGAAGTACAGTTTGGAGTACCAACACTGCAGGAAAATCAGTTGCTGGTATGAACTTAACTGATGATGGTAATTTGGTGTTGTTTGATGTTAATCGATCTTTCGTTTGGCAATCTTTTGATTACCCAACCGATAGTTTGGTCCCGGAGCAAAGACTTTTTCAAGGTCAACAGTTGGTACCTAGCGTTTCGTCAACTAATTGGACGGCTCAAAAAGGTTTGTATTCTCTTAAAGTCATTACTAAAACAGGTTTGTTTGGTTATATTGAATCAAACCCACCTCAAGTCTATTATAATTACGTGGTACCAGATTCAATCACAATTATAGAAAAGAGTTACGTAAGGTTATTAAATGGGAGTTTGTCGTTATTTATTAATTTTGCTGAGCCGAGTAATCCAGATAATGTGATTACAATACCTCCTGCATCGTCGGCTCAGTATATGAAACTTATGCCAGACGGGCATTTGAGAGTATTTGAATGGCATGGAGCATGGTTAGAGATTGCTGATTTATTCAGCCAGTCTCTTGAAGAATGCAGTTATCCATTAGCTTGTGGGCGAAATGGGCTTTGCGCGATTAATAAGCAATGTAGTTGTCCTGTATCAACAAGTTCTCCCAAAATAGACTATTTCAGGGCTGTGAACGATCGACAACCGAACCTTGGATGCTATGAGATTACTCCACTTACGTGTGATGCGACACAAGAGCGTGTTTTTATTGAACTTGAGAATGTTTCGTATTTCACGTTTATCGCAGACATGCTAAATGTGAATACGGAGACTTGTAAGCAGGCATGTCTCAACGATTGCTCGTGTAAAGCTGCCATGTTTCAGTATGTTTTGAATTCTTCAGAGGGAGATTGTTATTTACCGAATGATCTTTTTACCATGCAGAATGCTGACCCGAATGTAATTCACTACAATGCTTTGGCTTTTGTAAAGGTCCAGAATGTAAGACCCTCTACATCCAAAATACGAAAGGGAAAAATTCAGGTTAGAACAATAGTCATTTCCATCGTTGGAAGTTTATCGTTTTTGGTAGTTATAGTAGGGATTATAGTAGCTAGAATTCGCAAGCGAAGAAGAAATGCTAAAATGGAGGAAGAGTATATAGAAATGGTTCCAGGAATGCCCACGCGGTTTTCGTATGCAGAGTTGAAAACTGCAACCGAGAATTTCAGTAAAAAGCTCGGTCAAGGAGGGTTTGGATCGGTTTTTGAAGGGACACTTGAAGATGGTTCAAAAATTGCCGTAAAATGTCTTGAGGGTGTTGGGCAGGTTAACAAGTCATTTTTGGCTGAGGTTGAATCCATTGGAAGCATTCACCATGTGAATTTGGTTAGACTTCGAGGATTTTGTGCATGCAAATCAGAACGATTTCTCGTGTATGAGTTCATGAGCAATGGTTCATTAGATAGATGGATCTACTATGAAGATCGAGAGCACGTACTCGAATGGGATTGTAGAAAGAAAATCATTCTTGACGTAGCAAAAGGTTTAGCGTATCTTCACGAAGATTGTAGACAAAAAATTATCCATCTTGATATTAAACCTCAAAACATACTACTCGACCAAGATTTCAACGCAAAAGTTTCAGATTTCGGGTTGTCAAAGCTCATTGATAGAAACGAGACCGAAGTGATGACTACAATGAGAGGTACCCCCGGTTATCTGGCTCCAGAGTGGCTGAGCTCAGTTATCACTGAAAAAGTTGATGTTTATAGCTTTGGGATCGTTCTGTTAGAGATTTTATGCGGGAGGAAGAATTTTGACAGATCACAGCCGGAAGAAAGTTGGCACTTACTCGGTGTGTTTAAAAAATGTTGGGAACAAGAGACGTTGTTAGAGATTGTTGACGGGCAGAGTGAAGATATGAAGGTGCACAGTACAGAGGTGACGGAGATGATGAAAGTGGCTTCGTGGTGTTTGCAAACTGATTTTACGAAAAGGCCATCAATGTCAATGGTTGTTAAGGTACTAGAAGGGATGTTGAAAGATGAGTCGAACTTGGACTACAACTTTACAGATCCAAGAGTGCAAAGAACAACAGTTGAAGATGAGAAAGATGAAATACAATTGTTTCCTTCTCTTATATCTGGGCCTAGATGACCATGAGGTTCTTGTGTAGTTATTGAAGCCTTTGATGAACTTTGTTACCGTTTTAATATTTGTTATCGAGATCAACTAAACTGTTAATTATTTATGTGTTCTTGTTCCACTTCATGTAAACTTTGCCCTGCACAAATTGATATACTTACATGATAATGATCTGAATGAAAAATAAATATTACAGCACCTTGTTTTCAACCTTTGGAAGGGTTTAATGATTATCCAAACATTCCTTTATAACTTGTAACTCAGCATGCACAGGCCACAAGATACACGCACGCGCGCACTTGCACACACACACACACACTAGTTCGTCTGTGCAAGTTAGATAGGTTCTTCATGAGGTATTTGAAAACATTACATTTAATTAGCTAATCAAAACACAACATACGGTTTCATTTATAATATAAGAGAGTTACAAAAAGAATCATAAGGAGGCTTGTGCCAAATAAAATGACTTAAATTTCACATAAAAACTTTTTAAGATAATTAGAGTACCATTATGAATTTTGATTCATCCCATTCAAAGTGTCTTTCAATTTCTTCAGCAGAACTAGCTGGCTAAGTTCCTTCAACGTTAAAAAACAAATCACAGAGGTAATACACAACCATAAGTCCATAAACATCCCAAGATAGTCCAGTGGTCCATCGTGTCCATACAAAGGCAATTTTTGGCAAATTCCACCTTCGTACTACAAAAAAAAAAAGGCTTTTGGCAAAGCAAGTCAATTTCGGGCCTCTGGGGCCCTGAACTCCTTACGGAGGTCGCGGTTCAAATCTTGGGGTGGTCAAGGAAGGCTTGTGGAAATGGTCACGGACTGTTCCAGATAAGCCGCGTACATCAGAGTTAATTAGGCTACCGATAGATAGCAATAATTAGACTACCCACTTGCTTTGCAAATCTCAGATATTAAACACGATGTATGCAAATTAATTTTATTAATACCGATAGCGATAACTAGACTACCCAGTTTGCAACACTACCTACAATAAACAAAAGTAATTGAGCTTACCAACTATCAGCTATAGCTGCAAATTTATCTAGCTCAGTTTGATTCGAATAAGACGCAGAAGACCTATTCTGAAGAAATGGCTGTAAGAGCAGCAACAACTCCATGTTTGTAAGTGCAACTAAATGTTTTCTGCTAAATCTTCAACTTGTTCATCAAGTATCTTATTCACAAACTGTCATACAAACATTTCATCAAACGGTTGGTGTGCAAAACATAAAGTACTGCATAGTGCCTTGTGCTACAACAATTACACATTCAATAAGGAAGATATATTTAAAGTATATGTCTATTTGATCGGAACAGTTTGACTGATCCGAGTTATAAAGTACTACTGTTATCAGTAATATTTAGTATATTTAATACCATGAAAAGATGAAAAACTTGGACTTTTTGAAGGCAGAAATGATTTTGGTGCTCAAATGTTTGAGGGAGGGTATCAAAATTTGAACTTCGAGACATGCGATTTTGATTCATAAACAATAATGGAAGTAAGATGCAAATTGTGTGTCTGGGCGGTGGACGTGTTTGTAATGTATTCCGATTTCCGTAGATGATATATGCACCTACGGTTGGTGATCATATTGGGCTGATAAATTTGATATCAACTTAAGAAAACGAATATGAAAGAGGTGTTCATCGGTTGGGTTTTCGGTTTGTTCGGTTTATTCGGTTTGGTGTATTCGGTTTTAAATTTTTTTGGGCAAAACTGAAACCGAACCGAAAACCAAATTCAAAGTTAAAACCGAACCGAACTGAAAACCGAATTCGGTTTCGGTTCGGTTTTTGGTTAAAACTAATATTATGAAAAAACTGAGAACGATGGTAGTTTAATTCTAACGTTACTGATGTCTTAGTTATATATAATTTAAAACAATGACGTACTATTAAATTATCAAGGATTCGATGATTTAATAATATTTACAGCTTAAGTATGACGTTTACTGCTTCTGTTATTAAAAAGAAGTACATAATAATTTGAGTAGCATAATTATAATGTGAGCTACCAAATCTTTATATGGGTGAAAATATATTTTATTGATTGGATCCCAAATTATAATGAAATTAAAACCTAAATATACAAATTAAATATATAAAAATTTTGAATTCGGTTTTGAATTCGATTTTCGGTTAAATCGAATTCATAATTTTCAAAACCGAACCGAAAACCGAATTTAAATTCGGTTTCGGTTTGACTCGATCAGAAAACCGTTTTGCAAATTCGGTTTAGTTTTTTTCCGGTTTGGTTTCGATTTGGTTTTCGGGTTCCACGGTTTCAAACCAAATACTCAAAAATATAAGTAATTAATGTAAAAGATATAAGTGATAACAAAAGTTAGTGTGTGAAAAATGAGACAATGAATGTATGCATCAAAGAAATGTATATGATGATGAATAGGATAAAAATCAGCACATGATTTCATGAATAAATATACAGTAGATACTTGATAATTTAATACTCGGTAAATCAATAAACTCAATAAAATTAATAATTTGTCCGGTCTCAACTTGAGAGTAGTAAAAAAATAGACTCCAATCGATAAAATGATTAGATAATAATTTTTTTGAAATCCTAATGTAAATATATTGGTCCCAACGAAACTATAAATTAATAATTATTAAAATATTCCAAAATTTTAGAATTTTTTAGTAAAAAATTAATCTATAGTGATCGATCTAGATGTGATTTTAAAATTCATCATTAGACATTTTATAGTGATCAATCTAGGTCTATGTACATTGAACTTGACAAGTTTATTAATGTGTGAATGTACGTACATGCAGGGGCGGATCTATTATATCCCGAGTGGTTGCACGGGATACTACTGAAATACGCGATGTAGTGGAATTTTTTTTGGGGTTTTAACTAGTGACACCGCTGAATAGTGTAAATTTTTTTGTGTGACACCACTGAAATAAAACCATGTAGTAGAATTTTTTTTTTAGGGTTTAACCGGTGACACCAGTGACTCCCAATCCTAGATCCGCCACTGCGTACATGAGAATTTTGAAGGTCTTTTTTTTTTTTTTTTGAACGGCGATTTTTTGGCATCAGTAGATCATTTATTTCAACGACCCTCCTCATTTGCACGTAACACACACGTTCGGGCGGAAACCCGAACCCGATCGACGGTAACCGAGAACACATCCATTCGAGCAGTGGTCCGGGTAGAGGTCCGTGTGTTTATGTTTTATCCAAATAGGTAAAGTGAACGGACATGGTAATTTCGAATGCCGATGCATTATTTTGATAGTTGCTCATAAATATAAGCTAATGTTTTAAATAAATATATTAATATTAATTTATCGATATAATTAATATTTCGCTAAATTAATAAACTATTCAAGTCTCAACATTATTAACTTATGACGTTCTACTGTATCAACAAAACTTCAATTATGTACCATCCGTCCTAATTGGATTCCCGGTGGATATAGCCTAAGAACTTCACTGAAAATCATGTTAACCTGATACACAAGAAGAGTAGTATAATTAGATGCTACTATTCAGACCCATTTACCTACAAATGGGTAAGTTTGGTTTATCCTTATCTAAACGGGTCAAATGGGTCCAGACTATTAACGGATATAGTCGAGTGCATAAGCAGGTCAAACAAGTTGAATTTTTGTATATTGATTAAATAGATAGATAAAACTAGCTACCAAATTATCTTGTACAACAAATTCAAATTATTCTTGTAAATATATAGCTTCTGTAATGTGAATATTATCTATTAAATGTGTTCTTAATTCGTTTTAGTGAAATTCTATTTTGTGAAGTTCCAAGTAATGAAAGACCGAACAACAAGGAGCTTACTTCCCTTACGGGTGGTAAGGGGTTCGACTCCCACTCGTAAGATTTCCCTTGTTGTTACCTAGCCATTTCATGGGCCTCGGAGGTTCGTTCGAGCCTCAACTGAGGGGTTTTTACCTCACGCCATGCCCGTATGGATTCGTCGTAGGGGTTTCCTCCTAAGACTATAATAGTTCGTCCAAGAAAATGATTGGGCGAGTGGGTTCCGACATCGTGTTCGGACCCCTGTCAGTGTGTACTCCTAACCGCCGTTCAAAAAATATATATAATGAAAGACCGACTCACAATTTTCAGTTGGCTGAGTCCCTCATAATACGGTGGTTTATCACCGAAGACTTGTAAAACTTCATCCCTAGCGCGTGTTTGCCAATCCGTGTGTGCTGACTCAGTAGAACCATAGTCCAAACCAACAAATTTAGTGTAGTCTATTATCCACCAAGGCAGAACAGTTTATATACTACGATGATTTCTTCAATTTCTAGCCCGGAGTTCCTATTCTTGTCATGTTTAATTTCATCGTCGTTGGTCTTCAATAGAGTTCCCAAAAGATCATCGTTATCACATTTCCCAGCTTTCATCAAAAGTAATCGCTTATGGACAATACTCTTGATTGAGGTTGTCACCGGGCTTCTGGTTGAACTCTTTCCTTTTCTTGTTGCACTCTATTGGCAAGAACCTACAAAATCACATGATTTTGTTATTTTTTAATTATATCAATTTAAACCAGGCCTTTACTGTTCACATGAATTTTTTATTACTAAAATGTATTTTTTTTTTTTTTTAAACTTTAGATATTTATTTACTACAATATGTTTTCTTCACACTCCACCACCGCTCTTTCTCTAGAGCATTCCGGCGATTTATTCCACAAGCTTCATCCACTTATCACCGATCCATTTGTCACTCCACACTCCTCCTTTCAAATTAATCACCACCATCGCCATCAGTGGCTAGCATTGCCGCCATCGCAATCGCCACCGCTTCCACTCACCCGATTTCTCCACAAGCCGCCGTAAAAATAGATTGCCGGAACGAACGAGTTCAGATTTCTGGTCCGGAACGAATGAATTGTTATTAATACAGATGGAACCTTTTGCTCTTACTAATTTTTCAATCAACTTACGTATATTTAATAAGTTCTAGAAGAAATGTATAGTGGGCATGTTTGAAAATGATATTGGAAAACTCAGCACGTGGTTTAATGAATATGAACAACGATTAATTAATGAATATTAAATATAACAAGAACAAAAAAACCTCAACTTACTTCAGTCAGCTTTCACATAATTTTAACTTATTACTCCGTATGTTGTTACATATATAATATTAATATAAAAAATAATAGTAGATCTGAAATCTGATACGGAGTATTATATTTGAAGTCATGAAGCACCTTCATCAATTCAAAGGTTCTTATGTGTTTTGTTAGTTATGAGTGCAGCATGGATGATTTGTCGTTATATTTTTGCCTTAATTATTATTATATTAAACTTAAATAACTACTCAGTCACTGCACAGCCCTTTGATTACCCTATTGCAAATCTTTCTACTACATGGACTAACATTGATTCTGATCCTAATTCTGTTAACTTCTATGATGGGTCAACCATCCTAGTCATCCTCTTAAGAGGAACATTCGGGCCAAGTTTCGCTTGCGGTTTCTACTGCAACGGAGACTGCACTTCGTATTTCTTTGCAGTCTTTATCATTGAGATGGAAAGAGGGGATGGTGTTGTTGAACTTGGTACAGGGTTCCCTCAAGTAGTATGGTCCGCCAACCGAGACAATCCGGTTAGTTATGGCGCAACCCTCAATTTTACTTCAAAGGGAGAATTAGTCCTACGAGATGCCGATGGAAGCACGGTTTGGACTACCAACACTAGTGGAAAATCAGTTGCTGGTATGAACATAACTGATGATGGTAATTTGGTGTTGTTTGATTTTAACCGATCTATCGTTTGGCAATCTTTTGATTACCCGACTGATATTTTAGTCCTGGGGCAAAGACTATTTGAAGGACAGCAGTTGGTACCTAGCGTTTCGTCAACTAATTGGACGGCTCAAAAAGGTATGTATTCTCTTAAAGTCTTTTGATTACCCGACTTATGTCAATATTTACTCGCATTTGAAATTATTTGAATGGCAAGGAGGGTGGTTTGAGGTTGCTGATTTATTTAGATATTTAAATAGAGAATGTGATTATCCTTTAGCATGTGGGCGAAATGGCCTTTGCTCGACTAATCAGCAATGTAGTTGTCCCAGCACAGTATATTTTAGGCCTGTGAACGATCGACAACCGAACCTTGGATGCTCTGAGATTACTCCTCTTACATGTGATGCGATGCAAGAGCATGTTTTTATTGAACTTGATGTAAAGTACTTCACGTTTATCGCAGACATGGAAAATGTGAACATGGAGACTTGTAAACAATCATGTCTCGAGAATTGCTCGTGTAAAGCCGCTATTTTTCAGTATCGTTCGAATTCTTCAGACGGAGAGTGTTATTTACCATCTGATCTTTTTACCATGAATAGTGACGACCCCGATCTAAACTACAATTCTACAGCTTTTGTAAAGGTCCAGAAAGTAAGAGCACCTCATTCCTCTACATCCCAAATGCAAAAGGGAATAAGTCACGCAACAACAATAGTCATTTTAGGCACTGCAAGTGTTTTGTCTCTGATAGTAGTTGTGAGAATCGCAGCTGCTAGAATTAGCAAGCTAAAAAAGGATGATTAATTGGGAGAAGAGTATATAGAAATAGTACCAGGAATGCCCACACGTTTTTCATATGAAAAACTCAAAAATGCAACAGAGAATTTCAGTAAAAAGCTTGGTCAAGGAGGATCCGGATCAGTTTTTAAAGGGACCCTTGAAGATGGTTCGAAAATTGCCGTAAAATGTCTTGAGGGACTTGGGCAGGTTAACAAGTCATTTTTGGCTGAGGTTGAATCCATTGGAAGCATTCACCATGTGAATTTGGTTAGACTTAGAGGATTTTTTGCATGTAACTCAGAACGATTTCTGGTGTATGATTTCATGAGTAATGGATCACTAGATCGATGGATCTACCATGGAGATCGAGAGCACGTACTCGAATGGGAATGTAGAAAGAAAATCATTCTCGATGTAGCAAAAGGTTTAGCGTATCTTCACGAAGATTGTAGGCAAAAAATTATCCACCTTGATATTAAGCCTCAGAACATACTCCTCGACAATGATTTCAATGCAAAAGTTTCTGATTTTGGATTGTCTAAGCTCATTGATAGAAATGAGACTGAAGTGATTACTACAATGAGATGGCTCCAGAATGGTTGAGCTCGGTCATCACTGAAAAAGTTGACGTTTATAGCTTTGGGTTCTGTTAGAGATCTTATGCGGGAGGAAGAATTTTGATAGATCTCAAACGGAAGAAAGGTGGCACTTACTCGGTGTATTTCAAAAATGTTGGGAACAAGAAACGTTGTTAGAGATTGTTGACAAGCATAGTGAAGATATGCAGGTGCACGGTAAAGAGGTTACAGAGATGATGAAATTGGCTTCATGGTGTTTGCAAACTGAATTTCAAAAAGGCCATCAATGTCGACTGTTATTAAGGTATTAGAAGGGATGCTGAAAGTTGAGTCAAACTTGGACTACAACTTAACAGATCCAAGACTGCAGAGAACAACAGTTGAAGATGAGAAAGATGAAACACCATTGTTTCCTTCGGTTCTATCCGGACCAAGATGACCATGAGGTTCTTGTGTAGTTATGCAAGCCTTTTATGTATTACGGAGTACCAATTTAATATGTCTTACATACTAGATCAACTGAACTGTTGTTTGTTTTTTAAGTGTTCTTGTTTCACTTCATGTAGACTTTACCATGTTATGGGTCTCAAATTTGGTAGAAGCGGAACATATAAAAAATTACGAAAAAACTGACAAAAAAAAAAACGAATCTAGCAGCTTTAATCATCATCTACCTATAAGATTTAGGGTTTGGAAAAATATGAAAAGGGTCCCACTAGTGGGACATGCAGTACCCATCAAGCGCTTGACACATTATTCTTAGGGTTAGGTTAAAGGGATCCCGCAACTGGGACATGCGGTACCCTGACACGTCAATCAGTGATGCATCTTTTTGCATTTTGACCATATTTTTTGACTATCCCGCATTTCCCACCTGCGGATATACTTGTTTTACAAACTTCTTAGTTGACCATCCTGTTACGATAAGGCTAGTGATATTTCCAAATCTATTTTTGATAGATCCACATAATTGTACCAATATAGCCTTAAATGATAGTTTAGACAATTTTAATGTTAGTATTTATATGAGGGTATTTTGGGAACATTACACCAATTTGAGTTGCATCTATCAAAATTAATTTTGGAAATATAAAGGAAGTAGAGATAAATCCTGTCAAGCCAAAAAATTCCAGGTTGATGGCTATTCACATAAGACCTAATCTGAAGAAATGGTTGTAAAGCAGCAACAACTCCATCTGTGCAATTGTTACTTGAATAATGAACAAGAAAACCTTTGGTTCTTGATAATCTTTGCAATTGATATAATCATATAAACTTCTAGAAATCATCCTTGCAAAGATTGAAACAGCAACTAAATGTTTTCTGCTTAATCTTCAACTAGTTCGTCAAGTATCATATTCATAAACTGTCATACAAACATTTCATCAAACGGTTGGTGTGCAAAATATAATGTACTAACAACCAATGGGCCTTGTGCTGCAACAATTACACATTGATATATATTAAGTATGTATATTTAATCAGGAAGAGTTTAACTGATCGGAGTTATAAAACTACTATTGTTATCAGTAATATTTAGTATATTAAAAATAAAAAAATGAATTTCTCTCTCCCTGATGCGATTTTGGCGGGAAAGGCAGTTTCGCCATTTCTGCCCTAATTTCATCAAATCGACCTCATTTTTCTTCGTTTTCTGCAATTAAACCGTAGATATGTTTCTAATCTGTTCTCCGTTACTGTTATTGTATATTTTTGTTTGTTTTTGGTGATTCCTGATATGTCTAACCAAAAAAGAACATCGCGACGCAGAATTAGGATTTCGAATAAATTTGAGAACTCGATTCATGATCTTAATAAGAAGAAGAATGATCTATCAAAGCTGAGTGTGAGCGATGAGGATCATTTGCAGAGTAGCGAGTATAACGAAGAAATTGAAGAGGCTGAGATTGTACAGGAAAAGGATCTTACGAGTATTCATGGTTCTGGTGCTGCTCCTGAACCTGCAAGTAAGGATGATTCATGTGTTAATTCTGTTAATTGTCCTGTGGTTGATGTTGTGCATACAGTTTGTGATGTTCCTGTTGCTAAGCCTGTAATTACATATGCTAGTATTATGAATGTTACTGCTGATAGTTCCACTAAGGAATTGAGCTATGTGCCTCCTTCTGTTGATAATGATGGAAATGAATTTGTTATATTTGATGAGGATTTAGTTCAGGAAGGTAGTCAGAAGTGGAATTTAACTGCCTGTGGTTATATGGTAGGATGCTCTATGTCTTTTTTTTGCTTTACAATATAATCTCAGGAGAATGTGGAGTAGGTTTGGATTTTTAGAGATTATAATGGATGATAATCAAATGTGCTATTTCAAATTTAAGCATGAGGAAGGAATGAATCATGTTATTGAAAATAGTCCTTGGATGGTAGCTGAAAAACCTCTTCTAGTGTGTAAATGGAGTCCTGATGTGACTATTGAAAAGGCTGAACCTACTAGTATTCCAGTTTGGGTTAAACTTATGAATATTCCCCTTGAAGCTTGGACCCCAAAGGGCATTAGCACTATTGCTAGCAGAATTGGTAAGCCTTTGGTCATGGATAAAGTTACTGCTGCAATGTGTCATAATGGGCAGGGTAGAGCAGGATAGGCTAGGCTAATGTGAAAAGGGTTAGAGTTGAGTATTCCTGGAGGCCTAGTGTATGTTCTTATTGCAAAGTGCTTGGACACTCTCATGATGAGTGTAAGGTTAGACCTAAAACTACAGAGGAATTGGAGAAGCAGCATGAGTTACCTAAGGATGCAAAGGATGGTTTTACAGATGTGTAGTATAAGAAGAGAGTTGCTAATGTAAGTAAAGGTAGGACTGATACTATTGGGAGGAATTACTCAAAGGCAGCTGTAAGTGGGAAACAAAAAAGGGAATACAGAGTTAAAACTCAAGTGAATAAGGTGAATGTTGCTCCTGTGCAAACCAACCAGTTCCAAGTTTTGGCAGATAATAATGATGATTCAGAAGTGATCAGGGATGATAGATTGATAGTTGATGATAACGCCATTTTTATACATATATTTTGGGCGTTATCTTGTTCCATTTGCTAGTATTTTGAAGACTTTGATTAAGATATCGAGTTATTTGAGTTTAAAATGAAGAAAGTGTCAAGATATGGTTCGTTGGCTCATTATTGTTGATTTTATTGAAGATATAGCCAAAACGAAGTTAGAGTTGAAGATAAACGTGCCTCGGGTGAAAAAATCAGTTTCCATCGCTTCAGGATGAGGTTTATCGCGTTTTGGTCATCATGATACGTGATGAAGTGCATCAGAACACGACATGGAAAAAGGGCATTCTGACCATTCTGTCGCGTTTCAATGGGCTTTGTCGCGTCCTGGTCATCGCATATCGCGATGTTGTTATCGCGGATTGCGATGGGATGTCGCGGATCGCGACGTGGGTCGGTTTCAGCTATTTTCCCAGCTTCTATAAATAGACGAATTTTACCCCAATTTAGGGCATGCAGTTTTATTTACGAATTTTCTTTCACAGCAACATTAGTTACGAATTTCTTTGTCTTTTTCATTATATTACAAGGGTTTAAGCCACAATATCATTCTTGGTTAGTTTTGATTATAAATTATAAATTTAATTTATTTACTTTTAATTAATTCAATGGTCATGCTTATTTGTTCTTCTTATTTATTTGTTATTTGCTTTACCATGAGTAGCTAAATATTTAGTATTCGCTTAGATGCATGAACCTAGGTGATGAATTGCGATCTTTTGGTTAACAACAATTAATTAAAATTACATAAGTTTATGTCTAGCTAAGATCCACCGTTATTAAATCTTATTGATTGTTAGATCACGGAAGTTATTGATTAACTAACGACAGTTAAATTGATTAATAGCTTTTACTAGATTATTGAACGTGAATAATTTAGGGATACGTGAGATTTTTTGAGGGACACCAATAATAAAATTAATCGTATAGTGGTTGAGCTTGAAATTAGTTGCAATAATTGTGAGGTTGTAAGGGACACCAAACCAACCTAAGTTAGATTATAATCTTGAGTAATATCATTGTGAATTGGTTAGTAACTCTAGGTTAACGACAGTTATACTTAGGTTGCTAGTCTTAAACTGTAGGAATCGACAGATAAATACAGTGTCACATCATTGTAATTGTTTAATTAACGGGTTTAAACGAGCAATCCTAGCCTAGGGAATTGAATCTAAGTGGATACGTTTGCTTCTTATTGAGTTAA
The DNA here is from genome assembly GCF_046630445.1 of Rutidosis leptorrhynchoides. Taxonomy (NCBI): domain Eukaryota; kingdom Viridiplantae; phylum Streptophyta; class Magnoliopsida; order Asterales; family Asteraceae; genus Rutidosis; species Rutidosis leptorrhynchoides. The sequence goes on from NC_092334.1 coordinate 660,383,768, forward strand.
GTTTAATTTACTTTTGCGTTTAATCAGTTTTACAACAAAACTCCCCTTTTAAATCTTAGAATAATTAATAGTTCAAGTTTTCAATTACCTGCTCTCTGTGGAACGAATTGGTCAAATACTTGTTTAATTACTACACGAACTGGTTATAGTTGCCTGTATTGTGTGATAATCGATAGGTATTTAGCTAATAATTTAGAGTACGAAATTGCACATCAACTTTTTGGCGCCGCTGCCGGGGAGCGGTGTACTTATTGGAAATTTGGTTAAGCTTTTGATTATTCGTTCCTTTTATGAGAAGCAATTCTTGCAAAAGTTCCTTTTCTGTTATTTTTGTTTGATTTTACGCGCGGTTTTGTTGTGGTGTGATCGCAGGTTAGGTACAAATAACTCTGGAACCGTCTAGAGTTTACTACACACGCAGCAAAGCTAAAGAAGAACAGGAAATCGCCGAGGATTTCGCTGAGTTACCTTTTTATATTCCGGATTTTGAGTATATTAAGGAAGAAGTTAACATGGCTGAAGGAGCAGCAGGACAGACTATGGAAGCATTGATGAAAGCCACAAGGGCTGGCAACGGAAATGCTATCAGGCAACCACCAGTCACTACAGATTTTGAAGTCAAGGGACAGATTCTTAATATGATAACTCACCAATGTCAATTCAGAGGTACACCGAAGGAGGGTGCATTCGAGCATCTTCGTTCCTTTAAAAGCATTTGCAACTTGTTCAAGATTGCAAATATCGCAGAGACAGTTATCTATTTGAGGGTTTTTCCTTGGTCTTTGAAAGATGATGCCAAGGATTGGTTAGACTCATTGCCTGAAGGTGAAATTGATAGTTGGACTACAATGGGAGATAAATTTTTGCAACGTTTCTTTCCAGCTGCAAAGGCCACTCAACTGCAGAGCGAAATTAATCACTTTGTTCAGAAGCCACATGAGACACTTTATGATGCGTGGACACGGTTCAGAAAAATGTTACGTAATTGTCCTCAACACGGGTTGAACAACTTCAATAAGTTCCAAATTTTCTACAAGGGGGTTAATGTGCCGACGAGGAAAGAACTTGATATTGCTGTAGGTGGTTCTTTGATGAAAAAGACTCCGGATGACGCTTATGAAATCATCTCAGATACTGCCACGCATTCGTATGATTGGCATCAAGAATTAGATCTTTCTCGCTCTTCTTATGTTGCTAGTACCGAAACTAGTGACGAGCTCGCTGCAGTTAAGGCTCAACTTGCGACTTTCAAGAGACAGATGGAGTCAATGACTAAAGAGATGCACGCTATGAAAGTGGGTTGTGAATTATGCCAAGGACCGCATCTTACCAAAGATTGTGATCAAGCATCAATGGAGGAACAGGCTAATTATCTGGGTTATGTTAAGAAGGGTAATTTTGCCGTTAGTGAATTTTCGGGTGGGAGACAGTTTTTCAATCAGGCGAATAACATGGGCGGTAACAATTATCAGAGTGGTAATCCGGTTTATCAGGGCAATCAGAAGGTATATCCGTACAGGCCGCCTGGGTTTAATAGCAGAAATCAGCAAGCACCACCTAGGAATTTCCAGCAGCCTATGCCACCAGTTCAGCAGCCAGAGAATAAGATGCCTCCTTTGGAGGAGTTGCTACGGGGTTTTATTATGAAAACGGACGAAAGTATCACTGCTTTGAGGCAAGATGGGGAATCTACAAAATAGCAAGTTAGAAATCAGCAGGCGTCGATTCAGAACTTGGAACGGGATATGGGGCGTATTGCTCAATCTCTATCGGAGAAACCACCGGGTGCTCTCCCAGCTAATACGCAATCCAATCCCAACAACAAGATGCCGGCTAGGAATGAGCACGTGAATGCTATAACCAATCGAAGTGGTTTGGTTATTAACAAGGAGACTCCGAAATCTTCTCCTATTATTTCTTCTAATGTTTTGCAGGTACCTATTAATGAGGAGAAAAAGGAGGAAGAGCCTGAGTTAGAAAAGTCGCTTGACGAAGAGAAAAAGGAAGATGATCCGCCGGAGATCATAACTAAATCACCGCCGTTGAAGGAATATAAAGCGCCAATTCCTTACCCGAAAGCGTTGAAAAAGGATAAGCTCGCGAGTCAATATCAGAAATTTGCAAACATGATTAAACAGATTAGCGTGAACATGCCACTCGCGGAAGTGCTCCAAGGGATGCCTAACTATGGGAAGTTTCTCAAAGATCTAATCTCCAAGAAAGGTAAGTACCATGAGGTATCCGCTGCATTCCTCCATAAGGAATGTTCGGCCATCTTGAAAAAGAGCAAGATGCCTCCAAAATTGGGCGACCCGGGTAGTTTTCTTATTCCTTGCGCTATGGGTAATTCGGAAGTGTACGATGCACTTGCCGACTTAGGTGCTAGTGTTAACCTTATGCCATATTCGTTATATCTTAAACTTGGCTTAGGAGACTTAAAACCTACAAGAATGGGGATTCGCTTAGCGAACCACTCTTTTGATACCCCCATTGGAATAGCCGAGGACATATTGGTAAAGGTTGAGTAACTTGTATTCCCAGTTGATTTCGTGATCTTAGAGATAAGAGAGGACACTAAGGTGCCCATTATTCTAGGTCGACCATTCCTTAACACCGCGGATGCTATCATCCACGTTCAAAACGAACAACTTAGCTTAGGTGTTGGGAATGAGAGGGTGATTTGTCACATTAATAAAGCCATGAGACACCCTATTTCAACCGATGATGAATGTTTTGCTATTGATGTTATTGATGATTGTGTTGAGCATGATTTGCAGGAATTGTTAAGTGTAGACACGTCGGATGTAATCATGATGGGTGAAGTCAACGGTGACTTCGACCCGGAAGTTGAGTTGGAGGAGTTGCTTAAAGAGGATGAGCTTAAAGAATCGGAATCATTTGAAACTATCCGGTTGAAAAATGAATTCCATATCAAAACATCTCTCGAAGAACCGCCCACCTTGGAGCTTAAGGAACTTCCACCTCACATGGAATATGCTTATCTTCAAGGTACGTCCCAATTGCCGGTTATTATTTCTTCGACACTTACCGGCGACCAAAAGGGTCGGTTGGTTTTCGTTCTTAAATCCCACAAAAGGGCAATAGCTTGGAAAACCTCGGACATACCGGGCATCAATCCAGCCTTTTGTACTCATCGAATCCTAATGGAAGATGATTTTAAACTCGTGGTACAAAGGCAACGTCGTCTAAACCCGAATATGAAAGAGGTCGTTAAAAAAGAGGTGGTTAAATTGCTCGATGCCGGGTTAATTTATCCCATCTCAGACAGCCCGTGGGTAAGCCCTGTTCAAGTTGTGCCCAAAAACGGAGGCACGACTGTTGTTCTCAACGAGAAGAACGAACTTGTCCCTACTCGTACCGTCACGGGATGGAGAGTTTGTATAGATTATCGTCGTTTGAACGACGCCACTAGGAAGGACCACTTCCCGCTTCCATTTATTGATCAAATGATTGAGCGTTTAGCGGGAAGGGAGTTCTATTGTTTCCTAGATGGATTTTCAGCCTACTTCCAAATCCCCATTGATCCGAAGGACCAAGATAAAACCACATTTACTTGTCCTTTCGGTACCTTTGCTTATCGGCGAATGCCATTCGGGCTATGCAATTCCCCGAGCACCTTTCAAAGGTGTATGGTCGCCATCTTTCATGACATGATCGAGGACTTCATGGAAGTTTTCATGGACGATTTTTCTGTCTTTGGAGACTCTTTCGATTCGTGTCTTGCTAATCTTGAAAAAGTGCTCAAAAGGTGCGAGGAATCAAACCTTGTTCTTAACTGGGAAAAATGCCACTTCATGGTGAAGGAAGGCATTGTCTTAGGGCACAAAATCTCTCGTGCAGGTATTGAGGTTGATAAGGCCAAAATTGATGTTATTTCAGGCCTTCCCAAACCTACAAACGTTAAAGCCATTCGTAGTTTTCTCGGTCATGTGGGATTCTATAGACGGTTCATTAAGGACTTTTCTAAGATTGCCCGACCATTGACTAAACTCCTTGAGAAGGACGTTCCTTTCGACTATAATATCGAATGTGAGAAAGCTTTCAACTTCTTAAAAGAGAAGCTCACACACACTCCTATCATGGTATCTCCCGATTGGTCTCAACCTTTCGAGCTTATGTGTGATGCTAGTGATTTCGCGCTAGGCGCGGTTTTAGGTCAACGCCATGTTAATCACTTTAAACCTATTTATTACGCAATAAGACACTTACGGGGGCTCAATTATATTATACCACCACGGAAAAGGAGCTCCTTGTGGTCGTCTTTGCATTTGATAAATTTAGGTCATATTTGGTGTTGTCTAAAACGGTCGTTTACACCGATCATTCGGCCCTTAAGTACTTGTTCTCCAAACAAGATGCTAAGCCTAGACTCATTCCTTGGATTCTTCTTCTCCAAGAATTTGACATTGGGATCAAGGATAAAAAGGTTGCCGAAAATTTAGCCGCGGATCATTTATCTCGTCTTGAAAACCCAAACCTAGAGGAACTCAATGAATCAGACATTCATGATACATTCCCCGATGAGTCCCTTATGAGCATCGAAATTGAATCCGAAACTCCTTGGTTCGCCGATATTGCTAATTATCTAGCCGCGGGCATTCTTTCCAAAGGTTTAACTTACCAACAAAAGAAGAAATTCTTTGCGGATATTAAGTTTTACTTTTGGGATGCCCCACATCTTTTTCGAATTGGGGCGAATCAAGTGATTCGTCGTTGTGTTTATGGGAAGGAAGCTCAACAAATTCTAGAGCATTGTCACCAAGGACCCACGGGTGGGCATCTTGGAGCTAATTATACGGCTAAGAAAATCTTCGATTCGATTCGGGTGGGCATCTTTAACCATTCTATGTCATTATTTCAGTTGGCTACTTGTTTGGGAATTTATACCGATGAAGAACGCACACGAGTTAGTTTTCGAGATTATCTTTGGGGTGCTGAAAGGGTAATTGATATGATTGATCCTCGTGAATTTGATGCAGCTAGAGTTTGGGGGGAGATTGCTTTCGATTCTGAATGGAGCCCGAGTAACTGTCCTTGTGTTAACATCATGGATCTCGCTCTTTGTGTAATTCAACGAATGGTTTCGCATACTATTACACATTGAAGAAGTGGGAACGAGAAGGTCTCTTTACCGGACCTTTGGTATGTGAACCAATTTCGAACCAGGACACCTACTTCGGTTGCTTATGGAGTGGCCTATTTTCTTAAACATCAGGGTAGTGGACTTCGTTCTACGGGAAGCCCGATTCGAGGTGGTCATTTTATCACGAGGATTGCATCGGTTTTTGAAATTGATAGATCGGATATGGAACGAATTGTTTCTGAAGCAGTTGTGTTAGGAGAAAATGTTTTTCGAGGGGCGAGAGTAATATCTATTGAGCACGGCCAGGTTATTCCATATAGGGTTCGACGTCGTCGTCCCCGAGATTCGCAGGGGGCACAGGAGGAGGATGAAGAGATGGCCGAAGGTGATCAAGATGCAGGTCAAGGTGTCGGGGGTCAGCGTTTTACAAACCGGGATTTAATGGAACAGATGCGTAATATGCAGATTTATAATGAGGAAACCCGAGCACGCTCGGAGAGTCAGATTGCATATGGTATTAATGAGGTTACATATCATCACGATTGGCATCGACACAACATGGAGCTTGTTTCTCCTAATACCATCTTTACTCCTTATGGCACTCGTATTCCATGGACTCCGGAGTCGACGGGTCCTTATCGTGTGTGTGATCGCACAGTAGCTCAGGAAGTTTGGGAGGATATGGTCCGACGAAGAGGAGCAGGTTCTAGTTCTCAGTATGATGAAGGTAACCAGGGAGGTCAGTCAGGTGGTAGAGGTCCTTATGGTGGGCAGTATGATGGATCTTATGGAGGGTATAAGCCTTGGTGATTGGATGCGGGGGTGATCGTGTGGTGACAAGAAAAACAAAACTTTTTAATTTCGTTTATTTGTTTTTTTTTATTTTGGATGACTGTAATCTTAATTAGGATGATGGTAATTGTTAGTCTTAAACTTAATACTTTGGATTTTAATTGGGGCGTTTCGGTACCGTGGTGGTACCACCCCATTAATTATGGTTGTGGTATGTATGTTTTCGTTTCAGGTTTCACGGTGGTTGTGATTTATTATTTTTCAAAGTCTGGCATTAAGTTCAGCACCTTACTTGATTATGATGTTTTGGTGATCGAGTGGATGCCGATTTTCTTATGCTGGCAGTAAGTTCAGCGCCATCGTGCACCGTGTTTCCGCGATCTACGGATCTAAAAATCCGGGTTTTCTTTTCTTTTCCCCTATTCACTATTTTGTCCTCTCGAATTTATTTTTGATTTTCTGATTTCATGTAAATGAGGGCATTACATGATCTTAAGTGTGGGGGGAGAGATAAATTCTCGCAGATTTTGAAATTTTTTTTGCATGTTTTAATTGCCTAGTGGTCAAAATTTTTGGAATTTTTAAACTTTTTAAGGTTATGATTGAGATGTTTACCCATGAGAGCACCCGTAGTGATTAGGGATTGACTTGGAATTTTTGGTTTTGGCCGGTGAGGTTTATTAGTTTTAAGCAAATTGTTAGTGGTTTGTTAATTATGAATGAACTTTTTTACCATGACTTAGGAATTTTGAGTATATAAGTGCTTGAGGAAAAACAATTGATGAAAGGTGAAAGTTGAAAAAGGATATATGTTGGATAAATTTGGTTAAAAATGTTAAAAATTTAATCTTATTTTATCTAGATTAGTATTTGTTTTAAAAATGACAATGCAACTTATTTGTGTCAAGAAATGAAGAATAACGGTATTTAGGGTTTTTGGGTAAAATGCGAGAAAAATGGTTTAATTAGAGATTAGGATATAAATGGCTTCATATTTTGTGTTTATGGCTTTTTGACTCTCTTAAAGAAGTGTTATACTCATAAGTGCTAGGTATGTAAGCTTGAAGAGGAAAAATCACAAATCTCTGACTCCAATGGACCCTTTAAGGGGTGGTTGTTGCTGACTATGGTGTGAATGGTATTGCTTTATGTCATGAGTTAAAGACTTCCTACAACAAATCATTCATCATCATCAATCACATCATTATGCATCCGCTACATCATACATTGCGGGTTCTACAAAGTCACAAATTGAAGACGAGGAAGACATTCAAAGAGAATGTTCATGTTTTAAAAAAAAAAAAAGCTAAAAAAAAAAATAATGCTTATGAGATCCGAGCTTAAGTAGTAGTTTCTAAGACTCGATCCGATAGATCCTTTGGGGTGCTAGATCACCTAACCACCTAAGACCTTTTTCCGGTTTGGGATCGGTTGGTTGAAGGTTCGCTACACGGGTCAAGGACGTTACTATCTCAAGGCAAGGTGATCATCTTTAAGTACTCGTCTCATACTTATGCAGCAGTGATCATCTTTGGCTCATGATGTGGGAAATACCTAGTAAGACTAGACTTTGGGAAGAGTTACCTTTGCAGGGTACGTTGGATAAGAGAGATGTGACCAGTATGTGAATAGCTTGCATATTTAGAAATTATCAGCATGAAATGGAATCAAGAGAGTTAAAAAGTTAAACGGATTTCCCTACATAAACACAGGTATGAATCTATTTATAACTGGATCTTTGATTAAATTGTGAAGTATTGGTATTTGCAGTAGCGCCTTAAATATTGTTAGTAGGCTATCTTGATGCGAATAAGGGTGATGATTACAAATACTAAACCTTATAACGTAAGATTATTTTTATCATTTGTAATCATTTTACACCAATTTTATTTGAATGTTTATTGGTGATTAGTTATTGAGGTTGGAAAGTTAAGTCTTAAGGGTTGATTGATGCAAAGAAAAGAAGGATATTGAAAGCCTAGTAATGTGATTTTTAGGGGAAGTTAAGTGAAAAGAGTTAAGGCTTTGAGATGAAAGGTTTGTGTTAAGAAGTAAAGTTGTGGAAACTTTTGGAGTTTGATTTCTCAACCCAAATTGTCTTTACATCTTAATTCATGACCTAGAAAGAATGTTTTATGAAAATTTGTTTGCGATAAGGGCCACTTAGGATATTGTTTTTGAAATGTGTTTGAATGAAAATGGGGGGAGAAGGGGGGTGCGTTTGATGGTTTGTATGTTGTTTTATAAGTGACAGGAATGTGAGGAATTGTTTTGTGAGGAAATAAGCTTATTCGTGAAAAGATGAAGAGTACGAGAGCTTGTGGAGGATTGACTTGAAGGCTTGAATCTTGCGGAAATTTGTTGAAGATTATACGTACAGTTATTGTTTCGAGATTGACTTGCTTGAGGACAAGCAAGGTTCAAGTGTGGGGGATTTTGATAACGCCATTTTTATACATATATTTTGGGCGTTATCTTGTTCCATTTGTTAGTATTTTGAAGACTTTGATTAAGATATCGAGTTATTTGAGTTTAAAATGAAGAAAGTGTCAAGATATGGTTCGTTGGCTCATTATTGTTGATTTTATTGAAGATATAGCCAAAACGAAGTTAGAGTTGAAGATAAACATGCCTCGGGTGAAAAAATAAGTTTCCATCGCTTCAGGATGAGGTTTATCGCGTTTTGGTCATCATGATACGTGATGAAGTGCATCAGAACACGACATGGAAAAAGGGCATTCTGACCGTTCTGTCGCGTTCCAATGGGCTTTGTCGCGTCCTAGTCATCGCGTATCGCGATGTTGTTATCGCGGATCGCGATGGGATGTCACGGATTGCGACGTGGGTCGGTTTTAGCTGTTTTCCCAGCTTCTATAAATAGACGAATTTTACCCCAATTTAGGGCATGCAGTTTTATTTACGAATTTTCTTTCACAGCAACATTAGTTACGAATTTCTTTGTCTTTCTTCATTATATTACAAGGGTTTAAGCCACAATATCATTCTTGGTTAGTTTTGATTATAAATTATAAATTTACTTCATTTGCTTTTAATTAATTCAATGTTCATGCTTATTTGTTCTTCTTATTTATTTGTTATTTGCTTTACCATGAGTAGCTAAATATTTAGTATTCGCTTAGATGCATGAACCTAGGTGATGAATTGCGATCTTTTGGTTAACAACAATTAATTAAAATTACACAAGTTTATGTCTAGCTAAGATCCACTGTTATTAAAGCTTATTGATTGTTAGATCACGAAAGTTATTGATTAAATAACGACAGTTAAATTGATTAATAGCTTTTACTAGATTATTGAACGTGAATAATTTAGGAATACGTGAGATTTTATGTGGGACACCGATAATAAAATTAATCGTATAGTGGTTGAGCTTGAAATTAATTGCAATAATTGTGAGGTTGTAAGGGACACCAAACCAACCTAAGTTAGGTTATAATCTTGAGTAATATCATTGTGAATTGGTTAGTAACTCTAGGTTAACGACAGTTATACTTAGGTTGCTAGTCTTAAACTGTAGGAATCGACAGATAAATACAGTGTCACATCATTGTAATTGTTTAATTAACGGGTTTAAACGAGCAATCCTAGCCTAGGGAATTGAATCTAAGTGGATACGTTTGCTTCTTATTGAGTTAAGTTTAATTTACTTTTGCGTTTAATCAGTTTTACAACAAAACTCCCCTTTTAAATCTTAGAATAATTAATAGTTCAAGTTTTCAATTACCTGCTCTCTGTGGAACGAATTGGTCAAATACTTGTTTAATTACTACACGAACTGGTTATAGTTGCCTGTATTGTGTGATAATCGATAGGTATTTAGCTAATAATCTAGAGTACAAAATTGCACATCAGTTGAATAAGGTGAATGTTGCTCTTGTGCAAACCAACCAGTTCCAAGTTTTGGCAGATAATAATGATGATTCAGATGTGATCAGGGATGATAGATTGATAGTTGAAGAATATATTAATAATAAGCAACAGCCTTCTGCTGAAGTTACTAAGAAGTGGTCATATGATATGGTGAAATTCTTACAATTACAATGGGAAGCTATGTTGAGGAAAGGTAAATCTGCAGAAGGTGATGAGTCTGATGAAGATGATGTTGAAGAAGTATACTCAGATTGTATGAATGTGGGTGCTGATGATGTTGATGGTCTAGACCATCACATATTAGTATAGGTTGGTATGTCTTTTCTATCCTCTTTTATTATGGAGTTAAGGATTGCTTCTTGGAATATTAGGGGGTTGAATAATGATGATAGGTAGAATGAAGTTAGTAAATTTATTAGAGATGATAAAATTAGTATTTGTGCTATTTTAGAAACTCACTTGAAAACTAAGACTGTTAATAAAGTATGTGAAAAAGTCTTTTCTAATTGGAGTTGGGCATCCAATGTTGTACATAGCCCTAGTTGTTACAGAATCATCCTGGGATGGAATACTAACTTGGTCAATGTAATGGTGGTTCATATGTCAAAGCAAGCTATTCATTGTCTTATTGAGACTGTTGTGGAGAAAAGCAAATTCTTCTGTAGTTTCATTTATGCCAATAATACTGGGAAGGAGAGAAGATTATTGTGGAGTGAATTAGCCAATCATTCCAGATTTATTTATTCAAAACCATGGGTTTTATTAGGTGATTTTAATGTAACTCTTGATCCTGAGGAACATTCTGCTAGCTGTTTGATATGTCTGATGATATGCAAGAGTTTGCTGATTGTGTTAATTGTATTGAAGTTGAAGATGTTGGTAGTTCAGGGTTTCATTTCACCTGGACAAAATCTCTCAAGAACCCTAATTTTGATACTTTAAAAAAGCTTGATAGGATTATGGTAAATGGTGAATTTATTGCCAAGTATCCGAATGCTCATGGGATTTTCCATCCTTATCTAGTGTCAGATCATAGCCCTGCTGCACTTGTAATTCCAAATGGTCTTGCTGTTAACACTAAACCTTTCAGATTTGTGAATTTTGTAGCTGATAAAGTGGGTTTCCTCCCTCTTATTACTGTTGGATGGGATAAAGAGGTTCATGGCTGCAAGATGTTTAAAGTTGTTAAGAAACCGAAGGGTATGAAAAGAGAGTTAAAGAAGCTATGTTGGGAAAATGGTAACGTGTTCTCTAAAGTAAAGGAATTAAGAGTGAAGTTACAAGATGCTCAACTTGCTGTTGACTCTAACCCTCATGATCATTATTTAAAAAAAGTTGCAGTTGACCTGCTGCTGGAGTACCAAATGCTTCAAAGATTGAGTTGAGTCTTATGCAACAACAAGCTAAGATCAAATGGCTTCAAGAGGGTGATAAGAACTCTAAGTATTTTCATAATGTTTTAAGGGCTAGGAAAAATAAAAATAGGATTGAAAGCATTTGTAATGAAACTGGTGTTAGGCATTTTGGGGATGATGTGGCAGCTCAGTTTGTGACTCACTTTCTAAATCTTCTAGGCTGTTCTGATTCTCTTAGGAATGTTAATGAGTTGGGTGATATCTTCACTGCTTCTTTAAGTGAAGAAGAGGCCATTCAAATGATTAGTGAAGTTACTGATCTGGAAGTTAAGCAGTCCATCTTTGATATTGATAATAATAAGGCTGCAGGTCCAGATGGTTTTTCTTCATATTTTTTTAAGAAGTCTTGGGATATAGTTGGGCCTGATATATGTAATGCAGTGAGAGAGTTTTTTGATTCTGGGAAACTTTTGAAGGAAATCAACTCTACTGTTATTGCACTTGTTCCAAAGATTGGTACTCCAAACAAGGTCTTTGATTTTAGACCCATTGCATGTTGCAATGTTCTATATAAGTGCATTAGTAAAATTCTTACTAATAGAATCAAAGGCAGCTTAAGTAAGCTTGTTAATTGCAACCAAAGCGCCTTCATCCTTGGGAGAGCTATACAGGATAATATTTTGATCACTCAAGAACTTCTAAGGGGCTATAATAGAGTTAATGGTCCTAAGAGGTGTGCTTTAAAGATAGATATTCAGAAAGCTTATGATACCTTTGACTGGAAATTCCTGGAGTATATTTTGAGGAGATTTGGTTTTCATGGCAAAATGATTAAGTTGATTATGACATGTGTTACCACTTCATCATTCACTATCTGTGTTAATGGTGTAAATCATGGGTTTTTTAAAGGGGGAAGAGGGCTTAGGCAGGGAGATCCTTTGTCTCCTTACCTATTCACTTTAGTGATGGAAGTGTTCACTCTTATCATGGCTAAAAACATCAAGAACTCTTCTTTTAAATACCATTTTGGTTGAAAAGGCATGAAGTTATCACATTTATGTTTTGCAGATGATCTGCTTGTGCTGTGTCATGGTGATGTTGACTCTATAAAGGTCATTGACAAAAGTTTATCTGAATTCAGTGAGTTTTCAGGTCTATTCCCTAGTCTTATGAAGAGTACCATTTTCTTTGGTAGTGTTCCAGGGTTTATATGGCATGAAATTCTTAAGATTGTCCCTTTTCAGATTGGTTCCCTCCCAATGAAATATTTAGGGGTGCCTTTGCTCTCTAAAAGGCTTGGTATTTCTGATTGCAAATGTTTGGTTGATAAAATTAAAAACAGAATCCATTGTTGGAAAACAAAAACTTTATCTTATGCTGGTAGATTGCAATTGATCAGTTCAGTTCTATCATCTATGCAAATCTACTGGTGTTCTGTATATCTGTTGCCAAAGGAAACTATCAATGATATTGAAAGAATGTTAAAGAATTTTCTATGGAATAGTGGTAATGCTTTAAAGGGTAGAGCTAAGATTGCTAAGAAAATGGTGTGTAAGCCAAAAGATCAAGGTGGACTGGGCATAAAATCATTGCATAAGTGGAATGAGGTTTTACTCATTAAGCAGTTGTGAAAAATAATTGCTCAAGATAATTCATTGTGGTCAAACTGGGTCAAGATTACTAAATTGAAAGGAAAAAGTATCTGGGATATTGATTTGTGTGCTTCTGATAGTTGGGGATGGAAGAATTTACTTGCTTTAAGAGATCAAGTTAAATCTCATGAGTATTGGTTAATTGGTAATGGAAGAAATGTTTCAGCTTGGTTTAACAGATGGTCTGAGTTGGGTTGTCTTGCTGATATGATTTCTAAAAGAGATCTTTATGATTCCAGGCTCTCTTTAAATTTGAAGGTTGCTGATCTTATTTTTAATGGCCAATGGATTTGGACAGAGGAGATTCTTGACAGGTATCCTGCTCTTTCAAGCTTAAATGTCCCTGCTTTAAGTGATAATGATGATGTAGCTGTATGGGCTACTTCTGATAATAAGCATGTTCATTTTTCCACAAAGCAAGCTTGGGTTGATTTAAGAGATAATTTTCCATTGGTAGTTTAGCACAGGGTTGTTTGGTTTAATCAGTTTAACCCTAAACATGCTTTCATTTTGTGGTTGGCCATTCAACATAAATTGACTACGCAGGATAAGTTGGCTAAATGGTACCCTAATAAACAGTTCAGCTGTGTTTTTTGTGGTAAGCAAATGGATTCACATGTTCATTTATTTTTCAAATGTGAATATTCACATAGAATTTGGGCTGTATTAAAGCAGAAGATTTTGTTTAGAGGCATTGGGAATGATCTGCAGACTGTTATCTTGAATATTGCAAAATACCCTGGCCTTAAGAACATCTGGAATGTTATTAATAGAGTTCTAATTGCTGTTGTGGTGTACCATATTTGGATTGAAAGAAATAAGAGAGTTTTTAGAAATTCAAGGAGATCAAGTGATGATATTTGTAATCAAGTTATCATGTATCTCTGGATGAAGCTGATCAGTATCAAGCTTAAGAAGACTAAAAATGTATTGAGTGCTGCTGGTGTTTGGGGTTTGAAATGGAATGGTAACTCTTTAGCAATGTAGTATTCTGGATGTTGGTTTTGTTCCCAATGTTAGCGCGTCGTGAAAGATGAGACGGCTTGATTTGGGTTGTTTTTGCTATCTTGGTGGGTTTTGGTGTGTTGTATTGTTTTGAGGTTTTGTTGTATTTCTGTTTTTTGGCTTGGGTATGTCCAGCCATGTATTGTAAGTTTTATTAATGAAGTCTTTATTTGCTCAAAAAAAAAAATATTTAGTATATTTAATATTTAATACCATGAAAAGATTAAAAATTACTTGGATTTTATTACCTGGTTTTGAAGGCAGAATTGATTTTGGTGCTCAAATGTTTGAGGGAGGGTATCAAAATTTGAACTTTGAGACATGCGAATTTGATGCATAGTTGCATACATACACACGGAAATGAAATTAAGATGCAAATTGTGTGTCTGGGCGTTGGACGTGTTTGTGATGTATTCCGATTTCAGCGAACGATATATTCACCTACGGTTGGTGATCATATTGGGCTAACAAATGACGATCATGGTTGATACAAGCCTGTTGCTGCTACTTTCGTTTTTTGTAAGTTTTGGCTTATGGGCCTGCACGCGTTTGGCCCTAATGACGTACGTCTCGCCATGGCCGTCACGTGTGACGCATGGCGTATCCTGTAGCTGGACGTTTAGCTTCAACTCCTGGTTGGATAGCAAGTCAACGTCACTCTCAGGCCACGATTAACCCTACACTACGCCACCCGTAGCGTGCCGTTAACATTTGACTTGGTTTGCACAGCTACTTATCCGTCCGAAAAATCAGGAGAACGTGGAGCAGTTAGTGGGCATGATTAGAGGATTCCAGGAGTGGTAATCGTGGTTTAGTGGGCTAGTGGTGGTTATCCTTGGTAACCGACATCTTATGCCTATAAATACTGCTCTTAATCACACATTTAGGGATCAATAAACATTTTACACTTACCACCGCTGATTACTCTTCTAAGCTCAATTGGAGGCTCAGCAAAAGTTAACCACCACAACACCCCTCATACTCATCACGCAAATCGAAGGAAACCCTTCCGAAGGTTAGTCATGCAACTAATTGCACTCAAGTCAATTTTGACTTGATCATTTGGCCCCATCCGTGGGACCGTTTGATCAATACTTTCACACCAGATGACAGGCGATTCCAATCCGTCACCAAATGCCAACACCGGCAAAGAACCGTATGACCCTTTGAAGCCCAATGACGATAGCTCTTTTGAGACACCAGATGACTCCATCAAGCGTACCAGGTTGCAATTTGACGATGATGATGAAACCAATAGGCGTGACGCTGAGGAGACGAAAAACCCGGAAATGAATTTAAGCCAGCTTAAACCCATCGGCGGAGCAGAAGCGATACGTTTTCTGGCAAAAGGGGGATTCGTTTTACCGTCACTCATGTCCAAAGGCGGCGAATGGCCAACTGGTATGTCCAAAGTTCAACCACGAAGCTCTACATGTCTGGCGTCAGACGTTGGTAAAAGTTTTAGCAAAACCCGAGAGGAAGCATGAAAGGACTTAATTGAGAATTTAATTCTAGCCGCGCCGGAATCTATGAGTGCTCAGGTCGAGCAGCTTGGCGTGGCGGACAACATGTTGAACAATTGGTACGCTATGATGGGAGACAACGTTAAAAGGACGTTTGAAGTTTCCGCGACGTCTGAGAAGTTTACTCGAGAGATAGCCACCCATCCGTTGCCCGCCGTCCTTACTACTCCCCTCACGCTAGGGGTATATGACCCCACCACGGATCCGGAAGACTTCTTGCAGCAATTCGAACAAGCTGTCAAGACGCATCATTGGAATAGCTCGACGGCGTACCACATGTTCCCGGGACAGCTCCAAGCTGTCGCGAGAGAGTGGTTTACCAAATTACCTGCCTTGAGCATATCCAGCTACACGGACCTCAGAACTAAGTTTGTGCAGCGTTTCAAGAAATTTTAACGCACCGAACTGACTCACCTAGATGCGCACATCATCAAGATGAGGTCGCGTGAATCCCGAATGAATTTTACTTCCCGCTTCACAGCGGAATGCCAAACTCGTACATCATGGGAATCTGCCAAACTCGTCATTTGTCGTTGGTAAAATCGATGCGGCGTAAGTTGCCAAAAACGTACGTTGAAGCTGTAAAAATGGTAAAGCATTATGTACGTTCCGAGGAGTTTGTAGATGCTGTCGTTAGGGGTCACAGCACAACGGACCGGAGCGATAAAGACGACAAGGGAAACAGCAAAGGAAATACATGTAACAAGTATAAAGGAAGTGGTAGCGGCAGCAACAGGGGCTACGGATGTTCCAGTCATAAGTCTGACCACCGTAACAACTACCGCCCTTATGAACGGTACGTACCCAAAAGGTTGTCGGCAGAAGAGGAAAGTTTGGTCAAGTCATTTTCAAAAGCGCCTAAAGAAATTTTGGCAACGGAAGAGATAAGTAAAGATTTCCCGCCACCAAAGCCGATGCAGCCCCGTTTCGCTGTAGATGAAAGTAAATGGTGTATTTTTCACGAAGATAAAGGTCACGACGTGGACGACTGCAGGGAACTAAAGAAGGTGATAGTTGAATGGCTGAAATTGGGGAAACTTAACCATCTAAAACCGTCGCGTGTCAAAGTCCCCGGGACGAAGAAATTTGCCTGGCAACGGGGAAAAGAAAAAGCTCCAGAAAAGCACATCCACATGGTATAAATGTGGCACGCGGGTCACATTCGTAAGGCAGAAGTTTTGGAGGAATGGGAATGTGCCCCTATCACGTTTCCTGCTTTCTGGAGAGTCTGTCTTACCGACCTACCCGTAATGATAACCGCCACGGTAGGACGATGCAAGGTCTCGAGAATTTATGTAGATACGGGAAGCGCCGTTGACGTCTTATACGAACATTGCTTCTTACAGCTACCACAAGATGTGCAGGACAAACTAAAACCCCCACTCCATCCCGTCTCGGGATTCACAGGCAAAACGACTTGGCCTCTGGGTCGAGTAAGCATTGACGTTACGTTAGAGGAAAATACGAAACGGCGAACGGTCGCTTTAAACTTTGTGGTTGTTAGAGTCCAGTCAAAGTACAACATTATCATGGGATGGGAAGCGTTGTGCGAATTCAGCATGATAGTATCAACTGTGCATGGCATGATGAAATTCCCAACTCCGTTAGGTGTTGCAACTGTTTTCTCTGATCGGGTCCCGATTGTGGGCCAGGTCGAACAGCCGTTACATCAGACGCCACCGATTGAGCAAGGGGGAAGCATTATCATCAACCATTCCTTTCCTGAGAAGGCAATACAGATTGGACACACACTATCTGACGCAACGAAAAGTGCGTTATGTGAACTCCTGGCGAACAACGCTGAAGTGTTTGCATGGCAAGAGTCAGACATGACGGGAGTACCTCGTACCATTGCAGAACATCGTTTAAATGCCAACCCAAGTATGACTCCAGTAAGGCAAAAGAAACGGGGCATGGCTCTGGAGCGTAGCGCCTTCCTAAGGAATGAAGTGGAAAAGTTGGTACAAGCAGACATACTGCGAGAGGTTAAGTACCAAACATGGGTTGCCAATCCAGTACTGGTCAAAAAAGCGAATGGCTCGTTGATGTTATGCGAGGTGTATACAAAATAGTTTATATAATAGTTATATATTTATTATGAAATACTATTAAATACGATACAATTTTATACAAGTTATTTATTTATTTATAGAATGGATATACCTAAACCTTGTTACAACACTTACAGGCAGTGTACCTAATCGTACAGTAGTGTAGTTTTTAGTAAGTCCGGTTCGTTCCACAGGGATCTTTTAAACAAGCTTAACCTTATATTTTTAAAAACTATATTTGTAAAAATACAAAAATATATAAGTAATATTATTATTATAAAAAGGGGGTTTTTACCGTTTAATGACCGGTTTGTCGATTTTAAAACTTAAGTCGCAGTTAAAACCTAATGTAAAATATTAAAAATAACTTAATTTAAAGCGTAAAATAAATAACGATAATGAAATTGCGATAAATAAAAATGCGATAAAATAAAATTACGATAATTAAAAAATGCGATAATTAAAAGTGCAATTAAATACAATGACAATAATTAAAAGTGCGATAATTAGAAGTGCAATTAAATATGAAAATAAAGGAATTATGCTTATTTAAACTTCCGTAATCATGATGTTTGACGTGTTGATTTTAGTTTATTTCCATGGGTTAATTGTCCTTTGTCCTGGATTATTTAATATGTTCGTCTGGTTTTTGTCCATAACAGTCCATCAGTCATAAATATAAAGTGCGAGTGTCCTCGTCAAATTATCCTTATATCTGAAGTCAAATATTCCAACTAATTGGGGACTTAAACTGTAACAAGGTTTTAGTACTTTGTTTAATAATTACACCAGGATATCGACTGCGTGTAACTCAAGGTTTTAATACTTTGTTAACAATTACGCCAAGTGTCCTTGTACATAATTCACCCGTGTTTTAATAAGTCCATAGACTATTAATCCATTCCCGTGTCCGGTTAAATGAACGATTATTAGTACTTATAAATATCCCGCCCATCGTGTCTGATCGAGTGTATATGGTTATTTATAGGTACGTCCAATTGTAAATCTTTATATTAAATTAACAAACTATCATTTAATTAAACAAATATAAAGCCCATTAATAGCCCATAGTCTAATTTCCAAAAGTGTCGTTTTTTTGTCCAAACCTCAATTATGGTACAAAGCCCACCTACCCCGTCTTAATATTTTAGCCCAACATCATGATTACTTCGTCTTAAATAAGCATAATAATAACTTAGCTACGAGACATTAATTTAACAATAAAATTAAACATAACTTACAGTGGATATTAATAGCGTAGTGGTACACGGACAGAGTTTCAACTTGCAAAACCTTAAGACATTCGACTAACCTAACCTTATTATTATCACTAACTTAAAATTAAAATTACAAATTGAGATTAATATTTGGAGTGATATTTGATACATAGGATAAGAGAAAAGAAAAAGATATATATTTTTTTTATCAACCAAAACTGCAAATTTATAGCAATGTGGCCTGCTACCTACTGCCATGCGATCGCATAGAAAATGCACCTCCAGGCCATGCGATCGCATGGCCATCTGGGCTAGCTCAGATTGATTTGTTTTCTTGCTTGTCGACGTTATTTTTAAATATATATAATATATAAATAATTTATATAATTATTTAAATATTATATTATATTCTTGTGCATAGTTGACTCATAATTTTTAGTCCGTTGCGTCGAGCGTTGAGAGTTGACTCTGGTCCCGGTTCCGGATTTTCGAACGTCCTTGCGTACAATTTAATATCTTGTATTTTGCGTTTTGCGGCTTGTACTTTTGTCATTTTGAGACGTTTCTCACCAATAATTTGAACCTCTTTGATTGTACTTTGTACTTTTGAGCTTTTTGGTCGTTTGCGTCTTCAATTCGTCGAATCTATCTTTTGTCTTCACCTTTTATTATTTAAACGAATATCACTTGTAAATAGAACAATTACAACTAAAAGCTTGTCTTTCTTGAGGGATAATGCTATGAAATATATGTTCGTTTTTAGCATTATCAAATATTCCCACACTTGAGCGTTGCTTGTCCTCAAGCAATATAGTTTTGAAATAAAAATACTAGAATCACTTCTTTATTCTTCACACTTTGTACATCAGTGATTTCTATACGGCGGTATAAACAATGGTAGTAACGATGTGGGTTACAGTCCCACATGACTATGAAAATTTAGATCCTTAAAGAAAATTGGATCTTTATGAAAACATTTGATCTTTTAAATAAAATCTATCTTTTACCCTAGATAAGTTTTCTGGAATAACCCTTCACCGGTGTTTGCAAATTGTTTTTGTGGGTTTGGTGGGTTTCAGATTTGAAAATTTTAGCTCAAAACTTATGGTTTTGTGTCACCCACTTGCTAACCTTGTATTAGGAAAGCAACACGTCCAGTATACTTGCTCCGTATATTACCTTTCGGTAAACTACCGTCCGGTTGTAAAGGAAAGCGTTGAACAAACAACTGTTAAGGCAATGTCCCATGACATGTGATAGTTATGCGAGGTGTATATAAAATAGCTATTATATTTTAGCTGAAAATACTATTAAATACGATACAATTTTACACAAGATATTTATTTATTTAGAGAATGGATATACTTAAACCTTTCTACAACACTTATAGGCAGTGTACCTAATCGTACAGTAGTGTAGTTTTTAGTAAGTCCGGTTCGTTCCACAGGAAAAATCTTTAAACAAAGCTTAACGCTATATTAGTTTACTTTTATAAAAATACAAATATATATATAAGTAATATTATTATTATAAAGGGGGGTTTTTACCGTTTAATGACCGGTTTGTCGATTTTAAAACTTTAGTCGCAGTTAAAACCAAATGTAAAATATTAAAAATAAATACAAGACTTAAATTAAAGCGTAAAGTAAATAACGATAATGAAATTGCGAATAATAAAAGTGCGATAAAATAAACTTGCGATAATTAAAAAGTACGATAATTAAAAGTGCAATTAAATACAATAACAATAAAAATGCGATAATTAGAAGTGCAATTAAATATAAAATAAAGGAAATTAAATATGAAATAAAAGAATTATGCTTATTTAAACTTCCGTAATCATGATGTTTGACGTGTTGATTTTAGTTTTATGCCCATGGGTTAATTGTCCTTTGTCCTGGATTATTTAATATGTCCGTCTGGTTTTTGTCCATAACAGTCCATCAGTCATAAATATAAAGTGCGAGTATCCTCGTCAAATTATCCTTATACCCGAAGTTAAATATTCCAACTAATTGGGGACTTAAACTGTAACAAGATTTTAATACTTTGTTTAATAATTACACCAGGATGTCGACTGAGTGTAACCCAAGGTTTTAATATTTTGTTATCAATTATACCAAGTGTCCTTGTACATAATTTCACCCCTGTTTTAATTATTCTAGTGGCTATTAATCCATTCCCGTGTCCGGTTAAATGAACGATTATTCGTACATATAAATACCCCGCCCATCGTGTCCGATCGAGTGTATATGGTAATTTATAGGGACGCCCAATTGTAAATCTTTATATTAACATTAACAAACTATCATTTAGTTAAACAAATATAAAGCCCATTAATAGCTCATAGTCTAATTTCCACAAGTGTCGTTCTTTTGTCCAAACTCCAATTATGGTACAAAGCCCTAATTACCCAATTTTAGTAATTAGCCCAACATCATGATTACTTCGGATTAAATAAGCATAATAATAACTTAGCTACGAGACATTAATATAAAAAGGTTGAACATAACTTACAATGATTAAAAATAGCGTAGCGTTACACGGACAGAATTTCGACTTACACCCTTACAACATTTGCTAACATACCATTATTATTAGGATTAAAATTAAAATTAAAATTAAAATATATATATAAATATTTACGTATAGATATAGAGAGGATGGATATATGAGTGTGAAAAATGATCAGAATTCGGTTGGCTTTATAGGGAATTGAGTTCAGGGATACTCCGCGACTCGAGGCATTTTTTGCCTTCAAACTCCGCGATTCGCGGAGTTTGAAAATACAGCTCACTCCAAATTGGATCTTAGTCTGCCGACGGTTTATTATATAAATATAATATATATATAATTTATATAATTAATTATATATTATATTATATTTATATACATAGTTAACTTGTAATTTTTAGTCCGTTGCGTCGAGCGTTGAGAGTTGACTCTGGTCCCGGTTCCGGATTTTCGAACGTCCTTGCGTACAATTTAATATCTTGTACTTTGCGTTTTGAATCTTGTACTCTTGTAATTTCGAGACGTTTCTTATCAATAATTGGAACCTCTTTGATTGTATTTTGTACTTTTGAGCTTTTTGGTCGTTTGCGTCTTCAATTCGTCGAATCTGTCTTTTGTCTTCACCTTTTATTATTTAAACGAATATCACTTTTAAATAGAATAATTGCAACTAAAAGCTTGTCTTTCTTGAGGAATAATGCTATGAAATATATGTTCGTTTTTAGCATTATCAAATATTCCCACACTTGAGCGTTGCTTGTCCTCAAGCAATATCGTCTTGAAATACTAGAATCACTTCTTTATTCTTCACACTTTGTACATCAGTGATTTCTATACGGCGGTATAAACAATGGTAGTAATGATATGGTTTACAGTCCCACATGACTATAAAAATTTAGATCCATTAAGGAAATTGGATCTTTATGAAAACATTTGATATTTTGAAAATTAAATCTAGTTTTTACCCTAGATAAGTTTTCCGGAATAACCCTTCACCGGTGTTTACAAATTATTTTTGTGGGTTTGGTGGGTTTCATATTTGAAAATTTTAGCTCAAAACTTATGATTTTGTGTCACCCACTTGCTAACCTTGTATTTGGAAAGCAACAAGTCCAGTTTACTTGTCCTGTATATTACCTTTTGGTAAACTACCGTCCGGTTGTAAAGGAAAGCGTTGAACAAGCAACTGTTAAGGCAATGTCCCCTGACATGCTTTTAATTATGGTCTATAACGTGTCAGACGCAATTACTATCCTTGGTAGGAGCAATAGTAAAGCTCATCCTTATAATTTTTCGGTCTAGCACAAGGTCCTGTCTTTGACCATGCTATGCAACCACCGTTCTTACGGTTGACACCCGATTTAGTTCAGGTGACCTAATGAATTCCAGGTGAATTCCTAGGATTTTACGTTCAATGGTAATGAACGCATTGAAAATAGGGTTTTCAGAAAACAAATCAGTTTGTAATTTTGATCAAAATAGTTTCTCGTTCAAGCTCGAGTTTAGATATCATTGAATTCCATGAGTTTGTAATTCTCAATCTTTAAGGTCAATCTCAAGGATTGAGTAATATCAGGCTTAAAAGCTGATTTTTGATCTTTTAAGGAGATTATCCTTTCTGGGGATCTGGTTCATTAGTCTTATCCAGCTAATTTGCATGGTGCCCCCCATTTTACGAGATAAATCCTTCTCATGGTTAGGATAAATCTGACCACTTGGCGACCCTGTTTAATGCCGAGGTCCGTGGATTTCCTGCTGATTTTAGTGATTACTTTTCTAGATTTTTCGTCAACCTACAGCTGGTCTGGACGACAACTTCTTGACCTAAATCAAGAAGCGCGTGTCTTTTTCGGAAGACTTTACTTCCTTTTAATGATGGAATTGATTCATCGTGTAGATCCATCTTTCTTATAGTAAATCAGGTAAAACAGTTTAGTTTAGTCCAAAGCAAAAGTATTTTCAGTTATTTGTTACAGATATATGTGACATATGTTTAAGATAACTTGGTAAATTTTCCCACACTTGGCTTTTATTTTCCTTTTTATCGTCCTCTATTCCATTTTAAATGAATTTTAACATTTTAGTTTGTTTCTCAATTTATGTCCTTTCTGAGGTAACAATAATTTCGGTGTTAAAACCTAGTTTTATCGTTCATAAATATGTATAAACATGATTTTGAGTTCATTTAATTGAAAATTTTGAAAAATTTTACTAGAATTGGGTAGTCAGTATATAAGACTAGGGCTGTTCTTTATTATCAGAGAGCACTAGATTCTAATACAACTACTACTTTACTAGTATTTCTAATGGTAACCAAGTGTATAAAGTAAAAATTTTAAAATCCGAAAGAATTTAACCCCTTCCCACACTTAAGATCTTGCAATGCCCTCATTTGCAAGAAATCAGTAACAATTTAAATTATTGAGGGTGATTTGTGTGAAAATGATTAAATTTTACCAAAGTTTCCAAATATATTGGCGTTTGTTTGCTGAATGATAAATGGTGCACATCATTTGTTCATTCCGTCTTGTTGTTATTTCACATATATTTTGCATCTTGTCGTCAAAATTAGTTGCTTTTGCTGAACTTAATGCCAGTCTTTGAAAATGCGTTGTTTTACCCTGTTGTGTACATAAGATAAACTGCAAACATATATACATATTTTTGAAGTTTGGTATATTACCCCACATTCAAAAATTATTAAAATCTAAGAATAAAAGTTAGAAAATTATAAAAACTATTACAATATTAACATAAGTATTAAACGTATCAACATTACAAATTACAAAATAAATAAAACTAAGTAGACTAGGGATGATACTGATACCAATAGGGGTTCCATGCATAACCATAGGTGCTATAAAATGCTTCGGCAGGGTTATACGTAGGATACGGTGGTTGCATCTCTATAGACCAGGGAGGGAATATGGGTTTTGGAGTGGGAATATGGGTTCTACCTATATGTTAGCAATGAGCTATGATTTGGTTTTGATGAACATGCCAATCTTCAAATGCTCTCTGTCTAGCATTTTCGTACTCCTGTGAAGCTATAAACCTTTGAATTTCTTGCATTTCATTTCCCCCTCCTACATTACCTTGCTGTTGGTTTCTCTCAACCTGTGGATGTCTACCATGGTATCGTACTGCGGCGTTATTTCGCCTCTTCAAAACTTTCGCACCATGGTATACATTTAAACCTATAGTATCGCGGGGTTCTGGTTCTTCGACTAATAATCCCCCCGACTTATATCCACACCGAGATATTCAGCAATCAAAGTAATAAAAATACCACCTCCTATTATGCTATGCGGTCTCATCCCCCTAACCATAGCTGATAAATAATAACCCACACAATAAGGTATACTTACAGCGCTTTGTGGGTCTCGAATACACATATGGTAAAACAAATCCTGTTCATTTACCTTTTCCTTGTTCTTACCTCTTTGTGTAATCGAATTAGCTAAAAACCTATGAATCACTCTTAATTCAGCTCTATCTATATCCAAATAAGAGTAATTTCCCCCTTTGAATCGGTGATGGCTTGTCATTTGACTCCATACACCATGTGTATCAAAATTTTCATCTATCTTTCTACCATTTAGTATCAACCCTCTACAATCGGCAGATGCTAACTCCTCAGGCGTATATATACGTAAAGCCTGAGCCATGTCTAGTAAAGACATGAGGCGCATCGAACCTCCTAACAAAAATCTAATAAAAGATCGATCGGTTAAACTAGCTACCTGATCATTTAATTCTATACTACAAAACAATTCTTCACACCATACTTTATATACAGGTCTACGCATGGTGAATAAACGTACCTAGTTATTAAAAGTAGAATTACCATACCTCTGTGCAAGTAATTCCCTAATTGGCCCGGCCAATTCTACAGCTTCTAATGGTCCCCATTCTATGACCCTCGGTACCTCAACAACTTTAGAATGAAGAGTATGCAAACCCCTTTGGTATTTTGGATAATCTATCCAAAGTCTGTCAAATCTCAGGTTCGGGTGCAAATCTTCCAAGTGCATATCAGAAAATGTCATGACTGGATGAGGTATATCTTGCTTGTAGTAGTTATCCACCTCCTGTTGTTCCGCATTCTCAGCAGGAGCATTGCGAGCTTGGGATGAAGATTCACCCCTTTCAGTCATTTTTCTTGAGTAATTCCTTGATAGCATCCTTCTCAACATGATTTTAGTAAAAGATTTGATGATTAACGGTTAAAAATTGTGATTTTGGGGGTGTTTTTCGGGTTTTTTTCGCGCAGTATTTTAGCTGTATGTGTTTTTGTGGTGTGTGGTTTGAGCTGTTCGTTCAGCTTTATTTTTTTTTCTGTAATTTGGTCCCTCCGCGAGTCGCGGGGTTTTTACTCTTCAAACTCCGCGAGTCGCGGAGTTTGTATATTTTTTTTTAAATATCTTATACTAATTAAAACAATTAAGTAATTAATTTTAAAATTTTGTTTCCCTTGTTATTTAGGACGAGGTCGTTTCGGATCGATGTCCTAGTCCGTCCTTCGACAAAATTTTAAAATTTGTCTTTTTGTAGCGATTGTTTTAAAAGCTAAGATTTTTGGGGTTTTTTTAATGTTTTTGGCATACTTTAATTCAATAAGATTAAAAATAATGATAATAAAAGTTCTCGTCCCTCCCTTGGGTAAAGCAATTTCGGTTTAAAGACCTAGTCTTCAACTTACGACGAATTTTAAAAATCATATTTTTAACTTAATGAGATAAAGTAAATTTTTGTTTTTAAATTCACACAATTTAAATATAAAATTCAAAATTAATATTAAAAATTCACACCAAACTTAAAATTTGAAATGCATAAAATTAAAAATTCATATTTTAAAAATTAAAAATTCACACCAAACTTAATTTAAAAATTCATATTATAAATTCACACCAAACTTATATTAATTTTTTCAAATATTTACAATTTTAAATATATTGATTTTACAAAGTTTACAATTTTAATTTAAGATTTATATATTAATTTTAAAAACATGGTAAAAATAAAATTAAAAATCTTTTTGGTTTTTTATCCCACTTTAATCAATCAAATATTATCAAAAATATGCGCCCCTCTTTTCGGTAAAGTAATTTCGGTTCCATGACCTAATTTAACTCATGACGAATTTTTGAAATATTTTGGGTTGATTGTCTAAAGATATTTATACCTTAAGAATAAACGTTAAATTTCGCAGTGATGTAATAAATTTTTGAATGATATCAATAATTTCGGTCGCCAAACCTAATTTTATTCAATACCAATTTAATACTTTATAGCGAACAAATTAGCGTTTATTATCAAAAGGTTAAAAATAAAAAAAATAAAATAAAAACTGTACAAACATACCTGTGAAATAGATTTCTTAGTTATATGATCTATCCCATTCATAAGATAGTCGGTTTAATTGGTTTTCCATAGCTACATAGGCGTAACCTCGAGCATTCAGTGTCTTTTATTCTAAACATATGAACGGTCCGTCTCTGCATAAAGTAACAAATTCGGTATTTGAATAGGTTTGATTATTTGAACATTTACCTCCATGTGACCATTTTCCGCATTTGTGACATCTTTCTAGGTGTCGTGCTCTTCTTTTCGCTGCGGATTTTGATTTTCCTTTTCCAAATTGTAACTTATTATCTTCGCATCTGGATTCTTTTCTAACTCCGTCCAATCTTTCTCTGATTACTGATACTATTTCACTCAGTAGTGTGTCATTATTACGTTTAGTGATCAAAGCGTGTAGCATTAGACCATGGTTTAGTTCACAGGCAGTCTTCATTTTGTAAAAACCTAAAAAAATAAAAATTCAGAATGGGGGGAGAAGACTAGTTCTTTAGGGTCTGCTAGGGAAAGACCATTCGGGTTCCATTTTCGAGAACTACACGAAAACAGACAATCTAACTCTAACAGAAATACATATTATCCTTTAAAGACTTGATTCTCCCCACACTTAGTTAGCTGTGGTGTCGAAATTGTGATTAACTTCGTTGTCGACTTCCATCGGACTATCTATGTAGTGTTTAACTCTGTGACCATTAACTTTAAATTCCATCCCATTTGAATTTATTAATTCTATCGTTCCGTATGGGAAAACTCTTTTGACTATGAATGGTCCAGACCATCTTGATTTCAATTTTCCAGGAAATAGCTTGAATCGTGAATTGAAAAGAAGAACTCTGTCTCCTTCTTTAAATTCTTTTGAACTTCTGATTCTTTTATCATGCCATTTCTTCGTTCTTTCTTTATAGATTAACGAATTTTCGTATGCTTCATGTCTTAATTCTTCTAATTCGTTTAGTTGACTTAATCGTAGACGTCCGGCTTCATGTAAATCAAGATTACATGCCTTCAAAGCCCAAAATGCTTTGTGTTCAATTTCTACTGGAAGATGACATGCTTTTCCATAAACAAGTCTAAAAGGTGTGGTTCCAATTGGAGTTTTGTAGGCTGTTCTAAAAGCCCAGAGTGCATCCTCCAATTTAATGGACCATTCCTTCGGATTTGATCCTACGGTTTTCTCTAGAATACGTTTTAAAGCTCGGTTGGTATTTTCAACTTGTCCACTTGTTTGTGGATGATATGCGGTGGAGATTTTATGAGTTACTCCATATCTTTTAAGAACTTTCTCAAGTTGATTATTACAGAAATGAGTACCCCGATCACTTATTAAAGCTTTCGGTGTTCCAAACCTTGCAAAAAGACGTTTTAAAAATTTGACTATAACTCGTGCATCGTTAGTTGGGAGAGCTTGTGCTTCCGCCCATTTAGATACATAATCAATGGCTACGAGTATATATAGATTATTATGAGATTTTGGAAATGGACCCATAAAGTCAATACCCCAAATGTCAAATACTTCACATACTTGTATGACATTTTGTGGCATTTCATCACGTTGACTTATTTTTCCGGCCCTTTGACAAGCATCACAGGATTTGCAAAGAAGGTGTGCGTCTTTGTAAATTGTAGGCCAATAGAATCCAGCATCATAAACTTTTCTTGCTGTTAGTTGAGGCCCATAATGCCCTCCTGTTGGTCCTGTGTGACAATGGTTTAATATTTTACTAGCTTCATCTCCAAATACACATCGGCGTATTATTCCATCGGGACAACTTTTAAACAAATGGGGATCTTCCCAAAAATAGTGTTTTATATCACTGAAGAATTTCTTTCGTCTTTGGTATGATAATCCTTTTTCAAGGAATCCACAAATTAAGTAGTTTGCATAGTCTGCAAACCATGGAATTTCTTTATAATCTATCTTCAATAGATATTCATCAGGAAAGTTGTCTTGTATGGACGATTCATTTAGAACTTCTAATTCGAGATTTTCAAGACGAGAAAGATGATCAGCGGCGAGATTTTCTGCTCCTCTTTTATCTCGGATTTCAATATCAAACTCTTGTAAGAGTAAGATCCAACGGATTAATCTTGGTTTAGCATCTTGTTTTGAAAATAGGTATCTAAGAGCAGAATGGTCGGTATAGACCACCGTTTTTGCTAGAACGAGATATGATCGAAATTTGTCAAAAGCAAAGACAATAGCAAGGAGTTCTTTTTCAGTAGTTGTATAGTTCGTTTGTGCTCCTTGTAACGTCTTACTAGCATAATATATAGGTTGAAATCGTTTTTCAATCCTTTGTCCTAAAACGGCTCCCATTGCAAAATCACTTGCATCGCACATTAGTTCAAATGGTAGATTCCAATTTGGTGTTATCATGATTGGCGCATTAGTGAGTTTCTCTTTAAGAATATTAAAAGATTTGATACACTCATCTGAAAAGATGAATGGAGCATCCTTTTCTAGGAGTTTTTTCATAGGAGTGGCAATTTTAGAAAAATCTTTTATGAAACGTCGGTAAAAACCGGCATGCCCAAGAAAACTCCTAACTCCTCTAACATTGGTGGGATGTGGAAGTTTAGCAATTACATCTACTTTAGCTCTATCCACTTCAATTCCTTCTTTTGAAATTTTATGACCAAGAACGATGCCTTCTTTAACCATAAAATGGCATTTCTCCCAATTAAGAACTAGATTTGATTGTTCGCATCTAATAAGCATTCGTTCCAGATTAACTAGACATGATTCAAATGTATCACCGAAGACTGAAAAGTCATCCATGAAAACTTCCATGCATTCTTCTATCATGTCGTGAAAAATCGCCATCATACACCTTTGAAAGGTTGCAGGGGCGTTGCAAAGTCCAAATGGCATGCGTTTGTAAGCAAAAGTACCATAAGGGCACGTGAATGTGGTTTTCTCTTGATCTTCGGGTGCTATTGGAATTTGAAAATATCCGGAAAATCCATCTAGAAAACAATAGTAACTATTTCCGGCTAATCTTTCCAACATTTGATCTATGAAAGGTAAGGGAAAGTGATCTTTTCTGGTGGCGTCATTTAATTTTCTATAATCAATACACACACGCCATCCTGTAACAGTCCTAGTAGGAATAAGCTCATTTTTTTCATTTGTAATGACAGTCATGCCACCCTTCTTAGGTACGCATTGGACTGGGCTTACCCATGGACTATCGGAGATTGGATAAATTAGACCTGCGTCTAGCAGTTTAATAATTTCTTTTTTAACTACATCTTGCATATTAGGATTTAGTCTTCGTTGGCGTTGCACATACGTTTTATGACCTTCTTCCATAAGGATTTTATGTGTGCAATACGAAGGACTTATTCCTTTAATATCATGAATCTTCCATGCAATGGCTGGTTTATGAGCTTTCAACACAGAAATGAGTTGTGATTTCTCATTTTCAGTAAGAGAAGACGATATTATTACAGGTAATTCAGATTCACCATGTAAATAAGCGTATTCCAAATGGTTTGGAAGTGGCTTTAACTCTAATTTTGGAGGTTCTTCTATCGATGATTTGTATCGATATCTGTCTTCTTATTTTAGCATTTGAATTTCTTCTATTGTTGGTTTATATCCATTAGCTATAAGTGTAGCTAACATTTCAGCTTCATCAATTGGTTCATTACCTTCTCCTAAAGAACATTCTCCGGTTCCTTGTAATTCTGGAAATTCTTCTAATAATTCTGCATGTGCATCTATAGTTTGAATATAATAACATGTATCATCTGCAGATTGCGGTTGTTGCATTGCTCTATCAACTGAAAAGGTAACACTCTCATCCTCTATACTTAGGGTCAATTTCTTACCGAACACGTCTATCATTGCTTTAGCCGTGTTTAAGAATGGTCTTCCTAATATGAGAGGAACTTGAGAATCTTCTTCCATGTCCAGAACAACAAAATCTACTGGAAATACTAAAGTACCAACTTTAACTAGCATGTTCTCCATTATCCCTCTAGGATATTTTATTGATCTATCGGCTAGTTGTATGCTTATTCTGGTTGGTTTCAATTCTCCAAGGTCTAGTTTAGCGTATAGTGAATACGGCATTAGATTTATACTAGCACCTAAGTCTGCCAATGCTTCTATTGAACTAAGACTACCCAGAAAACATGAAATTGTGAAACTTCCTGGATCAGATAATTTTCTGGTATCTTATTCAACAGCACTGCTGAACAATTAGCATTCATGGTAACAGCCGAGAGTTCTTTCATTTTCTTTCTATTTGAGATTAGATCTTTCAAGAATTTAGCATATCTAGGCATTCCTGAAATCACATCAATGAAAGGAAGATTTACATTTATCTGTTTAAACATATCCAAGAATTTAGATTGCTCGGCTTCAAGTTTCTCTTTCTTCATTTTACTCGGGTAAGGAAGTGGTAGTTGGTATGGTTTAACATAAGGTTTAGCCTTAACTGTGTTATCATCATTAACCTTTTCAACTACCGGTTCTTTTTCCTTATCTTGATCAGGTTGTGGTTCTTGTGGAGTAGGAATAGCTTCATCAGAAGTTACAGGCATTTCTGGTGGTTTAAGTGTTGTACCACTTCTTGTGGTAATGGCTTTAGCTGTTTCATTTCGGGGGTTAGCATTTGTATCACTAGGTAGACTTCCCGGTTTTCTTTCACCTATTAACCTTGCTAGGTTACTTACTTCTTGTTCCAGATTTTGAATAGAAGCTTGTTGATTTCTAAATGCTTGAGCATTTTGTTCACTAGTTTGTTTCTGAGATGTGAAAAACTGCGTTTGAGTTTCAACTAGCTTCGTCATCATATCTTCTAAATTCGGCTTTTTATCATCGGTTTGTTGTGGTGGTTTGTTTTGAAAATTAGGTCTTTGCTGATTGTAAGTATTATTGGATACTTGTTGATTGCTAGGACCTTGTTGGTTGTTGTATGGAATATTTCGGTTATAATTCTGGTTTTGATTGTAAATAGGTCTTGGCAGTTGATAATTATTCTGATAATTATTTCCAGGCCTTTGGTTTATGTATGAAATATTCTCTCTTTGTTCCATTGTTAATTCAATACTGAGACAATTTTTTGTCAAATGTGGTCCTCCACACTGCTCACAACTAATTCGTATTGAGTGAATATCTTTAGTCATCTTTTCCATTCGTCTCTCGACAGCATCTATCTTTGCGGAAATTGAATCTAAGTCATGGCTAGAATCGGCTCTAGCTGCTTTAGATGATCTAACGATATCTTTTTCTTGGTGCCACTCATGTGAGTGGGAAGCAGTGTTATCAATAATTTTGTAAGCATCAGTTTCGGTTTTCTTCATAATAGAACCACCAGCTGCTATATCTATGTCTTTCCTTGTAGTGATGTCGCATCCTTGGTAGAATATTTGTACTATTTGACAGGTGTGTAAACCATATTGCGGACATCCTCTTAACAACTTTCCAAATCTAGTCCACGCCTCATATAGAGTTTCATTTGGTTTCTGTGTGAATGTAACAATTTCTCCTTGAAGTCTTACGGCTTTAGATGCCGGAAAGAATTGTTTAAGAAATTTTTCAACTAAAACGTCCCATGTATCAATCGCCCCTTCAGGTAACGATTCCAACCAATCTTTGGCTTCTCCCTTTAAAGTCCAGGGAAATAACATGAGATATATCTGTTCATCCTCCACTTCTCGGATTTTAAATAGTGTGCAGATCCTATTAAAGGTACGTAGATGTTCATTTGGATCTTCCTTCGGCGCACCACCAAATTGGCATTGATTAGTCACCATGTGTAGAATTTGTCCTTTGATTTCATAATCTGGCGCATTAATGTCTGGATGAGTAATTGCGTGACCTTGGCCAGTGCGTTTAGCTCTCATTCGGTCTTCCATACTTAAAGGTTCCAGATTCTCCATAATTGAATTTGTTGAATCGGAATCACTAGAGGATTCTGATTTAATGGTTCGTTCCTCAACAATCTCTGTTTGAATGATTGGTGGTTCCGGAGGAAAGTTTAGTGGTTCAGGATCTATGAATCATCCCTGAATATTCTCCGGATTCTCAATTGTGAGGTCGGGTTCAAAAAATGGATTATCGGAAATTTGAACTGGAGTACTTGGTCGACTGGATGACGATTCTAAAGAAAAATTAACGGCGGTAATATTTGCTAAATGTCTTGATCTAGTTACAGGTGGTGAACGTACAAAATGTGGTGAACGTTTTGCTCGGTGCATTCACTGAATATCCTATTAGTTTTTAAAAGGAAAGAAAAATTATAATAAGTTATCCAATCAATAGACTTTTCTGATTTTGCCCACGTTTCGAATAGTCAAAAGATG
The DNA here is from genome assembly GCF_046630445.1 of Rutidosis leptorrhynchoides. NCBI lineage: Eukaryota > Viridiplantae > Streptophyta > Magnoliopsida > Asterales > Asteraceae > Rutidosis > Rutidosis leptorrhynchoides. The sequence goes on from NC_092334.1 coordinate 660,416,548, forward strand.
CAGCAGAGGGGCAGGATTCGTTTGGTCTCAATATAATTGAGGACTGTTTGGCTCCAATAACCCGGTCCACGTACAAATCCAACTATTACTACGAACCAGAAAATTTTGATGTCTATCAATTTAACCACTTAAAATAAATTTTCATAATTTTAAGAAATTTAGATAAGAAGTAGAATAAAAATCTATGTCCTAAAACTAGAATAGCGAGAAATAAGAAAGAAAAAGAGTTCGTCGAAAAAGGTCGAAAAAGAAAAATGGTTGAAAAATAAAAGGTGACGGAAAAATAAAAGAAACTTATAAAACTTAAAAACAATTAACTAACCTAACCTTATTACTACAACTAACTTAAAATTATAATCGCAAATTGAGATTACTAATTGGAATGATAATTGATACATAGGAAAAAGTCGTCTAAAAATATTAAAGCTTACAAGAAAAACTATATCCCAAATGGAAATAACTTAAAAAGAAACTAAAACTTAAAAAGGCGTCGCAAAATTCTAAAGCACCTAAATCTTAGTCTAAAGAAAAAGCACTTAAGGAATTCTACGGCAAAGCCTAAAAATCTAGAAGTAAAAATAACTATGGCAAAAACTAAGTTTAAAACTAAATATGAGCTAAAAATACAAATATTACGCTAAAACGATTAAAAATGGATAAAATATAAAAATAAACTAAAAGTTATAAAAATACAATTTTTATAAAAATATTATTTTTATATTATTTATTTATTAAAACTACTAATTTTACAATTTAATTAAACTAATTTAACTAAATAAAACAAATTAAATAAAAAGAAACTTTAAAATAAAACTAATTATAATAATAATAGGTAATTAGGGTTTATAATAATAATAATTAATAAATACCCCGTAATTAATGATGTTTAGGGTTTCTGTCGGTGTCGGCTCCGCGAGTCGCGATGACCCAGTTCAAAACCTCCGCGGGTCGCGGAGGGTTCAATTCCAGTTCAAAAACAGGTCAAGTTTCGACAGGTCAGTTTTATTATATATATATTTTTTTTATTTTTCTGTTTTATATTTTCTGTTTTAATAGTTAAATAAAATATATAAATTAAATAAAAACTTTTTAAAAAAAAACTAAATTAAAAATAGAAATACTTTATAATTTTATAAAAATCTTAAAATTTTATATATATATGTTTTTTTCGGTTTTTTTTATATTTTAAATAAAAACAAAATAATTAAATAAAACTTATATAAAAATAAAGAAACTTTATAAAACTTAAATATTTAACAAAATCTTAAAAATACTTATATTTTTGTTTTTCTTTTTATATTTTCGAATATTTAAAACGTATTTTTATAAAAACGAATTTTAATAAAAGTAAACTAAAAATATTTTTTTTTTATATTAGCGTTGCGCTTCCGGCTTTTAAGCGATTCCCCGGCAGCGGCGCCAAAAATACTTGATAGTTATGCGAGGTGTATATAAAATAGCTATTATATTTTAGCAGAAAATACTATTAAATACGATACAATTTTACACAAGATATTTATTTATTTAGAGAATGGATATACTTAAACCTTGCTACAACACTTATAGGCAGTGTACCTAATCGTACAGTAGTGTAGTTTTTAGTAAGTCCGGTTCGTTCCACAGGGAAAATCTTTAAACAAAGCTTAACGCTATATTAGTTTGCTTTTATAAAAATACAAATATATATATAAGTAATATTATTATTATAAAGGGGGGTTTTTACCGTTTAATGACCGGTTTGTCGATTTTAAAACTTTAGTCGCAGTTAAAACCAAATGTAAAATATTAAAAATAAATACAAGGCTTAAATTAAAGCGTAAAGTAAATAACGATAATGAAATTGCGAATAATAAAAGTGCGATAAAATAAACTTGCGATAATTAAAAAGTACGATAATTAAAAGTGCAATTAAATACAATAACAATAAAAATGCGATAATTAGAAGTGCAATTAAATATAAAATAAAGGAAATTAAATATGAAATAAAAGAATTATGCTTATTTAAACTTCCGTAATCATGATGTTTGACGTGTTGATTTTAGTTTTATGCCCATGGGTTAATTGTCCTTTGTCCTGAATTATTTAATATGTCCGTTTGGTTTTTGTCCATAACAGTCCATCAGTCATAAATATAAAGTGCGAGTATCCTCGTCAATTTATTCTTATACCCGAAGTTAAATATTCCAACTAATTGGGGACTTAAACTGTAACAAGATTTTAATACTTTGTTTAATAATTACACCAGGATGTCGACTGAGTGTAACCCAAGGTTTTAATATTTTGTTATCAATTATACCAAGTGTCCTTGTACATAATTTCACCCCTGTTTTAATTATTCTAGTGGCTATTAATCCATTCCCGTGTCCGGTTAAATGAACGATTATTCGTACATATAAATACCCCGCCCATCGTGTCCGATCGAGTGTATATGGTAATTTATAGGGACGCCCAATTGTAAATCTTTATATTAACATTAACAAACTATCATTTAGTTAAACAAATATAAAGCCCATTAATAGCCCATAGTCTAATTTCCACAAGTGTCGTTCTTTTGTCCAAACCCCAATTATGGTACAAAGCCCTAATTACCCAATTTTAGTAATTAGCCCAACATCATGATTACTTCGGATTAAATAAGCATAATAATAACTTAGCTACGAGACATTAATATAAAAAGGTTGAACATAACTTACAATGATTAAAAATAGCGTAGCGTTACACGGACAGAATTTCGACTTACACCCTTACAACATTTGCTAACATACCTTTATTATTAGGATTAAAATTAAAATTAAAATTAAAATATAAATATAAATATTTACGTATAGATATAGAGAGGATGGATATATGAGTGTGAAAAATGATCAGAATTCGGTTGGCTTTATAGGGAATTGAGTTCAGGGATACTCCGCGACTCGCGGCATTTTTTGCCTTCAAACTCCGCGAGTCGCGGAGTTTGAAAATACAGCTCACTCCAAATTGGATCTTAGTCTGCCGACGGTTTATTATATAAATATAATATATATATAATTTATATAATTAATTATATATTATATTATATTTATATACATAGTTAACTTGTAATTTTTAGTCCGTTGCGTCGAGCGTTGAGAGTTGACTCTGGTCCAAGTTCCGAATTTTCGAACGTCCTTGCGTACAATTTAATATCTTGTACTTTGCGTTTTGAATCTTGTACTCTTGTAATTTCGAGACGTTTCTTATCAATAATTGGAACCTCTTTGATTGTATTTTGTACTTTTGAGCTTTTTGGTCGTTTGCGTCTTCAATTCGTCGAATCTGTCTTTTGTCTTCACCTTTTATTATTTAAACGAATATCACTTTTAAATAGAATAATTGCAACTAAAAGCTTGTCTTTCTTGAGGAATAATGCTATGAAATATATGTTCGTTTTTAGCATTATCAACTTGCTTTTAATTATGGTCTATAACGTGTCGGATGTAATTACTCTCCTTGGTAGGAGCAATAGTAAAGCTCATCCTATAGTTTTTCGGTCTGGCACAAGGTCCTGTCTTCGACCATGCTATGCAACCACCGTTCTTACGGTTGACACCCGATTTGGTTCAGGTGACCTAATGAATTCCAGGTGAATTCCTAGGATTTTACGTTCAATGGTAATAAACGCATTAAAAATAGGGTTTTCAGAAAACAAATCGGTTTGTAATTTTTATCAAAATATTTTCTCGTTCAAGCTCGAGTTTAGATGTCATCGAATTCCATGAGTTTGTAATTCTCAATCTTTAAAGTCAATCTCAAGGATTGAGTATATCAGTCTTAAAAGCTGATTTTTGATCTTTAAGGAGATTATCCTTTTCTGGGGGTCTGATTCATTAGTCTTATCAAGCTAATTTGCACGGCGTCCTCCCCATTTTACGAGACAGATCCTCTCATGGTTAGGATAAGTCTGACCACTTGGCGACCCTGTTTGATGCTGAGGTCCGTGGATTTCCAGCTGATTTTCGAGAAAACTTTTCAAGGTTTTTCGTAGACTCTACAACTAGTCTGGACGACAACTTCCTGACCTAAATCAAGAAGCGCGTTTCTTTTTCAGAAGACTTTACTTCCTTTTAATGATGGAATTGATTCATCGTGTAGATCCATCTTTCTTTCAAATATATTACAGTAAATCGGGTAAAACTGTTTAGTTTAGTCTAAAGCAAAAGCATCTTCAATTATTTGTTACAAAAATATGTGACATATGTTTTAAATGACTTGGTAAATTTTTCCCACACTTGGCTTTTATTTTGCTTTCTTTGCCTTTTTATTGTCCTCTATTCCATTTTAAATGAATTCTAACATTTTGGGTTGTTTCTCAATTTATGTCCTTTCCGAGGTAACAATAATTTCTGTGTTAACACCTAGTTTTATCGTTCATAAATATGTATAAACATGATTTTGAATTCATTTAATTGAAAATTTTGAAAATTTTTACTAGAATTGGGTAGTCAGTATATAAGACTAGGGCTATTCTTTATTATCAGAGAGCACTAGATTCTAATACAACTACTGCATTACTAGTATTTTTAATGGTAACCAAGTGTATAAGTTAAAAATTTTAAAAATCCGAAAGAATTTATCCCCTTCCCACACTTAAGATCTTGCAATGCCCTCATCTGCAAGAAATCAGTAACAATTTAAATTATTGAGGTTGATTAGCGTAGAAAAATGATTAAATTTTACCAAAGTTTCCAAATATATTGGCGTTTGTTTATTGAATGATAAATGGTGCACATCATTTGTTCATTCCGTCTTGTTGTTACATCACATTTATTTTTCGTTTTGTCGTCAAAACTAGTAGCTTTTGCTGAACTTTATGCCAGTCTTTGAAAATGCGCTGTTTTATCCAAGTCCACTTTAATCTTCAAAAATCATGTTTAGGATCAAAGTTTGGATCATTTAGCTACCTAAACATGTTACACTACTTAATTTAGCAATAATTCATGACAAAAATCGGCCATAACCTATTTATATCAAAAAGCCCCAAATTGCTCAAGAACACAAACCCTAGATTTCTAAAAATCTTGAAGTTTTTAGCTTCAAATCATGTTAAATAGCATCAATCTAAGTTATACATGCATAAAATACTAACAATTTAACACTAATTACACTAGAAATTAATAAAATTAAATTAGGTAAAATATTGCTAATTATCACAAAAACTAAAAAATTTATGAGTTTAAGGGTGTAATTTTTACCTTTTTGTTGAAAAATCCGAACCTAGGCATGATTATAGTGAAGTTTTTGTGAGAAATTTGGTTGAATTTGGTGAAAAAATGGCGAATTTAGGTGATAATAAGTGTGTGTTTTCGTATATGTGTGTGTGTGTGTGTGTTGTGGAGTGACAGAGAACAGCTCGATGGGTTTTTGTTCCTGGCCTGAAATCCAGCTACATGCGATCGCATGGCTCTGAAGGCCAAATCCCATGTGATCGCATGGGGTTCGGGTACAGTGGTTTTTTGCTTTTTTTTTTTTGTTTTATAAAAACCTTATACTAATAAAACATATAATTAATTAAAAATTAAAATTTTGTTTCTTTTTAGGATGAGGGCGTTTCGGAACGATGTCCTAGTCCGTCCCTCGACAAAATTTTAAAATTTGTCATTTTTTAAGCGCGGTTTTAAAAGTAAAGATTTTTGGGTTTTTTTAAATGTTTTTGGCATACTTTAATTCAATAAGATTAAAAATAATGATAATAAAAGTTCTCGTCCCTCCCTTGGGTAGAGCAATTTCGGTTCAATGACCTAGTTTTCAACTCACGACGAATTTTAAAAATCAATTTTTAACTTAGTGAAATAAAGTAAATTTTTGTTTTTAAATTCACACCAAACCTAAATTTAAAATGCATAAAATTAAAAATTCATATTATTAAAAATTCACACCAAACTTATATTATATTTTTGTTTTTATACATACAAAATTATATTAAAAATATTAATTTTTCAAATATTTACAAACTTAAATATATATTGATTTTAAAAAGTTTACAATAATAATTTAATATTTATTTTTAAAAACATAGTAAAAATAAAAATTAAAAATTAAAAATCTTTTTGGTCTTTTATTCCAATTTAATCAACAAATATTATCAAAAATATACGCCCCTCTTTTCAGTAAAGTAATTTCGGTTATATTACCTAGTTTTACTCCGGACAAATTTCTGAAATATTTTGGGTTGATTGATTGAAGATATTTATACCTTAAGAATAAACGGTAAATTTCGCAGTGATGTAATAAATTTTTGTATGATATCAATAATTTCGGTCGCAAAACCTAATTTTATTGAGTATCAATTTAATACTTTATAGCGAACGATTTATCGTTTATTATCAAAAGGTTAAAAGCAATAAAAATAAAAATAAAAACTGTACATACTTACATGTGAGATAGAATTCTCAGTGACCTGCTTTAGCCCACTCATAAGATAGTTGGACTAATTGGTTTTCCATAGCTACATAGGCATAACCTCGAGCATTCAACGATTTTTCTTCGAAACATATGAACGGTCCTTCTCTGCATAAAGTAACGAACTCGGTATTGGAATATGTCTGATTCGTCGAGCATTTTCCTTCGTGTGACCATTTTCCGCATTTGTGACATCTTTCAAGGTGTCGTGCTCTCCTTTTCGCTGCGGATTTTGATTTTCCTTTACCAAAATGTAACTTATTATGATCATTTCTGAGTTCTTTTCTTACTCCGTCCAATTTGGCTCTTATTACTGATACCAGGTCACTCGGGAGTGTGTCATTATTACATTTAGTGATCAAAGCGTGTAGCATTAGACCATGGTTTAGTTCATAGGAATTCTTCATCTCGTAAAACCTAAAAAAATAAAAATTTAGAATGGGGGAGAAGACTAGTTCTTTAGGGTCTGCTAGGGAAAGACCATTCGGATTCCATTCTCGAGAACTACCCAAAAACAGAATATCTAACTCTAACAGAAATACATATTACCCTAAAAAGATTCGAACCTCCCCACACTTAGTTAGCTGTGGTGTTGAAATTGTGATTAACTTCATTGTCAACTTCCATCGGACCATGTATGTAATGTTTAACTCTGTGACCATTAACTTTAAATTCAATCTCATTTGAATTTATTAACTCTATTGTTCCGTATGGGAAAACTCTTTTGACTATAAATGGTCCAGACCATCTTGATTTCAATTTTCCAGGAAATAGCTTGAATCGTGAATTGAAAAGAAGAACTCTATCTCCTTCCTTAAATTCTTTTGAACTTCTGATTCTTTTATCATATCATTTCTTCGTTCTTTCTTTATAGATTAACGAATTTTCATATGCTTCATGTCTTAATTCTTCTAATTCGTTTAATTGACTTAACCGTAGACGTCCAGCTTCATGTAAATCAAGATTACATGTCTCCAAAGCCCAAAATGCTTTGTGTTCAATTTCTATTGGAAGATGACATACTTTTTCGTAAACGAGTTTAAAAGGTGTGGTTCCAATTGGAGTTTTGTAGGCTGTTCTAAAAGCCCAGAGTGCATCCTCCAATTTCATGGACCATTCCTTCGGATTTGATCCTACGGTTTTCTCTAGAATACGTTTTAAAGCTCGGTTGGTATTTTCTCAAGTTGATTGTTACAAAAATGTGTACCCCGATCACTTATTAAAGCTTTTGGTGTTCCAAACCTAGCAAAAAGATGTTTTATAAAGTTGACTACAACTCGTGCATCGTTAGTTGGGAGAGCTTGTGCTTCCGCCCATTTAGATACATAATCAATGGCAACGAGAATGTAGAGATTATTATGAGATTTTGGAAATGGACTCATAAAGTCAATACCCCAAACGTCAAATACTTCACATACTTGAATGACATTTTGTGGCATTTCATCACGTTAACTTATTTTTCCGGCCCTTTGATAAGAATCACAGGATTTGCAAAGAAGGTGTGCGTCTTTGAAAATTGTAGGCCAATAGAATCCAGCATCGTAAACTTTTCTTGCTGTGAGCTGAGGCCCATAATGCCCTCCTGTTGGTCCTGTGTGACAATGGTTTAAGATTTGACTGGCTTCATCTCCGATACACATCGGCGTATTATTCCATCGGGACAACTTTTAAACAAATGTGGATCTTCCCAGGAATAGTGATTTATATCACTAAAGAATTTCTTTCGTTTTTGGTACGATAATCCTTTTTCAAGGAATCCACATACTAAGTAGTTTGCATAATCTGCAAACCATGGAATTTCTTTATAATCTATCTTCAATAGATATTCATCAGGGAAGTTGTCTTGTATGGCCGATTCATTTAGAACTTCTAATTCAGGATTTTCAAGACGAGAAAGATGATCAGCTGCGAGATTTTCTGCTCCCTTTTTATCTCGGATTTCAATATCGAACTCTTGTAAGAGTAAGATCCAACGGATTAATCTTGGTTTAGCATCTTGTTTTGAAAATAGGTATCTAAGAGCAGAATGGTCGGTATAGACCACCGTTTTTGCTAGAACGAGATATGAACGAAATTTATCAAAAGCAAAGACAATAACAAGGAGTTTTTTTCAGTAGTTGTGTAATTCGTTTGTGCTCCTTGTAACATCTTACTAGCATAATAAATAGGTTGAAATCGTTTTTCAATTCTTTGTCCTAAAACGGCTCCCATTGCAAAATCACTTGCATCGCACATTAGTTCAAACGGTAGATTCCAATTTGAAGTTATCATGATCGGCGCATTAGTGAGTTTTTCTTTAAGAATATTAAAAGATTTGATGCATTCATCTGAAAAGATGAATGGAGCATCCTTTTCTAGGAGTTTATTCATAGGAGTGGCAATTTTAGAAAAATCTTTTATGAAACGTCAGTAAAAACCGGCATGCCCTAGAAAACTCCTAACTCCTCTAACATTGGTGGGATGTGGAAGTTTAGCAATTACATCTACTTTAGCTCTATCCACTTTAATTCCTTCCTTTGAAATTTTATGACCAAGAACGATGCCTTCTTTAACCATGAAATGGCATTTCTCCCAATTTAGTACTAGATTTGATTGTTCGCATCTAATAAGCATTCGTTCAAGATTAACTAGACATGATTCAAATGTATCACCGAAGACTGAAAAGTCATCCATGAAAACTTCCATGCATTCTTCTATCATGTCGTGAAAAATCACCATCATGCACCTTTGAAAGGTTGCAGGGGCGTTGCAAAGTCCAAATGGCATGCGTTTGTAAGCAAAAGTACCATAAGGGCACGTGAACGTGGTTTTCTCTTGGTCCTCGGGTGCTATTGGAATTTGAAAATATCCGGAAAAACCATCAAGAAAACAATAGTAACTATTTCCGGCTAATCTTTCCAACATTTGATCAATAAAAGGTAAGGGAAAGTGACCTTTTCTGGTGGCGTCATTTAATTTTCTATAATCAATACAAACACGCCATCCTGGTACAGTCCTAGTAGGAATAAGCTCATTTTTCTCATTTGTGATGACAGTCATGCCACCCTTCTTAGGTACGCATTGAACTGGGCTTACCCATGGACTATCAGAGATTGGATAAATTAAACCTGCATCTAGCAGTTTAATAATTTCTTTCTTAACAACATCTTGCATATTAGGATATAGTCTTCGTTGGCGTTGCACATACGTTTTATGACCTTCTTCCATAAAGATTTTATGTGTGCAATACGAAGGACTTATTCCTTTAATATCATGAATTTTCCATGCAATAGCTGGTTTATGAGCTTTTAGCACAGAAATGAGTTGTGATTTTTCATTTTCAGTAAGAGAAGATGATATTATTACAGGTAATTCAGATTCACCATATAGATAAGCGTATTCCAAATGGTTTGGAAGTGGCTTTCACTCTAATATCGGTGGTTCTTCTATCGATGATTTATATCGATATCTGTCTTCTTCTTTTAGCATTTGAATTTCTTCTGTTGTTGGTTCATATCCATTAGCCATAAGTGTAGCTAACATTTCAGTTTCATCAATTGGTTCAGTTCCTTCTCCTAAAGAACATTCTCTTGTTCCTTGTAATTCTGGAAATTCTTCTAACAATTCTGCATGTGAATCTATAGTTTGAATATAATAACATGTATCATCTGCAGATTGCGGTTGTTGCATGGCTCTATCAACAGAAAAGGTAACACTCTCGTCCTCTATATTTAGGGTCAGTTTCTTACCGAACACGTCTATTATTGCTTTAGCCGTGTTTAAGAATGGTCTTCCTAATATGAGAGGAACTCGAGAATCTTCTTCCATGTCCAGAATAACAAAATCTACTGGAAATACTAAAGTACCAACTTTAACTAGCATGTTTTCCATTATCCCTCTAGGATATTTTACTGATCGATCAGCTAGTTGTATGCTTATTCGTGTTAGTTTCAATTCTCCAAGGTCTAGTTTAGCGTATAGTGAATACGGCATTAGATTTATACTAGCACCTAAGTCTGCCAATGCTTCTATTGAACTAAGACTACCCAGAAAATATGGAATTGTGAAACTTCCTGGATCAGATAATTTTTCTGGTATCTTATTCAACAGTACTAGCGAACAATTAGCATTCATTGTAACAGTCGAGAGTTCTCCCATTTTCTTTCTATTAGTAATTAGATCTTTCAAGAATTTAGCATATCTAGGCATTCCAGAAATTACATCAATGAAAGGAAGATTTACATTTATTTGTTTAAACATATCCAAAAATTTGGATTGCTCGGCTTCAAGTCTCTCTTTTCTCATTTTACTTGGGTAAGGAAGTGGTGGTTGGTATGGTTTAACATAAGGTTTAGCCTCAACTGTGTTATCTTCATTAACCTTTTCAACTACCGGTTCTGTTTCCTTATCTTGCTCAGATTGTGGTTCTTGTGGAGTAGGAATAGCTTCATCAGAAATTACAGGTATTTCAGGTAGTTTAAGTGTAATACCACTTCTTGTGGTAATGACTTTAGCTGTTTCATTCCGGGGGTTAGCATTTGTATCACTAGGTAGACTTCCCGGTTTTCTTTCACCTATTAACCTTGCTAGGTTGCTTACTTCTTGTTCCAAATTTTGAATAGAAGCTTGTTGTTTCTAAATGCTTGAGCATTTTGTTCATTGGTTTGTTTCTGAGATGTGAAAAACTGAGTTTGAGATTCAACTAGCTTTGACATCATGTCTTCTAAATTTGGCTTTTAATCATCGGTTTGTGGTGGTTTGTTTTGAAAAATAGGTCTTTGCTGATTGTAAGTATTGTTGGATACTTGTTGATTGCTAGGACCTTGTTGGTTGTTGTTTGGAACATTTCGGTTATAATTCTGGTTTTGATTGTAGATTGGTCTTGGCGGTTGATAATTATTCTGATAATTATTTCCAGGCCTTTGGTTTATGTATGAAACATTCTCTCTTTGTTCCATTGTTAGTTCAATACTGAGACAATCTTTTGTTAAATTTGGTCCTCCACACTGCTCACAACTAATTCGTATTGATTGAATATCTTTAGTCATCTTTTCCATTCGTCTCTCGACAGCATCAATCTTTGCGGAAATAGAATCTAAGTCATGGCTAGAATCGGCTCTAGCTGCTTTAGATGATCTAACGATATCTTTTTCTTGATGCCACTCATGTGAGTGGGAAGCAGTGTTATCAATAATTTTGTAAGCGTCAGTTGCGGTTTTCTTCATAATGGAACCACCAGCTGCTATATCTATGTCTTTTCTTGTAGTGATGTCGCATCCTTGGTAGAATATTTGTACTATTTGACAAGTGTCTAAACCATGTTGCGGACATCCTCTCAATAACTTTCCAAATCTTGTCCATGCTTCATATAAAGTTTCATTTGGCTTTTGTGTGAACGTAACTATTTCTCCTTGAAGTCTCACGGCTTTAGATGCCGGAAAGAATTGTTTAAGAAAATTTTCAACTAAAACGTCCCATGTATTAATCGCCCCTTCAGGTAACGATTATAACCAATCTTTGGCTTCTCCCTTTAAAGTTCAGGGAAATAACATGAGATATATCTATTTATCCTCAACTTCTCGGATTTTAAATAAAGTACAGATCCTATTAAATGTACGAAGATGTTCGTTTGGATCTTCCTTCGGTGCACCACTAAATTGTCATTGATTAGTTACCATGTGTAGGATTTGTCCTTTGATTTCAAAATCTGGCGCATTAATGTCAGGTTGAGTAATTGCGTGACCTTGGCCAGTGCGTTTAGCTCTCATTCGGTCTTCCATACTTAGAGGTTCCAGATTCTCCATGATTGAATTTGTTGAATCTGAATCACTAGAGGATTCTGATTTAATGGTTGGTTCCTCTACAATCTCTGTTTGAATGATTGGTGGTTCCGGAGGAAAGATTAATGGTTCAGGATCTATGAATTGTCCCTGAATATTCTCCGGATTCTCAATTGTGAGGTTAGGTTCAAAAAATGGATTATCGAAAATTTGAATTAGAGTACTTGATTGACTAGATGACGATTCTAAAGAAAAATCAACGGCGACAATATTTGCTAGATGTCTTGATCGAGTTACAGGTGGTGAACGTACAAAAGGTGGTGAACGTTTTGCTCGGTGCATTCACTGAATATCCTATTAGTAATAAAAATTAAAAATTATATAAGTTATCAAATTAATAGACTTTTCTGATTTTGCCCACGTTTCGAATAGCCAATAGATGCAGCAGGTAGCCAGGACCCTTTAAATCGGAAGCCCACAACTCGCCACTAACAAATCCAACTATTACTACGAACCAGAAAATTTAGGATGTCTATCAATTTAACCGCTTAAAATAATTTTTCGTTGAAATTTAAAGAAATTTAGAGAAGAAATAGAAAATTCTATGTCCTAAAAACTAGAGCGTCGAGAAATAAGAAAGAAAAAGAGCGCGTCGAAAAACGTTGAAAAATAAAAAGTTGAAAAAAAAATAGGCGTCGAAAAATAAAAATAAGAAAGTAGCGCGTCGAAATTTAAAAAGGAACTAAAAACTAAGAATTAAAAGTTGCGTCTAAAAATATTAAAGCTTAAAAGGAATTCTATATCTAAAAAGGCAATAACTTAAAAAGGTACTAAAAACTTAAAACGGCGTCGCAAAATTCTAAAGCACCTAAATCTTAGTCTAAAGAAAAAGCACTTAAGGGATTTTACGACAAAGCCTAAAAATCTAGAAATAAAAATAACTATGGCAAAAACTACGACTTAAAACTAAATACGAACGAAAAATATAAATATTACGCTAAAACAAATAAAAAGATACAAAATATAAAAATATACTTAAAGTTGTAAAAAGTACAATTTTTATAAAAATATTATTTTTATATTATTTATTTTATAAAACTATTAATTTTATATATTTATAAAACTAATTAAACTTAATAATACAAAATAAATAATAAAACTAAACTAAATAATATTAAATACCCTAACCCTAATTAGGGTTTTAATTAAATAATAATAATAATTATTACTCCGTAATTATTGCAGTTGGCAGTCAAATGTGGCGTGTCAGACAGGGCCATGCGATCGCATGGTCCTCACGTTAAAAATCCATGCGGTCGCATGGAGTAGGGTTTCGGGCCAAACTTTGGTCTGCTACAGTAACGGGCCGAGTACTTTTTTTATTTTTTTATTTGTTTTTAAATTTATACAAAATACATATAAATCAGTCAAAAACTTAATTTTTAAAAAAAAAACTAAAATAAAGAAACTTTAATATTTTATATATATTTAACAAACTCTTAAAAATATATAAATTTTTATTTTTCTTTTCTTTTTATATTTTCGTAATTTTTTTTTATATTTTTAAAAACGAAAAAAACTTAACAAAATTTTAATAAAAATCTTTTTTTATAGCGTTTCGCTTCCCGCGTTTATGTTGTTCCCCGGCAGCGGCGCCAAAAATACTTGATGTTATGCGAGGTGTATACAAAATAGTTTATATAATAGTTATATATTTATTATGAAATACTATTAAATACGATACAATTTTACACAAGTTATTTATTTATTTATAGAATTGATATACCTAAACCTTGCTACAACACTTATAGGCAGTGTACCTAATCGTACAGTAGTGTAGTTTTTAGTAAGTCCGGTTCGTTCCACAGGGATCTTTTAAACAAGCTTAACGCTATATTTTTAAAAACTATATTTGTAAAAATACAAAAATATATACGTAATATTATTATTATAAAAAGAGGGTTTTTACCGTTTAATGACCGGTTTGTCAATTTTAAAACTTAAGTCGCAGTTAAAACATAATGTAAAATATTAAAAATAACTTAATTTAAAGCGTAAAATAAATAACGATAATGAAATTACGATAAATAAAAATGCGATAAAATAAAATTACGATAATTAAAAAATGCGATAATTAAAAGTGCAATTAAATACAATGACAATAATTAAAAGTGCGATAATTAGAAGTGCAATTAAATATGAAAATAAAGGAATTATGCTTATTTAAACTTCCGTAATCATGATATTTGACGTGTTGATTTTAGTTTATTTCCATGGGTTAATTGTCCTTTGTCCTGGATTATTTAATATGTCCGTCTGGTTTTTTTCCATAGCAATCCATCAGTCATAAATATAAAGTGCGAGTGTCCTCGTCAAATTATCCTTATATCCGAAGTCAAATATTCCAACTAATTGGGGACTTAAACTGTAACAAGGTCTTAATACTTTGTTTAATAATTACACCATGATATCGACTGCGTGTAACCCAAGGTTTTAATACTTTGTTAACAATTACGCCAAGTGTCCTTGTACATAATTCACCCCTGTTTTAATAAGTCCATAGACTATTAATCCATTCCCGTGTCCGGTTAAATGAACGATTATTAGTACTTATAAATATCCCGCCCATCGTGTCCGATCGAGTGTATATGGTTATTTATAGGTACGTCCAATTGTAAATCTTTATATTAAATTAACAAACTATCATTTAATTAAACAAATATAAAGCCCATTAATAGCCAATAGTCTAATTTCCACAAGTGTCATTCTTTTGTCCAAACCCCAATTATGGTACAAAGCCCAACTACCCCATCTTAATATTTTAGCCCAACATCATGATTACTTCGTCTTAAATAAGCATAATAATAACTTAGCTACGAGACATTAATTTAACAATAAATTTAAACATAACTTACAGTGGATATTAATAGCGTAGTGGTACACGGACAGAGTTTCAACTTGCAAAACCTTAAGACATTCGACTAACCTAACCTTATTATTATCACTAACTTAACATTAAAATTACAAATTGAGATTAATATTTGGAGTGATATTTGATACATAGGATAAGAGAAAAGAAAAAGATATATATTTTTTTTATCAACCAAAACTGTGAATTTATAGCAATGTGGTCTGCTACCTACTGCCATGCGATCGCATGGAAAATGCACCTCCAGGCCATGCGATCGTATGGCCATCTGGGACAGCTCAGATTGCTTTGTTTTCTTGCTTGTCGACATTTTTTTAAATATATATAATATATAAATAATTTATATAATTATTTAAATATTATATTATATTCTTGTGCATAGTTGACTCATAATTTTTAGTCCGTTGCGTCGAGCGTTGAGAGTTGACTCTGGTCCCGGTTCCGGATTTTCGCACGTCCTTGCGTACAATTTAATATCTTGTATTTTTCATTTTGCGGCTTGTACTCTTGTAATTTTGAGACGTTTCTCACCAATAATTTGAACCTCTTTGATTGTACTTTGTACTTTTGAGCTTTTTGGTCATTTGCTTCTTCAATTCGTTGAATCTGTCTTTTGTCTTCACCTTTTATTATTTAAACGAATATCACTTGTAAATAGAACAATTGCAACTAAAAGCTTGTCTTTCTTGAGGGATAATGCTATGAAATATATGTTCGTTTTTAGCATTATCACTCGTGGCGGATGTGTGTCGACTTCAAAGACATCAATAAGGCTTGTCCCAAAGACAACTATCAGCTACCAGAGATAGACTGGAAGGTAGAGTCGTTGGCGGGCTTTCGTTTCAAATGTTTCCTTGATGCTTACAAGGGCTATCACCAGATTCAAATGGATGAACGCGACGAGGACAAAACCGCGTTCCACACAGATCAAGGGATTTTTTGTTACAAAAAGATGCCCTTTGGTTTGAAAAATGCCGGCGCAATGTACCAACGGGTCATCGACGCCGCGTTCAAAGATTAGATCAGTCGAAACGTGGAAGCATACTTCGATGACATAGTAATCAAAAATCACGCCGAAACGGACCTTTTGAAGGACATTCAGGAAACGTTCGACTCTCTACGAAAAATGAACATGAAGCTGAATCCGGAGAAGTGTAGTTTTGGATTCGAGGTGGGAAAGTTCTTGGGGCACGTCGTCACAACGCGTGGTATACGGGCAAACCCTAAGAAAACTCAAGCTATTGATGAAATGGCAGCACCGCGAATGAGAAAGGAGGTACAAAGTCTGAATGACAAGTTGGCAGCGTTGTCCAGATTCCTGTCAAAGGCGACAGAACGGTCACTTCCATTTTTCAAAGTGTTGAAAGACGTGGGACGGAACTTCGACTGGACTCCTGAAGCGGATCAGGCTTTCTAGGAAATGAAGGCTTTGATAAGGACGTTGACGACGTTAACGGCACCAGTACCGGGTAAAGTAGCCGTTCCGTAATAATTTTTTACAAATTTATAAATATTGTGATGCTAACATGTTAAGAGTTCTCAGGCGAAACTTTGACAATTTACTTGGCGGCGGGAACTGAGGCTGTTAGCTTGGTGCTCGTCGCGGAGGGTGGAGGCACACAGATGCCAGTTTATTTTGTGAGCAAAGTGCTACAACATGGCGAATTCAACTACAAACCGATCGAGAAGCTCATTTTCGCATTGGTCCACACCGCAAGACGGTTGCGACGGTACTTTCAAGCGCACCCAATGCTGGTGCTAACTGATTCGCCTATTAAACAGGTACGGTACGGCGATTGAGACCGGAGCACCTTGGAGGAAAGTTATTCTAACAAGTTTTTCATGCAGGTATTGAGCAAACCGGAGGTTTCTGGCAGGCTAGTCAAGTGGGCAATCGAACTGGGTGAACATGAAATCTATTACGCCCCCCGTACCGCTGTCAAAGGCCAGATCATGGCAGATTTTATGGTTGAATTCATATGCGCCGCTCCACCAGCGCTGGTCGTCAAAGAAGTACCGAATATCGTCACGTGGGAACTATTCACGGACGGAGCATCGAGTTCTGACGGAGCGGGTGCAGGTCTAATTTTAATTGGCCCTGACGGAGAGGAACATACCTACGCATTGCGTTTCGAGTTCCCCGCCTCCAATAATGAAGCGGAATATGAGGCATTGCTGTCTGGTTTGAGAATGGCTGAAAAGATTAGAATAAAATACCTAAAGGTGTCGGTTGATTCCCAACTCGTGGCGAATCAGATGAACGGGATGTTTGAAGCTAGGGATCCGGCTATGCAAAATTATTTGGCATTGGAAAAAGAAATGGCCAACAAATTCAAGTGTTTCTCAATAATGCAAGTGAAAGATCCTTGAACAAAAAGGCCGACGCACTCAGCAAACTCGCATCAAGCGTGTTCAGCCACTTCGCCAAGGATGTTTGGGTGGAGGTCCTTAGTCAAAAATCCACTGACGTGGTACATGTATCGACTCACTTCGATAACAAACACGTTATACACATAATCTGTTTATAACACAACGTACACATGTCCTGATTTTCTTGCAAAATAATCACAGGAGGCAGCCACTGTAGAAGAGGTCGAGACGTGGATGAGTCCCATCGTTACGTACCTCAAGAACTAGACGTTGCCAGTCGACGAGGCAACGGCACGTAAGATTCGTATGAAAGCACCTATGTACATGTTAAGGGATGGAGTTCTATTCAAGAAATCCTTTACGGCACCGCTTTTAAGGTGTGAGAGCCCAAGCGAGGCGGAAACAATCGTAAGGGAGGTGCATGAAGGGACTTGTGGCATGCATGCATGATTTAGGACCGTTGTGGGGAAGATAATGCGGCTAGGGTATTTTTGGCCGTCCATGTACCATGACATGAAAGAGATCATCAAAGCTTGTGCTTCATGCCAACGTCACGCCCCGCAAATTCACATGCCGACGCATGAGCTAATCCCCGTGACATCTGCTTGGCCCTTTTACAAATGGGCAATTGATTTGGTAGGCCCCTTCCCGGATGGAAAGCACTTGGTCGTTGCAATTGGATTTTTCACCAAGTGGGTTGAAGCCAAACCTTTAAAGAGCATAACGGGTAAACATATTGTGAATTTTGTTTGGGAGGAAATCGTGTGTCGTTTCGAAATACCACACGAAATTGTAAGTGATAACGGCAAACAGTTTGCTCACGATCCGTTTTGTTCATGGTGTGATGGGTTGAATATCAAACAGACTTTCAGTTCTGTTGCCCATCCGCAGGCAAATGGGCAAGTTGAAGTCACTAACAGGGATATCGTTGCCGGGATAAGGGCAAGGTTGGACACGGATAGGAAAGGTTGGGCAGATGAGCTTCCACAAGTATTATGGGCGTTCCAAACCACGCCAAAAGGAAGTAATCGAGAAACGCCATTCAGCCTTGTATATGGTACCGAGGTGGTGATACCCGCTGAAATTGTTGTCCCAACCCAACGTGTAGTGAAATTCAATGATGAGTCCAACGTCATTAGCTTGAAGGAAAATTTGGACTTGTTGGAGGAAAGGCGTGACGCCGCCGCTATCAGGGAAGCATCAAACAAACAGAAAATTGTCAAGTATTACAATCAACGTGTGAAGGAACGTACTTTCCGCCCCGGTGATTTTGTGTGGCGTAATAACAATGCCAGCCGGGACGAGGATACTGGAAAATTGGGACCCAATTGGGAAGGCCGTTATGTGATTGCAGATGCACTTGGCAACGGAGCGTATAACCTAAAGACGCATGATGGCAAATTTGTGCCACGTACCTGGCACGCAACCAACTTAAAGAAGTTCTATGTTTAAATATTCCGAATAGTTTCGTTGTTGAAAATTTTTCTTTTTTCTTTTTACCAAGTTTGTGATTGATCACCACAAATGTAACCGCATCGTGCATTAGACTTCTTTGTTTTCAGTTTTCAATTAAATGCATTTTTCAATCTTCATTACTAATGTGTTGTGTAACTATTATGGCCGCGCTTCGGCGTTATAAATGTAAGTCCACTCACAAGTTACTTATGCCATGAACAAAGACATCATCTAATCTTTGGACGGCATTGGTGACGCTAGGCGTATTGGAGGTACGCCTAGCCCTCGGAACGGGATGCCTTCGGATTTCGTATCCATCGCATTAATCCCAGCACTAAGTAGATGAGTGCAATGTCGACAATCATCAAGTGTAACCTTGACAAACGGTACGTTGCCGTGACGATGGTACGTACATATTTATATAAACATGTTTTATAGTTGGAACACAGAGTAAAATAAGAATCATAAGGAATTGATATTTCATTGAGTTAATTACAACCATTACATTAGGAACAAAAATGAATACAGAATTACAAAAACCCCTACAACTACGGGATCATCTTCTTCACTTTAGCCAAGGTAAGGTCCGGCGTCGACCCAATCTGTTCAATAAACGGCACCTTAATGGCCGCACAAGCATTGACCACCGCATCATGGAGGTCGTAGGCGTCCTCATCCGTCATGTCTCGGATCGCCTCCGAAATTGGTTCTGCTATATCAACATGTTCCACCAACGTGGTGTACGCGTCAAACGCTCCACTTTCCTCGTAGCGTCAACCAAATTCTGGAACGGCTCCTTTACCTCCGGCACCTTGAGAGCCTTATAAAACATAGAGGTGATGAGGCTGCAAAGCTCTTGAAAATCGTCTGCTACCTTTCGGTTGGCAGCAGACAACTCTTGGTTCTAGGCGGTGAGGAGATCCTTACTGCTCTCTTCTCCGCCAGCTCTTTATGCGCCGCCTCCAAGTCCTTTAACGCAGTTTGTTCTTTTTTGGCGTGCAAGGGCATCTCTTTGATAGCCTTTTGGGCCTCCCTTAGGGCCTACTTCTTTTCCACCTCTGCTGCGGCAGCGGCTTGCTTAACCCGTTCCAGCTCCTCCCTGACCTTGACAATTTCAATATTCAGCTTTTTACCGTCAGCCTCCGCGCGACGAGCACGTTGGTCCAGATCAATAGTTTGTTGTAGCTCGTCCCAGGTCAACACCAACCCTTCATAAAGATGCTGAACCCTGGCGCGACGTACGGCGCTATCGGGCATTTTTCGGACCGCCTCATAAAGTACTGGAGGGCAAATCCGTTGCAGATACTCAAACTGTGACAGAGCGTCGCTGTGTGAGACGTTCCACATGGTCTCCATGTGGCTGAAGGTGGGTTGTTTACCAAAACTAGGAGAATAAGGCTCCTCCAAAGAAGTAGGACGTTGGCCGGACACGCCGCCAGAACCGGATGCCGTCAGTACGTCTTTTTCCGACGCCTTTCCTTGGGCGTCGGATGAATCTTCAAGATGGACGATAGGGACTCCCATGCGTAACCCTGGAGAAGTAACAAACTTGATTAGTTTCTCCCATTGGGATTCTAGTGACGTAGCGGGGTTATTATCAGGGTTTTCAAAGTACCCACCTTGGCTGGGAATCTCTTCAAAAGTTTTTAAGTTACTTTCTGCAACTTCTCATGGCGTTTTCCTCTTCTTGTGACCGCCAGTCGGGACGGTCACTTTTGGGGGAGAATGGGGGCGTTTCAGCTGTTGAAGTTGTTGTTTCGGCTGAATTGTGGGAACAGTGACGGATATCGGATCCGGATTGGTGACAGGAGTTGAGCCGGTTGTAGGTTGTGTCATTGCCACGTCGCTAGCAGCGTTGGTGGATGAACCAGCAGCAACATCATCTCCCTTCAAAGGATGACCTTCCGGAAGGTTGGCCTTTGGGAATCTCTTGAAGGAAACGCCATCAAGAGTAGGGCGGCGGAGAACTCTGTTGAAATCCATCTCTGCAAAAGAAATTGAGTTAGAAAAATTACATGAGCAGAATACTTACAAGTTTAAAGACGTAACGGCACGAAGAGCATACTCCTTCCGTCGCACATGATCAATGGCACTCTGTCACTCCATGGCCAATAATGCTGAACATTGCAGAGTTTCAGCATCACCTCACCGTTAGGATGCATCTCAAGCGTAGCATCCTTACACAAATTAAAAAGCTCCCGCTCCCCTTGGTCAAGGTCTGGAGTCTTGGAGACGTCTGGAGAACACTTGAAATGCCATTGTGAGAGGTGGGCACGCCCTTTGCCCAGCAGTTTGGTTCCGGCAAAAAAGAACATTCCCCTCCAATCATGGAGGGACGGAGACTTCTTGGTGGTAAAATTACACTTTTTCTCAAAAGTGTACCACCCATTTCCGGAAGCAGTGAGTTTGAACGTCGCTCGTAAAACGTTCAGACTCGCGGGTCTATTTTGTGCCCTAAAAACATCTCAAAAATAGTAACACGCTGCCATGCATGAGGATGTAATTGCGAGACGCTAATGTGATAATGGTCTAGTACAGCCGCCACGAATGGGCTCAACGGAAAACGCAAGTTGCCCAACGCCACCGCTTTCCAATACAAGGTAAAGTATCCTTGTGGCGGCTCGTCGACACGCTGGCCGGGTATCGCTACCATTGTCGGTACGTCTCGAAGTACCGGATACTCGGCTATAAATTTCTCCATTTCTTTCGTCGTAACGGTCGTGTTTTCCATAGAAACGTTAGCCTTAGACATTTTGGCTTACCTTAGAATGAAAACGGCACGCGTATTGAGAGGAGATAAGAAATTGTTTAACAATAAGGAAGCGGAGAAAGAGATGTAACAATGAGGAGGTAAAAACGTCATATTTATAGAAGAAACTTACTGTGGGCCCAGTTTATGGGCTTTGATCCTGATCGAACACGTGTCCTAGGGATGTTGAACCATAGCCGTTGGATTTGTGGTGTTTCATTTTTATAGCTGTAAAACGTAATGATTGCTGACATCATCCCCTAGCACACCCTACGAGGAAACAGGATTTGACGTTTACGGCGTGTCAGTTGTAGTGACCCGAACTTTTCCATGATTATATATTAAATGAAAACTATATTTGCATGATTAAATGTTTTCAACATGTTAAGCAATCAAACTTGTTAAGACTTGATTATTTGAAATGAGTTTCATGTAGACAATTGACCCCCCAAGTTGACCGGTGATTCACGAACGTTAAAACTTGTAAAAATTATATGATGATATATATATGGATATATATATATATATAGTTAATGTAGTGACCCGAACTTTTCCATGTTTATATATATTAAATGAAATTGATTTTTACATGATTAAATGTTTCCAACATGTTAAGCAATCAAACTTGTTAAGACTTGATTATTTGAAATGAGTTTCATGTAGACAATTGACCACCCAAGTTGACCGGCGATTCACGAACGTTAAAACTTGTAAAAATGACATGACGATATATATATGGATATACATATAGTTAACATGAGATTATGATAAGTGAGTATCTCCATAAGTATATTAACAATGAGTTATATACATAAAAACAAGACTACTAACTTAAGGATTTCGAAAAGAGACATATATGTAACGATTATCATTGTAACGATATTTAAATGTATATATATCATATTAAGATATATTAATATATCATAATATCATGATAAGATAATAATTTAACATCTCATTAGATATAATAAACAATGGGTTAACAACATTAAATGAGATTGTTAACTTAAAGGTTTCAAAACAACACTTACATGTAACGACTAACGATGACTTAACGACTCAGTTAAAATGTATATACATGTAGTGTATTTAGATGTATTAATATACTTTTGGAAGACTTCAAGACATATATCAAAACACTAATACTTAACGAAAATGGGTACAGTTACATTCCCATTCTTTTTTCATCAAGAATTCTAGTCGTATTCATACCCGTATTATACACAGCTTCTAGATGTACTTATTGTGGGTATATACCAATAGGAACTAGCATGGGATTCCACTCTTGATTATGTCATGTATGACTAATCAATTTTAACTTCTACCATGAACTAGTCAACTAATTTGAACTCCTTTTAACCCCACTCAGCACTCACTACTTACCACTCATCATTCACTCCATTTCACTTCCAATTCTCTTTCTAATTCTCTCTCAACACACACACACACACACACACACACACTTATGAATGAATTTTTTCAGTAGCTAATCATCATCTTCATCAAAAATTACTTCAAGAATCAAGCTATAATCATCTTAGGAAGAACACTTCAAGAACACTTCGAAAATCCTTTCAAGTTTACTAGTTTACATCCAAGCTTTCTAATCCATTCCAAGTAATCATCTAAGATCAAGAAACCTTTGTTATTTATAGTAGGTTATCTTTCTTATTCAAGGTAATAATCATATTCAAACTTTGATTCAATTTCTATAACTATAAACTATCTTAATTCGAGTAAAAATCTTACTTGAACTTGTTTTTGTGTCATGATCCTACTTCAAGAACTTTCAAGCCATCCAAGATCCTTTGAAGTTGGATCATTTCTTGTCACTTCTAGTAGGTTTACCTACTAAACTTAAGGTAGTAATGATGTTCATAACATCATTCGATTCATACATATAAAACTATCTTATTCGAAGATTTAAACTTGTAATCACTAGAACATAGTTTAGTTAATTCTAAACTTGTTCGCAAATAAAGTTAATCCTTCTAACTTGACTTTTAAAATCAACTAAACACATGTTCTATATCTATATGATATGCTAACTTAATGATTTAAAACCTGGAAACACGAAAAACACCGAAAAACCGGACATACGCCGTCGTAGTAACATCGCGGGCTGTTTTGGGTTCGATAATTAAAAACTATGATAAACTTTGATTTAAAAGTTGTTCTTCTAGGAAAATGATTTTTCTTATGAACATGAAACTATATCCAAAAATCATGGTTAAACTCAAAGTGGAAGTATGTTTTTCAAAATGGTCATCAAGACGTCGTTCTTTCGACTGAAATAACTACCTCTTACAAAAACGACTTATAACTTATATTTCCGAATATAAATCCATACTTTTTCTGTATAGATTCATAAAATAGAGTTCAATATGAAACCATAGCAATTTGATTCACTCAAAACGGATTTAAAACGAAGAAGTTATGGGTAAAACAAGATTGGATATTTTTTGATTGTTGTAGCAACGGGAAATATTGTAACAATTATATACAAATCATAACTTAACAAACTTATATTGTATTATTCATGTATTCTAGCATATATTATGTAATCTTGAGATACCATAGACACGTATACAATGTTTTGACATATCATATCGACCCATCTATATAATATATTTTGGAACAACCATAGACACTCTATATGCAGTAATGTTAGAGTTAGCTATACAGGGTTGAGGTTGATTCCAAAATAATATATATAGTTTGAGTTGTGATCTAGCCTGAGGCTTGTATACACTGGGTCGTGGATTGATCCAAGATAATTTATATTTATTTCTGTACATCTAACTATGGACAACTAGTTGTAGGTTATTAACGAGGACAGCTGACTTAATAAGCTTAAAACATTATAACGTATTAAAAAATGTTGTAAATATATTTTGAGCATACTTTGATATATATATACATATTTGTATAGGTTCGTGAATCGACCAGTGACCAAGTCTTACTTCCCGACGAAGTAAAAATCTGTGAAAGTGGGTTATAGTCCCACTTTTAAAATCTAATATTTTGGGATGAGAATACATGCAGTTTTATAAATGTTTTACGAAATAGACACAAGTAAAAAAAACTACATTATATGGTTGAATGATCGAAGCTGAATATGCCCCTTTTGCTTGGTAAACTAAGAATTAGTAAACCGATCTACTAATTAACGCGAATCCTAAAGATAGATCTATTGGGCCTAACGAACCCCATCCAAAGTACCGGATGCTTTAGTACTTCGAATTTGTTTATATCATGTCCGAAGGATTTCCCGGAATGATAGGGGATATTCTTATATGCATCTTGTTAATGTCGGTTACCAGGTGTTCACCATATGAATGATTTTTATCTCTATGTATGAGATGTATATTGAAATATGAAATCTTGTGGTCTATTATTGCGATTTGATAAATATATAGGTTAAACCTATAACTCACCAACATTTTGTTGACGTTTTAAGCATGTTTATTCTTAGGTGATTATTAAGAGCTTCCGCTGTTGCATACTAAAATAAGGACAAGATTTGGAGTCCATGCTTGTATGATATTGTGTAAAAACTGCATTCAAGAAACTTATTTTTGATGTAATATATTCTTATTGTAAACCATTATGTAATGGTCGTGTGTAAACAGTATATTTTAGATTATCATTATTTGATAATCTACGTAATACTTTTTAAACCTTTATCGATAAAATAAAGGTTATGCTTGTTTTAAAAAAATGAATGCAGTCTTTGAAAAACGTCTCATATAGAGGTCAAAACCTCGCGACGAAATCAATCAATATGGAACGTTTATAATCAATATGAACGGGACATTTCAGTTAACATGATATTATGATAAGAAAGTATCTCACTAGGTATATTAACAATGAGTTATATACATAAAATGAGACTATTGAATTAAGAAAACTCGAAACGATAAATATAATGATTATCGTTATAACAACGTCTTACTAAATACATATGTATCATATTAAGATATTAATACACTATGTTTAACATCATGAAATGATAATTACATATATCATTAAGCGTATTAACAATGAACTACACGAGTAAGATGAGACTACTAACTTACAGATTTCGAAACAATACATATACGTAACGATTATCGTTTCAATAGTATTTTACACACACACACACACACACACACACACACACACACACACACATATATATATATATATATATATATATATATATATGATATTAAGATATATTAATACACCAAGTTAACATGTTAACATAAAAATTTAACATCTCATTTAAGTGTAATAACAATGGATCAATTACATTTAACAAGATCGTTAACTTAAAGGTTCCGAAACAACACTTACATATAACGACTAACGATGACTTAACGACTCAGTTATATGTATATAAATATAGTGTATTAAGATGTATTAATAAACTTTTGGAAGACTTCGTGACATATATCAAAGTACTTCTACTTAACAAAAATGCTTACAATTACATCCTCATTCATTTTCATCAACAATTCTACTCGTATGCACCCGTATTCGTACTCGTACAATACACAACTTCTAAGATGTATATACTATTGGTATATACACTCAATCATCAGCTCCTTAGCAGACCATGTGAGTCGTTAAACATGTGGGAACCATTATTTGGAAACTAGCATGAAATATCTCACAAAATTACAAAAAATATTATAAATCATTCATGAATTATTTACATGAAAATAAACTTACACATCCTTTATATCTAATCCATATACCAATGACCAAAAACACCTACAAACACTTTCATTCTTCAATTTTCTTCATCTAATTGATCTCTCTCAAGTTCTATCTTCAATTTCTAAGTGTTCTTCATAAATTCTATAAGTTCTAGTTTCATAAAATCAAGAATACTATCAAGTTTGCAAGATTACTTCCAAGCTTTCTAACCCAATCCAATAATCATCTAAGCTCAAGAAATCTTTCTTATTTATAGTAAGATATCTTTCTAATACAAGGTAATACTCATATTCAAACTTTGATTCAATTTCTATAACTATAACTATCTTATTTAGAGTGGAAATTTTACTTGAACTTGTTTTCGTGTCTTGATTCTACTTCAAGAACTTTCAAGCCATCCAAGAATCCTTTAAAGCTAGATCAATTTTTGTTACTTCCAGTAGGTTTACCTACTAAACTTAAGGTAGTAATGATGTTCATAACATCATTCAATTCATATATATATATATATATATATATATATATAACTATCTTATTCGAAGATTTAAACTTGTAATCACTAGAACATAGTTTAGTTAATTCTAAACTTGTTCGCAAATAAAGTTAATCCTTCTAACTTGACTTTTAAAATCAACTAAACACATGTTCTATATCTATATGATATGCTAACTTAATGATTTAAAACCTGGAAACACGAAAAATACCGTAAAACCGGACATACGCCGTTGTAGTAACATCGCGGGCTGTTTTGGGTTTGATAATTAAAAACTATGATAAACTTTGATTTAAAAGTTGTTCTTCTGGGAAAATGATTTTTCTTATGAACATGGAACTATATCCAAAAATCATGGTTAAACTCAAAGTGGAAGTATGTTTTTCAAAATGGTCATCAAGATGTCGTTCTTTCGATGGAAATGACTACCTCTTTAAAAAATGACTTGTAACCTTTATTTCTGACAATAAACTTATACTTTTTCTATTTAGATTCATAAACTTAAGTTCAATATGAAACCATAGCAACTTGAATCACTCAAAACGGATTTGAAACGAAGAAATGGCGGGTAAAACAAAATTGGATAAATTTGCTAGTTTTAGCTACGAAAATTTTGTAACAAATCTAGACTAAACATAACCTAACTAATTTATATTGTATTATACATATTATGAAATCTTGGGATACCATAGACACGTATACAATGTTTTGACATATCATATCGACCCATCTATATATATATTTCGGAACAATCATAGACACTCTATATGCAGTAATGTTTGAGTTAGCTATACAGGGTTGAGGTTGATTCCAAAATAATATATATACTTAGAGTTGTGATCGAGTCTGAGACTTGTAGACACTGAGTCGTGGATTGATTAGAGATAATATATATTGCTTTATTTCTGTACATCTAACTGTGGACAACTAGTTGTAGGTTACTAACGAGGACTACTGACTTAACAAACTCAAATCATTAAAATGTAATAAAAATGTTGTAAATATATTTTGAACATACTTTGATATATATGTACATATTTGTTATAGGTTCGTGAATCGACCAGTGGCCAAGTCTTACTTCCCGACGAAGTAAAAATCTGTGAAAGTGAGTTATAGTTCCGCTTTTAAAATCTAATATTTTTTGGGATGAGAATACATGCAGTTTTATAAATGTTTTACGAAATAGAAACAAGTAATCAAAACTACATTCTATGGTTGAATTATTAAACCAAATATGCCCTTTTTAGCTTGGTAGCCTAAGAATTAGGGAACTGGCCCCTAATTGACGCGAATCCTAAAGGTAGATCTACGGGAACTAACAACCCCCATTCTGGAATTTGGAATGTTTTAGTATTTCGAGTTTATCTTGTCCGATGGGTGTCCCGGAATGATAGGGATATTCTATATGCATCTTGTTAATGTCGGTTACCAGATGTTCACCATATGAATGATTTTTATCTCTATGCAGTTTGTGAAATGCCTGATATGAGATGTGTTATAAAAATGAAATATTGTGGTCTAGTATTATGATTTGATAATATAAAGGTTAAACCTATAACTCACCAACATTTTTTGTTGACTTTTTAAACATGTTTATTCTCAGGTGATTATTAAGAGCTTCCGTTGTTGCATACTAAAATAAGGACAAGATTTTGAGTCCACGCTTGTATGATATTGTGTAAAAACTGCATTCAAGAAACTTATTTTGATGTAATATATTCTTATTGTAAACGATTATGTAATGGTCGTGTGTAAACGGTATATTTTAGATTATCATTATTTGATAATCTACGTAATGATTTTTAAACCTTTATCGATAAAATAAAGGTTATGATTGTTTTAACAAATGAATGCAGTCTTTGAAAAACGTCTCATATAGAGGTCAAAACCTCGCGACCAAATCAATTAATATGGAACGTTTATAATCAATATGAACGGGACATTTCAGTTGGTATCAGAGCATTGGTCTTAGAGAACCAGAAATTGCATTAGTGTGTGTCTAACCGAGTTTGTTAGGATGCATTAATGAGTCTGGACTTCGACCGTGTTTTCTTTAAAAACGATTGCTTAACACTTTTTGTTGGAAACTATATATTATTAATATGTAAATATTATGTGATATATTAATCTCCTAACGCGTTTGATATTGTGTGATAGATGTCTACCTCTAGTACAAATCTCATCGACTCACCTAATAATAATGAAGAGTCGAATATATTTTGGGAAGATTCACAAATTCCTGAAGAGGAACCTGAAGAAGAGGAACCGGAAGAGGAGGAACCAGAAGAAGAGGAACTGGAAGAATAGGTTCCGAAGGAGAAAATATTAGGAACCATAGAAAAACAGATAAATAAAAAAAATCCTCAACCAATGGACCAAAGTTAATAATGGTCAATGGTGTTTCCGCCGAGGAAGCAAAATATTGGGAAGATTACCAATTTTCCGATGAATCGGATCCCGATGAGGATTCCGATGATGTTATAGAAATTACCTTGACCCAATTTGAAAAGGCAAAAGAAAATAATAAGGGAAAGGGCATCAAAATAGAGAAACCTGATTCCAACCCCGATGAACTTTATATGTATCGTCAACACCCGTATTTCTTAAGTTGTAACAATAACCCGGGAACCTCTAAGACACCAGTTTTTTCTAAACCATTTGTGAAGACAACGGCTCGTATTAGAGGAACATCATATATCCCTAGAAAATTAGCAAAACGAAACAGTTCCGAAGAAGAAGAAACTAGTGAGTCAGAATAAAGAGTTGTAATCATGAGGTGTAAAATAAGTGTGCTTGTATTTTTCTTGTTGTATGTGAAAATTGCTTGTATTATTTGATAATTATCTTTTACGAATCTAACTCTCATCTATTTTTACAGTATAAAAACAAAAACAAAAAAATGGATGTTAAGGATAGACAACCAAAAATTTTAGAAGACCTATCCGGGGATATGATTGATGAAATCTTGTCTAAAGTCGGTCAGAATTCGTCGGCACAACTATTTACGGCAAAATTAGTTTGTAGAACATTTGAAGAACGTTCCAGGCATGCCTTAGTTTATAAAAGGATTTCATTTGAAAGATGGGGTATATCACATTGGGGAGATCGTAAGTTACATCGTGTTTTCTTTAAAGCGTTAAATGCGGGGAACCCAAATGCAATTTTACGCTACGGGTTAAGAACATATTTTGACTCAACATATCCCAACGTAGGACTTCATGAGTTAGAAAGAGCTTCTAACATGCAACATAAAGAAGCATGTTATGCTTACGGGTTTTTGATGTTCGCTTCTCACCAAAGTGAGAAAAAGAACATCGGATTACAACTTTTAAATAAAACCTTCCCACAAGTGACGGATTCAGTAGTTGGGGAGAAACAAGGTTTTTAGATTATTACGGGGCTGTTGGGCATTACGAAACCCTCGTCCCTTTGACGACGTTACAACATGATGTCTTTTCAACGGCCACAACGGTTATGTTCCACAAGACCAAGGATGGAAAGTAGTCTTAGTAAAAACAGAATGCATGACTTATTTCTGGACTTATGAATTACGTGTTTTTATTACCTTTGCTGAACGACTTGCGTATTAACTAGGAATGTTGTCACAACTATTTTGTATCAAAGTGATTGTGTGCTATATTTCATGCTTTATGTATAATAGCGGTATTGTAAGTTTGTAAATTTTTGTATAAAAGTTTGAACGCGAAATATTATTATAATCAGTTTTTCATATAGAATTGTAGTAGTTGAATGGTATATTAGCTACTAAGTATGAACTTAACGGGTAGGTACTACCCGAATTAAAACTATAAAACGCTAATATGAAGAAAAAGCTTTTATAAATGAGTTCATATTATGCTACGAAATACTATTGACTACTCTTAATATTCAATATGATTAACTTAATTCTTTTGGGCTATTTTTGAAGGAAATGGCACCGACGACTCGTCAGAATTTGAACATGAGCGAGGAAGAATTCCCTGTTTTCCTTGAAGCAAACATAGCCGCAGTACAGGCTGCAATGCAAAACAACAACAATAACTCGGAATCTAGCAATGCAAATAACGCCACAAGAAATCGTGTAGGATGCTCCTACAAAGAATGCATTGCCTGTAAACCTCTAGAATTCGATGGAACCGAGGGTCCAATCAGATTGAAATGGTGGACCGAAAAGGTTGAATCGGTGTTTGCCATAAGTAAGTGTACTGAAGAAGACAAAGTAAAGTACGCTACGCATACCTTCACAGGTACTGTGTTAACATGGTGGAATACCTATCTAGAACAAGTGGGACAAGATGCTGCGTACGCACTACCGTGGTCAGCATTCAAACATCTGATGACTGAGCAGTATCGTCCCAGAAGCGAGGTCAACAAGCTAAAAGTAGAGCTTAAGGGATTGCGAACACAAGGATTCGATATTACCACGTACGAACGACGATTCACGGAGTTGTGCTTATTGTGCCCGAGAGCGTTCGAAGATGAATAGGAGAAAATCGACGCATTTGTAAAAGGGTTACCAGAAAGGATCCAAGAAGATATAAGTTCACACGAGCCCGCTTCCATACAAAAGGCGAGTCGAATGGCTCATAAACTCATAAATCAGATTGAGGAAAGAATTAAAGAGCAGACGGCCGAAGAAGCCAACACGAAACAAATTAAAAGAAAGTGGGAAGAAACCAGTGACAAGGGTCACAATTTTAACAATCAACACAACAATCACAACTTCAATCGCACCAATTATCGCAATAACAAACGCAACAACAATCGTTCCAACAACAACTACAACAACCATCCTAACAACAATAACCACCACAACAATCGTCCCAACATCAATAACAACCGAAACAACAGCAATTCCTATAACAATAATAATCAGAAAAAGCCATGCCAAAGGTGTGAAGAGTACTACCCGAATGAGTTCTGTACGACATTTTGCACCAAGTGTAAAAGAACTAGCCATGGTGCGAGAAAGTGTGAGGTCTACGGCCCAATGAATAACAGAAATAAAAGAACAGATAATGTCGGAACAAGTAATGCCGCCTTTGTTTGTTATGGATGTGGAAATTCGGGCCACATTAGGAGTAATTGCCCGAACCCAGAGAAAAATAATGGGCAAAGTCGTGGAAGAGTTTTCAATATTAATACGGCAGAATCGCAGGAAGACTCGAAGCTTGTTACGGGTACGTTTCTCATTGACAATAAATCCGCTTATGTTTTATTTGATTCGGGTGCGGATAGGAGCTATATGAATAGAGATTTTTGTGCCAAATTAAGTTGTCCATTGACGCCTTTGGATAATAAATTTTTACTCGAATTAGCAAACGGTAAATTAATTTCAGCAGATAATATATGTCAGAATCGAGAAATTAAACTGGTTAGCGAAACGTTTAAGATTGATTTGATACCAGTAGAGTTAGGGAGTTTTGATGTGATAATCGGCATGGACTGGTTGAAAGAGGTGAAAGCAGAGATCGTTTGTTACAAAAATGCGATTCGCATCATACGAGAAAAAGGAAAACCCTTAATGGTGTACGTAGAAAAGAGCAATGCGAAGCTAAATCTTATTAGTAATTTGAAGGCGTAAAAACTAATAAGAAAAGGTTGCTATGCTGTTCTAGCACATGTCGAGAAAGTACAAACCGAAGAAAAGAACATCAATGATGTTCCCGTCGCAAAAGAGTTTCCCGATGTATTTCCAAAAGAATTACCGGGATTACCTCCACACCGATCCGTTGAATTTCAAATAGACTTGGTACAAGGAGCTGCACCAATAGCCCATGCTCCATATAGACTTGCACCCAGCGAAATGAAGGAACTCCAGAGCCAATTATAGGAACTTTTAGAGTGAGGTATTATTCGACCAAGCACGTCACCGTGGGGAGCCCCTGTTTTGTTTGTCAAGAAGAAAGATGGTACATTCAGGTTGTGTATCGACTACCGAGAGTTGAACAAACTTACCATCAAGAACCGTTACCCACTACCGAGAATCGACGACTTATTTGATCAATTACAAGGTTCGTCAGTTTATTCGAAGATTGATTTACGTTCTGGATATCATCAAATGCGGGTGAAGGAGGATGATATTTCGAATACTGCTTTTAGGACGTGTTACGGTCATTACGAGTTTATGGTTATGTCGTTTGGTTTAACTAACACACCAGCTGTGTTCATGGAACTCATGAACCGAGTGTGTGGGCCATATCTTGACAAGTTTGTCATTGTCTTCATCGATGACATACTTATCTACTCAAAGAATGATCAAGAGCACGAAGAACATTTGAGAAAAGTGTTAGAGTTGTTGAGGAAAGAAAAACTGTACGCTAAGTTTTCAAAGTGTGCATTTTGGTTGGAAGAAGTTCAATTTCTCGGTCACATAGTGAACAAAGAAGGTATTTGTAGTGACCCGAACTTTTCCATGTTTATATATATTAATTGAGATTGATATTTACATGATTAAATGTTTCCAACATGTTAAGCAATCAAACTTATTAAGACTTGATTAATTGAAATATGTTTCATACAGACAATTGACCACCCAAGTTGACCGGTGATTCACGAATGTTAAAACTTGTAAAAACTATATGATGACATATATATGGATATATATATATATATAGTTAACATGATACTATGATAAGTAAACATATCATTAAGTATATTAACAATGAACTACATATGTAAAAACAAGACTACTAACTTAATGATTTTTAAACGAGACATATATGTAACGATTATCGTTGTAAAAACATTTAATGTATATATATCATATTAAGAGATATTCATACATGATAA
Source organism: Rutidosis leptorrhynchoides (assembly GCF_046630445.1). NCBI lineage: Eukaryota > Viridiplantae > Streptophyta > Magnoliopsida > Asterales > Asteraceae > Rutidosis > Rutidosis leptorrhynchoides. The sequence continues at coordinate 660,450,219 of NC_092334.1, forward strand.
TATCATGATAATATAATAATTTAAAATCTCATTTGATATTATAAACATTGGGTTAACAACATTTAACAAGATCGTTAACCTAAAGGTTTCAAAACAACACTTACATGTAACGACTAACGATGACTTAACGACTCAGTTAAAATGTATATACATGTAGTGTTTTAATATGTAATTATACACTTTTGAAAGACTTCAATACACTTATCAAAATACTTCTACTTAACAAAAATGCTTACAATTACATCCTCGTTCAGTTTCATCAACAATTCTACTCGTATGCACCCGTATTCGTACTCGTACAATACACAGCTTTTAGATATATGTACTATTGGTATATACACTCCAATGATCAGCTCTTAGCAGCCCATGTGAGTCACCTAACACATGTGGGAACCATCATTTGGCAACTAGCATGAAATATCTCATAAAATTACAAAAATATGAGTAATCATTCATGACTTATTTACATGAAAACAAAATTACATATCCTTTATATCTAATCCATACACCAACGACCAAAAACACCTAAAACACTTTCATTCTTCAATTTTATTCATATAATTGATCTCTCTCAAGTTCTATCTTCAAGTTCTAAGTGTTCTTCATATATTCTACAAGTTTTAGTTACATAAAATCAAGAATACTTTCAAGTTTGCTAGCTCACTTCCAATCTTGTAAGGTGATCATCCAACCTCAAGAAATCTTTGTTTCTTACAGTAGGTTATCATTCTAATACAAGGTAATAATCATATTCAAACTTTGGTTCAATTTCTATAACTATAACAATCTTATTTCAAGTGATGATCTTACTTGAACTTGTTTTCGTGTCATGATTCTGCTTCAAGAACTTCGAGCCATCCAAGGATCCGTTGAAGCTAGATCCATTTTTCTCTTTTCCAGTAGGTTTATCCAAGGAACTTAAGGTAGTAATGATGTTCATAACATCATTCGATTCATACATATAAAGCTATCTTATTCGAAGGTTTAAACTTGTAATCACTAGAACATAGTTTAGTTAATTCTAAACTTGTTCGCAAACAAAAATTAATCCTTCTAACTTGACTTTTAAAATCAACTAAACACATGTTCTATATCTATATGATATGCTAACTTAATGATTTAAAACCTGGAGACACGAAAAACACCGTAAAACCGGATTTACGCCGTCGTAGTAACACCGCGGGCTGTTTTGGGTTAGTTAATTAAAAACTATGATAAACTTTGATTTAAAAGTTGTTATTCTGAGAAAATGATTTTTATTATGAACATGAAACTATATCCAAAAATTATGGTTAAACTCAAAGTGGAAGTATGTTTTCTAAAATGGTCATCTAGACGTCGTTCTTTCGACTGAAATGACTACCTTCACAAAAACGACTTGTAACTTATTTTTCCGACTATAAACCTATACTTTTTCTGTTTAGATTCATAAAATAGAGTTCAATATGAAACCATAGCAATTTGATTCACTCAAAACGGATTTAAAATGAAGAAGTTATGGGTAAAACAAGATTGGATAATTTTTCTCATTTTAGCTACGTGAAAATTGATAACAAATCTATTCCAACCATAACTTAATCAACTTGTATTGTATATTATTTAATCTTGAGATACCATAGACACGTATACAATGTTTCGACCTATCATGTCGACACATCTATATATATTTCGGAACAACCATAGACACTCTATATGTGAATGTTGGAGTTAGCTATACAGGGTTGAGGTTGATTCCAAAATATATATAGTTTGAGTTGTGATCAATACTGAGATACGTATACACTGGGTCGTGGATTGATTCAAGATAATATTTATCGATTTATTTCTGTACATCTAACTGTGGACAACTAGTTGTAGGTTACTAACGAGGACAGCTGACTTAATAAACTTAAAACATCAAAATATATTAAAAGTGTTGTAAATATATTTTGAACATACTTTGATATATATGTATATATTGTTATAGGTTCGTGAATCAACCAGTGGCCAAGTCTTACTTTCCGACGAAGTAAAAATATGTGAAAGTGAGTTATAGTCCCACTTTTAAAATCTAATATTTTTGGGATGAGAATACATGCAGGTTTTATAAATGATTTACAAAATAGACACAAGTACGTGAAACTACATTCTATGGTTGAATTATCGAAATCGAATATGCCCCTTTTTATTAAGTCTGGTAATCTAAGAATTAGGGAACAGACACCCTAATTGACACGAATCCTAAAGATAGATCTATTGGGCCTAACAAACCCCATCCAAAGTACCGGATGCTTTAGTACTTCGAAATTTATATCATATCCGAAGGGTGTCCCGGAATGATGGGGATATTCTTATATATGCATCTTGTTAATGTTGGTTACTAGGTGTTCACCATATGAATGATTTTTATCTCTATGTATGGGATGTGTATTGAAATATGAAATCTTGTGGTCTATTATTATGAGTTGATATATATAGGTTAAACCTAGAACTCACCAACATTTTTGTTGACGTTTTAAGCATGTTTATTCTCAGGTGATTATTAAGAGCTTCCGCTGTCGCATACTTAAATAAGGACGAGATTTGGAGTCCATGCTTGTATGATATTGTGTAAATACTGCATTCAAGAAACTTATTTTGTTGTAACATATTTGTATTGTAAACCATTATGTAATGGTCGTGTGTAAACAGGATATTTTAGATTATCATTATTTGATAATCTACGTAAAGCTTTTTAAACCTTTATTGATGAAATAAAGGTTATGGTTTGTTTTAAAATGAATGCAGTCTTTGAAAAACGTCTCATATAGAGGTCAAAACCTCGCAACGAAATCAATTAATATGGAACGTTTTTAATCAATAAGAACGGGACATTTCAGTTGGTATCCGAGCGTTGGTCTTAGAGAACCAGAATTTTGCATTAGTGTGTCTTATCGAGTTTGTTAGGATGCATTAGTGAGTCTGGACTTCGACCGTGTTTACTTGAAAAATGATTGCTTAACAAATTTTGTTGGAAACTATATATTTTTAACATGTGAATATTATGTGATATATTAATCTCTTAACGCGTTTGATATTATGTGATAGATGTCTACCTCTAGAACAAGTCCCATTGACTCACCTAATAATAATGAAGAGTCAAATGTAAATTGGAATGATTCGTGGACTGATTCACAAGTTCTCGAAGAGGAACCGGAAGAAGAGTCGTAACCGGAAGAAGAATCGGAACCGGATGAAGAAATAGAACCGGTGGGGGAAATAATAAAACGGTTAAGTAAAAGAAAATCCTCAACCAACCGACCAAGGTTAATTATGGTCAATGGTGTTTCCACCAAGGAAGCAAAATATTGGGAGGATTACCAATTCTCCGATGAATCGGATTCCGACGAGAATTCCGATGATGTTATAGAAATTACCCCAACTGAATTTAAAAAGGCAAAAGAAAATAATAAGGGAAAGGGCATAAAAATAGAGAAATCTAATTCCAACCCCGATGAACTTTATATGTATCGTCAACCCCCGAAGTCCCTAAGTTGTAACAATGACCCGGGAACCTCTAAACCACCAGGTTTTTCTAAACAAATGTGGAAAATGACGGCTCGTATTAGGGGAACATCATATATCCCTAGAAACTTGCCAAAACGAACCAAAACCGAAGAAGAAGAAACAAGCGAGTCGGAATAAGATAGTTGTATTCGTGTGGTGTAATATATGTAATATAGTGTGCTTATGCTTTATGATATATGTAAAAATTGCTTGTATTAATAAGTATTTTTTTTTATGAATCTAACTCTTGTCTATTTTACAGTATAAAAACACAAAATGGATAGACAACCCAATATTTTAAGAGACCTACCCGGAGACATGATTGATGAAATCTTGTCTAGAGTCGGTCAGAATTCTTCGGCACAGCTATTTAAGGCGAGATCAGTTTGTAAGACATTCGAAGAACGTTCCAAGAATGCCTTGGTTTATAAAAGGCTTTCGTTCGAAAGATGGGGGATATCACATTGGGAAATCCATAAGTTACGATGTGTTTACTTTGACGCATATATTGCGGGGAACCCAAATGCTATTTTACGCAACGGGTTAAGAAATTATTTTGACTCAATATATCTGAATATTGGACTTCGTGATTTAGAAAAAGCAGCTAACATGAAACATAAAGAAGCATGTTATGCTTACGGATTAGTAATGTTCGCTTCTCACCAAAGTGAGAACAAGAACATCGGGCTACAACTATTAAACAAAACGTTCCCACAAGTGACGGAGTCGGTAATTGGGGTAAGAAATGAGGTTTTTAGATTGTTACGGGACTGTTGGACATTACGTAACCCTCGTCCCTTTGACGACGTTACAACACGCTGTCTTATCAATTGCCATAACGGTTATGTTCCACAAGACCAAGGATGGGAAGTAATCCTAGTAAAACCAGAATGCATGACTTGTTTCTGGACGTATGAATTACGTGTCTTTATTGCCTTTGCTGAACGACTTGTGTACTAGCTAGAATTATCTTCACAACTATCTTGTATCAAATTTATTGTGTGCTATATTTCATGCTATATGTAAAATAAGCGGTATTGTAAGTTTGTAAAATATTGTGAAAAATTTGAACACGAAATATTATTATAATCAGTTTTTCATATAGAATTGTAGTAGTTTAATTGTATATTAGCTACTAAGTATGAACATAACGGGTAGGTACTACCCGAATTTAAACTTATAAAACGCTAATATGAAGAAAAAGCTTTTATAAATGAGTTCATATTATGCTACGAAATACTATTAACTACTCTTAATATTCTGTATGATTAACTTGTTCCATTTGACTATTTTGAAGGAAATGGCACCGACTACTCGACACACCGTGAATATGAATGAAGAGGAATTCCGTACTTTTCTAGCTTCAAACATAGCCGCAGTACAGGCTGCGCTACATACCAACAATAACCTTGGATCTAGCAGTACAGGAAATCGTGTAGGATGCACCTACAAAGAATTCAATGCCTGTAAACCTTTGGAATTTGATGGAACCGAAGGACCGATCGGATTGAAACGGTGGACCGAGAAGGTCGAATCGGTGTTTGCCATAAGTAAGTGTACTGAAGAGGACAAAGTGAAGTACGCTACGCATACCTTCACAGGTTCTGCGTTAACATGGTGGAATACCTATCTAGAGCAAGTGGGACAAGACGATGCGTACGCACTACCGTGGTCAGCATTCAAGCACTTGATGAACGAGAAGTACCGTCCCAGAACCGAGGTCAATAAGTTCAAGACAGAACTTAGAGGGTTACGAACCCAAGGATTTGATATTACCACGTGCGAAAGACGATTCACAGAATTGTGCCTATTATGTCCGGGAGCATTCGAAGATGAGGAAGAGAAGATCGACGCGTTTGTGAAAGAATTACCGGAAAGAATCCAAGAAGATATAAGTTCACACGAGCCCGCCTCCATACAACAGGCATGTAGAATGGCTCACAAACTAGTGAACCAGATTGAAGAAAGAATTAAAGAACAGACTGCTGAAGAGGCCAATGTGAAGCAAATCAAAAGAAAGTGGGAGGAAAACGGTGATAAGAATCACCAATACAACAACAACAGCAATTACAACAATAATCGCAACAATTATCCCAACAATCGCAACATCAATCGCAACTACAACAAACGGCCCAACAACAACAACAACAACAACAACAACAACAACAACAACAACAACAACAACAGCAACTACAACAATCATCCCAACAACAATAATAACAGCAACAACAACAACAATCAGAAGCAGCTATGCCAAAGGTGTGAAAAGTATCACTCGGGGTTCTGCACCAAATTTTGCAACAAGTGTAAAAGAAATGGTCATAGCGCGGCGAAGTGTGAGGTCTACAGACCAGGGGTTAATAGAACGAAAGGAACAAATGGTGTCGGAACGAGTAATGGCGGAGCAAGTAGTGTCGGAGCAAGTTATGCCAATGTAGTTTGTTATAAATGTGGAAAACCGGGCCACATTATTAGAAATTGCCCGAACCAGGAGAACACGAATGGACAAGGCCGCGGAAGAGTTTTCAATATTAATGCGGCAGAGGCACAGGAAGACCCGGAGCTTGTTACGGGTACGTTTCTTATTGACAATAAATCTGCTTACGTTTTATTTGATTCGGGTGCGGATAGAAGCTATATGAGTAGAGATTTTTGTGCTAAATTAAGTTGTCCATTGACGCCTTTGGATAGTAAATTTTTACTCGAATTAGCAAATGGTAAATTAATTTCAACAGATAATATATGTCGGAATCGAGAAATTAAACTGGTTAGCGAAACATTTAAGATTGATTTGATACCAGTAGAGTTAGGGAGTTTTGATGTGATAATCGGTATGGACTGGTTGAAAGAAGTGAAAGCAGAGATCGTTTGTTACAAAAATGCAATTCGCATTATACGAGAAAAAGGAAAACCCTTAATGATGTACGGAGAAAAGGGCAACGCGAAGCTACATCTTATTAGTAATTTGAAGGCACAAAAACTAATAAGAAAAGGTTGCTATGCTGTTCTAGCACACGTCGAGAAAGTACAAACTGAAGAAAAGAGCATCAATGATGTTCCCATTGCAAAAGAATTTCCCGATGTATTTCCGAAAGAATTACCGGGATTACCCCCACATCGATCCGTTGAATTTCAAATAGATCTTGTACCAGGAGCTGCACCAATAGCTCGTGCTCCTTACAGACTCGCACCCAGCGAGATGAAAGAACTGCAAAGCCAATTACAAGAACTTTTAGAGCGTGGTTTCATTCGACCAAGCACATCACCGTGGGGAGCTCCTGTTTTGTTTGTCAAGAAGAAAGATGGTACATTCAGGTTGTGTATCGACTACCGAGAGTTGAAAAAACTTACCATCAAGAACCGCTACCCACTACCGAGAATCGACGACTTATTTGATCAACTACAAGGCTCGTCTGTTTATTCAAAGATTGACTTACGTTCTGGGTATCATCAAATGCGGGTGAAAGAAGATGATATTCCAAATACTGCTTTCAGAACACGTTACGGTCATTACGAGTTTATGGTCATGCCGTTTGGTTTAACTAATGCACCAGCTGTGTTCATGGACCTTATGAACAGAGTGTGTGGACCATACCTTAACAATTTTGTCATTGTTTTCATTGATGACATACTTATTTACTCAAAGAATGACCAAGAACACGGTGAACATTTGAGAAAGGTGTTAGAAGTATTGAGGAAGGAAGAATTGTACGCTAAGTTTTCAAAGTGTGCATTTTGGTTGAAAGAAGTTCAATTCTTCGGTCACATAGTGAACAAAGAAGGTATTAAGGTGGATCCGGCAAAGATAGAAACTGTTGAAAAGTGGAAAACCCCGAAAACTCCGAAACACATACGCCAGTTTTTAGGACTAGCTGGTTACTACAGAAGGTTCATCCAAGACTTTTCCAGAATAGCAAAACCCTTGACTGCATTAACGCATAAAGGGAAGAAATTTGAATGGAATGATGAACAAGAGAAAGCGTTTCAGTTATTGAAGAAAAAGCTAACTACGGCACCTATATTGTCATTGCCTGAAGGGAATGATGATTTTGTGATTTATTGTGACGCATCAAAGCAAGGTCTCGGTTGTGTATTAATGCAACGAACGAAGGTGATTGCTTATGCGTCTAGACAATTGAAGATTCACGAACAAAATTATACGACGCATGATTTGGAATTAGGCGCTGTTGTTTTTGCATTAAAGACTTGGAGGCACTACTTATATGGGGTCAAAAGTATTATATATACTGACCACAAAAGTCTTCAACACATATTTAATCAGAAACAATTGAATATGAGGCAGCGTAGGTGGATTGAATTATTGAATGATTACGACTTTGAGATTCGTTACCACCCGGGGAAGGCAAATGTGGTAGCCGATGCCTTGAGCAGGAAGGACAGAGAACCTATTCGAGTAAAATCTATGAATATAATGATTCATAATAACCTTACTACTCAAATAAAGGAGGCGCAACAACGAGTTTTAAAAGAGGGAAATTTAAAGGATGAAATACCCAAAGGATCGGAGAAGCATCTTAATATTCGGGAAGACGGAACCCGGTATAGGGCTGAAAGGATTTGGGTACCAAAATTTGGAGATATGAGAGAAATGGTACTTAGAGAAGCTCATAAAACCAGATACTCGATACATCCTGGAACGGGGAAGATGTACAAGGATCTCAAGAAACATTTTTGGTGGCCGGGTATGAAAGCCGATGTTGCTAAATACGTAGGAGAATGTTTGACGTGTTCTAAGGTCAAAGCTGAGCATCAGAAACCATCAGGTCTACTTCAACAACCCGAAATCCCAGAATGAAAATGGGAAAACATTACCATGGATTTCATCACTAAATTGCCAAGGACTGCAAGTGATTTTGATACTATTTGGGTAATAGTTGATCGTCTCACCAAATCAGCACACTTCCTGCCAATAAGAGAAGATGACAAGATGGAGAAGTTAGCACGACTGTATTTGAAGGAAGTCGTCTCCAGACATGGAATACCAATCTCTATTATCTCTGATAGGGATGGCAGATTTATTTCAAGATTCTGACAGACATTACAGCAAGCATTAGGAACTCGTCTAGACATGAGTACTGCCTATCACCCACAAACTGATGGGCAGAGCGAAAGGACGATACAAACGCTTGAAGACATGCTACGAGCATGTGTTATTGATTTCGGAAACAGTTGGGATCGACATCTACCGTTAGCAGAATTTTCCTACAACAACAGCTACCATTCAAGCATTGAGATGGCGCCGTTTGAAGCACTTTATGGTAGAAAGTGCAGGTCTCCTATTTGTTGGAGTGAAGTGGGGGATAGACAGATTACGGGTCCAGAGATTATACAAGAAACTACCGAGAAGATCATCCAAATTCAACAACGGTTGAAAACCGCCCAAAGTCGACAAAAGAGCTACGCTGACATTAAAAGAAAAGATATAGAATTTGAAATTGGAGAGATGGTCATGCTTAAAGTTGCACCTTGGAAAGGCGTTGTTCGATTTGGTAAACGAGGGAAATTAAATCCAAGGTATATTGGACCATTCAAGATTATTGATCGTGTCGGACCAGTAGCTTACCGACTTAAGTTACCTCAACAACTCGCGGCTGTACATAACACTTTCCACGTCTCGAATTTGAAGAAATGTTTTGCTAAAGAAGATCTCACTATTCCGTTAGATGAAATCCAAATCAACGAAAAACTTCAATTCATCGAAGAACCCGTCGAAATAATGGATCGTGAGGTTAAAAGACTTAAGCAAAACAAGATACCAATTGTTAAGGTTCGATGGAATGCTCATAGAGGACTCGAGTTCACCTGGGAGCGTGAAGATCAGATGAAGAAGAAATACCCGCATCTATTTCCAGAAGATTCGTCAACACCTTCAACAGCTTAAAATTTCGGGACGAAATTTATTTAACGGGTAGGTACTGTAGTTACCCGAACTTTTTCATGTTTATATATATTAATTGAGATTGATATTTACATGATTAAATGTTTCCAACATGTTAAGCAATCAAACTTGTTAAGACTTGATTAATTGAAATTTGTTTCATATAGACAATTGACCACCCAAGTTGACCGGTGATTCACGAACGTTAAAACTTGTAAAAACTATATGATGACATATATATGGATATATATATAGTTAACATGATACTATGATAAGTAAACATATCATTAAGTATATTAACAATGAACTACATATGTAAAAACAAGACTACTAACTTAATGATTTTTAAACGAGACATATATGTAACGATTATCGTTGTAAAGACATTTAATGTATATATATCATATTAAGAGATATTCATACATGATAATATCATGATAATATAATAATTTAAAATCTCATTTGATATTATAAACATTGGGTTAACAACATTTAACAAGATCGTTAAACTAAAGGTTTCAAAGCAACACTTACATGTAACGACTAACGATGACTTAACGACTCAGTTAAAATGTATATACATGTAGTGTTTTAATATGTATTTATACACTTTTGAAAGACTTCAATACACTTATCAAAATACTTCTACTTAACAAAAATGCTTACAATTACATCCTCGTTCAGTTTCATCAACAATTCTACTCGTATGCACCCGTATTCGTACTCGTACAATACACAGCTTTTAGATATATGTACTATTGGTATATACACTCCAATGATCAGCTCTTAGTAGCCCATATGAGTCACCTAACACATATGGGAACCATCATTTGGCAACTAGCATGAAATATCTCATAAAATTACAAAAATATGAGTAATCATTCATGACTTATTTACATGAAAACAAAATTACATATCCTTTATATCTAATCCATACACCAACGACCAAAAACACCTACAAACACTTTCATTCTTCAATTTTATTCATCTAATTGATCTCTCTCAAGTTCTATCTTCAAGTTCTAAGTGTTCTTCATATATTCTACAAGTTTTAGTTACATAAAATCAAGAATACTTTCAAGTTTGCTAGCTCACTTTCAATCTTGTAAGGTGATCATCCAACCTCAAGAAATCTTTATTTCTTACAGTAGGTTATCATTCTAATACAAGGTAATAATCATATTCAAACTTTGGTTCAATTTCTATAACTATAACAATCTTATTTCAAGTGATGATCTTACTTGAACTTGTTTTCGTGTCATGATTCTGCTTCAAGAACTTCGAGCCATCCAAGGATCCGTTGAAGCTAGATCCATTTTTCTCTTTTCCAGTAGGTTTATCCAAGGAACTTAAGGTAGTAATGATGTTCATAACATCATTCAATTCATACATATAAAGCTATCTTATTCGAAGGTTTAAACTTGTAATCACTAGAACATAGTTTAGTTAATTCTAAACTTGTTCGCAAACAAAAGTTAATCCTTCTAACTTGACTTTTAAAATCAACTAAACACATGTTCTATATCTATATGATATGCTAACTTAATGATTTAAAACCTGGAGACACGAAAAACACCGTAAAACCGGATTTACGCCGTCGTAGTAACACCGCGGGCTGTTTTGGGTTAGTTAATTAAAAACTATGATAAAATTTGATTTAAAAGTTGTTATTCTGAGAAAATGATTTTTATTATGAACATGAAACTATATCCAAAAATTATGTATAAACTCAAAGTGGAAGTATGTTTTCTAAAATGGTCATCTAGACGTCGTTCTTTCGACTGAAATGACTACCTTTACAAAAACGACTTGTAACTTATTTTTCTGACTATAAACCTATACTTTTTATATTTAGATTCATAAAATAGAGTTCAATATGAAACCATAGCAATTTGATTCACTCAAAACGGATTTAAAATGAAGAAGTTATGGGTAAAACAAGATTGGATAATTTTTCTCATTTTAGCTACGTGAAAATTGGTAACAAATCTATTCCAACCATAACTTAATCAACTTGTATTGTATATTATGTAATCTTGAGATACCATAGACACGTATACAATGTTTCGACCTATCATGTCGACACATCTATATATATTTCAGAACAACCATAGACACTCTATATGTGAATGTTGGAGTTAGCTATACAGGGTTGAGGTTGATTCCAAAATATATATAGTTTGAGTTGTGATCAATACTGAGATACGTATACACTGGGTCGTGGATTGATTCAAGATAATATTTATCGATTTATTTCTGTACATCTAACTGTGGACAACTAGTTGTAGGTTACTAACGAGGACAGCTGACTTAATAAACTTAAAACATCAAAATATATTAAAAGTGTTGTAAATATATTTTGAACATACTTTGATATATATGTATATATTGTTATAGGTTCGTGAATCAACCAGTGGCCAAGTCTTACTTCCCGACGAAGTAAAAATCTGTGAAAGTGTGTTATAGTCCCACTTTTAAAATCTAATATTTTTGGGATGAGAATACATGCAGGTTTTATAAATGATTTACAAAATAGACACAAGTACGTGAAACTACATTCTATGGTTGAATTATCGAAATCGAATATGCCCCTTTTTATTAAGTCTGGTAATCTAAGAATTAGGGAACAGACACCCTAATTGACGCGAATCCTAAAGATAGATCTATTGGGCCTAAAAACCCCATCCAAAGTACCGGATGCTTTAGTACTTCAAAATTTATATCATATCCGAAGGGTGTCCTAGAATGATGGGGATATTCTTATATATGCATCTTGTTAATGTCGGTTACCAGGTGTTCACCATATGAATGATTTTTATCTCTATGTATGGGATGTGTATTGAAATATGAAATCTTGTGGTCTATTATTATGATTTGATATATATAGGTTAAACCTATAACTCACCAACATTTTTGTTGACGTTTTAAGCATGTTTATTCTCAGGTGATTATTAAGAGCTTCCGCTGTCGCATACTTAAATAAGGACGAGATTTGGAGTCCATGCTTGTATGATATTGTGTAAAAACTGCATTCAAGAAACTTATTTTGTTGTAACATATTTGTATTGTAAACCATTATGTAATGGTCGTGTGTAAACAGGATATTTTAGATTATCATTATTTTATAATCTACGTAAAGCTTTTTAAACCTTTATTGATGAAATAAAGGTTATGGTTTTTTTTAAAATGAATGCAGTCTTTGAAAAACGTCTCATATAGAGGTCAAAACCTCGCAACGAAATCAATTAATATGGAACGTTTTTAATCAATAAGAACGGGACATTTCAGTATTCAGGTGGATCCGGCAAAGATTGAAACCGTTGAAAAGTGGGAAACCCCGAAAACTTCGAAACACATACGCCAATTTTTAGGATTAGCTGGTTACTACAGAAGATTCATCCAAGATTTTTCCAAAATAGTAAAACCGTTGACTGCATTAACGCATAAAGGGAAGAAATTTGAATGGAGGGATGAACAAGAAAAAGCATTTCAATTGTTGAAGAAAAAGTTAACTACGGCACCTATATTGTCATTTCCTGAAGGAAATGATGATTTTGTGGTATATTGTGACGCCTCAAAGCAAGGCCTCGGTTGTGTATTAGTGCAACGAACGAAAGTAATTGCTTATGCGTCTAGACAATTGAAGATTCACGAGCAGAATTATACGACACATGATTTGGAATTAGGCCCGGTTGTTTTTGCATTAAAGACTTGGAGACACTACTTATATGGGGTCAAAAGTATCATATATACCGACCACAAAAGTCTTCAGCATATATTTAATCAGAAACAACTGAACATGAGGCAGCGTAGATGGATTGAATTGTTAAATGATTACAATTTTGAGATTCGTTACTACCCGGGGAAGGCGAATGTGGTAGCTGACTCTTTGAGTAGAAAAGGACAGAGAACCTATGCGGGTAAAAGCTATGAATATAATTATTCATACTAACCTTACTACTCAAATAAAGGAGGCGCAGCAGGGAGTTGTAAAAGAAGGAAAGTTGAAGAATGAAATACCTAAAGGATCAGAGAAACATCTTAATATTCTGGAAGACGGAACCCGGTATAGGGCTGAAAGAATTTGGGTACCAAAGTTTGGAGATATGAGAGAAAAGGTACTTAAGGAAGCACATAAAACCATATATTCAATACATCCCGGAGCGGGAAAGATGTACAAAGATCTCAAGAAACACTTTTGGTGGCCGGGTATGAAAGCCGATATTGCTAAATACGTAGGAGAATGTTTGACGTGTTCTAAAGTCAAAGCTGAACATCAGAAACCATCGGGTCTACTTCAACAACCTGAAATCCCAGAATGGAAATAGGAAAACATTACCATGGATTTCATTACTAAATTGCCAAGGACTGCAAGTGGTTATGATACTATTTGGGTAATAGTCGATCGTCTTACCAAATCAGCACACTTTCTGCCAATGAGAGAAGATGATAAAATGGAGAAGTTGGCGCGATTATATTTAAAGGAAGTTGTCTCCAGACATGGAATACTAATCTCTATTATCTCTGATAGGGATGGCAGATTTGTTTCAAGGTTTTGGCAGACACTGCAACAAGCATTGGGGACTCGTCTAGACATGAGTACTGCTTATCATCTACAAACTGATGGGCAAAGTGAAAGGACGATACAGACCCTTGAAGACATGCTACGAGTATGTGTTATCGATTTCGGAAACAGTTGGGATCGACACCTACCGTTAGCAGAATTTTCCTACAATAACAGTTACCATTCGAGTATTGAAATGGTGCCGTTTGAAGCACTTTATGGTAGAAAGTGCAGGTTTCCGATTTGTTGGAGTGAAGTGGGGGATAGACAGATTACGGGTCCGGAGATAATACAAGAAACTACCGAGAAAATCATCCAAATTCAACAACGATTGAAAATTGCCCAGAGTCGACAAAAGAGCTACGCGGACAGTAAAAGAAAAGATATAGAATTTGAGATTGGAGAAATGGTTATGCTTAAGGTTTCACCTTGGAAAGGCGTTATTCGATTTGGTAAACGGGGGAAACTAAATCCAAGGTACATTGGACCATTCAAGATTATAGATCGTGTCGGACCAGTAGCTTACCAACTTGAGTTACATCAACAACTCGCGGCTGTACATAACACTTTCCACGTCTCGAATTTGAAGAAATGTTTTGCTAAAGAAGATCTCACTATTCCATTAGACGAAATCCAAATCAACGAAAAACTTCAATTCATTGAAGAACCCGTCGAAATAATGGATCGTGAGGTTAAAAGACTTAAGCAAAACAAGATACCAATTGTTAAGGTTCGATGGAATGCTCGTAGAGGACCCGAGTTCACCTGGGAGCGTGAAGATCAGATGAAGAAGAAATACCCGCACCTATTTCCAGAAGATTCGTCAACACCTTCTACAACTAAAAATTTCGGGACGAAATTTATTTAACGGGTAGGTACTGTAGTGACCCGAACTTTTCCATGATTATATATTAAATGAAAACTATATTTTCATGATTAAATGTTTCCAACATGTTAAGCAATCAAACTTGTTAAGACTTGATTATTTGAAATGAGTTTCATGTAGACAATTGACCACCCAAGTTAACCGGCGATTCACGAAACGTTAAAACTTGTAAAAATTATATGATATATATATATATATATATATATATATATATATATATATATATATATATAGTTAACATGATATTATGATAAGAAAGTATCTCACTAGGTATACTAACAATGAGTTATATACATAAAATGAGACTATTGAATTAAGAAAACTCGAAACGATAAATATAATGATTATCGTTATAACAACGTTTTACTAAATACATATGTATCATATTAAGATATTAATACACTATGTTTAACATCATGAAATGATAATTACATATATCATTAAGCGTATTAACAATGAACTACACGAGTAAGATGAGACTACTAACTTAAGGATTTCGAAACAATACATATATGTAACGGTTATCGTTGCAATAGTATTTTACACACACACACACACACACACATATATATATATATATATATATATATATACATATATATATATATATATATGTGTGATATTAAGATATATTAATACACCATGTTAACATGTTAACATAAAAATTTAACATCTCATTTAAGTGTAATAACAATGGATCAATTACATTTAACAAGATCGTTAACTTAAAGGTTCCGAAACAACACTTACATATAACGACTAACGATGACTTAACAACTCAGTTAAATGTATATACATATAGTGTATTAAGATGTATTAATACACTTTTGGAAGACTTCATGACATATATCAAAGTACTTCTACTTAACAAAAATGCCTACAATTACATCCTCATTCATTTTCATCAACAATTCTACTCGTATGCACCCGTATTCGTACTCGTACAATACACAGCTTCTAAGATGTATATACTATTGATATATACACTCAATCATCAGCTCCTTAGCAGTCCATGTGAGTCATTAAACATGTGGGAACCATCATTTGGCAACTAGCATGAAATATCTCACAAAATTACAAAAAATATTATAAATCATTCATGAATTATTTACATGAAAACAAACTTACACATCCTTTATATCTAATCCATATACCAACGACCAAAAACACCTACAAACACTTTCATTCTTCAATTTTCTTCATCTAATTGATCTCTTTCAAATTCTATCTTCAAGTTCTAAGTGTTCTTTATAAATTCTATAAGTTCTAGTTTCATAAAATCAAGAATACTATCAAGTTTGCAAGATTACTTCCAAGCTTTCTAATCCAATCCAAGTAATCATCTAAGCTCAAGAAATCTTTCTTATTTACAGTAAGATATCTTTCTAATACAAGGTAATACTCATATTCAAACTTTGATTCAATTTCAATAACTATAACTATCTTATTTCGAGTGGAAATCTTACTTGAACTTGTTTTCGTGTCATGATTCTACTTCAAGAACTTTCAAGCCATCCAAGAATCCTTTAAAGCTAGATCAATTTTTGTTACTTCCAGTAGGTTTACCTACTAAACTTGAGGTAGTAATGATGTTCATAACATCATTCGATTCATATATATATATATATATATATATATATATATATATATATATATAACTATCTTATTCGAAGATTTAAACTTGTAATCACTAGAACATAGTTTAGTTAATTCTAAACTTGTTAGCAAATAAAGTTAATCCTTCTAAATTAACTTTTAAAATCAACTAAACACATGTTCTATATCTATATGATATGCTAACTTAATGATTTAAAACCTGAAAACACGAAAAACACCGTAAAACCGGACATACGCCGTTGTAGTAACACCGCGGGCTGTTTTGGGTTTGCTAATTAAAAACTATGATAAACTTTGATTTAAAAGTTGTTCTTCTGGGAAAATTATTTTTCTTATGAACATGAAAATATATCCAAAAATCATGGTTAAACTCAAAGTGGAAGTATGTTTTTCAAAATGGTCATCAAGATGTCGTTCTTTCGACGAAAATGACTACCTCTTTAAAAAATGACTTGTAACCTGTATTTCCGACTATAAACTTATACTTTTTATATTTAGATTCATAAACTTAAGTTCAATATGAAACCATAGCAACATGAATCACTCAAAACGGATTTGAAACGAAGAAATGACGGGTAAAACAAAATTGGATAAATTTGCTAGTTTTAGCTACGAAAATTTTGTAACAAATCTAGACTAAACATATCCTAACTAATTTATATTGTATTATACATATTATGAAATCTTGGGATACCATAGACACGTATACAATGTTTTGACATATCATATCGACCCATCTATATATATATTTCGGAACAGCCATAGACACTCTATATGCAATAATGTTTGAGTTAGCTATACAAGGTTGAGGTTGATTCCAAAATAATATATATACTTTGAGTTGTGATCGAGTCTGAGACTTGTAGACACTGGGTCGTGGATTGATTCGAGATAATATATATTGCTTTATTTCTGTACATCTAACTGTGGACAACTAGTTGTAGGTTACTAATGAGGACTGCTGACTTAACAAACTCAAATCATTAAAACGTAATAAAAATGTTGTAAATATATTTTGAACATACTTTGATATATATGTACATATTTGTTATAGGTTCGTGAATCGACCAGTGGCCAAGTCTTACTTCCCGACGAAGTAAAAAATCTGTGAAAATGAGTTATAGTCCCACTTTTAAAATCTAATATTTTTGGGATGAGAATACATGCAGTTTTATAAATGTTTTATGAAATAGACACAAGTAATCGAAACTACATTCTATGGTTGAATTATTAAACCGAATATGCCCCTTTTAGCTTGGTAGCCTAAGAATTAGGGAACTGGCCCCTAATTGACGCGAATCCTAAAGGTAGATCTACGGGAACTAACAACCCCCATTCTGGAATTTGGAATGCTTTAGTACTTCGAGTTTATCATGTTCGATGGGTGTCCCGGAATGATGGGGATATTCTATATGCATCTTGTTAATGTCGGTTACCAGGTGTTCACCATATGAATGATTTTTATCTCTATGCAGTTTGCGAAATGCCTGATATGAGATGTGTTATAAAAATGAAATCTTGTGGTCTATTATTATGATTTGATAATATATAGGTTAAACCTATAACTCACCAACATTTTTTGTTGACGTTTTAAGCATGTTTATTCTCAGGTGATTATTAAGAGCTTCCGCTGTTGCATACTAAAATAAGGACAAGATTTAGAGTCCATGCTTGTATGATATTGTGTAAAAACTGCATTCAAGAAACTTATTTTGATGTAATATATTCTTATTGTAAACCATTATGTAATGGTCGTGTGTAAACGGTATATTTTAGATTATCATTATTTGATAATCTACGTAATGCTTTTTAAACCTTTATCAATAAAATAAAGGTTATGGTTGTTTTAAAAAATGAATGCAGTCTTTGAAAAACGTCTCATATAGAGGTCAAAACCTCGCTACGAAATCAATTAATATGGAACGTTTATAATCAATATGAACGGGACATTTCATCAGTAATGATGGCCTTTTATAATATTTTATTCAATATAGTTTGGTTACAATCAAAGGCAATTTGATTCCAACCAAACTAGGTGGACTTAATGACGTACGTCCCACCATGGCCGTCACGTGTGACGCATGGCGTATCCTGTAGCTGGACGTTTAGCTTCAACTCCTGGTTGGATACCAAGTCAACACCGCTCTCAGGCCACGATTACCCCTACGTTACGCGACCCGTAGCGTGCCGTTAACATTTAACTTGGTTTGCACAGCTACTTGTCCGTCTGAAAAATCAGGAGAACGTGGAGCAGTTAGTGGGCATGATTAGAGGATTCCAGGAGTGGTAATCGTGGTTTAGTGGGCTAGTGGTGGTTATCCTTGGTAACCGCCATCTTATGCCTATAAATACTGCTCATAATCACACATTTAGGGATCAATAAACATTTTACACTTACCACCGCTGATTACTCTTCTAAGCTCACCTTAGAGGCTCAGCAAAAGTTAACCACCAGAACACCCCTCATACTCATCACGCAAATCGAAGGAAACCCTTTCGAAGGTTAGTCATTCAACTAATTGCACTCAAGTCAATTTTGGCTTGATCAGGCCCCTTGTTTTAATTATGTTCCCACATGCATATATCTCTATGCTTTTGTTATGTAAATGCTCCTATTTGCTTTTATTCGAGTGTTACTTGCCAATGTTCTTGTCGGATCGGGTCAGTCTCAACAAGATGGGCCGGGCTCCATTGAAGAAGTTTTCGTCATTAAATCGGGATGCAAAGTTAACCTTTAAAGAAAAAGTTTACAAGGGTAAGAGTGTCTCATTTCATTTACTCGACAACGAGGATGATTTAGCTTATGGTGCTGCGGTTCAAGACTTGTTTGATGCGGAACCGGTTGCCGATTATGCTCAAGTGGACGGGTCTTGTTAGTGGTCGTACGTGGGTTCGGGTTTGAGACGTTCGTTAGAAAAGGGGCTTTTTCGATGAGTTTAAAAAACGCGGTTTCAGTCCCCCTCCAACGGGTACGGGTAGTTTCACCGGTGTCTGCTAATGGTTCAACTTTTTGTTCAAGGCTAGTGTGGGTAATGGCGTCGACATTAACAACACCGGTGACAAGGTTAAGGGATGTAGGTGACGATGTCGGTTAGTGGGGGTCAGTTTTGCTTGTTTGTTGGTTGTTGTCTTCATAGATTTTTTTTAACGGAAAAATATTATTAAAAACCTAACGGGCTAACCTAGCAAGGAGCTAGGAGAAACTCGCGAAACATATTACAATGACTTTAAGCGCCAATCATTCCAATTTACATTCTTTTTGCCTATACTTCTATACCAACAAAAAGAAAAAAGAGAAATACAATCAAACAAAATACATCGTTTTAATGGACGTTGTTGAAATAGACGGCTGTTTCTGAACCTCCAAATATACCAACCCATAGAAGCAACGATAACATATAATCTAGATTTAATGTCTTCGGATTCTCGCCAAACTTCGGGTTTAGTAAACAACCACTAAAATAACATTCAGATATAGTTAGTACTGAAAAATATTTCAGGACCCCATTGAGTTTGCATCCTGGAATCACCATTGCTTTCGAGTCATGTCCACGTTTGTTTCTTATTTGTCTTTTTCTCTTTCGAGAAAAATATTTTATTATAAAAAGTTATCGTTTTTTTGCAAAAAAAGAAGAAGAAAAAAATACGCAGTTGGTCTCTGAGTTTGCTTAAAATTGCACGATAGCTACTTATGTTTATTTTTGACGTGATTAGTCACCCATCTTTGCACTAATTACGCGCTGGTGTCTTGGCCTAACGCTCTTAATTTTTTCTGTTCAATTTGAACATGTTCCCTGCACAGGGTAATTTTGTTATTTTGCATGTTTATTGTTTAAATCTACTAAGTGCAACTTATTACTTCTAACATATCTATTCTAGGACTCATTTCATGCTCCCGGCTAGCAATCACGAATAGATTTGTGTGGGTTTGAGCATAATGAATAAAATGGTAACCGGTTGTGTGAGAGAGGAAGAATAGAATAGGTGAAGTGATAGAAGAGTGTATTCGCATTTATTAAAAAAACGAAAATACCCTTGATAATAAAGTAATAGAGTGACCAGTACATGCTTACATGCATGTTCTCTATTGATATAATTGTAATGTAATGTAATAAATCCTTAACGTAATATTTGCTTACAACTTCAAATCAACACTAATTTACTGTGTATTATCTCAATAGTTCATGCTGCAACTTTAGCACCTGAGCATCTCGATTTATCATCAAAACTGAAACATAACCACAGGTGGCCATAACAACAGGCGGCAGAACCATTAGCGGTTGTTGCCTAAAAAGAAGTTGAATCAAACAATTGGTTGTGACTAATTTCTTCAAGAGTACATGGTGAAAATTGGGTGCTCTAATGCTTGCAATGGATGAAGTATGTGAAGGAAATATTGAGAAAGTTGTGGAAATGACGAAGGCCGCTTAAATTTGGAAATCGTTTCGTAGTTATTGCCATCTACTTAGAGCACAATGAGTCGAGACACACCGAACTTGGTGTCTAATTTCAGTGTCTTCCAAAACACTAAAATTTAACACTGAAGTCAAAACAGGGTTCATTGTCTAATTTCAGTGTTGAATAACGGATATATTTCAAAAATTCAAACACAAAACAGATGCTCGATGGTGAGGCTCGATGCCGGCGTTTAGGGCCGGCAAAACGCCGGGACGGAGTCGGCGCCGTCCGGCGTCGGATTTCATCGACGGTGAAAAACGTTGTCGACTCATGTGCTCTTATACCTCAATTTCCAACAAAAAAAAACATTCGTATAAATGATTACTTAAATTTTAATTTAATTTGGAATCGAAATTTTATTTCCAATCGTGTTCTTTCCTGTTTCCCCAATTCTCATACAAATTGATATTTAGCGATATTTAGTTTTGAGATCTGAATTTGACCCCAAATTCGTATCCACTAGATCTGTAGTTTCCAGATCTAAAAATTGGTATCTACTGGTCATTAATTTCAAGATCTAATAGACTTGAATCTGCCGATCTTTAATTTCGAGATCAAAAGTTTAATGTTGCTTTTCGGTCAGAATCTACGGAATCATAGAGGTTTAATTGCTTAAAGTTTGGTGTTTTAAATTTATTTTATTAGTATTTTAGATCCATAGTATTTGTATGTAGTGAATGACTATGTAGGGTTTTATGATTTTGAGATGGATGAATGTGAATGTGAAGAAGAAAAAAAACAAAATGACAAAATTATCCTCATGTTCCAATCACATGATCAATTTCAACATATATAATTAACGATCGTAAGTGTGAGGGACCATCCATGTAACTAGTGTAAACGTGGGTGATCAACCACGTCAAAAATAAACATAAGTGACAATTACGCAATTTTAAACAAACGACATGGACTAACCGCATAATTTTGTCTTAATAAAATTGGTTTTGCCTTTTAAAAAAACACATCCTTAACAAGTGGTATTTATATAATTTTACATTTCATAACTTCTAATTTCTTTTTTTATCAAAAGGTAGTTAAAAGAGTATTTAACACATTAGTTTATGTAAGGTGATCAAAAGCTTAAGCTTACTTGTTCTAAACTTTTGAACTATAAGTTTCAATCATGAGCCCCACCTTCAACAATAAATTAATTCGTAGGTAGGTTTAAAGTGTGTTTCGATAAAAATAGCCAAAAGTTGAAGTTTATTGTTAGAGCTAAATTTTGAAGTTGTAACTGGAGTTTATTGTTTTTTATAAGTGTTTAATGTGATAGCACGAGCTTTTTATCCATGTAATATGACTAAAAAGACAACTAAATAATATGTATATGTAAAAAAATCAAATGAAAGGCTTTTAGGTAATTTTAGATTCCATAAGTTATGCTTTTTTCAATAAACTACTTATGGCTTATGATGGGAATTTTTATTGACGGTAATGGAAAGAATGGCATTTGAGGTAAGGTGGAGAAAGTGGATTCTAGCATGCTTGAAATCAGCTTCTATCTCTATCTTGGTCAACGGGTCTCCAACAGATGAATTCAATCTTGGTAGGGGTGTTAGACAAGGAGATCCATTGTCGTCTTTCCTTTTTAATTTGGTCGCGGAAGGGTTAAATCTTCTGACAAAAGCTTCGGTTTCATGCAACTTATATAAAGGGGTGGAAATTGGTGAAGACAAAATACATATTTCTCATCTCAAGTACGTGGACGACATGATATTCTTTGGGGATTGGAACACTACTAATATCCTCAATCTCATGAAATTACTTAAATGTTTCGAGTTGACTTCGGGTCTTAAAATTAATATCCACAAAAGTCATTTATTTGGTGTTGGTGTTGATAATAGTGAGGTGGAATCAGTGGCTATGGATAGGATAGTTTGGGATGGCAGCAGATGTACTCCTCAATGGCATTGGACCCGTGAACCATTCGGCAGATCAGCAGGCGAACTTGACTCGCTAAACGGCATGTTAGATGCAGCTATTTTAACTCTGGAGAAAGGCGATACATGGCGTTGGCATTTGAGCAATAACGGTTTGTTCACAACGAAGGAGCTTTCTATTTTGATTGATGATAAACTATTAAATGCAGGTACCAATTGTGTAGAAACTTTGAGAAATAATCTTGTTCCAAAAAAAGTCGAAGTGTTTGTGTGGAGAGCTAGAAGGAGAAGGATCCCGGTGTTGGAAGAATTAGATAAACGGGGTATAGACTTACATTCCCTTCGATGCCCCGTATGCGATGAAGATATTGAGACAGTTGAACACTCGTTAATTTTTAGTAAACATGCATACGGCGTTTGGGCTAAGGTGTATGATTGGTGGGGGTTAGTGTAGTGACCCGAACTTTTCCATGTTTATATATATTAATTGAGATTGATATTTACATGATTAAATGTTTCCAACATGTTAAGCAATCAAACTTGTTAAGACTTGATTAATTGAAATATGTTTCATATAGACAATTGACCACCCAAGTTGACCGGCGATTCACGAACGTTAAAACTTGTAAAAACGACATGACGATATATATATGGATATACATATGGTTAACATGAGACTATGATAAGTAAGTATCTCCATAAGTATATTAACAATGAGTTATATACATATAAACAAGACTACTAACTTAAGGATTTCGAAACGAGACATATATGTAACGATTATCGTTGTAACGACATTTAAATGTATATATATCATATTAAGATATATTAATATATCATAATATCATGATAATATAATAATTTAAAATCTCATTTGATATTATAAACATTGGGTTAACAACATTTAACAAGATCGTTAACCTAAAGGTTTCAAAACAACACTTACATGTAACGACTAACGATGACTTAACGACTCAGTTAAAATGTATATACATGTAGTGTTTTAATATGTATTTATACACTTTTGAAAGACGTAAATACACTTATCAAAATACTTCTACTTAACAAAAATGCTTACAATTACATCCTCGTTCAGTTTCATCAACAATTCTACTCGTATGCACCCGTATTCGTACTCGTACAATACACAGCTTTTAGATGTATGTACTATTGGTATATACACTCCAATGATCAGCTCTTAGCAGCCCATGTGAGTCACCTAACACATGTGGGAACCATCATTTGGCAACTAGCATGAAATATCTCATAAAATTACAAAAATACGAGTAATCATTCATGACTTATTTACATGAAAACAAAATTACATATCCTTTATATCTAATCCATACACCAACGACCAAAAACACCTACAAACACTTTCATTCTTCAATTTTCTTCATCTAATTGATCTCTCTCAAGTTCTATCTTCAAGTTCTAAGTGTTCTTCATAAATTCCAAAAGTTCTAGTTTCATAAAATCAAGAATACTTTCAAGTTTGCTAGCTCACTTCCAATCTTGTAAGGTGATCATCCAACCTCAAGAAATCTTTATTTCTTACAGTAGTTCATCATTCTAATACAAGGTAATAATCATATTCAAACTTTGGTTCAATTTCTATAACTATAACAATCTTATTTCAAGTGATGATCTTACTTGAACTTGTTTTCGTGTCATGATTCTGCTTCAAGAACTTCGAGCCATCCAAGGATCCGTTGAAGCTAGATCCATTTTTCTCTTTTCCAGTAGGTTTATCCAAGGAACTTAAGGTAGTAATGATGTTCATAACATCATTCGATTCATACATATAAAGCTATCTTATTCGAAGGTTTAAACTTGTAATCACTAGAACATAGTTTAGTTAATTCTAAACTTGTTCGCAAACAAAAGTTAATCCTTCTAACTTGACTTTTAAAATCAACTAAACACATGTTCTATATCTATATGATATGCTAACTTAATGATTTAAAACCTGGAGACACGAAAAACACCGTAAAACTGGATTTACGCCGTCGTAGTAACACCGCGGGCTGTTTTGGGTTAGTTAATTAAAAACTATGATAAACTTTGATTTAAAAGTTGTTATTCTGAGAAAATAATTTTTATTATGAACATGAAACTATATCCAAAAATTATGGTTAAACTCAAAGTGGAAGTATGTTTTCTAAAATGGTCATCTAGACGTCGTTCTTTCGACTGAAATGACTACCTTTACAAAAACGACTTGTAACTTATTTTTCCGACTATAAACCTATACTTTTTCTGTTTAGATTCATAAAATAGAGTTCAATATGAAACCATAGCAATTCGATTCACTCAAAAAGGATTTAAAATGAAGAAGTTATGGGTAAAACAAGATTGGATAATTTTTCTCATTTTAGCTACGTGAAAATTGGTAACAAATCTATTCCAATCATAACTTAATCAACTTGTATTGTATATTTTTTAATCTTGAGATACCATAGACACGTATACAATGTTTCGACCTATCATGTCGACACATCTATATATATTTCGGAACAACCATAGACACTCTATATGTGAATGTTGGAGTTAGCTATACAGGGTTGAGGTTGATTCCAAAATATATATAGTTTGAGTTGTGATCAATACTGAGATACGTATACACTGGGTCGTGGATTGATTCAAGATAATATTTATCGATTTATTTCTGTACATCTAACTGTGGACAACTAGTTGTAGGTTACTAACGAGGACAGCTGACTTAATAAACTTAAAACATCAAAATATATTAAAAGTGTTGTAAATATATTTTGAACATACTTTGATATATATGTATATATTGTTATAGGTTCGTGAATCAACCAGTGGCCAAGTCTTACTTCCCGACGAAGTAAAAAAAATCTGTGAAAGTGAGTTATAGTCCCACTTTTAAAATCTAATATTTTTGGGATGAGAATACATGCAGGTTTTATAAATGATTTACAAAATAGACACAAGTACGTGAAACTACATTCTATGGTTGAATTATCAAATCGAATATGCCCCTTTTTATTAAGTCTGGTAATCTAAGAATTAGGGAACAGACACCCTAATTGACGCGAATCCTAAAGATAGATCTATTGGGCTTAACAAACCCCATCCAAAGTACCGGATGCTTTAGTACTTCGAAATTTATATCATATCCGAAGGGTGTCCCGGAATGATGGGGATATTCTTATATATGCATCTTGTTAATGTCGGTTACCAGGTGTTCACCATATGAATGATTTTTATCTCTATGTATGGGATGTGTATTGAAATATGAAATCTTGTGGTCTATTATTATGATTTGATATATATAGGTTAAACCTATAACTCACCAACATTTTTGTTGACGTTTTAAGCATGTTTATTCTCAGGTGATTATTAAGAGCTTCCGCTGTCGCATACTTAAATAAGGACGAGATTTGGAGTCCATGCTTGTATGATATTGTGTAAAAACTGCATTCAAGAAACTTATTTTGTTGTAACATATTTGTATTGTAAACCATTATGTAATGGTTGTGTGTAAACAGGATATTTTAGATTATCATTATTTGATAATCTACGTAAAGCTTTTTAAACCTTTATTGATGAAATAAAGGTTATGGTTTGTTTAAAAATGAATGCAGTCTTTGAAAAACGTCTCATATAGAGGTCAAAACCTCGCAACGAAATCAATTAATATGGAACGTTTTTAATCAATAAGAACGGGACATTTCAGTTGGTATCCGAGCGTTGGTCTTAGAGAACCAGAATTTTGCATTAGTGTGTCTTATCGAGTTTGTTAGGATGCATTAGTGAGTCTGGACTTCGACCGTGTTTACTTGAAAAATGATTGCTTAACAAATTTTGTTGGAAATTATATATTTTTAACATGTGAATATTATGTGATATATTAATCTCTTAACGCGTTTGATATTATGTGATAGATGTCTACCTCTAGAACAAGTCCCATTGACTCACCTAATAATAATGAAGAGTTAAATGTAAATTGGAATGATTCGTGGACTGATTCACAAGTTCCCGAAGAGGAACCGGAAGAAGAGTCAGAACCGGAAGAAGAATCGGAACCGGAAGAAGAATCGGAACCGGAAGAAGAATCGGAACCGGATGAAGAAATAGAACCGGTGGGGGAAATAATAAAACGGTTAAGTAAAAGAAAATCCTCAACCAACCGACCAAGGTTAATTATGGTCAATGGTGTTTCCGCCAAGGAAGCAAAATATTGGGAGGATTACCAATTCTCCGATGAATCGGATTCCGACGAGAATTCCGATGATGTTATAGAAATTACCCCAACTGAATTTAAAAAGGCAAAAGAAAATAATAAGGGAAAGGGCATAAAAATAGAGAAATCTAATTCCAACCCCGATGAACTTTATATATATCGTCAACCCCCGAAGTCCTTAAGTTGTAACAATGACCCGGGAACCTCTAAACCACCAGGTTTTTCTAAACCAATGTGGAAAATTACGGCTCGTATTAGGGGAACATCATATATCCCTAGAAACTTGGCAAAACGAACCAAAACCGAAGAAGAAGAAACAAGCTAGTCGGAATAAGATAGTTGTATTCGTGTGGTGTAATATATGTAATATAGTGTGCTTATGCTTTATGATATATGTAAAAATTTCTTGTATTAATAAGTATTTTTTTTATGAATCTAACTCTTGTCTATTTTACAGTATAAAAACACAAAATGGATAGACAACCCAATATTTTAAGAGACCTACCCGGAGACATGATTGATGAAATCTTGTCTAGAGTCGGTCAGAATTCTTCGGCACAACTATTTAAGGCGAGATCAGTTTGTAAGACATTCGAAGAATGTTCCAAGAATGCCTTGGTTTATAAAAGGCTTTCGTTCGAAAGATGGGGGATATCACATTGGGAAATCCATAAGTTACGATGTGTTTACTTTGACGCATATATTGCGGGGAACCCAAATGCTATTTTACGCAATGGGTTAAGAAATTATTTTGACTCAATATATCCAAATATTGGACTTCGTGATTTAGAAAAAGCGGCTAACATGCAACATAAAGAAGCATGTTATGCTTACGGATTAGTAATGTTCGCTTCTCACCAAAGTGAGAACAAGAACATCGGCCTACAACTATTAAACAAAACGTTCCCACAAGTGACGGAGTCGGTAATTGGGGTAAGAAATGAGGTTTTTAGATTGTTACGGGACTGTTGGACATTACGTAACCCTCGTCCCTTTGACGACGTTACAACACGCTGTCTTATCAACGGCCATAACGGTTATGTTCCACAAGACCAAGGATGGGAAGTAGTCCTAGTAAAACCAGAATGCATGACTTGTTTCTGGACGTATGAATTACGTGTCTTTATTGCCTTTGCTGAACGACTTGTGTACTAGCTAGAATTATCTTCACAACTATCTTGTATCAAAGTTATTGTGTGCTATATTTCATGCTTTATGTAAAATAAGCGATATTGTAAGTTTGTAAAATATTGTATAAAAATTTGAACGCGGAATATTATTATAATCAGTTTTTCATATAGAATTGTAGTAGTTGAATTGTATATTAGCTACTAAGTATGAACTTAACGGGTAGGTACTACCCGAATTTAAACTTATAAAACGCTAATATGAAGAAAAAGCTTTTATAAATGAGTTCATATTATGCTACGAAATACTATTAACTACTCTTAATATTCTGTATGATTAACTTGTTCCATTTGACTATTTTGAAGGAAATGGCACCGACTACTCGACACACCGTGAATATGAATGAAGAGGAATTCCGTACTTTTCTAGCTTCAAACATAGCCGCAGTACAGGCTGCGCTACATACCAACAATAACCTTGGATCTAGCAGTACAGGAAATCGTGTAGGATGCAACTACAAAGAATTCACTGCCTGCAAACCTTTGGAATTTGATGGAACCGAAGGACCGATCGGATTGAAACGGTGGACCGAGAAGGTCGAATCGGTGTTTGCCATAAGTAAGTGTACTGAAGAGGACAAAGTGAAGTACGCTACGCATACCTTCACAGGTTCTGCGTTAACATGGTGGAATACCTATCTAGAGCAAGTGGGACAAGATGATGCTTACGCACTACCGTGGTCAGCATTCAAGCACTTGATGAACGAGAAGTACCGTCCCAGAACCGAGGTCAATAAGCTCAAGACAGAACTTAGAGGGTTACGAACCCAAGGATTTGATATTACCACGTACGAAAGACGATTCACAGAATTGTGCCTATTATGTCCGGGAGCATTCGAAGATGAGGAAGAGAAGATCGACGCGTTTGTGAAAGGATTACCGGAAAGAATCCAAGAAGATATAAGTTCACACGAGCCCGCCTCCATACAACAGGCATGTAGAATGGCTCACAAACTAGTGAACTAGATTGAAGAAAGAATTAAAGAACAGACTGCTGAAGAGGCCAATGTGAAGCAAGTCAAAAGAAAGTGGGAGGAAAACGGTGATAAGAATCACCAATACAACAACAACAGCAATTACAACAATAATCGCAACAATTATCCCAACAATCGCAACATCAATCGCAACTACAACAAACGGCCCAACAACAACAACAACAACAACAACGACAATAGCAACTACAACAATCATCCCAACAACAATAATAACCGCAACAACAACAACAATCAGAAGCAGCTATGCCAAAGGTGTGAAAAGTATCACTCAGGGTTCTGCACCAAATTTTGCAACAAGTGTAAAAGAAATGGTCATAGCGCAGCGAAGTGTGAGGTCTACGGACCAGGGGTTAATAGAACGAAAGGAACAAATGGTGTCGGAAAGAGTAATGGCGGAGCAAGTAGTGTCGGAGCAAGTTATGCCAATGTAGTTTGTTATAAATGTGGAAAACCGGGCCACATTATTAGAAATTGCCCGAACCATGAGAACACGAATGGACAAGGCCGCGGAAGAGTTTTCAATATTAATGCGGCAGAGGCACAGGAAGACCCGGAGCTTGTTACGGGTACGTTTCTTATTGATAATAAATCTGCTTACGTTTTATTTGATTCGTGTGCGGATAGAAGCTATATGAGTAGAGATTTTTGTGCTAAATTAAGTTGTCCATTGACGCCTTTGGATAGTAAACTTTTACTCGAATTAGCAAATGGTAAATTAATTTCAGCAGATAATATATGTCGAAATCGAGAAATTAAACTAGTTAGCGAAACATTTAAGATTGATTTGATACCAGTAGAGTTAGGGAGTTTTGATGTGATAATCGGTATGGACTGGTTGAAAGAAGTGAAAGCAGAGATCGTTTGTTATAAAAATGCAATTCGCATTATACGAGAAAAAGGAAAACCCTTAATGGTGTACGGAGAAAAGGGCAACACGAAGCTACATCTTATTAGTAATTTGAAGGCACAAAAACTAATAAGAAAAGGTTGCTATGCTGTTCTAGCACACGTCGAGAAAGTACAAACTGAAGAAAAGAGCATCAATGATGTTCCCATTGTAAAAGAATTTCCCGATGTATTTCCGAAAGAATTACCGGGATTACCCCCACATCGATCCGTTGAATTTCAAATAGATCTTGTACCAGGAGCTGCACCAATAGCTCGTGCTCCTTACAGACTCGCACCCAACGAGATGAAAGAACTGCAAAGCCAATTACAAGAACTTTTAGAGCGTGGTTTCATTCGACCAAGCACATCACCGTGGGGAGCTCCTGTTTTGTTTGTCAAGAAGAAAGATGGTACATTCAGGTTGTGTATCGACTACCGAGAGTTGAACAAACTTACCATCAAGAACCGCTACCCACTACCGAGAATCGACGACTTATTTGATCAACTACAAGGCTCGTCTGTTTATTCAAAGATTGACTTACGTTCCGGGTATCATCAAATGCGGGTGAAAGAAGATGATATTCCAAAGACTGCTTTCAGAACACGTTACGGTCATTACGAGTTTATGGTCATGCCGTTTGGTTTAACTAATGCACCAGCTGTGTTCATGGACCTTATGAACCGAGTGTGTGGACCATACCTTGACAAGTTTGTCATTGTTTTCATTGATGACATACTTATTTACTCAAAGAATGACCAAGAACACGGTGAACATTTGAGAAAGGTGTTAGAAGTATTGAGGAAGGAAGAATTGTATGCTAAGTTTTCAAAGTGTGCATTTTGGTTGGAAGAAGTTCAATTCCTCGGTCACATAGTGAACAAAGAAGGTATTAAGGTGGATCCGGCAAAGAGAGAAACTGTTGAAAAGTGGGAAACCCCGAAAACTCCGAAACACATACGCCAGCTTTTAGGACTAGCTGGTTACTACAGAAGGTTCATCCAAGACTTTTCCAGAATAGCAAAACCCTTGACTGCATTAACGCATAAAGGGAAGAAATTTGAATGGAATGATGAACAAGAGAAATCGTTTCAGTTATTGAAGAAAAAGCTAACTACGGCACCTATATTGTCATTGCCTGAAGGGAATGATGATTTTGTGATTTATTGTGACGCATCAAAGCAAGGTCTCGGTTGTGTATTAATGCAACGAACGAAGGTGATTGCTTATGCGTCTAGACAATTGAAGATTCACGAACAAAATTATACGACGCATGATTTGGAATTAGGCGCGGTTGTTTTTGCATTAAAGACTTGGAGGCACTACTTATATGGGGTCAAAAGTATTATATATACCGACCACAAAAGTCTTCAACACATATTTAATCAGAAACAACTGAATATGAGGCAGCGTAGGTGGATTGAATTATTGAATGATTATGACTTTGAGATTCGTTACCACCCGGGGAAGGCAAATGTGGTAGCCGATGCCTTGAGCAGGAAGGACAGAGAACCCATTCGAGTAAAATCTATGAATATAATGATTCATAATAACCTTACTACTCAAATAAAGGAGGCGCAACAAGGAGTTTTAAAAGAGGGAAATTTAAAGGATGAAATACCCAAAGGATCGGAGAAGCATCTTAATATTTAGGAAGACGGAACCCGGTATAGGGCTGAAAGGATTTGGGTACCAAAATTTGGAGATATGAGAGAAATGGTACTTAGAGAAGCTCATAAAACCAGATACTCAATAAATCCTGGAACGGGGAAGATGTACAAGGATCTCAAGAAACATTTTTGGTGGCCAGGTATGAAAGCCGATGTTGCTAAATACGTAGGAGAATGTTTGACGTGTTCTAAGGTCAAAGCTGAGCATCAGAAACCATCAGGTCTACTTCAACAACCCGAAATCCCGGAATGGAAATGGGAAAACATTACCATGGATTTCATCACTAAATTGCCAAGGACTGCAAGTGGTTTTGATACTATTTGGGTAATAGTTGATCGTCTCACCAAATCAGCACACTTCCTTCCAATAAGAGAAGATGACAAGATGGAGAAGTTAGCACGACTGTATTTGAAGGAAGTCGTCTCCAGACATGGGATACCAATCTCTATTATCTCTGATAGGGATGGCAGATTTATTTCAAGATTCTGGCAGACATTACAGCAAGCATTAGGAACTCGTCTAGACATGAGTACTGCCTATCATCCACAAACTGATGGGCAGAGCGAAAGGACGATACAAACACTTGAAGACATGCTACGAGCATGTGTTATTGATTTCGGAAACAGTTGGGATCGACATCTACCGTTAGCAGAATTTTCCTACAACAACAGCTACCATTCAAGCATTGAGATGGCGCCGTTTGAAGCACTTTATGGTAGAAAGTGCAGGTCTCCGATTTGTTGGAGTGAAGTGGGGGATAGACAGGTTACGGGTCCGGAGATTATACAAGAAACTACCGAGAAGATCATCCAAATTCAACAACGGTTGAAAACCGCCCAAAGTCGACAAAAGAGCTACGCTGACATTAAAAGAAAAGATATAGAATTTGAAATTGGAGAGATGGTCATGCTTAAAGTTGCACCTTGGAAAGGCGTTGTTCGATTTGGTAAACGAGGGAAATTAAATCCAAGGTATATTGGACCATTCAAGATTATTGATCGTGTCGGACCAGTAGCTTACCGACTTGAGTTACCTCAACAACTCGCGGATGTACATAACACTTTCCACGTCTCGAATTTGATGAAATGTTTTGCTAAAGAAGATCTCACTATTCCGTTAGATGAAATCCAAATCAACGAAAAACTTCAATTCATCGAAGAACCCATCGAAATAATGGATCGTGAGGTTAAAAGACTTAAGCAAAACAAGATACCAATTGTTAAGGTTCGATGGAATGCTCGTAGAGGACCCAAGTTCACCTGGGAGCGTGAAGATCAGATGAAGAAGAAATACCCGCATCTATTTCCAGAAGATTCGTCAACACCTTCAACAGCTTAAAATTTCGGGACGAAATTTATTTAACGGGTAGGTACTGTAGTGACCCGAACTTTTCCATGTTTATATATATTAATTGAGATTGATATTTACATGATTAAATGTTTCTAACATGTTAAGCAATCAAACTTGTTAAGACTTGATTAATTGAAATATGTTTCATATAGACAATTGACCACCCAAGTTGACCGGCGATTCACGAACGTTAAAACTTGTAAAAACGACATGACGATATATATATGGATATACATATGGTTAACATGAGATTATGATAAGTAAGTATCTCCATAAGTATATTAACAATGAGTTATATACATATAAACAAGACTACTAACTTAAGGATTTCGAAACGAGACATATATGTAACGATTATCGTTGTAACGACATTTAAATGTATATATATCATATTAAGATATATTAATATATCATAATATCATGATAATATAATAATTTAAAATCTCATTTGATATTATAAACATTGGGTTAACAACATTTAACAAGATCGTTAACCTAAAGGTTTCAAAACAACACTTACATGTAACGACTAACGATGATTTAACGACTCAGTTAAAATGTATATACATGTAGTGTTTTAATATGTATTTATACACTTTTGAAAGACTTAAATACACTTATCAAAATACTTCTACTTAACAAAAATGCTTACAATTACATCCTCGTTCAGTTTCATCAACAATTCTACTCGTATGCACCCGTATTCGTACTCGTACAATACACAGCTTTTAGATGTATGTACTATTGGTATATACAATCCAATGACCAGCTCTTAGCAGCCCATGTGAGTCACCTAACACATGTGGGAACCATCATTTGGCAACTAGCATGAAATATCTCATAAAATTACAAAAATATGAGTAATCATTCATGACTTATTTACATGAAAACAAAATTACATATCCTTTATATCTAATCCATACACCAACGACCAAAAACACCTACAAACACTTTCATTCTTCAATTTTCTTCATCTAATTGATCTCTCTCAAGTTCTATCTTCAAGTTCTAAGTGTTCTTCATAAATTCCAAAAGTTCTAGTTTCATAAAATCAAGAATACTTTCAAGTTTGCTAGCTCACTTCCAGTCTTGTAAGGTGATCATCCAACCTCAAGAAATCTTTATTTCTTACAGTAGTTCATCATTCTAATACAATGTAATAATCATATTCAAACTTTGGTTCAATTTCTATAACTATAACAATCTTATTTCAAGTGATGATCTTACTTGAACTTGTTTTCGTGTCATGATTCTGCTTCAAGAACTTCGAGCCATCCAAGGATCCGTTGAAGCTAGATCCATTTTTCTCTTTTCCAGTAGGTTTATCCAAGGAACTTAAGGTAGTAATGATGTTCATAACTGTAACGACCCGGAAATTTCCGACCAAATTTAAACCTTAAACTCTATATATTTCCGACACGATAAGCAAAAACCTTAATGTTGAGTCTAGAAAGTCTGAAATCTATATTTGAATGATTAGTTACCCATTGACCAAGCCTAACGATTTACGAACTTTTATGTGTATATATGATATATATTTATTAATTGATAACGTTAACAAGGTATTAGATATGTAATATTTGGTTTCGATATAAGAATACTATATTTATCGGCGAGAGTAAAAGATAATATATTTTTACTACATGTCAAGGTGTAATTATTAAGTTTAATATAGTTATCTGTTATTATTTTAGAAATTATAAAATATGATTTATATGTCACGTCTTCTTTAAAAAGGATTATAATTTTTATAAATATCTGAAACCACTTTCGTCAAATTATTATCAAACCATTTTGATAAGAATAAAGATTTTTAACGTTATCTTAAAAGTTGGAATTTTTCTTGAAACCTTTTGACAAATTGTAAATGATAACGGTCCGTGATTTTAATAAAAATGAATATTTAAATAAAGCGTGTTTATTAAATATATATTTATGTATTTTTACAAAATGATTAAATATAGTCTTTAGCTAAATATAAAACGTTTTGTATTTAAAAATACTTAGTTAAACAACGAACATTTTTTTTTTTGATATAATATAATTTGATTATAAAATATTTTTAGGGATTTTCAATGATATAAAAATAAAAATAAAGATAATATAAAGATTTTTAATGAGCACCAAAAGACTACAACATTTCATCACAAGATTTCAAGTTAAAATGTTGGAAATCACTAAACCTGCGCACTTGCACGAGAAAAATCATAACTAATTCATTCGGACTCGAAAAAGGGTGATCTTGGTGTCCAAACGACCGTAACTCAAAAATCTACAACTTTCGTGACTATACCTTACACGAATCGTGTACCCATTTACACGAATCGTGTAATGTTTTGCCGACATAAAGTAGTTAGGTGACGAAAATTTTCTTTAAAAGGCCTTCTATTATTTTTCATTTCATCAAACATCGCACACACACATATATACACATAATAATACTCTGTAAACTTATAAAATTTATATTATTATTATTATTATTATTATTATTATTATTATTATTATTAAAATTATTATTAAGATTAAAGATTAAGATTAGTATTAATTTTAAGATCAAGAGTATTTATTGTACCAAAATTTATACAAAGATTCTATGACGGGGTTCTATCCAAGTGTTCCAAAACTGGTTTTATGAATGGGATAATATTAAGGAGATTATGGGTCAAATCTATGAAAGTTATGGGTACGGATCGGGGGTTTTGCTCATGAGACAAACTAGTGTTTGTCATCTCTGTTGCGTCTAAATAATATCCTGCAATATTGAATCTCAATATTGATACGTAAGCACTCTAAACTTAACTTTTATTTACTTTTAGTGTGTCCCTGACTGGTGCTCGAGAAATTAGGATCGTGTATATTTTTATATCTATTTTTGTTAAAATATATTTTTAGGATAGAATCTGAATTAGTTACTCTTGCAGTTGAAATAAGGTATATGAATAATATGTTTTTGGAAAGGTGGCGAAAAACTATAAACTTTTCATTCAGATGTCGAAAGAATTCGACGGATGGATTTGAAGTTATAGTCAATCGAACTTTTGTACAAATTGTTTAAAAATGAACATTTTTACATTTTATTTACGATATCGTTAAAATCATTATTATTATTAGATTGTTATTATAAGTATTATTATTATCAAAATAGTACTATCATTGTTATTATATCTAAATACAATTGATATTTTTATCAAAAACTATTAAACTAATATTTTTGATCATTATTATTAATAAAACTATTAATTTATTTTCATTGACACTAAAATTATTATTTCTATTAAAAATATTATTTTTAATGAAAATATTGCTAACTTATCATTTCGTATATATTTTTTTTAATAAAGTTTTAATTATAAAAATTATATAATTTTATGAAATATTTGACAACAATATTTAATTATATTTAAACATGAATGAATTTTTGGAAATCATCTTTGAGTCAAATGAATTTTTGTTAACTTTTACATATTAGTCTCGAGCATTAGGATTGGTACACTATAATTTGACTTTAATTGTTATTTAGATATTAATCAATATATATAATTATATAATTAATTAGGTTCGTGAATCGAAGGCCAACCTTATAAGTTATCAATGATGTTATATGTATTTTTACTACAAAATACAATTGGTGAGTTTCATTTGCTCCCTTTTTAATTGCTTTTGCAATATATATATATTTTTGGGACTGAGAATACATGCGCTATTTTATAAATGTTTACGAAATAGACACAAGTACTTAAAATACATTCTACGTTGAGTTGTACCACTTGCATACTTCCCTGTAGCTTGGTAACTAATATTTACAGCTGTATTGTAAACGCGAATCCTGTTGATAGATCTATCGGGCCTGACAACCCCAACCGGACTGGACGACCAGTATTCAACGGTTGCACAGTACTTCGTTAAAGCGACTACACTTTGGTACAGTGTAGTAAGATTATATATATTAAAGGGAATATGCGACGTGATTAAATGTTAAGTATGGTTACCAAGTGCTCAACCACTTAGAATGCTTTTATACACTTGCGAGTGTACAGATATTTATAACTATGAAATCTTGTGGTCTATTGAAACTTTTGATAACTGTTGTTGCGATAAACTTATGAACTCACCAACCTTTTGGTTGACACTTTTAAGCATGTTTATTCTCAGGTACGAATTAAGTCTTCCGCTGTGCATTAGCTCATATAAAGGATACTAGTTGGGACCATTTAAGTCATGATACAAGAACGTTGCATTCGAGTCATTGAAGATCATTAAGAGCTAAAATTTAGTTATTTGAATTTTGGGAAATGTTAGACGAACATGTCAATTTTGATGTAATGGTAGATTGTCTTTTTAAGAATAAATGCAACGTTTGTAAAATGTATCATATAGAGGTCAAATACCTCGCGATGTTATCAACTATTATAATTCGTTTGTAATCGATATGGACGTTGTCCGAATGGATTAGGAACGGATCGTTATAGGTGGTATCAGAGCGTTGGTCTTAGCGAACCAGGTCACCCATTAGTGTGTCTAACTGGTGGTTGTTAGGATACATTAGTGAGACTGGACTTTGACCGTGTCTGCTTGTCAAAAAGTTTTGCTTATCACATTAGTCGGAAATCATCTGCTTATCATCTTTAGGGAATTGCCTGCTTAGCATTCTTAAGCCTAGACACGTCTTACTGCATTTAGTGCATCGATAGTGTATAGACGAAATTCATATCTTAGCGCATCCTAGATTTGCCTGATACACGCCGTAAATTTCTTTGAAGACTACGAAATCTTTGGTAATATATATAGATATTCTATATAGTTAGAATATCATACGACATCCGGAAATCATTTCACATTGAAGAACCTTTCCATCCACTAAATTACTCTTTTGGCGATAAACCTGAAACACTTACCGACGAACCTGTTCGAGAAACCATTTCTTTTCCCCTTTTTACGGATATCTCATCATAATTATATACCATCTCATATTCCGAATTTTATACATCCGCTCGCTTCAATCGCCAATCATTCCGGTGTACAAGTATAAGTTAACAAACTTCGCGTTCGTGTGACGGCTATGGAAAATATGGTACGACGGTTACAAACATCAGCAGTAGCCACAACCGCGTCGTAAACCACAACGTCATAAACTATACCATGAGTATAGTCACCGTTCTACGTATCGTTCTATCTACTAAATTTTCGTTCGGTATATCGTCCTATATTGAAAGGACCCGTTCATATACATTATAAACGATTCACAATAGTTGATTACATCGCGAGGTATTTGACCTCTATATGATACGTTTTACAAACATTGCATTCGTTTTTAAAAGACAAACTTTCTTTACATCAAAAATTGATGGCATGCATACCATTTCATATTACATCCAACTATAATTGACTTAATATTAATCTTGATGAACTTAACGACTCGAATGCAACGTCTTTCAAAGTATGTCTTGAATGACTCCAAGTAATATCCTTAAAATGAGCTAATGCACAGCGGAAGATTTCTTTAATACCTGAGAATAAACATGCTTTAAAGTGTCAACCAAAAGGTTGGTGAGTTCATTAGTTTATCATAATCCATCATTTCCGTAATAGTAATAGACCACAAGATTTCAGTTTCTATAAATATCCGTACACTCGCAAGTGTATAAAAGTATTCTATAAGTTGTAGGCACCCGGTAACAAGCCTTAACGTTCATGTTTTACCCTCTGAAGTACACCAGATCAGGTGTGTTTAAAATAACCTCGAAGTACTAAAGCATCCCATAGTCAGGATGAGGTTTGTCAGACCCAATAGATCTATCTTTAGGATTCGCGCCTACCGTACATAGACAAGTAGTTTAATGTTACCAAGCTAAGGGAATATTTCTGGTTTAAACCCACATAGAATTAGTTTTAGTACTTGTGCCTATTTCGTAAAACATTTATAAATCAGCGCATGTATTCTCAGCCTAAAAATATATATAAAAAGGGAGCAAATGAAACTCACAATACTGTATTTCGTAGCAATTATGTATATGACGGCACTGAACAAGTGCAGGGTTTGTCTCGGATTCACGAACCTATATTAAGTATATATATTTATATGTTGGTCAATATCTGTGTAACAATTTAGGTCAAGTCGTAGTGTATCACAATCCTAATGCTCGAGACCGACATGCAAAAGTCAACAAAAGTCAACTTGACCCAAAATGACTTCCAAAATCTATACATGTTTATTATATAACTTATATATAGTAGTTTTATATATTTAAATATATTTATCAGATCTTATTATACTAAATAATACAAGTCATTTATTAATAAATAAAAATTTATATTAAAATTCATATATGATAAAAATATACTTTTATATATCTCAAGTAATAAAATTTATAAAATTCACTTAATATCATAAAAATGTAGTGGTATGTATTATTAATGTAATTACATTACGTGTGGTAAAAATATCTTTGTACGCATATTTATTTGATAAAATAATATTGATAATAATGATAATGATAAAAATAATAAAATGATAGTTTCAATAAAAATATTAATTTTTAGTAATAAAGATAATTTTAGCAATAACATCAACTGATAACAGTTATAATAATCGTTTTAATAATAATATTAAAATTAATGATAATTCAGTTGACCATATCTTTTAATCCGTTCATCGAAACCACACGATTTCTAAATGAAAAGTTATTAATTTTTTTCTTCAGCTTTTCAACGACATGAATATCAT
This sequence comes from Rutidosis leptorrhynchoides, assembly GCF_046630445.1. Taxonomy (NCBI): domain Eukaryota; kingdom Viridiplantae; phylum Streptophyta; class Magnoliopsida; order Asterales; family Asteraceae; genus Rutidosis; species Rutidosis leptorrhynchoides. Next base: position 660,490,071 of record NC_092334.1, read on the forward strand.
ATAACTTATCTCAGTAGCATATGTATCAAATTCGTGATTTATCATAAACTATTTAACGATGAAACTAAGCATACAAACATGCATAATCATATATACTCGAGCACTAGTCAGGGATACACTATTAATATATAAAAGATAAGATATGAATGCTCACGTATCAATATTGTGATTCAATATTGCAGGAAAGTACGTAGACGCAATGAAAATGATAAACGTTAGGTTGACCTCACGAGCAATACCCTCGATCAATACCCATAACCTTCATAGCTATAACCCATAATTTCCTTAGCTCTATCCCATTTGAAAACTTATTTTGAAATTGTCTGAATATAACTCCGTCGTAGTATTTTATGTATACTAATAATATCTTGAAATAATACTAAGTAAATATATATATATATGTAATTCGATTGAGAGAGTTTAGAGAAATATATTTTCAAGTTTCTATGAAATAATGAAACCTATTGAATTCTATTTATAATAGATTTTTGAATTATTAAAGTGAATTATTAAAGTATGAATTATTAAAGTGAATTATTAAAGTATGAATTATTGAAGTGAATTATTAAAGTATGAATTATTAAAGTGAATTATTAAAGTATGAATTATTAAAGTGAATTATTAAAGTATGAATTATTAAAGTGAATTATTAAAGTATGAATTATTAAAGTTAAAGTAAAGTAAAAGTAAAGTAAAGGTAAAGTTAAAGTATAGTAAAAGTATAAAACTATGTACATATAATACGCGTATAAAAAAATATATATAATATTAATTTAAATCATTTTATATATTTAATAAAATAAAATATAAATATCGTTATCTTTATCATACTGGTTAAGTATTGAGTTGTCAAAAAGAATAGATTTCTTAAATCACAGTGGACCTCATAACATAGGCCCGTAATCATATCATAATGTATCTGATAATTCAATTATTTGATATTATCTCTTAATTCTATCGATAAATATATCGATACAAATATGTTCATGTAAAGTATCATATATCTAATACTTTGTTAATGTTTTCAGTTAATATTATATATTATATATACATATCTATATATACATATCTATATACACATAATTGTTCGTGAATCGTCGAACACGGTCAAAGGGTAATTGATTACGTGAATGTAGTTCCAAACTTTTTGAGATTCAACATTACAAATTCTGCTTATCGTGTCGGAAACATATAAAGGTTAAGTTTAAATTTGGTTGGAAATTTCCGGGTCGTCACAGTACCTACCCGTTAAAGAAATTTCGTCCCGAAATTTGATCGAGGTCGTCATGGCTAACTATAAAAATGTTTTCATGACGAATATGAGTTGATAAATAGAGTTTTATCATCATTGAGTAATATAGATAAAACAATTTGATTACGCGAAGAGTATAAGTGAAGCTATCGCAAGAGAGTGAAATGAGTAAACGTATATTCGTTTTAACCGATGACGTAGTTATGATTGATTTTCGGAATTCACGGGATTTAAAGAAAATCTTTGCAATAAGATTTGGTTCTTCAGCGATTAAGGAAATCAGGATCTTCTTGGATTAAATGCGATAATCTGTCTCGATTTCTCTGTCTGATATTTTACTATAATTCCACCCCCTTCGTTTCTTTATTTCCACGGCTCACACCTTCTAGTCTTTCTCCCCAATTCATACTTTAAAGCATTCGTTAATATGCTTCATCCAGTATTGATTCTTGATATACTCTTAACTTTCATATCTGTCATTCTTCTTTTTCATCTACCACCGGAGGAAGTTATTTTCTTCTACCATTACCTTGGGGTTATTGTGTTTTTCATTCTCCCGTGTCTTTATATTGCTATATGCATTGATATACACGGTTTGTAATTTCGGGGTTGTTATCGGGCTTTATATTCTCCATTATATTTCGGAGCTTCATGCTTTCGTTTTCTCTTCCCGACCTTAAGTCAAGCGAATAATGGTCCAGAATTCGTAGGTATGGAGTTTTGGATGAACATAGTTAATGTTCTGAGAAGGTAATCGTAATGGCACGATCTTGATTTGTCAAATTACCAGAATATCCGAAAAAGACCGAATCATCAAGAAATATATTTTCTTGATATATTTAGAGATTATATAGAATGAAAGAGTTATGTAACATAGTTCATGATGAGGGTGGGATCTATGAACCTTTATCACGTTTCATTAGAAACTCAGCATGACTTACTGTAATATAATCACGTTGATCAAGTGTCATTATATTATACTAACTCATGCTTCAGCTCCCAACACCACTTTAAAAATATTCATATTTTAAACTCGAAGGTTTCAAAATTTAGAAACTAAAATAGTTTCTTTTATGATGTTACACAGATATCGCAAGGAGAAAATTGATTTCCGATAAGAATGACTATGGAATTATCTCCAGAAATATGGAGGATATTTATAATGAAAGATACGATGATATCTTAGAATTTCTAATATCAAAGGATGATGAAGAATATTGTCCGCAAGGGTTTAGATTCGGAGGCAAGGTATTCGTTAATGGCTTCAGCAGATACTGAATCATTTGGATTCTTTGAAGGCAGGTTTATTCTTTGTGATTTATCCACAGCCTCCTTCATACTTTGCTCAATCAGTTTTCCAGTTCCAAACCTTCTATTTTTCTCAGCTTTACCACCATACTATTCTTTATCATCAAACTTTTGACTGTTAAGGTCGTTTACAGTTTTTGCTATTTCATCAGCATTTTTCCAAAATTCGGAGAACTAGTTTCGCAGTTTGGGGTGTTTTTCAGAAACTTCACATTCGAAGTATGTAAGTCTATAAGATAGACATTATATGTATATATATAACTGTTGGCGTAGAATTGCTGCAAAATTCGAAATACTGATTGCTAGTTCCCGGTAGTTGGTATAGCAATTATTGTTACAAGATGTAGGTGAGTACATGATGGGGTTTCAATGAGTACAATGATTTTTCGGAAGGTCACAGATTAATGAAGTTGTTGATAAATTTACTGCTAATGTGGTGGAACATGAAAGGTTCCCCAGTAACAAGAACGTATATGTCAAGGTTATAATAAGGTTAATCTAAAAAGTCGAAGTTGACTGGTTGAAAGTGTGGTAAAACTGGATACTTTGAAAATGGATTGCAATATTATTTTCAGTAATAACAATGCTAAAGGATCTTTCACATTTTTGAAGTCAAAGTATAGCTTTGAAAGATGTAGAGATCTAAGAATGATTTCACCGGTTCAGAGTTATGACTTGGTTTCTGATCTGTCAATATCAGAATATGTAATTGAATTTGTATGAAAACGATTGTATATCGTTGTGAGCATTGTTAATAATTTTTGAATCAAAGTTGAAGAATGTACAGTGTAACATATTAATTGTGAACTTATATATTTCCCGAGTATTACCTACCCGTTAAAGATTTCACAAGTAATATTTTGTACAAAAGAATTTTTATTACCGTCTTTATGAAAATATATGTATGTATATTTTCTTCAGATGTAACACAGATTTAATGAGTTAATATCATATTAAGCTCATTTAATTTTTGGCTGGATTAGAAATGAATAATCTCTAAAACATTAAAAATTTCATAATCTTCGTGGAGTATTTTACTAATGTAATCAATACTTCGTTATTCAGTTTTATTGATATTTTCTCAGTGAATCATGTTGGTGCTTATGGAACCCTTGCTAACTTCGCAAGGTACAAATGATATTTTCTGGAAAGTTTCGAGTATATCGAAAATGAAAATGTAAAATCAATTATGTAATTGAATAATACACTTGGTTTATTATGAAATGGAATTCATTGGGTTGAAACAGAGATTGTAGTTAACAATGGTTAAGTTGTTAAGGAAGGATGTACATCATTGCATATTAGTAGCATGAACTAACCGAGCAGTACCTACCAGTTAAGTTTCACACGTAATAGCTTAGTACGAAAAGATTTATTTGATTTCAAAATTCATATATACTAAATATACATAAAATTTCTTCAGGGAAAATGAGTTAGTACTTCATCGGTTATTGTTGCTGGTATTTCTTGGTAACTACTGTGCGTATGATGTTGATGCTCGTGGAACAGATTGTGAAGTTGAGGTTTGCGATGCGGATGTTGCTGGTGGTGGTAATGGTACTGTTGGTGTTGTTGTCGATGGTACTGTTGATGCCGGTGATGATGTTGGTGCTTGTAACCTTTGCACCGTATTCTCCAAAGCCACTACCCGAACGCGAAGCTCGTTGACTTCTTCTATTACACCGGGGTGATTGTCGGTTCGGACGAGAGGATAAATAAGATCTAGAATTTGGTGTAGTATACAATTATGACGAGATACTCTGGAAATGAGAGAGAAAATGGTGTTTCGGACAGGTTCGCCGGTAAGTGCTTCAGGTTCATTGCCAAGAGGGCAATGTGGTGGATGAAAGGGATCGCCTTCTTCTTGTCTCCAATGGTTAAGTAGATTACGAACCCATCCCCAATTCATCCAGAATAGATGATGGCTAATTGGTTGATCCATTCCGGTCACACTGCTTTCGGAGCTCATGTGGAAATCCATATCGGCATAGCTGTCGGAATCCGAGGAACTCGAACTGGTTGAGGGATCCATCTTGTATGATCAGGGAAAGAATTTTTTTGGTATGAAATAGATTATAGAATTTAGATTTGGTATTCTTCAATACATAATTTACATATGTATATATAATACCAAAATCCCATAAATTACGGAGGAATCTTTGAAAGATGTCAGTCAAAGTTCACAGTAACAGATATGCTAAGATAAGAATTCGTCTATACACTATTATGCAATAAATGTAGGAAAACGCGTCTAGACTTAAGAATGATGAGCAGGTAATTTCCTAAGGATGGTAAGTAGATGATTTCCGACTAAAAATGATAAGCAAAACTTTTGACATGCAGACACGGTCGAAGTCCAGACTCACTAATGCATCTTAACAACTATCAGTTAGACACACTAATGCAAGACCTGGTTCGCTAAGACCACCGCTCTGATACCAACTGAAAGGACCCGTTCATATACATTATAAATGATTCACAATAGTTGATTACATCGCGAGGTATTTGACCTCTATATGATACGTTTTACAAACATTGCATTCGTTTTTAAAAGACAAACTTTCTTTACATCAAAAATTGATGGCATGCATACCATTTCATATTACATCCAACTATAATTGACTTAATATTAATCTTGATGAACTTAACGACTCGAATGCAACGTCTTTCAAAGTATGTCTTGAATGACTCCAAGTAATATCCTTAAAATGAGCTAATGCACAGCGGAAGATTTCTTTAATACCTGAGAATAAACATGCTTTAAAGTGTCAACCAAAAGGTTGGTGAGTTCATTAGTTTATCATAATCCATCATTTCCGTAATAGTAATAGACCACAAGATTTCAGTTTCTATAAATATCCGTACACTCGCAAGTGTATAAAAGTATTCTATAAGTTGTAGGCACCCGGTAACAAGCCTTAACGTTCATGTTTTACCCTCTGAAGTACACCAGATCAGGTGTGTTTAAAATAACCTCGAAGTACTAAAGCATCCCATAGTCAGGATGAGGTTTGTCAGACCCAATAGATCTATCTTTAGGATTCGCGCCTACCGTACATAGACAAGTAGTTTAATGTTACCAAGCTAAGGGAATATTTCTGGTTTAAACCCACATAGAATTAGTTTTAGTACTTGTGCCTATTTCGTAAAACATTTATAAATCAGCGCATGTATTCTCAGCCCAAAAATATATATAAAAAGGGAGCAAATGAAACTCACAATACTGTATTTCGTAGCAATTATGTATATGACGGCACTGAACAAGTGCAGGGTTTGTCTCGGATTCACGAACCTATATTAAGTATATATATTTATATGTTGGTCAATATCTGTGTAACAATTTAGGTCAAGTCGTAGTGTATCACAATCCTAATGCTCGAGACCGACATGCAAAAGTCAACAAAAGTCAACTTGACCCAAAATGACTTCCAAAATCTATACATGTTTATTATATAACTTATATATAGTAGTTTTATATATTTAAATATATTTATCAGATCTTATTATACTAAATAATACAAGTCATTTATTAATAAATAAAAATTTATATTAAAATTCATATATGATAAAAATATACTTTTATATATCTCAAGTAATAAAATTTATAAAATTCACTTAATATCATAAAAATGTAGTGGTATGTATTATTAATGTAATTACATTACGTGTGGTAAAAATATCTTTGTACGCATATTTATTTGATAAAATAATATTGATAATAATGATAATGATAAAAATAATAAAATGATAGTTTCAATAAAAATATTAATTTTTAGTAATAAAGATAATTTTAGCAATAACATCAACTGATAACAGTTATAATAATCGTTTTAATAATAATATTAAAATTAATGATAATTCAGTTGACCATATCTTTTAATCCGTTCATCGAAACCACACGATTTCTAAATGAAAAGTTATTAATTTTTTTCTTCAGCTTTTCAACGACATGAATATCATATAACTTATCTCAGTAGCATATGTATCAAATTCGTGATTTATCATAAACTATTTAACGATGAAACTAAGCATACAAACATGCATAATCATATATACTCGAGCACTAGTCAGGGATACACTATTAATATATAAAAGATAAGATATGAATGCTCACGTATCAATATTGTGATTCAATATTGCAGGAAAGTACGTAGACGCAACGAAAATGATAAACGTTAGGTTGACCTCACGAGCAATACCCTCGATCAATACCCATAACCTTCATAGCTATAACCCATAATTTCCTTAGCTCTATCCCATTTGAAAACTTATTTTGAAATTGTCTGAATATAACTCCGTCGTAGTATTTTATGTATACTAATAATATCTTGAAATAATACTAAGTAAATATATATATATATGTAATTCGATTGAGAGAGTTTAGAGAAATATATTTTCAAGTTTCTATGAAATAATGAAACCTATTGAATTCTATTTATAATAGATTTTTGAATTATTAAAGTGAATTATTAAAGTATGAATTATTAAAGTGAATTATTAAAGTATGAATTATTGAAGTGAATTATTAAAGTATGAATTATTAAAGTGAATTATTAAAGTATGAATTATTAAAGTGAATTATTAAAGTATGAATTATTAAAGTGAATTATTAAAGTATGAATTATTAAAGTTAAAGTAAAGTAAAAGTAAAGTAAAGGTAAAGTTAAAGTATAGTAAAAGTATAAAACTATGTACATATAATACGCGTATAAAAAAATATATATAATATTAATTTAAATCATTTTATATATTTAATAAAATAAAATATAAATATCGTTATCTTTATCATACTGGTTAAGTATTGAGTTGTCAAAAAGAATAGATTTCTTAAATCACAGTGGACCTCATAACATAGGCCCGTAATCATATCATAATGTATCTGATAATTCAATTATTTGATATTATCTCTTAATTCTATCGATAAATATATCGATACAAATATGTTCATGTAAAGTATCATATATCTAATACTTTGTTAATGTTTTCAGTTAATATTATATATTATATATACATATCTATATATACATATCTATATACACATAATTGTTCGTGAATCGTCGAACACGGTCAAAGGGTAATTGATTACGTGAATGTAGTTCCAAACTTTTTGAGATTCAACATTACAAATTCTGCTTATCGTGTCGGAAACATATAAAGGTTAAGTTTAAATTTGGTTGGAAATTTCCGGGTCGTCACATATATCGATTACCTTCGCTTTACGTTTAACCTCATATATCTTCGTTCGACATGGTGATTATGTAATCTCTAATGTTTTAGAAATCATGTAATCCAGTGTTAACGATAAATCAAATGAGTATAATATCTTATTGACTCATTAAATCTACTATTACATCTGAAGAAAATATATATGCAAGTATATTTTCATAAAGAATGTAATTAAAAATTTCTTTCGTACCAACTGTTAATGATGAAAATATTTTAACGGGTGGGTAACACCCGAGAAATATTTAGAATTCACATTAATAAGTTACATTGTACATTCTTCGAATCTAATTCAACGGTTATCTATCATCCTACTTACAACCACCGGTATTCGTATCCGCTCATCCCAGAATAACCATTCTCATTTCATATTCGGATTTTGACTTATCAGAATCTAACAAGTGGCATAATGAAGAAAACATTGGATATATTAAAATTGTTAGAAACACACGATTTAACTAATTGAAAATTTATTAAGAATTTCACGCTAACTGTTCCGGCTAACTGTTCCCAGCTAACTGATTAACATTTAATTTATCGCAATTTACATTTCCGCAATTTACATTCTCGCAATTTTAATTTTCGCACTGTACTACTGTCGGGACACATGTACGCAACACGTCGGATTAATTCTGAGACAACACCGGTGCATGGGTCATGATATACATTTATTTATTTTACGCACTTTATATAACGGGACACGTATACAAGGTTTCGATTTATCATATCGACCCATCTATATATATAGTTTGAGTTGTGATCAATACCGAGACCGGTACACGGGTCACGATATGTATTATTTAATTCGAATATTATAATATATATATATTATTTAACTATTGTATTATTGGACAATCGAACTAACAGACTGCTAACTATGGACAAGTAAAATGAATTAAAATATAGAATATAACATATGAAACTAAACAATTCTTCAAGTTTGTCACTTGATTTTATCTCAAACCTCATTCGTATCTTGACGATTACAATTCGTATTCAAATCCTTTCATGATTCTTGAAAACATTTCGATCGAGAAGTCGAAACCGCCGCGCCTCGTCTACCGAAGCAAAGATTTATACGCCGGAAAACTCTCGAAACCAAATTCATAAGTTTAACACATACTGTGTTGAATCCTCCGTCATTCATTAGCAAAACAGCCCTACAATTCCTTTTCAAGAAGCTAATTTTGTCACAGCTCCACTTCGACTTCTCAGTGAGACTACTCCTATTATAACCTTGATATTTAAACATTGTCCTTCCGCCGTTGTTACCAGAGAACCTTTTATATCCCACGACATTATCAGCCGATATACCAGCAGCTCGTTATCTCTTCGGTGAAATCCGCAATCAGTATTTTGAAAATCTTATAGAAATTCCCCAGTTATACCAAACGTGTCTATCCCTAAGAATTACATGTTTCGAATGCGAAGTTTCTGAAAAACATCTTGGACTATGAAGTAGTTCTTGAAATGCTGATGAAGCAGCAAAAACCGTAAACAACCTTAATAGTCAAAAGTTTACGATGAAGTACAGTATGTTGAAAAAGCTCAGAAAAAGGAGGAAGTGTTAGGAACGCTCGATAGAAAATTTGGTACTGAAAACCGGATTGAGCAAATCGTGAAGGAGACTCTGAACAAATTACAAGGACTAAACTTGTACATAAAGAATCATGACGATTCTGTAGTAAACACCTTGCTTCTAAATCTAAACCCTTACGAGTCAATCTTCATCATCATCCTTCGACATTAGAAATTCCAAGATATTATCATATCTTTCATTATAAATATCCTCAATATTTCTGAAGCCATTTTCACAGCTATCCTTATCTGAAATCATTGATTTCTCCATAACATCTGTGTTACAAAATAAAAGAAACTGTGTTAGTTTCTAAATTCTGAAATCTTCAAATTTAAAATATGAATGTTTTGAAGAAGTGTTGGGAATTGATGCGTGAATTAATATAATATAATGGAACTTGATCAACTTCATTATATTACAGTAACTCATGTTAAGTTTCGTGATGATTCACAGTACCATCATCATGTGCCATGTTACACGGCTCTTACATTCTGTTCAATCTCCAAATATATTAGAATGCATCACCCTAATAGTTCTAATTTCCCGAAATATTCTGGTAATTTTTACGAATCAAGATCGTGCCATTACAATTTCATTCTAAAACCAATAGCTAGGTTCATTCCAAATTTCCTACCTACGAATTTCGGACCATTGTTCGCTTGGCTCAAGGACGGGAAGAAGAAACGAAGGGACAAAGCCTCAAAATAGAAATTGAGGTATAAATCGCAGCAAACAGGAGAAAGTATTAACTATGGATGACAATGATTATAGAAAACAGAAGCAGGAACATTGAAGTGTAAGGAAAGATATCAAACTCAATAACGACCCAGAAACTACAAACCGTGTATATCAATACGTATAGCGACGTAAAGACACGGGAGAATTAGAAACATTATAATTCCAAGAAAATCATAAAAGTGAATAGATTCTTCTGGCGGTAGATGAAAGAGAAGAATGAAAGATATGAAAGTTAGAAGTATAACAAAAATCAGAACAGGATGAAGCATTTTAAAGAATACCTTAAAGTATGAATTAAAAGATGAAGAAAAGAAGATGTGAGGTATGGAAATAGGGAAACGATGGCGGTAGTTTTATAAGTGAAAGATCCGACAAAGAAATCACAGCTGATTTGCCGTATTTAATCAAAGGAGATCCTGTTTCTAAATCGCCGAAGAACCAAATCTTATTACGAAAGATTTTTTTTAAATCAATCATAACTACGTCATCAGTTAAAATGATACCATATTACTCATTTCACTCTCTTTTGTGATAGCTTCGCTCGTACGCTTCACATGATCGAAATTTTTTTATCTATATCTATCAATAATGATAAAACTCTATTATTATCTCATATTCGTCATGAAAACATTCCTATATGTTATTATGACAACCTCTACCAAATTTCGGGGACGAAATTTCTTTAACGGGTGGGTACTGTAACGACCCGGAAATTTCCGACCAAATTTAAACCTTAAACTCTATATATTTCCGACACGATAAGCAAAAACCTTAATGTTGAGTCTAGAAAGTCTGAAATCTATATTTGAATGATTAGTTACCCATTGACCAAGCCTAACGATTTACGAACTTTTATGTGTATATATGATATATATTTATTAATTGATAACGTTAACAAGGTATTAGATATGTAATATTTGGTTTCGATATAAGAATACTATATTTATCGGCGAGAGTAAAAGATAATATATTTTTACTACATGTCAAGGTGTAATTATTAAGTTTAATATAGTTATCTGTTATTATTTTAGAAATTATAAAATATGATTTATATGTCACGTCTTCTTTAAAAAGGATTATAATTTTTATAAATATCTGAAACCACTTTCGTCAAATTATTATCAAACCATTTTGATAAGAATAAAGATTTTTAACGTTATCTTAAAAGTTGGAATTTTTCTTGAAACCTTTTGACAAATTGTAAATGATAACGGTCCGTGATTTTAATAAAAATGAATATTTAAATAAAGCGTGTTTATTAAATATATATTTATGTATTTTTACAAAATGATTAAATATAGTCTTTAGCTAAATATAAAACGTTTTGTATTTAAAAATACTTAGTTAAACAACGAACATTTTTTTTTTTGATATAATATAATTTGATTATAAAATATTTTTAGGGATTTTCAATCATATAAAAATAAAAATAAAGATAATATAAAGATTTTTAATGAGCACCAAAAGACTACAACATTTCATCACAAGATTTCAAGTTAAAATGTTGGAAATCACTAAACCTGCGCACTTGCACGAGAAAAATCATAACTAATTCATTCGGACTCGAAAAAGGGTGATCTTGGTGTCCAAACGACCGTAACTCAAAAATCTACAACTTTCGTGACTATACCTTACACGAATCGTGTACCCATTTACACGAATCGTGTAATGTTTTGCCGACATAAAGTAGTTAGGTGACGAAAATTTTCTTTAAAAGGCCTTCTATTATTTTTCATTTCATCAAACATCGCACACACACATATATACACATAATAATACTCTGTAAACTTATAAAATTTATATTATTATTATTATTATTATTATTATTATTATTATTATTATTAAAATTATTATTAAGATTAAAGATTAAGATTAGTATTAATTTTAAGATCAAGAGTATTTATTGTACCAAAATTTATACAAAGATTCTATGACGGGGTTCTATCCAAGTGTTCCAAAACTGGTTTTATGAATGGGATAATATTAAGGAGATTATGGGTCAAATCTATGAAAGTTATGGGTACGGATCGGGGGTTTTGCTCATGAGACAAACTAGTGTTTGTCATCTCTGTTGCGTCTAAATAATATCCTGCAATATTGAATCTCAATATTGATACGTAAGCACTCTAAACTTAACTTTTATTTACTTTTAGTGTGTCCCTGACTGGTGCTCGAGAAATTAGGATCGTGTATATTTTTATATCTATTTTTGTTAAAATATATTTTTAGGATAGAATCTGAATTAGTTACTCTTGCAGTTGAAATAAGGTATATGAATAATATGTTTTTGGAAAGGTGGCGAAAAACTATAAACTTTTCATTCAGATGTCGAAAGAATTCGACGGATGGATTTGAAGTTATAGTCAATCGAACTTTTGTACAAATTGTTTAAAAATGAACATTTTTACATTTTATTTACGATATCGTTAAAATCATTATTATTATTAGATTGTTATTATAAGTATTATTATTATCAAAATAGTACTATCATTGTTATTATATCTAAATACAATTGATATTTTTATCAAAAACTATTAAACTAATATTTTTGATCATTATTATTAATAAAACTATTAATTTATTTTCATTGACACTAAAATTATTATTTCTATTAAAAATATTATTTTTAATGAAAATATTGCTAACTTATCATTTCGTATATATTTTTTTTAATAAAGTTTTAATTATAAAAATTATATAATTTTATGAAATATTTGACAACAATATTTAATTATATTTAAACATGAATGAATTTTTGGAAATCATTTTTGAGTCAAATGAATTTTTGTTAACTTTTACATATTAGTCTCGAGCATTAGGATTGGTACACTATAATTTGACTTTAATTGTTATTTAGATATTAATCAATATATATATAATTATATAATTAATTAGGTTCGTGAATCGAAGGCCAACCTTATAAGTTATCAATGATGTTATATGTATTTTTACTACAAAATACAATTGGTGAGTTTCATTTGCTCCCTTTTTAATTGCTTTTGCAATATATATATATTTTTGGGACTGAGAATACATGCGCTATTTTATAAATGTTTACGAAATAGACACAAGTACTTAAAATACATTCTACGTTGAGTTGTACCACTTGCATACTTCCCTGTAGCTTGGTAACTAATATTTACAGCTGTATTGTAAACGCGAATCCTGTTGATAGATCTATCGGGCCTGACAACCCCAACCGGACTGGACGACCAGTATTCAACGGTTGCACAGTACTTCGTTAAAGCGACTACACTTTGGTACAGTGTAGTAAGATTATATATATTAAAGGGAATATGCGACGTGATTAAATGTTAAGTATGGTTACCAAGTGCTCAACCACTTAGAATGCTTTTATACACTTGCGAGTGTACAGATATTTATAACTATGAAATCTTGTGGTCTATTGAAACTTTTGATAACTGTTGTTGCGATAAACTTATGAACTCACCAACCTTTTGGTTGACACTTTTAAGCATGTTTATTCTCAGGTACGAATTAAGTCTTCCGCTGTGCATTAGCTCATATAAAGGATACTAGTTGGGACCATTTAAGTCATGATACAAGAACGTTGCATTCGAGTCATTGAAGATCATTAAGAGCTAAAATTTAGTTATTTGAATTTTGGGAAATGTTAGACGAACATGTCAATTTTGATGTAATGGTAGATTGTCTTTTTAAGAATAAATGCAACGTTTGTAAAATGTATCATATAGAGGTCAAATACCTCGCGATGTTATCAACTATTATAATTCGTTTGTAATCGATATGGACGTTGTCCGAATGGATTAGGAACGGATCGTTATAATAACATCATTCGATTCATACATATAAAGCTATCTTATTCGAAGGTTTAAACTTGTAATCACTAGAACATAGTTTAGTTAATTCTAAACTTGTTCGCAAACAAAAGTTAATCCTTCTAACTTGACTTTTAAAATCAACTAAACACATGTTCTATATCTATATGATATGCTAACTTAATGATTTAAAACCTGGAGACACGAAAAACACCGTAAAACTGGATTTACGCCGTCGTAGTAACACCGCGGGCTGTTTTGGGTTAGTTAATTAAAAACTATGATAAACTTTGATTTAAAAGTTGTTATTCTGAGAAAATGATTTTTATTATGAACATGAAACTATATCCAAAAATTATGGTTAAACTCAAAGTGGAAGTATGTTTTCTAAAATGGTCATCTAAACGTCGTTCTTTCGACTGAAATGACTACCTTTACAAAAACGACTTGTAACTTATTTTTCCGACTATAAACCTATACTTTTTCTGTTTAGATTCATAAAATAGAGTTCAATATGAAACCATAGCAATTCGATTCACTCAAAACGGATTTAAAATGAAGAAGTTATGGGTAAAACAAGATTGGATAATTTTTCTCATTTTAGCTACGTGAAAATTGGTAACAAATCTATTCCAATCATAACTTAATCAACTTGTATTGTATATTATGTAATCTTGAGATACCATAGACACGTATACAATGTTTCGACCTATCATGTCGACACATCTATATATATTTCGGAACAACCATAGACACTCTATATGTGAATGTTGGAGTTAGCTATACAGGGTTGAGGTTGATTCCAAAATATATATAGTTTGAGTTGTGATCAATACTGAGATACGTATACACTGGGTCGTTGATTGATTCAAGATAATATTTATCGATTTATTTCTGTAAATCTAACTGTGGACAACTAGTTGTAGGTTACTAACGAGGACAGCTGACTTAATAAACTTAAAACATCAAAATATATTAAAAGTGTTGTAAATATATTTTGAACATACTTTGATATATATGTATATATTGTTATAGGTTCGTGAATCAACCAGTGGCCAAGTCTTACTTCCCGACGAAGTAAAAAAAATCTGTGAAAGTGAGTTATAGTCCCACTTTTAAAATCTAATATTTTTGGGATGAGAATACATGCAGGTTTTATAAATGATTTACAAAATAGACACAAGTACGTGAAACTACATTCTATGGTTGAATTATCAAATCGAATATGCCCCTTTTTATTAAGTCTGGTAATCTAAGAATTAGGAAACAGACACCCTAATTGACGCGAATCCTAAAGATAGATCTATTGGGCTTAACAAACCCCATCCAAAGTACCGGATGCTTTAGTACTTCGAAATTTATATCATATCCGAAGGGTGTCCCGGAATGATGGGGATATTCTTATATATGCATCTTGTTAATGTCGGTTACCAGGTGTTCACCATATGTATGATTTTTATCTCTATGTATGGGATGTGTATTGAAATATGAAATCTTGTGGTCTATTATTATGATTTGATATATATAGGTTAAACCTATAACTCACCAACATTTTTGTTGACGTTTTAAGCATGTTTATTCTCAGGTGATTATTAAGAGCTTCCGCTGTCGCATACTTAAATAAGGACGAGATTTGGAGTCCATGCTTGTATGATATTGTGTAAAAACTGCATTCAAGAAACTTATTTTGTTGTAACATATTTGTATTGTAAACCATTATGTAATGGTTGTGTGTAAACAGGATATTTTAGATTATCATTATTTGATAATCTACGTAAAGCTTTTTAAACCTTTATTGATGAAATAAAGGTTATGGTTTGTTTTAAAATGAATGCAGTCTTTGAAAAACGTCTCATATAGAGGTCAAAACCTCGCAACGAAATCAATTAATATGGAACGTTTTTAATCAATAAGAACGGGACATTTCAGTTAGGTGGTTTCACTAACTTAGGCATTTGTGACATCTTTTGGGGCAAATCGCCGCATTTGATATCGGCAATGGGGAAGAAAATTTGGCATGCAGTGGAGTGGACATGCGGGTATCTCATTTGGAAAAATAGGAACCAAAAGATATTCAAGAACTCATGTTAGAACCCACCGGTAGCGCTAAGCGAAATTCAAGTTATGAGCTATGAGTGGGTTGTTAAGAGATGCAAATCGTTATCTATTGATTGACATAATTGGCTTGTTAATCCCAAGTCATTTGTAGTATAGTCGTGAAGTCATAGGATGGTTACAATCTCGGCATCCATTCTTTTTCGTGAATTGTTTTATAGTGCGTAGTTTTATAGTCTTCTAGTTCAGAATCTAGGGACTTTCATCCTTGTATATTGTTGTTAATAGTAATATATTTGCTTTTCTAAAAAAAAAAATTTAACTACTTATGAAAAACATATTTTTAATGACAAAATTTCATTCCTCGTCCCTGAACTTTACATCAAATTTGACTCCATGGCCTTTTTTTTTTGTGCATTCCTCGTCCCTAATGTGTCAAAACACTACGTCCATCGTCCTCCCGTCTACTTTCTATCTATTTCAACAGTTAAGTTAAGCATGTGCAAAAGGTATTTTAATCTTTCTTCCTCTTTTATCTTTTTATCCCTTCATCATTCCTCGTCCTAGTTTTTCTTCATTTTTCATCTTTTTTTGGTTGATTCCCTTGTTTTCTTACTAAAATCCTTCAATAATTATGGTAAAACACTCAAATCGTCCATTGAACCTAATTTTTCCAAAAGCATCATATGAAATACGGTCTAGTTCTATTTCGAATTCGAATTCGAATTCAAATTCAATCTCTCCCCGTTCTGAGCCTGACGTAACCCTAATCCCAGATGCAAATTATATTTCCAATTTGGTGACTCCAGATTTTAGTTCTTTACTTTCAGATAAAATTTTGATTTTTATACTATCTTAGTTCAATAAATTGCAGTTAATTTCTTTTTCAATTAATCGCAGTTAAATCAAAATTTCTTTTTCTATAGTTAATTTCAATAAATCGCAGTTAAATCAAAATTTCTTTTTCACTTCTTCTTTCATCACCTACCTGCAAATTCTTGCTTTTTCTTTAATCACGACCAGTTTATATATAAGCGAAGATTGATAGAAGCCCTAAGTCGAAGACCCAAATCGAAGGCTCAAAAACCAATTCGAAGATCCCTTACAATTGATCGAAGACCCAAATCGAAGGTTCAAAACCCAATTCGAACTAACCTTCAATTGAACATCACCGGTTTCACCGGAGTGAAGCAGACGCCGATTGCCTGTTCCCCCTGAAGATTTAATATGTGGTTGCCTAACAGGAGAAATGAGGTACCATATCTGTAGTCATTTTAAATTTTTAAGAATGAAATTGATATATGAGATTGAATATGTGGTTGCCGAAAGATCTTTGCCGAAAGATCTTGTAGTTTGATTTGATTTTCAGTTACACCTATTTAGGTGAATTTTAATTGAGTCAGTGATTGTAAATGGAAGTTTTAGAGAGATGAAAGTTTTAGAGAGAATGGTTTTAGTTAATAATCAAGCATTCTGATTAGTTGATAATTTTACTATTAGTTTGAGGGTTTATATTATAAAATAAGATAAAACAATGACAAAAATACCCCCACATGATATGCACGTGATAAGAGGTAACGACCGATCTAGACAGAAAGTAGACGGGAGGACGAGGGATGTAGTGTTTTGATACATTAGGGACGAGGAATGCAAAAAAAAAAAAGAAAAAAAAAAGGACATGGAGTCAAATTTGATGTAAAGTTCGGAGACGAGGAATGAAATTTTGTCTATTTTTAATAGCTTATGGCTTGTAACTTAATAAAAACATAAGCTTAAATTTCCATAAACTCCCTTAAGCTATTAAATTATGTATACCAAACACACCCTTAACTATAAACTTTTAGCTTCATCAAATCCAACACAAAAGAGTATTGAAAAATTGAAAAAAAGACTACTTCCGAATAGCCTGAATATAAAAAATATCAATGTATGGTAGGACGGACAGATGAATTTCATTTCTTTTTCATTATCTAAAAAGAAAGATGTTTGATTATTTTCTATTAATTATGAAATTTAAATTTATGGTTTTCATTAGTGTAAAACAATTTACGTCAATTTAAGACTGAGAAGCAATTCTTCATTGGTAGCAAATGGTTATCCACTAAGCATAGGAAATCTTAGTCACCATAGGCCCTTCTTGCAAGAACGGACTAACAAGGTCAGCGATCCATTTACTCGTTTATCCGTTTAACGTTAAATGAAAATAAAAAGAGAAATATAAGTCTGTTAACTTTCCATTTACCCGTTTATCATAAGGACAAATATACCCGTTTATCATAAGGACAAATATACCCTCACATGCGTAGCACATGTGAGGGGTTAACAGTTAAAAGTTCACAACAGTTAGTCAGGGGTACCAAACACGCAAGGAACACAAAACATAGGTACCAACTACGTAAAAATAAAAGTTTAGGTGTTGTCATGATAATGTAAACAAAACCACAGGTACCACCAGCGTAATTTTTTCAATGTATAATATATGGTTGGCACCTTTTTGCTCGTTATTAATTGGTCAATCAACTGGCATATATTTTTATACCTTCCAGAAAAAAACGTATAGTGGGTACGTTTGAAAATGATGTTGGATAAGCTCAGCACACGGTTTTATCACTTTTATTAATGAATGAATGAATGAATGAATGAATAAATAAAATATATAAATATATAACTAGAAAAGTTCAAGTCACAATAGTCAACTACTCAACTTTAACATAACTTATATTTTAATAGTAGATCTGATCTGATATATTATTCAAAATCATGAATCTTCTTCATTTCAAAGGTTCTTATATGTTTTATTAGTTATGAGTGCACCATGGATGATTTCTTGTTATAGTTTTGCCTTAATTTTCATCTTAAATTACAACTCAGTCAAAGCACAGCCTTATGATTACCCAATTGCAAACCTTTCCACTACATGGACCAACATTGAATCTGCACCTCATTCTGTTAACTTCACTGATGGGTCAACGGCTCGAGCCGTCCTGTTAAGAGGAACATACGGGCCAAGATTCGCTTGCGGTTTTTACTGCAATGGAGACTGCACGTCGTATCTCTTTGTAGTCTTTATTGTTCAGACCAACAGTGGGGGTGGTATTGTTCAACCTTCTATAGGGTTCCCTCAAGTAGTTTGGTCTGCTAATCGAGACAGTCCAGTTCGTTATGGCGCAACACTGAATTTTACTTCAACGGGAGAATTAGTGTAGCGACCCCGACAAATCGTCAAGTGACGGCGTCGACTACGTAGGTCCCATTACCTGGTCATAAGTCTTTAAAACAGACGTTTGACCCAAAATATGTCGCATCCATTCAAGTGTAAAGATTGTTTCAAAGTTTACAAAGATAATTGACCACAAGTTAAATTACAACGTTATAAGTACAAATGAAAACTATGCGACACAGTTTAAATAAGTTCAAAAGATGCTCCAAAATGCATGTATACTCGACATCCAAGCAAGTATCAAAAGAGTGCGGAAGCATGTATCACTAAGCATTCAAAACCTGAGAAAACATAGAAGAATCTGTCAACGAAAAACGTTGGTGAAATCATAGGTTTAGTAAGTATTAAACGTTGTTTTTGAACCACAAGATTTTGTATGTCCATAACGTAGATTATCCAAATCATTTGCATTCCAAAAGTGTTGTTATACGCGAGCACTCAATTATCAAAACTTAACCAACGTTACCCCATCACACAGTGCTAGAACCCGCACTAAAACACAAAAATATATTTCATCCGCATAACGGTAGCGAACCGTCCGAATGAGGGTTTGTTAAACCCGTATGGCCACACAATATAAGTTCTCGCTTACACCCTGCAAGTGTAACTAATGATAATCGAATTGAGGCATTTTTGTTCTAACTCGCACGTGGAATGTTTGTTTTCACACTTGTGTTCAAAACATAAAAGTAAGTAGTACAAGATGTAACAAAGTATATGTTTTCTCAGCCCACGATTTAAAAGTATAAAAGTTGTTGAAAAGGTGGGACTATGATCTCACCTTTGATTGCAAGAGTGAAATAGTACTTCAACAAGTAAACGTGCAAAGAACAATGCTAGTCTCGACCTAAACAATTAGGTTGTATCAATAACGATAGTCACGAAGGGTCAAAGATGTTCAATTAGTCCTATGGCTCAATACGACTCGATTAATATAGCATGTGAAGCAAGTTGTCAAGTTTCATGCAAGATACAAGTATAAAAGCATGTTAGGAAGATTGCATAATTAATTGATTAAGTTTGACAAAAAGTCAAACTTGGTCGGGTCAAAGTCAACGAAAAAGTCAACATGTTCGGGTCGGGTCCCGGACTATTTTTCTATGCTAATTATTCATATACAAGTGTATTAAAACAAGTTTCATGTGAATCGGAGGTCGGTAGCTAGTCAAACATTTCACGTTAAAAGGGACATGGAGGTCAGAATCTGTCCAGGCCATTTGGCGCGCCGCGCGGGGTAGGGTGCGCGCCGCGCGACCTGTAGTTCAGCTATTTTTCTGTCTTTCAAACTATGCACGAGTCAAAACCAATTCTAACACAACTCTTGACCCGCAAACACTTATAACGCCTATCATACATCGTTGGAAAGGTATTTTGACGAGGAATGCAACTAAACACATATCATCAATCAAACTTCCACTTATAACAACCAAAAACCACAATTAAACATTCATAATCAAAGTTCAAGTTCCAAAAACGCATTTTATGATTCGGGCAACCAATTTACATGTATGTTATGCCGTTTCGAAGATAATCAAACACACATTGCAACAAAACACTTAACAACAATATCTCATAGCATTTGACGCATCAAAAGTTCATGTAAAGCTCATCAAACCCTAATCCAAGTTCACAAAATCATTAATCGTGTTCTTGGAGTTTCCTTAATCAACCTATACATCAAAACGAAGCTAAAGATACTAGTAACACTTTTAAAACATGCACTTTAACAATCTAACAACATTTGATCATCCAAAATCAAGGATTTAGCAAGTAATTTTCATATTGAACTAGTTACACCAAAAACAACGAATCGAGCATACAAATTACATACACGACATCATAATGAGCCATAGACGCTAATTAACAACTTTATAAGTCAAGAACACGAATTTAAAGAAATCTAGTGTTTTAGAAATGTTACCCAAATGAGATGAAGTTGGTACCAAAACGAAGAGGAAGTTGTAAGGAGCTCAAATATGTAATTTGTTTTGCAAAATACCCGCTAGATCATAAATGGATGATGAATCTTTGTGTTTGGAGTTAGAGAGAAAATGGAGGAAGTAATAAAAATGGAGGAGATGATAATGAAAGGGTGGAAAGGGTTTGACCCTTTGACCTAGTCAAAGGTTTGAACCCTTGGCAAGTTTGGTCCCTCAACTATGAATCGGGTGCGGGAATTACCCGAACGAATTATTTTAAATTTCACGGGAGTACGGGAGATATTAAATTCCGATAACGAGAATATTTAAAATGTTACTTAACAAAGGATACGAATCTAGATATGAAGGGTACTATTTAAAAAGAAAAAGACGGGCGTTAAAATAATTTAACGGAAAAATGCGGGATGTTACATTATCCACACCTCAAAAGAAATTTCGTCCCGAAATTTAGTTGGAAGTAGTAGTCGATATCTCTTACTCGAGACTTTACGTTGTCAATGCTATGAATAAGTGAAAGTACGTTCTTGAGGGTTCTCATGAATTTGGATAGTCAGGGTTTTACGTTGCATTAAGGTTCGGTTTTTACGATCCCCGGTTTCAACTGGTTTTCCTATGAAGAGAAGTTTGTCATCGATAGTTGATGTATCCAGCAGGATTGCACGTTCCTGTTCCGCAGGACACGTTTCTAAGTTTGTTACACGAAATGTAGGGTAAACGGAAACTTAATTGAGTCGGAAGTTCTAAACGGTAGGGAGCGGTTCCAATACGCCCCAAGGTTTCAAAAGGGTTAACATGTCGCGGGTTTAACTTTCCCTGATTCCCGAAACGGATTACACCCTTCCAAGGTGCGGGTTCTCAATATTACGCGGTTACACACTGGGATTTGTGAGGTTTTCATCTAAGTTTGGTATAACTCTTTTGGCGACTACGGATCGTCTCGAGCCCTCCTCGGATTTGAATGATTTCAATTGTTGTTTCTTGATGGAGTTCAGATTTCGGTGGTTGATGCTTTGGTTAAATGAACAGGGGTATGACATTAGCGGTCATATAGGGTTTCGGAAAGTGCGCGTGAACACACGAGTGGTAACTACTGTTGTAAGAGTGATCTACTAAAGGTGACAATACGAGTTTGTGACATGTCTTTCCAAGACGTAAATCGTTCGTTTGCTCGGTTTGTCAGTTTGTGGGTGGTACGCGGTACTCATGTCTAAGCGGGTTCCCAAGGTTCCTTGTAAAACTAGAAGTGAAACGAGTATTTCGATACAGAATAATTGACAAAGATACACCGTGTTGGAATAGAATCTCTTAAGATACGTTTGAACAAGTTAGTTAGGGTTCGAAAAATGTTCGTTAGGACTATTCACCCTCGTGGCGAATACTTATGTAATATGAGGAGTTTCTCTATCCATGGAGAAATGTTACAAGGAGTTTCTTTAAACGGAAATGCGAACGGTAAAGATAGTAGTGAAATGAGGACTTAGAATAGGATGAGTTTACATCTCGAGGTTGCCATAACGTGCCTCTAGTTGTCAAAAGTTGAAGTCTGAAAGAGAAACGAGGTAGTACACGTAGTTGTATAGTTCGGGGTTGAATAATAGTTGACCGATTATCAGAAACACAAGGGCGTTAAGTCAAAGAAGAGTGAAGTATCGTTGGATTGTGTGTTATCTTAATTTCCAGTAATATCAGACGGTAACGGTGAAATAACAGAGGTATGTAGTGTGGTACGTGATGACGAGAATATTGATCGGATCCACAATTTAGTATTTGAATTCTTCGTGCAAAATAACGAATTTTAGTTATGTTGATTTTTGAGTCGAGAGAGTATGCCTTTCGGCGTTCAAGTAGAAATATTTCCATGTTTGAGTTCCATCTAGTGCTATACGAATTTAGCTAGGAAGGTTGGTGTGAAGAATCACGTTCAAGGCTCAGACATGAAGAGGTTTAAAGTTGTGTAACACGAGAAAAGTCAGAAATGAATCTTCGGTAACAACCGGTGAGATCTAAGATTTTTACGAATACAAGTCTGAGTTGGGAGAGTTTCCTGATTACATGTGGCTTGATTTCGAGATTGATTGTAATGCCTTGACCATTAACATCATGGTCTAGAAAATTGGACTTCGTTCAACAGAAATTCTCACTCGGAGAATTTGGTATAAAGTTGCTCTTTTCTCAAAAGTTCGAGCGTAAGATGGTGATGTTGTTCGTTTTCCTTCTTTACTTAAATAAGTTAAGATGTCATCTATAAATACGATAACAGATTAGTCTATATGAATTTGCATACGCGGTTCAAGAGGTTTATGGATACGGGCGAGCCCTAAATAAATCAAACGGTACTAAGAGAGTTTTACAACTAACGTTGCGAGTTCGGAAAGTGGCTTAGGAGACATCGTCTCACTTAACCCCCAATTGATGATAACCGGAACGGAGGTCGATTTGGAACATACGGGATTCGTGCAAATAATCATGAGGTCATGGATGCGAGGGAGAGGGTATCGGTTTCCAACCGAAAATTACTCAGTTCACAATAATCTATACAAGATGATGGGGAAACATTTTTTTTTTTTTTTTTTTTTTTTTTTTTTTTTTTTTAACGAATAGGTTCCGAGCTCCCTAGTTCTATAGGTGTCAAGTCAAAAGTCTTAACGTATATCCTCCAATAAAATTTATAGGCACACAATATTTTCCGTCGGTCACTTAAATCGTCTAAGTAGTATCTGGGGGAAAGAGGTGGAATATAAAGAGCACGAGTCAAATCCTTGGTTATAAAACGTCTAACGGTACTCGAATCGAATAAGTATGAAATATACGGTTTGTTGTGAAGAAACGTACCCGTGACTAGTCCATCATCGTCTCGGGCATCCTAGGTGTCGATGTTGTAAGTTCAACGGCGCGCGTTGGTTTTTGCTTTATTCTTTGGACATTCATTCCTAAAATGACCCGATTGGCCACATTTGTAGCAAATACTCGGCTTTGGTGCGTCGGGCCCCTTTTGAGTGACGGGGGCGGTACTTCCACAATACTTGGCAATATGACCACTACCTTGGCACCGATGGCAAATTAGCTTGCCACATTCACCAAAATGATGCTTGTGGCATTTGTTGCAAAAAGGTCGTGTCCCGGCATAACTTTTCTTGCCGACGGGGGTGAGAGGTTCCTTGGAAAAGTTGTTGTTGTAGTTACTCGATTGGGGGGCTTCCCATTTTCTTTTGTTGTCACCCGACTCATCCTCGGCTTTAGGTGCCGGCACTTCAATCTCGTCTACCGTTTCGATCAATTGACGGGCCATATTCAGGGCCTCTTGGTGATTACTGGGTTTGGATGACATTACTCCTTGTTTGATGCCCTTGGGAAGACCATCCATGTAAAGTTCAACCCTTAGAGGTTCGGGGGTCACGAGGTTTGGGCACATCAAGGATAGCTCAGAAAATCGTTGATTATATGCCTTTAGGTCATTCCCGACCGCTTTTAAAGTTCTTAGTTCGTGTTCGAGCTTACGGGTCTCTTCGCGCGGGAAGTATTCGGTGATCATCTTTTTCTTTAAGTCGGCCCATGAGAGTGTGTGGGCTTCATCGATACCCACCGACAGCACATACGTATTCCACCATGTGAGGGCGATACCGGCAAAAGTGTGGGTGGAATATTTGACTTTGTCTTGGTCCCGACAACCGCTTATGCTAAAAACGGCTTCTGTTTGCTCAAACCATCGGGTGAGCACAACCGGTCCTCCGGTCCCATCGAAGGTGTGAGGTTTGCACCCCATGAAAGTTTTGTAGGAGCAACCCTCGTTTGAATTACCGGCTCCATGGTTGTTGTGGTTGTGGTTGTTATTGATGTCGGAGGAGATACTAGCCATAGCCGCACCTATGGCGGTGGCTATCATGCGTTGAAAAGCTTGTTCGGAAGTTTCATTACGTGGTCCGCGACGGGGAGGCATTGTTCCTTCAAGACACAAGAATATCGTTGATTAGTATTCTCAATAATACTAATCATGATAGGGAATGATGATGTAGAGAAAATTTTCCTTGACTCGCCTTAAATTCTTTATGTCATAATGTCGGAATGTCCATATGAATCACCGTAATATAATCCCGGAAATTATATTACCCTGATTCTCATGTGCATTTAACATTACTTCATAAAGTCAAGGTGGCGCGTCAACAAAATTTATCAACGTAAGATCAAGATCGAATACGAGTTAGATATGATAGAAGAGTTCGAGTATAAATGCACAAATAGTCAAGTAATTCCTACTTCAGTCTATATGCCGGTTGTAGTCTAGATTCACCTATGTACCCTATGACTCGAGGTGGACACAAATGAACTCTAAATCCCTACAACCAAGGCTCTGATACCACTTGTAGCGACCCCGACAAATCGTCAAGTGACGGCGTCGACTACGTAGGTCCCATTACCTGGTCATAAGTCTTTAAAACAGACGTTTGACCCAAAATATGTCGCATCCATTCAAGTGTAAAGATTGTTTCAAAGTTTACAAAGATAATTGACCACAAGTTAAATTACAACGTTATAAGTACAAATGAAAACTATGCGACACAGTTTAAATAAGTTCAAAAGATGCTCCAAAATGCATGTATACTCGACATCCAAGCAAGTATCAAAAGAGTGCGGAAGCATGTATCACTAAGCATTCAAAACCTGAGAAAACATAGAAGAATCTGTCAACGAAAAACGTTGGTGAAATCATAGGTTTAGTAAGTATTAAACGTTGTTTTTGAACCACAAGATTTTGTATGTCCATAACGTAGATTATCCAAATCATTTGCATTCCAAAAGTGTTGTTATACGCGAGCACTCAATTATCAAAACTTAACCAACGTTACCCCATCACACAGTGCTAGAACCCGCACTAAAACACAAAAATATATTTCATCCGCATAACGGTAGCGAACCGTCCGAATGAGGGTTTGTTAAACCCGTATGGCCACACAATATAAGTTCTCGCTTACACCCTGCAAGTGTAACTAATGATAATCGAATTGAGGCATTTTTGTTCTAACTCGCACGTGGAATGTTTGTTTTCACACTTGTGTTCAAAACATAAAAGTAAGTAGTACAAGATGTAACAAAGTATATGTTTTCTCAGCCCACGATTTAAAAGTATAAAAGTTGTTGAAAAGGTGGGACTATGATCTCACCTTTGATTGCAAGAGTGAAATAGTACTTCAACAAGTAAACGTGCAAAGAACAATGCTAGTCTCGACCTAAACAATTAGGTTGTATCAATAACGATAGTCACGAAGGGTCAAAGATGTTCAATTAGTCCTATGGCTCAATACGACTCGATTAATATAGCATGTGAAGCAAGTTGTCAAGTTTCATGCAAGATACAAGTATAAAAGCATGTTAGGAAGATTGCATAATTAATTGATTAAGTTTGACAAAAAGTCAAACTTGGTCGGGTCAAAGTCAACGAAAAAGTCAACATGTTCGGGTCGGGTCCCGGACTATTTTTCTATGCTAATTATTCATATACAAGTGTATTAAAACAAGTTTCATGTGAATCGGAGGTCGGTAGCTAGTCAAACATTTCACGTTAAAAGGGACATGGAGGTCAGAATCTGTCCAGACCATTTGGCGCGCCGCGCGGGGTAGGGTGCGCGCCGCGCGACCTGTAGTTCAGCTATTTTTCTGTCTTTCAAACTATGCACGAGTCAAAACCAATTCTAACACAACTCTTGACCCGCAAACACTTATAACGCCTATCATACATCGTTGGAAAGGTATTTTGACGAGGAATGCAACTAAACACATATCATCAATCAAACTTCCACTTATAACAACCAAAAACCACAATTAAACATTCATAATCAAAGTTCAAGTTCCAAAAACGCATTTTATGATTCGGGCAACCAATTTACATGTATGTTATGCCGTTTCGAAGATAATCAAACACACATTGCAACAAAACACTTAACAACAATATCTCATAGCATTTGACGCATCAAAAGTTCATGTAAAGCTCATCAAACCCTAATCCAAGTTCACAAAATCATTAATCGTGTTCTTGGAGTTTCCTTAATCAACCTATACATCAAAACGAAGCTAAAGATACTAGTAACACTTTTAAAACATGCACTTTAACAATCTAACAACATTTGATCATCCAAAATCAAGGATTTAGCAAGTAATTTTCATATTGAACTAGTTACACCAAAAACAACGAATCGAGCATACAAATTACATACACGACATCACAATGAGCCATAGACGCTAATTAACAACTTTATAAGTCAAGAACACGAATTTAAAGAAATCTAGTGTTTTAGAAATGTTACCCAAATGAGATGAAGTTGGTACCAAAACGAAGAGGAAGTTGTAAGGAGCTCAAATATGTAATTTGTTTTGCAAAATACCCGCTAGATCATAAATGGATGATGAATCTTTGTGTTTGGAGTTAGAGAGAAAATGGAGGAAGTAATAAAAATGGAGGAGATGATAATGAAAGGGTGGAAAGGGTTTGACCCTTTGACCTAGTCAAAGGTTTGAACCCTTGGCAAGTTTGGTCCCTCAACTATGAATCGGGTGCGGGAATTACCCGAACGAATTATTTTAAATTTCACGGGAGTACGGGAGATATTAAATTCCGATAACGAGAATATTTAAAATGTTACTTAACAAAGGATACGAATCTAGATATGAAGGGTACTATTTAAAAAGAAAAAGACGGGCGTTAAAATAATTTAACGGAAAAATGCGGGATGTTACAATTAGTCCTACGAGATGTTGATGAAAGCAGAGTTTGGAGTACCAACACTACAGGAAAATCAGTTGCTGGTATGAATATAACTGATGATGGTAATTTGGTGTTGTTTGATGTTAACCGATCGATCGTTTGGCAATCTTTTGATTACCCAACCGATAGTTTGGTCCTGGGACAAAGACTCTTTCAAGGTCAACAGTTGGTACCTAGCGTTTCTTCAACTAATTGGACGGCTCAAAAAGGTTTGTATTCTCTTCAAGTAATTAGTAAAACAGGTTTGTTTGGTTATATTGAATCAAACCCGCCTCAAGTGTATTATAGTAACATAGTACGTGATTCAAACGCAAGTATAGAAAGGAGTTACATAAGGTTGTTAAATGGGAGTTTGTCGTTATTCATTAATTTGGCTGAGCCGAGCGATCCAGGGGATGTGATTACAATACCCCCGGCATCATCGGCTCAGTTTATGATGCCGGCTCAGTTTATGAAACTAATGCCAGATGGGCATTTGAAAGTATTCGAATGGCAAGGATCATGGGTAGAAGTTGCTGATTTATTTAGCAAGTCTCTTGACGAATGTGATTATCCTTTAGCTTGTGGTCGAAATGGCCTTTGCGGGACAAACCAGCAATGTAGTTGTCCTGTATCGAGTTCTCCCAGGATAGATTATTTTAGGGCTGTGAATGATCGGCAACCGAACCTTGGATGCTCTGAGATTACTCCTCTTACGTGTGATGCGATGCAAGAGCATGTTTTTATACGTTTATTGCAAACGCAGACATGGAAAATGTGAACATGGAGACTTGTAAACAAGCATGTCTTAACAATTGCTCGTGTAAAGCGGCTATGTTTCAGTATGGTTCAAATTCTTCAAATGGAGATTGTTATTTACCGTCTAATCTTTTTACCATGAGGAATGTTGACCCTAATGTAATTCATTACAATGCATCGGCTTTTGTAAAGGTCCAAAATGTAACATCACCTCCTTCCTCTACATCCGAAACACGAAAGGGAAAAAGTCAGGTTACTACAATAGTCGTTTCTGTCATTGGAAGTCTTTTGTCTTTGATAGTGATAGTAGGTATAATAGTAGCTAGAATTCGCAAGCGAAGACGAGATGCTAAAATGGAGGAAGAGTATATTGAAATAGTACCAGGAATGCCCACACGGTTTTCGTATGCAGAGCTGAAAACTGCAACGGAAAATTTCAGTAAAAAGCTCGGTCAAGGAGGATTTGGATCAGTTTTTGAAGGGACACTTGAAGATGGTTCAAAAATTGCCGTTAAATGTCTCGAGGGTATTGGGCATGTTAACAAGTCATTTTTGGCAGAGGTTGAATCCATTGGAAGCATTCACCATGTGAATTTGGTAAGACTTCGTGGATTTGGTGCAAGGGAATCAGAACGATTTCTCGTGTATGATTTCATGAGTAACGGTTCATTAGATCGATGGATCTACCATGGAGATCGAGAGCATGTACTCGAATGGGAACGCAGAAAGAAAATTATTCTTGACGTAGCCAAAGGTTTATCGTATCTTCACGAAGATTGTAGGCAAAAGATTATCCATCTTGATATTAAACCTCAAAACATACTTCTCGACCAAGATTTCAACGCAAAAGTTTCCGATTTCGGGTTGTCTAAGCTCATTGACAGAAACGAGACGGAAGTGATTACTACGATGAGAGGAACCCCCGGTTATCTGGCCCCAGAATGGTTGAGCTCGTCTATCACTGAAAAAGTTGACGTATATAGCTTTGGGATCGTTCTGTTAGAGATCTTATGCGGGAGGAAGAATTTTGACAAATCTCAAGCAGAAGAAAATTGGCACTTACTCGGTGTATTTCAAAAATGTTGGGAAAAAGAGACGTTGTTAGAGATTGTTGACAAGCAAAGTGAAGATATGCAAGTGCATGGCACAGAGGTCACGGAGATGATGAAGGTGGCTTCATGGTGTTTGCAAACTGATTTTACAAAAAGGCCATCAATGTCGACTGTTATTAAGGTATTAGAGGGGATGTTGAAAGTTGAGTCAAACTTGGACTACAACTTCACAGATCCAAGACTGCAGAGAACAACAGTTGAAGATGAGAAAGATGAAACACCATTGTTTCCTTCGGTTCTATCCGGGCCAAGATGACCATGAAGTTCTTTTGCATGTCTTCTATGAAATTTAGAACCGTTTTGGTATTCTTATCTAAATCAAATGTTATGTGTTTTGTTTCACGTCATGTATACTGTTAACCTGTACAAAATTGATGATGATTTAATGGATAGGTGTATTATTTGTTGGGGGTTATGTCATTGTAAAGGCACAGGCCTTGTTTGTTTCTTTTGAGCTCTTTGATTTGGAACATCGATTTTATGGAGTATTACTTATTATAAGTTATAACCTACTTTCAACAAACTATCGTAGAAGTAAGTCAGTAAGATTAATAAGCATTCATATCTATGCATAATGTGTAAGTAACTAACGCAACTCTGGCAGAAGAGAAAAAAATGATTACATGATAAGCCAGTTGCATCACAAACTAAACGCAATAAGCGAACTAAAATAAATTATTAATTAATATTAATATTAATATTAATATTAATATTAATATTAATACTAATACTAATACTATATACAATTGAGCCAAAGGGGTTACTATTCCTCAATAGTAATAGTAACTCCTTTGTCCTTTTGTATTATTTTTTTTCCAAACTATTTTCGTCTTTGTTCCACCAACTCTAACCTCCATACTTCCGGCAATGCAGCTTTTAGAACCTACGCACATAGCTTTTATACCTAAAAAACCTCATAAACTCACCCCAACTTTGAACGCAAATGCTTTCATTTTCATAGCGAATAAAAAGACACTACCTACACAAATTAACTCGCATCATATTTTCGAACGTACAATTTTTACCAGCAATCGGTCTGAAACGCACTGCCACACGCCACACACATAGGTCATCATTTATAACAATTAATTTGATACATCTAAAAAAAAATATTATACAACATAATTTGGACAGCTCAGGATAATTAATTTATTACAACCCATATAGTAATATATAACAATATGTTTCTTTGCAATAATATGTTTCTTTGCAATTGTATTATATGTTTAATATGTTAAAACGAATTATGGTCTTATAGGCTACGTTAACTGTTTTGCTACAAAAAGGTTTTACGTAAATTAGGAGTGGCCGCCGCAACGCGCTGCTGACCCTGCTTGTTTGAACCAAAGACAAATAAAACTTGGAATTAAAGCTCAGAATCAATATCCAATCACTCAAATCAGCTGCCAAAAATCATGACAACTTGATCGAGAATTCAATTTCAAATTGCTTTCGTTGAATTACAGTATAGAAACAACAACACTTGGACCTTGCTCTCAAGGTACCAACTAGGAAATTTTATCAGGGTTTCGAAATATAGTCAAATAATTAACCATTTGTTGACCTTCATTCAGAACTTGGTTATTCGTTTGCCCATATGGACCCATGTCACTTTCCAATTAATGTTTCATTATACTTTTCTGGGTGCGTAGATATGGGGTACAAGTTATAGTGGTAAACTCATATAAAACCATCCTAAAATAGCCTAGTGGTTGGGGTCATGATATCCTCATAAGAGGGTCTTGGGTTCAAACATCTTGGGGTGGTCAGGGAAAGAGTCAAAATCAATCATGGGACAGTGTGGTTAGGGCGCGTACAGTAAAAATACTACCGCTCTCGGGTATCTTGAAAAGGGAAAAGTATATCCGTCTATTATGTACACTCATATGGGAAATGCGAGTGTTTTTAGGTGGTCTCATGCAATTGAAGATTGTTGCTACAATATGTAAAAAGTAGGAAACTAGGACAAAATTCCATCTGAGTTACATATGTTTGGTCATTGAACATTATGTCTTTGTATTTCTCATAGGGTGAATGACATTTCTTCCAATTACATGGATACCGGTCGTTACATCTTTGTGTGTTTTATCTTTATAAACACGATGAAGATGTGCAATGTGGATTTCATAGGTTATCACAAGTCTTAATTTATAAAATCAGCCTTCTTAGAAATAAACGAAAAATTCAACATATTTCCTCAGAATAATAGTTTTGCAATTTAATAGCTCGGGTATGTAGCTGAGATAACAAAACACCCCACCCACCCGTTTTGCCAGTTATAAATATACCAACAGGATTTATTAATAAGAAGGCAAATGAAATAAAATTAATACCCAAAATGTCTGCAAAGAGTAGACCGAATAAAAGCAAGCCTTGTAGGATTCATGTTATGCAATGGTTTAAAAAGGCCCTTCAGCATCCCACCTGCCCACAAAAAAAAAAAAAAAATGTCTTCTTGATTGAACACTTAACTATACAATTAACTAAGATTCCTAGGTAGTTATATTTCCCCACTTGCTTTGCAAACTTCAGATATTAAACACGAGATATAAAATTAATTTTATTAATACCGATAGCGATAATTAGACTAGCTGACTACCGAAGTTTGCACTACTACCTATATAAACAAAAGTAATTGTGCTTACAAACTATCAGCTATAGCTGCAATATATTAAGATCAGTTTGATTCAAAGAAGACGCAGAAGCAGAAACATCTGGTTGATGGTTATTCACATAAGACCTATTCTGAAGAGATGGCTGTAAAGTAGCAACAACTCCATGTTTGCAATTGTTACTTGAATAATTAACAAGAAAACCACTGGTTCTTGATAATCTTTGTAATTGATATAAACTAGTTGTGGAGCCCTCGCTTCGCGCCGGGGGCTCCGTTTTGAATGCGAGTTAAAAAAAAAAAGTCTTGATCTATTTTGTAAAAAAGAATTTTTTTCCGACATCTAACATTGAAGGATTGTTCATTTTGTGAAAGTTGTTTCTTCTAGTGTTAAAGTTAGTTGATCTATTTTGTAAAAAAGAATGTTTTTTGACATCTTTTAGTAGCATTGAAGGGTTGTTCCTTTTAAGAAAGTTGCTTCTTTTATCGTTGGAGACAAAAAAAAATGTAGCACAATAGTGGCTTATGTGGGTCCTATTGTTTGAACGCAATATACAAGTCGGTAAAACGTGGTGGGTGTTATTATTCAGTATTTTTGGTGTTAGTGAAAGGATAAATAATAATTTAGAATATAGATATAAAGTAGGGGGTTCGATTTGTATTTTAATGAAAGTTAGGGGTTGAATTTGTGAAAAGTGAAAAATGAAATAGAACTATTCATAACAAATAAGACAAATTTTGTATATTAGTTATATTGGTAATGGTAATTTCTAGAAATCATCCTTGTTGCAGAGATTGAAACAGGAACTAAATGTTTTCTGCTAAATCTTCAACTTGTTCGTCAAGTATCTTATTCACAAACTGTCATACAAACATTTCATCAAACAGTTGGTGTGCAAATATAATGTACTAACAACCAAAGGGCCTTATGCTGCAACAATTACACATTCAATAAGGATGATATATTTTAAGTAAGTATATTTGATCGGGAACTGTTTGACTGATCGGAGTTATAAAGTAACTGTTATCAGTAATATTCAGTATATTCAATACCATGAAAAGAAGATGAAAAAATTGGAATTTTTAGCCTGGTTTTGAAGGCAGGCGATTTTGATTCATACGGAGGAATGAAATTAAGATGCAAATTGTGTGTCTGGGCTGTGGACATGTTTGATATGTATTCAGATTTCCGTGAACGATAGAAAGGGATACAGTCAAGTGTATAAGCAGATCATACAGGTTGACTTATCGTATACTGATTAAATTAAATAGATACATAAAACCAGCTAAGAAGTTATCTTGTACAGCAAATTTAAATTAATCTTGTAAATATATAGTTTCTGTTATGCGTATATTATCTATTAAATTTTTTCTTAATTCGTTTTAGTGAAATTCTATTTGTAAAGATCCAGTTAATAAAAGACCGAACTTCAAGGAGTTGGGAGTTGGCTTAGTGGTGGTGATCTGGTGTCCCTTACGAGATTAGGGGTTCGACTCCCACTCGCTGCAAAACTTACTTTGTTGTTACCCGTCCATTTCATGGCCTCGGAGGTTGCAAATGTCTTGTGTTCGAGACTCACCCAAGGGGGTTTTACCACACGCAATGCCCGTATGGATTCGTCGTGGGGGTTTCCTCGTGAGGGGCGGTGAGATTCTAATAGTTCGTCCAACAAATTGATCGGGTGGTGAGTTCCGACATCGCGTTTGGACTCTTGTCAGTGACTCCTAACCGGCTTTAAAAAAATAACTAGATTCGGAAGCCCGCGCGTTGCTGCGGTTCTCAATGTTTTTGTCATAACGTTTTTGCAATAACGTGTTTTGACTAAACATTTGTTGTACGCATTTAGCATTGATTATTTACTCATTTATCCCCACTATAAATTTATAGACATTTATTTTTATTATATTTTTGAGAGC
Organism: Rutidosis leptorrhynchoides; assembly: GCF_046630445.1. NCBI lineage: Eukaryota > Viridiplantae > Streptophyta > Magnoliopsida > Asterales > Asteraceae > Rutidosis > Rutidosis leptorrhynchoides. Next base: position 660,524,321 of record NC_092334.1, read on the forward strand.
AAAATATATGAAAAATTAAAGGATTTATACTCCGTAATATTGCAGTATTTTTTTGATTAAAAAAAGTTGGAAGATGCAACGGCCAACTGGACTTCGTATTTGGTAGCCACATGATTTGGTCAACAATTACTTTACTACTTTGTCTTACCCCTTTACTCTCGATTAATCGAATAGGTGGTTTCGGTCGTGAGATAAAAAATTAGTTTTCCAACCCGATATCATATTTCGCTGCGGGATGATTTTGATCGGTTAACGATAAGTTAATTATACGTAAAAGGAAAACGGTTACCGGTAATATTAACATACTCTAAAGTTTATATAGAGTATAATATAAGAATTTAATTTAATTAATGTTCGAAATATAAATCTTTATAATTTTATGTAGGTTCAATGTTTTGTGTAACACATATTGAAGCTAAAAAAAAGAATTTAAAGTGGTAATGTTTATAACTTAGAGGTTCAGTTTGTTATTTTCATCGTAAATGGGGGTGTAAATAAAAAAAAGAAAGTAAAATGGGTTGATTTCATCCACATATCCATCATACCCTATCTTTAGTACTCCGTATTCTCTCCTTTAACAGCTTATTATCCTCTCCACCGATCTTCCCCAATTTTCCATTCTCATTTTCACTACCATTATAATATCTTACACTAAAATCATAAAAAAAAAAATCAAGAAAAATTATATCGATGGTTGCGGTTGACTCGGTGGTTTGCAGTAGTTCCGACCACCTGAACTCGATTTAGTTTTTGGGTTTTTCTAACACCCCACTCTCAATAGAGTTGTACTATTTGTATGGTTAGTTGTACCGTGTGCATATTTAGTTGTAATATATATGTGAATAGCTAGTTGTACTCAAGAATGCAGGTAAGAAAAAAATTATTATTTTTGATGTTTTTTTATAATAGTAAGGTGTATGCCGACGGTGAAGGTCGACGGCGGCGTCGGCTGTTGTGATCATAACTGTTGCCGGAAGTAGCTTTCCACCGCCACTCTCGTGGTGTGTTGGGCTATTGTAGTTGTTTTTCTACAGGAGGTCCAGCGCTTGACATTTATCAGAGCCACGGTCGTGAAAAACCCGACTCAAAAACTTGACTTTTCAGGTATGTGTTTTTTCTAACCACTACCAAACCGTCCTATGTTCAGATTTGCTTATTAATCGGTTGATTTTTTAGATTTGTTTTTGTTCCTTTAATATATATGTTTATCGTTCCCCCCCCCCCCCAAATCAGACAATTGGGTGGACTTGTGAGGTATTTGATATGCTGGGTGTCTTTTAAGTTTTCAGGTATGTTTATATATTTCATCAAACACTAAATTGCCCTTTGTTCCGGAAGTTTGTCTCATGTGTGGATCTGGATGTTTTTTCTTTAGATCAGATTTGATGGTGGTTGAAAGTTGTGGACGGTGACGGTCGTAGCCGGCCATGAAGTGGCTGATGGTGGCGGTTGCAGGTGGTTGGTGGACATGGAATACTGGTGTAGATGGAAAAGAGACCCAAAAATTAATAAGTTCATGGTTTTTTTTTCTTTTTTTTTTGAATATATGTAAAAAGACGAATATTAACTGGTGGTCGTTGTATAAAATTAGAAGATTAAATAAATTATCTCAAAAAAAAAAAAAAAAACTACTGTAGCTACAGTGCGCTACAGTAGCTACAGTGTTTTTGGGTATGTGGCGGGTTATGATTGAAGGGTGTTGTCCATATTTAGTATATAGTATTGATCGGTTGATTTTTAGATTTGTTTTTGTTCCTTTAATATATATGTTTATCGTTCCCCCCCCCCCCCCTAAATCAGACAATTGGGTGGACTCGTGAGGTATTTGATTTGCTGGGTGTCTTTTAAGTTTTCAGGTATGTTTATATATTTCATCAAACACTAAATTGCCCTTTGTTCCGGAAGTTTGTCTCATGTGTGGATCTGGATGTTTTTTCTTTAGATCAGATTTGATGGTGGTTGAAAGTTGTGGACGGTGACGGTCGTAGCCGGCCGTGAAGTGGCTGATGGTGGCGGTTGCAGGTGGTTGGTGGACATGGAATACTGGTGTAGATGGAAAAGAGACCCAAAAATTAATAAGTTCATGGTTTTTTTTTTCTTTTTTTTTTTGAATATATGTAAAAAGACGAATATTAACTGGTGGTCGTTGTATAAAATTAGAAGATTAAATAAATTATCTCAAAAAAAAAAATAATAAAAAATAAAAACTACTGTAGCTACAGTGCGCTACAGTAGCTACAGTGTTTTTGAGTATGTGGCGGGTTATGGTTGGAGGGTGGTGTCCATATTTAGTATATAGTATAATATAATAATAATAATAATAATAATAATAATAATAATAATAATAATAATAATAATAATGAAAGACTGGCTCACAATTTTCAGTTGGCTCAGTCCCTCATAATATAGTAGAAAAGTTTACATTCTTCAACGATTCCTTCTAATTTTAGCCCGTAGTTCCTATTCTTGTCTTGTTTAGTTTCACCATCGTTGGTCTTCAAAAGAGTTCCCAAAAGATCATCGTTATCACATTTCCCAGCTTTCATCAAAAGTAAACGCTTGTCGATAATACTCTTGATCGAGGCTCTCACCTTCTGGTCCAAATCTTTCATTTTTTTGTTGCACTCTGTTGGCAAGAACCTACAAAATCACATGATTTTGTTATTGTTATTAATACAGAGAAATGTATAGTGGGCATGTTTGAAAATGATATTGGGAAGCTCAGCACGTGGTCTTATGAATATGAACAATGAATAATGAATATTAAATATAACAAGAACAAGAAAACTTCAACTTACTTCAGTCAGCTTTCACATAACTTTAACTTATAATATTATTACATATATAAAAATATAAATATAAAATATAATATAATAGTAGATCTTATATTATTACATAGATTTTCATCTTTTATAGTTGGTTTGGCAAGCTTTCTTTTGGTTAGTTTAGTTTTGCTCCGCATTTTCGGTTTGTATCTTTCTAGGAGGTTTCATTTTTTTGATGAACCTTCTATTGTTTTATATTAGTTCTCCGTTTTTTTCCGAAAAAAAAAAGTAGATCTTATATCTGATACGGAGTATTATATTTGAAGTCATGAAGCATCTTCATCAATTCAAAGGTTCTTATGTGTTTTGTTAGTTATGAGTGAACCAAGGATGATTTCTTGTTATAGTTTTGCCTTATTTATCATCTTAAACTTAAATAACTACTCAGTCACAGCACAGCCCTTTGATTACCCAAACCCAATTGCAAACCTTTCCACTACATGGACTAACATTGATTCTGCACCTCATTCTGTTAACTTCTATGGTGGGTCAAAGATCCGAGTCATCCTGTTTAGAGGAACATTCGGGCCAAGTTTCGCTTGCGGTTTCTACTGCAACGGAGACTGCACGTCGTATCTCTTTGCAGTCTTTATCGTTGAAACGGACAGTGAGGAAGGTATATCCCAATTTGGTACAGAGCCTCAAGTAGTTTGGTCTGCTAATCGAGACGATCCAGTTAGTGATGGCGCAACACTGAATTTAACTTCAAAGGGAGAATTAGTACTACGAGATGTCGATGGAAGCACAGTTTGGACTACCAACACTACTGGAAAATCTGTTGCTGGTATGAACATAACTGATGTTGGTAATTTAGTGTTGTATGACGTCAACCGATCAATTATTTGGCAATCTTTTGATTACCCAACTGATAGTTTGGTCCTGGGGCAAAGACTATTTCATGGAAAAAAGTTGGTACCAAGCGTTTCATCAACTAATTGGACGACTCAAAAAGGTTTGTATTCTTTTCAAGTCAGTAAAACAGGTTTGAATGCTTATATTGGATCAAACCCGCCTCGCAGCTATTGGGGTTACTCAGTACGTTATTCAAACGCAAGTATAGATAAGAGCTACGTAAAGTTGTCAAACGGGATTTTGTCGTTATTCATTGAGACCGCTGAGCCAAGCGATTCAGGCGATGGGATTAAATTACCCAATGCATCGTCAGCTCAGTTTATGAAACTAATGCCAGATGGGCATTTGAAACTATTTGATTGGCAACAAAGGTGGATAGAAGTGGCTGAATTATTCAGCCCTTTTCTTGGAGAATGTGATTATCCTTTAGCCTGTGGACGAAATGTCCTTTGCTCGACTAATCAGCAATGTAGTTGTCCCAGCACAGAATATTTTAGGGCTGTGAATGATCGACAACCGAACCTTGGATGCTCTGAGATTACTCCTCTTACGTGTGATGCGACGCAAGACCATGTTTTTGTTGACCTTGAGAATGTGAAGTACTTCACGTTTATCGCAAATGCAGACATGGAAAAGGTGAATGTGGAGACTTGTAAACAAGCATGTCTCAAAAATTGTTCGTGTAAAGCGGCTATGTTTCGGTATGGTTCTAATTCTTCGGACGGAGAGTGTTATTTACCGTCTGATCTTTTTACCATGAATACTGTCGACCGTGATTCAAACTACAATGCTTCGGCTTTTGTAAAGGTCCAGAAAGTACAAATACGAAAGGGAATAAGTCAAGCAACAACAATAGTCATTTTAGGCACTGCAAGTGTGTTGTCTCTGATAGTGGTTGTAGGAATCGCAGCTGCTAGAATACGCAAGCTGAAAAAAAATGATAAAATGGGGGAAGAGTATATAGATATAGTACCAGGAATGCCCACACGGTTTTCATATGAAGAACTGAAAACTGCAACAGAGAATTTCAGTAAAAAGCTCGGTCAAGGAGGATTTGGATCAGTGTTTGAAGGGACACTTGAAGATGGTTCAAAAATTGCCGTAAAATGTCTTGGGCAGGTTAACAAGTCATTTTTGGCTGAGGTTGAATCCATTGGAAGCATTCACCATGTGAACTTGGTAAGACTTCGAGGATTTTGTGCATGGAAAACAGAACGATTTCTCGCGTATGATTTCATGAGTAATGGATCATTAGATCGATGGATCTACCCTGGAGATCGAGATCACATACTTGATTGGGAATGCAGAAAGAAAATTATTCTTGACGTAGCAAAAGGTTTAGCGTATCTTCACGAAGATTGTAGGCAAAAAATTATCCACCTTGATATTAAACCTCAAAACATACTACTCGACCAAGATTTCAACGCAAAAGTTTCTGATTTCGGGTTGGCTAAGCTCATAGACAGAAATGAGACTGAAGTGATTACTACAATGAGAGGAACCCTTGGTTATTTGGCTCCAGAATGGTTGAGCTCGGTTATAACTGCAAAAGTTGACGTTTATAGCTTTGGGATCGTTCTATTAGAGATCTTATGTGGGAGGAAGAATGTTGACAGATCTCAGCCGGAAGAAAGTTATCACTTACTTGAAGTCTTTCAAAAATGTTGGGAACAAGAGACATTATTAGAGATTGTTGACAAGCAGAGTGAAGATATGCAGGTGCACGCTACAAAGGTCGCGGAGATGATGAAGGTGGCTTCATGGTGTTTGCAAACTGATTTTACAAAAAGGCCATCCATGTCAATGGTTATTAAGGTACTAGAGGGGACGTTGCAAGTTGAGTCCAACTTGAACTACAACTTCACAGATGTAAGACTCCATAGATCAATAGTTGAAGATGAGAAAGATGAAACACCATTGTTTCCTTCCATTCTATCTGGGCCAAGATGAACACGCGGTTAGTGTAATTGTGCACGACGTTTATGAACATTATTTCCGTTTTAATAATTCTTATCCGGATCAAATGAACTGTTAGTTATTTATGTGTAAATCTAGCTCAACCAATAGCCAATCAGATGGGAATCATAATGCTGATTGGCTCCTATTGGGACTGTGTTTAGGATCTAACAATTGTAATTTGGTATTGATTACCAAATTATGTGTTTGGGACTGTGTTTAGGATCAACAAATGAACATTATTTATGTGTTAATCGTTGTGATGAGTGTCTTCTCCTGGTTTTGTCTTTGTTCTTCCTTTGATAAATATGTTGTTGTGATAGCATATTTGCTTGTGTAACTTCCTTGGATATAGTAGAATTATCTCCATCCTCCTCTGGCTTTGTGGCTAGAGTTGTGTCTTTCTTTAATTAGTGGCTTTGTAACCTTCACTGAATTTTATAGCGTTTTTAGGCGAGTCGGGACGGGCTAGTCCAGTAGTCCCCAAACTGACGTGTCGAATCTGATCGTGTTCATCTTCAACCAAAAACAATACTGATTTGAGCTCCAGGACGATTCAGACTGATATAGCGAAAACTAAAAATGCAGTTGTGTTCTAAATGATCTCATGAAGCTTTCCGGAAAGTATCAGATCCTAACAACATGAATCGAGTTCGAATTTCAAGGTCAAACTTCGAATTAAAAAGTCAACTGCATTCTTATGATTCAAATTCGCGTATTGAGTGATGTTGCAGGCTATGAATTCGTATGTTGAGTGTTATGTGGAGTATTTTCAACATGTTTCATGAAGAAATCCTTATCTGAAACACCTTGAAATTCGATTTGAAGTTTATGTTCTTCGTGATTCTGATATTGTTCTTCGAGAGCTGCTTGCTTTATGGATATATGTCACAGTGTCACACTCGCATATAATATTGTTATATGCTCAAGTACAATATCAGTTGATCAGAGATGCGTAGAAGATGATGTCGAGTGTTTGGGCAGTGATTCATCAGATGAAGACAAAGTATGTAATTTCATCACTTCACTATGTCTTCTGTCTTTACAACAAGAGTTGAAAAATTCGACATTCTTAAGATGGGTTGATTTGGATTCTATTATTTTTCAAGTGGTGTAAACATGCCAAATTAAAATAAAAATTAGTTATAAAGAGGAATGGGTGAAATTAAAATTAAATTAGTGATAAGGGGAATGGGTCAAATTGATTAGAAGTGCCGAAAGTCTGTATCTGATGCATACAACCTCTTAACACTTTTATCAAATCGTAGTCCTTTTCTTGAGCAAATTAAAAATCGAAATTCTTTTCGAGCTTAGGCAATTTGGGGGTTACCTTGATTGTCAAATTAACTTAGGTGACCTTTTCGGGCCATTTGCCCTTAAACTTATGATATTTATCTATGTACAACTTACAGCTTCATGTATACAGCATGTTAGAACACAATGAACACATTACATTTTTAAGCTTTCATGAACAACACTTCTAAATCAGCCAAAAACTGTTCATATAACACAAGGACTAAGATTAGTATATTACCAGTAATCAAAGAGTGCATGAAAACGGGTAGTAATCAATCAAATAGTGGAATTAATTAACACAACTTTCATTCACATAACACAACAATGACTAAGATCAGTACATTACCAGTATTCATGATTCCCTCAAACAGTACTCAAGGTTAAAACGAGTATAATCACAAGTGAGATTCGAACCAATCAAGCATTTGTTCGGATTGCAAACTCGTCATTTCATGGTACGCAAAAGCAAGATTCAGTTCTTCTTGAATGTAATCAACATAGAGCTTATTAGGTAAACTAATGTTCCTCTCGTTCATGGCTTCTTTCCAAGGTATCACCCGCCCATCGTCTATCAAATAACCTTTTTTGTTAATAAATCCTTTATCATTAAACAAATTAAACAACTCTACCGAAATCTTAACGTCAAGTCCCGGAACCCTATCAGCAAGAAAATTCGGTGATAAAGCCAACTCTTTGCATTGAACTTCAGCAACATCTACACCTTCCCTTTTCAACATTTCAAGATTCACATCGATTATCTTCTTCCTAACTTCATCTTTCGGCATGTGAACAAAAAGTGTAGGCGGGTAATCTTTTGAAACGTCAATTCGATCAAAAACGCCTTCAGCAATCATAATAACAGTACTACTAAACTTCATCCTGTTCGCAAGCATTGATACAAAATAACCACCAGATGACGCCCCTAAAGCTACAATTGGCAAATTTTCAAGATTTTGTTTCTTGATCCAAAACTTAATAATTCGTTCCACAACAACCGGTTCCTTCATCATTGACCAACATTTACCTTTACTCGAAACCGCAACAACAGCAAAGTTTCGAGCAAGAGCTTCGAGAACAATTAGTCTTTCTTCAGGCAAACCAACACAATGATCACAATTTATAGATTTATCCCAAAAATTAGCAGCCCTACCATTACACCCATGAGCTAAAAACAGAACCGATTTGGGGGAATTGGGTATTTGCCAAATCACTTCAGTCTCATTCAAGATTTCAACTTTTGGGTCAAATTGAATCAGATCAGTCTGTTTTTGATTGATTAAACCTAATTGTGAAGTGGGCTTGTGTTTATCATTTCCAAGAATTAGTAGTATTACAAATAGTAAAGTAGTAACAGTAATGAGAAAAGGTAACTGAAAATTAGGTAATTTAGTGAATCGTTTATGCCATTTGATACTATCTCTGTTATACATACCTGTATTCAAAAAATGATTTTTTTGGTAGCCTTGTCCCTTGTGTGACGGTGAATGGTGATTTCGCTTCGATTTGTGTAGTAACTGATCGTAAAATTGAGAGCGATGAACTGTTATTATATTATACAGTAGTGTTCTATAAAGTGCAAATATGGAAATTTTCACTGGGGCTAATTTTTTTTTTTTAAACACGGGAATTTTTTTAAGATTTTGTACCAAAATATAGAGTTTTTTTGAATAAATTTGAAAGTTTTTTGAACAAAATACGAAAGTTTTGAGGCCAAATATGAAAGTTTTGGAGATAATATAAAGGGTTTGGGCAAAAAAAAATTCACCGAGGACAAAATTAAAGAATCGAAAAAATTTGCATTAAAAATTACAAATCCAGTGGAGGCGGCCCCGCCATACCCCTTCATAAGTTCGCAGCCTGCTACTATGCTAGTACATAGTGAACGTTTGATTTAACCGTTCAAGAATTTAGTAGTTGAAGAAACCATAGTGTTGTTTCACATGTTAAATCAGTTCTTTAAAGTTGTTATACGGATTAATCCATCTAAAAGTAATATGGTACTCGATAGGCCCATGTCTCATCAAAACTTAGGCATCTCTTCAGCGTTAAGCGTAATATTAAATCATTTTTATTTAGCATATTATTACCAATATAACTAATAGACAAAATTTGTCTTGCTTGTTATAAATAGTACTATTTAATTTTTTACTTTTTACAAATCTAACCCTCTACCTTTCATTAAAATACAAATTGAACTCCCACTTTATAGCTATATTCTAACTTATTATTTATCCCATCACTACCACCAAAAATACTGAATAATAACACCCACCAAGCTTTACCGACTTGTACATTGCGCTCAAACAGTAGGACCCACATAGGCCACTACTGCGCTACATTTTTTTTTTCTCCAACGATAAAAGAAACAACTTTCTTAAAAGGAACAACCCTTTAATCCTACCAAAAGATGTCGAAAAACATTCTTTTTTACAAAATAGATCAACTAACTTTAACGCTAAAAGAAGCAACTTTCACAAAAGGAACAACCCTTCAATGTTAGATGTCGAAAAAAAATTCTTTTTTACAAAATAGATCGACTTTTTTTTTTAACTCGTATTGAAAACGGAGCCCCCGACGCGAAGCGAGGGCTCCACAACTAGTTTATTTCTAATATCCAAATGACATATGATACTTGATGACTTAACATTTATTTTTAAACCATTCAAGTTTGAAACACTCTCTTAATCATTAAGTGCATAAATTCCTTTAACATCGTACTAAAATTATATTCAAAACGTTTATTATCAAACAAGTATATCAAATTTTTAATTATGTAAAAGTTAAAAGATAATTTTAATTCATTCATATTATTTATTCAAAATAATTATCAAATAGTTAATTGTCATTCAAAACTAAGTTTCTTTGAATCATTCAAATTTATCAAACACACCCTTAAATTTGAAATTACTTAGAGCATCGATATGATCATGTTCTCGTTTAGTTCTCACATTCCGTTTTGAAGTAAAGTTGGTTATTACTTTTATTTCCTTCAATTAGATCCACTATCCTAAAGGGCAAAATCCTCCTCCTAACATGTCCAAATCATCTTATTCTCAACTAACTTGATAAAGATGTTTAAGGCTCATAGATCCGCCGTAAAAAAAGCTCTCTACCGAATATGATTTTACCACGTGTGTATCTTAGCATCCTAATTTATGTAATTGTTATGAACTTACTGAATTCAAATGAATCGAGAAAGTTCTTCGAAACAACCTGAAAGCGTCAAACAGAGACTCAGCTGCGAAATTAAATCAAAATGGAACTATATTGATATTAATCAAATGATAGTTCAATATTACAAGAAAAGAGGGAGAGAATTGAGTTTACACACTTACAATTTCGTAAGCTGTAATACAATGATTTGATCTAGTATTTATACTACTCAAGAAATAACTACTACAAACTGATTCTGTATAGACACCATGGCTTCCAATCTGTTCTCTCAGTTATACCCGTAAGTTTGGCACATGTGAAGGGTTGGACTCATAACAACAACTTTTATCCTCCTTTTTTATTTTTTATGGGCCACAGGGCCGTCCTGTCAATTTTATGGGCCCTGTTCGATAAATAAACTTGGGCCCTTTATATACGAAATTTTTCTGTATTTTACTGAATTCAATAAATAAAAGTGGGCCCTTTGAATTCTAGGTTGATTATGTTTTCTATTTTTTAAAATTTTACCCTTTTAATTAACAAATGAATCTAGATATGTAACATTGGGCTAAAAATTTTGGGCCCCTAAATATATTGGGCCATATGCTGCCGCACGCCTTGCACGCCCTAATATCCGGCCCTGATGGGCCAGTTTCTGCCCATCCCTAATCATCATGTTTGTGGTCTAAGCTTGAGGTGCTTTGATGTTATAAGTTAGAAAATATAATTGATGATCCGAGAAACAACTTTCATAGAAAATATTGAATGCAAATTTATATTATAGTTCTTGAATATATAGATCTAACATACTTAATAAGCAACAACATGTAATACTCAAAGTAAATTGCGCAGTTAAAGTTTGCGTAAGCTCAAGTAAGCACCCAACTGAGGTTGAAGTGACAGGACAACATGTGGAGCATGTGAATACAATGGTGATAATGATGGAAAAATAGTCACAACGGGCAATCTACAAAACGAAAACAAACATCCGTTTGACAAACATTTTCCGACCCGTATGAACCGTGAGGAAACTAACAAATAAGGTATACCACAATCACCACAAATCAGCCCCAATTCTGTCCCAAATCAGCAAATACGAAATAAATAAGCACACACAATACACACGAGACTTTTTACGTGGAAAACCTCTCAAAATCGAGAGTAAAAACCACGGGACTCGTAAGCCACTTAAATTCCACTATCATCAACAAGAGAGCAATAAAATAATCCTTCTCTAGATCAACTAGAGGTATACAACATCATCATACTCTTGAACTACAACAATCAACAAGTATATGAAACAATTAAAGACAAAAGAGGAATGATTTCACCCAAAAACTGCAGTCTGATCTAGAAGCTATAACTCGAGCTACAGACCTCTTTAGACGAATTCAACGGTTGAAAACCTTGGAACTGATGTCAGAAAGACACAGCTCAAATTTGATGAAGATCCAACGGTTAGATCTCCGGGGATCGTCTATGTTCTGACCTGCTATTTTCAAAAACGGGAATGGAATATCTCACTCTTTTTCTTGATCTCTCTGATCTCTCGTATGACCAAAATAGCTGCACACTTGAAGTTTAAAATGCCCTAGAATGATTGACTAAGTCAACTAGCATCTTGGGCCTATTTTGTTGGGCTTTGAACATTGGGCTATAACTTCCTCATTTTGAAAACCAAATAAAAACTCAACAAATCTCCCCCTTTCCAATTATGAGGAAGGGATCGCCATCCCGACGATCGAGCAACATACCTTAAGCTTCTCACTTGCTAAAGCCTTTGTGAACATGTCGGAACCATTATCATCGGTGTGAACTTTATCAAGTTCAAACGAACCATCTTCAAGACGTTCTCTAATCCAATGATACCGTACATCTATATGTTTTGTCCGCTTATGATACATAGAATTTCTAGCCAAATGAATCGCACTCTCATTATCACAAAGAACCACATATCGTGATTGCTTAAACCCAAGGTCTTGTAGAAACCTTTTCATCCACAATAGTTCTTTGCATACTTATGTTGCTGTCATATACTCAGCCTCGGTTGTAGACAATGCAACACACTTTTGTAACCTTGATTGCCATGAAACTGCTCCCCCTGCGAAAGTCATCAAATATCCAGAAGTGGATTTCATGTTATCTTTGTTTCCTGCCATATCTGAGTCTGTATAACCAACAAGCATCGGCTCTCCATTTCCAAATGTGATACCCAACTTTGAAGTACCTCGTAAGTATCTCATAATCCATTTAACTGCTTCCCAATGCTTCTTACCCGGATTTGACATAAACCGACTAACAACACCTACCGCATGAGCTATATCAGGCCTAGTACACACCATAGCATACATCAAGCTACCAACAGCTGAAGCATATGGAACTTTGTCCATCTCCTCAACATCCTCCTTTGAAGTAGGGCAATCTCTATCTGTTAGCTTAAAGTTGTTAGTAAGAGGGGAACTAACCACTTTAGCATTCTTCATGTTGAACTTACTAAGCACCTTTTCAATGTATTGCTCTTGTGATATATGTAACGTCTTAGCACCTCTATCTCTAGAAATCCGAATGCCAAGAATCTGTTTTGCTGGCCCCAAGCCTTTCATAGCAAAAGACTTGCTCAATTCTCGCTTCAACTGTGCAATTCTTTTAATATTTTTACCAACAATCAACATATCATCAACGTATAACAACAATATGATGAAATCATCATCACCAAACCTCTGAAAGAAAACACAATGATCTGAAGTTGTCTTTCGGTAGTCTTGCTTTCCTATAACCGACTCAAACTTCTTATACCACTGTCTCGGTGCTTGCTTCAACCCATATAGACTTTTCTGAAGTCTGCAAACATAATTTTCTTTACCCTTAACCCGAAAACCTTCAGGTTGCATCATGTAGATTTCCTTATCCAAATCACCGTGAAGAAAAGCAGTCTTGACATCCATCTGTTCAACCTCAAGATCAAGACTAGCAGCTAACCCAAGAACCACTCGAATAGATCCCATCTTCACAACCGGTGAGAAAATCTCATCAAAATCAATACCCTTTTTATGGCTGAATCCTTTAACGACTAACCTAGCTTTGTACCTTGGTTGTGAAGTAAGCTCATCTATCTTCACTTTGAATACCCATTTGTTTTTCAAAGCTCTCTTGCCTTTGGGTAACTTCACCAGCTCATAAGTATTGTTCTCATATAAGGAATTCATCTCATATTGCATGGCTTCACCCCACTCTTTCTTATGCTCATCTTTTATAGCTTCTGCATAACACTCTGGTTCTCCCCCATCAGTGAGTAATACATACTCATCAGCAGAATATCTGACAGAAGGATGACGATCTCGGGTAGACCGCCTAAGTGGGACAAATGAGGGAATATCTGGTACTGGAATCTCTACCTGCTCCGGAGCATAATCATCATCAGTACCATGTTCATCATTATGAACATCATTTCCAACATGTTGTGGAGTAACTGGATCTAAATCAACAAGATCAGCACTAGGTTGAAGAACTGAATCTGTCTTATCAACATCTTTTGTGACGCCCCGTACAAAACCATCCAACATGTTGTGGAGTAACTGGATCCAAATCAACAAGATCAGCACTAGGTTGAAGAACTGAATCTGTCTTATCAACATCTTTTGTGACGCCCCGTACAAAACCATCGTGTACAATTCGTCAACAACAGGATCTTTACACGGTCAAATACTATATGCTGTTTGAAAACCAGTTTGCATTCATAAAAAGACATAGCGTTTACAAAAGATAACGTGACACAAAGGTCGTTACAAAGTCATTATTTTTGAAAATAACATAAGTTACGAATGCAAAAGAAAAGTTTCATAATTGAGACATCTCTAAGTTATGCAGCGGATATCTAACACAGCAGATCCTTAACAGCAAGTCTAAACAGCATGACAGTAAGTCTAACAGCGAAAGCAACAAACCTCTAAGCACCTGAGAAAACATGCTTAAAAAAGTCAACAATAATGTTGGTGAGCTATAGTTTAAATTGTAACAGTAATATAAGATTGACCACGAGATTTCAATGTTTCAAAACAGTATGAAAAGTATATGTATAACCGCGGGCACATGGTAACTAGACTTAACGTAAATATAAATATCACCCCCTAAAAGTACACCTGGCGAGTGCGTATGTCCTCGAAGTATTAAACACCCGTTAAGTGCTAGCGCGACTAGCCCGAGAGGGGATGTCAAACCCTATGGATCCATATCTAATATTCGCGTCTACCGGTTCAAAAACTAATAGTTAAACGTTAACGTGCTAAGGGGAATCGTTATGCCGTTGTATAACCCACACATATGTAAAGTTTAAGTACTCGTGTCAAATAAGTAAAACATAAAAAGCGCATGTATTCTCAGTCCCAAAAATAGTATAAGTATAAAGGGAAGCTATAACTCACAGTGAATAAGCAATACAAGTCGATACGAAAGTGTGCAAGTAGTAAGTCGGTCTGAAAGGTCGTCAACCTAAATCAAAGGTTACTAGGTCAGTAGGTTGTCTTTATAAGTTCTATTAGTGCATAAAATAAGTTTAAGTGTCATCATCATCATCATCATTCATCATCATAAAAGCTAAGTAAGTTTGACAAGAATAGAGATCGAAACAATAGGCTGACTTCGGTCAGCTGTTACGACCACTACGTAAATCGAAAAGATGCGTAGTCAGTGGATATGGCTCCGTATATGAGTCCCCTAACCTCTGACCAATTTTCAGAACCTAACTCGTCTTCGTTTGACCGTGGCGACGGTTTAAGTGCGAGTAGGTCAAAAATTTCAGCACAACGTTACAACGGCGTAGTGACTTTCGGAGGGCCGTAAATCCTAAACCGTAGCTCGGATTAAGACGAGGCCTAAACGAAAATTATCTACTCGAACCGAACTAATTGAAAATTAACTTTATAGTAGCCCAGATGGTCTGATCAGATACGAAAAACAGTAGGTAAGGTGCTCCGGTGGGGTTCTTAGTACTTGATGCTCATCACGGTTCTCATCCTTGATGCTTGTAGCTTCAAGTGTACAACTCGTTGATGGTTTAGCATCACTTTTGACCAAGATTCTACCATTAATACACAATATGTTAAGACCAAGTACGAAGACAACTCAATTAAGAGTCTTAGATGGATGATGAACCAAAGTTACATCATATCCTTAGTCTTAACACAATTACAAGTTTTATTTACAACTAAAGCTACAAACTTTACATCAATCAAACAAGTATGAAAATAATCTAAGTCAAATGGGGTGATGAAACCCTAAGCTAGAGAGCTTGGATCCCTTTCACACAAGTTATAAGGTTACAAAGCTAGAAAGTTTGAACCTTTAGTGTTCTTGAAGATCTTGAAGCATAAAGCTTGGATCTTTAAGTTATATGAAGATCATAAACACAAGTTTTGATCTTTATAACAAAATAATGAGATCATAAGTTAGAAAACTTAGATCCAACAAAAGATATGAAGATCCAAGCTAGAAAGCTTGCATCTTGATTGTTCTTGAAGATCTTGAAGCATAAAGCTTGGATCTTTAAGTTACATGAAGATTACAAACACAAGTTTGAATCTTTATAACAAAATAACAAGATTTAAAGTTAAAAGATATAGATCTACAAAGTGGGTGAAGATTCAAAGCTAGAAAGCTTGAATCTTCCATGTTCTTAAAAGATTCAAATCCATGTTTGAATCTACAAGATGTAATCAAGATCAAAAGCTAAAAAGCTAGACCCATGATGATGATGATGATGAATTCGTGATGATGAGAAGGAGAAGAAGAAGAAGAAGAATTCAAAATACTTACACTTTTAGAGAGAGAAAGAACTAGAGAGAATTAGAGAGTGTGTGTGTGTGTGTGAATTACAAATGAAAGTAAGTGTAAAATGGATGGAATAAGGCTAGTATTTATAGGTGAATGGGGTAAGGGGAGGGGGTTTGGGCCTTGAATTTGGAGGGGGGACAAGGGAGACAAAAGTTTGCTTTTTGGTTAATGGTTGTCTAAAGTAGGTGCTTATGTTGGGATCCCATGCAACATTAAAGATAATACTTGACACAAATGCTAGCATGTTCCCTCTAATAAATGAGCATTTGTCTTACTTATTAATGGGTCACTAGTAATTAATAAGTGGGCTAAATAAATGGGCTACTAGCTAGAGTAGGGCGGGCTTAGGTCCAACAAGGTAGAAAGTCTAACAAGACTAACTAGTAAGCATAATTAAATTACTACGCGTAATTAAGCATCTAAAACCCAAGTAATTATTATTATAAAATAATAATTAAGATTTCGTAGTCATAATATTCCAATTACGACAAAAGTTAAACGTGTACGCAGTACGCAGTTTATTCGAAACGTCAAGTGACACTAACGGTCATAAAAGTTTCCGGTGAACAAGTTAAGTATCATACATACTCTAAGGCACGTTTTAATGTATAAATGAAAGTAAACCATGTATATTAAGATTCCAGAGTATAAAGTAGCACAGTACGCACAAATACGCAGTTTCGCAAAAACACAAGGCATAAAAGCAAGTCAAAAAAGTCGGGTCGTTACATTACCCACCTGTTAATGGAAATTTCGTCCCGAAATTTGAGGAGTGACTAAAAATGGTACCGTATTTAAATAAGAAGTAGCGTATCAAGGTTCCGTGAGATTCGTGGGCTCAGAAGTGAGTTATTTACCTCGAAAGGTACTTGGGCGTATAAAAGTAAGAATAGATATATGACATTAATTAAGTCTCTTGTCCTAAGAGATCAACAAATTGATTTTGTTTCTTGCTAATACGATTATGTCATCCGAATATATATCTACAAAAGGAAAGATGATGTTTTTAGCCCTACAGGCATCTTCAGTAAGCCGGATACATGAAATACATCATGAATGTTTCTAAACTCATCTAAAACATTGAGCGCTTATGTTGCAATACAAGCTGACAGGTAGAATGGAAAACATGGTGATCATAACCATGCGATTTGATGTCTGGATAGTGTTAGCCACGGATTTTGTACTAATCTCTTAATTTCAGAAGGAGACCATAGGCATAAAGAACCCGATATTTAAGAAACGTTTCATTTGAATAAATGAATTGAAATTTTAGCCGGAAGTGACTAATCGGACTTATATGAAATGCAAGCCATAATTATTTATAGTGTCTTCAGGACGGTCTGAACGAACAATGAAGGATATCGCCCAGTTTACCATACTGCAGGTGAACTTATCCTTGGATGGAAAGAAAGCACAGTTCCATAATATAACTTTATCCATTCAGTTACATGTTGAAGTTAGGGTTATCATTAACTAGAACAACTTATAGTTGCAACCAACGAAGGAAGGAATGTGTATCTGTGTTATAGACGTTTTAAGCAGTCCCTTCCAAGGGGATAACAAGATTCATAGATTCTTAAAGTATTTAATATTACATTTTCGAAAGAAAATCGTACGAAAGGTGTGATTTTTGAACGAGAGTGAACTCTTCGTACAATGAACAAGTTGATCTGAATATATCCTTATACTTAAGGGGATGCGCGGATGAGAAGATACGTGAACTCTTGGTCCTAAAGAATGGTTTACTCCAAGTGAAAAGAATCTCCAAAAATGATTTCTTGTACCTCAATATACTGATTCATAAAGATGATGTTTACGAGGGTGTTGCGATTAGCTGTGAATTATTGAGAGTAGAAATTCGCTTAGTGCCTTTCCTACGATAGGGTGACCACCGAGTGTACCTCAGAAAAATGATTTATCGGCCCGCGTTTTTGGCAAGTCTATCCTTAAAAGGAACATTTTATGAGTGCAAAGATCTTCTAACAAATTTTATAAGACTGCCACTCAAAGTGGCTCAAGAGTTTTTAACAAAGATTTTAATAGTAAGCTTCATCCCTAACGGAGGGAGAGAAAAAGTGTGATCCCTACATGGTGTAGTCTAATACGAAAACCTTTAATAAAATCAACCGAGGAAGTTTTGAAAAACCTTTAAACGTTTGATGTGACAACATAAACAGAACGAAGTTTCTAGTAATCTTAGAAGTATGTACAACGTGCACCGTTTTGCACAAAACTGTTTGTCTTAAGTTAAACAACTCAACAAAGGAGTGATTTTTTTTAAATAGTTTGGAGGTATAACTTGGTATGTACTAACCAAAATAAGTAAGGGTAAATTTATACATATATGATTTTATAAATCGCATAAGTGACAGAAAAACTTTATTTCTTTCATTTGTCCATAAATCTTGTGAGGGCCGCACAAATACGCAACGTGTAAAAATTTTAATAAACATAGTTTTTCGTATTTCAGAGGTTACGAGTTGAAAAAGATCGAGTGAAAAATCTTTGAATCATCGGTTGAAATGTTACTAGGTAATGAAAACTAATGAATTAAATGTAATTTTAATAATTATCAGGACCTAAGTCTTTGGCCCAAAATGTTCATGTGCGAATTCGTTGCTAAAAAGTGAGGTATGAAGGATAGAGCATGAGGATGAGAAGTTAATCACTTCTTGACTTTGCAAAATGCCAAATAGGTTATGGCTAATATTAAAGTCGGAATACTGATGGTGTTAGTATCGCTAGATGAGAATCTCTTGGAACAAGTCAGGACTTCGAGTTGTGTAAGAAAGAGCATCGCTCCGACAGGTGTGGCAAATGAGATCCCTAGGGTAACGTAATAACTTTGAATGGTATAAGTGTTAGTGGATGCCCGAAGGTCTGCATGACGTGGTAGTAAGTGCCTTCATCACATACATACATACATGAATCTCTCGGTTTCGACGGTTGTAAGGTCTTCATGATGACTTGGATACGAATAAGCAACGAAAAATTTTATATAGTAAGCAACGAAAATTTTATAGAAATCGTTTAAGGTGACAATGTAAGAAATGAAACGAAGTTCTTAGTAACTAGGGTTATGTACAACATGTACTGTTCTATGTAACATATCTTTCGAATAAAAGAATGGATTTGTAAAAGTGAAAGTAAAATTTCATGTGTACTCGTAAAAATAAGTAATTATTTACTTTAACATATACGGTTTCTAAAATTTGTACGAATGACAATAAATTTATTTTTATAAAACTTTGAGAGGATCGCACAGTAAAATAATGTGTGTAAAATTTCGGCAACAAAATTTTCATATTTCAGAGACTACAAGTTGGAAAAAGCTTCATGAGTAAAAGATTTTTGAAAATTTCGGGTGATTTTTTTTTTTTTTGAGGTAATGAAAACTATTGCATGTAAATGTGGTTGATGACTATTAGTAGGGCATAAGTTCTTTGACCAAAAATGCTTAAGTGTGAAGTTGTTGCTTATAAGTGAGATACGAAAGGGAGAGTATGAGGATGAGAATTAACCTCCCATTGATTCGGAAAATTTTGAACTGGTATAACTAATATCAGAGTAAGAAGGATGATGGTGTGATTATCACCGAACAAGGAATCTCTCGGAATAAGTTAGGATTTAGAGTTGCGTAAGAATGAGTATCAAATAAGATTCTTGGGTAGTCCTAAATATAGAATTTGAATTGATGAAGTGACGGGGCACAATTTCCTTTATGTATCGAAGTTTGTCCATTACATCGGTTTCCTTTCATGGCTAGAAAGTGAGCAGATTTGGTGAGGCGGTCAATGATAATCCCGATAGTGTCATAACTGCCTATTGTTTTCGGTTGCTTCGGGATGAAATCCATCGTCATCCCTTCCCATTTTCATTGTGGGATCTCGGGTTGTTGAAGTAATCCAGATGGCTTTTGGCTCACCATTCTCGCGAGGTATACGAATAATCTTCTTACTATAAATAACTTTCGCTTTCATCCTTGAAAGCCAGTCCATTCCAACTATTTCATCAAAGCTTCCTAACTCGATGAGTATTAGGTTAACCCTAAAGTTCATTCCAACTTTTACATCAAGCTTCCTAACTTGATGAGTATAATAGGTTAATCTTAAGGTTCATTCCAACCAAATCTTATTATACTGCCGTGAAAATTTTTATCAATCTTCTCAAATAACATCTGCTTATGCGTAGGTAACTAATCTCTTCCAACTACTACTATAAAACTTCCAAGTTTTGTTGGCATGAGGTCATCTCCAAATGACCCACCTGTTAATTTTAAGGTACTACCTTAAATTACTCCTCTATCTCTGCCAGCTTACCATTAGCTTATCCTATAGAATACTTAACGCTCATGGTTGTTAATGGCTTATCAATCATAACACTAAGGTTCTTAGATATAAGGTTTCTATCGCTCTGGTATTAAACAACCTCGAGACAATAAAACGTTGTGACGAATCGTCCCCTAACTATAATCAGGATCCATGCGAGTTTCCATAATGATCGCTCTACCGCAAGTAAGTCCAAAGTTTTTCCTATTTCAGAACTTTTTCCTTAAGTATCCAGGGTGTCTATATCTATAACAAATTTTCGAGTTATCAATTCTGCAATAAAGGCCTTCCTTGTACAATATCTGAGCTACGTGGTTATTCTTTCCCTACCTCTAACAGACCATAATGCGTATACTCAAGTGGTTCCTACCAAAATTTCTCTTGAATCGCTTCATATTCCTTATATAGTAACATTGGAACTTTTGCATGATTTACTTCAATATAACCACGCTGTCCTGGCGTCATTATATTGTACTAAATCGTACGTTCATTCCAATATCACTCCATATGGTCAATGTAGCGTGATCACTCCAAGTTCTAATCAATTTCATCTAACGGTGCTTTATCTATGCTATCTCAGAACCAAATCTACATAATTAATCTCACGGTTTCTCGGCGTGGGTGCATAGGTTCCGTAGGTCATGCATCAATGCCTAAATGTCCCGAAATTTCTTCAAAATGTTCGGGTTCAGGTAACGTCGTTAGGTTCCTTTCTAGAAATTCAATGTGGGTCTCGCGTTGAGTTGTACATGTAGTAAGTAGTAATACGATATGTTTCAAGGCGACTCCCAAGTCTTTGGGTATGGCTGAGCATCAGTGGAAGACACTATGACCTTGTGAAAGGAGATGTCCTCCCGATTTCTCCGATTCCTAAGAGTGTTGGGGACCTAAGTCCAGAAGTGTCGCTAGATCGTCGAGTAGTGGTGTAGGATGAAAGAGATAAGTGACGGTCATGAAAGCTTACGGGATACGGGTCAACTCGCGGAAACTGAACATCCTTCTAATGTTCATACGTTGTACGTGGCTAATTAGAGTGAGCTCGGGGTGCGGTTACTACGACAAGCCCTCACATGTCTCCTCCTCCAAGGATCAAATTTAGTGGGTGTGTAATCTGAGGGGTACTCTTCCTAGATTGCGTGAAGTAACGTTTCGATCCCTGGAATGGTGAAACGGTAGTAACAGGTAGATTACGGTACTAGTTCTTAGGGTTAGTCGGGTGGAAAAAGGATTCAGTAAAATATCTGAACTAGGAAAGGTAAGTTTTCCAAGTCGGTACAGCGGATAGCAGGTATGAAGAAAGCACGTATTAGGCACTACAGCAACCTAGGTTGTCTAAAACATTATACAGCATGGCAATAGTAACAACGCTAAACAGAAATAACATGTGAAAGCAGATAGTAATCATGCAATAGCGGAAATAAGCATACAGCAAGTTCGCATGGCAGTAAAGATAAGCAATGGCATACAGTAATATCACATAGCAGTAAAAGTAATCAGTAGCATGCAGTAATTTTCGCAGAAACAAGTAAACTAGCAAGTTATAGATTAGTCCTATTAGTGAATCCTACTTGGTCCGGTCTAGACTCACTAATGCAACCTAATTCCCTACAACCAATGCTCTGATACCAAATGTGACGCCCCGTACAAAACCATCGTGTACGATTCGTCAACAACAGGATCTTTACATGGTCAAATACTATATGCTGTTTGAAAACCAGTTTGCATTCATAAAAAGACATAGCGTTTACAAAAGATAACGTGACACAAAGGTCGTTACAAAGTCATTATTTTTTAAAATAACATAAGTTACGAATGCAAAAGAAAAGTTTCATAATTGAGAAATCTCTAAGTTATGCAGCGGATATCTAACACAGCAAATCCTTAACAGCAAGTCTAAACAGCATGACAGCAAGTCTAACAGCGGAAGCAACAAACCTCTAAGCACTTGAGAAAACATGCTTAAAAATGTCAACAATAATGTTGGTGAGCTATAGTTTAAATTGTAACAGTAATATAAGATTGACCACGAGATTTCAATGTTTCAAAACAGTATGAAAAGTATATGTATAACCGCGGGCACATGGTAACTAGACTTAACGTAAATATAAATATCACCCCCTAAAAGTACACCTAGCGAGTACGTATGTCCTCGAAGTATTAAACACCTGTTAAGTGCTAGCGCGACTAGCCCGAGTGGGGATGTCAAGCCCTATGGATCCATATCTAATATTCGCGTCTACCGGTTCAAAAACCAATAGTTAAACGTTACCGTGCTAAGGGGAATCTTTATGCCGTTGTATAACCCACACATATGTAAAGTTTAAGTACTCGTGTCAAATAAGTAAAACATAAAAAGCGCATGTATTCTCAGTTCCAAAAATAATATAAATAAAAAGGAAAGCTATAACTCGCAGTGAATAAGCAATACAAGTCGATACGAAAGTGTGCAAGTAGTAAGTCGGTCCGAAAGGTCGTCAACCTAAATCAAAGGTTACTAGGTCAGTAGGTTGTCTTTATAAGTTCTATTAGTGCATAGAATAAGTTTAAGTGTCATCATCATCATCATTCATCATCATAAAAGCTAAGTAAGTTTGACAAGAATAGAGATGGAAACAATAGGCTGATTTCGGTCAGCTGTTACGACCTCTACGTAAATCGAAAAGACACGTAGTCAGTGGCTATAGCTCCGTATATGAGTCCCCTAACCTCTGACCAATTTTCAGAACCTAACTAGTCTTTGTTTGACCGTGCAACGGTTTAAGTGCGAGTAGGTCAGAAATTTCAGCACAACGTTACAACGGCGTAGTGACTTTCGGAGGGCCGTAAATCCTAAACCGTAGCTCGGATTAAGACGAGACCTAAACGGAAAATCATCTACTCGAACCAAAATAATTGAAAATTAACTTTCCAGTAGCCCAGGTGGTCTGATCAGATACGAAAAATAGTAGGTAAGGTGCTCCGGTGGGGTTCTTAGTACTTGATGCTCATCACGGTTCTCATCCTTGATGCTTGTAGCTTCAAGTGTACAACTCGTTGATGGTTTAGCATCAATTTTGACCAATATTCTACCATCAATACACAATATGTTAAGACCAAGTAAGAAGACAACTCAATTAAGAGTCTTAGATGGATGATGAACCAAAGTTACATCATATCCTTAGTCTTAACACAATTACAAGTTTCATTTACAAATAAAGCTACAAACTTTACATCAATCAAACAAGTATGAACATAATCTAATTCAAATGGGGTGATGAAACCCTAAGCTAGAGAGCTTGGATCCCTTTCACACAAGTTATAAGGTTACAAAGCTAGAAAGCTTGAACCTTTAGTGTTCTTGAAGATCTTGAAGCATAAAGCTTGGATCTTTAAGTTACATGAAGACCATAAACACAAGTTTTGATCTTTATAACAAAATAATGAGATCATAAGTTAGAAAACTTAGATCCAACAAAAGATATGAATATCCAAGCTAGAAAGCTTGCATCTTGATTGTTCTTGAAGATCTTGAAGCATAAACTTGGATCTTTAAGTTACATGTAGATTACAAACACAAGTTTGAATCTTTATAACAAAATAACAAGATTTAAAGTTAAAAGATATAGATCTACAAAGTGGGTGAAGATTCAAAGCTAGAAAGCTTGAATCTTCCATGTTCTTGAAAGATTCAAATCCATGTTTGAATCTACAAGATGTAATCAAGATCAAAAGCTAAAAAGCTAGACCCATGATGATGATGATGATGAATTTATGATGATGAGAAGGAGAAGAAGAAGAAGAATTCAAAATACTTACACTTTTAGAGAGAGAAAGAACTAGAGAGAATTAGAGAGTGTGTGTGTGTGAATTAAAAATGAAAGCAAGTGTAAAATGGATGGAATAAGGCTAGTATTTATAGGTGAATGGGGTAAGGGGAGGGGGTTTGGGCCTTGAATTTGGAGGGGGGACAAGGGGGAAAAAAGTTTGGTTTTTGGTTAATGGTTGTCTAAAGTAGGTGCTTATGTTGGGATCCCATGCAACATTAAGGATAATACTTGACACAAATGCTAGCATGTTCCCTCTAATAAATGGGCATTTGTCTTACTTATTAATGTGTCACTAGTAATTAATAAGTGGGCTAAATAAATGGGCTACTAGCTAGAGTAGGGTGGGCTTAGGTCCAACAAGGTAGAAAGTCCAACAAGACTAACTAGTAAGCATAATTAAATTACTACCCGTAATTAAGCATCTAAAAACCCAAGTAATTATTATGATAAAATAATAATTAAGATTTCGTAGTCATAATATTCCGATTACGACAAAAGTTAAACGTGTAAGCAGTACGCAGTTTATTCGAAACGTCAAGTGACACTAACGGTCATAAAAGCTTCTGGTGAACAAGTTAAGTATCCTACGTACTCTAAGGCACGTTTTAATGTATAAATGAAAGTAAACCATGTATATTAAGATTCCAGAGTATAAAGTAGCACAGTAAGCACAAATACACAGTTTCGCAAAAACACAAGGCATAAAAGCAAGTTGAAAAAGTCGGGTCATTACATCTTTCAACATTTGATCTTCTGAAAAAATAACATCTCGGCTTCGTACAAGTTTCTTTTGAACTGGATCATATAACCTGTACCCAAAATCATCTTCACCATAGCCGAGAAATACACATGGCTTAGTCTTCATATCGAGCTTTGACCTTTCATCTTTGGGAACATGAACAAATGCTTTACATCCAAAGACTTGTAAATGATGGTAAGAAACATCTTTGCCGCTCCAAACCCTGTTAGGAACATCAAAACGCAAAGGTACACAAGAGGTTAGATTAATAATATGAACTGCCGTATTTAAAGCCTCACCCCAAAAGGAATCGGACAACCCTGCATGTGAAAGCAAACATCTAACTCTCTCAACCAAAGTTCTGTTCATCCTCTCTGCTAAGCCATTCAACTGAGGTGTCTTTGGTGGAGTCTTTTAATGCCGAATACCATTCTCCTTACAATAAGCATCAAATCTGCCAATGTATTCACTGTCATTATCAGTCTGAATACACTTGAGTTTTTTCCCCGTTTGCCTTTCAACTAATGTATGAAATTCCTTAAACTTCTCATATACTTGATCCTTTGACTTTAAGGTATAAACCCACACCTTCCTGGAATGATCATCGATGAATGTAACAAAGTAGAAACATCCACCAAGTGTCCTAGTCTTCATAGGCCCACAAACATCCGAATGCACTAGATCAAGTATGTTCTCCATTCGAAAAGCAGAATGACTCTTAAACGCAACTCTGGTCTGTTTACCTGCCAAACAGTGAGAACACTTACTCAAATTAATATCACTAACACCCGACAACACATTTTTCTTAAACAAGATAGACATCCCCTTTTCACTCATGTGGCCAAGTCTTTTATGCCACAACTCAGTAGAATCAACATTGTCCACTGCGTTAACAATGTTCTGGATGATCTTCGGACGCGTGATGTATAATCTTGAGTCTTTCTTGCCTCTTCCCACTATCATAGAACCAAGAGTTAGTTTCCAAATACCATTACCAAAACCGTTATAATAACCATCATCATCAAGAATGCCTGTTGAAATAACATTAAGTCTCATATCCGGAACATGTTTTACATTATGCAAAACTAACTCCATTCCCGTGTCAAATTTCAAACAAACATCTCCAATACCAACGATCTTTGATAACCCGACATTACCCATCCTAGAAAATCCATAGTCACCTAGAGTGTAAGATGAGAAGTGATCTCTACAAATTGCAACATGACATGTAGCACCACTATCAACAATCCAACTCGTGTCATCATGAGTAAGATTGATTATATCATAATCAATACAAACAAAGAACTCATCTGTGATAGCGTTAACTTCAACCTTATCATCATCACCATCACTTTTCTTTTGTTTATTCTTGTCATATACCTTTTTCTTCTCATTCTTCAACTTTGGACAATACCACTTTGTGTGCCCCTTTTCATGACAATTATAATACTCAACATTAGCAAATTTACCTTTGCGTGAGCTGCTACGATGATTGCCTCTTTTACCCTGACCTCTACTATGACTTCTCCCCCGCGTTTCTGTGACCAAGATATCTGACTGTGAAGAGGAACCTTGTGACTTTCTTCTCATCTCTTCATTCAAAATACTACCCTTAGTCAATTCCATGGTGATAGTACCATTCGGTGCAGAGTTGGACAAAGATGTCCTAAAAGTCTCCCAAGAGTCCGGTAATGTACCAAGTAACCAGAGACCCTGAATCTCATCCTCAAACTTGATACCCATACCTGCAAGCTGATTTATAATACACTGATATGCATTTAGGTGATCTGTAATAGGAGTCCCATCATGATACTTCAAAGCCATCATCTGTTTAATTAAGAACAATTTGTTATTCCCAGTCTTTCGCTCATATAACTGCTCAAGCTTTTTTCATAAGGCTTTAGCATCAGTCTCCCCAGTAATATGGTTCACTACATTATAATCAACCCACTGCCGAATATACCCACATACCTGTCTATGCAAAATTTTCCATTGAGCTTCAGACTTACCCTCAGGCATACTCTCAGTAAAAACAGGTAAATAATAATCTTTCACATAAAGAAGATCCTCCATTTTACCTTTCCAAACATGATAATTTGAACCATTTAAACTAACCATCTTACTTGTATTAACTTCCATCTTTCACACAAGTCAATCAAATAACCTTAAGCTCTAGATACCAATTTGATGAGAAAATAGTCACAACTGGCAATCTACAAAACGGAAACAAACATCCATTTGACAAACATTTCCCGACCCGTATGAACCCGTGAGGAAACTAACAAATAAGGTATACCACAATCACCACAAATCAGCCCCAATTCTGTCCCAAATCAGCAAATATGAAATAAATAAGCACACACAATACACACGAGACTTTTTACGTGGAAAACCTCTCAAAATCAAGAGTAAAAACCACGGGACTCGTAAGCCACTTAAATTCCACTATCTCAACAAGAGAGCAATAAAATAATCCTTCTCTAGATCAACTAGAGGTATACAACATCATCATACTCTTGAACTACAACAATCAACAAGTATATGAAACAATTAAAGACAAAAGAGGAATGATTTCACCCAAAAACTGCAGTCTGATCTAGAAGCTATAACTCGAGCTACAAACCTCTTTAGACGAATTCAATGGTTGAAAACCTTGTCACTGATGTCAGGAAGACACAGCCCAAATTTGATGAAGATCCAACGGTTAGATCTCCGGGGATCGTCTATGTTCTGACCTGCTATTTTCAAAAACGGGAATGGAATATCTCACTCTTTTTCTTGATCTCTCTGATCTCTCGTATGACCAAAATAGCTGCACACTTGAAGTTTAAAATGCCCTAGAATGATTGACTAAGTCAACTAGCATCTTGGGCCTATTTTGTTGGGCTTTGAACATTGGGCTATAACTTCCTCATTTTGGAAACCAAATAAAAACCCAACAGATAATTCAAAAACAAATCGTTGGAGAATCATAGCAATTGTCATCTTTGCTTCCAACATCGCAAAATTTTGTCCAATGCATATACGTGGTCCTCCTGAAAATGGGACGTAACATGCTTGTCCCCCTGTCACCTTTGCAACGCCTTCAGAAAACCTTTCGGGATTGAATTCGTTCACATCATCACCCCATATATCACGATCATGGTGCAAAAGCAAAACATTTATTTGGAGGAGAGTTCCGGCAGGTAAAGTTATGTCTCCTAATTTGGTTTTCTTATGTACCATTCGTCCTAATTGGATTACCGGTGGATATAGCCTAAGAACTTCACTGAAAATCATGTTAACCTGATACACAAGAAGAGTAATATAATTAGATGCAATTATTCAGACCCATTTACCTAAATATGGGTCAGTTTGGTTCATCTTTATTTTAAACGGGTTAAATGGGTCAGACTAAAAAAGGATACGGTCAAGTGTCTTGAATTATCTTACATCGATTAAATAGATAAAACCAGCTACCTATATATTTTGTACAACAAAATTAAATTATTCTAGTAAATATATAGCTTCTCTTATGTGAATATAATCTATTAATATTATTTTTAATTCGTTGTAGTGAAATTCAGATTTGTAATGATCCAAGTAATGAAAGATCGACTCACAATTTTAAGCTGGCTCAGTCCCTCATAATACGGTGGTTTATCACCGAAGACTTGTAAAACTTCATCCCTAGCACGTGTTTGCCAATCCGTGTGCTGACTCAGTAAAACTATAGTCCAAACCAATAAATTTAGTGTAGTCTCTTGTCCCGCAAGGTAGAAAAGTTTACATTCTTCGATGATTTCTTCAATTTTTAGCCCGGAGTTCCTATCCTTGTCTTGTTTAATTTCATTGTCATTGGACTTTAATAGAGTTCCCAAAAGATCAGCGGTATCACATTTCTCAGCTTTCATTAAAAGTAAACGCTTGTCGATAATACTCTTGATTGAGGCTGTAACCTTCTGGTCCAACTCTTACATTTTTTTGTTGCACTCTGTTGGCAAGAACCTACAAAATCACTTGATTTTGTTATGGTTACTAGGATTATTTCAAGATAGTCTAGTACTCATATCAGGTCTCACGTTTAAACTTTAATCTCACTGGCACCATAACAACTTGAGGTGGCCACAGAAAGTTGTCGGAAACGGTCACGGGGCAACCCAGTTAAGTCGCTTACATCCAAGTAAAAGATACTCCCCTCTCCGGGCAACCAAAACAAGAAAATCTTATCCAGTTAGCATTTTATTTTATTATTGTTAATAGGACGTGGGGGTGTTTCACATTGTTTAATTTAATTATTTGAACAAGTCTGTTTATGGATAGGCTCACCTTAATCCTGGAATGTAAGCCGATTGGGCAAACTTTAAAACCAGCTGTATCATTTTCTGTTGAAGTTCAACTATCTTTTTCCCTTCTTCAAAATTATCACCGAATACTACACGCGAAATCACATCATTGGTCATATCTTGAAGATAGGGCCACACATCAACTTCGCACGAGCTTTTATCCGTTAACATCCCTCCCCATTTGTCAATCATCTCATTGCAGCTCATATAGAATACAGGTACAACATGCTATATGAACGCACCAAACAATAAAATGAAATGACAATCAAATATTAGTAAGTTAATCATTGTATTTTAACTGAATTAAATTAACAAGACAAGATGTCTGAACCTTGAGCTTCTCAACATGGAACACAGGATTGATGATTTTCCTATGTTTAACCCATTGTTCGCCTTCAACATCAATTAGCCCTTTAATTAGCTTCCTCGGTAATGGATTAGTTCCTCTTGACTTTTGAAATGTAGAATAATTAGTCAATATCTCTCTTACCATTGTTGGTTCAGTTATGTGCACCACAGGTTTTGACCCCATCCATGTAAAACAAATTTTACCTGCGCAATTTAACCCGAAGAAAGTTTTTTGAAATTTTAATCGTTTATTGTCTAAGCAAAAAAAACTAGTCTTCGAATAAATACGATAATAATAACTTAAACAAAAGGAAGCCTAACGGTATCAGAGTTGAAACATTTTTTTTTTCTTTTCTCGTTTTGTATAAATGTCTCCATACTCTAACAGATATCATCGTTGAGACCAATGGGTTTAGATTTGGATAAGCGTGTCATTCGTACCCTCTCTTTCATATCACCAAACATGAACTTGTAACGGCTGCCTTTCAAACCTTGAGCTCTTAACGATTTTTCAATCCTTTTCGGTTCAAACCACAACAAATTCAGAAATCTCCATGCTGTCAACGCCAGTAGTAGCACAAAAACTATAAGTTCCACTCCCATTTCATAAGACACACTACTTACTTTCATCAGTTTTTATTTAGCTCTTCAGTGTTGATACTAACTCAAGTGTTATTACTAGAGGACAATATGTTACCACTAGAGGACAACAATTCTTCCTGTCCTTGTATGAAAACTGGATGATTTTTTTCCCGTATAGAAGAAAAAAGTATCTTTTAAATATTAAAAATGTTGGAGTTACACATTTAAAAGGAAACGGTTTTAATGTATTTTTAATGATTATAACTGCTATTCAATATTTAATTTACCGCATTTAATTTAATTTAATAAAATAGAATAATAAAAATCAAAGAGCACTTGCACGGTGTAATGCTTTGAAACAAATACTCCCTACATAACCACCGCGCAGGCTTGCCTGAGTGGCCATCGAGTTGCCCAATGAAGCACACCACCCGGGTTCAATCCTTATCTATGCCAAATTGTTCAAAAAGGGAGTATGACTAGAGGGTGCGCATAATACGCAATTCACCCGGTACCAGGTCTCGCGCTCGGGAGGCTTGATTACTCGAGGTTTTACCTTCTATGAGGGAGCCAATGTGCTCGTTTATAGGAGGGTTTCCTTGCTTACCTAAAAAAAAAACAAATACTCCCTACATCGCTTTGCATAAAACTGTCTGGTTGAACTTTTTAATGAATTTAATTTAATTTTTTTTTTTTGAAAAGAAAGATAATGATAATGAATTTAAGACATATTAAATAAGTATTTAATTTTTCTTTCATTTAATATTGTTATTATAAAGAGTAAATAATAATTAGTTGTTATATTTAATGTTAAATTTACAATAATAAAAGAGACATAGTTTGAACTTTAATGATATTTTATTATTATCTATATAGTCTAATAAATCTCTAAAATAATGATGTCATCATTAAGCTTAATTTTCATAATAATGATTTCATAATTATATATTAATTTAATTTAAAAAAATGCAAAATCTTTTATAAAAAGAAATATTAATCTGTTATAATTCAGTAGGCTTATAACTACCTTTAATGGTTATAAGAACAAAGAGAGAAAAAGAGAGAAGAAGGAGAGAAGAAATATTGATATTGATATTTCAAGAGAAATGGTGCACCTTAAATGGTTACCATACATGTCTATTTATAGTATAAAATATTACTATGCAAGAAATATAATAATAATAAAATTAACATCCAATCTAGATATTTTATAACACAATCTAGATATTTTATAACACTCCCCCTTGGATGACAATTTTATTAGAGAATAACTAGTACTGCCTCGTTAAAAACCTTGCTAAAGAAAACTCATTGGGATAAAACTTTAGCTAAGGGAAAAAGAGTGCAGCATAAAGTTGACTCCCCCTCAAGTAGGCAACGCCTGAGTTGTTACATCTTCTGAACATGCCTCATGCCAATATTATGAACGTGTGTTCTGAAAATAGCAGTTAGCAGTGCTTTGGTATAAAGATCAGCAGAGTTATTGATTGAACGTATCTCATTTTAATCTGGTTGTCTTTTACGATATCTTGAGTATATGAGAAAAATCTGAGGTTTTCATCTGAAACTGTATCATCTAAATCTTTTATGTACAAGTTTGGCCCTCGTGATTTGTCTACAGTCTCCTTCATGGTTTGTTCAAACCGTTGTTTCAGTTCCTATTTCCTTTCAGTCTTTTTCTGAGCCTTACCAATATACCATTCTTTTCCATCAAACTTATGACCGTTAAGACCGTTTATAGCTTTAGCGCCTCGTCAGCATTTATGTTTTGTTCTGTCATTTTTGATACTCTTCTTTCATTTGTATTATGTAAGCTGTATTATCTTCATAGATAGTTGTTACGCTTTTATAGCGTTCTAGTCCACAAGAATCAATAATGATTTGTATCATTGATCTTAACTAAAATCATTCCCGAGTAGCTTCATGTAATGCAATCACTTCGGCATGATTTGATGATGTTACAACAAGTGTTTGTTTTGAGAACGTCATGATATTGCGGTGCCTCCATTTAGGAATACATATCCAGTTTGAGATTTAGCTTTATGTAGATCGGATAAATAATCTGCATCTGTATAACCAAACAAATCTTGTTTCGAGTTGTTAGAATAAAATAATTATAAATCAGTAGTTCCCCGAAGGTATCAAACTATTTGTTTGATCCCATTCCAATGTCTTTTGGTAGGGGCTGAGCTGAACCTTGTCAACAAATTAACTGCAAAAGAAATGTCAGATCTTGTATAATCTATAAGATACATAAGAACCTCAATTGCACTAAAATATAGAACTTCCGATCTGTTAAAATTTTCATGATCTTCGCAGGGATGAAATAGATCAGTGTCAATATTGAGTGATCTAACAACAATGAGTTTGTCTTTAAAAAAAATGTTTTAAAATCTTTTCGGTATAAGTTGTTTGATGTACAAGTAAACCATTAGGCATATGCTCAATTTGCAATCCAAGGTAATACTTGGTTTTTTCAAGATCTTTCATTTCAAAATAATTCTTTAGAAGTTGAATGATTTCATAGATCTCTTTATTTGTTCATATGATGTTAAGAACATTGACATAAACAACTACGATCTCATATCCGAACATTGTTTTTATAAAACATACGTGCAAAATAAGTTTATATTTATACCCTTTTTTTTATCAAGTAGTCATTTAATCGGTTATACCACATACGTCCCGTTTGTATAAACCCACTTAGAAATCTTTGTGATTTAATGGAATATATTCCCTTGGGTTTTACATTAGATGCTTATGATACCTTAACCCTTTAGGTATATTCATGTATATCACTATTAAGTGATCCATACAGATAAGTAGTAACAACATTCATGAGATGCATTTAAATAACTACCAGGTTGATTAAGTATCTAATAAGTAATTGTATCCATTACAGGAGGATAATTTTTCCTCCTAATTCATTTCTGGTCTTTGTGGAAAATATTGAGTTACAAGTCTAGTTTTGCCTTGTAACTTCATTTGCACATTTCTTTTCGGATAAAAATTCATTTGTATCCCATACGTTTCACATCTTTAAAAGTGATAACGATTGATCCGAAAACTTTTCTTTTATCGAGCGATTCTAATTCAGCTCTTATTGCTCCTTTCCATTGAGCTCAATCATGTCCATTTTGTATATTCAATGACAGATTTTAGTTCCAGATCATCATCTTTATTCATGATGTCATTGTAACATTATATGAAAATATCTCATAGAGATTTTAGTTTCATTTCGGTTCCATAATATTGCATAATTTATCGCAATTTTAGTATTTACATTTATCAATATCCTCTGCAGAAGGAATATTGATTTGTGGTTCTTCTTGAACACTTTCTCTTACCTCATTATCAGCTGATTTTCTTTTTCGAGGATTTTTATCTTCGAAACCAATTGATCTTCCACGTTTGATGCGTGGCAAAGACTCAACAGTGACATTATTGCCAGCTTTTGGAATTTCAGTTCGAGCTGGAGCATTTATCGCTGGTATATATGATTTAGTCACTTTTTTATATCTGTAAATGCATAAAGTAATTAATTTGCAAGTTCTTGTATATGCATTATTTTTGAACTTTCGTTTCACATTCTTTTGTGCGAGTTCAATATACCTTAATTGATGTTCACATCATGAAGCATCATTTTATTTTTTATTTTTATTTCTCCCCCTAATCTAGGGAACAATGTTTTATTAAAATGACAATCAGCAAAACGTGCTGTAAAAACATCACCCATCATGGGTTCAATATATCTTATGATTGAAGATGTTTTATATCCAAAATATATTATCATCTTTCTTTGAAGAACCATTTTATTGTGTTGTGGTGATACAATTGGAACATACACTGCACAACCAATGTTTTAAGGTAGAAAATATTTGGCTCTTGGCCAAAATCAAGTATTAAGTGAAAATATTTACGACTTCCACATGGTATAATGCGAATTAATGTCGCAGCATGTAAATTTACATGTCCACATATAAATATTGAGAGATTTGTATTCATTATCAATTGTCTAGTTATTAGCTGTAAGCGTTTATCTATTGATTCAGCTAAACCAATTTTGTGTATGCACATGAGCAACTGGATGTTCAACAACAATCCCTGTAGATATATAATGATCATTAAATGCTTGAGATGTTAACTCACCAGCATTATCAAGTCTCATCCTTTTAATGGTGTAATCAGAATAATGTGTTCTCAATTTAATAATTTGTGCAAGAAACTTTGCAAATGCCATATTACGGCTTGATAACATACAAATATGAGACCATCCGCTAGATGCGTCTATTAGAACCATGAAATATCAAAATGGTTCACATGATGGATGAATTGGTTCATATATCTTACCTTGAATTCTTTCAAGAAACATTTGTGATTCTTTTTCACAATATACTTTTCATTAATCACCATATGTGCTTTCCATTAATCACCATATGTGTTTTTTTTTTATTTTATAAATCACCATATGTGTGTTTTTTTTTTATCATATATCCTTTTCACCATATACGCTTTTAATCATATGCGCTGTGTTTTTCACCATATGCGCTTTTAATCATATGCGATTTTCATCATATGCGTTGTGCTTTTCATCATATTCGCTTTTTATCATATGCGCTTATCATATGCGATGCGCTTTTTATCATATGCGCTTTTTTATGTGAATAGTAAATTAATTAATTTCGTTTTACTATTCATATGAATTAATTTAGATTTACTATTTTGTTAATTGAGTAATATATATATATACATCATATACTTGTGACTCCGAAGGCTCAAATGAATTTGACCATATAGTTATACGTTGTACCTTGCACATTAATTTTCAGTAGAAGCTTTAGATGCATATTATTTTCAGTAGAAGCTTTAGATGCACTTTTTTTTAATCACCAAATACCACAAACACTTTGTTTGCGTTTGTTCATAGTCATCAATGAAAACCATTTTCTTTAATTTTATTTTATACAATAAAATTAACGCATCATTATTCTTTTCAAAAACAATAATCTATTGTTATTGTTCACTTGTGCCATGTTTAACAACAAAAGTCAACAACCTCTGTCTTGTTTGTTGTGGCAACCAAAAACAACCTTTGCTTTTGTTACCGAGAATCCAAGACCAAAAAACAATTAATTTTTAATTAATCTTTTATCAAAACCATAAATGATTTTATTGATCTACGTTGATATGGCCATAAAGAATTAACGGCTGACCTACTTTTGTAAGTGTATTTCGGCTATCATCCCGAAAACGCACAACGACCTTTTTTTTTTTTTTATGAACTATTTGTTTCATATCTAGCTTAGGCAATTATTGTGAACATTTGGTCCCTATAAGAGCATTTATTTTTTAGACTTTTAGTTGATTTGTACTTGTCACAATTAGGGATAGCACCCGCGGGTCGTGGATGCGGATCCATTAGATCCATCACCCGTACCCGCGGATTTTTTTTAAGAGACATCCAATTGAACCCTTGTTCGTTGAAACAATTTGACTATATTTTTACTCCCCATTATTAAACGGGCCATTTTGATGCACACTCTTAAAAAAATAATTTGTTTTTTAAGTTTTATTATTCAACCTCCTTTTTTCAACGGTCACGTTTTTAACAAAACATTTGGCAAGTTTGGAAAAAAGTTTTTTATTGATTATCATCAAAAGTTTTCTATTGTCACTCTACTGGATGGAATTATGGCATACAACCAAAATTGCAACCCAACACTACATAAGAACAAAAAGGTTGTTTTTAATTAACATATGTATATGTGTTAAACTCGGAATAATAATAACTTATTTTAGAAAATTAACATAAGACATGTTGAAACATTTTTGTCACATTTAGCTCATCAAGTCTAATACTTATCATTGATAGATTTTATCACGTCTAGGAGATGTTTACTTTTTTCTTGTATTAAGTCCTACTTTCATTTACCTTTGTTTGGAAAAAAGTTTTTTTTTACTTTGCTTTCCCCCTTTCTGTAAAACTCATTTAAACACTTTCTTTATTTATTTTTTTTTTTAAAAACTTCCTTTTTTTTACGTTACCCGTAAATTATAAATATATAAAAAAAACTTTTTGTTTAAATTTTTTTTCTAGTTTTTAAAAGGCCACTTGACCAATTTTTTAATTCTTTCACAACACCTGATATCGTGATCGTGACCTTTCACCAAAGCAAGAGATATTCTTGATAAACTAAACACGGACTCGTGTTTGAAATTGTCGGCCACAAAAAAATTCATTTGATAAAAGTATATATATATTTTTTAGTTATAGAAGGAGACCACTTCATTTTCAATACTTCATTTTTGACAAAAAACTATTCCATTTTACCATCCCCTTTTTTTTCTTACTTTAACTTTTAAGATATACTTTTAATAAAAATACAAACTACTTTTTCTTATTTTAACTTTTAAGATTTACTTTTAATTAAAATACAAACTACTTTTTGTATTTTAACTTTTAAGATTTACTTTTAATAAAAGTACAAACTACTTTTTCTTATTTTAACTTTTAAGATTTACTTTTAATAAAAATACAAACTATTTTTTTATTTTAACTTTTAAAATTATAAATTTAAGAATAAACATTAGTATGCATGAAATAAATAATGATTAATTGCATAAGTAATCATAAATGTTAGTTAACATATAAAGACCCCGTCGTATTCGTATTGATCGGAATTAATCTCGACCCATGGTACCGTGTTGTCAAATGACGTGTTGCGTACGTAATGTACCGTGTTGTCAAATGACGTGTTGCGTACAATCATGAGGTCTTATTAAAATAAATATAAATGTTAGTGAAGTTAATAAGAGTTAGATTACAGAAAATATAATTCAGGTGGTATAACCGACCATATATAACTTAAATAACATAAATATAAATGTTAGTGAAGTTAGTAAAAGTTAGATTACAGAAATATAATTCAGGTGGTATAACCGACCATATATAACTTAAATAACATAAATATAAATGTTAGTGAAGTTAGTAAAAGTTAGATTACAGAAATATAATTCAGGTGGTATAACCGACCATATATAACTTAAATAACATAAATATAAATGTTAGTAGTCCAAAATTTGATATATTCGAGTCTGAAAATTATTAATAATTTCATACCTTGATTAGTGATTCGTGATCGTTTGAGATATCTTTTAATTACACTAAGCTTTTCGTGCTGATAACGTGTTATAATTCAGTAGGCTTATAACTACCTTTAATGGTTATAAGAACAAAGAGAGAAAAAGAGAGAAGAAGGAGAGAAGAAATATTGATATTGATATTTCAAGAGAAATGGTGCACCTTAAATGGTTACCATACATGTCTATTTATAGTATAAAATATTACTATGCAAGAAATATAATAATAATAAAATTAACATCCAATCTAGATATTTTATAACACAATCTAGATATTTTATAACATAATCTATCTTAAAGTGTAATTTTTTTTTTCTAAAAAAATTTAAAAGGCATTTATTATTATTATTATTATCAAAAATATAAATATAAATACTTAACTTTGATCGAACTTTATGTTGATAAAATCAACGACAAGTTTGTTAGTCGGAATCCGTGACTCCACGGGGTAATAAACTAAATGACTTTAACATTTACATTCACTTAATACGTCAAATATATCATTAAACTGTTTCGTTTAAAAAACCCGTGTTTCCACGGGTCATTTCATTAGTTTAAATTAAGAGACAATGATTTTAGGATCAACAAAAATAGGAGGTGGACAAATTTTCTTGAATTGAAAAAGTATTAATCAATCAAATAGTGAAATTGATTAACACGGCTTTTATTTATGTAACACAGTTTTTATTAATATTAATATAAATAACACAACAATGACTAAGATTAGTACATTACCAATATTCATGATGCCCTCAAACGGCACTCAAGGTTAAAACGAGGATGATCACAAGTGGACTGCAAACTCGTCATTTCATGCTACGCAAAAGCAAGATTCAGTTCCTCCTTAATGTAATCAACCAAAAGCTTATTAGGTATCACCCGCCGATCGTCTATCAAATAGCCTTATTTGTTCCCTAAGCCTTAAACAAATTAAACAAGTCTCCTAATTTGGTTTTCTTATGTACCATCCTTTAAATTAGTCCCTTAAATTTATTATACGGATTAATCCATCCATCTAAAAGTAATATGGTACTCACCAAGGCCCAGGCCTCATAAAAACCTAAAATTTGAAATTACTTAGAGCAGCAATATAAGTAATTTAGGTTATTGATTTTTGTTCCCTACAAATAGATCCACTATCCTACATGACGTAGTCTGTTGTCTTCTCCAAACATTTATCGCTCAACTTTGTAACGACCCGGCAAAATCGTCATTGACGGCGCCGTTAACTTAGGTCCCGTTGCGTGGTCATAGTCCCTATATGAGACGCGTTTGACCAAAATTATGTCGCATTCATTTGAAACGTACAAGACTTACAAAGTTTAGTTTACCAAACGGTTCGACAAACAAGTTTAAGTTTACAAAAGTTGTAGAGTATAAATGAAATAACTTGCGACATAATATAAGTTGAAAATCACAGTTGCTATAAATAGCGTAAGTATGTATGCTTTAAGTTTGAATCCAAAAGTGCTATCACTAGCGTATGCATGTATGCTTGACCTCAAGCAAGTAATCAAAGTGTGCGGAAGCATGTATCAAGTAGCTGAGTATGAACCTGAGAAACATATAGAAAACTGTCAACGAAAAACGTTGGTGAAATCATAGGTGTATTTGTAAACGTTATATTTTGAACCACAAGATTTAGTATTTCCAATATATTGATTATCCAAATCGTTTGCATTCCAAAAGTTTGTTCGCGAGCACCCAATTATCAAGACTTAACGTTTCCTTCCATAGAACCCCATCACAATAGTGTTAGAACATACACTGTTTCTCGAAAATATATTTCATCCGTAGACGGTAGCGAACCGTCCGAAATGAGGGTTTGTCAAACCCGTATGGCCACACAATATAAGTTCTCGCTTACACCCTGCAAGTGTAACTAATGATAATCGAATTGAGGATTTTTGTTCTAACTCAATGTGGAATGTTTGTTTCATCGTACTTGTGTTCAAAGTATAAAAGTAAGTAGTACAAAATGTAACAAAGTATATGTTTCTCAGCCCACAATTTAAAAGTATAAAAAGTTGTTGAGAAGGTGGGACTATGATCTCACCTCGAGTGCACGAGTATAAATGTACTTCACAAAGTAAACGTGTGCATGAAAGTTGCTTAGTCTTGACCTAAATAAGTAAGTTGTATCAATTAACCGGTTACGACACAAGGTCGGGCGAAATGTGTTCAATTAGTCCTATGGCTCGTTACGACTCGATTATGTAGCATGTGAATCACGTTGTCAAGTTTCATGCAAGAATCAAGTATAAAATAAGATTAGAACGATTGCATAAGTGTTTTGTTAAGTTTGACTAAAAGTCAAACTTGGTCAAAGTCAACGAAAAAGTCAACGGGGTCGGGTCGGGTCCCGAACTATTTTCCTGAGCTTAGAAATCATATATGAGCATGTTGTCCAAGTTTCATGTTGATCGGGGGTGTGTAGCATGCTTAGAATTGAACGAAAATTGACCAAAATGGGCAGTCTGCCTCAGATGCGCCGCATCTGAGGCAGATGCGCCGCATCTGCAGCTGTATCAGTAATTCTGGGGCAGTTTTCACTTATACGATTTCAACTTCAAACAACCATAACTTTTGACTCGTTAACATTCAAAACACGTATCTTATATCGTTGGAAAGGTAATTAAAGAGGAATACAACTAAACACATTTCATGAATCAAATCCATCACTAACAACAATGAAAACCTCATCAAATGATCATTAAACGTTCAAAATGAAAGTTTCAAGTTCACAAAACGCATTTCTTGACTCGGGAATCCAATTTACACATACGATACATCGTTTTGAAGGTAATGAAACATATAATACAATTAAACACTTACTAACAACATTAACAAGCATTCAATGCATCAAAATCCCATTTTAAAGTTCATCAAACCCTAATCAAAATCATGAATTCAACAATTTTTTAAATGAAGCTTTTCTAAATCAACCTATACATCAATTTGAAGCTAATGATGCTAGTAACACTTTTAATACATGAACTTTAACATTTAAACAACATTAAATCATCCAAAATCAAAGATTAAGCAAGCACTTTTCATGTCCAAGCTAGTTACACCAAAAACAATAAATCGAGCAAACAAAACATATATTCATGCTAGACACGAGCCATAGACACTAACTAACACCATTTCAAGTCAAAAACACGAATTTATAGAAATCAAGAGTTTTAGAAATGTTACCCAAATGTGATGAAATTGGTACCAAAATGTAGAGGATGAAGAGAGGATCACGAAAATGTAATTTGTTTTGATGTTTGCTTCTTGATTCGAATTTAGATGATGATTTTGTGAGTTGGGTGTTTGAGTTCATAAAATGGAACTAGAGAGAAAATGGGGAGGTGGAGGATGGAGTGAATGAATGGTGGAGAGTGGGGTTTGACTAGTTGACCTAGTCAACTAGTTTGGCCCCTTTGCAACTTTGGTCCCTCAAGTTTGAAAGCGGGTGCGGGAATTAACCAAACGAATATTTTAAAAATGCTCGAGTAAATGAGTGATGTTATAATTAAATAACGGGAATATTATGAACGTTAGTCAACGAAGGATACGAATTTAGGTAACGAAAGATATTACAAAAAAAAAAAAGACGGTGTTAAAATAAATTTAACGGAAAAACGCGGGATGTTACATTACCTACACCTTAAAAGAAATTTCGTCCCGAAATTTAGTTGGAAGTAGTAGTCGTTGTTTCTTCTTCGAAACCTTGCGTAATTCTACGAATAAGTGAAGGTACTTCCTCGGGCATTTCAACGAACTTTGACAGTCGGGGTTTTACGTTGTTTCAGAGTTTGGTTCCATGATTCAAAATTTCAACCGGTTCTCCTAGGAAGTGAAGTTTGTCATCGATAGTATGTTCATCAAAAGGAATAGCAAGTTCTTGTTCGGCAAGACACTTCTTCAAGTTTGATGCATAGAATGTAGGATGAACGGAGCTCAAATGAATCGGAAAATCTAAATGGCTAGCAATGGGTCCAAAACACCCCAAGATTTTTAAAAGGATCAAAATATCACGGATTTAGCTTTCTACGTTTCCCAAAACGGATTACACCTTTATAAGGTGCGACTTTCAACGTTACGCGGTTACCCACTTGGAATTTGAGAGGTTTGCGTCTAACATCTGCATAGCTCTTTTGGCGACTACGAGCCGTCTTGAGTCTTTCTTGGATTTGAACGATTTTAACTGTTATTTCATGAATGAGTGCGGGTCTGGTGATTCGATTATCATTTACTTGGTTCTACAAAAGGAGAATGACGTTTCCGGTCACATAAGATTTGCTTTGTTCGTCGGTTTGTGGGTGATACGCGGTGCTCATGTCTAAACGTGGTCCCGAGGCTTTTTTTTTTTGTAAGGCACTCCAAAATCTAGAAGTGAAACGAGAATCTCGATCCGAGACGAGGTACATTTCTGTAAGGTATATTCGAACAAGTTTGTTAGGACTTAAAAACATTTGTTAGAACAAGTTTCTGTTTCTCGAGAATTTCACGCCGCGAAAGATTTATCGGTTTCCGAAAACGTTCATTAGGACTATTCACCCTCGTGGCGAATACTAGTATAACGTGAAGAGTCTCTCCCTCCATTGAGAATTTAGATAAAATATTTTCCTTAAACGGAAGTACGAGTGTAATACGAGAGAAATTTCCGCCTCGATGTGGGCATATCAAGCATATTGTAGTTCTTCGATGAAACCGTGCGAAGACGAGATAGTATACGCGTATAACATATGTTTGAAGTTGAAAGAATTTTCCATTCATTCGGAAGCATAAATATGGTTCAACAATAATCGAAGATGTGTCCCGGGTATGGTTGTTATCAATATTCTCAGAGTTTTCGGATATCCAAACAAGAAAAGTGAAGTCATGTACATGGCACATGGTGGTGATTAGGTTGATCGAGTCCAACCACCATCACGTGTCATTAGAACTTTGGTATGACTTACCGTAATATAACTACGTTGATCAAATGACGTTATATTACGCTAACTCATACCTCCATTCCCACATCACTCCATAGAATCAAGTTCGTGTAATCGTGAAAATTTAAAATAAACAAAGTGTAACGACGTCTCTAACGTGATTCGTATTGAATCGAAAGAATTAGTGCAACTCTAAAGAAGCGTTCCCCAAGGGAAGTGTATAAATGATTGTTCACGTCAATGTGGTTCAAGTCAAACAATAATGCATTTAGGTACTAAAAGAGTAATGCATCATGATAACGAATAGTACGCAACCGTAGTGATAAGTAGTGACGACGATACTCACCTAGAGTAGTGATGGTAGTAACACGAAATAGTAGATAGTAAGAAACACCGGTGGGAAACCGATAGTAAGTTAAAACGGTGGCGAATAACAATCCGGGAGACAGAGTTCCCCAACAAGTGTGACTAATGAAGTCGTCGTCATCCATACATGTATGAATCTTGAATTTACGCGTGTTACCAGAAAGTTGCAGAATACGAGTTCGTATGATGAAAACTTGGTACCATTAAAAAGTTTGCCTAAGAATGATTCAAGTATAATGCACAAGTAGTCAAGTAAGTGCTATCTATAGCAAATGTATGTCAGAATGCAATGATTAACTATCCGGTTGTAGTCTAGATTCACTAATGCGTCCTAACGACTCTGTCAGACACACTAATGCATATCCTAGTTCCCTACAACCAACGCTCTGATACCATCTGTAACGACCCGGCAAAATCGTCATTGACGGCGCCGTTAACTTAGGTCCCGTTGCGTGGTCATAGTCCCTATATGAGACGCGTTTGACCAAAATTATGTCGCATTCATTTGAAACGTACAAGACTTACAAAGTTTAGTTTACCAAACGGTTCGACAAACAAGTTTAAGTTTACAAAAGTTGTAGAGTATAAATGAAATAACTTGCGACATAATATAAGTTGAAAATCACAGTTGCTATAAATAGCGTAAGTATGTATGCTTTAAGTTTGAATCCAAAAGTGCTATCACTAGCGTATGCATGTATGCTTGACCTCAAGCAAGTAATCAAAGTGTGCGGAAGCATGTATCAAGTAGCTGAGTATGAACCTGAGAAACATATAGAAAACTGTCAACGAAAAACGTTGGTGAAATCATAGGTGTATTTGTAAACGTTATATTTTGAACCACAAGATTTAGTATTTCCAATATATTGATTATCCAAATCGTTTGCATTCCAAAAGTTTGTTCGCGAGCACCCAATTATCAAGACTTAACGTTTCCTTCCATAGAACCCCATCACAATAGTGTTAGAACATACACTGTTTCTCGAAAATATATTTCATCCGTAGACGGTAGCGAACCGTCCGAAATGAGGGTTTGTCAAACCCGTATGGCCACACAATATAAGTTCTCGCTTACACCCTGCAAGTGTAACTAATGATAATCGAATTGAGGATTTTTGTTCTAACTCAATGTGGAATGTTTGTTTCATCGTACTTGTGTTCAAAGTATAAAAGTAAGTAGTACAAAATGTAACAAAGTATATGTTTCTCAGCCCACAATTTAAAAGTATAAAAAGTTGTTGAGAAGGTGGGACTATGATCTCACCTCGAGTGCACGAGTATAAATGTACTTCACAAAGTAAACGTGTGCATGAAAGTTGCTTAGTCTTGACCTAAATAAGTAAGTTGTATCAATTAACCGGTTACGACACAAGGTCGGGCGAAATGTGTTCAATTAGTCCTATGGCTCGTTACGACTCGATTATGTAGCATGTGAATCACGTTGTCAAGTTTCATGCAAGAATCAAGTATAAAATAAGATTAGAACGATTGCATAAGTGTTTTGTTAAGTTTGACTAAAAGTCAAACTTGGTCAAAGTCAACGAAAAAGTCAACGGGGTCGGGTCGGGTCCCGAACTATTTTCCTGAGCTTAGAAATCATATATGAGCATGTTGTCCAAGTTTCATGTTGATCGGGGGTGTGTAGCATGCTTAGAATTGAACAAAAATTGACCAAAATGGGCAGTCTGCCTCAGATGCGCCGCATCTGAGGCAGATGCGCCGCATCTGCAGCTGTATCAGCAATTCTGGGGCAGTTTTCACTTATACGATTTCAACTTCAAACAACCATAACTTTTGACTCGTTAACATTCAAAACACGTATCTTATATCGTTGGAAAGGTAATTAAA
Organism: Rutidosis leptorrhynchoides; assembly: GCF_046630445.1. Lineage (NCBI taxonomy): Eukaryota > Viridiplantae > Streptophyta > Magnoliopsida > Asterales > Asteraceae > Rutidosis > Rutidosis leptorrhynchoides. The sequence goes on from NC_092334.1 coordinate 660,568,642, forward strand.
GAGGAATACAACTAAACACATTTCATGAATCAAATCCATCACTAACAACAATGAAAACCTCATCAAATGATCATTAAACGTTCAAAATGAAAGTTTCAAGTTCACAAAACGCATTTCTTGACTCGGGAATCCAATTTACACATACGATACATCGTTTTGAAGGTAATGAAACATATAATACAATTAAACACTTACTAACAACATTAACAAGCATTCAATGCATCAAAATCCCATTTTAAAGTTCATCAAACCCTAATCAAAATCATGAATTCAACAATTTTTTAAATGAAGCTTTTCTAAATCAACCTATACATCAATTTGAAGCTAATGATGCTAGTAACACTTTTAATACATGAACTTTAACATTTAAACAACATTAACTCATCCAAAATCAAAGATTAAGCAAGCACTTTTCATGTCCAAGCTAGTTACACCAAAAACAATAAATCGAGCAAACAAAACATATATTCATGCTAGACACGAGCCATAGACACTAACTAACACCATTTCAAGTCAAAAACACGAATTTATAGAAATCTAGAGTTTTAGAAATGTTACCCAAATGTGATGAAATTGGTACCAAAATGTAGAGGATGAAGAGAGGATCACGAAAATGTAATTTGTTTTGATGTTTGCTTCTTGATTCGAATTTAGATGATGATTTTGTGAGTTGGGTGTTTGAGTTCATAAAATGGAACTAGAGAGAAAATGGGGAGGTGGAGGATGGAGTGAATGAATGGTGGAGAGTGGGGTTTGACTAGTTGACCTAGTCAACTAGTTTGGCCCCTTTGCAACTTTGGTCCCTCAAGTTTGAAAGCGGGTGCGGGAATTAACCAAACGAATATTTTAAAAACGCTCGAGTAAACGAGTGATGTTATAATTAAATAACGGGAATATTATGAACGTTAGTTAACGAAGGATACGAATTTAGGTAACGAAAGATATTACAAAAAAAAAAGACGGTGTTAAAATAAATTTAACGGAAAAACGCGGGATGTTACAAACTTGATCATGATGTTTAAGACTCATAGTTCGCACTAAAAAATGTGTTGGTAGGCAACCGAGACGATATGTCCATCTCCCGAGATTTTTCAGTCAACGGGGTCAAACTTGGTCAAAGCCACGATTTCTCGAATTTTTTTTGCTCATTTATCAGATTTTCTCGTAAGATCTCGTAATTTCTGAGACTTTCTCACTTTTTTCTCGTATTTTTTTTTGTAAAATCTCGTAATAATGCATATAAATATGCATAGATTTATTTATATATCTAAATTTATACTAAAAATGTAACGACCCGGCTTTTTCGACTTGCTTTTGTGCTTTGTGCTTTCGTGAAACTGCGTATTTGTGCGTACTGTGCTATTTTTACTCTGGAATCTTACTACACGTGGATTACTTTCATTTATATGTTAAAACGTGCCTTTAAGTACGTAGGTTATTTAACTTGATCACCGGAAGCCTTTATGACCGTTAGTGTCACTTGACGTTTCGAACAAACTGCGTACTGCGTACACGTTTAACTTTTGTCGTAATCGGAATATTATGACTACGAAATATTAATTGTTATTTTATATTAGCAATTACTTGGGTTTTTGGATGCTTAATTACGCTTAGTAATTTAATTATGCTTACTAGTTAGTCTTGTTGGACTTTCTACCTTGTTAGACTTTAGCCCACCCTACACTAGTTAGTGGACTATTTAATTAGTCCAATTATAAGTAACTAGTGACCCATTAATAAGTAAGACAAATGCCCATTTATTAGAGGGAATATGCTAGCATTTTTGTCAAGTATTATTCTTAATGTTGCATGAGATCCTAACATAAGCACCAACTTTAGACAACCATTAACCAAAAAGCAAAAGTTTGTCACCCTTGTCCCCCCCACCAAAACCAACGACCAAGGAGCCTTACCACACCCATTTTCACTATAAATACAAGCCTTAGCTCATCCATTTTACATTTGCTCTCATTTTTATTTCACACACACTTACTCTCTTATTTCCTCTCTGGTCTTTCTCACTCTAAAACTTGTAAGTTTTGATATTTCTTCTTCTTCCTCCTTCATCATTCACGTGTTCATCATCATCATTAAAGGATCAAGCTCTTTAGCTTTTGATCTTGTTATATCTTGTAGATTCAAGCTTGGATTTGAATCTTTCAAGAACATGGAAGATTCAAGCTTTCTAGCTTTGAATCTTCACCTACTTTGTAGATCTAAATCTTTTAACTTTAATCTTGCTATTTTGTTATAAAGATTCAAACTTGTGTTTGTAATCTTCATGTAACTTAAAGATCCAAGCTTTATGCTTCAAGATCTTCAAGAACAACTAAGATGCAAGCTTTCTAGCTTGAATCTTCATATCTTTTGTTGAATCTAAGTTTTCTAACTTATGATCTCATTATTTTGTTAAAAAGATCAAAACTTGTGTTTATGGTCTTCATATAACTTAAAGATCTAAGCTTTATGCTTCAAGGTCTTCAAGAACACCAAAGGTTCAAGCTTTCTAGCTTTGTGACCTTATAACTTGTGTGAAAGGGATCCAAGCTCTCTAGCTTAGGGTTCCATCACTTTATTTAATTTATATTATGTTCATACTTATTTGATTGAAGTAAAGTTTGTAGCTTTAGTTGTAAATGTAACTTGTAATTGTGTTAAGACTAAGGATATGATGTAACCTTGGTTCATCATCCATCTAAGACTCTTAAATGAGTTGTGTTCTTACTTGGTCTTAACATATTGTGTGTTTATGGTAGAATCTTGGTCAAGGTGATGCTAACCCATCAACGAGTTGTACACTTGAGGCTACAAGCATCAAGGATGAGAACCGTGATGAGCATCAAGTACTAAGAACCCCACCGGAGCACCTTGCTTACTGTTTTCGGGATCTGATCAGGCTCCTGGGCTACTGTAAAAGTTGATTTTCATATATCCTGGTTCGAGTAGATGACTTTCCGTTTAAGACTCGTCTCAATCCGAGTTACGGTTTGGGATTTATGGCCTTTTCAAAATCACTACACCCTTGTAACGTTGTGCTGAAAATTCTGACCTACTCGCACTTAAACCGTCGCCACGGTCAAACGAAGACGAGTTTGGTTCTAAAAATTGGTCAGCAAGTAGAGGACTCCCATACGGAGCCATAGCCACTGATTACGCGTCTTTTCGATTTACGTAGAGGTCGTAGCATCTGATCCAAGTCAGCTTATTGTTTCAATCTCTACACTTGTTAAACCTACTTAGCTTTTACGATGATGAATGATGATGATGATGACACTTAAACTTATTTTATACACTATTAGAAATTATGAGAATAACATACTGACCTATTGACCTTTGACTTAGGTTGACGACCTTTCGGACCGACTTACTACTTGCATACTTTCCGTATCAACTTTTACTGATTATACACTGTGAGTTATAGCATCCCTTTTTACTTAAACTATTTTTGGGACTGAGAATACTTGCACTTTTTATGTTTTACTTACTAGGCACGAGTACTTAAACTTTATATATATGTGGGTTATACAACGGCATAAACTTTCCCCTTAGCTCGGTAACGTTTAGTCATTGGTTTTTGAACCGGTGAACGCGAATCTTAGATATGGATCCATAGGGTTTGACATCCCCACTCGGGCTAGTCGCGCTAGCATTTAACGGGTGTTTAATACTTCGTAAACTTACGTACTCGCCAAGTGTACTTTTAGGGGTGATATTACGTTAAGTTAGTTACCGGGTGCCCACGGATAAGCATATAAGTTATCATACTGATTTGAAATACTGATTTGAAATGCTGGTTGAAGCACTGAAATCTCGTGGCCTACATTACATTACTGATTACAAACAAACTATAGCTCACCAACATTCGTGTTGACTTTTAAGCATGTATTTCTCAGGTGATTAGACGTTGTTGCTTCCACTATTAGACTTGCTGCCTTGGTGTTATAAACTTGCTGTTATAGAATTGCTGTTACGGACCTGCTGTGTTATATTTCCACTGGATTACTTAGAGATGTCTCAATCATGGAACTTTTCTTTTGCATTCGTAATTTATGTTATTTTCAAACAATGTCTTCGTAACGACCTTTGGGTCACATACTTATGTTTATGCTTCTATTCATAGGAAGCACGTTATCTTTTGTAAAACGTTATCTTTTCATGAATGCAAAACTGGTTTTCAAACAGCATATAGTGTTTGACCTTGTAATGATCCTGTTGTTGATGATCCGTACACGATGGTTTCGTACGGGGCATCATATTTGGTATCAGAGCATTGGTTGTAGGGAATTAGGTTGCATTAGTGAGTCTAGACCAGTCCGAGTAGGATTTACTAATAGGACTAATCTACAACTTGCTTGTTTACTTGTTTCTGCGGAACTTACTGCATGCTACTGTTTACTTTTACTGCTATATGATTTCACTGCATGCTACTGTTTACTTTTACTGCTGTATGAACTTGCTGCATGCTACTGTTTCCTTTTACTGCTATGTAAACTTGCTGTATGCTTTTGCTTATTCTCGCTACTGCATGCTACTATCTGCTTTTTGCATGATACTTCTGTTCATACTAATATTACTACCATGCTATGTACTGCTGTAGACGATCTAGGCTGCTGTAGTTACTAAGCCTGATTACATGCTTGCTACCCGTCTGCTTTTCGCTGTACCGACTTGGAGAATTTATCCTTCCTAGTTCAGATATTTTTCTGAACCCTTTCCAACTCGTCTAACCCTAAGGACTAGTGATGTAATCCACCTGTTACTACTGTTCCACCGTTCCAGAGATCAAAACATTACTTCACGCAATCTACAAAGAGTACCCCTCGGATTACACGCTCACTAAAGTTGATCCTCGGAGGAGGAGATATGCGAGGACTTATCGGAGTAACCTGTAGTGACCCGAACTTTTCCATGTTTATATATATATTAAATGAAATTGTTATTTACATGATTAAGTGTTTCCAACATGTTAAGCAATCAAACTTGTTAAGACTTGATTAATTGAAATAGGTTTCATATAGACAATTGACCACCCAAGTTGACCGGTGATTCACGAACGTTAAAACTTGTAAAAACTATACAATGACATATATATGGTTATATATATAGTTAACATGATTTTATTATAAGTATGTATCTCATTAGGTATTTTAACAATGAGTTATATACATAAAAATGAGACTATTAATTTAAGAAACTCGAAAACGATATATATAACGATTATCGTTATAACAACGTCTTACTAGGTACATATGAATCATATTAAGATATTGATACACTTGGTTAATTATGTTAAATGATAAGTAAATATATTATTAAGTGTATTAACAATGAAATACATATGTAAAAATAAGACTACTAACTTAATGATTTCGAAACGAGACATATATGTAACGATTATCGTTGTAACGATATTTAACTCTATATATATCATACTAAGATATATTATATATCATAATATCATGATAATATAACAATTTAACATCTCATTTGTCATAATAAATAATGGGTTAACAACATTCAACAAGATCGTTAACCTAAAGGTTTCAAAACAACATTTACATGTAACGACTAACGATGACTTAACGACTCAGTTAAAATGTATATACATGTAGTGTTTTAATATGTATTCATACACTTTTGAAAGACTTCAAGACACTTATCAAAATACTTCTACTTAACAAAAATGCTTACAATTACATCCTCGCTCAGTTTCATCAACAATTCTACTCGTATGCACCCGTATTCGTACTCGTACAATACACAGCTTTTAGATGTATGTACTATTGGTATATACACTCCAATTATCAGCTCTTAGCAGCCCATGTGAGTCACCAAACAAATGTGGGAATCATCATTTGGCAACTAGCATAAAATATCTCATAAAATTACAAAAATATGAGTAATCATTCATGACTTATTTACATGAAAACAAAATTACATATCCTTTATATCTAATCCATACACCAACGACCAAAAACACTTATAAACACTTTCATTCTTCAATTTTCTTCATCTAATTGATCTCTCTCAAGTTCTATCTTCAAGTTCTAAGTGTTCTTCATAAATTCCAAAAGTTCTAGTTTCATAAAATCAAGAATACTTCCAAGATTGCAAGTTTACTTCCAAGTTTTCTAAATCCATTCCAAGTAATCATCCAAGATCAAGAAACCTTTGTTACTTACAGTAGGTTATCTTTATAATACAAGGTAATAATCATATTCAAACTTTAATTCAATTTCTATAACTATAACAATCTTATTTCGAGTGGAAATCTTACTTGAAATTGTTTTCGTGTCATGATTCTGCTTCAAGAACTTTCAAGCCATCCAAGGATCCTTTGAAGCTAGATCTATTTTTTCTCATTTTCAGTAGGTTTATCCAAGGAACTTGAGGTAGTAATGATGTTCATAACATCATTCTATTCATACATATAAAGCTATCTTATTCGAAGGTTTAAACTTGTAATCACTAGAACATAGTTTAGTTAATTCTAAACTTGTTCGCAAATAAAAGTTAATCCTTCTAACTTGACTTTTAAAATCAACTAAACACATGTTCTATATCTATATGATATGCTAACTTAATGATTTAAAACCTGGAAACATGAAAAACACCGTAAAACCGGATTTACGCCGTCGTAGTAACACCGCGGGCTGTTTTGGGTTAGTTAATTAAAAACTATGATAAACTTTGATATAAAAGTTTTTATTCCGGGAAAATGATTTTTATTATGAACATGAAACTATATCCAAAAATTATGGTTAAACTCAAAGTGGAAGTATGTTTTCTAAAATGGTCATCTAGACGTCGTTCTTTCGACTGAAATGACTACCTTTACAAAAACGACTTGTAACTTATTTTTCCGACTATAAACCTATACTTTTTCTGTTTAGATTCATAAAATAGAGTTCAATATGAAACCATAGCAATTTGATTCACTCAAAACGGATTTAAAATGAAGAAGTTATGGGTAAAACAAGATTGGATAATTTTTCTCATTTTAGCTAAGTGAAAATTGGTAACATATCTATTCCAACCATAACTTAATCAACTTGTATTGTATATTATGTAATCTTGAGATACCATAGACACGTATACAATTTTTTGACCTATCATGTCGACACATCTATATATATTTCGGAACAACCATAGACACTCTATATGTGAATGTTGGAGTTAGCTATACAGGGTTGAGGTTGATTCCAAAATATATATAGTTTGAGTTGTGATCAATACTGAGATACGTATACACTGGGTCGTAGATTGATTCAAGATAATATTTATCAATTTATTTCTGTACATCTAACTGTGGACAACTAGTTGTAGGTTACTAACGAGGACAGCTGACTTAATAAACTTAAAACATCAAAATATATTAAAAGTGTTGTAAATATATTTTGAACATACTTTGATATATATGTATATATTGTTATAGGTTCGTGAATCAACCAGTGGCCAAGTCTTACTTCCCGATGAAGTAAAAATCTGCGAAAGTGAGTTATAGTCTCACTTTTAAAATCTAATATTTTTGGGATGAGAATACATGCAGGTTTTATAAATGATTTACAAAATAGACACAAGTACGTGAAACTACATACTATGGTTGAATTATCAAAATCGAATATGCCCCTAATTGACGCGAATCCTAAAGATAGATCTATTGGGCCTAACAAACCCCATCCAAAGTACCGGATGCTTTAGTACTTCGAAATTTATATCATATCCGAAGGGTGTCCCGGAATGATGGGGATATTCTTATATATGCATCTTGTTAATGTCGGTTACCAGGTGTTCACCATATGAATGATTTTTATCTCTATGTATGGGATATGTATTGAAATATGAAATCTTGTGGTCTATTGTTACGATTTGATATATATAGGTTAAACCTATAACTCACCAACATTTTTGTTGACGTTTAAAGCATGTTTATTCTCAGGTGAATACTAAGAGCTTCCGCTGTTGCATACTAAAATAAGGACAAGATTTGGAGTCCATGTTTGTATGATATTGTGTAAAAACTGCATTTAAGAAACTGATTTCGATGTAACATACTTGTATTGTAAACCATTATGTAATGGTCGTGTGTAAACAGGATATTTTAGATTATCATTATTTGATAATCTATGTAAAGCTTTTTAAACCTTTATTTATGAAATAAAGGTTATGGTTTGTTTTAAAAATGAATGCAGTCTTTGAAAAACATCTCATATAGAGGTCAAAACCTCGCAACGAAATCAATTAATATGGAACGTTTTTAATCAATAAGAATGGGACATTTCAGTTGGTATCCGAGCGTTGGTCTTAGAGAACCAGAAAATTTGCATTGGTGTGTCTTATCGAGTTTGTTAGGATGTATTAGTGAGTCTGGACTTCGACAGTGTTTTCTTTAAAAATGATTGCTTAACATTTTTGTTGGAAACTATATATTATTAACATGTATATATTATGTGATATATTAATCTCTTAACATGTTTGATATTGTGTGATAGATGTCTACCTTTAGCACAAATCCCATTGACTCACCTAATAATAACGAAGAGTCGAATATATATTGGACTGATTCACAAGTTCCCGAAGAAGAACCGGAAGAAGAATCAGAACCGGAAGAAGAATCAGAACCGGAAGAGGAGGAACCGGAGGAGGAAATAGAACCGGTGGGGGAAATAATAAAATGGTTAAGTAAAAGAAAATCCTCAACCAACCGACCAAGGTTAATTATGGTCAATGGTGTTTCCGCCAAGGAAGCAAAATATTGGGAGGATTACCAATTCTCCGATGAATCGGATTCCGACGAGAATTCCGATGATGTTATAGAAATTACCCCAACTGAATTTAAAAAGGCAAAAGAAAATAATAAGGGAAAGGGCATAAAAATAGAGAAATCTAATTCCAACCCCGATGAACTTTATATGTATCGTCAACCCCCGAAGCCCTTAAGTTGTAACAATGACCCGGGAACCTCTAAACCACCAGGTTTTTCTAAACCGTTGTGGAAAACGACAGCTCGTATTAGGGGAACATCATATATCCCTAGAAACTTGGCAAAACGAACCAAAACCGAAGAAGAAGAAACGAGCGAGTCGGAATAAGATAGTTGTATTCGTGTGGTGTAATATATGTAATATAGTGTGCTTATGCTTTATGATATATGTAAAAATTGCTTGTATTAATAAGTATTTTTTTTTATGAATCTAACTCTTGTCTATTTTACAGTATAAAAACACAAAATGGATAGACAACCCAATATTTTAAGAGACCTACCCGGAGACATGATTGATGAAACCTTGTCTAGAGTCGGTCAGAATTCTTCAGCACAACTATTTACGGCGAAATCAGTTTGTAAGACATTCGAAGAACGTTCCAAGAATGTCTTGGTTTATAAGAGAATTTCGTTTGAAAGATGGGGGATATCACATTGGGAAACCCATAAGTTACGATGTGTTTACTTTGACGCATATATTGCGGGGAACCCAAATGCTATTTTACGCAACGGGTTAAGAAATTATCTTGACTCAATGTATCCGAATATAGGACTTCATGATTTAGAAAAAGCGGCTAACATGCAACATAAAGAAGCATGCTATGCTTACGGGTTAGTAATGTTATCTTCTCACCAAAGTGAGAAAAAGAACATCGGGCTACAACTATTAAACAAAACATTCCCACAAGTGACGGAGTCGGTAATTGGGGTAAGAAATGAGGTTTTTAGGTTATTACGAGACTGTTGGTCATTACGTAACCCTCGTCCCTTTGACGACGTTACAACACGCTGTCTTATCAACGGCCATAACGGTTATGTTCCACAAGACCAAGGATGGGAAGTAGTCCTAGTAAAACCAGAATGCATGACTTGTTTCTGGACGTATGAATTACGTGTCTTTATTGCCTTTGCTGAACGACTTGTGTACTAGCTAGAATTATCTTCACAACTATCTTGTATCAAAGTTATTGTGTGCTATATTTCATGCTTTATGTAAAATAAGCGGTATTGTAAGTTTGTAAAATATTGTATAAAAGTTTGAACGCGAAATATTATTATAATCAGTTTTTCATATAGAATTGTAGTAGTTGAATTGTATATTAGCTACTAAGTATGAACTTAACGGGTAGGTACTACCCGAATTTAAACTTATAAAACGCTAATATGAAGAAAAAGATTTTATAAATGAGTTCATATTATGCTACGAAATACTATTAACTACTCTTAATATTCTGTATGATTAACTTGTTCCATTTGACTATTTTGAAGGAAATGGCACCGACTACTCGACACACCGTGAATATGAATGAAGAGGAATTCCGTACTTTTCTAGCTTCAAACATAGCCGCAGTACAGGCTGCGCTACATACCAATAATAACCTTGGATCTAGCAGTACAGGAAATCGTGTAGGATGCACCTACAAAGAATTCACTGCCTGCAAACCTTTGGAATTTGATGGAACCGAAGGACCGATCGGATTGAAACGGTGGACCGAGAAGGTCAAATCGGTGTTTGCCATAAGTAAGTGTACTGAAGAGGACAAAGTGAAGTACACTATGCATACCTTCACAGGTTCTGCGTTAACATGGTGGAATACCTATCTAGAGCAAGTGGGACAAGATGATGCGTACGCACTACCGTGGTCAGCATTCAAGCACTTGATGAACGAGAAGTACCGTCCCAGAACCGAGGTCAATAAGCTCAAGACAGAACTTAGAGGGTTACGAACCCAAGGATTTGATATTACCACGTACGAAAGACGATTCACAGAATTGTGCCTATTGTGTCCGGGAGCGTTCGAAGATGAGGAAGAGAAGATCGACGCGTTTGTGAAAGGATTACCGGAAAGAATTCAAGAAGATATAAGTTCACACGAGCCCACCTCCATACAACAGGCATGTAGAATGGCTCACAAACTAGTGAACCAGATTGAGGAAAGAATTAAAGAATAGATGGCTGAAGAGGCCAATGTGAAGCAAGTCAAAAGAAAGTGAGAGGAAAACGGTGATAAGAATCACCAATACAACAACAACAACAATTACAATAATAATCGCAACAATTATCCCAACAATCGCAACATCAATCGCAACTACAACAAACGGTCCAACAACAACAACAACAACAACAACATCAACTACAACAATCATCCCAACAACAATAACAACCGCAACAACAACAACAATCAGAAGCAGCTATGCCAAAGGTGTAAAAAGTATCACTCGGGGTTCTGCACCAAATTTTGCAACAAGTGTAAAAGAAATGGTCATAGCGCGGTGAAGTGTGAGGTCTACGGACCAGGGGTTAACAGAACGAAAGGAACAAATGGTGTCGGAACGAGTAATGGCGGAGCAAGTAGTGTCGGAGCAAGTTATGCCAATGTAGTTTGTTATAAATGTGGAAAACCGGGCCACATTATTAGAAATTGCCCGAACCAGGAGAACACGAATGGACAAGGCCGCGGAAGAGTTTTCAATATTAATGCGGCAGAGGCACAGGAAGACCCGGAGCTTGTTACGGGTACGTTTCTTATTGACAATAAATCTGCTTACGTTTTATTTGATTCGGGTGCGGATAGAAGCTATATGAGTAGAGATTTTTGTGCTAAATTAAGTTGTCCATTGACGCCGTTGGATAGTAAATTTTTACTCGAATTAGTAAACGGTAAATTAATTTCAGCAGATAATATATGCCGGAATCGAGAAATTAAACTGGGTAGCGAAATATTTAAGATTGATTTGATACCAGTAGAGTTAGGGAGTTTTGATGTAATAGTTGTCATGGACTGGCTGAAGAAGGTGAAAGCAGAGATCGTATGTTATAAAAATGCAATTCGCATTGTACGAGAAGAAGGAGAACCCTTAATGGTGTACGGAGAAAAGGGCAACATGAAGCTACATCTTATTAGTAATTTGAAGGCACAAAAACTAATAAGAAAAGGTTGCTATGCTGTTCTAGCACACGTCGAGAAAGTACAAACTGAAGAAAAGAGCATCAATGATGTTCCCGTCGCAAAAGAATTTCCTGATGTATTTCCGAAAGAATTACCGGGACTACCTCCACATCGATCTGTTGAATTTCAAATAGATCTTGTACCAGGAGCTGCACCAATAGCTCGTGCTCCTTATAGACTCGCACCCAGTGAGATGAAAGAACTGCAAAGCCAACTGCAAGAACTATTAGAACGTGGTTTCATTCGACCAAGCACATCACCATGGGGAGCTCCTATTTTGTTTGTCAAGAAGAAGGATGGTACATTTAGGTTGTGTATTGACTACAGAGAGTTGAACAAACTTACCATCAAAAGCCGTTATCCACTGCCGAGAATTGACGACTTATTTGATCAACTACAAGGCTCGTCGGTTTATTCGAAGATCGATTTACGTTCTGGATATCATCAAATGCGAGTAAAGGAGGATGATATTCCAAAAACTGCTTTTAGGACGCGTTATGGTCATTACGAGTTTATGGTTATGCCGTTTGGATTGACTAACGCACCAGCTGTGTTCATGGACCTTATGAACCGAGTGTGTGGGCCATATCTTGACAAGTTTGTCATTGTTTTCATCGATGACATACTTATTTACTCAAAGAATGATCAAGAGCACGAAGAACATTTGAGAAAAGTGCTAGAAGTATTGAGGAAAGAAAAACTGTACGCTAAGTTTTCAAAGTGTGCATTTTGGTTGGAAGAAGTTCAATTCCTCGGTCACATAGTGAACAAAGAAGGTATCCAGGTGGACCGGCAAAGATCGAAACTGTTGAAAAGTGGGAAACCCCAAAAACTCCGAAGCATATACGTCAATTTTTAGGATTGGCTGGTTACTACAGAAGATTCATCCAAGATTTCTCCAAAATAGCAAAACCCTTGACTGCATTAACGCATAAAGGGAAGAAATTTGAATGGAAGGATGAACAAGAGAAGGCGTTTCAATTATTGAAGAAAAAGCTAACTACGGCACCTATATTGTCATTGCCTGAAGGGAATGATGATTTTGTGATTTATTGTGACGCATCAAAGCAAGGTCTCGGTTGTGTATTAATGCAACGGACGAAGGTGATTGCTTATGCGTCTAGACAATTGAAGATTCATGAGAAAAATTATACGACGCATGATTTGGAATTAGGCGCGGTTGTTTTTGCATTAAAGACTTGGAGGCACTACTTATATGGGGTCAAAAGTATTATATATACCGACCACAAAAGTCTTCAACACATATTTAATCAGAAACAACTGAATATGAGGCAGCGTAGGTGGATTGAATTGTTGAATGATTACGACTTTGAGATTCGTTACCACCCGGGGAAGGCAAATGTGGTAGCCGACGCCTTGAGCAGAAAGGACAGAGAACCCATTCGAGTAAAATCTATGAATATAATGATTCACACTAACCTTACTACTCAAATAAAGGAGGCGCAACAAGGAGTTTTAAAAGTGGGAAATTTAAAGGATGAAATACCCAAAGGATCGGAGAAGCATCTTAATATTCGGGAAGACGGAACCCGGTATAGGGCTGAAAGAATTTGGGTACCAAAATTTGGAGATATGAGAGAAATGGTACTTAGAGAAGCTCATAAAACCAGATACTCAATACATCCTGGAACGGGGAAGATGTACAAGGATCTTAAGAAACATTTTTGGTGGCCAGGTATGAAAGCCGATATTGCTAAATATGTAGGAGAATGTTTGACGTGTTCTAAGGTCAAAGCTGAACATCAGAAACCATCAGGTCTACTACAACAACCTGAAATCCCGGAATGGAAATGGGAAAACATTACCATGGATTTCATTACTAAATTGCCAAGGACTGCAAGTAGTTATGATACTATTTGGGTAATAGTTGATCGTCTCACCAAGTTAGCACACTTCCTGCCAATAAGAGAAGATGACAAGATGGAGAAGTTAGCACGACTGTATTTGAAGGAAGTCGTCTCCAGACATGGAATACCAATCTCTATTATCTCTGATAGGGATGGCAGATTTATTTCAAGATTCTGGCAGACATTACAGCAAGCATTGGGAACTCGTCTAGATATGAGTACTGCCTATCATCCACAAATTGATGGGTAGAGCGAAAGGACGATACAAACGCTTGAAGACATGCTACGAGCTTGTGTTATTGATTTCGAAAACAGTTGGGATCGACATCTACCGTTAGCAGAATTTTCCTACAACAACAGCTACCATTCAAGCATTGAGATGGCGCCGTTTGAAGCACTTTATGGTAGAAAGTGCAGGTCTCCGATTTGTTGGAGTGAAGTGGGGGATAGACAGATTACGGGTCCGGAGATAATACAAGAAACTACCGAGAAAATCATCCAAATTCAACAAAGATTGAAAACCGCCCAGAGTCGACGAAAGAGCTACGCGGACAGTAAAAGAAAAGATATAGAGTTTGAAATTGGAGAAATGGTCATGCTTAAGGTTTCACCTTGGAAAGGCGTTGTTCGATTTGGTAAACGGGAGAAACTAAATCCAAGGTACATTGGACCATTCAAGATTATAGATCGTGTCGGACCAGTAGCTTACCAACTGGAGCTACCTCAACAACTCGCGGCTGTACATGACACTTTCCACATCTCAAATTTGAAGAAATGTTTTGCTAAAGAAGATCTCACTATTCCGTTGGACGAAATCCAAATCAATGAAAAACTTCAATTCATTGAAGAACCCGTCGAAATAATGGATCGTGAGGTTAAGAGACTTAAACAAAATAAGATACCGATTGTTAAGGTTCGATGGAATGCTCGTAGAGGACCCGAGTTCACCTGGGAGCGTGAAGATCAGATGAAGAAGAAATACCCGCATTTATTTCCAGAAGATACGTCAACACCTCCAACTGCTTAAAATTTCGGGACGAAATTTATTTAACGGGTAGGTACTGTAGTGACCCGAACTTTTCCATGTTTATATATATATTAAATGAAATTGTTATTTACATGATTAAGTGTTTCCAACATGTTAAGCAATCAAACTTGTTAAGACTTGATTAATTGAAATAGGTTTCATATAGACAATTGACCACCCAAGTTGACATGTGATTCACGAACGTTAAAACTTGTAAAAACTATACGATGACATATATATGGTTATATATATAGTTAACATGATTTTATTATAAGTATGTATCTCATTAAGTATTTTAACAATGAGTTATATACATAAAAATGAGACTATTAATTTAAGAAACTCGAAAACGATATATATAACGATTATAGTTATAACAACGTCTTACTAGGTACATATGAATCATATTAAGATATTGATACACTTGGTTAATTATGTTAAATGATAAGATTAACAGTGAAATACATATGTAAAAATAAGACTACTAACTTAATGATTTCGAAACGAGACATATATGTAACGATTATCGTTGTAACGACATTTAACTGTATATATATCATACTAAGATATATTATATATCATAATATCATGATAATATAACAATTTAACATCTCATTTGTTATAATAAATAATGGGTTAACAACATTCAACAAGATCGTTAACCTAAAGGTTTCAAAACAACATTTACATGTAACGACTAACGATGACTTAACGACTCAGTTAAAATGTATATACATGTAGTGTTTTAATATGTATTCATACACTTTTGAAAGAATTCAAGACACTTATCAAAATACTTCTACTTAACAAAAGTGCTTACAATTACATCCTCGTTCAGTTTCATCAACAATTCTACTCGTATGCACCCGTATTCGTACTCGTACAATACACAGCTTTTAGATGTATGTAATATTGGTATATACACTCCAATGATCAGCTCTTAGCAGCCCATGTGAGTCGCCTAACACATGTGGGAACCATCATTTGGCAACTAGCATAAAATATCTCATAAAATTACAAAAATATGAGTAATCATTCATGACTTATTTACATGAAAACAAAATTACATATCCTTTATATCTAATCCATACACCAACGACCAAAAACACCTACAAACACTTTTATTCTTCAATTTTCTTCATCTAATTGATCTCTCTCAAGTTCTATCTTCAAGTTCTAAGTGTTCTTCATAAATTCCAAAAGTTCTAGTTTCATAAAATCAAGAATACTTCCAAGATTGCAAGTTTACTTCCAAGTTTTCTAAATCCATTCCAAGTAATCATCTAAGATCAAGAAACCTTTGTTACTTACAGTAGGTTATCTTTCTAATACAAGGTAATAATCATATTCAAACTTTAATTCAATTTCTATAACTATAACAATCTTATTTCGAGTGGAAATCTTACTTGAAATTGTTTTCGTGTCATGATTCTGCTTCAAGAACTTTCAAGCCATCCAAGGATCCTTTGAAGCTAGATCCATTTTTCTCATTTCCAGTAGGTTTATCCAAGGAACTTGAGGTAGTAATGATGTTCATAACATCATTCGATTCATACATAAAAAGCTGTCTTATTCAACGTTATAAACTTGTAATCACTAGAACATAGTTTAGTTAATTCTAAACTTGTTCGCAAATAAAAGTTAATCCTTCTAACTTGACTTTTAAAATCAACTAAACACATGTTCTATATCTATATGATATTCTAACTTAATGATTTAAAACCTGGAAACACGAAAAACATCGTAAAACCGGATTTACGCCGTCGTAGTAACACCGCGGGTTGTTTTGGGTTAGTTAATTAAAAACTATGATAAACTTTGATTTAAAAGTTGTTATTCTGGAAAAATGATTTTTATTATGAACATGAAACTATATCCAAAAATTATGGTTAAACTCAAAGTGGAAGTATGTTTTCTAAAATGGTCATCTAGACGTCGTTCTTTCGACTGAAATGACCACCTTTACAAAAACGAATTGTAACTTATTTTTCCGACTATAAACCTATATTTTTTCTGTTTATATTCATAAAATAGAGTTCAATATGAAATCATAGCAATTTGATTCACTCAAAACGGATTTAAAATGAAGAAGTTATGGGTAAAACAAGATTGGATAATTTTTCTCATTTTAGCTACGTGAAAATTGGTAACAAATCTATTCCAATCATAACTTAATCAACTTGTATTGTATATTATGTAATCTTGAGATACCATAGACACGTATACAATGTTTCGACCTATCATGTCGACACATCTATATATATTTCGGAACAACCATAGACACTCTATATGTGAATGTTGGAGTTAGCTATACAGGGTTGAGGTTGATTCCAAAATATATATAGTTTGAGTTGTGATCAATACTGAGATACGTATACACTGGGTCGTGGATTGATTCAAGATAATATTTATCGATTTATTTCTGTACATCTAACTATGGACAACTAGTTGTAGGTTACTAACGAGGACAGCTGACTTAATAAACTTAAAATATCAAAATATATTAAAAGTGTTGTAAATATATTTTGAACATACTTTGATATATATGTATATATTGTTATAGGTTCGTGAATCAACCAGTGGCCAAGTCTTACTTCCCGACGAAGTAAAAATCTGTGAAAGTGAGTTATAGTCCCACTTTTAAAATCTAATATTTTTGGGATGAGAATACATGCAGGTTTTATAAATGATTTACAAAATAGACACAAGTACGTGAAACTACATTCTATGGTTGAATTATCGAAATCGAATATGCCCCTTTTTATTAAGTCTGGTAATCTAAGAATTAGGGAACAGACACCCTAATTGACGTGAATCCTAAAGATAGATCTATTGGGCCTAACAAACCCCATCCAAAGTACCGGATGCTTTAGTACTTCGAAATTTATATCATATCCGAAGGGTGTCCCGGAATGATGGGGATATTCTTATATATGCATCTTGTTAATGTCGGTTACCAGGTGTTCACCATATGAATGATTTTTATCTCTATGTATGGGATGTGTATTGAAATATGAAATCTTGTGGTCTATTGTTACGATTTGATATATATAGGTTAAACCTATAACTCACCAACATTTTTGTTGACGTTTAAAGCATGTTTATTCTCAGGTGAATACTAAGAGCTTCCGTTGTTGCATACTAAAATAAGGACAAGATTTGGAGTCCATGTTTGTATGATATTGTATAAAAACTGCATTCAAGAAACTGATTTCGATGTAACATATTTGTATTGTAAACCATTATGTAATGGTCATGTGTAAACAGGATATTTTAGATTATCATTATTTGATAATCTACGTAAAGCTTTTTAAACCTTTATTTATGAAATAAAGGTTATGGTTTGTTTTAAAAATGAATGCAGTCTTTGAAAAACGTCTCATATAGAGGTCAAAACCTCGCAACGAAATCAATTAATATGGAACGTTTTTAATCAATAAGAACGGGACATTTCATAACCGCACCCCGAGCTCACTCTAATTAGCCACGTACAATGTATGAACATTAGAAGGTTGTTCACTTCCCGCAAGATGACATGTATCTCGTACGCTTTCATGACCGTCACTTATCTCTTTCATTCTTCCCTACTGCTCGACGATCTAACAACACTTCTGGACTTAGGTCCCTAACACTCTTAGGCGTTGGAGAAGTCGAGAAGACATCTCCTCTCACAAGGTCATAGTGCCTTCCACTGATGCTTAGCCATACCCAAAGACTTGGGAGTTGCCTCGAAACATATCGTATTACTACTTGCTACACGTACAACTCGACGCGAGACCCAGATTGAATTTCTAGAAAGGAACCTAACGACATTACCCGAACCAAACATTTTAAAGAAATTTCGGGACATCTAGGCATTGGTGCATGACCTACGGAACCTACGTACCTACACCGAGAAACCGTGAGATTAATTATGTAGAATCTGTTTTGAGATAGCATAGATAAAGCACCGTTAGGTGAAACTGAGTAGAACTTGAAGTGATCACGTTACATTGACCATATGGAGTGATATTGGAATGAACGTACGATTTAGTATAATATAATGACGCCAGACCAGCGTGATTATATTGACGTAAATCATGCAGAAGTCCCAATGTTACTATATAAGGAATATGAAGTGATTCAAAGGAAATTTTGGTAGGAACTACTTGAGTATACGCATTATGGTCTGTTAGAGGTAGGGAAAGAATAACCACGTATCCCAGATACTATACAGAAAGGGCCTTGATTGCAGAATTGATAACCCAAAAATTTGTTAGATATAGATACCCTGTACACATAAGGAAGAAGTTCTCAAATAGAAAAAAAAAACTTTGGACTTACTTGCGATAGAGCAATCGTTATCTCAGCTATGGAGACTGTCATGGATTCTGATTTTAGTTAGGGTACATCACGGAGATGTTTAATGCTAGAGCGATAGAAACCTTATATCTAAGAGCCTTAGTGTTATGACAAATAAGCCATTAACAACCATGAGAGTTAATATTCTATAGTACAAGCTAATGGTAAGCTGGCAGAGATAGGGGAATAATTTAAGGTAGTACCTTAAAATTAACAGGTGGGTCATTTGGAGATGACCTAATGTCAACTAAACTTGGAGGTTTTAATGTAGTAATTGGAAAGGATTAGTTACCTATGCACAAGCAGATGTTATTTGAGAGGATTGATAGAATTTTTCACCAAAGTATAATAAGGTTTGGTTGGAATGAACCTTAAGATTAACCTAATACCCATCAAGCTAGGAAGCTTGATGTAAAAGTTGGAATGGATTTTAGGATTAACCTAATACTCATCAAGTTAGGAAGCTTTGATGAAATAGTTGGAACAGACTGGCTTTCAAGGATGAAAGCAAAAGTTATTTATAGTGAGAGGATTATTCGTATACCTCGCAAGAATGGTGAGCTGTTAATAGTTTATGGGGAGAGAAGTAGCCCGAAGCTGAACCTTATTAGTTGCATGACAACAACCCGAAATCTCACAATGGAAATGGGAAGGAATGACAATGGATTTCATCACGAAGTTACCGAAAACGGTAGGCAGTTAGGACACTATCTGAGTTATTATTGACCATCTCACCGAATCTGCTTACTCTCTGGCCATGAAAGAAACTGATACAATGGACAAACTTGCACAATGATACATAAAGAAAATTGTATCCTGTCACTTCAGCGATTCAAATCCTATATTAAAGGCTACCCAAGAATATTATTTGATACTCATTCTTACGCGACTCTGAATCCTAACTTATTCCGAGAGATTTCTTAATCTATAATAATCATACCATCACCCTTCTTACTTTGATATTAGTCATATCAGTTCAAAATTTCCAAAATCAATGGGTAGTTAATTCCCATCATCATACTCTCCCATTCGTATCTCACTTATAAGCAACAACTTTACGCTTAAGCATTTTTGGTCAAAGGACTTATGTCCTACTAAAAGTCATCAACCACATTTAAATTCAATAGTTTTTATTACCTCAAATATCACCCGAAACTTTCAAAATCTTTTACTCAATCTTTTTCTGACTTGTAACCTCCGAAATATGAAAATTTGTTTGCCAAAATTTTACACACACTATTTTACTGTGTGATCCTTTCAAAGTTTTATAAAAATGAATTTATTTTATTGTTATTCGTGCAAATTTTAGAAACCATATATGTTATATAAAGTAAAGTAAATAATTACTTATTTTTGACTAGTACATGTGAAATTTTACTTTCACTTTTACAAATCAAATCTTTTATTCAAAAGAAGTTTTACTTAGAATAGTACATGTTGTACATAACCCTAGTTTACTAAGAACTCCGTTTCTTTTCTTACATCGTCACCTTAAACAATTTTTATGAAATTTTCGTTGCTTGTTATATAAAATTTTTCGTTGCTTATTCGTATCCAAGTCATCATGAAAACTTTACAACCGTCGAAATCTAGAGATTCATGTGTGTGTGTGTGTATGTGATGAAGGCACTTACTACCACATCATGCAGAGCCTTCGGGCATCCACTAACACTTAAACCATTCAAAATATTTGCGTTACCCCAGGGATCTTATTTACCACACCTGTCAGAGCGATGATCTTTCTTACATAATTCTAAGTCCTGACTTATTCCAAGGGATTCTCATCTAGCAATATTAACATCATCAGTACTCCGACTTTAATATTGGCCATAACCTTTTTGGCATTTTGCAAAGTCAAGAAGCGATTAACTTCTCATCCTCATGCTCTATCCTTCATACCTCACTTTTTAGCAACGGCTTCGCACGTGAACATTTTTGGGCCAAAGACTTAAGTCCCTGATAATCGTCAAAACTACATTTAATTCATTAGTTTTCATTACCTAGTAACATGTCAACCGATGATTCAAAGATTTTTCACTCGGCCTTTTTCAACTCGTAACCTCTGAAATACGAAAAACTATGTTTATCAAAATTTTTACACGTTGATTTTACACGTTGCTTATTTGTGCGGTCCTCACGAGATTTATGGACAAATGAAAGTACTAAAAACCTATCTATCACTTACGCAATTTATAAAATCATATATGTATAAATTTACCCTTACTTATTTTGGGTTAGTACATACTAAGTTATACCTTCAAGATATTTAAAAATCGCTCCCTTATTGAGTTGTTTAACTTAAGTCAAATAGTTTTGTGCAAAATGGTACACGTTGTACATACTTCTAAATTTATTAGGAACTTCGTTCCGTTTATATTGTCACATCAAACGTTTAAAGGTTTTTCAAAACTTCCTTGGTTGATTTTATTAAAGGTTTTCGTATTAGACTACACCATGTATGGACCACACTTTCTCTCGCCCTCCGTTAGGGATGAAAATTACCATTAAGATCTTTATTAAAAACTCTTGAGCCACTTTGGATGGCAATTTTATGAAAATTGTTGGGAAGTCTTTGCGCTCGTAAAATGTTCCTTTTAAGGTTAGACATGGCAAAAACGCGGGCCGATGAATCAGTAGGTTGAGGTACAAGGAATCGTTTTTGAGATTCTTTTCACTAAGAGTAAACCATTCTTTATGACCAAGGGTTCACATATCTTCTCATCCGCGCATCCCCATAAGTATAAGGATAAATTCGGATCAATCCGCTCCAAGAGTTCACTCTCGTTCAAAGATTACTCCTTTCGTGCGATTTTCTTTCGGAAATGTAGTATAAAATACTTTAAGAATCTATGAATCTTGTTATCCTCTTGGAAGGGACTCTTATAACATCTACGATATTGATGTGGTTACTCTACATATTCCTTCCTTCGTTGGTTGCAACATTAAGATGTTCTAGTTAATGATAACCATAACTTCAACATGTAACTGAAAGGATAAAGTTACATTATGGAATTGTGCTTTCATTCCATCCAAGGATAAATTCACACGCGGTATGTTGTGATCACTATGTTTTCCATTCTACCTGTCAGCCTTGTACTGCGACATAAGCGCTCAATGTTTTAGATGAGTTTAGTAACATTCATGATGTATTTCATGCATCCAGCTTACTGAAGATGCCTGTAAGGCTAAAAACATCATCTTTCCTTTTGTGGGTATATATTCAGATGACATATTCATGTTAACAAGAAACAAAATCAAATTGTTGATCTCTTAGGACAAGAGACTTAATTAATGGCATATACCTATTCTTACTTTTATACGCCCAAGTACCTTTCAAGGTAAATAACTCACTTCTGAGCCCACGAGTCTCACGGAACTTTGATATGCTCCTTCTCATTCAAATACGGTACCATTGTTGGTCACTCCTCAAAATTTAGGGACGAAATTTTCTTTAACAGGTGGGTAATGTAACGACCCGGCTTTTTCGACTTGCTTTTGTGCTTTGTGCTTTCGTGAAACTGCATATTTGTGCGTACTGTGCTATTTTATACTCTGGAATCTTACTACACGTGGATTACTTTCATTTATATGTTAAAACGTGCCTTTAAGTAAGTAGGTTACTTAACTTGATCACCGGAAGCCTTTATGACCGTTAGTGTCACTTGGCGTTTCGAACAAACTGCGTACTGCGTACACGTTTAACTTTTGTCGTAATCGGAATATTATGACTATGAAATATTAATTTTTATTTTATAATAGCAATTACTTGGGTTTTTGGATGCTTAATTACGCTTTTTTGAAATACTTATGCTTACTAGTTAGTCTTGTTGGACTTTCTACCTTGTTAGACTTTAGCCCACCCTACACTAGTTAGTGGACTATTTAATTAGCCCAATTATAAGTAACTAGTGACCCATTAATAAGTAAGACAAATGCCCATTTATTAGAGGGAACATGCTAGCATTTTTGTCAAGTATTATCCTTAATGTTGCATGGGATCCTAACATAAGCACCAACTTTAGGCAACCATTAACCAAAAAGCAAAAGTTTGTCCCCCTTGTCCCCCCCACCAAAACCAACGACCAAGGAGCCTTCCCACACCCATTTTCACTATAAATACAAGCCTTAGCTCATCCATTTTACATTTGCTCTCATTTATATTTCACACACACTTACTCTCTTATTTCCTTTTTAGTCTTTCTCACTCTAAAACTTGTAAGTTTTGATATTTCTTCTTCTTCCTCCTTCATCATTCACGTGTTCATCATCATCATTAAAGGATCAAGCTCTTTAGCTTTTGATCTTGTTATATCTTGTAGATTCAAGCTTGGATTTGAATCTTTCAAGAATATGGAAGATTCAAGCTTTCTTGCTTTGAATCTTCACCTACTTTGTAGATCTAAATCTTTTAACTTTAATCATGCTATTTTGTTATAAAGATTCAAACTTGTGTTTGTAATCTTCATGTAACTTAAAGATCCAAGCTTTATGCTTCAAGATCTTCAAGAACAACTAAGATGCAAGCTTTCTAGCTTGAATCTTCATATCTTTTGTTGAATCTAAGTTTTCTAACTTATGATCTCATTATTTTGTTAAAAAGATCAAAACTTGTGTTTATGGTCTTCATATAACTTAAAGATCTAAGCTTTATGCTTCAAGGTTCAAGCTTTCTAGCTTTGTGACCTTATAACTTGTGTAAAAGGGATCCAAGATCTCTAGCTTAGGGTTCCATCACTTTATTTGATTTAGATTATGTTCATATTTATTTGATTGAAGTAAAGTTTGTAGCTTTAGTTGTAAATGTAACTTGTAATTGTGTTAAGACTAAGGATATGATGTAACCTTGGTTCATCATCCATCTAAGACTCTTAAATGAGTTGTGTTCTTACTTGGTCTTAACATATTGTGTGTTGATGGTAGAATCTTGGTCAAGGTGATGCTAACCCATCAACGAGTTGTACACTTGAGGCTACAAGCATCAAGGATGAGAACCGTGATGAGCATCAAGTACTAAGAACCCCACCGGAGCACCTTGCTTACTGTTTTCGGGATCTGATCAGGCTCCTGAGCTACTGTAAAAGTTGATTTTCATATATCCTGGTTCTAGTAGATGACTTTCCGTTTAAGACTCGTCTCAATCCGAGTTACGGTTTGGGATTTATGGCCTTTTCAAAATCACTACACCCTTGTAACGTTGTGCTGAAAATTCTGACCTACTCGCACTTAAACCGTCGCCACGGTCAAACGAAGACGAGTTTGGTTCTAAAATTTGGTCAGCAAGTAGAGGACTCCCATACGGAGCCATAGCCACTGATTACGCGTCTTTTCGATTTACGTAGAGGTCGTAGCAGCTGATCCAAGTCAGCTTATTGTTTCAATCTCTACACTTGTTAAACCTACTTAGCTTTTACGATGATGAATGATGATGATGATGACACTTAAACTTATTTTATACACTATTAGAAATTATGAGAATAACATACTGACCTATTGACCTTTGACTTAGGTTGACGACCTTTCGGACCGACTTACTACTTGCATACTTTCCGTATCAACTTTTACTGCTTATACACTGTGAGTTATAGCATCCCTTTTTACTTAAACTATTTTTGGGACTGAGAATACTTGCGCTTTTTATGTTTTACTTACTAGGAACGAGTACTTAAACTTTATATATATGTGGGTTATACAACGGCATAAACTTTCCCCTTAGCTCGGTAACGTTTAGTCATTGGTTTTTGAACCGGTGAACGCGAATCTTAGATATGGATCCATAGGGTTTGACATCCCCACTCGGGCTAGTCGCGCTAGCATTTAACGGGTGTTTAATACTTCGTAAACTTACGTACTCGCCAAGTGTACTTTTAGGGGGTGATATTACGTTAAGTTAGTTACCGGGTGCCCACGGATAAGCATATAATTTATCATACTGATTTGAAATACTGATTTGAAATGCTGGTTGAAGCACTGAAATCTCGTGGCCTACATTACATTACTGATTACAAACAAACTATAGCTCACCAATATTCGTGTTGACTTTTAAGCATGTATTTCTCAGGTGATTAGACGTTGTTGCTTCCGCTATTAGACTTGCTGCCTTGGTGTTATAAACTTGCTGTTATAGACTTGCTGTTACGGACCTGCTGTGTTAGATTTCCGCTGCATTACTTAGAGATGTCTCAATCATGGAACTTTTCTTTGCATTCGTAATTTATGTTATTTTCAAACAATGTCTTTGTAACGACCTTTGGGTCACATACTTATGTTTATGCTTCTATTCATAGGAAGCACGTTATCTTTTGTAAAACGTTATCTTTTCATGAATGCAAAACTGGTTTTCAAACAACATATAGTGTTTGACCTTGTAATGATCCCGTTGTTGATGATCCGTACACGATGGTTTCGTACGGGGCGTCACAAAAAACACAAAAAAGTCATTGTAAGTCAACGTCCGTCCGAGATCTCCCCGAGATTTTTCTGAGATGCCGAGATCTCCCCAAAAATTTCCAAACGAGATCTTCCCGAGATCTGAGTTCTCCAACCTTGATCTTAGCATCCATATTTCTGCGACTTTCATCTTCATTTCTTTAGTTTTTACAGGCCTGCCTCCGCCCATCCCTAATCTTCTTCATGTTTGCGGTCTAAGCTTGAGGTGCTTCAATGTTTTAAGTTAAAAAATATAATCAATGATCCGAGAAACAACTTTCATAGAAAATATTGAATGCAAATTTATATTATAATCCTGAATATATAGTACCAAGATAGTTAATAAGCCACAACATGTAATACTCAAAATAAATTGCCCAATTAAAGTTTGCGTAAACTCAAGTAAGCACCCAACTGAGGTTGAAGTGTGAGGACGTGATGTGGAGCATGTGAATACGATGGTGATAATTCAAGAATGAATCGTTGAAGAATCATAGCAATTGTCATCTTTGCTTCCAAGATCGTAAAATTTTGTCCAATGCATACACGTGGTCCTCCTGAAAATGGGAGGTAACATGTTTGTCCACCTGTCACCTTTGCCACCCCTTCAGAAAATCTTTCAGGCTTGAATTCTTTCACATCGTCACCCCATATTTCACGATCATGGTGCAAAAGCAAAATGCTTATTTGGAGGAGTGTTCCGACGGGTAAAGTTATGTCTCCTAATTTTGTTTCCTTATGCACCATCGTCCTAACTGGATTCCTGGTGGATATAGCCTAAGAACTTCACTAAAAATCATGTTAACCTGATACACAAGAAGAGTAGTATTATTAGATGCTACTGTTCAGACCCATTTACCTACGTATGGTCAGTTTGGTTTATCTTTATCTTAAAACGGGTAAAATGTGTCAGACTATAAAAGAATACAGTGTGTACAAGAAAGTCAAGCATGTTGAATTATCTTAGATTGTTGAAAAAGATAAACCAGCTACCAAATTATCTTGTTCAACAAAATTAGATTATTCATGTAGATATATAGGATCTGTTATGTGATACTTATTGATAAAATTATTGTTAAGTAGATAAATGTTCAGCAAAATTAGATTATTCTTGTAGATAATTGTTCTTGATTCGTTGTAGTGAAAATTCTATATTCTAAAGATCCAAGTAATAGAAGACTGACTCACAATTTTCAACTGGCTCAGTCCCTCATAATACGGTGGTTTATCACCAAAGACTTGTAGAACTTCATCCCTAGCACGTGTTTGCCAATCCGTGTGTTGACTTAGTAGAACCATAGTCCAAACCAATAAATTTAGTGTAGTTTCTTGTCCTGCAATAAATTTAGTGTAGTTTCACCCCTAGCACGTGTTTGCCAATCCGTGTGTTGACTTAGTAGAACCATAGTCCAAACCAATCCGTGTGTTTTCGGCATGCATTTTCGGAGCGCATTTTCGGTGCGCGTTTTCGGCCCCCATTTTCAGCCCCCGTTTTCGGCCTCTGGTTTCGGGACCCGGTTTTTGTGCCCTGTTTCAGCGCCCGGTTTCGGCACCCGGTTTCGGACCCCCGTTTTCGGCCCCCGTTTTTGGAACCCGTTTTCGACGCCCGGTTTAGGCACCCGTTTTCGGCGTGCGTTTTCGGCGCGTGTTTTCGGCCTCCGGTTTTCGGACCCCGGTTTCGGCATCCTGTTTCGGCGCCCGGTTTCGGACCCCCGTTTTCGGCGCCCGTTTTTGGCCCCCGTTTTCGGCGCCCGGTTTCGACGCCCTGTTTCGGCCCCCGTTTTCAGCCTCCGTTTTTGGACCCCGTTTTCGACACCCGGTTTCGGCGCCCGGTTTCGGCCTTCGTTTTTTGGACCCTGTTTTCGACGCCCGATTTCAGCACCCCGTTTTCGGCGCGCGTTTTCGATCCCCAGTTTCGGGGCCCATTTTCGGCACCCGTTTTCAGCGCGCGGTTTCAGGCACCCGGTTTCGGCGCCCGGTTTCAGCCTCCGGTTTCGACGCCCGGTTTTGGCACCCCGTTTTCGGCCCCCGGTTTCGCCTCCCGGTTTCAGCGTCCGTTTTCGGCGCGCCCGTTTCGGCGCCCGGTTTCGGCCTGCGATTTCGGCGCGTTTTTCGACCTGCGATTTCGGCGCGCTTTTTCGGCCTTCGATTTCGGCGCGTTTTTCAACACGTGTTCTTTACGTGTGTTTTCGACGCGCCTTTTTCGAGGCGCGTTTTCGACGCGTGTTTTCGTTGCAAAAACGAGGTCAAAAAAATACATAAAAAACGGGGTCCTAAAAAGGCGTGTGTTCGGAAGAGACACATCAAAAAATACAATTAAGAACAATTTACTAGCCCGACCCAACCGACCCGGGTCTTGACCCAACCCGACCTGGGTCTCGACCCAACCCGTTTGACCCATTTCGACCCATGACCCGTTTCGACCCAAACCCATTTAATCTTTGACCCAACCCGACCCATCTCGACCCGTTTGCCAGGTAAAACTATAACTATTGTGCGTAGTACGCACTGAAGCTTCAGAATTACCCGCAAGGTGCACATTGGCGGTGACCTGACTTCCCGTAATGCAGATCAGGGGTTCGACTCTTATGTGCTGCAAAAAAATTTCTCTTGTGGTTATTCGTCCATTTCATGGGTCTCATAGGTTTTGGATGTCTATGCGTTTGAGCCTCACCTGGGGGTTTTACCACACGCTATGCCCTTATGGATTTTTCGTGGGGGTTTCCTTTTACAGGGTGGTAGGACTGTATTGTTTCGTCAAGAGAAATGATTCGGTGGTGGGTTCCAACATCGCGTCCGGACCCGTCAGTGACTCCTAAGTGCTGTTAAAAAATTGCTTCAGAATTGAAAAGGGATTACTTAAATAAATTAGGTTGGGTTTCAATTCAAGAGAAATTAATGTATTGTGTTGAAATGGATTTAGTGAGAGTGAGTTGGAGTTGCTTTCATCTGTTTCTATCGCGTGTTTTTTTTTTAGGTGCGAGAACAAATATAAATGGTTGCCGGCCGAGCAGGAAAGAGACCATAAGATTTTTCTATATTCTTTTGCTTTTTAGTAACTAACTTAAAACAATATACTTCGTATTTTATTTATTTTTGAGTTATATAAATAATAGCATTCATGTCGTTTTATGTAATGTATGGAAGCATAAAGACGACCTCTTTTGGTTGTTCAGAATCAAATCAAAGTCAAGAAGGGTATAATATCTTCTTTCATCTTCTTATTTATTTATTTATTTATTTATTTATCTATTTAGATTGATGATTATATTGATTGATATAGTAATGGTCAAGTCATTAGTTTTTTATGAATGTTGATGAACGGAAATGATGAGCGAACTGCCTATGTTATCATCATGAATGCATGTGAAATCGATGGGACGTGCAAACTAGTTATCGATGATCCCGGAAAGAACTTTCGTATCGTATAAAATATTAAAATGCAAAATAATATTGTAGTCGTTGAACATATAGATGTAACAAGGCGCCAAGACATGTTATACTCAAAGCAAATTGCGCCATTAAAGTTTGCCTAAACTCTCGTAAACACCCAACTGAGGTTGAAGTGTGAGGATCGGACAACATGCGGAACATGTGAATACAATGATGATAATTCAAAAACGAATCATTGGAGAATCATAGCAATTGTCATCTTTGCTTCCAACATCGCAAAATTTTGTCCAACACATATACATGGTCCTCCTGAAAATGGAAGGTAACATGTTTGTCCCCCTTAACCTTTGCCACACCTTCAGAAAATCTTTCAGGCTTAAATTCTTTCACATCATCACCCCATATATCACAATCATGGTGCAAATGTAAAACATTTATTTGCAGTTTTAGTTCCGACGAGTAAAATTATGTCTCCTAGCTAATTTGGTTTTCTTATGTACAATCTTCCCAATTGAATTGCTGGTGGATATAGCCCAAGAACTTCACTGAAAATCATGTTAACCTGATATAAAAGAAGATTAGTATAATTAGATGCTGCTATTCATACCTATTTAACCACCACAAATTAGGTCAAGATGGGCCCGTGAGTTTCTTCCAAAAAGTCTCATGTTCGAACTTAGGTCGGATTTTGTGGTGGTTAGGGAAGCGTTGGAAACAATCATGCGGGGCTGCGTAGAGTATGAGGTCGGAATACTCGTTGTTCCGGGTACCAGAACAGTGAAAAGCCTTCTAACTTTTTCTTTATTCAGAGACCCATTTACCTAAAAATGGTCAATTTGGTTTATCGGTCAAATAGGTCAAGCTAGAAAAGGATATAGTCACGCATAATTAGATGGTATGGAGTACTATTAAGACCCATTCACCTAAATGGGTCTGTGTGGTTTATCTATATCTTAAACGGATCAAATGGGTCAGACTAAAAAATAGGCATGTGTATATGCGGGTCAAACGGGTTGAATTATCTTAGATTGTTGAAACAAATAAAACCAGCTACCAAATTATCTTGTACAACAAAATTATATTATTCTTGTTAATATATAGCATCTTTATGTGATAATTATTTATAAAACTCTTCTTAATTCGTTGTAGTGAAATTCTATTTTCTAAAGATTCAAGTAATGAAAGATTGACTCACAATTTTTAGCTGGCTCAGTCCCTCATAATACGGTGGTTTACAACCGAAGACTTGTAAAACTTCATCCCTAGCACGTGTTTGCCAATCCATGTATTGAATCAATAAAATGATAGTCCAAACCAATAAATTTAGTGTAGTCTCTTGTCCTGCAAGGTAGAAAAGTTTACATTCTTCAATGATTTCTTCAGTTTTTAGCCCAGAATTCCTATTCTTGTCTTGTTTAATTTCATTGTCATTGGAATTTAAAAGAGTTTCCAAAAGATCGTTGTTTGTACCTATATCCGGCTAGCGGCTATAAGCACAAGTGCAGGGTTCGTGTAGCTGCTTGCGTTGTGGGTTGACTTGTTACAATCGAGATAAAAATCCCTGCAGACCCAGATCACAGTCAAAGAACTGTGGGGTGGCTTAAGTCGTCCACCGGATCCAATCTGCTAGTTGGTCCGTTTAGCGTGTTGCTGCTACGTTCTCGAATTCTAGAGATAGAAAGTAGTGTGTGAGAGAGAAAATGTGTTCACTTATCAGTGTGTTTGAAATGATGGCCCAGGTGCCCTATTTATAGGTGTCGGATCTCCGTAAAAGACGGAGACACGTGTCAAGCTATTATTGGTAAATAAAGTTAACCGACTTAATTTAGCTATGCTGATATCGCATGCGTGTTGCACACGCGCTTTTTTTCTTCAAATGAAATGGGCTTATGCATTAAAAGCTGCCTGCAGAGTTTAACACTTCACGCTGAACGGTTACATATTAATCTAACTATGTCTTCAACAGACTGAACGGATATACTGAAAATCTGCCTTCCCAGGATATTTTCTCACCGTAATAGACTTAATTTTCCATCGTCATGCGTGCAAACCATAGGAAGCACCATTGATCGTTGTTATAACATTTCCCAGCTTTCATCAAAAGCAAATGCTCATCGATAATACTCTAGATTGAGGCTATCATCTTCTTGTCCAACTCTTTCATTTTCTTGTTGGACACTGTTGGCAAGAACCTACAAAATCACATGGTTTTATTATTTTTAATTTTCAAAAAAAAATTACGCGACCATATTACTATTAAATAGTTATTGCTTATAGAGCAAATAATCAACAAATTCTTTTATGCGAAAAATTATGGACACTGTTAACGATTTTTCGACCTTTTTGGGTTGTAACCACAACAAATTCAGAAATCTCCATGTAGTTAATGCCAGTAGTAGCACCACAACTATCAGTCCCACTCCCATTTCATAAGCAGGGGCGGATTTGAGGGTGTGCAACACGTGCGCTCGCACAGGGCCCATAATGCAAGGGGGCCCATAATCCAAGAATATTATTATGACTGATGCTAGTATTTAACTTATTTTTAGAGTATTTACTGAAAATATACTTACATATATGTAAAACTTTTGCATACAAAAGGCCTGTTTTTATTGATTGAACAGGGCCTATATGAAAATTTGAAATCGACGGGATAAGACCATGCATTCATGTGTTTTTACTGTGTTGGTTATTTTAATTGAAGCTAGGAGACGCAATAAAAATAAAAAAGTTTACCTGTTTGCTTATTGGAAGCTTGCAGATGGAGAATGAGTGGAGGAGTGGAGAAGATGACTCCTTCGGGAGTTGGGGCCGCAATGGGGCCCGTAACATATCTACAGGATATTTTTATTAACATATACGGAGTATATATACACATAAAAGTATAAAACCTTTATATTTTTATTAATGTGCATTTGAACCTCCCTTACCCAAATTTAAGAACACCTCCAATAAAAAACACACTAATTAGAAAATACACTAATTAGAGGAGCTTTCAACACTACTGATTTTCCAAATTCATCATAGCCCTCTTTCCCCAACTTTCATCTATTGATTTTCAAGTAACAATAAAATCAAGTGGGTAGTATTACCAAGCAAACTCCCAAACCAAAATAATACTCTGTAATTGATTAAATGAAAATCACGTTATTGTCGGTTTACAATTCACAAATCGGCGTACGATTTAACTAAAAATCCAAGCAGGCAATGAATAATGCAACATTTGATTTCCTTTTTCATCTCATAGCAATTAGAGTAAACAACCAGATCCGAGAAATTCAACAATAAGTAAACAATCAAATCTGAAATCTCGACGATTACCTGCTTAATCGATGATGTTTACACGTTTCCGATTTCTTCTATTTTCGAATTCGCCGCTCTTCCGTTTCCGATTTCTTCCGTCATGGGAAACATCTTAGCGTGAAAGGTTAACGATGATGACATCAACCATGACGGCAAGGCTTCATTTTTAGCGTGAAAGTTGCTGGCTGCATAGTGAGGGGACAGGGACTATGTTCGTTAATTGTTTGTTAATCATATAATTTAATTGAGCTTTGTTTTTTCGATTTTGAATTGAATTTAGTGGATGAAGAAACTTAGGGGAAGAAGATCCGAAGCTTAGGTAATTTTGGGAAAGAAGATGTATAAAATGACGATTTACTCTCACGTGATAGAAGTTAACCGGAAAAGATAACAGATGTTAGGGACAAGGACCATCGGTGATTCAAGTGTAAACTACAGGACCATTCTTGACTAAAAAGTACAGGAACTATGAGTGTAATTCGATACAAACTATAGGGACCATCCATGAAATTTTGTCTAGTATTACAAAGAGTAAAGTAGTAAAGGTAATGAAAGTGTAACTCAAAATTAGTTATTTATTATTGAAGCGTTTGTGTCACTTGAGAGTATATTATTGTAGCAACTAACTGTGAAAAAGATAAAGATAACTGTAAACAAAAAATAATGAGAGAAGACACTCTCCCCAATTCCCCATGTTGATGATTTCATTCACACCTCCTACAACCGGTGGTTGTACGAAACTTGAACACTTAAAATGAGGGGGCAAAAAAAATCAATCAAAAGATGTATTTTCTTAATTTGATAAGAGATGATTGATAAACCGTATGATAGACATTCAAATATAAATTTAATGGGGCCAAGATTGAATTTTAACGTATTTAGTCCCTAAATCTGTACAATTTGCTACTAAGGCCAAAAGTTTTTGGAGGGACCATGACACCCCTTACCCTTACAATCCTTCGTCACTGCCTACAACAATAATGTTAACAATTTCTTGCATTCAAAGACTCTTTCATTGAGCTTGCTAATGCGCCACTTTTAAGTGGGTAGATTTTGTGTTCAATTTGCTCTGGGTTGTTAAAAAGTCTATTCTGATAAGCCCAAATCCAGTTTACATTCACAAATTGTGCAATTAATTAAAGTTTGCGTAAAATCAAGTAAGCACCTAACTGAGGTTGAAGTGTGAAGACAAAATGTGGAGCATGTGAATACGATGGAGATAACTCAAAAGCGAAACGTTGGAGAATCATAGCAATTGTCATCTTTGCTTGCAACATAGCAAAATTTTGTCCAATGCATACACGTGGGCCCGTTGAAAATGGGAGGTAACATGCTTGTCCCCCTGTAACCTTTGCCACACTTTCAGAAAATCTTTCAGGCTTGAATTCTTTAACATCGTCACCCCATATATCACG
Source organism: Rutidosis leptorrhynchoides (assembly GCF_046630445.1). Taxonomy (NCBI): domain Eukaryota; kingdom Viridiplantae; phylum Streptophyta; class Magnoliopsida; order Asterales; family Asteraceae; genus Rutidosis; species Rutidosis leptorrhynchoides. Next base: position 660,602,349 of record NC_092334.1, read on the forward strand.
ATCATGGTGTAAATGAAGAACATTTATTTGGAGTAAAGTTCCGGATGGTAAAGTTAAGTCTCCTAATTTGGTTTCCTTATGTACTGTCCGTCCTATTTGGGTTAGCGGCGGATATAGCCTAAGAACTTCACTTAAAATCATGTTAACCTGATACACAAGAAAAGTAGTATAAACAGATGCTACCTTTCAGACCCATTCACTTGAAAATGGGTCAGTTTTGGTTTACCTTTATCTTAAACGGGTCAAATGGGTCTGACTAAAAAACGATACAGTCAAGTGGGTCAAACATGTTATATGGATTCTGTTATATGTTATTTTAAATATATACTGTATATTTTAAACAGATAAAACCAGTTTCCAAATTATCTTTTTCAACAAAATTGGATTACTCAGTAGAAACATACGAGTAGCTTCTAATATATAAAATCCAAGTATAGAAAAGAATATAGTCGAGCATAATTAAATTCTACGGAGTACTATTCAGACACATTTACCTCAAAATGTGTCTGTATGGTTTATCTATATCTTAAACGAGTCAACTGGGTCAGACTGAAAAACGATATAGTCATGTGTATATGCGGGTCAAACAGGTTGAATTATCTTAGATTGCTGAAACAAATAAAAAAAGCTACCAAATTGTCTTGTACAATAAAATTAGATTATTCTTGTTAATATGTAGCATCTGTTATGTGATAATTATTTATAAAATTGTTGTTAATCCGTTGTAGTGAAAAGTTCTATTTTATAAATATCCAAGTATTGAAAGACGACTCACAATTTTCAGACGTCTTAGTCTCTCGAAATCTGGTGGTTTATCGCCGAAGACTTGTAATACTTCATTCCTAGCACGTGTTTGCCAATTTGTGTGCTGACTCAGCAAGACCATAGTCCAAACTAACAGATTTCGTGTAGTCTCTTGTCCTGCAAGATAGAAAAGTTTACATTCTTCTATGATTTCTTCCGTTTTTAGCCCTGAGTTTTTGTTCTTGTCTTGTATAATTTCATTCTCACTGGTATTCAAAAGAGTTCCTAAAAGATCATTGTCATCACATTTTCCAGCTTTCGTTAAAAGTAAACGCCTATCGATAATACTATTAATTGATATTGTCACTTTCTGGCTGATCAGTTTCATTTTCTTGTTGCCCTCCGTTGGCAAAAACCTATGTAATCACATGATATTATTATTATTATTATTATTTACGAATAAGCAATAAAGTACTCTGTTTAAAGATATACAAACCTTAATCCTGGAATGTAAGGCGATTGGGCAGACTTCAAAACCAACTCTATCATTTTTTGTTGAAGTTCGAATATCTTTTTTCCTTCTTCATAACTATCACCGAATACTGCACGCGAAATCACATCATTGGTCATATCTTGAAGATAGGGCCACACATCAACTTCACACGAGCTTTTTACCGTAAGCATTCCTCCCCATTTGTCTATCATCTCATTGCAGCTCATGTAAAATGCAGGTACAATATTCTATACGGACACATCAAAAGATAAATAAAATATCAGTCAACTATTTGTATGTTAAATCTTTCTTTTAACGGAAACCGATTAACAGCATAAGACGTCGAAACCTTGAGTTTCTCGGGATGGAATGCAGGATTGATGATCTTCCTGTGTTTAATCCATTGTTCGGCTTCAACGTCAATTAGCCCTTTCATTAGCTTCCTAATTAATGGATTTGCTCCTCTTGACTTTTGAAATGTAGAAAAATTAGTCAATATCTCTCTTGCCATTGCTGGTTCAGCTATGTGCACCATAGATTTTGACCCCATCCATGTAAAACAAATCTTACCTACACAACTTAACCAAAATCATTTTTTTGAAATTTGAATCATATATGGTTTCGCTTATATCTCTGGTTTAAGTTTCAAAAAATGGTATGTAGTTAATATCAAACTTTTGTGTTGTTTAACCTAACAAACTTTTATAAGTAAAAACTATTCTTCGAATAACCACAATAACAGTAATATAGAGTAAATGAACCTTATAAAGTAATTAATTACGTATAATTAAAAGTAATTGTGGTACTATACGTACCATAAGCTTCAACAGTTTTATGAACGAAAGGCGAAACCCGAACCACGATATCATCATCGAGACCGATGGGTTTAGATCTGGCTTGGCGTGTCATTTGTGCCATCTCTTTCATATCACCAAACATGAACTTGTACCGGCTGCCTTTCAAACCTTGAGCTCTTAACAATTTTTCTATCTTTTTGGGTTTAAACCACAACAAATTCAGAAATCTCCATGTAGTCAACGCCAGCAGTAGCACCACAACTATTAGTCCCACTCCCATATCATAACAGAAAGTACTTGCTTCCATTATTGTTTTGGTTAGTTATATAATAGCTAATGGAACAAATAATACTCCATACAACAATGGCATCTAACTATAAATATTTAATTATTTGTGAGTAGTGGGTATAGATGCTTCACAAGAGGCCACCAACTCTCAAATGGCCCCTTAACTTTTGAGTCAGTACTACGAAATATAATATTCTAGGGATAAAAAAAACCTTAATGGTTATTAGCCATTTAGCCCCCAAATTACAGCCTTATTTGTTACTACATTTGAGAATTCAACTGTTGCTTTTTATTTTCTTTAGAAGTTAAATTTGAGATCTATAATTTTAAAATGCTTAAATGTTACTAGTTGAGATGAGTTGTAATGATTTTCATCTTGCTTATTTTTGTTAGAGTACTACACTTAAAATTTATCTTTGTAGAGTAATTTTAAATGTTGGTTCTTTTCGCCCCTCAAACATAACTTCAAGTCTGACCACCACCACATACCACCGCCAATTAAAGAGTGTGAATTGAACTGATTTGAAGACCTAGATTTTATGCGGTAGATAATTCCACACATCAAAGAACATGATCAAATGGAGGCGAGGAATGATTGAGGGCTTAGGGTTTCAAATCGATGGTTGTTTATACGTTAAGAATGAATGATTCAAACGACTCGATCGTTAGGTATGGTATTGCTGAAACTATAGTTGAAAGCAGACAGAGCGAGAAGAGAGGATATCCTTTATCATGTTGTAGCTTTTAAGAATGTCGGTAACGAATCCCGTAGGTCGATAGCTGGTACCACGAATATGCATGCTAGAAAGATGATGTTTGCTACCATTCGATTTATTTGTGGGATGTTGACATTGCTTTGGACCAATAGTGACATTTATTGAGTGAAATAGGAGTTGAAATTAACGAAGGGTAAAAGTTATGGTTGAAACACCAACTTGAGGAAGAGTAAAATTAAGGATCATATTTATGGGACAAATTATGCAAATGGTTCATGTGGTTTGTATCAGATTATCAAAATGGTCCTTTTGCTTTTATTGGTTCAGATGGTCTCTGTGGTTTGCACTTGTTTCACTGGTAGTCTTTATTCCTAATGCTCGTCATGTGCAAGGCAAGCGAGGCTAATGCTGTCCTTTCTATTTTTTGCATGTTGTTAATACTCTTCTTACCCCTTTTGTCTACCTCAACAAAACATGATTGCAATTTTAAACTTCTCTTGCTCAACAAAACCCTAATTCATAACCTCATTCGTAATGGTGAAATGCTCGAAGAGAGTAATGAACGAAGTCGATGACAAAGTTGCAGATCGAACAGGGGAGACTATTGATTTACATGAATTCACATATATTCGGTAACACAGTGAAACCAACACTTACTGACATTTGAATCCTTTATCACGACATAGAGATTTACATCCTATTGGTGCAACATTTATGGATAGAAATATTATCTATAGGATTTTTCGTTAACGGTTACCCACGCGATGACCCCATACACCACTCATTGTGGTATTGGGTTTTGTTGTTGTTGTGGTTACCCACGCGATGAGAGAAAGGCATGCATTAGAAAGTTCTTGCAGGCCTTTCTAAAATTGACTAAATGTTCATTATTCCAACATTCAGTTTGGGTCCAACACAATGTGTTAGTGCTCAAATAACTCAAAGAACAAACACATTACTGCAATTAACATACCATTTTCACTAATGATAAAATTACAGTGTTTCAAAACTGGAATTGATATTCTATTGTGGTTGTTACTTCTGTTACCTAACTGTAACACAACTATATACAGACCAAATTTGAATAGGTAGAAAAAATTAAAGATAATGGGAGAAGACACTCTCTCCCAAGTTGATGATTTCTTCCACAACTCATTCAGCAATAATCCAAACAATTTCCAATGTGCAAAGACTCTTTCTTTCAACTTGCTAGTGGCCTTAGCCACTTAAAGTGGGTTGGTTTTTCAATCTGCACCGGGTCAACTTGGGTTGTTGTCGAAAAGTCTGTTCTAACCAACCCAAGTCCAGTGTGAGATTAAAGTTTGCGTAAATTCAAGTAAGCACCTAACTGAGGTTGAAGTGTGAGGACAAGATGTGGAGCATGTGAATACGATGGAGATAACTCAAAAACGAATCGTTGAAGAATCATAGCAATTGTCATCTTTGTTTGCAACATAGCAAAATTTTGTCCAATGCATACACGTGGGCCCGTTGAAAACGGGAGGTAACATGCTTGTCCCCCTGTCACATTTGCCACACCATCTGAAAATCTTTCAGGCTTAAATTCTTTTACATTGTCGCCCCATATTTCACGATCATGGTGCATATGAAAAACATTTATTTGGAGGAGAGTTCCGGCAGGTAAAGTTAAGTCTCCTAATTTAGTTTCCGTATGTACCGTCCGCCCTAATTGGATTACCGGTGGATATAGCCTAAGAACTTCACTTGAAATCATGCTAACCTGATACACAAGAATAGTAGTATAAACAGATGCTTCCATTTACCTAAAAATGGGTCAGTTTGGTTTATCTTTATAATAAACCGATTAAATGGGTCTGATTAAAAAAGGATAAAGTCAAGTGTACAAGTGGGTCAAACAGGTTGAATGTTATCTTAAATATACTCCTTCTGTCCGGAATCTATTGTCCAGTATTCCATTTATATAGATGTCTCAATTTTATTGTACATGTCCAAAAATAAATAAAATAATTAATTAAAGTTCCTTAATTGCCCTCAAGTCTGTGAAATTAAAGGATGATAAAAGGTTGAGGGTAAAACTGTGGTAAAAAGTAAGGTGTAATAATTGTGTTTAATTAAACTGTGTATTTTTTTCTCGGAGGACAAAAAAATTGGGACGAAGGGAGTATTAAACAGATAAAACCACCTTCCAAATTATCGTTTTCAACAAAATGTTAGGAAGAGGGGATCGCCTGGACGTTGGGAGATATAAATTTGAGAGAAAAACAACTCTATTACTCACAAGAATAGATTTACAGAGTATTACAAAACTCTTACAAAAAAAACTCTCAAACTCACACACACTCTCTAGGTTGTGATTACACTTCTCTGAGTGATTTAGGATGATTTACAACTGAGGTTTGCACCTCTATTTATAGTAAAAATTCTATGGCGGTGGAATGGTGTGAACGGAGAAGGTTGGCGGCCGTCATCGTCATCAACTTTGCTACCTCCATATGAGTTGTCAAGGTTGCCTACTTTGAATATCTAGAAGGTGGGCTTCTAGATTGTAGGCTGGAAATCTTCAATTCTCCCCCTCCAGCCGAATCCACAAACATTCCAGTTATGTCTCTGCATAACTCCAACTTCTCTCGAGTCACCACCTTTGTTAACATATCCGCAGGATTCTCCTTTGTATGGATCTTCACTAGTCTCAACAGTTGTCGATCAATTACCTCGCGTATCCAATGATAGCGAATATCAATATGTTTTGTACGAGAATGGTACATGGAGTTCTTGCTCAAATCTATAGCACTTTGACTGTCACAATATACCTTGTACTCCTTTTGCTTGATTCCAAATTCTTGAAGATAACGCTTTAACCACAACATTTCTTTTCCAGCTTCTGCGGCAGCAATATACTCTGCTTCAGTTGTGGATAATGCAACACACCTCTGTAGTCTTGACTGCCATGAAACAGCTCCCCCTGCAAAAGTGTAAATGAATCCTGAAGTAGATTTCCTACTATCAGGATCTCCGGCCATATCCGCATCTGTATAGTCTTCCAAGATTGGATCAGCTCCCCCGTAACAAAGACATAGATTCTTTGTACCTTTAAGATATCTGAGAATCCATTTTACCGCCTCCCAATGCTATTTCCCGGGGTTCGAGAGAAAACGACTCACCGTTCCCACTGCATGAGCAATATCGGGCCTTGTACACACCATCGCATACATCAAACTTCCAACTGCTGAAGAATATGGTACTGAAGACATCTCCCCGATCTCTTCCTTGGATGAGGGACAAGAACTCTTGCTTAACTTGAAATGATTAGCTAATGGAATGCTAACAGGTTTGGCATTGTTCACATTGAAACGTGAAAGCACTCGTTCAATATACTTCTCCTGAGATAGCCATAACCTTTTATTCTTCCTATCTCGGGTTATCTGCATTCCCAAAATCTGTTGAGCCTGTCCTAAGTCTTTCATGTCAAAAGACTTAGAGAGTTCCTTCTTCACCTGATTGATCTTCGTTACGTCTTTCCCTACGATCAAAATATCATCTACATAAAGTAGAAGAGCAACGAAATCTCCTTCAGAAAACTTCTGAATGTAGACACACTCATCTGCTGCAGTTTTCTTGTACCCGTGACTCACCATGCACGAGTCAAACTTCTTGTACCACTGCCTAGGTGCCTGCTTCAAACCGTACAAACTTTTCTTCAGCTTGCATACGAGGTTATATCCTGAAACCTCAAAACCTTCTGGCTGCTCCATGTAAATTTCTTCATGTAAATCTCCATGAAGAAAAGCTGTCTTTACATCCATCTGTTCAAGCTCCAAGTTCATACTTGCGACCAATCCAAGTATGACTCTAATTGAAGTCATCTTGACTACTGGTGAAAATATCTCGTCAAAATCAATCCCTTTCTTCTGTTGGAATCCTTTGACTACAAGTCGTGCTTTGTATTTCACCACTTTTCCACTACCATCCATTTTCAGCTTGAACACCCATTTATTTTTCAGTGCCTTCTTCCCGCGTGGAAGTTCTACAATCTCATAAGTTTGATTTTTCTGCAGAGAATCCATCTCATCCTGCATTGCGAGCAACCATTTTTCTTTATCCTTATGAGTTACTGCTTCATGAAAACTCTCCGGTTCTCCATCTTCAGTAAGTAGAAGGTACTCAGATTCTGGATATCTACTCGATGGAATCCGACCTCGTTCAGATCTACGAATTTCTGGAACATTCTGAGGAGATCCACCATCATCTTGACCTTGTGATGGTGCTGGAACGTCTGGCAGATGGGGTTGTGGCTCCCCCTGCTCAGCACCGTCATTTTCCTCATTATCTTCTACTTCTGGCATTTCTTCTTGCACTGAAAATTCATTTCTCATGAATGATTCCGTTGTTGCCTCTGGCACCTGAGCAGCAACATTTGACTTCTGAGATATTGTGGGTTTTTCAATATCTTCTATTGTCTGGCTTTCATGGAACACCACGTCCCTACTTCTGATCACCTTTTTCTCCTTTGGATCCCATAATCTGTATCCAAATTCTTCATCTCCATAGCCTATGAATATGCATGGAGTGGTCCTTGCATCCAGCTTCTGCCTGAGCTCCTTGGATACATGTGCGTACGCCAAACATCCAAATACTCTTAAGTGAGAGTATGATGGATCCTTTCCAGACCAAAATTTCTCCGGAACTTCAAAATTCAGTGGTACTGATGGAGATCGGTTGATCAAATAACAAGCGGCTCTGACTGCTTCTCCCCAAAATGGCTTTGGCAGCTTAGCCATACTGAGCATGCTCCGAACACATTCCATGATTGTTCGGTTCATTCTTTCTGCTATACCATTATGTTGAGGGGTACGTGGGACCGTCTTCTCATGTCGGATGCCATATGATCTGCAATAGGCATCGAACTGTCTGGAAGAGTATTCACCGCCGTTGTCGGATCGAAGACACTTTAACTTCTTTCCTGTCTCACGTTCTACCATGACATGGAACTGTTTGAAGTAATCGAACACCTGGTCCTTCGTCCGTAAGAAATATACCCACACCTTTCGAGAAGTATCATCATCGATTGCCGCCAATTGATTCAACCTCTAAGGGACCGCAAACATCAGAGTGTACCAGACTGAGTAACTCTGATCTTCTCGTTGAAGAGGAATTAAACGAGACTCTATGTTGCTTACCAAACAGACAATGATTGCAAGGATCTAGTGCAGCGTCCTTGTCAACATTGATAAGCTCCTTCTTTATTAGGGTAGACAACCCTTTCTCACTCATGTGACCGAGTCTCTGGTGCCATAAATTTTGTGAAGCCTCCTTTTCTGCAACATTAATACTGTCTGTGCAGATCTTCACATGAGTCTTGTACAGTGTGCCACAAATGTGTCCTCGAGCGACTATCATAGCGCCTCTTGACAATTTTCATGTGCCTTTACTGAAATGACTATCATAGCCCTGTTTGTCGAGAGCTATCCCAGAAAGTAAATTCAGCCGAAGATCTGGCACATGGCGGACATCCTTCAGAGTGATTGTGCTCCCAGAACTTGTCTTTATCCTGACATCTCCAATTCCGACAATCTCAGCGGAACTGGAATTTTCCATCTTCACAACTCCAAAGTCACCAGCTTTGTATGTTGTGAAGTATTCCTTGTATGGAGTCACGTGGTAGGAAGCTGCAGTATCTACCACCCATTCTGTTTCTTCTCGTGAGACGTGAAGGCATGTCTCATCATGGGTTGAACAATAAGCTACATCACCAGAGATAGTCACTAATGTTTCTCCACCCTTATTCTTCGGCTGTGAACTGCTTTGACCTTGTTCCTCTTTTAATCTATAGCAGTTCTTCTTCATATGTCCCTCTAATCCACAATGATGGCATTTATATGTTGGTTTTCTGCCATCAGCTGACCTGCCCCTGCTCTTGCTTCTGCCTCTCCATTTATTTTTGCTACTCATTCGCTGTCTCCCCCGATTTTCTGTGACAAAGGCATGGGTCTGATCTGTGTCCATGTCTTTTCTCCTTGCCTCTTCACTGAATAGGGCATCCTTGACCATTGACATGGTAAGTTTGCCATTCGGGGCTGAGTTGCTGAGTGTTACTACCAGCGTTTTCCAACTATCGGGAAGGGAACTAAGTAGCAGTAGCGCCTGAACTTCATCGCCAAGCGGCATCTCTACAGACGATAACTGGTTGACCAAGCTCTGGAACTCACTGGTATGCTCGGCAACTGAAGTTCCACTTTTGAGCTTCATGTTGACTAAACGCCTCATCAGCAGGGCTTTATTCCGAGCAGTCTTGGCCTGGTATGTAGTGACCCGAACTTTTCCATGTTTATATATATTAATTGAGATTGATATTTACATGATTAAATGTTTCCAACATGTTAAGCAATCAAACTTGTTAAGACTTAATTAATTGAAATATGTTTCATATAGACAATTGACCACCCAAGTTGACCGGTGATTCACGAACGTTAAAACTTGTAAAAACTATATGATGACATATATATGGATATATATATAGTTAACATGATACTATGATAAGTAAACATATCATTAAGTATATTAACAATGAACTACATATGTAAAAACAAGACTACTAACTTAATGATTTTTAAACGAGACATACATGTAACGATTATCGTTGTAAAGACATTTAATGTATATATATCATATTAAGAGATATTCATACATGATAATATCATGATAATATAATAATTTAAAATCTCATTTGATATTATAAACATTGGGTTAACAACATTTAACAAGATCGTTAACCTAAAGGTTTCAAAACAACACTTACATGTAACGACTAACGATGACTTAACGACTCAGTTAAAATGTATATACATGTAGTGTTTTAATATGTATTTATACACTTTTGAAAGACTTTAATACACTTATCAAAATACTTCTACTTAACAAAAATGCTTACAATTACATCCTCGTTCAGTTTCATCAACAATTCTACTCGTATGCACCCGTATTCGTACTCGTACAATACACAGCTATTAGATGTATGTACTATTGGTATATACACTCCAATGATTAGCTCTTAGCAGTCCATGTGAGTCACCTAACACATGTGGGAACCATCATTTGGCAACTAGCATGAAATATCTCATAAAATTACAAAAATATGAGTAATCATTCATGACTTATTTACATGAAAACAAAATTACATATCCTTTATATCTAATCCATACACCAACGACCAAAAACACCTACAAACACTTTCATTCTTCAATTTTCTTCATCTAATTGATCTCTCTCAAGTTCTATCTTCAAGTTCTAAGTGTTCTTCATAAATTCTAAAAGTTCTAGTTTCATAAAATCAAGAATACTTTCAAGTTTGCTAGCTCACTTCCAATCTTGTAAGGTGATCATCCAACCTCAAGAAATCTTTGTTTCTTACAGTAGGTTATCATTCTAATACAAGGTAATAATCATATTCAAACTTTGGTTCAATTTCTATAACTATAACAATCTTATTTCAAGTGATGATCTTACTTGAACTTGTTTTCGTGTCATGATTCTGCTTCAAGAATTTCGAGCCATCCAAGGATCCATTGAAGCTAGATCCATTTTTCTCTTTTCCAGTAGGTTTATCCAAGGAACTTAAGGTAGTAATGATGTTCATAACATCATTCGATTCATACATATAAAGCTATCTTATTCGAAGGTTTAAACTTGTAATCACTAGAACATAGTTTAGTTAATTCTAAACTTGTTCGCAAACAAAAGTTAATCCTTCTAACTTGACTTTTAAAATCAACTAAACACATGTTCTATATCTATATGATATGCTAACTTAATGATTTAAAACCTGGAAACACGAAAAACACCGTAAAACCGGATTTACGCCGTCGTAGTAACACCGCGGGCTGTTTTGGGTTAGTTAATTAAAAACTATGATAAACTTTGATTTAAAAGTTGTTATTCTGGGAAAATGATTTTTATTATGAACATGAAACTATATCCAAAAATTATGGTTAAACTCAAAGTGGAAGTATGTTTTCTAAAATGGTCATCTAGACGTCGTTCTTTCGACTGAAATGACTACCTTTACAAAAACGACTTGTAACTTATTTTTCTGACTATAAACCTATACTTTTTCTGTTTAGATTCATAAAATAGAGTTCAATATGAAACCATAGCAATTTGATTCACTCAAAACGGATTTAAAATGAAGAAGTTATGGGTAAAACAAGATTGGATAATTTTTATCATTTTAGCTACGTGAAAATTGGTAACAAATCTATTCCAACCATAACTTAATCAACTTGTATTGTATATTATGTAATCTTGAGATACCATAGACACGTATACAATGTTTCGACCTATCATGTCGACACATCTATATATATTTCGGAACAACCATAGACACTCTATATGTGAATGTTGGAGTTAGCTATACAGGGTTGAAGTTGATTCCAAAATATATATAGTTTGAGTTGTGATCAATACTGAGATACGTATACACTGGGTCATGGATTGATTCAAGATAATATTTATCGATTTATTTATGTACATCTAACTTTGGACAACTAGTTGTAGGTTACTAACGAGGATAGCTGACTTAATAAACTTAAAACATCAAAATATATTAAAAGTGTTGTAAATATATTTTGAACATACTTTGATATATATGTATATATTGTTATAGGTTCGTGAATCAACCAGTGGCCAAGTCTTACTTCCCGACGAAGTAAAAATCTGTGAAAGTGAGTTATAGTCCCACTTTTAAAATCTAATATTTTTGGGATGAGAATACATGCAGGTTTTATAAATGATTTACAAAATAGACACAAGTACGTGAAACTACATTCTATGGTTGAATTATCGAAATCGAATATGCCCCTTTTTATTAAGTCTGGTAATCTAAGAATTAGGGAACAGACACCCTAATTGACGCGAATCCTAAAGATAGATCTATTGGGCCTAACAAACCCCATCCAAAGTACCGGATGCTTTAGTACTTCGAAATTTATATCATATCCGAAGGGTGTCCCGGAATGATGGGGATATTCTTATATATGCATCTTGTTAATGTCGGTTACCAGGTGTTCACCATATGAATGATTTTTATCTCTATGTATGGGATGTGTATTGAAATATGAAATCTTGTGGTCTATTGTTACGATTTTATATATATAGGTTAAACCTATAACTCACCAACATTTTTGTTGACGTTTAAAGCATGTTTATTCTCAGGTGAATACTAAGAGCTTCCGCTGTTGCATACTAAAATAAGGACAAGATTTGGAGTCCATGTTTGAATGATATTGTGTAAAAACTGCATTCAAGAAACTGATTTCGATGTAACATATTTGTATTGTAAACCATTATGTAATGGTCGGGTGTAAACAGGATATTTTAGATTATCATTATTTGATAATCTACGTAAAGCATTTTAAACCTTTATTTATGAAATAAAGGTTATGGTTTGTTTTAAAAATGAATGCAGTCTTTGAAAAACGTCTCATATAGAGGTCAAAACCTCGCAACGAAATCAATTAATATGGAATGTTTTTAATCAATAAGAACGGGACATTTCAGTTGGTATCAGAGCGTTGGTCTTAGAGAACCAGAATTTTTCATTAGTGTGTCTTATCGAGTTTGTTAGGATGCATTAGTGAGTCTGGACTTCGACCGTGTTTACTTGAAAAATGATTGCTTAACAAATTTTGTTGGAAACTATATATTTTTAACATGTGAATATTATGTGATATATTAATCTCTTAACGCGTTTGATATTATGTGATAGATGTCTACCTCTAGAACAAGTCCCATTGACTCACCTAATAATAATGAAGAGTCAAATGTAAATTGGAATGATTCGTGGACTGATTCACAAGTTCCCGAAGAGGAACCGGAAGAAGAGTCGGAACCGGAAGAAGAATCGAAACCGGAAGAAGAATCGGAACCGGATGAAGAAATAGAACCGGTGGGGGAAATAATAAAACGGTTAAGTAAAAGAAAATCCTCAACCAACCGACCAAGGTTAATTATGGTCAATGGTGTTTCCGCCAAGGAAGCAAAATATTGGGAGGATTACCAATTCTCCGATGAATCGGATTCCGACGAGAATTCCGATGATGTTATAGAAATTACCCCAACTGAATTTAAAAAGGCAAAAGAAAATAATAAGGGAAAGGGCATAAAAATAGAGAAATCTAATTCCAACCCCGATGAACTTTATATGTATCGTCAACCCCCGAAGTCCTTAAGTTGTAACAATGACCCGGGAACCTCTAAACCACCAGGTTTTTCTAAACCAATGTGGATAACGGCGGCTCGTATTAGGGGAAAATCATATATCCCTAGAAACTTGGCAAAACGAACCAAAATCGAAGAAGAAGAAACAAGCGAGTCGGAATAAGATAGTTGTATTCATGTGGTGTAATATATGTAATATAGTGTGCTTATGCTTTATGATATATGTAAAAATTGCTTGTATTAATAAGTATTTTTTTTTATGAATCTAACTCTTGTCTATTTTACAGTATAAAAACACAAAATGGATAGACAACCCAATATTTTAAGAGACCTACCCGGAGACATGATTGATGAAATCTTGTCTAGAGTCGGTCAGAATTCCTCGGCACAACTATTTAAGGCGAGATCAGTTTGTAAGACATTCGAAGAACATTCCAAGAATGTCTTGGTTTATAAGAGACTTTCGTTTGAAAGATGGGGGATATCACATTGGGAAACCCATAAGTTACGATGTGTTTACTTTGATGCATATATTGCGGGGAACTCAAATGCTATTTTACGCAACGGGTTAAGAAATTATTTTGACTCAATGTATCCGAATATAGGACTTCATGATTTAGAAAAAGCGGCTAACATGCAACATAAAGAAGCATGCTATGCTTATGGGTTAGTAATGTTCGCTTCTCACCAAAGTGAGAAAAAGAACATCGGGCTACAGCTATTAAACAAAACGTTCCCACAAGTGACGGAGTCGGTAATTGGGGTAAGAAATGAGGTTTTTAGATTGTTACGGGACTGTTGGACATTACGTAACCCTCGTCCCTTTGACGACGTTACAACACGCTGTCTTATCAACGGCCATAAAGGTTATGTTGCACAAGACCAAGGATGGGAAGTAGTCCTAGTAAAACCAGAATGCATGACTTGTTTCTGGACGTATGAATTACGTGTCTTTATTGCCTTTGCTGAACGACTTGTGTACTAGCTAGAATTATCTTCACAACTATCTTGTATCAAAGTTATTGTGTGCTATATTTCATGCTTTATGTAAAATAAGCGGTATTGTAAGTTTGTAAAATATTGTATAAAAGTTTGAACGCGAAATATTATTATAATCAGTTTTTCATATAGAATTGTAGTAGTTGAATTGTATATTAGCTACTAAGTATGAACTTAACGGGTAGGTACTACCCGAATTTAAACTTATAAAACGCTAATATGAAGAAAAAGCTTTTATAAAAGAGTTCATATTATGCTACGAAATACTATTAACTACTCTTAATATTCTGTATGATTAACTTGTTCCATTTGACTATTTTGAAGGAAATGGCACCGACTACTCGACACACAGTGAATATGAATGAAGAGGAATTCCGTACTTTTCTAGCTTCAAACATAGCCGCAGTACAGGCTGCGCTACATACCAACAATAACCTTGGATCTAGCAGTACAGGAAATCGTGTAGGATGCACCTACAAAGAATTCACTGCCTGCAAACCTTTGGAATTTGATGGAATCGAAGGACCGATCGGATTGAAACGGTGGACCGAGAAGGTCGAATCGGTGTTTGCCATAAGTAAGTGTACTGAAGAGGACAAAGTGAAGTACGCTACGCATACCTTCACAGGTTCTGCGTTAACATGGTGGAATACCTATCTAGAGCAAGTGGGACAAGACGATGCGTACGCACTACCGTGGTCAGCATTCAAGCACTTGATGAACGAGAAGTACCGTCCCAGAACCGAGGTCAATAAGCTCAAGACAGAACTAAGAGGGTTACGAACCCAAGGATTTGATATTACCACGTATGAAAGACGATTCACAGAATTGTGCCTATTGTGTCCGGGAGCATTCGAAGATGAGGAAGAGAAGATCGACGCGTTTGTGAAAGGATTACCGGAAAGAATCCAAGAAGATATAAGTTCACACGAGCCCGCCTCCATACAACAGGCATGTAGAATGGCTCACAAACTAGTGAACCAGATTGAAGAAAGAATTAAAGAACAGACTGCTGAAGAGGCCAATGTGAAGCAAGTCAAAAGAAAGTGGGAGGAAAATGGTGATAAGAATCACCAATACAACAACAACAGCAATCGCAACAATTATCCCAACAATCGCAACATCAATCGCAACTACAACAAACGGCCCAACAACAACAACAACAACAACAACAACAGCAACTACAACAATCATCCCAACAACAATAATAACCGCAACAACAACAACAATCAGAAGCAGCTATGCCAAAGGTGTGAAAAGTATCACTCGGGGTTCTGCACCAAATTTTGCAACAAGTGTAAAAGAAATGGTCATAGCGCGGCGAAGTGTGAGGTCTACGGACCAGGGGTTAATAGAACGAAAGGAACAAATGGTGTCGGAACGAGTAATGGCGGAGCAAGTAGTGTCGGAGCAAGTTATGCCAATGTAGTTTGTTATAAATGTGGAAAACCGGGCCACATTATTAGAAATTGCCCGAACCAGGAGAACACGAATGGACAAGGCCGCGGAAGAGTTTTCAATATTAATGCGGCAGAGGCACAGGAAGACCCGGAGCTTGTTACGGGTACGTTTCTTATTGACAATAAATCTGCTTACGTTTTATTTGATTCGGGTGCGGATAGAAGCTATATGAGTAGAGATTTTTGTGCTAAATTAAGTTGTCCATTGACGCCTTTGGATAGTAAATTTTTACTCGAATTAGCAAATGGTAAATTAATTTCAGCAGATAATATATGTCGGAATCGAGAAATTAAACTGGTTAGCGAAACATTTAAGATTGATTTGATACCAGTAGAGTTAGGGAGTTTTGATGTGATAATCGGTATGGACTGGTTGAAAGAAGTGAAAGCAGAGATCGTTTGTTACAAAAATGCAATTCGCATTATACGAGAAAAAGGAAAACCCTTAATGGTGTACGGAGAAAAGGGCAACACGAAGCTACATCTTATTAGTAATTTGAAGGCACAAAAACTAATAAGAAAAGGTTGCTATGCTGTTCTAGCACACGTCGAGAAAGTACAAACTGAAGAAAAGAGCATCAATGATGTTCCCATTGCAAAAGAATTTCCCGATGTATTTCCGAAAGAATTACCGGGATTACCCCCACATCGATCCGTTGAATTTCAAATAGATCTTGTACCAGGAGCTGCACCAATAGCTCGTGCTCCTTACAGACTCGCACCCAGCGAGATGAAAGAACTACAAAGCCAATTACAAGAACTTTTAGAGCATGGTTTCATTCGACCAAGCACATCACCGTGGGGAGCTCCTGTTTTGTTTGTCAAGAAGAAAGATGGTACATTCAGGTTGTGTATCGACTACCGAGAGTTGAACAAACTTACCATCAAGAACCGCTACCCACTACCGAGAATCGATGACTTATTTGATCAACTACAAGGCTCGTCTGTTTATTCAAAGATTGACTTACGTTCCGGGTATCATCAAATGCGGGTGAAAGAAGATGATATTCCAAAGACTGCTTTCAGAACACGTTACGGTCATTACGAGTTTATGGTCATGCCGTTTGGTTTAACTAATGCACCAGCTGTGTTCATGGACCTTATGAACCGAGTGTGTGGACCATACCTTGACAAGTTTGTCATTGTTTTCATTGATGACATACTTATTTACTCAAAGAATGACCAAGAACACGGTGAACATTTGAGAAAGGTGTTAGAAGTATTGAGGAAGGAAGAATTGTACGCTAAGTTTTCAAAGTGTGCATTTTGGTTGGAAGAAGTTCAATTCCTCGGTCACATAGTGAACAAAGAAGGTATTAAGGTGGATCCGGCAAAGATAGAAACTGTTGAAAAGTGGGAAACCCCGAAAACTCCGAAACACATACGCCAGTTTTTAGGACTAGCTGGTTACTACAGAAGGTTCATCCAAGACTTTTCCAGAATAGCAAAACCCTTGACTGCATTAACGCATAAAGGGAAGAAATTTGAATGGAATGATGAACAAGAGAAAGCGTTTCAGTTATTGAAGAAAAAGCTAACTACGGCACCTATATTGTCATTGCCTGAAGGGAATGATGATTTTGTGATTTATTGTGATGCATCAAAGCAAGGTCTCGGTTGTGTATTAATGCAACGAACGAAGGTGATTGCTTATGCGTCTAGACAATTGAAGATTTACGAACAAAATTATACGACGCATGATTTGGAATTTGGCGCGGTTGTTTTTGCATTAAAGACTTGGAGGCACTACTTATATGGGGTCAAAAGTATTATATATACCGACCACAAAAGTCTTCAACACATATTTAATCAGAAACAACTGAATATGAGGCAGCGTAGGTGGATTGAATTATTGAATGATTACGACTTTGAGATTCGTTACCACCCGGGGAAGGCAAATGTGGTAGCCGATGCCTTGAGCAGGAAGGACAGAGAACCCATTCGAGTAAAATCTATGAATATAATGATTCATAATAACATTACTACTCAAATAAAGGAGGCGCAACAAGGAGTTTTAAAAGAGGGAAATTTAAAGGATGAAATACCCAAAGGATCGGAGAAGCATCTTAATATTCGGGAAGACAGAACCCGGTATAGGGCTGAAAGGATTGGGTACCAAAATTTGGAGATATGAGAGAAATGGTACTTAGAGAAGCTCATAAAACCAGATACTCAATACATCCTGGAACGGGGAAGATGTACAAGGATCTCAAGAAACATTTTTGGTGGCCGGGTATGAAAGCCGATGTTGCTAAATACGTAGGAGAATGTTTGACGTGTTCTAAGGTCAAAGCTGAGCATCAGAAACCATCAGGTCTACTTGAACAACCCGAAATCCCAGAATGGAAATGGGAAAACATTACCATGGATTTCATCACTAAATTGCCAAGGACTGCAAGTGGTTTTGATACTATTTGGGTAATAGTTGATCGTCTCACCAAATCCGCACACTTCCTACCAATAAGAGAAGATGACAAGATGGAGAAGTTAGCACGACTGTATTTGAAGGAAGTCATCTCCAGACATGGAATACCAATCTCTATTATCTCTGATAGGGATGGCAGATTTATTTCAAGATTCTGGCAGACATTACAGCAAGCATTAGGAACTCGTCTAGACATGAGTACTGCCTATCATCCACAAACTGATGGGCAGAGCGAAAGGACGATACAAACGCTTGAAGACATGCTACGAGCATGTGTTATTGATTTCGGAAACAGTTGGGATCGACATCTACCGTTAGCAGAATTTTCCTACAACAACAGCTACCATTCAAGCATTGAGATGGCGCCGTTTGAAGCACTTTATGGTAGAAAGTGCAGGTCTCCGATTTGTTAGAGTGAGGTGGGGGATAGACAGATTACGGGTCCGGAGATTATACAAGAAACTACCGAGAAGATCATCCAAATTCAACAACGGTTGAAAACCGCCCAAAGTCGACAAAAGAGCTACGCTGACATTAAAAGAAAAGATATAGAATTTGAAATTGGAGAGATGGTCATGCTTAAAGTTGCACCTTGGAAAGGCGTTGTTCGATTTGGTAAACGAGGGAAATTAAATCCAAGGTATATTGGACCATTCAAGATTATTGATCGTATCGGACCAGTAGCTTACCGACTAGAGTTACCTCAACAACTCGCGACTGTACATAACACTTTCCACGTTTCGAATTTAAAGAAATGTTTTGCTAAAGAAGATCTCACTATTCCGTTAGATGAAATCCAAATCAACGAAAAACTTCAATTCATCGAAGAACCCGTCGAAATAATGGATCGTGAGGTTAAAAGACTTAAGCAAAACAAGATACCAATTGTTAAGGTTCGATGGAATGCTCGTAGAGGACCCGAGTTCACCTGGGAGCGTGAAGATCAGATGAAGAAGAAATACCCGCATCTATTTTCAGAAGATTCATCAACACCTTCAACAGCTTAAAATTTCGGGACGAAATTTATTTAACGGGTAGGTACTGTAGTGACCCGAACTTTTCCATGTTTATATATATTAATTGAGATTGATATTTACATGATTAAATGTTTCCAACATGTTAAGCAATCAAACTTGTTAAGACTTAATTAATTGAAATATGTTTCATATAGACAATTGACCACCCAAGTTGACCGGTGATTCACGAACGTTAAAACTTGTAAAAACTATATGATGACATATATATGGATATATATATAGTTAACATGATACTATGATAAGTAAACATATCATTAAGTATATTAACAATGAACTACATATGTAAAAACAAGACTACTAACTTAATGATTTTTAAACGAGACATACATGTAACGATTATCGTTGTAAAGACATTTAATGTATATATATCATATTAAGAGATATTCATACATGATAATATCATGATAATATAATAATTTAAAATCTCATTTGATATTATAAACATTGGGTTAACAACATTTAACAAGATCGTTAACCTAAAGGTTTCAAAACAACACTTACATGTAACGACTAACGATGACTTAACGACTCAGTTAAAATGTATATACATGTAGTGTTTTAATATGTATTTATACACTTTTGAAAGACTTTAATACACTTATCAAAATACTTCTACTTAACAAAAATGCTTACAATTACATCCTCGTTCAGTTTCATCAACAATTCTACTCGTATGCACCCGTATTCGTACTCGTACAATACACAGCTATTAGATGTATGTACTATTGGTATATACACTCCAATGATTAGCTCTTAGCAGCCCATGTGAGTCACCTAACACATGTGGGAACCATCATTTGGCAACTAGCATGAAATATCTCATAAAATTACAAAAATATGAGTAATCATTCATGACTTATTTACATGAAAACAAAATTACATATCCTTTATATCTAATCCATACACCAACGACCAAAAACACCTACAAACACTTTCATTCTTCAATTTTCTTCATCTAATTTATCTCTCTCAAGTTCTATCTTCAAGTTCTAAGTGTTCTTCATAAATTCCAAAAGTTCTAGTTTCATAAAATCAAGAATACTTTCAAGTTTGCTAGCTCACTTCCAATCTTGTAAGGTGATCATCCAACCTCAAGAAATCTTTGTTTCTTACAGTAGGTTATCATTCTAATACAAGGTAATAATCATATTCAAACTTTGGTTCAATTTCTATAACTATAACAATCTTATTTCAAGTGATGATCTTACTTGAACTTGTTTTCGTGTCATGATTCTGCTTCAAGAATTTCGAGCCATCCAAGGATCCATTGAAGCTAGATCCATTTTTCTATTTTCCAGTAGGTTTATCCAAGGAACTTAAGGTAGTAATGATGTTCATAACATCATTCGATTCATACATATAAAGCTATCTTATTCGAAGGTTTAAACTTGTAATCACTAGAACATAGTTTAGTTAATTCTAAACTTGTTCGCAAACAAAAGTTAATCCTTCTAACTTGACTTTTAAAATCAACTAAACACATGTTCTATATCTATATGATATGCTAACTTAATGATTTAAAACCTGGAAACACGAAAAACACCGTAAAACCGGATTTACGCCGTCGTAGTAACACCGCGGGCCGTTTTGGGTTAGTTAATTAAAAACTATGATAAACTTTGATTTAAAAGTTGTTATTCTGAGAAAATGATTTTTATTATGAACATGAAACTATATCCAAAAATTATGGTTAAACTCAAAGTGGAAGTATGTTTTCTAAAATGGTCATCTAGACGTCGTTCTTTCGACTGAAATGACTACCTTTACAAAAACGACTTGTAACTTATTTTTCCGACTATAAACCTATACTTTTTCTGTTTAGATTCATAAAATAGAGTTCAATATGAAACCATAGCAATTTGATTCACTCAAAACGGATTTAAAATGAAGAAGTTATGGGTAAAACAAGATTGGATAATTTTTCTCATTTTAGCTACGTGAAAATTGGTAACAAATCTATTCCAACCATAACTTAATCAACTTGTATTGTATATTATGTAATCTTGAGATACCATAGACACGTATACAATGTTTCGACCTATCATGTCGACACATCTATATATATTTCGGAACAACCATAGACACTCTATATGTGAATGTTGGAGTTAGCTATACAGGGTTGAAGTTGATTCCAAAATATATATAGTTTGAGTTGTGATCAATACTGAGATACGTATACACTGGGTCATGGATTGATTCAAGATAATATTTATCGATTTATTTATGTACATCTAACTGTGGACAACTAGTTGTAGGTTACTAACGAGGACAGCTGACTTAATAAACTTAAAACATCAAAATATATTAAAAGTGTTGTAAATATATTTTGAACATACTTTGATATATATGTATATATTGTTATAGGTTCGTGAATCAACCAGTGGCCAAGTCTTACTTCCCGACGAAGTAAAAATCTGTGAAAGTGAGTTATAGTCCCACTTTTAAAATCTAATATTTTTGGGATGAGAATACATGCAGGTTTTATAAATGATTTACAAAATAGACACAAGTACGTGAAACTACATTCTATGGTTGAATTATCGAAATCGAATATGCCCCTTTTTATTAAGTCTGGTAATCTAAGAATTAGGGAACAGACACCCTAATTGACGCGAATCCTAAAGATAGATCTATTGGGCCTAACAAACCCCATCCAAAGTACCGGATGCTTTAGTACTTCGAAATTTATATCATATCCGAAGGGTGTCCCGGAATGATGGGGATATTCTTATATATGCATCTTGTTAATGTCGGTTACCAGGTGTTCACCATATGAATGATTTTTATCTCTATGTATGGGATGTGTATTGAAATATGAAATCTTGTGGTCTATTGTTACGATTTTATATATATAGGTTAAACCTATAACTCACCAACATTTTTGTTGACGTTTAAAGCATGTTTATTCTCAGGTGAATACTAAGAGCTTCCGCTGTTGCATACTAAAATAAGGACAAGATTTGGAGTCCATGTTTGAATGATATTGTGTAAAAACTGCATTCAAGAAACTGATTTCGATGTAACATATTTGTATTGTAAACCATTATGTAATGGTCGGGTGTAAACAGGATATTTTAGATTATCATTATTTGATAATCTACGTAAAGCTTTTTAAACCTTTATTTATGAAATAAAGGTTATGGTTTGTTTTAAAAATGAATGCAGTCTTTGAAAAACGTCTCATATAGAGGTCAAAACCTCGCAACGAAATCAATTAATATGGAACGTTTTTAATCAATAAGAACGGGACATTTCATGGTACATGTCCTCCAACTTTTTCCAGAGGACATATGCGTCTGTCTCTTATGCAACATGGTGGAAGACACTATGATCAATCCATTGACGGATCTGACCAATAGTTTTTCGGTTTGATTTCTTCCACTCTTTCTCTTTAGCAGAATCAGGGTTTATACCCTTCAATTCAATAGGATCGAACAAATCCTTACAGCTGAGGAGATCTTCCATTCGAGGTTTCCACAAGCGTGTAGTTTGTGGCTATGAGCATAATCATAGCTCCGAAAGATGATGTTGACTCTTCTGTGGACATTATCACCTTACAAATAATTTTTCAACACAAACGGGGTTGAATTGTAGAAAACAGAGATCACCGTTACGTCCGGAACGGTTGAAAATGGTGGAATAGACACTTCGCGGCTTAAATTCCACTTACGGGGCAAAATTATAATTTGTTATAAACTTCAGGGACCAAAAAATGAAATTCTGAAAATTTAGGGACCAAATTGTAAAATTTTAGAAACGCTACAGTACCGCTACAGTGACTTGCTACAGTGCCTCCAGCTGCTATAGTGAATTGCTACAGTGATCGTCTTCTCCGGTGAAAATTCCGGCACCGGTCGTCTTCTCCGGCGAGTTGACCAAACTTTGACCGCATTTTCTGGGCTCGTTATAACTCCGTTTAAGTCGCCGTTTTTTTGCGTTGGACTCGGTTCGACGAGACGAATCCAATGGTACACTCAAAATTGAATTTTGAGAAAACTTCCGAAAACCCAAAAACTCAACCAACGTCTCTAACCAAGCTCTTGATACCGCTTGTTAGGAAGAGGGGATCGCCTGGACGTTGGGAGATATAAATTTGAGAGAAAAACAACTCTATTACTCACAAGAATAGATTTACAGAGTATTACAAAACTCTTACAAAAAAAACTCTCAAACTCACACACACTCTCTAGGTTGTGATTACACTTCTCTGAGTGATTTAGGATGATTTACAACTGAGGTTTGCACCTCTATTTATAGTAAAAATTCTATGGCGGTGGAATGGTGTGAACGGAGAAGGTTGGCGGTCGTCATCGTCATCAACTTTGCTACCTCCATATGAGTTGTCAAGGTTGCCTACTTTGAATATCTAGAAGGTGGGCTTCTAGATTGTAGGCTGGAAATCTTCACAAAATAGATAATTCTTGTTAAAACATAGCTTCTAATATGTGAGATGCAAGTATTGAAAGACGACTCACAATTTTCAGACGTCTAAGTCCCTCAAAATCCGGTGGTTTATCGCCGAAGACTTGTAAAACTTCATCCCTAGCACGTGTTTGCCAATCCGTGTGCTGACTCAGTAAAACCATAGTCCAAACAATTAAATTTAGAGTAGTCTCTTGTCCCGCAAGGTAGAAAAGTTTACATTCTTCAATGATTTCTTGAGTTTTTAGCCCGGAGTTCTTATTCATGTCTTGTTCAATTTCATTCTCATTGGAACTTAAAAGAGTTCCCAAAAGATCGCCGTTATCATATTTCCCAGCTTTAATCAAAAGTAAACGCTTATCAATAATACCCTTAATTGAGGTTGTCACTTTCTCGCCGATATGTTTCATTTTCTTGTTACACTCTGTTGGCAAAAACCTACAAAATCACATGATTTTGGTAATAGGACTTATTAGCAGTTTTGGCATTGCTTAATTCAATTAGTTATTATTGCTTATTTATACAGTATATAAGCAAATCGAATTAAAACATTCTTAGAGGCAAAACGAAAAAATGGATAAGGTATTTCTCTATTCACTCTATTTGAGAGGGCAAAATTTTTTAGTCAGATTTATGCGGTCTAACCGGGTTATACCGAGACTATTTTCGACCCTTTCTCTAGCCACCTCAAGATATGTTCTAGGTGAGGTTAACACGAGACCTTTTTTTAAAGGTAGAAGGTATTTCCCGTACAGGCTACTCGGGAGAACGATTAATCCGATCTCATACTCTAATGTACGCAGCCCATCAGGATTACTCTCTGGCTGTTTTCAACTCAACCTTGGCGACCACTAAATATTTGTCTTAGACAGGATTCGAACTTGAGACATTTTACAAAGAACTCAGGGCCCGAACAACTGGCTATCTTGTTAATCTATTTATTTATTTTAGAACTTGCACTTAGAAATTGAAGTGTTGACACATAATTTTAAGGTGATAGCCGTTTATAGATAAGCAATAAGGTACCTCGTCAGACTCTGTTTAAAGATATACAGACCTGAATCCTGGAATGTAATCTGTTTGGGCAGATGATTGGGCAGACCTTAAAATCAGATCTATCATTTCTTGTTGAAGTTCAAATATCTTTTTTCCTTCTTCGTAACTATCACCGAATACTGCACGCGAAATAACATCATTGGTCGTATCTTGAAGATAGGGCCACACATCAACTTCGCACGAGCTTTTTTCCGTAAGCATTTCTCCCCATGTGTCTATCATCTTATTGCAGCTCATGTAAAATGCAGGTACAATATTCTGTACAGACGCATCAAAAGATAAATAAAATTAAAATTAATTATTTGTAAGTTAAATCTTTGTGTTATAAGTAAAACCGATTAACAAGACAAGAATTCAAAACGAACTTGCGGGCATAGCTTAACGGTTCACCCCATGTACTTTGTGTCATGGGATAGGGAGAGGTCATGGGTTCGATCCTTAAGGATGACATGATTTTCTTTAAAACAATTGAACACCAATAATGGTGGTATATATTGACCCTATAGGGTGGTTTTACCGGATTCGTTCACGGACCTCTACCCAGGAACAATGTTCGAATGGATGTGTTCCCGGGTACCGTCGATCGGGTTCGGGTTTCCGCCCGAACGTGTGTGAAACATGCAAATGATGAGGGTCGTTGAAATAAATGATCTACTGATGCCAAAAAATCGCCGTTTAAAAAGAAAAGAAAAGAAAAAAAGACAAGAAGTCAAAACCTTGAGTTTCTCGGCATGGAATGCAGGATTGATGATTTTCCTATGTTTAACCCATTGTTCGCCTTCAACGTCAAGTAGCCCTTTTATTAGCTTCCTCATTAATGGTTTTGCTGCTCTTGACTTTTGAAATGTAGAATAATTAGTCAATATCTCTCTTATCATTGTTGGTTCAGTTATGTGCACAATAGGTTTTGACCCCATCCATGTAAAACAAATCTTACCTACACAATTCAACCAAAATCAAATTTGAATTTTAATTCATATATGGTTTGAATTATAATTTTGATTTAAGTTTCAAGAAAGGTATCCAATTGAAAGTATGATGACAAATGAACCGTATATAAAGATATACAATAGAATTATTGGTTAAGCTAGATACATCTTATGACACATAACCTTCAAAATAAGCAGAAGTATAAGTTTTAAATTTGAGATTTAAACTAGTTGTTAACTTAAATTATGGAACACAAAAAAAGATCTTAAAATCAGAAGTAGACATAAATGGGTGTAGTGCGTACCATAAGCTTGAACAGTTTTATGAACGAAAGGCGAAACCCGAAGCACGATATCATCATCGAGACCAATGGGTTTAGATTTGGCTTGGCGTGTCATTTGTGCCATCTCTTTCATATCTCCAAACATGAACTTGTAACGGCTGCCTTTCAAACCTTGAGCTCTTAACAACTTTTCAATCTTTTTTGGTTTAAACCACAACAAATTCAGAAATCTCCATGTAGTCAACGCCAGGAGTAGCACCACAACTAATAGTCCCACTCCCATATCATAGGAGGATGTATGTACTTGCTTCCAACTATTGTTTTGGTTAATTATATAATGGCCAACGGATCAACTACTACAAAAATGGCATCTAAATTTGAATACTTAACTGTTTGTGGAGTAGTAGGTATAGATTCTTCAAAAGAGAGATTAATTAAACAAACTAGTATGATTTTATGTGTTTGACATTTCGTGCAAGGAGCATGCTAGTAGTTGACATTTTGTACTAGTAACACACACAAAAGTATAAGCACTAGGACGTTCGAAATATATAATTTAATTTATTCATAATATATAATATTGATATTGATAAGAATGTTTAGGGTTATAAGATTATACTAGTTAAAAGGCCCGTGAATTCACGGGTTTTATTAAATGAAATATATATATAAAAATTACCCAATTTTTTTTTTTTTTTTTTACATTAGTACATTCAATTTATGCAATAACATATATGTAGGTGACAAACAAAACAAATTGATGTTAAGTAGTTATTTGATGGTAACTTAAATTCATATGACGGTCATATACCTCCTTTATACATAAAAAACCATAAACATAAAAAATCAAATGTTTTGTTTCAATAGTACCATACACAAAGTTAATAATTTATAGTTGCAGAAGTTCAATTTTATCTCATCCAATATGTACCAAAATGACCATTCGGAAAACATAACCCAATTCTCACAAACATAATTATTTAAATTGTGAGAGATAACTTGGAAATGTTCCAATCAATTACACAACATAGCATAGGTGTAAAGCAACAAATCAATCAAAGATTTTTGAAATATGACACACCACATACTTTGGTTTAACAAAAATTGATTGGAAGGTGATAGTTAACATACCCGGTGAAAAGAATGAATTATTACAACTTTTTGTAGCACGTCTTTGTAATTAGTACCTTTAATCTCTTCTTGCTCTTTACTCTCGAAATCTCAACGTATAATTGACCATGAGTGAAGACCGGTCGTGGTAAAAATAAACCCGACATAAAATCGCAACAATTTTATAAATATGAAAGAATTAATTGTTGATATTTTTTTAATCACTACAAGTTGGAAGACATAAAGGACGCCATTAACGAAATTCTACTTGCAACATGTAAGGTACACATGATAATACTATTAAAAACATAAAGGTATTTGAAGCAGAATTATGCTCATCAATCTACCTAATATAGTGTTCTGATTCATAAATAACCTGAGATTTTATTCAACTGCTTTTGTATTCCCTTAAATGGTTACATTCTGATGAACTTTTTTCCCCCCTGATAAACTATGATGGCAAACTTCAGGAATTAGTAAATGGTGTGAACTTCACACCTCAAATTTATAATTTCAGTACTATTCAAGAAAATATAATGCACAATAATATATTCAAGTTACCATTATGAGATGTCATGATATGCGAACAATAAAAGCAATGTTGAGATATTCAAATTTACTATAGCCTATATAAACATGTTACTTCGAACACGTAACTTCGAAATTCAGAGGTATACACATGAAATGCTTATGAAAATACCTCAAACTACCGTGTTCCACAGTAGTAAATGGGTTTACATTAACATGTGCAATAATAAATTAGAGTAAATAAAACTGAAGCCTTCTAGTACATATCAAATTAGATGTTTAAGCACAAAACTACACGGCCGTATTGTGATTCTGTTAAATAATCAATCTCCTCATTTGTTTCAGTCTTTTTACTTTTGTTTGGTTGAGTAGCAGGTTAATGGAGCTGCTCAAATAGTTCCTGCTGCTGTTGGTGTTATCAAGTTATTCACATATGGCTGCAGGTGTCTAAAGCTTCATTTCTAAGTTATGTAGAAGGCCTAATCTCTTTGTGCACCATGTGTTTGTTAATCATGAATAATGCACCTGGTGTGGGGTTCAGGTTAATGAGCACACAGATGGGACATAGTTGAGATTAGGTTTCCATTTTTCGTTTATTTCTAAAACACCAAGTACAGGGACCATTTTTGTTATTATGCAGAAGTTATACAAGTACAGGGGTCTGTTTGTGTTTTTTCATATCTAAAGGTGTATATATAGTTTAGGTGTTTTAGGGTTTCTTATTCAGTCTTAGATCTGTAATATTGTTTTCGTTTTTCTCTCAATTGATAAGTTTGTGGTTGTGGTTCTTGATCTAATTCCGAATAATTTTGTGGTTGTTGATGAGTGATTATCTAAATCATTCATAGTTTGTTCATGGTATCAGAGCGAGTGCTTGATTCGTGTTGTTCGTTTGAAATCCAATTAGGGTTTCGCTGAAAGTTTAATCGGTTGGTGATATTAGGGTTTCTGATCTAAAAGAAACCTGTGTTCATTCTTTGATTCAATTGCTTGATTTGGATCGTGTTTCTGGTGTATTAGGGTTTCAATTCAAAACCCTAATTTGTTCTTGTTGAAGACGGTTTACAAATCTTCTTCTGGTTATTCTTCCGCTGTAAAATTGAAGGTTAAAGGAGGAGTACTCTGTGAGGAATTTTTCTTCCTACCCGTGTTTGTAGCAAGTTTCTACACGTAGGAGTTTCTGTGCTTACAGAAATTAACTGCCCCTACGTGTTATACTTGGCCTATAGCCAGGACTCTCTCTTTCTTTAATTGTTTAAGTGCTTTCTTTAATTGTTTAATTGTTTGGTTGATTAAGGTATTGCACTACACCCAACTCTTGAACCTTGATCTTAAAGATTTCAAGGAAACCTGATCAAGTGTGGTGGTTCTTTAATCTTTGTTGTTCTTTTTTGTTACCTGTTTCTGTGTTAAATATTTGGTAATTTGTTGTTAATTCTTGTTTGTTCTTGATTGTTATTAAAATGTATGGGGATGAGGGTGAAGTATCTACTACCATGATAAGTAAATTGGATTTTGGTGATCCTCTTTACTTACATGCTAGTGATATTAGCAGTACACCTTTAATCAATTTTAAACTCAAAGGAACATAAAATTATAAATCATGGGCTTGTGCTATGGAATTGGCTTTACAAACTAAGAATAAACTTGATTTTATAAATGGAACTCTTGAAAAGAATGAAGAAGATGAGGTTCTTTCAAATCAATGGGAAAGGTGTAATGCTGTGGTTTTATCTTGGATCTTAGGTTGTGTTTCTGATGAATTGTATTATGGTCAAATCTACTCAAAGTTGGCTTCTGTGGTTTGGGAGGAATTAAGGGAAACATATGATAAAGTTGATGGTTCTGTTCTGTTTAATCTTGAACAAAAAATTTCATTGTTAACTCAAAATGGTACTCCTGTATCAGATTATTATCATAAATTGAAATCACTATGGAAACAATATGATATTCTGTGTAAATTGCCTTCTTCTGTGCTGAATGGAAAGTGTCCCTTTGAGCTGGTGTACCATAAAAAACCTAATCTTTCCCATTTGAGAGTCTTTGGTTGTCTTGGTTTTGCAACTGTTTTAAATAATAATGATAAATTTTCTTCAAAGTCTGAAAAGTGTGTTCTGATTGGTTATTCTACAGTAAAAAAGGGTTACAAATTATACAGTTTTGATAGTAGAAATGTTTTATTTTCAAGAGATGTTAGGTTTTATGAAAATGTGTTCTCATTTAAAACAATGGGAACTGAGATTGATAAAAATAGTAGTGGTTTAAATCAAATTAACTTTTTTGATGTGTATGATGTTGATAGTCAAAGTTCTCAAAGTCCCAATGATGAAGGGAAAGATGACATAAGTAGTGATGGCAATGAAGGAAATATGCCAAATGACTCTGTTTCAGATCATAGTGGTAGTATTCCATCATCTGCAACATTATCTGCTGAAACAAATCACCCTGAGGGCAACAAAAATGATTTAAATGAAACTGGTACACCTGGACCATCTTCTACTTTAAGGAGATCTCAAAGAGACATTATTAAACCTAAAAGATTTGATGATTTTGTGTTAGATGGTAAAGTAAAATATGGTATAGAGAAGACTGTCAATTACAGTGTTTTGATTCCTGAAAATTTATGTTTTATTTCTTCTATTAACAAATGTGTTGAACCAAATACTTATTGGGAGGCTTGTAAATCACAACATTGGGTAGAAGCTATGAACTCTAAAATGGAAGCTTTGTATAGAAATGACACATGGGAATTAGTGTATTTACCTTCTGACAGAAAACCAATAGGTTCCAAATGGGTATACAAGATTAAATATAAGTCAAATGGTCAAATTGATAGATACAAAGCTAGACTTGTTGCTAAGGGATATGACCAAAGAGAAGGTATTGATTTTGATGGAACTTTTTCACCAGTGGTTAAAATGACCACTGTGAGATGTGTTTTGAGTCTTGTTGTTGTTAACAGTTGGGAAATTTTTCAATTAGATGTTAACAATGCTTTCCTCTATAGTGATTTAGATGAAGATGTCTACATGTCTTTACCTCTAGGGTACTTTGATGAGAGTGAAAAGAGAGTGTGCAAATTAAAAAAGAGTTTATATGGCTTAAAGCAAGCCCCAAGAAAGTGGAATGAGAAATTAACTTCAACCTTGGTTGAGCATGGCTTTGAGCAAAGTAAGAATGATTATTCTTTGTTTGTTAAATCTGATGATAAAGTGTTTGTAATTTTGTTGGTGTATGTAGATGACATTGTCATCACTGGGAACAATGTTGGTGAAATAAAAAGGTTTAAACAGTTCTTGAATTCAAAGTTTCTTATAAAAGACTTGGGTGTGTTAAAATATTTTTTGGGAATTGAGGTTTTGAAAACTGAAAAAGGGATTTGTTTGTCACAAAGGAAATATTGTTTAGAGTTATTGGCTCAGTTTGGTAAATTGGCAAGTAAACCTGCTTCTACTCCATTAGAAGCAGGTTATGTGTTGAACACTGATGTGTCTAGTAAAGATAAAGCTTTACAGAATATTAGTGAATATCAAAGGTTAATTGGGAAACTTATCTATCTTACCTTAACAAGGCCTGACATTGCTTATTCTGTACATTTGTTGAGTCAATTTATGCATGCACCTTTAGAGTCTTATTTAAGATGTGCACTTAGGTTGTTAAGGTATTTAAAAGCTGCACCTGGGTTAGGTGTTCATATTTTGAAAGATGATAAGTTGGATTTGGTTGCTTTTGTTGATTCTGATTGGGCTAAGGCTAGTATGGGCAGGAAGTCTGTCACAGGTTATTGTATCTTCTTATTTGGTTCCATGGTGTCATGGAAGAGTAAGAAACAAGCCACTGTATCTAGGTCTTCTGCAGAGGCAGAATATAGAGCTCTTGCAGATGTTGTTTGTGAAATTATTTGGATTCTTAAGTTGTTGGTTGAATTTAAGTGTGATGTTGTTCTGCCTATAAATGTTTTTGTTGACAATCAAGCTGCAATCAAAATAGCATCTAATCCAGTTTTCCATGAAAAAACAAAACACTTTGATATTGATCTTCACTTTGTTAGAGAAAAATTATCTAAAAATGTTATTGATGTCAAAAAGATTCAGTCTGCAGATAATGTAGCAGACATGTTTACAAAAGGTATAAGTGGTACACAACATGGGAAGTTGTGTGACCAAATGGGGTTGTTAAATTTGTTCAAATAATGAGATTGTGGGGGGGGTGTTAAATAATCAATCTCCTCATTTGTTTCAGTCTTTTTACTTTTGTTTGGTTGAGTAGCAGGTTAATGGAGCTGCTCAAATAGTTCCTGCTGCTGTTGGTGTTATCAAGTTGTTCACATATGACTGCAGGTGTCTAAAGCTTCATTTCTAAGTTATGTAGAAGGCCTAATCTCTTTGTGCACCATGTGTTTGTTAATCATGAATAATGCACCTGGTGTGGGGTTCAGGTTAATGAGCACACAGATGGGACATAGTTGAGATTAGGTTTCCATTTTTCGTTTATTTCTAAAACACCAAGTACAGGGACCATTTTTGTTATTATGCAGAAGTTATACAAGTACAGGGGTCTGTTCGTATTTTTTCATATCTAAAGGTGTATATATAATTTAGATGTTTTAGGTTTCTTATTCAGTCTTAGATCTGTAATATTGTTTTCGTTTTTCTCTCAATTGATAAGTTTGTGATTGTGGTTCTTGATCTAATTCTGAATAATTTTGTGGTTGTTGATGAGTGATTATCTAAATCATTCATAGTTTGTTCAAATTCATACCTCATGATGCACTTGGTTGCTATAATTCATCTTTCAAGGGATTCAAAATACTGGGCGGACTTTTGAAAAGCGAATAGATAATTTCAAACTATTTTGATGCAACGGATCTCCTCCGAACCACCCCATTAGTGCAAAAATATACCACTATAATCCTTTTCAAGTTTGACCATCTTCCCCAGTGCAATAGTAACAAATGTACACCACAAGTCCACAATGCATTAGATGAAAATTAAAATGATAAATGTATACCAAAAGCAGCTGAAACATCACTAGTGACATCAATTTTCGAGATGCCATCAAGAAAGGAACTAATAAGATTTTCACAAATTCACAACTTATGCGACAGTGAAAAGCAACAGAGCTAGAGACAAAAGCAAAGATAGGTGACCACAATTTTTTCTATACCACTATTGAATGACTACTAACAATGGAGCTTATTGTTCATAATCTCACCTGGTTCTCATTGCAATCTGAAATGTCACCATAGTCACCACCAATCAAGCGTGCATCCTGATTCTTGTTCAAACCTCCACGTAATAGAACTTTAGGCTCTCTTGTAGATAATTATTCCTTCATTTGTGTATGTATCTATTGCTACATATATTCAAATTTTGTTTTGAAGAGAGAAGATGATTAGTTTACATTATAAGGTTATAAGATATAAGAGAGAACAAATAATAATGTTCCTAACACATCAACCCACCACACCTTAACTGTAGGTAAAAACCACAATTCCATTTTTTATTTTATTCTATCTATATATCTCAAAGACAAAGTTCAAGTGAATAGTGAAGTTTAAAAGCTTTACTAACTTACAACAAACTTTTTATTTTTTACAATTCAACCACACTCTTTTAATAGTCAACTTTATAATTTTTATAAACATACCACAAACTTTTTACATTTTATAATTTTACCAAAAAACTTCTCATTAATTATAAATCGCTCACACAATTTTTACTATGTAATAACTATTCATTATTATTATTATTATTATTATTATTATTATTATTATTATTATTATTACTATTATTATTATTACTATTATTATTATTATTATTATTATCAAATCAATCACATAATTTTTTACTTTATTACTGTTTAACTTTTTTTTCGCATTACGAATTAACCACGTAACTCATTTTTTAATAACTGTTTTATTGTTATATATATATATATATATATATATATATATATATATATATATATATATATATATATATATAATATTATAATTAGTTTTTCTTATTTTATTAAATAGTTTGTACCAATAGTTGATGTATGCTTCACTTTATTGATTGAGCATTTAGGTCTTTTTTCTCGACAAGACGAAAACTAAAACAAAAAATTATGAATAATTACTTTCACGTTTATTACAAATCAATCACATAACTATTTTGGGTCCTTCCTCGACAAAACGAAAAATAAAACAAAAAAAGTGATAAATAGTTACTTTCTCAATAATTAGCTATGTAAGAGTGAAGAACCGGCGCAAAACCAGATCGCTCAACTAGTTCAATGAATTTATAAAAACATCAATGAACAGGACATTACACAACAACAAAATTGAAACTTTCTCTTGCAATGATCCAATAATATATAAAGTAATTACTGATTCAATAAAATAAAAAATATAAAAACCATACAAACACCGATCATATACATAAAAGAAGATGAAAATTGAAATTGGCACACCGTATCTTACCCGGAAACTGCAGCTTCCCTCTATATCTCGAAAGTGGGACAAAAAAAGATTAGATCTTTTCTTTTAAATGCCAGCCACTATACATACGAATTAGGAAGATATTTAGATGAACAAAAACCCTAAAATTGATGCAATTTAAATCCATAAATAGTTAAAATACCGATTCTCATTACATTTTAAGAAGACATTTTCAGAGAAAATTAAAGCTACTAACTATTTTGATTTGAGGAAGAATGAATATCAAGTCATAAAATATTTACAAATCACCAAAGGATCCTTACGCAACTTTGCGATCAATAGAAATAAAGCAAGGATCGATAGGTTGTAAGGTTTTAATTTAAAGAAACCCGAGTTTGGAACGTTAACCGAAGATACAAAGTTAAATAGTTAATATGATTTTTTAAATTGTAAAATAAATACAATTATGACATCATCTAGAGTGCCTAGATTTTTTTTCTTTTTTATTTTAAATTTCTTTAACAAAGGAAAATACTTTTTTATGATGTCATCATTTTAACATTATAATAGAATCTATAGATAGATAGATTTCACGGCTTTCTTAATCACAATGCAAAAGTATAGCTAGCATCAACTTACAAAGTAACTAGGGAAGCGGTTTTATAGTCCGGTCATATCCCCCCATTACAATAAACCTAATGGGCTAATCTACACCACATTTAGGCTCAAGTTCGACCCAACATAGGGGCACTTTTTTGGCATAACGACAGGAGAATTCAAGGAATGTTTAATTTTTTTCCCCCTTTATTTTACACCCAACTTTTAATCCTAACATAACACATTACCTAAATCTTTCACAACATCTTCTCAACACTTTATCTACTATTTCCCTTCATTTAGTCATATCACCATCATTCTTAAAAAAAAAAAAAAACCTCAAACACCTTATCACGTCACCACCACTAATACAAATCGTCTAATTTAGTACTTCTACGTAAAAGGCATATAATTATATATTAGAAAATTTTACACGGAAGAATTATGTTATAGTCTTCACAGATTAAGCGGTTGCAACCGCTGACCATTTAAAATAGGGATGACAATTGCGGCTTAAAAAAAAAAAAAAAGGATGACGACCACGGGTAACGGGTACGGATTCTTTATACCCACAACCCGCCCATCAAAAAATTATTTGCTCGTCAAGCTCCGTCTACCCATCAACGAGTAAAAATTTTTGCTTGTGCCCGCGACCCGCGGACAAACCCACGGGTACAAATAAATATACATATCATCTAAGTTGTGCCTACAGATACATGACGAGCTGGTAAACCCGCAAATAATTATATTAATATAAGTATACTAATGTATAATTATATTATATTTATGTGGGTTAACGGGTATACTAGCGGCTTTCTTAAAAGAGCATCACGAATTTACGGGTCGGACTTTACCTGTTGCAGGTAATATATATCCACGACCGCCCTGCGACCCGTTAATAGCTAAATAAATTTACCCATCACGTACCCGCAGGTAATTTGTTTTATTTTATTCTCTCATCACGGATACAGATACTCGCGGGCCGCGGGTTTGTTTTCGCTCATTGGCATCCTGTAACGACCCGTCAAAATCGCTATTGACGCGGCACGTTAATCATTGATTCCACAGTGAGGTTTTGACCTCTATATGATACGTTTTGATAAAATATTGCATTCATTAAAATAAATGACTTTCTAAACATAGAAAGTTATAAACATGTGGGCGAGTGCTTAGGTATAAGCAAAACCCCAAAATACATAAGTCTTTAATTTACAGGTTGACATCACAGTCCAATTATTTATTATACAACGCAGTTTTATTTAGAATGCAATAAACTTTATACAAAGCATGAGAGACTCCATGCAGGCAACAAGCACATCACAGCGGAAGCAGTCTAAGGACCTGAGAATAAAACATGCTAAAAAGGTCAACACGAATGTTGGTGAGTTATAGGTTTAATTGCTCGAGTCATAAATATATATAAAGATAGACCACAAGATTTCATCAAAAGTTTATCAATAGATTCTACGTAACAGAGCACCCTGGTAACTAACTTAACGCTGTAGTGATAATTACCCCACTCGTTTTAATACACGCAAACCAACGTGTCTTAAACTCAAATAACATACGTCCGTTAAAAGGCTAGCGCTCTAGCTCGGACGGGGATGTCAAGCCCTATGGATCCATATACAATTATTCGCGCTCACCAGTCCATATCCTATGTACTGGCAGCTACTAGTTACCAAAGCTAAGGGATTTTCGGTTTAACTCAGTGTAGAATTTTGTATGTACTTGTGTCTTATTGCGTTTAAAATAAATTGCTTGTATTCTCAGCCCAAAAATATTTAAAGTATTTAAAAAGGGAGACTATAAACTCACGGTTCAATATTGAGACTCAATATTGTAGGCAAATTGCGTAGACGTAATGATGGTAGACGACTGTATGGTTGGCCTTGGATTCAAGAACAATACCCCGAACAATACCCAATATTTCCTTAGCTTAAAGCGGTTTGAAACCCGAATTAAAACACCCTCGAATATACTTTATTATTATTAAACTTAAATTATAAATTATAATTATAATATAAATTTTGATTACAGAGATTTAAGTAAAACTCGTCGAGCAAACTGGCATATTTATATTACTTTTCTATTTACTGTAGCTCATGCGATCGTATGAGTTTTCAGTGTTTTTGCCATGCAATCGCATGGCCGCCTTATCCGTTTTTGTTTGCTAGTTCGTCGACATCAAATAGTGTTTTACTGTAGCAAATAGTGTTTACTGCAGCAAATAGTGTTTACTGTAGCAAATAGTGTGTTACTGTAGCAAAGTCATTTTTACTGTAGCAAATAGGGTTTTACTGTAGGAAAGTCATTTTTTACTTGTACATATATATATATATATATACATACATATAATTATTCATGAATCGTCGAGAGTAGTCAAAGGTAATTGTATATATGAAACAGTTCTAAAATTTTTGAGACTCAATCTAACGGACTTTGTTTAACGTGTCAAAATAAAAAAATCGTATAGAGAATTGGTTTAAATAAGTCAAATTTTTCGGGTCATCACAGTACCTCCCCGTTAAAGAAAATTTCGTCCCGAAATTTTGAGTAGTACCTGTTTCATGAGCGATATCAGTGAACAAATGTGGATACTTTTGCTTCATTTGATTTTCACGTTCCCAAGTAAACTCGGGTCCTCGTCTTGCGTTCCAACGAACTCTAACTATCGGTATTTTGCTTTGTTTTAATTGTTTGACCTCACGGTCCATGATTTCAATAGGTTCTTCGACAAAATGGAGTTTATCATTGATTCGTATTTCGTCAAGAGGAATTACGACATCCTCTTCAGCTAAACATTTCTTCAAATTTGACACGTGAAATGTGTCGTGAACACTACTAATTTCTTGCGGTAGCTTTAATCGATAAGCAACTGCTCCAATTCTTTCGGTGATTTCAAAGGGTCCTACGTACCTAGGACTTAGCTTTCCCCGTTTAACGAATCGTACAACGCCTTTCCAGGGTGACACTTTCAACATGACTTTGTCGCCCACTTGAAATTCTAGCGGTTTTCTTCTTACATCAGCATAACTCTTTTGGCGACTCATGGCCGTTTTCAATCGCTGTTGTATTTGAATAATCTTTTCGGTGGTTTCATGAATAATTTCTGGTCCAGTAAGTTGTCTTTCTCCTACTTCACTCCAACATATAGGAGATCTGCACTTTCTACCGTAAAGTGCTTCAAATGGAGCTGCGTTGATGCTCGTATGATAGCTGTTATTGTATGAAAATTCTGCCAACGGTAAGTGTCGATCCCAACTGGTTTCAAAGTCAATCACGCATGCTCGTAACATGTCTTCCAATGTTTGTATTGTTCTTTCACTTTGACCATCTGTCTGTGGGTGATAAGCGGTGCTCATATCTAATCGAGTTCCCAATGCTTTTTATAATGACTGCCAAAAACGTGATGTGAATCGGGTGTCGCGATCAGATATGATGGAGATGGGTACACCATGCCTGGAAACTACTTCCTTCAAATATAGGCGTGCTAATTTCTCCATACTGTCTGTCTCCTTTATTGGTAGAAAGTGAACTGATTTAGTTAGACGATCAACTATCACCCAAATAGTATCATGACTACTTGCAGTCCTTGGCAATTTCGTAATGAAATCCATGGTTATTCTTTCCCATTTCCACTGCGGAATTTCTGGTTAGCTTTGACCTTTGCACACGTCAAACATTTGCTTACATAAGTAGCAATTTCTGTCTTCATATTAGGCCACCAATAGAACTTCTTGAGATCGTGGTACATTTTCCCATTTCTTGGGTGAATTGAGTGTGACAACCCGGAAATTTCCAACCAAATTTAAACTTTAATCTTTATATGTTTCCGACACGATAAGCAATATTTGTTAAGTTAAATTTCAAGAATTTTAAACTATGTTCATACATTCATTCAACCTCGACCAAGTTCCAATGAGTCACGAACCATTAAACGAATATGATTATATATGTATATGTGTATATATATTATAACTTGAAACGTAAACAAAATATTAGATTAAATATTTTATATGATTGTATTTGTTTCAAAATTTTTATCAATGGAATTAGAAGATAAGATCAAATGATTGAATTATCAGATATATTGAATTATGATTACAAGTCTCTGTTGAAAGGCCCACGTTGATTTGAGAAATCTTTCCATTTTAACAATATTCGAAAAATGGTAAAGTGATTTATAAATAAGAACAAATTGTCAATCATTGAGAACTAGACAAAGAATAGTGGAAGATTGAATCTCATAAAGACTCGATTGATCTATTTAGTTTCAAACGTACAAAAACGTTTTCAGTTTAAAAAGAACTTTATTATTAAAAAGTATATAACTTTTATAAATATCTAGAACCACTTTTGACAACTCATTACTTAACTAGTATGATAAAGATAAAGATAACGATATTTATATTTTATTTTATTAAATATATATAACAATTTATATTAATATTATATATATTTATACGCGTATTATACGTACATAATTTTATACTTTTACTATACTTAAACTTTACCTTTACTTTATTTTTACTTTACTTTAACTTTAATAATTCACTTTAATAATTCATACTTTAATAATTCACTTTAATAATTCATACTTTAATAATTCACTTTAATAATTCATACTTTAATAATTCACTTTAATAATTCAAAAATCTATTATAAATAGAATTTAATAGGTTTCATTATTTCATAGAAACTTGAAAATATTTTTCTCTAAACTCTCTCAAACGATTTACATATATATATTTACTCCGTATTATTTCAAGATATTATTAGTATACATAAAATATTACGACGGAGTGCTGTCCGAGTGATTTCGAAATTGTTTTTCGAGTGGGATAGGATTAAGGAAATTATGGGTTATAGCTATGGAGGTGATTGAGTATGGTTCATGGGTATGCTCGTGAGGTCAATATAGTGTTTATCATTTCCGTTGCGTCTATGTACCTTTCCTGCAATATTGAATCTCAATATTGATATGTGAGTACTCATAATTTAACTTTTACATACTAATAGTGTATCCCTGACTAGTGCTTGAGTATTTAGGATTATGCATGCTTGTACTTTTGATATTGCCCTTAGACAGGTTAGGTTGAATCTTGAATTAGTTACACTTGCGGTTGAGATAAGGTATAAGATATGCATGTCCTTGGAAAGCTAGCGAAAAATTAAGAACTTTTCTTTTAGATATCGAATGGTTTCGATGAACGGATTAGAAGTCATAATCAATTGAATTTTCGATATTTTTATTAAAAATGATTATTATTATCGTCGTTCTAGTTTTATCTTATTATTATCATTATTATTATCTTTATCAATAAAAGGGATTTATCATTAAAATTTGTTATTTTTTTATTATTACTATCATTATTATTGTTAAAGTTATAATTAGTATTATTATTATTATTATCCAATTATTATTATTATTATTATTATTATTATTATTATTATTATTATTATTATTATTATTATTATTATTATTATTATTATTATTATTATTATTATTATTGGTATTATTATTATTATCATTATTTATATATATATCATTATTTAAAATGGTTATTGTTATTATTATTATTATTATTACTATATTATCATTAAGATAATTATTAGTATTATCGTTAATAATGTTATAGTAACTATCATTATTAATATTAGTGTAATTAAAACAAATATTTGTAACACCTAATTATTTTGATTACTATTATTATCATTATTATGAACACGATATAAAAGACGATTAAAAGCTATTAAACGAAACAATTAGGAAATAATGGGTAAGAGTATCATGATGAAATTAAAATATTATAAGATATTGATTTAGATAAAATTATCGTTCTTATTATTTTTATCATTACTATTATTATTAAAAGTATAGTTAGTATTAAAACTATCATTTTAACAAAAATTATCATTTTAATATAAATGTCATTGTTACTATAAAATATCATTATTATTATTATTTTAAATAGAATTATTATTTTAAAGATAATATTAAAAATTATCGTAAATATTAAAGTTATCATAATTAGAATTATCGTTTTATCATAATGTCATCTTAGTAATTATAAATATTGATATTTTTATAATAATAATTATTATTACAAAATAATACAACTTTTACTTACTATCATTATAGATATTATTTTATTAAATA
The DNA here is from genome assembly GCF_046630445.1 of Rutidosis leptorrhynchoides. Classification (NCBI taxonomy): domain Eukaryota; kingdom Viridiplantae; phylum Streptophyta; class Magnoliopsida; order Asterales; family Asteraceae; genus Rutidosis; species Rutidosis leptorrhynchoides. Next base: position 660,643,015 of record NC_092334.1, read on the forward strand.
AATATGTGATACAAACATATTTTACTACGTGTAATAACTTACTTTAATAATACCTATCATATTATCTTTATAATATTAAATGAACCCTATAAATTTTATTACTTAATATTTATAAAAGTATATTTTATTATATAAATTTAATATAAAATTTTATTTATTAATAAATAAATTATATTATTTACTCTAATAAATCTTTTAAAAATATTTAAAAATATAAAACGACGATATTTAAACTATATATTAATCATGTATAGATTTTTGGAAATTATTTTGAGTCAAATTTACTTTTGTTGACTTTTGCATATTAGTCTCGAGCATTAGGATTGTGGTACACTATGACTTGACCTAATTTGTTAGACAAATATTGACCAACACATAAATATATATAATTAATTTAGGTTCGTGAATCCGAGGCCAACCTTGCACTTGTTCAATGACGTTATATGTATTTTTACTACGAAATACAGTATGGTGAGTTTCATTTGCCTTTTTACCCTTTATATTTTTGGGACTGAGAATACATGCGCTTTTATAAATGTTTGACGAAATAGACACAAGTAATTGAAACTACATTCTATGGTTGAATTATCGAAATCGAATATGCCCCTTTTTATTAAAGTCTGGTAATCTAAGAATTAGGGAACAGACACCCTAATTGACGCGAATCCTAAAGATAGATCTATTGGGCCTAACAAACCCTATCCAAAGTACCGGATGCTTTAGTACTTCGAAATTTATATCATGTCCGAAGGAGGATCCCGGAATGATAGGGGATATTCTTATATGTATCTAGTTAATGTCGGTTACCAGGTGTTCACCATATGAATGATTATTTTTGTCTCTATGCATGGGACGTATATTTATGAGAACTGGAAATGAAATTCTTGTGGTCTATTAAAATGATGGAAATAAATGATTATGATAAACTAATGAACTCACCAACCTTTTGGTTGACACTTTAAAGCATGTTTATTCTCAGGTGTTAAAGAAATCTTCCGCTGTGCATTTGTTCATTTTAAAGATATTACTTGGAGTCTTTCATAGCATATTTTGAAGAACGTTGCATTCGAGTCATTGAATTCATCAAAGATTATTATTAAATCAATTTATAGTTGGATAGTGGATATTATGAAATGGTATGCATGCCTGTCAATTTTCGATGTAAAGAAAGATTGTCTTTTAAAAACGAATGCAATGTTTGTAAAATGTATCATATAGAGGTCAAATACCTCGCAATGTAATCAACTATTGTGAATCGTTTATAATGTATATGAACGGGTCCTTTCAGTTGGTATCAGAGCGGTGGTCTTAGCGAACTAGGTCTGCATTAGTGTGTCTAACTGAAAAGTTTTGCTTATCATTTTGTGTCGAAAATTAACTACTTATCATCCTCAGGAAATTACCTGGTTATCATTTTTAGTCTAAGACACGTCTTGCTGCATTGATTGCATGAATAATGTATAGACAAAAATTCATATCTTAGCATATCTGCTAAATCATATCTTATCGTATCTGTTACTTTAATCTTTGTCTGACATATCCCGCAAAGTCCTCCGTAGTCTACGAAATCTTTTGATCTATATATATATATATATATATATATATATATATATATATATATATATATATATATATATATATATATATATATATATATATATATATATATATATATATATATATATATATATATTCTATGTAATTAGAATACCATCCGTTAGCCAAAATCATTTCATATCGAAAAAAAAAATCCTTTATCCAATCGTACGAAATGGAATTCGTCATCAGTTCAAGTCACTCAGATTCCGAAATGGAATCCCATTCATGCTTCGAAAGCAGTGTGACCGGAATAGATCAACCAATCAGTCATCACCTATTCTGGATGAATTGGGGATGGGTCCGTAGCCTCCTCAATCATTGGAGAAAAGAAGAAGGTGATCCCTTCCATCCACCACATTGCCCTCTTGACGAAGAACCTAAAGCACTTACCGGCGAACCTGTCCGAAATACCATGTTCTCGCTCATTTCCAGAGTATCTCGTCACGATTATATATTACATCAAATTTTAGATTTTATTTATCCGCTCGTCCGAACCGACAATCACCCCGGTGTAATAGAAGAAGTCAACGAGCTTCGCGCTCGGGTAGTGGCTTTGGAGAATATGGTGCAGAGATTACAAACACCAGCAGCAGCATCAGCAGCATAACCAGTACCACCATCATCAACGCCAACAATACCATTACCACCTCCAACCACAACCGCGTCGTAAACCTCAACTTCACAATCTGTCCCACGAGCATCAACGTCATACGCACCATAGATACCAAGGAGTACCAACAACAATAACTGACGAAGTATTAATTCATAACTTCATTGGAGAAACATTCCGCGGCGATTATGTAATCTCTAAAGTCTTAGAGATTATCTAATCTAGCCCTAACCATAAATCAGTTAAGCAAACCAAAATGATAGAAGGAAGAGTAGAAACCCTGACAAAAATGGTGTGTGATTAACAAGCTAAACTTGCTTTACCAACAGCATCAACAGTACCGTCAGCGTTACCAGCATCGTCAGTACAGTCAACATCCGAATCAACAACACCGATAACATCACAAACTCCGTCAGTTCAAGAATCACTATGGACATCATTACGAATCAATAACGTGTATATTGTATCAACGAGTTATGAAGAATTAACTCATTCCCTCTGAAGAAATTATATGTATATTATATATATATATATATATATATATATATATATATATATATATATATATATATATATATATATATATATATATATATATATATATATATATATATTGGAATAAATCTTTCCGTGCTAAGCTATTGTGTGTGAATCTTAACTACTCGGTTAATTCATATTACAAATATGCAATAATGTACGTCCTTCGGCCGCAACTTAACCAGTGTTAACTACAATCTCTGTCGCAATTCAACAAATTCCAATTCATAATAAATCAAGTATATATTTGATTTTACACTTTCATCATCAATGTACCCGAAACTTTTCAGATAACATCATTCGTACTTTGCGAAATTCACAAGAATGTCACGAACTGAACATCATACATCAACAAATAAAGAAGTATTGATTCATAATTTCAATGTCATTAAAGAAATACTGCGTAAAAGTTATGTACTTTTTAAAGCCTTTAGGGATTATTCAATTCTAGTTTCAACCGTAAATCAAATGAGTTTAATTTAACATTAACTCATTAAATCTATGTTACATCTGAAGAAAATATACATATATATATTTTCATAAAGACTGTAATAAAATTTTTTTGTACAAAATATTAATTGTGAATTTTTTTTTAACGGGTAGGTAATACCCGAGAGATATATAAATTCACAAATAATATGTTACATTTTTCTAATCTGATTCAGCAAATCATCCATTATACTCCATACTTTCACAACAGTATACATTCTTTTATAGAAATCAAAACAACCATACTCATTCAAAATTTAATTACATATTCTGATTTTGAAATCTCAAAATTCAACTCGAGATATAACCAAAATCATCACTCTTAGATCCTTACATCTTTCACAAGCTATATTTTGACTTCAAAACTGTGTTAGAACATCAAATGTATATTAACGATTACAATCTGTGTTCAAACCCTTCGAAAATTTCTGAAGACACTTCGAATGATGAGCAATCGAGATGATGATCCAATCACATGTTACCCACAGTTATGTACCCGAAAAACTCTTGAAACCAAAGTAAAAGTTTAAACAACGTATCCGCGTCAGATTCTTTGGCATTTATTAGCAAAAATAACTTTGCGACTCCTATTCAAAGTAGCCAGTTTTGTCACAACTCTAGCAAGTCAACTTCGACTTTTCAGTCAGACTAACCTTATTATAACCTTGAGATATACACCATCGTTACCAGGGAATCTTTTACATTCCACCACATTATTAGCAGATGTACCAACAACTTCATTACCCTTTGACTTTAGCCTCTCCAAAAAGTCATTATAATTATTTATTAAAACCCCATCATTTACTCATTCGCATATTGTAATGAGAATTGCCATACGAATCATTGGGAATTAGCAATCAGTATTTTGAAATCTCGCAGCATGTCTACGCCAACAGTTATATGTGTATAAATAACGTCTATCTTCTGGACTTAATTTGAATGTGAAGTTTCTGAAAAACACTCCAAACTACGAATTGGTTCTCCGAAAATGGGAAAAAAAAATACTGATGAAGCAGCAAAAACTATAAACTACTTTAAACGGTAAAAGCTGGATGATAATGATGAAGTGTGCTGGCAAAGCGCAGAAAAAGAGAAGTTTTGGAACTGAAAAACGGATTGAGCAAAGTAGGAAGGAGGCTGTGGACAAATTACAAAGACTGAACCTGACTTCAAAGGATCCAAATAATTCAGTACCTGCCGAAGTCATTAACGAATACCTTGCTCCTGACTCTAAACCCCTGCGGACAATATTCTTCATCATCCTCTGATATTAGAAATTTTAAAATATCATCATATCTTTCATTATAAATATCCTCCATATTTCTGAAGATATTTTCTTAATTTTTCTTATTTGAAATCATTTACCTCTTCGCGCTATCTGTATTACATCATAAAAGAAACTATTTTAGTTTCTAAATTCTGAAACATTCAAGTTTAAAATAGGAATATTTTGAAGTAATGTTGGGAACTGAAGCATGAATTAGTATAATATAATGACACTTGATCAACGTGATTATATTATAGTAAGTCATGCTGAGTTTCTAAATGGAACGTGATGATTCACAGATCATAACATCATCATGTGCCATGTTATACGACTCTTGTATTCTATTTAACCTCTAAAATATCAAGAAAATATTTCTTGATGATTCGGCCTTTTCCAAGCTATTCTAGTAATTTGACAAGTCAAGATCGTGCCATCACAATTTCCTTCCTAGAACATTAACAATGTTCATTCCGAAATTCATATCTGTGAATTCTGGACCATTATAAGCGATGCTTAATCTCAAGAAGAAGAAACGAAAGGACAAAACTCCGAAATAGAAATTGGGGCATAAATTGCAGCAAATAAAAGAGAGCATTAATTGTGAATGATAATGATTATAGAAGACAGAAGCAGAGACTTTGAAATATAAGGGAACATATAAAGCCCAACGATAAACCAGAAATTATAAACCATATATATCGATGAATATAGCAATATAAAGACACGGGAGAACTAGAAACACTATAAACCCAAGAGTATAGTAGAAGTAAATAGATTCTTCCGGCGGTAGATGAAAAAGAAGAATGACCGATATGAAAGTTAGAAGTATATCGAGAATCAGAACTGGATGGAGCATATTGATGAATACTTTAAAATATGAGTTGAGGGGGAAAGAATAGAAGGTGATGAAACATGACTAGGAACTTAGAAATCAATAGATTTAACTCACAAAATGGCGGAATAAGTGAATCAAACCCTCTAGTGAATAGGTTAAGTTTTTTTTTTTTTTATTTTATTAATTTAGTCAGACCACAACTAAATCAAGTGTGATTAGATCAACACCTAGAGCTATTATTCACCACCTGGGTGATTTGGACTGAGAGAGAATCAGAGGAGCTCACTAGATCTGAGTGTGTGTAACAAATGAGAGGCTTAACCTAAAATGAAGAACATAAGACTTTATATACCCCTGCTGTTGACTCACCCATACGATTCATTCATCACACGTACGAGTTGGCTTCATTAGCTGTACGGGTGATCACTCACTCGTGTCTTCTCATTTAGGTTGTAATTGTGACTTAGATCAACATCAACCGTGCGTATGAGCCTGTCAGCCGTACTAGTGAGGCTTCACTCGTACGTCTGACTAAGTCTAACATAGTCAAACATCTAAATCTTTTTCCTGCAATTTCTGTAACCACATACAAACACGGATGGGATAATAACGAGCAATCATGGTGGCCTGTAAACTGTTGTACCTACAATGGACGTGGGTAGATGTCTAGGGACTTGCATAAAATGCATCAACAGAAGGTGTGAGTTGTAAGGAAATGAAGGAGGTGAATTTATAAGAAAATCTCTGACAGAACAATTAAAATGGACGATCGCATTTAAAGCGGATCCTAATTTCCTTGATTACCGGAGAGTCAAATCTTATTAAGAAGATTTTCTTCAAATCCCTTAAAATCTGGGAATCAATCATATCTACGTCAAATAATAAGATAAATCTACACTTACTCATTTCACTCTTCTATGTTAGCTTCATTCGTACTCTTCATATAAATGGATTGTTTATCCAAATTATTCGCTGATGATAAAACTCTAATTTTCAGCCCGTATGCATCATGAAAACATACTTATTATCATTCACGACCTTTCCACTCAAATTTCGGGACGAAATTTCTTTAACGGGTAGGTACTGTGACAACCCGGAAATTTCCAACCAAATTTAATCTTTAATCTTTATATGTTTCCGACACGATAAGCAATATTTGTTAAGTTAAATTTCAAGAATTTTAAACTATGTTCATACATTCATTCAACCTCGACCAAGTTCCAACGAGTCACGAACCATTAAACGAATATGATTATATATGTATATGTGTATATATATTATAACTTGAAACGTAAACAAAATATTAGATTAAATACTTTATATGATTGTATTTGTTTCAAAATGTTTATCAATGGAATTAGAAGATAAGATCAAATGATTGAATTATCAGATATATTGAATTATGATTACAAGTCTCTGTTGAAAGGCCCACGTTGATTTGAGAAATCTTTCCATTTTAACAATATTCGAAAAATGGTAAAGTGATTTATAAATAAGAACAAATTGTCAATCATTGAGAACTAGACAAAGAATAGTGGAAGATTGAATCTCATAAAGACTCGATTGATCTATTTAGTTTCAAACATACAAAAACGATTTCAGTTTAAAAAGAACTTTATTATTAAAAAGTATATAACTTTTATAAATATCTAGAACCACTTTTGACAACTCATTACTTAACTAGTATGATAAAGATAACGATATTTATATTTTATTTTATTAAATATATATAACGATTTAAATTAATATTATATATATTTATACGCGTATTATACGTACATAATTTTATACTTTTACTATACTTAAACTTTACCTTTACTTTATTTTTACTTTACTTTAACTTTAATAATTCACTTTAATAATTCATACTTTAATAATTCACTTTAATAATTCATACTTTAATAATTCACTTTAATAATTCATACTTTAATAATTCACTTTAATAATTCAAAAATCTATTATAAATAGAATTTAATAGGTTTCATTATTTCATATAAACTTGAAAATATTTTTCTCTAAACTCTCTCAATCGATTTACATATATATATATATATTTACTCCGTATTATTTCAAGATATTATTAGTATACATAAAATATTACGACGGAGTGCTGTCCGAGTGATTTCGAAATTGTTTTTCGAGTGGGATAGGATTAAGGAAATTATGGGTTATAGCTATGGAGGTGATTGAGTATGGTTCATGGGTATGCTCGTGAGGTCAATATAGTGTTTATCATTTCCGTTGCGTCTACGTACCTTTCCTGCAATATTGAATCTCAATATTGATATGTGAGTACTCATAATTTAACTTTTACATACTAATAGTGTATCCCTGACTAGTGCTTGAGTATTTAGGATTATGCATGCTTGTACTTTTGATATTGCCCTTAGACAGGTTAGGTTGAATCTTGAATTAGTTACACTTGCGGTTGAGATAAGGTATAAGATATGCATGTCTTTGGAAAGCTAGCGAAAAATTAAGAACTTTTCTTTTAGATATCGAATGGTTTCGATGAACGGATTAGAAGTCATAATCAATTGAATCTTCGATATTTTTATTAAAAATGATTATTATTATCGTCGTTCTAGTTTTACTTTATTATTATCATTATTATTATCTTTATCAATAAAAGGGATTTATCATTAAAATTTGTTATTTTTTTATTATTACTATCGTTATTATTGTTAAAGTTATAATTAGTATTATTATTATTATCCAATTATTATTATTATTATTATTATTATTATTATTATTATTATTATTATTATTATTATTATTATTATTATTATTATTATTATTATTATTATTATTATTATTATTATTATTATTATTGGTATTATTATTATTATCATTATTTATATATATATATATATCATTATTTAAAAATGGTTATTGTTATTGTTATTATTATTATTATCCAATTATTATTATTATTATTATTATTATTATTATTATTATTATTATTATTATTATTATTATTATTATTATTATTATTATTATTATTATTATTATTATTATTATTGGTATTATTATTATTATCATTATTTATATATATATATATATATATCATTATTTAAAATGGTTATTGTTATTATTATTATTATTACTATATTATCATTAAGATAATTATTAGTATTATCGTTAATAATGTTATAGTAACTATCATTATTAATATTAGTGTAATTAAAACAAATATTTGTAACACCTAATTATTTTGATTACTATTATTATCATTATTATGAACACGATATAAAAGACGATTAAAAGCTATTAAACGAAATAATTAGGAAATAATGGGTAAGAGTATCATGATGAAATTAAAATATTATAAGATATTGATTTAGATAAAATTATCGTTCTTATTATTTTTATCATTACTATTATTATTAAAAGTATAGTTAGTATTAAAACTATCATTTTAACAAAAATTATCATTTTAATATAAATGTCATTGTTACTATAAAATATCATTATTATTATTATTTTAAATAGAATTATTATTTTAAAGATAATATTAAAAATTATCGTAAATATTAAAGTTATCATAATTAGAATTATCGTTTTATCATAATGTCATCTTAGTAATTATAAATATTGATATTTTTATAATAATAATTATTATTACAAAATAATACAACTTTTACTTACTATCATTATAGATATTATTTTATTAAATAAATATGTGATACAAACATATTTTACTACGTGTAATAACTTACTTTAATAATACCTATCATATTATCTTTATAATATTAAATGAACCCTATAAATTTTATTACTTAATATTTATAAAAGTATATTTTATTATATAAATTTAATATAAAATTTTATTTATTAATAAATAAATTATATTATTTACTCTAATAAATCTTTTAAAAATATTTAAAAATATAAAACGACGATATTTAAACTATATATTAATCATGTATAGATTTTTGGAAATTATTTTGAGTCAAATTTACTTTTGTTGACTTTTGCATATTAGTCTCGAGCATTAGGATTGTGGTACACTATGACTTGACCTAATTTGTTAGACAAATATTGACCAACACATAAATATATATAATTAATTTAGGTTCGTGAATCCGAGGCCAACCTTGCACTTGTTCAATGACGTTATATGTATTTTTACTACGAAATACAGTATGGTGAGTTTCATTTGCCTTTTTACCCTTTATATTTTTGGGACTGAGAATACATGCGCTTTTATAAATGTTTGACGAAATAGACACAAGTAATTGAAACTACATTCTATGGTTGAATTATCGAAATCGAATATGCCCCTTTTTATTAAAGTCTGGTAATCTAAGAATTAGGGAACAGACACCCTAATTGACGCGAATCCTAAAGATAGATCTATTGGGCCTAACAAACCCCATCCAAAGTACCGGATGCTTTAGTACTTCGAAATTTATATCATGTCCGAAGGAGGATCCCGAAATGATAGGGGATATTCTTATATGTATCTAGTTAATGTCGGTTACCAGGTGTTCACCATATGAATGATTATTTTTGTCTCTATGCATGGGACGTATATTTATGAGAACTGGAAATGAAATTCTTGTGGTCTATTAAAATGATGGAAATAAATGATTATGATAAACTAATGAACTCACCAACCTTTTGGTTGACACTTTAAAGCATGTTTATTCTCAGGTGTTAAAGAAATCTTCCGCTGTGCATTTGCTCATTTTAAAGATATTACTTGGAGTCTTTCATAGCATATTTCGAAGAATGTTGCATTCGAGTCATTGAATTCATCAAAGATTATTATTAAATCAATTTATAGTTGGATAGTGGATATTATGAAATGGTATGCATGCCTGTCAATTTTCGATGTAAAGAAAGATTGTCTTTTAAAAACGAATGCAATGTTTGTAAAATGTATCATATAGAGGTCAAATACCTCGCAATGTAATCAACTATTGTGAATCGTTTATAATGTATATGAACGGGTCCTTTCATTGAGTACCTCGTTTTGTGTGCTTCATCTAGTACTAGTTGCCTTAGGTTACCATGTCTTGGTACCCATATTCTACTAGCAAAATACAGGGTTCCATCGGCTTTTACTTCAAGCTGTTTTTCTAACCCTCTGCTCAATTAGCCTTTTTCATTTTCTTCTTTTAAAGCCTCTAACTGTGCTGCTTGAATTTTCTTTGTGAGATCAGTACGAATTGTAATATTCAAAGCTCGAACCCTAAGAGGTTTTACTCTTTCTTTCTGACTTAGGGCATCAGCTACAACATTAGCCTTTCTGGGGTGGTAACGGATTTCACAATCGTCATCGTTTAACAACTCTACCCAGAGACGTTGCCTCATATTGAGTTGTTTTTGATCAAAAATATGCTGAAGACTCTTATGGTCGGTGTACACTGTACACTTGGTGCCATATAGATAGTGTCTCCATATTTTGAGTGCAAAAACTACTGCTCCAAGTTCCAAATCGTGCGTCGTATAGTTCTTTTCATGAATTTTTAGTTGTCGTGAGGCATATGCGATAACTTTTGTACGTTGCATTAATACACATCCTAAACCTTGGCGCGAAGCGTCACAATAGATCACGAAATCATCATTTCCTTCTGGTAATGACAAAATGGGTGCAGACGTTAGCTTCTTCTTTAATAACTGGAATGAGGATTCCTGTTCCGTGGACCAATCATACTTCTTTCCCTTTTGAGTCAATGCAGTTAAGGGTTTGGCGATTCTAGAGAAATCTTGAATGAATCTTCGGTAGTAACCAGCAAGATCTAAGAATTGGCGGATTTGTGTTGGAGTCTTCGGTGTTTCCCATTTACTAATGGCTTCGATATTGGCAGGGTCAACTTTAATTCCATGTTTACTGACAACATGGCCTAAAAATTGTACTTCTTGTAACCAGAAATCACACTTTGAAAATTTTGCGTACAATTCTTCTTTCTTGAGTATCTCTAGTACCAGTCTTAAGTGTTGCTCATGTTCTTTCTTGTTCTTCAAGTAAATCAATATGTCGTCGATAAAAACAATGACAAATTTGTCTAAATATGGTCTACAGATGTGATTCATTAGATCCATGAATACTGCTGGAGCATTAGTTAATCCAAAAGGCATGACTAGAAACTCATAGTGACCGTAACGGGTTCTGAACGTGGTTTTAGGAACATCTTCTTCCTTCACTCTCAGCTGATGATATCCGGAGCGTAGATCAATCTTGGAATAAACACTTGATCCTTGCAATTGATCAAAAAAAATATCAATCCTCGGTAATGGGTACCGATTCTTGATCGTTAATTTGTTTAATTCTCGGTAATCTTTGCACATTCTCATAGATCCATCCTTCTTCTTGACGAACAGAATAGGAGCACCCCAAGGTGAAAAACTGGGACGAATAAATCCACGGTCCGATAATTCTTGCAACTGGTCTTGTAATTCTTGCATTTCTGAAGGCGCAAGTCTATATGGGGATCGGGCTACAGGTGCGGCTCCTGGTACGAGATCAATCTGGAATTCTACACATCTTTGTGGAGGTAGCCCCGGTAATTCTTCTGGAAATACTCCGGGATATTCTCTTACAACCGGCATGTCATCAATGCTTCTTTCTTCAGTATCGATCTTCTTTACGTGTGCCAGAATAGCATAACAACCTTTTCTTATATGTTTCTGGGCCTTCATACAGCTGATAAAGTTCAGCTTTGAGTTGCTCTTCTCCCCATAAATCATTAATGACGTTTCATCCTTACGAGGGATGCGGATTGCTTTCTCAGCGCAAACAACTTCCGCTCTTGTTTTGGACATCCAGTCCATGCCAACGATTATGTCAAAACTTTCTAATTCTACGGGCATCAAATCGATTTTGAAGGTTTCACCAGCGAGATTTATTTCGCAACCATGGCAAATTTTATCGGCTTTTATCAGTTTACCATTAGCTAATTCAATAGTATATTTATCGTCTAGAGGCAATGATGCACATTTTAGTTTAGAACTAAAGTCTTTACAGATATAACTTCTATCAGCACCCGTATCAAACGTAATAGAAGCTAGTTGATTATTAACGGTAAACGTACCCGTGACAAGATTAGGATCCTCATGTGCTTCACTGGTACTAACATTAAATGCTCTCCCACGTGCGGGTTCTTTGTTCTTCTCCTTATCAGGGCATTGATTTATAAAGTGACCAGACTTCCCGCATCCAAAACATTTCTTGACATCGGTCGGTTTTGTCTTTACTTCAGAAACGGTGGCATAACAATCTTTCGCCACATGTCCTTTCTTGTTGCACTTATCACAGACCACTTGGTAATAACCTGCATGATGTGTGTAACATCTTTTGCAGAACGGATGGGGTCCCTTATAGTTTGGACTTGCAGTTGCCCCATCTTGTTTACCTTTAAAAGTTTCTTGTTTCTTCAGGTGAGTACTTTTGCCCTTATAGTCTTCCCATTTCCTCTTTCCTTCAGTTGTCTTGACTTCGGTAATTGGTGCCTTAATCGAACTCTCTGTGATCTGGTCCATGAGTTGGTGTGCCATTGTCATGGCTTCCTGCATCGTATTTGGTTTAGACGATGTAACATTTCCTTTGATATTGATCGATAAACCGTAAATATACATTTCTATCTTTCGTTTCTCGTTTGGCACCAATTCGGGACACAACAAGGCTAGTTCCATGAAACGCTTTTCATAGTTATTAAGATTCGCACCGAAAACCTTCAGATTACGTAACTCAGATTCCATTTTTCTGATCTCGTTTCGAGGACAGTACTCCTTGATTAGCATCGTTTTCAGTTCTTCCCAAGAGATATCATATGCCGTATCTACTCCTACTGCTTTAGCATAATTGTTCCACCAAGTAAGTGCACCGTCTTGTAACGTGCACGAAGCATACTTTGACTTGTCTCCATCCGCACAATTACTAATTTTGAAAACGGACTCCATCTTTTCAAACCATTGGGTTAGACCGACTGGTCCCTCGGTTCCACTAAACGTCTGTGGTTTGCATCCTTGAAAAGTTTTGTATGAGCATCCGTTTCGTGAGTTTGTGTTTACGACTGCTGCTTTGGCTGCTGCTTCGGCTGTTGCTTTTGCTGCCTCAGCTGCAGCAATTCTTTCATTCACACGTTTCTCGACTAGTTCCTCAAACTCAGCATCCGACATTTGAGACATGTTTCTTCAATAAATTCAACAGAGATAATTTAATCATATAGAATATTATAGGTAAAATGGGTTGTCAATAGTTAATCGTAGCATATTAATAATATGAACCAATTATTATAAAAGCCTTTTCTTCTTATTAGCATTTTATAATTATTTCTAGGGTATTACCTACCCGTTAAATTCATACATAATAGCTAGTACAAGGAATTAACTACTAAAATCCTAATAATATTCCACTATGAAAAATTATAGCGAGTTACTACATTATTATGTAATAATAAGAAGTAGTAATAATACAAATAATCATTCCATGCATTTATTATTAATAAACCAAAATAATACAATACCATACAATACCGATATTTTACATATGCTTATTTTACATAACAAGATAGAGTAGCACACATAAGCAATAGAATAGCGCATGGAAGATTTATGGTTGCGAGGTCGTTTATTCAGAACTATCAGAAACTTCTTCCCATTTGGTTCTCTCTGCTAATTGTTTGTGTGCACATGGTCCGACAGACATTCTGGTAGTGTATTTAATTTTTGGTTGGGGTTTTGAGGTGCCCGGTGCCTCAGTGGGTTTACTATGGTAAGGGTGGTGACGAACCGAATGGTCCTGTTCCTTTTTAATAATTAAGGACTTTTTATTATTGTGGTTGTTTTTATTATCTATAGCAAGTTGGAATTTCTTCTTAGTGACTTCTTTTATTTCATTAGCGAAATCCCCTTCCTCACTGATCTCGTCTGATGACGAACTATCTGAGTCATGTGTAGAAGAATATGATGATGAATTGTCTGAATCATGTGTACGAGAATATGTACCGGTGGTCATGAACCGAAATCTGCCAGGCGTAATCTGCACAACCCGCCCGTCGGCGGTGTATCTGGCCCAATGTCCATGTTCGTCTAGAAATGCACGATCCTCGTTTACTCCAGAGATCATGGGTCCATGCCAACGATACTGTGGCTCCGGAAAACTAGAGCTGGGTGGAGCTGGAACCTCCTCTGGGTTTACCGGGAGTTGAGATTCCCCGGCTAACACCATTTCTTCTTTAATAGGTATTGGAACGCCCTTTTTAGTTGTGGATATAATAGATTCAGTGTCCGATTCCGAGTCGTACAAAATGATAGGATTAGAAGAAGTCATCTATCACATAATTGAAACAACAATTACGTTAGCATATAAATATATCACATATAATGTTTTTGACCAAATGATAAGCAAAAATCAGTAAAAACAGATATGGTCATAGTCCAGACTCACTAATGCATCCTAACAATTACAAGTTAAACACACTAATGTAATTTCTGGTTCCCTATGACCTCAAGCTCGGATACCAACTGTAACAACCCGTCAAAATCGCTATTGACGCGCTATGTTAATCATTGATTCCACAGTGAGGTTTTGACCTCTATATGATACGTTTTGATAAAATATTGCATTCATTAAAATAAGTGACTTTCTAAACAAAGAAAGTTATAAACATGTGGGCGAGTGCTTAGGTATAAGCAAAACCCCAAAATACATAAGTCTTTAATTTACAGGTTGACATCACAGTCCAAATATTTATTACACAACGCAGTTTTATTTTGAATGCAATAAACTTTATACAAAGCATGAGAGACTCCATGCATGCAACAAGCACATCACAGCGGAAGCAATCTAAGGACCTGAGAATAAAACATGCTAAAAAGGTCAACACGAATGTTGGTGAGTTATAGGTTTAATTGCTCGAGTCATAAATATATATAAAGATAGACCACAAGATTTCATCAAAAGTTTATCAATAGATTCTACGTAACAGAGCACCCTGGTAACTAAACTTAACGCTATAGTGATAATTACCCCATTCATTTTAATACATGCAAACCAACGTGTCTTAAACTCAAATAACATACGTCCGTTAAAAGGCTAGCGCTCTAGCTCGGACGGGGATGTCAAGCCCTATGGATCCATATACAATTATTCGCGCCCACCAGTCCATATCCTATGTACTGGCAGCTACTAGTTACTAAAGCTAAGGGATTTTCGGTTTAACTCAGTGTAGAATTTTGTATGTACTTATGTCTTATTGCGTTTAAAATAAATTGCATGTATTCTCAGTCCAAAAATATTTAAAGTATTTAAAAAGGGAGACTATAAACTCACGGTTCAATATTGAGACTCAATATTGTAGGCAAATTACGTAGACATAATGATGGTAGACGACTGTATGGTTGGCCTTGGATTCAAGAACAATACCCCGAACAATACCCAATATTTCCTTAGCTTAAAGCGGTTTGAAACCCGAATTAAAACACCCTCGAATATACTTTATTATTATTAAACTTAAATTATAAATTATAAATTATAATTATAATATAAATTTTGATTACAGAGATTTAAGTAAAACTCGTCGAGCAAACTGGCATATTTATATTACTTTTCTATTTACTGTAGCTCATGTGATCGCATGAGTTTTCAGTGTTTTTGCCATGCGATCGCATGAGCGCCTTATCCGTTTTTTTGCTAGTTCGTCGACATCAAATAGTGTTTCACTGTAGCAAATAGTGTTTTACTACAACAAATAGTGTTACTGTAGCAAATAGTGTGTTACTGCAGCAAACAGTGTGTTACTGTAGCAAAAAAGTGCTACTGTAGCAATTCAATGTAGCAAAGTCGTTTTCACTGTAGCAAAGTACGGTTTCACTGTAGCAAATAGTGTTTTACTGTAGCAAATAGTGTTTTACTGTAGCAAAGTCATTTTTACTATAGCAAATAGGGTTTTACTGTAGGAAAGTCGTTTTTTACTTGTACATATATATATATATATATATATATATATATATATATACATATATATACATACATATAATTATTCATGAATCGTCGAGAGTAGTCAAAGGTAATTGTATATATGAAACAGTTCTAAAATTTTTGAGACTCAATCTAACAGACTTTGTTTAACGTGTCAAAATAAAAAAAATCGTATAGAGAATTGGTTTAAATAAGTCGAAATTTTTCGGGTCATCACAGTACCTCCCCGTTAAAGAAAATTTCGTCCCGAAATTTTGAGTAGTACCTGTTTCATGAGCGATATCAGTGAACAAATGTTGATACTTTTGCTTCATTTGATCTTCACGTTCCCAAGTAAACTCAGGTCCTCGTCTTGCGTTCCAACGAACTCTAACTATCGGTATTTTGCTTTGTTTTAATTGTTTGACCTCACGGTCCATGATTTCAATAGGTTCTTCGACAAAATGGAGTTTATCATTGATTCGTATTTCGTCAAGAGGAATTACGACATCCTCTTCAGCTAAACATTTCTTCAAATTTGACACGTGAAATGTGTCGTGAACACTACTAATTTCTTGCGGTAGCTTTAATCGATAAGCAACTGCTCCAATTCTTTCGGTGATTTCAAAGGGTCCTACGTACCTAGGACTTAGCTTTCCTCATTTACCGAATCGTACAACGCCTTTCCAGGGTGACACTTTCAACATGACTTTGTCGCCCACTTGAAATTCTAGCGGTTTTCTTCTTACATCAACATAACTCTTTTGGCGACTCATGGCCGTTTTCAATCGCTGTTGTATTTGAATAATCTTTTCGATGGTTTCATGAATAATTTATGGTCCAGTAAGTTGTCTTTCTCCTACTTCACTCCAACAGATAGGAGATCTGCACTTTCTACCGTAAAGTGCTTCAAATGGCGCTGCGTTGATGCTCGTATGATAGCTGTTATTGTATGAAAATTCTGCCAACGGTAAGTGTCGATCCCAACTGGTTCCAAAGTCAATCACGCATGCCCGTAACATGTCTTCCAATATTTGTATTGTTCTTTCACTTTGACCATCTGTCTGTGGGTGATAAGCGGTGCTCATATCTAATCGAGTTCCCAATGCTTTTTGTAATGACTGTCAAAAACGTGATGTGAATCGGGTGTCGCGATCAGATATGATGGAAATGGGTACACCATGCCTGGAAACTACTTCCTTCAAATATAGGCGTGCTAATTTCTCCATACTGTCTGTCTCCTTTATTGGTAGAAAGTGAACTGATTTAGTTAGACGATCAACTATCACCCAAATAGTATCATGACTACTTGCAGTCCTTGGCAATTTCGTAATGAAATCCATGGTTATTCTTTCCCATTTCCACTGCGGAATTTCTGGTTGTTGCAGTAATTCTGACGGCTTTTGGTGCTCAGCTTTGACCTTTGCACACGTCAAATATTTGCTTGCATAAGTAGCAATTTCTGTCTTCATATTAGGCCACCAATAGAACTTCTTGAGATCGTGGTACATTTTCTCATTTCCTGGGTTTTACTGTAGCAAATAGTGTTTTACTGTAGCAAAGTCATTTTTACTGTAGCAAATAGGGTTTTACTGTAGGAAAGTCGTTTTTTAGTTGTACATATATATATATATATATATATATATATATATATATATATACATACATATAATTATTCATGAATCGTCGAGAGTAGTCTAAGGTAATTGTATGTATGAAACAGTTTTAAAATTTTTGAGACTCAATCTAACAGACTTTGTTTAACGTGTCAAAATAAAAAAAATCGTATAGAGAATTGGTTTAAATAAGTCGAAATTTTTCGGGTCATCACACATCCCAAGTTTAAAAAACCAGTTAACTTTAACTAGGGGTGTAAACGACCGAGCTCGCTCTAGTAATATACTGTAGGGTCACACGACACCACTAGTTTGAAAATTTTTAGTAGAAAATACATTTTAAATTGTATATGACACTACTAAATTTAACTACAGGACTCGCATATTTTTTAAATTTATATTTTTTCTTTTAAATTGTTTAGGACACTACTAAATTTAACTACTCGAACACCATATGTTTTTCGAGTTTGTTGTTTTTTAAAAGTAAACTACCACTAAAATAGCATTCACATATAAGTAGTAGTGAAAAAAAAAATCGGAACCCCGTTGCGTTTTAATCCTGTAAATGCCACTGTGGGCTCGTTTAGAGTTTGCTGAGCTCAAGATAGTCTCAGTTCGAGCCTAGCATATAAAACTCGAGCTCGGCTCGCCCGAATTTAAGAAAAATCGAGCTCAACTCGTTATTTCTTATTATTTGATTTAATTTTAGAAAAACTGAAACGGATCAATGTTTAGGGTGCGTGTCGGGTGAGCGAGAGGTCTCGGGTTCGAGCCCGGGCAGTGGCTATTTTTTAAAAATTGCGTATTAGGCTAGCTGGTTAAATGCTTTTGCTTCAATCCAAAGGTCTCAAGTTCGAGACTTGGGATTGTGTCTTTATTTTTAACCCCAAAGGGGTGGTTGAGTGGTTGAGTGTTTGGGAATCTCCAAAGGAGACCCAGGTTCAATCCCCACCAACCTCACTTTGGGGCCTTGTCTTTCAAAAAAAGAAAAAAAATTGATTTAATTTAGATATTAATTTTAATTATTGCATATTTTTTATTTTAATCAAATAATACGATTTACTTATTACTCCCTCCGTCCCAATTAGATAGTCTTAGTTTCCTTTTTTGTCTCTCGTAAATTAATAGTCCACTTTCATATATAGATAAGAATAATTGGTAAAAAAATGTATATCCTTACTTTATTTAAATAAGACAAAAATGTAAGTAAAAAGTAAGGGGATAAAACTGAAAAGTAGACAAAAAAGTACATGTGTCAGTCACTTTTTCTTAAACTGAAAAAGTACATGTGTCAGTCACTTTTTCTTAAACTGAGTATTTTTTGTCTGACGACTATTAAATTGGAATGGAAGGAGTATAGTTTATACTTTATAAAAGATAATACTCCACTATTATGCAATTATTTAATATATTACTCCGTATTAGACACAAATATTAATTAATGTATATAAATGAAAAATTCATTTAAGCTTGCGAGCTAGTTCGAGCTCGATATAAGAAGCTCGAGTTCGAGCCCGTTTAGTTATCGATCCTTAATATAAGCTCGAACTCGAACTCGAGCTCGTTCAAGCTCAGCTCAAAGTTCGAGTAGCTCAGCTAATTTACAACCCTACTTTTTTAACTCATTACTGTTTCCTCTTTTCTACCATAGTTGTATCGCGAGAGATGATTTTCACACATCACTTTTTTATCCATGTACAATTTTGTCTCATAAAATCATAGTTATGACCTTAGGGAGTTAAACTTATATTATTATTGCAAGTATAATTAAGGATAAAATATGTAATTAAGTATACATGAATCAAAAAGCGGTATGTGAGAAGCACCTCTGCTTTATCGCCCATGTATTTTCTTCCATTTGTAGATTCACTAAGAAACAAACACTCAGCAACTCTTTAATTATATACAATCTTTTGACAACGATAAAAACAAATGGCCATTACCTCTCTGTCCAATTACGCCCACCACAGACCACCGCCAATTTAAGAACACGAAATGAACTGATTCGAAGACCTAGGGTTTATGCAGCAGATAATTTCACACATCGGAGAGCAGGATCAAATGGAAGCGAGGGATGATTTAGGGATTAGGGCTTCAAATCGATGAATGTTTATACATTAACCATGAATCATTTAAACAGATCAATCGTTGGGTATGGGTGATGCTGAAACTATAATTGGGAGAGATGTTGACATTGCTTTAGAACAATGGTGGCAACAGATCCGTCGTTCTCTAGTAGCCATGGTGATGGTCTCAAAACGTTGTAGTAAAAATTAAATTGGGATTTGAAGTTTTAATCGATTATGGTTGGTCCCAAGTTTTAGACATAATACACGTTTGGTCCCAGATTTAACTGAGCGTTAAAACCATCTAGTTAACTTTAACACGTGATAACCATGTGAGGGGATTTTGACGGAGTTGCTAACAGTCGTTAGAATAGCAAACCCAATGTAACATCCCGTCTTTTTTCGTTTACTTTCCGTTATACTAATTTAAATTCCGTTATATAATTATAACATCCTCCGTTAATAAACATTTTAAATTATCTCGTTTAGGTAATTCACGCACTCGATTCAAACTTGAGGGACTAAACTTGCCAAGATGCTAAACATTTGACTTGGTCAAATGGTCAAGCCTCTCTCATCCATTCATTTTTCACCTCCCTCCCTAATACTTCCATTCTTTTTCTCTCAAACAACCAAACATAGAATCATCATCTCTTTTGAATCGAGCAAGCACCAACTCAAACAAATTGCATATTCGGAATCCTTGCATCTTCATCTTCAAATCCATACCAATCTCATTGCATTTGGGTAACTTTTTAAAATCACTAGATTTTGTGTTCTTGCGAATTTTGACTTATAAAAGTGTTAATTAGTGTCTATGGCTCAAGTCTAACATGAATATGTGTTTGGTTTGCTTGATTTGTTATTTTGAGTAACTAGCTTGAATATGAAAAATGGGTTTGCTTAATCTTGAATTTTGTATGATTAAATATTGTTTAAATGTTAAAGTTCTTGTATTAAATGTGTTACTAGCATCATTAGCTTCAATTCGATGTGTAGGTTGATTTAGAAAAGCTTCATTTACAAAATAGTTGAATTCATTATTTTGGTTAGGGTTTGATGAACTTTAAAATGAACTTTTGATGCATTTAATGATTGTTAATATTGTTAGTAAGTGTTTAGTTGCAATGTATAAATACCTTCGAAACGGCATATCGTATGTGTAAATTGGATTCCCGAATCATAAAATACGTTTTACGAACTTGAAACCTTGATAATGAACCTTTAATGATCACTTGACGAGGATTTGGTTATTGTAAATGATATTTTTTTGTGATGAAAAGTGTTTAGTTGTATTCCTCGTTAAATTACCTTTCCAACGATGTATGGTATGCGTTTTAGGTGTTTACGGTTCATTAGTTATGATAAATTGAAGTTTGGTCCGAGACTTGTAAAATTTTAAGCAGTTTCACTGAATCAGGTAGGGATGCGGCACATTTGCCTTGGATGCGGCGCATCTGCTACTGATGCGGCACATCACTTGCAGATGCGGCGCATCTGAGGGCTGCTGTCCAAAATTTTTTATTTTTTTTCGTTTAATTCCCGTTATGCTATACATGTCCGATTAACATGAAACTTGGCCAACATACTTATATATGCTTATCTTACATAGAAAAATTGTCGGATACCCGACCCGAACCCGTTGACTTTGACTTTAACCAAGTTTGACCAAGTTTGACTTTTAATCAAACTTAACTGAATACTTATGCGATCGTTTCTAACATGCTTTTATACTTGAATCTTGCATGAAACTTGACAATTTGATTCACATGCTACATTAATCGAGTCGTAACGAGCCATAGGACTAACTGAACATCTTTGACCAACCGTGTTTACCGTTATTGATACAACCTACTTGTTTAGGTCAAGACTAGCACTCGTTCTTGCACACGTTACTTGTGAAGTACTTTATTTACTCGTGCACTCAAGGTGAGATCATAGTCCCACTTTTACTCTTTTAAACTTACATTTGGGATGAGAAAAACATAAACGTTTCGATTAACAAAGTGAACACAAGTACGAAAACAAACATTCTACGTACGAGTTAGAACAAAATCCTCAATTCGATTATCATTAGTTACACTTGCCGGGTGTAAGCGAGAACTTATGTTGTATGGCCATATGGGTTTGACAAACCCTCATTCGGACGGTTCGCTACCGTTATGCGGATGAAATATATTTTCGAGAAACAGTGTATGTTCTAACACTATTGTGATGGGGTAACGTTAGTTAAGCATTGATAATTGGGTGCTCGTGATAACAACTTTTAGAATGTTCTTACTATTACTTCAACGCTATAAATCTTGTGGTTCAACTTACTTACGTACTCTCTTACTAAACATATGATTTCACCAACGTTTTCGTTGACAGATTTTGAGACGACCCGACCCAATCCATAGGGACGAATACAATAACATATGATAACATTGCGAGGTACTTGACCTCTATATGATACATTTTACAAACGTTGCATTTATTCTTAAAAGGCAAACTATCATTACATCAATATTTGACATTTTCGTCTAACATTTCATAATATCCAAATGACCTAATCTATCATTTACTTATTAATATTCTCTATTGAACTCCAATGACTCGAATGCAACGTCTTTGTATCATGGCTTAAAAGGTCCCAAGTAGTATCCTTAACATGAGCTAATGCACAGCGGAAGACTTAATTCATACCTGAGAATAACATGCTTTAAAACGTCAACATAAAGTTGGTGAGATATATAGGTTTGATGCTAGCAGCGTTATAACAATGGAACACAAGATTTCATATATAAACATTTTAATAAAAATATTCTAAGTGGTTGAGCACTTGGTAACCATACTTAACATTTAATCACGTCACATAATCCCTTTATTATGAAATCTTACTACACTGTACCAAGTGTAGTCACGAAACGAAGTACTGTGCAACCGTTGAATACTGGTCGTCCAGTCCGGTTGGGGTTGTCAGGCCCGATAGATCTATCAACAGGATTCGCGTTTACAATACCGCTGTAAATAATAGTTACCAAGCTACAGGGAAGTATGCCAGTGGTACAACTCAACGTAGAATATATTTTTCAGTTACTTTTGTCCATATCGTAAAACATAAAATACATGTATTCTCATCCCGAAATACTTAGAGTTTAAAAGTGGGACTATATACTCACTTTTGTCTTGAAGATATGTAATTTCGACTTGGTCTCCGATTGATATCACGAACCTATCCATATATAATATATCAATACCTTTTCTTTTTAAACAATCGTCACATATATATACTTGTTATACTTTTAATACTTTTAATAATTCCTTAGTCCGTAGTTAGCAGTCCGTTGTTAGTAATTCAATTTTAATGGTTCATATTTAGATGTTTAATAAACCCCCAATGAAATAAATAAAACCCCCATCGTATATGTATTGGTCGAGATTAATCTTGACCCACGGTACCGGTGTTGTCAAATGACGTGTTGCGTACATAGAGTACCGGTGTTGTCAAATGACGTGTTGCGTACAATCATGGGATCTTATGATTAATCTTCTCGTATTGTTTACGGGTGATCCTGAACCATATAAAATTAAATTATGAGTACATATATATAAAATATCATGTTATTTTAGAAAGATGTGATTTATTTAATTTTTCTCCAATTATTTTCGTGGCTAAACTAGTCTTGGATATCCGATTTTGTTTTGGTCATAGTTTCTTCGTTACAACTCCGTTTTCGTTGGTTCAACTTGCCACTTCCTTGGATCGAGTCCCTATTTAAGAATATGAACTGTAAATACCTTAGTTTGTATTCGAAATCACAGGTCATAGGTCAAACTTTGGTGAAACTTATGAAGTTAATCATTTTCCCTTATGTAAACAACATTAAATAATTATTTTTCTAAAAATACTTACACTTTGAGTTAAATCATGAAATTTTTATGTGTTATCATATTCATAAGAAATATCATTTTTCCATAATATAAACCTCCAATTCAAAGTTCAAGATGGTTTTTAATTATCCAACCCAAAACAGCCCCCGGTTGCACTCCGACGTCGTAAAAACAGTTTTTAAGGTGTTCTTTGAAAAACCAAGTTTTACCTTGTTAAGTTAGCATATATTTATGATATATTACAGGTCTTGAAGTATTTTAAAAGTGAAGTTAGAAGGATCTATTTAGTTTGCAAACAAGTTTGAAAACATTCAAACTATGTTCTTGTTGTTAAAATTTTATACCACAAAATAAGATAGCTATATATATATGAATCGAATAAGGTTATGAACAAAGTTACTACCTCAAGTTACTTGGACAAGATTGCTGTAAAAGAGGAGTAAAAACCTAGAACCAAAAGAGTGATGGAGTTGGATCAAAAGATTGGAAGTAAACTTGTATAGTTGGAAGAATTTTTGAAGTGTTTTTGAAAGGATTTTCTTATGATGTTTAAATGTTGTTTTTGAAGCTAGTTCATGATGAAAATTTGCTGGAGTATTTAAGGGATTTTTTTTCTCTTAAAAGAGTGTGTTTTAGCTAGAGAAAATGTGTAGTAAAAATGAAAATGGAATGGAGTATAAATGGTGGTGTAAAAGGTGTATAAGTTTGTAATTTTGTGAAAAAAAATCTTTTAATCATGTGAAATTGTCATACTACATAACAAAAGTAGTTACCTTATACATAAGGCATGAACAAGGGCTGGTTGGTGGTGATTTGATGTGTATATACTGATAGTAAATACGTATAGAAGCTAGGTATGATACGAGTACATATACTCTAGATATACGTATGGAAATCTTGTGAAAAATGGAATGAGGATTCAAATATAGCTATCTTTTATGAATACACTTATATGGTTTTATGTATTTAAGTCTTTAAAAAGTGATTAAATACATTACATATACGATATATGTATAAACATTATAGGTTATAAGTATTTAAGTCAAATAACGTTACATATGGTTATCGTTTTGAAAACTTAAGTTAGTAGTTTCAAAATATACTTATAACTTATTGTTATTATTACAAAATGAGGTATTAAAACATCCTTAGATCATGATAAATATGTATATATACATATATATACACAAACGTATAATTATCATATGTTATATAGTTCGTGATATCATCGGTCAACTAGACGGTCAAACGTTGTGTAAAAATCTTTTTTTAAAAATATAAATCTCAACAATTTGGATTGCTTATCATGTTGGTAAGGTTTAATTTATGTAAATATTAATCTTATAAGTGTAAAACGATCGGAAAAATCCGGGTCGTTACAGTACCCACCCGTTAAAGAAATTTCGTCCCGAAATTTGGTAGAGGTTGTCATAAATAACAATAGGAATGTTTTCATGACGAATATGAGGTATTAATAGAGTTTTATCATTATTGGAAGATATGGATAAAACGATTCGATCATGTGAAGCGCACGAGTGAAGCTATCACAAAAGAATGAAATGAGTGAATATGGAATTGTTTTAACCGATGTCGAGATTAGGATTGATTTCCAGAATTTAAGGGATTTAAAGAAAATCTTATGTAATAAGATTTGGTTCTTCGATGATTTAGAAAACAGGATCTCCTTTGATTTAATGCGATAATCTGTTTCGATTTCTTTGTCGGATATTTCACTATAAATCCACCTCCTTCCCTTTCTTACTTCCATACCTCACATCTCTTACTATTCCTCCTCTAATTCATACCTTAAGGTATCCTTTAAAATGCTTCATCCCGTTCTGATTTTTGTTATACTTCTAACTTTCATATCTTTCATTCTTCTCTTTCATCTACCACTAGAAGAATCTATTCACTTTTATGATTTTCTTGGAATTATAATGTTTCTAATTCTCCCGTGTCTTTACGTCGCCATACGTATTGATATACACGGTTTGTAGTTTCTGGGTGGTTATTGGGTTTGATATCTTTCCTTATGTTTCGATGCTCCTGCTTCTGTTTTCCATAATCATTGTCATCCATAGTTAATACTCTCTCCTATTTGCTGTGATCTATACCCCAATTTCTATTTTGGGACTTTGTCCCTTCGTTTCTTCTTCCCGTCCTTGAGTCAAGCGATCAATAGTTTGGAATTCGTAGGTATAACATTCGGAATGAACATAGCTAATGCTCTAAGAAAGGAATGGTAATGGCACGATTTTGATTTGTCAAATTACCAGAATATCCAGGAAAATAGAACTATCAAGATGATTTGTTCTTAATACGTTTCGGAATTGGATAGAATGTAAAAGCCGTGTAACATGGCACATGATGACGATACTGTGAATCATCACATTCCATTAGAAACTTAACATGACTTGCTGTAATATAATGAAGTTGATCAAGTTTCATTATATTATACTAATTCATGCATCAGTTCCCAACACTGCTTCAGAACATTCCTATTTTAAACTTGAAGGATTTAGAAACTAACACAGTTTCCTTTATATTGTAACGCAGATATTACAGAGAGATAAATGATTTCAGATAAGGTTAGTGGTGAAAATATCTTCAGAAATATTGAGGATATTTATAATGAAAGATATGATAATATCTTGGAATTTCTAATGTCGAAGGATGATGATGAAGATTGACCCGTAAGGATTTAGATTCAGAAGCAAGGTGTTTGCTACAGAATCATCATAATTCTTTATGTACAAATTTAGTCCTTGTAACTTGTTCAGAGTCTCCTTCATGGTTTGCTCAATCCGATTTTCAGTACCAATTTTCTATCGAGCGTTCCTAACACTTCCTTCTTTTATCATCAACTTTTGGTCATTAAGACCTTCTACAACATGCTGCTTCGTCAGTATTTTCAAAGTTATCGGATCTGGGTCATTGGTTATCAAACCAAGATGGTTTAAGGAGAATTGTATTTTTAGATGATTAAACGCTGATGGTAATATGATGGAATATAAAAGGTTCTCCGGTAACGATGGCGAAAGAACAACGTATATATATATCGAGATTGTAATAAGAGTAGTCTTACTGAGATATCGAAGTGGAGCTGTGACAAAATTAGTTAATTGAAAAAGGAATCGCGTGATTGTTTTTGCTAATGGATGATAAGGAATTCGATGCGGATACGTTTTAACTATAACTTCGAGTTCAAAAATGTTCAGGTGCATAACTGTATGCATAAATCTTTCTTCCGTAGACGAGGTGCGGCTGGTTCAACTTCTCGATCGAGATGTTTTCAAGAATCATGAAAAGTTGTGAATGCGAATTGTAATCGTCAAGATACAAATGAGGTTTAAAATAGAATCAAGTGGCAAACTTGAAGGATTGTTTAGTTTCATATGTAATAATCATCATTTTAACTCATTTTTAATTGTCCAAAGTTAGGAGTCCAATAGTCCGATTGTTCAATGGTTCAATAAATTCATATATGAACTAAATATATAATATTCGAATTACTTAATATGTATCGTGACCCGTGTACCGGTCTCGGTGTCGATCACAACTCAAAGTATATATATATTTTGGAATCAACTCCGACCCTGTATAGCCAACTCCCACCTTCACATATAGAGTGTCTATGGTTGTTCCGAAATATACATATAGATGGGTCAATATGATAAGTCGAAACCTTGTATACGTGTCCCGTTATTTAAAATGCGTAAAATAAATAAATATATATCATGACCCATTATACAACGTGTTGTCTCAGAATTAATCCGACGTGTTGTTGTACATGTGTCCCGACGATATGCAAAGTACAGAAATTAAAATTGCAAGAATGTAAATTGCGATAAATTAAATATTAATCAGTTAGCTGGGAACAGTTAGCCGGAACAGTTAGCGTGTAATCCTATTACAATTTCAATTAATTAATTCATCTGTTTCTAACAATTTTTATTTTGCCATGTTTCTTCATTATGCCACTTGTTGGATTCAGATAGGTAAAAATCCAAATATGAAATTTAAATGGAAATGGTTAATCTGGGGTGAACGGATACGTATATCGGTAATTGTAAGTAGGATAATAAATGATCGTTGAATCAGATTCGAAGAATGTACAGTGTAACTTGTTAATGTGAATTCTAAATATTCCTTGGGTACTACCCACCCGTTAAAATATTTTCATCATTAACAGTTTGTACGAAAGAAATTTTTAATTACAATCTTTATGAAAATATATTTGCATATATATTTTCTTCGGATGTAACTATGAATTTAATGAGTCAATAAAATATTCAACTCATTTGATATATCGTTATTACTAGATTACATAATCTCCAAAACATTAGAGATTACATAATCATCATGTCGAACGAAGAACGATACGTAAAGAAGAGGTAATCGGTGTAGAATGATATGTAGAACAAA
Source organism: Rutidosis leptorrhynchoides (assembly GCF_046630445.1). Taxonomy (NCBI): domain Eukaryota; kingdom Viridiplantae; phylum Streptophyta; class Magnoliopsida; order Asterales; family Asteraceae; genus Rutidosis; species Rutidosis leptorrhynchoides. Next base: position 660,671,241 of record NC_092334.1, read on the forward strand.
GATCATATTCGAAGTTCAGATGATGATGTTGAGGTACGTGGTGCGGATGTGATTGTTGGTGGTGGTAATGATACGGTTGGTGTTGATGCTGATGATGCCGTTGACGTCGATGATGCTACTGGTACTGAAGATTTCGAGGTTGATGTTGTTAACGGTACTGGTTATGCTGCTGGTGCTGCTGCTGGTGTTTGTAACCTTCGCACCGTGTTCTCCAAAGCCGTCACACGAGCGCGAAGTTCGTTAATTTCTGCTAGTACACCAGGATGATTGGCGGTTGGAGTGAGCGAATGAACAAGATCCGAAATATGGGATAGGATATAATCGTGACGAGATACTCGAGAAATGAGAGAGAAAATGGTTTCTCGAACAGGTTCGCCGGTAAGTGCTTCAGGTTCGTCGCCAATGGGGCAATTTGGTGGGTGAAAGGGATCACCTTCTTCTTGTCTCCAATAATTTAGTATACTACGAACCCATCCCCAATTCATCCAGAATAGATGATGAGAAATTGGTTGATCCATTCCAGTGACGCTGCCTTCGGAGCCCGAATGGAAATCCATATCAGCGTAGCTGTCGGAGTCGGAGAAATTCGAACTGGATGCGGAGTTCATCTTGTATAGTCGGGGAAATGAATTTTTGGTTTAGAATAGATTATAGGAGTTGGGTTTGGTATTCTTCAATACATAATTTACATATGTATTTATAATACTCAAAATCCCGTGAATTACGGAGAATCTTTGAAATTCGTCAGGCAATGTCTATAGCAACAGATACGCTAGGATACGAATTTTGTCTATACACTATCGATGCACTAAATGCAGTAAGACGTGTCTAGACTTAAGAATAATAAGCAGGCAATTCGTAAGGATGATAAGCAGATGATTTTCGACTAGATATGATAAGCAAAACTTTTGACATGTAGACACGGTCAAAGTCCAGACTCACTAATGCATCCTAACAACTACCAGTTAGACACACTAATGCAAGGCCTGGTTCGCTAAGACCAACGCTCTGATACCACATGAGACGACCCGACCCAATCCATAGGGACGAATACAATAACATATGATAACATTGCGAGGTACTTGACCTCTATATGATACATTTTACAAACGTTGCATTTATTCTTAAAAGGCAAACTATCATTACATCAATATTTGACATTTTCGTCTAACATTTCATAATATCCAAATGACCTAATCTATCATTTACTTATTAATATTCTCTATTGAACTCCAATGACTCGAATGCAACGTCTTTGTATCATGGCTTAAAAGGTCCCAAGTAGTATCCTTAACATGAGCTAATGCACAGCGGAAGACTTAATTCATACCTGAGAATAACATGCTTTAAAACGTCAACATAAAGTTGGTGAGATATATAGGTTTGATGCTAGCAGCGTTATAACAATGGAACACAAGATTTCATATATAAACATTTTAATAAAAATATTCTAAGTGGTTGAGCACTTGGTAACCATACTTAACATTTAATCACGTCGCATAATCCCTTTATTATGAAATCTTACTACACTGTACCAAGTGTAGTCACGAAACGAAGTACTGTGCAACCGTTGAATACTGGTCGTCCAGTCCGGTTGGGGTTGTCAGGCCCGATAGATCTATCAACAGGATTCGCGTTTACAATACCGCTGTAAATAATAGTTACCAAGCTACAGGGAAGTATGCCAGTGGTACAACTCAACGTAGAATATATTTTTCAGTTACTTGTGTCCATATCGTAAAACATAAAATACATGTATTCTCATCCCGAAATACTTAGAGTTTAAAAGTGGGACTATATACTCACTTTTGTCTTGAAGATATGTAATTTCGACTTGGTCTCCGATTGATATCACGAACCTATCCATATATAATATATCAATACCTTTTCTTTTTAAACAATCGTCACAAATATATACTTGTTATACTTTTAATACTTTTAATAATTCCTTAGTCCGTAGTTAGCAGTCCGTTGTTAGTAATTCAATTTTAATGGTTCATATTTAGATGTTTAATAAACCCCCAATGAAATAAATAAAACCCCCATCGTATATGTATTGGTCGAGATTAATCTTGACCCACGGTACCGGTGTTGTCAAATGACGTGTTGCGTACATAGAGTACCGGTGTTGTCAAATGACGTGTTGCGTACAATCATGGGATCTTATGATTAATCTTCTCGTATTGTTTACGGGTGATCCTGAACCATATAAAATTAAATTATGAGTACATATATATAAAATATCATGTTATTTTAGAAAGATGTGATTTATTTAATTTTTCTCCAATTATTTTCGTGGCTAAACTAGTCTTGGATATCCGATTTTGTTTTGGTCATAGTTTCTTCGTTACAACTCCGTTTTCGTTGGTTCAACTTGCCACTTCCTTGGATCGAGTCCCTCTTTAAGAATATGAACTGTAAATACCTTAGTTTGTATTCGAAATCACAGGTCATAGGTCAAACTTTGGTGAAACTTATGAAGTTAATCATTTTCCCTTATGTAAACAACATTAAATAATTATTTTTCTAAAAATACTTACACTTTGAGTTAAATCATGAAATTTTTATGTGTTATCATATTCATAAGAAATATCATTTTTCCATAATATAAACCTCCAATTCAAAGTTCAAGATGGTTTTTAATTATCCAACCCAAAACAGCCCCCGGTTGCACTCCGACGTCGTAAAAACAGTTTTTAAGGTGTTCTTTGAAAAACCAAGTTTTACCTTGTTAAGTTAGCATATATTTATGATATATTACAGGTATTGAAGTATTTTAAAAGTTAAGTTAGAAGGATCTATTTAGTTTGCAAACAAGTTTGAAAACATTCAAACTATGTTCTTGTTGTTAAAATTTTATACCACAAAATAAGATAGCTATATATATATGAATCGAATAAGGTTATGAACAAAGTTAATACCTCAAGTTACTTGGACAAGATTGCTATAAAAGAGGAGTAAAAACCTAGAACCAAAAGAGTGATGGAGTTGGATCAAAAGATTGGAAGTAAACTTGTATAGTTGGAAGAATTTTTGAAGTGTTCTTGAAAGGATTTTCTTATGATGTTTAAATGTTGTTTTTGAAGCTAGTTCATGATGAAAATTTGCTGGAGTATTTAAGGGATTTTTTTTCTCTTAAAAGAGTGTGTTTTAGCTAGAGAAAATGTGTAGTAAAAATGAAAATGGAATGGAGTATAAATGGTGGTGTAAAAGGTGTATAAGTTTGTAATTTTGTGAAAAAAAATCTTTTAATCATGTGAAATTGTCATACTACATAACAAAAGTAGTTACCTTATACATAAGGCATGAACAAGGGCTGGTTGGTGGTGATTTGATGTGTATATACTAATAGTAAATACGTATAGAAGCTAGGTATGATACGAGTACATATACTCTAGATATACGTATGGAAATCTTGTGAAAAATGGAATGAGGATTCAAATATAGCTATCTTTTATGAATACACTTATATGGTTTTATGTATTTAAGTCTTTAAAAAGTGATTAAATACATTACATATACGATATATGTATAAACATTATAGGTTATAAGTATTTAAGTCAAATAACGTTACATATGGTTATCGTTTTGAAAACTTAAGTTAGTAGTTTCAAAATATACTTATAACTTATTGTTATTATTACAAAATGAGGTATTAAAACATCCTTAGATCATGATAAATATGTATATATACATATATATACACAAACGTATAATTATCATATGTTATATAGTTCGTGATATCATCGGTCAACTAGACGGTCAAACGTTGTGTAAAAATCTTTTTTTAAAAATATAAATCTCAACAATTTGGATTGCTTATCATGTTGGTAAGGTTTAATTTATGTAAATATTAATCTTATAAGTGTAAAACGATCGGAAAAATCCGGGCGTTACAGATTTTCTATGTTTTTCTCAGGTCCTTGAACGATATGTGTTACATGCTTCTGCTCACTATTTTGATACTTGCTTGGATGTCGAGTATACATGCATACATGGAGCATCTTTTGACTTTATATTTAAACTGTGTCGCATAGGTTTCATTTGTACGTAAAACATTGTAACGTCACTAGTTGTTGAACTACTTTTGTAAACTTGAACATCTTTACATTTGAAATGAATGTGACATATTTTGGTCAAACGTCATATTAAAGACTTATGATCACGTAATGGGACCCAAGTAGACGGCGCCATCAATGACGATTTTGTCGGGTCGCTACATATGGTATTGGGTGTGTATTGATGCAACGAAAGAAAGTTATTGCTTATGCCTCTCGACAATTGAAAATTCATGAACGGAACTACACGACACATGATCTCGAACTCGGAGCCGTTGTCTTTACACTCAAAATGTGGAGACACTATCTTTATGGAACCAAGAGTACTATCTTCACCGATCACAAAAGCCTTCAACACATCTTCGATCAAAAACAACTAAACATGAGACAACGACGGTTGATTGAAACTTTGAACGATTACAATTGCGAGCTTCGTTACCATCCCGGAAAGGCAAACGTAGTAGCCGATGCCTTAAGTCGAAAGGAAAGAGCGATGCCTCTTCGTGTCCGAGCTTTAAACATCACCATTCACACCAACCTTAATAGTCAAATTCGGGTAGCCCAAGATGAGGCTCTCAAGGATGAAAACATCTCTCTCGAACACTTGAACGTCCTCACCTCTCGATTCGAAGTTAAGGAGATCGGATTTCGATATTTCGCTGGGAGGATTTGGGTGCCTAGTTATGGGGACTTACGAAGCCTTATTTTAGACGAAGCCCATAAGTCAAGATATTCGATTCACCCCGGTGCCAATAAGATGTACCATGACCTTAAGGAACAATATTGGTGGCCGAACATTAAAAGGAACGTCGCTACTTATGTTGGAAAATGCCTAACTTGCTCCAAAGTCAAAGCCGAACATCAAAGACCGTCCGGACTACTTCAACAACCCGAAATTCTACAATGGAAGTGGGAGAGAATAACGATGGATTTTATCACAAAACTACCAAGAACGACGAGCAGTTATGATACTATTTGGGTTATTGTAGACCGTCTCACAAAGTCCGCCCACTTCCTAGCCATGAAGGAAACCGACAACATGGAAAAACTTACACAACTTTACATTAAAGAAATCATAGCCCATCACGGTGTGCCTTTATCGATTATTTCCGACCGAGATGGCCATTTTGTTTCTAGATTTTGGTGTACTTTACAAGAAGCGTTGGGAACACGTTTAGACATGAGCACCGCATACAATCCGCAAACCGACGGACAAAGCGAGCGCACAATTCAAACTTTGGAAGACATACTACGAGCTTGGGTTATCGACTTTGGAAAAGCTTGGGACAAGCACTTGCCTCTCGCCGAATTCTCTTACAACAATAGTTACCACACGAGTATCAACGCCGCACCTTTCGAAGCTTTGTATGGCCGAAAATATCGTTCTCCTCTTTGTTGGGCCGAAGTAGGCGACACACAAATCACCGGACCCGATCTCATTCATGAAACAACCGAGAAGATCGTTCTAATCTGAGATAGGCTTAGGACGGCCCGAAGTCGTCAAAAGAGCTATACCGACAAAAGACGCAACGACCTCGAATTTCAAGTCGATGACCGCGTAATGTTAAAAGTCGTACCTTGGAAAGGTTTAATCCATTTCGGGAAATGCAGAAAGCTAAATCCGCGGTATATTGGTCCTTTCGAAATCTTGGAGCGTGTTGGAACCGTTGCTTATCGTTTAGATCTTCCGCCTCAACTGAGCTCCGTTCATCCTACTTTCCATGTATCGAACTTGAAGAAGTGTGATAATGCTCTAAATGAACATATATTTAGTATCAATATCCTTCCAATATGTAAAGCTTTTAGTTGCAATTGTTCTATTTTTATGTAATATTCGTTTAAATAAATAAGTGTGAAGACAAAAGAAGAAAACAACGATTTGAAGACGCAAATGACCAAAAAGCTCAATTGTACAAGATACGATCCAAGTGGTTCAATTTATTGATGAGAAACGTCTAAAAATTACAAGAGTACAAGCAGCGGAACGCAAAATACAAGATATCTAAACGTACAAAAGGACGTTCGGAAATCCGGAACCGAGACATAAATCGGGCGTAAACGAGCGAGACATCGGAGCTAAAATTACAAGTCAACTATGCACAAGAATATAATATAATATATATATAATTATATATAATTATATATATTATATTATATATTAATTTAATCGAGCAGCCCACGTTTTGCAAAAGAAAATATCCTGATCCAGCTGGCCATGGGATCGCATGGCCTGGAAGAGCAAATTCCATGCGATCGCATGGCACCCAGATGCTGGCCAACTCTATAAATTGCAACGAATTTCGACGAGTTTTAACACACCTTTTTCTTTTCCTTCTCTGTAACGAAAATATATATATATATATATATATATATATATATATATATATATATATATATATATATATATATATATATATATATATATATATATTTATAATATTAAGTTTAAATTAAGTTTAATAATAATTGGGTTATTGTAAGAAATGTTTTAAGGTTTTGTAAGTCGGAATTCTGTCCGTGTAACGCTACGCTATTAATCACCACTGTAAGCTATGTTCTTCCTTTTTAAATTAATGTCTCGTAACTAAGTTATTATTATACTTATTTGAGCCAAAGTAATCGTGATGTTAGAATAAATATTAAGACGGGGTTATTAGATTTTGTACCATAATTAAGGTTTGGACAAAAGACCGACACTTGTGAACATTGGACTATTGACTATTAATAGGTAGGGGGTATTGTCTAATTGAACGACAACTCATTGGAACCTATCGAACCTATCTTCAAATTAGTTAAACTAATAATTATTAAATTGATTACGACTGTCCTATTTAGTGACGTTTATACGACATCGTTTACAATCATTTAATTAATTATTCGGGTTGGGTAATTGATTATTCATTCTGATCAAGTGGGTAAATTAATATTCATATCTCATTAAAACAGGGGCGGATTACATACAAAGATAATTGGTGTAATTGTTAACAAAGTAATAAAACCTTGGATTACATGCAGTCGATAACCTGGTGTAATCATTAAACAAAGTATTAAAACCTTGTTACAGTTCGAATCCCTAATTAGTTGGAATATTTGACTTCGGGAATAAGGTTAATTTGACGAGCATTTTATAATTATGATCGATGGACTATTATGGACAATAACCAAATAGGTATCAAATAATCCAGGACAAAGGACAATTAATCCAAGGTAATAAATTAAAATCAAAACGTCAAACATCATGATTACGGAAGTTTAAATAAGCATAATACTTTTATTTCATATTTCATCTTACCTTTATTTACTGTCATTTTAATTATTACAATTTACTTTATCGCAATTTAAATTCTGTCAATTATATTATCGTCATTTATCTTTACGCTTTATTTAAAATCTACAAACCGGTCATTAAACGATAAAAAAACCCCCTTTTATAATAATATTACTATATATAATTATATATATTTTATATAAATATAGTTGTTAAAAATATAGCGTTAAACTCAGCTACCTCCCTGTGGAACGAACGGACTTACTAAAAACTATACTACTCTACGATTAGGTACACTGCCTATAAGTGTTGTAGCAAGGTTTAAGTATATCCCATATATATATAAATAAATAAAACTTGTGTAAAATTGTATCGTATTTAATAGTATTTCGTAGTAAAAAATTAATAGTATTACGTATACACCGCTGCACACATCAAAGTGTTTTGCCGAATCCGAACTCGTCATCCCTCTCGAGGAACTTACTATTGATGACAAACTTCATTTTGTGTAGGAACCGGTTGAAATTGTGGACACCTCCGTCAAAACGCTAAAACAAAGTAGAATTCCGATCGTTTAGGTCTGTTGGAATGCCAAAAGGGGACCCAAGTTTACTTGGGAAAGGCAAGATCAAATGCAAAGGAAATACCCCCATTTATTCGTGGATTCGAAAATGCAAGATCCCGAGGAAGAAACAACGACTACTACGCCTACTTAAATTTCGGGACGAAATTTCTTTTAAGGAGTAGGTAATGTAACATCCCGTCTTTTTCTGTTTACTTTCCGTTATACTAATTTAAATTCTGTTATATAATTATAACATCCTCCGTTAATACGCATTTTAAATTATCTCGTTTAGGTAATTCACGCACCCGATTCAAACTTGAGGGACTAAACTCGCCAAGATGCCAAACATTTGACTAGGTCAAATGGTCAAGCCTCTCTCATCTATTCATTCTTCACCTCCCTCCCTAATACTTCCATTCTTTTTCTCTCAAACAACCAAACAAATTCTTTTTCTCTCAAACAACCAAACAAAGAATCATCATCTATTTTGAATCGAGCAAGCACCAACTCAAACAAATTGAATATTCGAAATCCTTGCATCTTCCTCTTCAAATCCATACCAATCTCATTGCATTTGGGTAACTTTCTAAAATCACTAGATTTTGTGTTCTTGCTAATTTTGACTTATAAAAGTGTTAATTAGTGTATATGGCTCAAGTCTAACATGAATATTTGTTTGGTTTGCTCGATTTGTTGTTTTGAGTAACTAGCTTGAATATGAAAAATGGGTGTGCTTAATCTTAAATTTTGTATGATTAAATGTTGTTTAAATGTTAAAGTTCATGTATTAAATGTGTTACTAGCATCATTACTTCAATTTGATGTGTAGGTTGATTTAGAAAAGCTTCATTTACAAAATAGTTGAATTCATGATTTTGGTTAGGGTTTGATGAACTTTGAAATGAACTTTTGATGCATTGAATGCTTGTTAATGTTGTTAGTAAGTGTTTAGTTGCAATGTATGTTTAAATACCTTCAAAACGGCATATCGTATTTGTAAATTGGATTCCCGAATCATAAAATACGTTTTACGAACTTGAAACCTTGATAATGAACCTTTAATGATCACTTGACGAGGATTCTGTTATTGTAAATGATATTTTTGTGTGATGAAAAGTGTTTAGTTGTATTCCTCGTTAAATTACCTTTCCAACAATGTATGGTATGCGTTTTAGGTGTTTACGGTTCATTAGTTATGATAAATTGAAGTTTGGTCCGAGACTTGTAAAATTTTAAGCTGTTTCACTGAATCAGGTAGGGATGCGGCGCATCTGCCTTGGATGCGGCGCATCTGCTACTGATGCGGCGCATCACTTGTAGATGCGGCGCATATGAGGGCTGCTGTCCAAATTTTTTTTATTTTTTTCGTTTAATTCCCGCTATGCTATACATGTCCGATTAACATGAAACTTGGCCAACATACTTATATATGCTTATCTTTCATAGAAAAATTGTCGGATACCCGATCGACCCCGTTGACTTTGACTTTGACCAAGTTTGACCAAGTTTGACTTTTAATCAAACTTAACCGAATACTTATGCGATCATTTCTAACATGCTTTTGTACTTGAATCTTGCATGAAACTTGACAATTTGATTCACATGCTACATTAATCGAGTCGTAACAAGCCATAGGACTAATTGAACATCTTTGACCAACCGTGTTTACCGTTATTGATACAACCTACTTGTTTAGGTCAAGACTAGCACTCGTTCTTGCACACGTTACTTGTGAAGTACTTTATTTACTCGTGCACTCAAGATGAGATCATAGTCCTACTTTTACTCTTTTAAACTTACATTTGGGATGAGAAAAACATAAACGTTTCGATTAACAAAGTGAACACAAGTACGAAAACAAACATTCTACGTACGAGTTAGAACAAAATCCTCAATTCGATTATCATTAGTTACACTTGCCGGGTGTAAGCGAGAACTTATGTTGTATGGCCATATGGGTTTGACAAACCCTCATTCGGACGGTTCGCTACCGTTATGCGGATGAAATATATTTTCGAGAAACAGTGTATGTTCTAACACTATTGTGATGGGGTAACGTTAGTTAAGCATTGATAATTGGGTGCTCGTGATAACAACTTTTAGAATGTTCTTACTATTACTTCAACGCTATAAATCTTGTGGTTCAACTTACTTACGTACTCTCTTACTAAACATATGATTTCACCAACGTTTTCGTTGACAGATTTTCTATGTTTTTCTCAGGTCCTTGAACGATATGTGTTACATTCTTCCGCTCACTATTTTGATACTTGCTTGGATGTCGAGTATAAATGCATACATGGAGCATCTTTTGACTTTACATTTAAACTGTGTCGCATAGGTTTCATTTGTACGTAAAACGTTGTAACGTCACTAGTTGTTGAACTACTTTTGTAAACTTGAACATCTTTACATTTAAATGAATACGACATATTTTGGTCAAACGTCATATTAAAGACTTATGATCACGTAATGGGACCCAAGTAGACGGCGCCGTCAATGACGATTTTGTCGGGTCGCTACACCCAGATCAATAACCACATCTACTTTCACATTATATAAACACAAACATATACATACATCTTACTAGTTGCAAACATATATGATAACTAGATGGTTATCTGAAAGGACCTGTTCATACCGATTATAAACAATTCATAATAGTTGATTTTATTGCGAGGTATTGACCTATATATGATACATTTTGTAAACATTGCATTCATTTTTAAAAAGACTAACTTTCATTTCATCGAAAGTTAATAGATATGCATACCATTTCAAAATACAACCATTCTATACCAATGATATAATTACGTTTCCTAAACAATAAATGGTCAATCTGTCATTTACTTAATAATAATCTTTTTAAACTCGAGTGACTTGATTGCAACGTCTTTTGAAATATGTCATGAATGACTCCATGTAATATCTCTAAAATGAGCAAATGCACAGCGGAAGATTTCTTTCATACCTGAGAATAAACATGCTTAAAAGTGTCAACCAAAAGGTTGGTGAGTTCATTAGTTATCATAAATAGTCATTTCAGAAATTTTAATAGACCACAAGATTTTATTTTCATACAAAGTGCATGTCCGCTCACTGCTATAAAATCCATTCATATGATGAACAAAATGCATCTAGAATATCCCCGAATTAAACAGAACCACTCGTCTGTAGAGAAATAAACAGAACCACTAGTCTATAGAGAAATACACAGAACCACTCGTCTGTAGAGAAAATCGAATTACTAAAGCAATTACTAAAGCATACATAACCTGGATGGGGTTTGTTAGGCCCATAGATCTATCTTTAGGATTCACGTCAATTAGTGGCAATTATAATAAACACTAATTCTTAGGCTATCAAGCTAAAAGGGGTGATATCCGGTATAATAATCCAACCATATAATGTAGTTTTAAGTACTTGTGTCTATTTTGTAAAACATTTATAAAAGCAGCGCATGTATTCTCAGCTCAAAATTATATATAAAAAGGGAGTAATGAAACTCACAATACTGTATTTCATAGTAATTACGCATATGACGGCACTGAACAAGTGCAGGGTTGGCATCGGATTCACGATCCTATATCAGTTATATATATTAAAAGATGTACTTGTAATCAAACAAATATATTTTTTTTATTAGTGATATAATTTTTATATTAATAACTTATATACTTCATTATTTAATTGAATATATTCATTTTATATATTTTAAATAAATAAAAGTATTAATATAGTTAAATTACGTGTATTAAATATATTTTTATATAAATATCATTTGTTTGTTAAATTAATGATGATGCTAAAATAATGATAATAATACTATTAATTAGATTTAATAATAATGTTGAAAATAATTATTTTGATAATATCATTAGTCACTTTGTTATTAATGATAATGATAATAGTAATAAAAATGTTAATTTTTAATAAAATGAAAATTTTAAGATGATAGATAAAAAAAATGATAAATTCTAATAATAATGCTATTTTTAATAACAATAATAATTATAAATGAAAATTTTGATAATAACCAAAATCTTAATAATAATGATAATAATACTAGAATAATGATTTTAATCATAACGGTACTACTAATATTAATCTTAATGATAATACTAATAATAATACTAATAATAATAATAAAACTGATAATAATAATAACTATAAAACTAATAATTTTACTGTTAATGATAATTAGGATAATAATTTATTTGTTATAATAATAATATTGGTAAAAGTAATAATAATGATAATAAACAATAATAATAATAATAATAACAATAATATCTATAATACTTAATAACAATAATACTAATAATAATAATAATAATAATAATACTAATACTAATACTTAATAATAATAATAATAATAATAATAATAATAATAATAATAATAATAATAATAATAATAATAATAATAATAATAATAATAATAATAATAATAATGGAAATGAAAACTACCTTAAAACGCTTTTCTAAAAAATTGCCTCAAATCGGACTCAAACTCGTGACCTCTTGATAACCCGCCAATGCCCATAACCATTCTTCTGTTCCGGTTAATCTGATTAAAACAAAGATCCAAATTTATTTAACCCGAAATATTTTGTTTCCATTTTCTTCCTCACCAATTCAAACGAACAGAAATCATTTGATAACCATAACAGAAATTAAAGAGTTGTTTTAGGATGTGATAATGAAACGAAATTGAACAAATGTAGTTGATAGGATTAATCAAATTAGAAAAGAAAAAAAGAAGAAGCAGTAGCAGACATGAAGAACACGGTTATGAACTCCAACATCCAATTCTATTTTTAGACTGTTTTAAATCCAAATTTCTACATGAATTAGGTTGGAAATCTTCCCTAGAAACTATTGGAATCGTCAATTGATCCATAAACTTTAAAACAGATTCAAATTTTACGAAGAACAAAACCTTTGACTTTTGAATTTGAAACTTTGACTCCAAAATTCAAATTTGATATCAAGAATTGGAAGCCAAGATTTTGCAAATAGTTTTACTAGATGAATCATAATAATACTGAATTTATAGATTTTGAAAAATGTTTCAAATTCGAGCTTTTGATTAAATGGTTCAAGAACAGGGGTATCGTGCTGTTTTTCTTATTTTCTGCTTAAATTCAATTAGACAAAAGCTGTTAAAGGTAATTGTGATTGATAATTGATAATGTAAAGTCGATTGGTATTACTTAACAACTGTAATTGGTCGATTATATAATAATGTGGGTGTCGATTCTTCTCAATCAGACAAACAAGGACAGAAAAAAATAAAAAATAAATAAAAGCTGAATGTGATTGCTAACTGAATTCAATTATCTGATTATATGATTATAGCGATCGATTGTAACAAGAGGAGATAGGAAAGAAAAATGGATACAGTTTGATTGTGATTTATAACAATTTCGTACAATTAATCTTTTGATTAATCTTTAATTATTATTAACAATAATTAATTATAGTAATAATAATAATAATAATATTATTAATATTATTAATAATAATGAAAATACTAATAACAATAGTAATAGAAATAATAATACTATTAATGATAATTGATCAAGCATAGAATAATCGGGTCGGGTTCGGTCCATGCTTGACATCATTGAAAGGGGGATTTAAGGGTCAATTGGGTTTAACTCTCCGGTCTGGAGTACCTTGAAAAACCCCTCGCGAGATGAGGATCTCAACAGTGGTGGTTAAACATAGACCCACCATCAACGGGTTAACCGGTCAGTGATGGCTCGCGCTAAGTTGTAGGGTTTATGTTCACGGAACGTTACCTGTATATCAAGGATATCTAGTGAAAGGCTATAAGTCCGGTGGCGCGGGTACAATTACGCTATGCGCTATTGTTCTTTTGAGTATATATATGTAAAAGTGAATTCCGGAGATCCACTATGTTGTGGGTGAAGTCCTGTATTTATAGGGTAATCTATCTTGTCTTCTATCGCCACGTAATAAGGTTAAAAGGATCGTGGCCTGCCAATAGTACATCTTCGAGCATGCTGGTCTGACAAAAGCAAAAAGTGTTCTTGTCGGACCTGACCTTTTATCTGCTAGGTGTCCTCTGCCAGCTACAGCATCGCCTGACATGTGGGTGCTGCCAATGCGTGCATGTGGAATTTGTAGTGACCCGAACTTTTCCATGTTTATATATATTAATTGAGATTGATATTTACATGATTAAATGTTTCCAACATGTTAAGCAATCAAACTTGTTAAGACTTGATTAATTGAAATATGTTTCATATAGACAATTGACCACCCAAGTTGACCGGTGATTCACGAACGTTAAAACTTGTAAAAACTATACGATGACATATATATGGTTATATATATAGTTAACATGTTTTTATTATAAGTATGTATCTCATTAGGTATTTTAACAATGAGTTATATACATAAAAATGAGACTATTAATTTAAGAAACTCGAAAACGATATATATAACGATTATCGTTATAACAACGTCTTACTAGGTACATATGAATCATATTAAGATATTGATACACTTGGTTAATTATGTTAAATGATAAGTAAATATATTATTAAGTGTATTAACAATGAAATACATATGTAAAAATAAGACTACTAACTTAATGATTTCGAAACGAGACATATATGTAACGATTATCGTTGTAACGACATTTAACTGTATATACATCATACTAAGATATATTATATATCATAATATCATGATAATATAATAATTTAACATCTCATTTGTTATAATAAACAATGGGTTAACAACATTCAACAAGATCGTTAACCTAAAGGTTTCAAAACAACATTTACATGTAACGACTAACGATGACTTAACGACTCAGTTAAAATGTATATACATATAGTGTTTTAATATGTATTCATACACTTTTGAAAGACTTCAAGACACTTATCAAAATACTTCTACTTAACAAAAATGCTTACAATTACATCCTTGTTCAGTTTCATCAACAATTCTACTCGTATGCACCCGTATTCGTACTCGTACAATACACAGCTTTTAGATGTATGTACTATTGGTATATACACTCCAATGATCAGCTCTTAGCAGCCCATGTGAGTCACCTAACACATGTGGGAACCATCATTTGGCAACTAGCATGAAATATCTCATAAAATTACAAAAATATGAGTAATCATTCATGACTTATTTACATGAAAACAAAATAACATATCCTTTATATCTAATCCATTCACCAACGACCAAAAACACCTACAAACACTTTCATTCTTCAATTTTATTCATCTAATTGATCTCTCTCAAGTTCTATCTTCAAGTTCTAAGTGTTCTTCATATATTTTACAAGTTCTAGTTACATAAAATCAAGAATACTTTCAAGTTTGCTAGCTCACTTCCAATCTTGTAAGGTGATCATCCAACCTCAAGAAATCTTTGTTTCTTACAGTAGGTTATCATTCTAATACAAGGTAATAATCATATTCAAACTTTGGTTCAATTTCTATAACTATAACAATCTTATTTCAAGTGATGATCTTACTTGAACTTGTTTTCGTGTCATGATTCTGCTTCAAGAACTTCGAGCCATCCAAGGATCCGTTGAAGCTAGATCCATTTTTCTCTTTTCCAGTAGGTTTATCCAAGGAACTTAAGGTAGTAATGATGTTCATAACATCATTCGATTCATACATATAAAGCTATCTTATTCGAAGGTTTAAACTTGTAATCACTAGAACATAGTTTAGTTAATTCTAAACTTGTTCGCAAAAAAAAGTTAATCCTTCTAACTTGACTTTTAAAATCAACTAAACACATGTTCTATATCTATATGATATGCTAACTTAATGATTTAAAACCTGGAAACACGAAAAACACCGTAAAACCGGATTTACGCCGTCGTAGTAACACCGCGGGCTGTTTTGGGTTAGTTAATTAAAAACTATGATAAACTTTGATTTAAAAGTTTTTATTCTGAGAAGATGATTTTTATTATGAACATGAAACTATATCCAAAAATTATGGTTAAACTCAAAGTGGAAGTATGTTTTCTAAAATGGTCATCTAGACGTCGTTCTTTCGACTGAAATGACTACCTTTACAAAAACGCCTTGTAACTTATTTTTCCGACTATAAACCTATACTTTTTCTGTTTAGATTCATAAAATAGAGTTCAATATGAAACCATAGCAATTGGATTCACTCAAAACGGATTTAAAATGAAGAAGTTATGGGTAAAACAAGATTGGATAATTTTTCTCATTTTAGCTACGTGAAAATTGGTAACAAATCTATTCCAACCATAACTTAATCAACTTGTATTGTATATTATGTAATCTTGAGATACCATAGACACGTATACAATGTTTCGACCTATCATGTCGACACATCTATATATATTTCGGAACAACCATAGACACTCTATATGTGAATGTTGGAGTTAGCTATACAGGGTTGAGGTTGATTCCAAAATATATATAGTTTGAGTTGTGATCAATACTGAGATACGTATACACTGGGTCGTGGATTGATTCAAGATAATATTTATCGATTTATTTCTGTACATCTAACTGTGGACAACTAGTTGTAGGTTACTAACGAGGACATCTGACTTAATAAACTTAAAACATCAAAATATATTAAAAGTGTTGTAAATATATTTTGAACATACTTTGATATATATGTATATATTTTTATAGGTTCGTGAATCAACCAGTGGCCAAGTCTTACTTCCCGACGAAGTAAAAATATGTGAAAGTGAGTTATAGTCCCACTTTTAAAATCTAATATTTTTGGGATGAGAATACATGCAGGTTTTATAAATGATTTACAAAATAGACACAAGTACGTGAAACTACATTCTATGGTTGAATTATCGAAATCGAATATGCCCCTTTTTATTAAGTCTGGTAATCTAAGAATTAGGGAACAGACACCCTAATTGACGCGAATCCTAAAGATAGATCTATTGGGTCTAACAAACCCCATCCAAAGTACCGGATGCTTTAGTACTTCGAAATTTATATCATATCCGAAGGGTGTCCCGGAATGATGGGGATATTCTTATATATGCATCTTGTTAATGTCGGTTACCAGGTGTTCACCATATGAATGATTTTTATCTCTATGTATGGGATGTGTATTGAAATATGAAATCTTGTGGTCTATTATTATGATTTGATATATATAGGTTAAACCTATAATTCACCAACATTTTTGTTGACGTTTTAAGCATGTTTATTCTCAGGTGATTATTAAGAGCTTCCGCTGTCGCATACTTAAATAAGGACGAGATTTGGAGTCCATTCTTGTATGATATTGTGTAAAAACTGCATTCAAGAAACTTATTTTGTTGTAACATATTTGTATTGTAAACCATTATGTAATGGTCGTGTGTAAACAGAATATTTTAGATTATCATTATTTGATAATCTACGTAAAGCTTTTTAAACCTTTATTGATGAAATAAAAGTTATGGTTTGTTTTAAAATGAATGCAGTCTTTGAAAAACGTCTCATATAGAGGTCAAAACCTCGCAACGAAATCAATTAATATGGAATGTTTTTAATCAATAAGAACGGGACATTTCTGTTGGTATCCGAGCGTTGG
Organism: Rutidosis leptorrhynchoides; assembly: GCF_046630445.1. Lineage (NCBI taxonomy): Eukaryota > Viridiplantae > Streptophyta > Magnoliopsida > Asterales > Asteraceae > Rutidosis > Rutidosis leptorrhynchoides. The sequence continues at coordinate 660,688,723 of NC_092334.1, forward strand.
TCTTAGAGAACCAGAATTTTGCATTAGTGTGTCTTATCGAGTTTATTAGGATGCATTAGTGAGTCTGGACTTCAACCGTGTTTACTTGAAAAATGATTGCTTAACAAATTTTGTTGGAAACTATATATTTTTAACATGTGAATATTATGTGATATATTAATCTCTTAACGTGTTTGATATTATGTGATAGATCTCTACCTCTAGAACAAGTCCCATTGACTCACCTAATAATAATGAAGAGTCAAATGTAAATTGGAATGATTCGTGGACTGATTCACAAGTTCCCGAAGAGGAACCGGAAGAAGAGTCGGAACCGGAAGAAGAATCGGAACCGGAAGAAGAATCGGAACCGGATGAAGAAATAGAACCGGTGGGGGAAATAATAAAACGGTTAAGTAAAAGAAAATCCTCAACCAACCGACCAAGGTTAATTATGGTCAATGGTGTTTCCGCCAAGGAAGCAAAATATTGGGAGGATTACCAATTCTCCGATGAATCGGATTCCGACGAGAATTCCGATGATGTTATAGAAATTACCGCAACTGAATTTAAAAAGGCAAAAGAAAATAATAAGGGAAAGGGCATAAAAATAGAGAAATCTAATTCCAACCCCGATGAACTTTATATGTATCGTCAACCCCCGAAGTCCTTAAGTTGTAACAATGACCCGGGAACCTCTAAACCACCAGGTTTTTCTAAACCAATGTGGATTACGACGGCTCGTATTAGGGGAACATCATATATCCCTAGAAACTTGGCAAAACGAACCAAAACCGAAGAAGAAGAAACAAGCGAGTCGGAATAAGATAGTTGTATTCGTGTGGTGTAATATATGTAATATAGTGTGCTTATGCTTTATGATATATGTAAAAATTGCTTGTATTAATAAGTATTTTTATTTTTATGAATCTAACTCTTATCTATTTTACAGTATAAAAACACAAAATGGATAGACAACCCAATATTTTAAGAGACCTACCCGGAGACATGATTGATGAAATCTTGTCTAGAGTCGGTCAGAATTCTTCTGCACAACTATTTAAGGCGAGATCAGTTTGTAAGACATTCGAAGAACGTTCCAAGAATGCCTTGGTTTATAAAAGGCTTTCGTTCGAAAGATGGGGGATATCACATTGGGAAATCCATAAGTTACGATGTGTTTACTTTGACGCATATATTGCGGGGAACCCAAATGCTATTTTACGCAATGGGTTAAGAAATTATTTTGACTCAATATATCCGAATATTGGACTTCGTGATTTAGAAAAAGCGGCTAACATGCAACATAAAGAAGCATGTTATGCTTACGGATTAGTAATGTTCACTTCTCACCAAAGTGAGAACAAGAACATCGGGCTACAACTATTAAACAAAACGTTCCCACAAGTGACGGAGTCGGTAATTGGGGTAAGAAATGAGGTTTTTAGATTGTTACGGGACTGTTGTACATTACGTAACCCTCGCCCCTTTGACGACGTTACAATACGCTGTCTTATCAACGGCCATAACGGTTATGTTCCACAAGACCAAGGATGGGAAGTAATCCTAGTAAAACCAGAATGCATGACTTGTTTCTGGACGTATGAATTATGTGTCTTTATTGCCTTTGCTGAACGACTTGTGTACTAGCTAGAATTATCTTCACAACCATCTTGTATCAAATTTATTGTGTGCTATATTTCATGCTATATGTAAAATAAGCGATATTGTAAGTTTGTAAAATATTGTGTAAAAGTTTGAACTCGAAATATTATTATAATCAGTTTTTCATATAGAATTGTAGTAGTTGAATTGTATATTAGCTACTAAGTATGAACTTAACGGGTAGGTACTACCCGAATTTAAACTTATAAAACGCTAATATGAAGAAAAAGCTTTTATAAATGAGTTCATATTATGCTACGAAATACTATTAACTACTCTTAATATTTTGTATGATTAACTTGTTCCATTTGACTATTTTGAAGGAAATGGCACCGACTACTCGACACACCGTGAATATGAATGAAGAGGAATTCCGTACTTTTCTAGCTTCAAACATAGCCGCAGTACAGGCTGTGCTACATACCAACAATAACCTTGGATCTAGCAGTACAGGAAATCGTGTAGGATGCACCTACAAAGAATTTACTGCCTGCAAACCTTTGGAATTTGATGGAACCGAAGGACCGATCGGATTGAAACGGTGGACCGAGAAGGTCGAATCGGTGTTTGCCATAAGTAAGTGTACTGAAGAGGACAAAGTGAAGTACGCTACGCATACCTTCACAGGTTCTGCGTTAACATGGTGGAATACCTATCTAGAGCAAGTGGGACAAGACGATGCGTACGCACTACCGTGGTCAGCATTCAAGCACTTGATGAACGAGAAGTACCATCCCAGAACCGAGGTCAATAAGCTCAAGACAGAACTTAGAGGGTTACGAACCCAAGGATTTGATATTACCACGTACGAAAGACGATTCACAGAATTGTGCCTATTGTGTCCGGGAGCATTCGAAGATGAGGAAGAGAAGATCGACGCGTTTGTGAAAGGATTACCGGAAAGAATCCAAGAAGATATAAGTTCATACGAGCCTGCCTCCATACAACAAGCATGTAGAATGGCTCACAAACTAGTGAACCAGATTGAAGAAAGAATTAAAGAACAGACTGCTGAAGAGGCCAATGTGAAGCAAGTCAAAAGAAAGTGGGAGGAAAACGGTGATAAGAATCACCAATACAACAACAACAGCAATTACAACAATAATCGCAACAATTATCCCAACAATCGCAACATCAATCGCAACTACAACAAATGGCCGAACAACAACAACAACAACAACAACAACAACAACAGCAACTACAACAATCATCCCAACAACAATAATAACCGCAATAACAACAACAATCAGAAGCAGCTATGTCAAAGGTGTGAAAAGTATCACTCGGGGTTCTGCACCAAATTTTGCAACAAGTGTAAAAGAAATGGTCATAGCGCGGCGAAGTGTGAGGTCTACGGACCAGGGGTTAATAGAACGAAAGGAACAAATGGTGTCGGAATGAGTAATGGCGGAGCAAGTAGTGTCGGAGCAAGTTATGCCAATGTAGTTTGTTATAAATGTGGAAAACCGGGCCACATTATTAGAAATTGCCCGAACCAGGAGAACACAAATGGACAAGGCCGCGGAAGAGTTTTCAATATTAATGCGGCAGAGGCACAAGAAGACCCGGAGCTTGTTACGGGTACGTTTCTTATTGACAATAAATCTGCTTACGTTTTATTTGATTCGGGTGCGGATAGAAGCTATATGAGTAGAGATTTTTGTGCTAAATTAAGTTGTCCATTGACGCCTTTGGATAGTAAATTTTTACTCAAATTAGCAAATGGTAAATTAATTTCAGCAGATAATATATGTCGAAATCGAGAAATTAAACTGGTTAGCGAAACATTTAAGATTGATTTGATACCAGTAGAGTTAGGGAGTTTTGATGTGATAATCGGTATGGACTGGTTGAAAGAAGTGAAAGCAGAGATCGTTTGTTACAAAAATGCAATTCGCATTATACGAGAAAAAGGAAAACCCTTAATGGTGTACGGAGAAAAGGGCAACACAAAGCTACATCTTATTAGTAATTTGAAGGCACAAAAACTAATAAGAAAAGGTTGCTATGCTGTTCTAGCACACGTCGAGAAAGTACAAACTGAAGAAAAGAGCATCAATGATGTTCCCATTGCAAAAGAATTTCCCGATGTATTTCCGAAAGAATTACCGGGATTACCCCCACATCGATCCGTTGAATTTCAAATAGATCTTGTACCAGGAGCTGCACCAATAGCTCGTGCTCCTTACAGACTCGCACCCAGCGAGATGAAAGAACTGCAAAGCCAATTACAAGAACTTTTAGAGCGTGGTTTCATTCGACCAAGCACATCACCGTGGGGAGCTCCTGTTTTGTTTGTCAAGAAGAAAGATGGTACATTCAGGTTGTGTATCGACTACCGAGAGTTGAACAAACTTGCCATCAAGAACTGCTACCCACTACCGAGAATCGACGACTTATTTAATCAACTACAAGGCTCGTCTGTTTATTCATAGATTGACTTACATTCCGGGTATCATCAAATGCGGGTGAAAGAAGATGATATTCCAAAGACTGCTTTCAGAACACGTTACGGTCATTACGAGTTTATGGTCATGCCATTTGGTTTAACTAATGCACCAGCTGTGTTCATGGACCTTATGAACCGAGTGTGTGGACCATACCTTGACAAGTTTGTCATTGTTTTCATTGATGACATACTTATTTACTCAAAGAATAACCAAGAACACGGTGAACATTTGAGAAAGGTGTTAGAAGTATTAAGGAAGGAAGAATTGTACGCTAAGTTTTCAAAGTGTGCATTTTGGTTGGAAGAAGTTCAATTCCTCGATCACATAGTGAACAAAGAAGGTATTAAGGTAGATCCGGCAAAGATAGAAACTGTTGAAAAGTGGGAAACCCCGAAAACTCCGAAACACATACGCCAGTTTTTAGGACTAGCTGGTTACTACAGAAGGTTCATCCAAGACTTTTCCAGAATAGCAAAACCCTTGACTGCATTAACGCATAAAGGGAAGAAATTTGAATGGAATGATGAACAAGAGAAAGCGTTTCGGTTATTGAAGAAAAAGCTAACTACGGCACCTATATTGTCATTGCCTGAAGGGAATGATGATTTTGTGATTTATTGTGACGCATCAAAGCAAGGTCTCGGTTGTGTATTAATGCAACGAACGAAGGTGATTGCTTATGCGTCTAGACAATTGAAGATTCACGAACAAAATTATACGACGCATGATTTGGAATTAGGCGCAGTTGTTTTTGCATTAAAGACTTGGAGGCACTACTTATATGGGGTTAAAAGTATTATATATACCGACCACAAAAGTCTTCAACACATATTTAATCAGAAACAACTGAATATGAGGCAGCGTAGGTGGATTGAATTATTGAATGATTACGACTTTGAGATTCGTTACCACCCGGGGAAGGCAAATGTGGTAGCCGATGCCTTGAGCAAGAAGGATAGAGAACCCATTCGAGTAAAATCTATGAATATAATGACTCATAATAACCTTACTACTCAAATAAAGGAGGCGCAATAAGGAGTTTTAAAAGAGGGAAATTTAAAGGATGAAATACCCAAAGGATCGGAGAAGCATCTTAATATTCGGGAAGACGGAACCCGGTATAGGGCTGAAAGGATTTGGGTACCAAAATTTGGAGATATGAGAGAAATGGTACTTAGAGAAGCTCATAAAACCAGATACTCAATACATCCTGGAACGGGGAAGATGTACAAGGATCTCAAGAAACATTTTTGGTGGCCGGGTATGAAAGCCGATGTTGCTAAATACGTAGGAGAATGTTTGACGTGTTCTAAGGTCAAAGCTGAGCATCAGAAACCATCAGGTCTACTTCAACAACCCAAAATCCCGGAATGGAAATGGGAAAACATTACCATGGATTTCATCACTAAATTGCCAAGGACTGCAAGTGGTTATGATACTATTTGGGTAATAGTTGATCGTCTCACCAAGTCAGCACACTTCCTGCCAATAAGAGAAGATGACAAAATGGAGAAGTTAGCACGACTGTATTTGAAGGAAGTCGTCTCCAGACATGGAATACCAATCTCTATTATCTCTGATAGGGATGGCAGATTTATTTCAAGATTCTGGCAGACATTACAGCAAGCATTAGGAACTCGTCTAGACATGAGTACTGCCTATCATCCACAAACTGATGGGCAGAGCAAAAGGACGATACAAACACTTGAAGACATGCTACGAGCATGTGTTATTGATTTCGGAAACAGTTGGGATCGACATCTACCGTTAGCAGAATTTTCCTACAACAACAGCTACCATTCAAGCATTGGGATGGCGCCGTTTGAAGCACTTTATGGTAGAAAGTGTAGGTCTCCGATTTGTTGGAGTGAAGTGGGGGATAGACAGATTACGGGTCCGGAGATTATACAAGAAACTACCGAGAAGATCATCCAAATTCAACAACGGTTGAAAACCGCCCAAAGTCGACAAAAGAGCTACGCTGACATTAAAAGAAAAGATATAGAATTTGAAATTGGAGAGAAGGTCATGCTTAAAGTTGCACCTTGGAAAGGCGTTGTTCGATTTGGTAAACGAGGGAAATTAAATTCAAGGTATATTGGACCATTCAAGATTATTGATCGTGTCGGACCAGTAGCTTACCGACTTGAATTACCTCAACAACTCGCGGCTGTACATAACACTTTCCACGTCTTGAATTTGAAGAAATGTTTTGCTAAAGAAGATCTCACTATTCCGTTAGATGAAATCCAAATCAATGAAAAACTTCAATTCATCGAAGAACCCGTCGAAATAATGGATCGTGAGGTTAAAAGACTTAAGCAAAACAAGATACCAATTGTTAAGGTTCGATGGAATGCTCGTAGAGGACCCGAGTTCACCTGGGAGCGTGAAGATCAGATGAAGAAGAAATACCCGCATCTATTTCCAGAAGATTCGTCAACACCTTCAACAGCTTAAAATTTCGGGACGAAATTTATTTAACGGGTAGGTACTGTAGTGACCCGAACTTTTCCATGTTTATATATATTAATTGAGATTGATATTTACATGATTAAATGTTTCCAACATGTTAAGCAATCAAACTTGTTAAGACTTGATTAATTGAAATATGTTTCATATAGACAATTGACCACCCAAGTTGACCGGTGATTCACGAACGTTAAAACTTGTAAAAACTATACGATGACATATATATGGCTATATATATAGTTAACATGTTTTTATTATAAGTATGTATCTCATTAGGTATTTTAACAATGAGTTATATACATAAAAATGAGACTATTAATTTAAGAAACTCGAAAACGATATATTTAACGATTATCGTTATAACAACGTCTTACTAGGTACATATGAATCATATTAAGATATTGATACACTTAGTTAATTATGTTAAATGATAAGTAAATATATTATTAAGTGTATTAACAATGAAATACATATATAAAAATAAGACTACTAACTTAATGATTTCGAAACGAGACATATATGTAACGATTATCGTTGTAACGACATTTAACTGTATATACATCATACTAAGATATATTATATATCATAATATCATGATAATATAATAATTTAACATCTCATTTGTTATAATAAACAATGGGTTAACAACATTCAACAAGATCGTTAACCTAAAGGTTTCAAAACAACATTTACATGTAACGACTAACGATGACTTAACGACTCAGTTAAAATGTATATACATGTAGTGTTTTAATATGTATTCATACACTTTTGAAAGACTTCAAGACACTTATCAAAATACTTCTACTTAACAAAAATGCTTACAATTACATCCTCGTTCAGTTTCATCAACAATTCTACTCGTATGCACCCGTATTCGTACTCGTACAATACACAGCTTTTAGATGTATGTACTATTGGTATATACACTCCAATGATCAGCTCTTAGCAGCCCATGTGAGTCACCTAACATATGTGGGAACCATCATTTGGCAACTAGCATGAAATATCTCATAAAATTACAAAAATATGAGTAATCATTCATGACTTATTTACATGAAAACAAAATAACATATCCTTTATATCTAATCCATTCACCAACGACCAAAAACACCTACAAACACTTTCATTCTTCAATTTTCTTCATCTAATTGATCTCTCTCAAGTTCTATCTTCAAGTCCTAAGTGTTCTTCATATATTTTACAAGTTCTAGTTACATAAAATCAAGAATACTTTCAAGTTTGCTAGCTCACTTCCAATCTTGTAAGGTGATCATCCAACCTCAAGAAATCTTTGTTTCTTACAGTAGGTTATCATTCTAATACAAGGTAATAATCATATTCAAACTTTGGTTCAATTTCTATAACTATAACAATCTTATTTCAAGTGATGATCTTACTTGAACTTGTTTTCGTGTCATGATTCTGCTTCAAGAACTTCAAGCCATCCAAGGATCCGTTGAAGATAGATCCATTTTTCTATTTTCCAGTAGGTTTATCCAAGGAACTTAAGGTAGTAATGATGTTCATAACATCATTCGATTCATACATATAAAGCTATCTTATTCGAAGGTTTAAACTTGTAATCACTAGAACATAGTTTAGTTAATTCTAAACTTGTTCGCAAACAAAAGTTAATCCTTCTAACTTGACTTTTAAAATCAACTAAACACATGTTCTATATCTATATGATATGCTAACTTAATGATTTAAAACCTGGAAACACGAAAAACACCGTAAAACCGGATTTACGCCGTCGTAGTAACACCGCGGGCTGTTTTGGGTTAGTTAATTAAAAACTATGATAAACTTTGATTTAAAAGTTTTTATTCTGAGAAGATGATTTTTATTATGAACATGAAACTATATCCAAAAATTATGGTTAAACTCAAAGTGGAAGTATGTTTTCTAAAATGGTCATCTAGACGTCGTTCTTTCGACAGAAATGACTACCTTTACAAAAACGCCTTGTAACTTATTTTTCCGACTATAAACCTATACTTTTTCTGTTTAGATTCATAAAATAGAGTTCAATATGAAACCATAGCAATTGGATTCACTCAAAACGGATTTAAAATGAAGAAGTTATGGGTAAAACAAGATTGGATAATTTTTCTCATTTTAGCTACGTGAAAATTGGTAACAAATCTATTCCAACCATAACTTAATCAACTTGTATTGTATATTATGTAATCTTGAGATACCATAGACACGTATACAATGTTTCGACCTATCATGTCGACACATCTATATATATTTCGGAACAACCATAGACACTCTATATGTGAATGTTGGAGTTAGCTATACAGGGTTGAGGTTGATTCCAAAATATATATAGTTTGAGTTGTGATCAATACTGAGATACGTATACACTGGGTCGTGGATTGATTCAAGATAACATTTATCGATTTATTTCTGTACATCTAACTGTGGACAACTAGTTGTAGGTTACTAACGAGGACAACTGACTTAATAAACTTAAAACATCAAAATATATTAAAAGTGTTGTAAATATATTTTGAACATACTTTGATATATATGTATATATTGTTATAGGTTCGTGAATCAACCAGTGGCCAAGTCTTACTTCCCGACGAAGTAAAAATCTGTGAAAGTGAGTTATAGTCCCACATTTAAAATCTAATATTTTTGGGATGAGAATACATGCAGGTTTTATAAATGATTTACAAAATAGACACAAGTACGTGAAACTACATTCTATGGTTGAATTATCGAAATCGAATATGCCCCTTTTTATTAAGTCTGGTAATCTAAGAATTAGGGAACAGACACCCTAATTGACGCGAATCCTAAAGATAGATCTATTGGGTCTAACAAACCCCATCCAAAGTACCGGATGCTTTAGTACTTCGAAATTTATATCATATCCGAAGGGTGTCCCGGAATGATGGGGATATTCTTATATATGCATCTTGTTAATGTCGGTTACCAGGTGTTCACCATATGAATGATTTTTATCTCTATGTATGGGATGTGTATTGAAATATGAAATCTTGTGGTCTATTATTATGATTTGATATATATAGGTTAAACCTATAACTCACCAACATTTTTGTTGACGTTTTAAGCATGTTTATTCTGAGGTGATTATTAAGAGCTTCCGCTGTCGCATACTTAAATAAGGACGAGATTTGGAGTCCATTCTTGTATGATATTGTGTAAAAACTGCATTCAAGAAACTTATTTTATTGTAACATATTTGTATTGTAAACCATTATGTAATGGTCGTGTGTAAACAGAATATTTTAGATTATCATTATTTGATAATCTACGTAAAGCTTTTTAAACCTTTATTGATGAAATAAAGGTTATGGTTTGTTTTAAAATGAATGCAGTCTTTGAAAAACGTCTCATATAGAGGTCAAAACCTCGCAACGAAATCAATTAATATGGAACGTTTTTAATCAATAAGAACGGGACATTTTAGAATTTGTGCCATGGTTGTTAATATAGTGATATATGCCTTAACGCGCACCCTTGTAAATCCTTATGGCGATGCTGTTTGATGCGCTACACGAGCTAATCGGGTATGCGTATCATTAAGTCCCCCCAGTTCAAGGGTATGCACAGGAACTGCGCATGGCGTCGAACTCAACTTGTAACCAACGTTCATCTATTCTTTCCACGCGCCTCCGCTTTCTTCTACTCATATTTCAACAAAATATTTTTGTCCCGTTACATTAAATGCAAAGAAATCGAAGCGATGTTTGTCAGTTGCTACAGTTTTCATTCCGTCGTTTTTGCCGCCCTCGGTCACCTCGTACCCTTTCCTTTCCATCTTGCGACACGTGGCTCCATCTCTGCCTTCCATTTTTAACCGCCTTTTTTCAGCTTCTCTTGAGGCCTCTTCCGTGTTTTTACTCCCCTATAAATACCTGATAATTATCTATTTCAATTTTTACTTCTGCCGTGCTCTCTAATCCTGCGCAAATCTTATTGGCTTATTACTTCGACTTTGCTTATTTAGCCTTTTCAAGTTAGAGCGCGCTTAGTTTCTTTTCTTATGATCTATTGAATTACTTGTTAATAGATGGTGTCTTCTTCATCTACTTCTGAGCCTCCAAACTGCGAGGTCATTAGATCTATTATGACAAAGCGCAAAATCACGCTGTTGGTGGATTGGTACCCACCTTTGGCCGATTTGAATCCTATAGCGCCCTTGCCTGCCCAGCGCGCGAATGACGTTATTGACGGTAAGGTTACCGTTTATCGACAAGTAATGGTAGAAGGGAATGTGCGCTATCCTCCCACTTCTTTCTTCATGGAGGTCCTTAGCCATTTAAATATTGGTATTGGCCATCTACACCCTTATAGCGCGTGTCGCGTTACCCTCTTCGAGATGATTTGCCGCCACTATCAATTTCTTCCCTCACCGGATTTGTTTAAGAACGTATTTTCGTACCGTAAAAACCAACAAAGTTGGTATTCTTTCAACGACCAGATTAACTTTGTAAAGTGTCTTAAAGCTGGTGTGCGTAAGAAGTGGAAGAACTCGTTCTTCTTTATCGATGATTCTTATATCCCTCTTACGTATAGAAATATTTGCGCATGGCATACGGACGCTACGAATGCGCAGTTAAATGTCAGGCCTCCCCTTTCCCCAGACGATCAGCAGAGACTTGGGCATTTCTACAACCGCGAGCTCCCCATCCGTCAATATAGCTCAGATATTTTACGGATCGCTAATATGTACGCCTGCCCTACCAGTTATCAAAGACTCCGATGATAATGGTAGGTGGCAGATGGGCTTTATTTTTGTACTTGTTCTCCTTTCATTTCTTTTATCTAACTTAGCTTGTTGATTTTGTAGAGATGCGTCTAGACAGACTTCTTGCTTTACGCGATATCGAGGGCTTTCATACTGAGATACCCGAAGTGGAAAACAAGGATGAGCAGGACATGGATGTTGATGAGCAAGCTCATGGTAACACTGCTGTTGGCACCGGTGGCTCTGGTGACGCCAGCCAACACGAGGGTCGTGCAGTTGACGACTCTCATCAAACGGATGCTGAAGGGGCCAAAGTTATTGAGCCCCCAACTGAGAGTGGGAGTAAGCGCAAGCGCGCTAAAAAGGCGAAAGGTAGTCTTACTTTCCTCGAGTCACTGAAATTTGCGCTACCTTTCATGTTGCTGACCAGTTATCTTCTTATTTGCAGAGACTCTCCTGCAATTTTACGGCATGAACGACTTACTGTCTATCCCGGAGGCTACAACGACCTTTCAATTCAGCTAGTTGGAAGATATCAAACTTCCCAATTACTTTGGGCATCTGTCACCCGAGGCAGAGTGGCGCTTTGATGTTCAACTGACTATGATGAACCTGATGCGCTCTAAAAGTTGTCTCAAGGAGGCAAGAGCTCATTTGGACGGCACTGGCTCTTCTACACCAGGCGCATTGACTGCTGAACAGTTGAATGACCGTATCGTGCATCTGAATTCGGATCTTGAGCAGTCTGAAAAGACGCGCGAAGAGGCAATCAGCGCCTCGTCTGCTCTAGCTACGGAGAAGGCGTCTTTAGCTTCTCAAGTTAAGGGTTTGACTGAAAAGGTCAAGTCCTTTGAGTCTGAAAAGAGCTCTCTGGAAGAAGAGCGTGAATATTTGACTGGTCACTTGTCTACTTGTGAGGTTGACCGTGACATGGCGAGGCATGAATTTCATACCTTAAAAAAGGGTCTCCCCATGCTTGTTGCTCGCGCTTGCGACTCTAAATATGTGAGCGATCTTCTTGTTGATGCCATTCTTGCTTTCAAGGAGGAGGAGAAGCTTGCCTTTTGGAAGAAGATCCAGCCTCACATTCAACCTAAGCTTGCCTTTTGGAAGAAGATCCAGCCTCACATTCAACCTTCCAAGGCTTTGGACGCTATCATCGCGAAAGAAGTGGATCCGCTTGCAAAATTAGAAGAGCGAGGCGATAGCGCCGACATTGATGAATATCATGGTCCCCTCATTGGTAGCTTTATCTAACGACCCTACTGCTGATGCTCACCGCTTGCTAAACGGTCAATTGTAATTTGTAATTTTCATTAAGAATGTAATGACTTTTTTGGGAATAAAAAATGTATCTTGTTAACTTTTCCCATTGTGTATGTCTTGTGTGTCGTAATGCGCTAAAGTTTGTAAGTGCGCGTCATTAATTTATACTTAAGCATATTTCATTGTTGTTAGTCACAGATTGTATATGTGTACTAAACAAGATTCCACCCTTTGTGATTTGCATGTTCCTAAGTGATGATTGTTAAGTGCTAGCACGACCAAGTATATGGGTTTTGTTTGCGATTATAGTATGATCATGCGCGTAAGATCGTTTGTTTAAAATGTTTGGCCAAGTTTTCATTGATTTTCATCGTAATTATACTCGAGGCATGTCAACGTTTAACTTATCACGTATATTGTTGTGCACACAATATATGCTTAAGTTAAGCATCCTTGTGTGCGCATCGGGAGTCTTCTAAGTGCGCCAACACTTAGGATTGAGGTCAGGCGCGACCAACGCCGTCGTTTATAGTCATGACTTGCAGATCTCGAGTTATGCGCGGGTTGGTTAGGTGAATCCAATGACGCTTAACCGTCCGGTTGTAATAGACTAGCTTACTGCCAAACAAGCTTCTGCCGTACGGGTGCCGGAGAAAGCAACCCTTCAAAGGCAGGAGTGCACTGCCTAAGAGATTGTGCGCACCGTTTTCAAGTTAAAGAGCTACTTTACATATAATGGTACAAAGATTATAGCAGACGATAACTTGGAGACAATAATTAAACATAGATAGATGATGCGCGTGAAGCGCTTAGAGATTGTCATCATTACAAATTTAAAACACGCTAAACAGGGTGCTCTTAAGAACTTCCAAACTTTCTAATACCAATAATAGATGTATCCACCTTGATCATAACTGTAGCCGCATGCTCTCTCCCTCAACTTCTCATCCTTGTGTTCTTCGTACTCATAGTCAACGCCGGCAATCTCGTCTCCCTCGTCATTTCTAGCTCCTGAAGAGCCGGCCCCATCTTTCGTCGCCTTTACCGTGGCTTGAATACTTCGGATCTGTGGATACCAGTCAAATAGTGTTACAAATCAACGAATGCGTGAGTATGTGTGCAAGCGCACTCTAATATGCATCTTATGTTTCAGATTATGTAAGATTGTACTCATTTATTGCGGTAAGCGTGCAGACTGGTTGCACATTTATTGCATTTCATCCGGCAAAGTATGCAAGCACCAATTTTGCTGTTATACGGCCGAGCGTGATCTGTGGTTTTAATTCTCAAAACAGTTAGCTACATATGTTTATGCATACCTGTCGAAGTCGATAGTCCTCTGCGGTCACTTTGGACTTGAATTTGGCTTCTCCTAGTAGGGTGGGTAGCGTTATGATCCCTAGGTAAAGGCAGGCGCTGATGGTGAAGTGTGATAACGCCGGTTGTGAAATGTCCCGTTCTTATTGATTAAAAACGTTCCATATTAATTGATTTCGTTGCGAGGTTTTGACCTCTATATGAGACGTTTTTCAAAGACTGCATTCATTTTTAAAACAAACCATAACCTTTATTTCATAAATAAAGGTTTAAAAAGCTTTACGTAGATTATCAAATAATGATAATCTAAAATATCCTGTTTACACACGACCATTACATAATGGTTTTCAATACAAATATGTTACATCGAAATCAGTTTCTTGAATGCAGTTTTTACACAATATCATACAAACATGGACTCCAAATCTTGTCCTTATTTTAGTATGCAACAGCGGAAGCTCTTAGTATTCACCTGAGAATAAACATGCTTTAAACGTCAACAAAAATGTTGGTGAGTTATAGGTTTAACCTATATATATCAAATCGTAACAATAGACCACAAGATTTCATATTTCAATACACATCCCATACATAGAGATAAAAATCATTCATATGGTGAACACCTGGTAACCGACATTAACAAGATGCATATATAAGAATATCCCCATCATTCCGGGACACCCTTCGGATATGATATAAATTTCGAAGTACTAAAGCATCCGGTACTTTGGATGGAGTTTGTTAGGCCCAATAGATCTATCTTTAGGATTCGCGTCAATTAGGGTGTCTGTTCCCTAATTCGTAGATTACCAGACTTAATAAAAAGGGGCATATTCGATTTCGATAATTCAACCATAGAATGTAGTTTCACGTACTTGTGTCTATTTTGTAAATCATTTATAAAACCTGCATGTATTCTCATCCCAAAAATATTAGATTTTAAAAGTGGGACTATAACTCACTTTCACAGATTTTTACTTCGTCGGAAAGTAAGACTTGGCCACTGGTTGATTCACGAACCTATAACAATATATACATATATATCAAAGTATGTTCAAAATATATTTACAACACTTTTAATATATTTTGATGTTTTAAGTTTATTAAGTCAGCTGTCCTCGTTAGTAACCTACAACTAGTTTTCCACAGTTAGATGTACAGAAATAAATCGATAAATATTATCTTGAATCAATCCACGACCCAGTGTATACGTATCTCAGTATTGATCACAACTCAAACTATATATATTTTGGAATCAACCTCAACCCTGTATAGCTAACTCCAACATTCACATATAGAGTGTCTATGGTTGTTCCGAAATATATATAGATGTGTCGACATGATAGGTCGAAACATTGTATACGTGTCTATGGTATCTCAAGATTACATAATATACAATACAAGTTGATTAAGTTATGGTTGGAATAGATTTGTTACCAATTTTCACGTAGCTAAAATGAGAAAAATTATCCAATCTTGTTTTACCCATAACTTCTTCATTTTAAATCCGTTTTGAGTGAATCAAATTGCTATGGTTTCATATTGAACTCTATTTTATGAATATAAACAGAAAAAGTATAGGTTTATAGTCAGAAAAATAAGTTACAAGTCGTTTTTGTAAAGGTAGTCATTTCAGTCGAAAGAACGACGTCTAGATGACCATTTTAGAAAACATACTTCCACTTTGAGTTTAACCATAATTTTTGGATATAGTTTCATATTCATAATAAAAATCATTTTCTCAGAATAACAACTTTTAAATCAAAGTTTATCATAGTTTTTAATTAATTAACCAAAAACAGCCCGCGGTGTTACTACGACGGGGTAAATCCGGTTTTACGGTGTTTTTCGTGTTTCCAGGTTTTAAATCATTAAGTTAGCATATCATATAGATATAGAACATGTGTTTAGTTGATTTTAAAAGTCAAGTTAGAAGGATTAACTTTTGTTTGCGAACAAGTTTAGAATTAACTAAACTATGTTCTGGTGATTACAAGTTTAAACCTTCGAATAAGATAGCTTTATATGTATGAATTGAATGATGTTATGAACATCATTACTACCTTAAGTTCCTTGGATAAACCTACTGGAAAAGAGAAAAATGGATCTAGCTTCAACGGATCCTTGGATGGCTCGAAGTTCTTGAAGCAGAATCATGACACGAAAACAAGTTCAAGTAAGATCATCACTTGAAATAAGATTGTTATAGTTATAGAAATTGAACCAAAGTTTGAATATGATTATTACCTTGTATTAGAATGATAACCTACTGTAAGAAACAAAGATTTCTTGAGGTTGGATGATCACCTTACAAGATTGGAAGTGAGCTAGCAAACTTGAAAGTATTCTTGATTTTATGTAACTAGAACTTGTAGAATTTATGAAGAACACTTAGAACTTGAAGATAGAACTTGAGAGAGATCAATTAGATGAAGAAAATTGAAGAATGAAAGTGTTTTTAGGTGTTTTTGGTCATTGGTGTATGGATTAGATATAAAGGATATGTAATTTTGTTTTCATGTAAATAAGTCATGAATGATTACTCATATTTTTGTAATTTTATGAGATATTTCATGCTAGTTGCCAAATGATGGTTCCTACATGTGTTAGCTTACTCACATGGGCTGCTAAGAGCTGATCATTGGAGTGTATATACCAATAGTGCATACATCTAAAAGCTGTGTATTGTACGAGTACGAATACGGGTGCATACGAGTAGAATTGTTGATGAAACTGAACGAGGATGTAATTGTAAGCATTTTTGTTAAGTAGAAGTATTTTGATAAGTGTATTGAAGTCTTTCAAAAGTGTATAAATACATATTAAAACACTACATGTATATACATTTTAACTGAGTCGTTAAGTCATCGTTAGTCGTTACATGTAAGTGTTGTTTTGAAACCTTTAGGTTAACGATCTTGTTAAATGTTGTTAACCCAATGTTTATAATATCAAATGAGATTTTAAATTATTATATTATCATGATATTATCATGTATGAATATCTCTTAATATGATATATATACATTAAATGTCTTTACAACGATAATCGTTACATATATGTCTCGTTTAAAAATCATTAAGTTAGTAGTCTTGTTTTTACATATGTAGTTCATTGTTAATATACTTAATGATATGTTTACTTATCATAGTATCATGTTAACTATATATATATCCATATATATGTCATCATATAGTTTTTACAAGTTTTAACGTTCGTGAATCACCGGTCAACTTGGGTGGTCAATTGTCTATATGAAACATATTTCAATTAATCAAGTCTTAACAAGTTTGATTGCTTAACATGTTGGAAACATTTAATCATGTAAATATCAATCTCAATTAATATATATAAACATGGAAAAGTTCGGGTCACTACAGTACCTACCCGTTAAATAAATTTCGTCCCGAAATTTTAAGCTGTTGAAGGTGTTGACGAATCTTCTGGAAATAGATGCGGGTATTTCTTTTTCATCTGATCTTCAAACTCCCAGGTGAACTCGGGTCCTCTACGAGCATTCCATCAAACCTTAACAATTGGTATCTTGTTTTGCTTAAGTCTTTTAACCTCACGATCCATTATTTCGACGGGTTCTTCGATGAATTGGAGTTTTTCGTTGATTTGGATTTCATCTAACGGAATAGTGAGATCTTCTTTAGCAAAACATTTCTTCAAATTCGAGACGTGGAAAGTGTTATGTACAGCCGCGAGTTGTTGAGGTAACTCAAGTCGGTAAGCTACTGGTCCGACGCGATCAATAATCTTGAATGGTCCAATATACCTTGGATTTAATTTCCCTCATTTACCAAATCGAACAACGCCTTTCCAAGGTGAAACTTTAAGCATGACCATCTTTCCAATTTCAAATTCTATATCTTTTCTTTTAATGTCAGCGTAGCTCTTTTGTCGACTTTGGGCGGTTTTCAACCGTTGTTGAATTTGGATGATCTTCTCGATAGTTTCTTGTATAATCTCCGGACCCGTAATCTGTCTATCCCCCACTTCACTCCAACAAATCGAAGACCTGCACTTTCTACCATAAAGTGCTTCAAACGGCGCCATCTCAATGCTTGAATGGTAGCTGTTGTTGTAGGAAAATTCTGCTAACGGTAGATGTCGAACCCAACTGTTTCTGAAATCAATAACACATGCTCGTAGCATGTCTTCAAGCGTTTGTATCGTCCTTTCGCTCTGCCCATCAGTTTGTGGATGATAGGCAGTACTCATGACTAGACGAGTTCCTAATGCTTGCTGTAATGTCTGCCAGAATCTTGAAATAAATCTGCCATCCCTATTAGAGATAATAGAGATTGGTATTCCATGTCTGGAGACGACTTCCTTCAAATACAGTCGTGCTAACTTCTCCATCTTGTCATCTTCTCTTATTGGCAGGAAGTGTGCTGATTTGGTGAGACGATCAACTATTACCCAAATAGTATCAAAACCACTTGCAGTCCTTGGTAATTTAGTGATGAAATTCATGGTAATGTTTTCCCATTTCCATTCTGGAATTTCGGGTTGTTGAAGTAGACCTGATGGTTTCTGATGCTCAGCTTTGACCTTAGAACACGTCAAACATTCTCCTACGTATTTAGCAACATCGACTTTCATACCCGGCCACCAAAAATGTTTCTTGAGATCCTTGAACATCTTCCCCGTTCCAGGATGTATTGAGTATCTGGTTTTATGAGCTTCTCTAAGTACCATTTCTCTCATATCTCTAAATTTTGGTACCCAGATCCTTTCAGCCCTATACCGGGTTCCGTCTTCCCGAATATTAAGATGCTTCTCCGATCCTTTGGGTATTTCATCCTTTAAATTTCCCTCTTTTAAAACTCCTTATTGCGCCTCCTTTATTTGAGTAGTAAGGTTATTATGAGTCATTATATTCATAGATTTTACTCGAATGGGTTCTCTGTCCTTCCGGCTCAAGGCATCGGCTACCACATTTGCCTTCCCCGGGTGGTAACGAATCTCAAAGTCGTAATCATTCAACAATTCAATCCACCTACGCTGCCTCATATTCAGTTGTTTCTGATTAAATATGTGTTGAAGACTTTTGTGGTCGGTATATATAATACTTTTGACCCCATATAAGTAGTGCCTCCAAGTCTTTAATGCAAAAATAACCGCGCCTAATTCCAAATCATGCGTCGTATAATTTTGTTCGTGAATCTTCAATTGTCTAGACGCATAAGCAATCACCTTCGTTCATTGCATTAATACACAACCGAGACCTTGCTTTGATGCATCACAATAAATCACAAAATCATCATTCCCTTCAGGCAATGACAATATAGGTGTCGTAGTTAGCTTTTTCTTCAATAATTGAAACGCTTTCTCTTGTTCATCATTCCATTCAAATTTCTTCCCTTTATGCGTTAATGCAGTCAAGGGTTTTGCTATTCTGGAAAAGTCTTGGATGAACCTTCTGTAGTAACCAGCTAGTCCTAAAAACTGGCGTATGTGTTTCGGAGTTTTTGGGGTTTCCCACTTTTTAACAGTTTCTATCTTTGCCGGATCCACCTTAATACCTTCTTTGTTCACTATGTGACCGAGGAATTGAACTTCTTCCAACCAAAATGCACACTTTGAAAACTTAGCTTACAATTCTTCCTTCCTCAATACTTCTAACACCTTTCTCAAATGTTCACCGTGTTCTTGGTCATTCTTTGAGTAAATAAGTATGTCATCAATGAAAACAATGACAAACTTGTCAAGGTATGGTCCACACACTCGGTTCATAAGGTCCATGAACACAGCTGGTGCATTAGTTAAACCAAACGGCATGACCATAAACTCGTAATGACCGTAACGTGTTCTGAAAGCAGTCTTTGGAATATCATCTTCTTTCACCCGCATTTGATGATACCCGGAACGTAAGTCAATCTTTGAATAAACAGACGAGCCTTGTAGTTGATCAAATAAGTCGTCAATTCTCGGTAGTGGATGGCGGTTCTTGATGGTAAGTTTGTTCAACTCTCGGTAGTCGATACACAACCTGAATGTACCATCTTTCTTCTTGACAAACAAAACAGGAGCTCCCCACGGTGATGTGCTTGGTCGAATGAAACCACGCTCTAAAAGTTCTTGTAATTGGCTTTGCAGTTCTTTCATCTCGCTGGGTGCGAGTCTGTAAGGAGCACGAGCTATTGGTGCAGATCCTGGTACAAGATCTATTTGAAATTCAACGGATCGATGTGGGGGTAATTCCGGTAATTCGTTCGGAAATACATCGGGAAATTCTTTTGCAATGGGAACATCATTGATGCTCTTTTCTTCAGTTTGTACTTTCTCGACGTGTGCTAGAACAGCATAGCAACCTTTTCTTATTAGTTTTTGTGCCTTCAAATTACTAATAAGATGTAGCTTCGTGTTGCCCTTTTCTCTGTACACCATCAAGGGTTTTCCTTTTTCTCGTATAATGCAAATTGCATTTTTGTAACAAACGATCTCTGCTTTCACTTCTTTCAACCAGTCCATACCGATTATCACATCAAAACTCCCTAACTCTACTGGTATCAAATCAATCTTAAATGTTTCGCTAACCAGTTTAATTTCTCGATTCCGACATATATTATCTGCTGAAATTAATTTACCATTTGCTAATTCGAGTAAAAATTTACTATCCAAAGGCGTCAATGGATAACTTAATTTAACACAAAAATCTCTACTCATATAGCTTCTATCCGCACCCGAATCAAATAAAACGTAAGCAGATTTATTGTCAATAAGAAACGTACCCGTAACAAGCTCTGGGTCTTCCTGTGCCTCTGCTGCATTAATATTGAAAACTCTTCCGCTGCCTTGTCCATTCGTGTTCTCCTGGTTCGGGTAATTTTTAATAATGTGGCCCGGTTTTCCACATTTATAACAAACTACATTGGCATAACTTGCTCCGACACTACTTGCTCCACCATTACTCGTTCTGACACCATTTGTTCCTTTCGTTCTATTAACCCCTGGTCCGTAGACCTCACATTTCGCCACGCTATGACCATTTCTTTTACACTTGTTGCAAAATTTGGTGCAGAACCCCGAGTGATACTTTTCACACCTTTTGAAATGTCCCGTTCTTATTGATTAAAAACGTTCCATATTAATTGATTTCGTTGCGAGGTTTTGACCTCTATATGAGACGTTTTTCAAAGACTGCATTCATTTTAAAACAAACCATAACCTTTATTTCATCAATAAAGGTTTAAAAAGCTTTTACGTA
Organism: Rutidosis leptorrhynchoides; assembly: GCF_046630445.1. Taxonomy (NCBI): domain Eukaryota; kingdom Viridiplantae; phylum Streptophyta; class Magnoliopsida; order Asterales; family Asteraceae; genus Rutidosis; species Rutidosis leptorrhynchoides. The sequence continues at coordinate 660,709,820 of NC_092334.1, forward strand.
GATTATCAAATAATGATAATCTAAAATATCCTGTTTACACACGACCATTACATAATGGTTTACAATACAAATATGTTACAACAAAATAAGTTTCTTGAATGCAGTTTTTACACAATATCATACAAGCATGGACTCCAAATCTCGTCCTTATTTAAGTATGCGACAGCGGAAGCTCTTAATAATCACCTGAGAATAAACATGCTTAAAACGTCAACAAAAATGTTGGTGAGTTATAGGTTTAACCTATATATATCAAATCGTAACAATAGACCACAAGATTTCATATTTCAATACACATCCCATACATAGAGATAAAAATCATTCATATGGTGAACACCTGGTAACCGACATTAACAAGATGCATATATATAAGAATATCCCCATCATTCCGGGACACCCTTCGGATATGATATAAATTTCGAAGTACTAAAGCATCCGGTACTTTGGATGGGGCTTGTTGGGCCCAATAGATCTATCTTTAGGATTCGCGTCAATTAGGGTGTCTGTTCCCTAATTCTTAGATTACCAGACTTAATAAAAAGGGGCATATTCGATTTCGATAATTCAACCATAGAATGTAGTTTCACGTACTTGTGTCTATTTTGTAAATCATTTATAAAACCTGCATGTATTCTCATCCCAAAAATATTAGATTTTAAAAGTGGGACTATAACTCACTTTCACAGATTTTTACTTCGTCGGGAAGTAAGACTTGGCCACTGGTTGATTCACGAACCTATAACAATATATACATATATATCAAAGTATGTTCAAAATATATTTACAACACTTTTAATATATTTTGATGTTTTAAGTTTATTAAGTCAGCTGTCCTCGTTAGTAACCTACAACTAGTTGTCCACAGTTAGATGTACAGAAATAAATCGATAAATATTATCTTGAATCAATCCACGACCCAGTGTATACGTATCTCAGTATTGATCACAACTCAAACTATATATATTTTGGAATCAACCTCAACCCTGTATAGCTAACTCCAACATTCACATATAGAGTGTCTATGGTTGTTCCGAAATATATATAGATGTGTCGACATGATAGGTCGAAACATTGTATACGTGTCTATGGTATCTCAAGATTACATAATATACAATACAAGTTGATTAAGTTATGGTTGGAATAGATTTGTTACCAATTTTCACGTAGCTAAAATGAGAAAAATTATCCAATCTTGTTTTACCCATAACTTCTTCATTTTAAATCCGTTTTGAGTGAATCAAATTGCTATGGTTTCATATTGAACTCTATTTTATGAATCTAAACATAAAAAGTATAGGTTTATAGTCGGAAAAATAAGTTACAAGTCGTTTTTGTAAAGGTAGTCATTTCAGTCGAAAGAACGACGTCTAGATGACCATTTTAGAAAACATACTTCCACTTTGAGTTTAACCATAATTTTTGGATATAGTTTCATGTTCATAATAAAAATAATTTTCTCAGAATAACAACTTTTAAATCAAAGTTTATCATAGTTTTTAATTAACTAACCCAAAACAGCCCGCGGTGTTACTACGACGGCGTAAATCCGGTTTTACGGTGTTTTTCGTGTTTCCAGGTTTTAAATCATTAAGTTAGCATATCATATAGATATAGAACATGTGTTTAGTTGATTTTAAAAATCAAGTTAGAAGGATTAACTTTTATTTGCGAACAAGTTTAGAATTAACTAAACTATGTTCTAGTGATTACAAGTTTAAACCTTCGAATAAGATAGCTTTATATGTATGAATCGAATGATGTTATGAACCTCATTACTACCTTAAGTTCCTTGGATAAACCTACTGGAAAAGAGAAAAATGGATCTAGCTTCAATGGATCCTTGGATGGCTCGAAGTTCTTGAAGCAGAATCATGACACGAAAACAAGTTCAAGTAAGATCATCACTTGAAAAAAGATTGTTATAGTTATAGAAATTGAACCAAAGTTTGAATATGATTATTACCTTGTATTAGAATGATAACCTACTGTAAGAAACAAAGATTTCTTGAGGTTGGATGATCACCTTACAAGATTGGAAGTGAGCTAGCAAACTTGAAAGTATTCTTGATTTTTATGAAACTAGAACTTTTGGAATTTATGAAGAACACTTAGAACTTGAAGATAGAACTTGAGAGAGATCAATTAGATGAAGAAAATTGAAGAATGAAAGTGTTTGTAGGTGTTTTTAGTCGTTGGTGTATGGATTAGATATAAAGGATATGTAATTTTGTTTTCATGTAAATAAGTCATGAATGATTACTCATATTTTTGTAATTTTATGAGATATTTCATGCTAGTTGCCAAATGATGGTTCCCACATGTGTTAGGTGACTCACATGGGCTGCTAAGAGCTGATCATTGGAGTGTATATACCAATAGTACATACATCTAAAAGCTGTGTATTGTACGAGTACGAATACGGGTGCATACGAGTAGAATTGTTGATGAAACTGAACGAGGATGTAATTGTAAGCATTTTTGTTAAGTAGAAGTATTTTGATAAGTGTATTGAAGTCTTTCAAAAGTGTATAAATACATATTAAAACACTACATGTATATACATTTTAACTGAGTCGTTAAGTCATCGTTAGTCGTTACATGTAAGTGTTGTTTTGAAACCTTTAGGTTAACGATCTTGTTAAATGTTGTTAACCCAATGTTTATAATATCAAATGAGATTTTAAATTATTATATTATCATGATATTATCATGTATGAATATCTCTTAATATGATATATATACATTAAATGTCTTTACAACGATAATCGTTACATATATGTCTCGTTTAAAAATCATTAAGTTAGTAGTCTTGTTTTTACATATGTAGTTCATTGTTAATATACTTTATGATATGTTTTCTTATCATAGTATCATGTTAACTATATATATATATATCCATATATATGTCATCATATAGTTTTTACAAGTTTTAACGTTCGTGAATCACCGATCAACTTGGGTGGTCAATTGTCTATATGAAACATATTTCAATTAATCAAGTCTTAAAAAGTTTGATTGCTTAACATGTTGGAAACATTTAATCATGTAAATATCAATCTCAATTAATATATATAAACATGGAAAAGTTCGGGTCACTACAGTACCTACCCGTTAGATAAATTTCGTCCCGAAATTTTAAGCTGTTGAAGGTGTTGACGAATCTTCTGGAAATAGATGCGGGTATTTCTTCTTCATCTGATCTTCACGCTCCCAGGTGAACTCGGGTCCTCTACGAGCATTCCATCAAACCTTAACAATTGGTATCTTGTTTTGCTTAAGTCTTTTAACCTCACGATCCATTATTTCAACGGGTTCTTCGATGAATTGGAGTTTTTCATTGATTTGGATTTCATCTAACGGAATAGTGAGATCTTCTTTAGCAAAACATTTCTTCAAATTCGAGACGTGGAAAGTGTTATGTATAGCCGCGAGTTGTTGAGGTAACTCAAGTCGGTAAGCTACTGGTCCGACACGATCAATAATCTTGAATGGTCCAATATACCTTGGATTTAATTTCCCTCGTTTACCAAATCGAACAACGCCTTTCCAAGGTGCAACTTTAAGCATGACCATCTCTCCAATTTCAAATTCTATATCTTTTCTTTTAATGTCAGCGTAGCTCTTTTGTCGACTTTGGGCGGTTTTCAACCGTTGTTGAATTTGGATGATCTTCTCGGTAGTTTCTTGTATAATCTCCGGACCCGTAATCTGTCTATCCCCTACTTCACTCCAACAAATCGGAGACCTGCACTTTCTACCATAAAGTGCTTCAAACGGCGCCATTTCAATGCTTGAATGGTAGCTGTTGTTGTAGGAAAATTCTGCTAACGGTAGATGTCGATCCCAACTGTTTCCGAAATCAATAACACATGCTCGTAGCATGTCTTCAAGCGTTTGTATCGTCCTTTCGCTCTGCCCATCAGTTTGTGGATGATAGGCAGTACTCATGTCTAGACGAGTTCCTAATGCTTGCTGTAATGTCTGCCAGAATCTTGAAATAAATCTGCCATCCCTATCAGAGATAATAGAGATTGGTATTCCATGTCTGGAGACGACTTCCTTCAAATACAGTCGTGCTAACTTCTCCATCTTGTCATCTTCTCTTATTGGTAGGAAGTGTGCTGATTTGGTGAGACGATCAACTATTACCCAAATAGTATCAAAACCACTTGCAGTCCTTGGCAATTTAGTGATGAAATCCATGGTAATGTTTTCCCATTTCCATTCCGGGATTTCGGGTTGTTGAAGTAGACCTGATGGTTTCTGATGCTCAGCTTTGACCTTAGAACACGTCAAACATTCTCCTACGTATTTAGCAACATCGGCTTTCATACCCGGCCACCAAAAATGTTTCTTGAGATCCTTGTACATCTTCCCCGTTCCAGGATGTATTGAGTATCTGGTTTTATGAGCTTCTCTAAGTACCATTTCTCTCATATCTCCAAATTTTGGTACCCAAATCCTTTCAGCCCTATACCGGGTTCCGTCTTCCCGAATATTAAGATGCTTCTTCGATCCTTTGGGTATTTCATCCTTTAAATTTCCCTCTTTTAAAACTCCTTGTTGCGCCTCCTTTATTTGAGTAGTAAGGTTATTATGAATCATTATATTCATAGATTTTACTCGAATGGGTTCTCTGTCCTTCCTGCTCAAGGCATCAGCTACCACATTTGCCTTCCCTGGGTGGTAACGAATCTCAAAGTCGTAATCATTCAACAATTCAATCCACCTACGCTGCCTCATATTCAGTTGTTTCTGATTAAATATGTGTTGAAGACTTTTGTGGTCGGTATATATAATACTTTTGACCCCATATAAGTAGTGCCTCCAAGTCTTTAATGCAAAAACAACCGCGCCTAATTCCAAATCATGCGTCGTATAATTTTGTTCGTGAATCTTCAATTGTCTAGACGCATAAGCAATCACCTTCGTTCGTTGCATTAATACACAACCGAGACCTTGCTTTGATGCGTCACAATAAATCACAAAATCATCATTCCCTTCAGGCAATGACAATATAGGTGCCGTAGTTAGCTTTTTCTTCAATAACTGAAACGCTTTCTCTTGTTCATCATTCCATTCAAATTTCTTCCCTTTATGCGTTAATGCAGTCAAGGGTTTTGCTATTCTGGAAAAGTCTTGGATGAACCTTCTGTAGTAACCAGCTAGTCCTAAAAACTGGCGTATGTGTTTCAGAGTTTTCGAGGTTTCCCACTTTTCAACAGTTTCTATCTTTGCCGGATCCACCTTAATACCTTCTTTGTTCACTATGTGACCGAGGAATTGAACTTCTTCCAACCAAAATGCACACTTTGAAAACTTAGCGTACAATTCTTCCTTCCTCAATACTTCTAACACCTTTCTCAAATGTTCACCGTGTTCTTGGTCATTCTTTGAGTAAATAAGTATGTCATCAATGAAAACAATGACAAACTTGTCAAGGTATGGTCCACACACCCGGTTCATAAGGTCCATAAACACAGCTGGTGCATTAGTTAAACCAAACGGCATGACCATAAACTCGTAATGACCGTAACGTGTTCTGAAAGCAGTCTTTGGAATATCATCTTCTTTCACCCGCATTTGATGATACCCGAAACGTAAGTCAATCTTTGAATAAACAGACGAGCCTTGTAGTTGATCAAATAAGTCATCAATTCTCGGTAGTGGGCAGCGGTTCTTGATGGTAAGTTTGTTCAACTCTCGGTAGTCGATACACAACCTGAATGTACCATCTTTCTTCTTGACAAACAAAACAGGAGCTCCCCACGGTGATGTGCTTGGTCGAATGAAACCACGCTCTAAAAGTTCTTGTAATTGGCTTTGTAGTTCTTTCATCTCGCTGGGTGCGAGTCTGTAAGGAGCACGAGCTATTGGTGCAGCTCCTGGTACAAGATCTATTTGAAATTCAACGGATCGATGTGGGGGTAATCCCGGTAATTCTTTCGGAAATACATCGGGAAATTCTTTTGCAATGGGAACATCATTGATGCTCTTTTCTTCAGTTTGTACTTTCTCGACGTGTGCTAGAACAGCATAGCAACCTTTTCTTATTAGTTTTTGTGCCTTCAAATTACTAATAAGATGTAGCTTCGTGTTGCCCTTTTCTCCGTACACCATTAAGGGTTTTCCTTTTTCTCGTATAATACGAATTGCATTTTTGTAACAAACGATCTCCGCTTTCACTTCTTTCAACCAGTCCATACCGATTATCACATCAAAACTCCCTAACTCTACTGGTATCAAATCAATCTTAAATGTTTCGCTAACCAGTTTAATTTCTCGATTCCGACATATATTACCTGCTGAAATTAATTTACCATTTGCTAATTCGAGTAAAAATTTACTATCCAAAGGCGTCAATGGACAACTTAATTTAGCACAAAAATCTCTACTCATATAGCTTCTATCCGCACCCGAATCAAATAAAACGTAAGCAGATTTATTGTCAATAAGAAACGTACCCGTAACAAGCTCCGGGTCTTCCTGTGCCTCTGCCGCATTAATATTGAAAACTCTTCCACGGCCTTGTCCATTCGTGTTCTCCTAGTTCGGGCAATTTCTAATAATGTGGCCTGGTTTTCCACATTTATAACAAACTACATTGGCATAACTTGCTCCGACACTACTTGCTCCGCCATTACTCGTTCCGACACCATTTGTTCCTTTCGTTCTATTAACCCCTGGTCCGTAGACCTCACACTTCGCCGCGCTATGACCATTTCTTTTACACTTGTTGCAAAATTTGGTGCAGAACCCCGAGTGATTCTTTTCACACCTTTGGCATAGCTGCTTCTGATTGTTGTTGTTGTTGCGGTTATTATTGTTGTTGGGATGATTGTTGTAGTTGTTGTTGTTGTTGTTGTTGTTGGGCCGTTTGTTGTAGTTGTGATTGATGTTGCGATTGTTGGGATAATTGTTGCGATTATTGTTGTAATTGATGTTGTTGTTGTATTGGTGATTCTTATCACCGTTTTCCTCCCACTTTCTTTTGACTTGCTTCACATTGGCCTCTTCAGCAGTCTGTTCTTTAATTCTTTCTTCAATCTGGTTCACTAGTTTGTGAGCCATTCTACATGCCTGTTGTATGGAGGCGGGCTCGTGTGAACTTATATCTTCTTGGATTCTTTCCGGTAATCCTTTCACAAACGCGTCGATCTTCTCTTCCTCATCTTCGAATGCTCCCGGACACAATAGGCACAATTCTGTGAATCGTCTTTCGTACGTGGTAATATCAAATCCTTGGGTTCGTAACCCTCTAAGTTCTGTCTTGAGCTTATTGACCTCGGTTCTGGGACGGTACTTCTCGTTCATCAAGTGCTTGAATGCTGACCACGGTAGTGCGTACGCATCATCTTGTCCCACTTGCTCTAGATAGGTATTCCACCATGTTAACGCAGAACCTGTGAAGGTATGCGTAGCGTACTTCACTTTGTCCTCTTCAGTACACTTACTTATGGCAAACACCGATTCAACCTTCTCGGTCCACCGTTTCAATCCGATCGGTCCTTCGGTTCCATCAAATTCCAAAGGTTTGCAGGCAGTGAATTCTTTGTAGGTGCATCCTACACGATTTCCTGTACTGCTAGATCCAAGGTTATTGTTGGTATGTAGCGCAGCCTGTACTGCGGCTATGTTTGAAGCTAGAAAAGTACGGAATTCCTCTTCATTCATATTCACGGTGTGTCGAGTAGTCGGTGCCATTTCCTTCAAAATAGTTAAATGGAACAAGTTAATCATACAGAATATTAAGAGTAGTTAATAGTATTTCGTAGCATAATATGAACTCATTTATAAAAGCTTTTTCTTCATATTAGCGTTTTATAAGTTTAAATTCGGGTAGTACCTACCCGTTAAGTTCATACTTAGTAGCTAATATACAATTCAACTACTACAATTCTATATGAAAAACTGATTATAATAATATTTCGCGTTCAAACTTTTATACAATATTTTACAAACTTACATACCGCTTATTTTACATAAAGCATGAAATATAGCACACAATAACTTTGATACAAGATAGTTGTGAAGACAATTCTAGCTAGTACACAAGTCGTTCAGCAAAGGCAATAAAGACACGTAATTCATACGTCCAGAAACAAGTCATGCATTCTGGTTTTACTAGGACTACTTCCCATCCTTGGTCTTGTGCAACATAACCGTTATGGCCGTTGATAAGACAGCGTGTTGTAACGTCATCAAAGGGACGAGGGTTACGTAATGTCCAACAGTCCCGTAATAATCTAAAAACCTCATTTCTTACCCCAATTACCGACTCCGTCACTTGTGGAAACGTTTTGTTTAATAGTTGTAGCCCGATGTTCTTGTTCTCACTTTGGTGAGAAGCGAACATTACTAATCCGTAAGCATAACATGCTTCTTTATGTTGCATGTTAGCCGCTTTTTCTAAATCACGAAGTCCAATATTCGGATATATTGAGTCAAAATAATTTCTTAACCCGTTGCGTAAAATAGCATTTGGGTTCCCCGCAATAGATGCGTCAAAGTAAACACATCGTAACTTATGGGTTTCCCAATGTGATATCCCCCATCTTTCAAACGAAAGTCTCTTATAAACCAAGACATTCTTGGAACGTTCTTCGAATGTCTTACAAACTGATCTCGCCTTAAATAGTTGTGCCGAAGAATTCTGGCCGACTCTAGACAAGATTTCATCAATCATGTCTCCGGGTAGGTCTCTTAAAATATTGGGTTGTCTATCCATTTTGTGTTTTTAAACTGTAAAATAGACAAGAGTTAGATTCATAAAAAAAATACTTATTAATACAAGCAATTTTTACATATATCATAAAGCATAAGAACACTATATTACATATATTACACCACACGAATACAACTATCTTACTCCGACTCGCTCGTTTCTTCTTCTTCGGTTTTGGTTCGTTTTGCCAAGTTTCTAGGGATATATGATGTTCCCCTAATACGAGCCGTCGTTATCCACATTGGTTTAGAAAAACCTGGTGGTTTAGAGGTTCCCGGGTCATTGTTACAACTTAAGGACTTCGGGGGTTGACGATACATATAAAGTTCATCGGGGTTGGAATTAGATTTCTCTATTTTTATGCCCTTTCCCTTATTATTTTCTTTTGCCTTTTTAAATTCAGTTGGGGTAATTTCTATAACATCATCGGAATTCTCGTCGGAATCCGATTCATCGGAGAATTGGTAATCCTCCCAATATTTTGCTTCCTTGGCGGAAACACCATTGACCATAATTAACTTTGGTCGGTTGGTTGAGAATTTTCTTTTACTTAACCGTTTTATTATTTCCCCCACCGGTTCTATTTCTTCATCCGGTTCCGATTCTTCTTCCGGTTCCGATTCTTCTTCCGGTTCCGACTCTTCTTCCGGTTCCTCTTCGGGAACTTGTGAATCAGTCCACAAATCATTCCAATTTACATTTGACTCTTCATTATTATTAGGTGAGTCAATGGGACTTGTTCTAGAGGTAGACATCTATCACATAATATCAAATACGTTAAGAGATTAATATATCACATAATATTCATATGTTAAAAATATATAGTTTCCAACAAAAATGTTAAGCAATCATTTTTAAAGAAAACACGGTCGAAGTCCAGACTCACTAATGCATCCTAACAAACTCGATAAGACACACTAATGCAAATTTTCTGGTTCTCTAAGACCAACGCTCTGATACCAACTGAAATGTCCCGTTCTTATTGATTAAAAACGTTCCATATTAATTGATTTCGTTGCGAGGTTTTGACCTCTATATGAGACGTTTTTCAAAGACTGCATTCATTTTAAAACAAACCATAACCTTTATTTCATCAATAAAGGTTTAAAAAGCTTTTACGTAGATTATCAAATAATGATAATCTAAAATATCCTGTTTACACACGACCATTACATAATGGTTTACAATACAAATATGTTACAACAAAATAAGTTTCTTGAATGCAGTTTTTACACAATATCATACAAGCATGGACTCCAAATCTCGTCCTTATTTAAGTATGCGACAGCGGAAGCTCTTAATAATCACCTGAGAATAAACATGCTTAAAACATCAACAAAAATGTTGGTGAGTTATAGGTTTAACCTATATATATCAAATCGTAACAATAGACCACAAGATTTCATATTTCAATACACATCCCATACATAGAGATAAAAATCATTCATATGGTGAACACCTGGTAACCGACATTAACAAGATGCATATATATAAGAATATCCCCATCATTCCGGGACACCCTTCGGATATGATATAAATTTCGAAGTACTAAAGCATCCGGTACTTTGGATGGGGCTTGTTGGGCCCAATAGATCTATCTTTAGGATTCGCGTCAATTAGGGTGTCTGTTCCCTAATTCTTAGATTGCCAGACTTAATAAAAAGGGGCATATTCGATTTCGATAATTCAACCATAGAATGTAGTTTCACGTACTTGTGTCTATTTTGTAAATCATGTATAAAACCTGCATATATTCTCATCCCAAAAATATTAGATTTTAAAAGTGGGACTATAACTCACTTTCACAGATTTTTACTTCGTCGGGAAGTAAGACTTGGCCACTGGTTGATTCACGAACCTATAACAATATATACATATATATCAAAGTATGTTCAAAATATATTTACAACACTTTTAATATATTTTGATGTTTTAAGTTTATTAAGTCAGCTGTCCTCGTTAGTAACCTACAACTAGTTGTCCACAGTTAGATGTACAGAAATAAATCGATAAATATTATCTTGAATCAATCCACGACCCAGTGTATACGTATCTCAGTATTGATCACAACTCAAACTATATATATTTTGGAATCAACCTCAACCCTGTATAGCTAACTCCAACATTCACATATAGAGTGTCTATGGTTGTTCCGAAATATATATAGATGTGTCGACATGATAGGTCGAAACATTATATACGTGTCTATGGTATCTCAAGATTACATAATATACAATACAAGTTGATTAAGTTATGGTTGGAATAGATTTGTTACCAATTTTCACGTAGCTAAAATGAGAAAAATTATCCAATCTTGTTTTACCCATAACTTCTTCATTTTAAATCCGTTTTGAGTGAATCAAATTGCTATGGTTTCATATTGAACTCTATTTTATGAATCTAAACATAAAAAGTATAGGTTTATAGTCGGAAAAATAAGTTACAAGTCGTTTTTGTAAAGGTAGTCATTTCAGTCGAAAGAACGACGTCTAGATGACCATTTTAGAAAACATACTTCCACTTTGAGTTTAACCATAATTTTTGGATATAGTTTCATGTTCATAATAAAAATCATTTTCTCAGAATAACAACTTTTAAATCAAAGTTTATCATAGTTTTTAATTAACTAACCCAAAACAGCCCGCGGTGTTACTACGACGGCGTAAATCCGGTGTTACGGTGTTTTTCGAGTTTCCAGGTTTTAAATCATTAAGTTAGCATATCATATAGATATAGAACATGTGTTTAGTTGATTTTAAAAGTCAAGTTAGAAGGATTAACTTTTATTTGCGAACAAGTTTAGAATTAACTAAACTATGTTCTAGTGATTACAAGTTTAAACCTTCGAATAAGATAGCTTTATATGTATGAATCGAATGATGTTATGAACCTCATTACTACCTTAAGTTCCTTGGATAAACCTACTGGAAAAGAGAAAAATGGATCTAGCTTCAATGGATCCTTGGATGGCTCGAAGTTCTTGAAGCAGAATCATGACACGAAAACAAGTTCAAGTAAGATCATCACTTGAAATAAGATTGTTATAGTTATAGAAATTGAACCAAAGTTTGAATATGATTATTACCTTGTATTAGAATGATAACCTACTGTAAGAAACAAAGATTTCTTGAGGTTGGATGATCACCTTACAAGATTGGAAGTGAGCTAGCAAACTTGAAAGTATTCTTGATTTTATGAAACTAGAACTTTTGGAATTTATGAAGAACACTTAGAACTTGAAGATAGAACTTGAGAGAGATCAATTAGATGAAGAAAATTGAAGAATGAAAGTGTTTGTAGGTGTTTTTGGTCGTTGGTGTATGGATTAGATATAAAGGATATGTAATTTTGTTTTCATGTAAATAAGTCATGAATGATTACTCATATTTTTGTAATTTTATGAGATATTTCATGCTAGTTTCCAAATGATGGTTCCCACATGTGTTAGGTGACTCACATGGGCTGCTAAGAGCTGATCATTGGAGTGTATATACCAATAGTACATACATCTAAAAGCTATGTATTGTACGAGTACGAATACGGGTGCATACGAGTAGAATTGTTGATGAAACTGAACGAGGATGTAATTGTAAGCATTTTTGTTAAGTAGAAGTATTTTGATAAGTGTATTGAAGTCTTTCAAAAGTGTATAAATACATATTAAAACACTACATGTATATACATTTTAACTGAGTCGTTAAGTCATCGTTAGTCGTTACATGTAAGTGTTGTTTTGAAACCTTTAGGTTAACGATCTTGTTAAATGTTGTTAACCCAATGTTTATAATATCAAATGAGATTTTAAATTATTATATTATCATGATATTATCATGTATGAATATCTCTTAATATGATATATATACATTAAATGTCTTTACAACGATAATCGTTACATATATGTCTCGTTTAAAAATCATTAAGTTAGTAGTCTTGTTTTTACATATGTAGTTCATTGTTAATATACTTTATGATATGTTTTCTTATCATAGTATCATGTTAACTATATATATATATCCATATATATGTCATCATATAGTTTTTACAAGTTTTAACGTTCGTGAATCACCGATCAACTTGGGTGGTCAATTGTCTATATGAAACATATTTCAATTAATCAAGTCTTAAAAAGTTTGATTGCTTAACATGTTGGAAACATTTAATCATGTAAATATCAATCTCAATTAATATATATAAACATGGAAAAGTTCGGGTCACTACACCTTTGGCATAGCTGCTTCTGATTGTTGTTGTTGTTGCGGTTATTATTCGTGTTGGGATGATTGTTGTAGTTGCTGTTGTTGTTGTTGTTGTTGGACCGTTTGTTGTAGTTGCGATTGATGTTGCGATTGTTGGGATAATTGTTGCGATTATTGTTGTAATTGCTGTTGTTGTTGTATTGGTGATTCTTATCACCGTTTTCCTCCCACTTTCTTTTGACTTGCTTCACATTGGCCTCTTCAGCAGTCTGTTCTTTAATTCTTTCTTCAATCTGGTTCACTAGTTTGTGAGCCATTCTACATGCCTGTTGTATGGAGGCGGGCTCGTGTGAACTTATATCTTCTTGGATTCTTTCCGGTAATCCTTTCACAAACGCGTCGATCTTCTCTTCCTCATCTTCGAATGCTCCCGGACACAATAGGCACAATTCTGTGAATCGTCTTTCGTACATGGTAATATCAAATCCTTGGGTTCGTAACCCTCTAAGTTCTGTCTTGAGCTTATTGACCTCAGTTCTGGGACGGTACTTCTCGTTCATCAAGTGCTTGAATGCTGACCACGGTAGTGCGTACGCATCGTCTTGTCCCACTTGCTCTAGATAGGTATTCCACCATGTTAACGCAGAACCTGTGAAGGTATGCGTAGCGTACTTCACTTTGTCCTCTTCAGTACACTTACTTATGGCAGACACCGATTCGACCTTCTCGGTCCACCGTTTCAATCCGATCGGTCCTTCGGTTCCATCAAATTCCAAAGGTTTGCAGGCAGTGAATTCTTTGTAGGTGCATCCTACACGATTTCCTGTACTGCTAGATCCAAGGTTATTGTTGGTATGTAGCGCAGCCTGTACTGCGGCTATGTTTGAAGCTAGAAAAGTACGGAATTCCTCTTCATTCATATTCACGGTGTGTCGAGTAGTCGGTGCCATTTCCTTCAAAATAGTCAAATGGAACAAGTTAATCATACAGAATATTAAGAGTAGTTAATAGTATTTCGTAGCATAATATGAACTCATTTATAAAAGCTTTTTCTTCATATTAGCATTTTATAAGTTTAAATTCGGGTAGTACCTACCCGTTAAGTTCATACTTAGTAGCTAATATACAATTCAACTACTACAATTCTATATGAAAAACTGATTATAATAATATTTCGCGTTCAAACTTTTATACAATATTTTACAAACTTACAATACCGCTTATTTTACATATAGCATGAAATATAGCACACAATAAATTTGATACAAGATGGTTGTGAAGATAATTCTAGCTAGTACACAAGTCGTTCAGCAAAGGCAATAAAGACACGTAATTCATACGTCCAGAAATAAGTCATGCATTCTGGTTTTACTAGGATTACTTCCCATCCTTGGTCTTGTGGAACATAACCGTTATGGCCTTTGATAAGACAGCGTGTTGTAACGTCGTCAAAGGGACGAGGGTTACGTAATGTCCAACAGTCCCGTAACAATCTAAAAACCTCATTTCTTACCCCAATTACCGACTCCGTCACTTGTGGGAATGTTTTGGTTAATAGTTGTAGCCCGATGTTCTTGTTCTCACTTTGGTGAGAAGCGAACATTACTAACCCATAAGCATAACATGCTTATTTATGTTGCATGTTAGCCACTTTTTCTAAATCACGAAGTTCTATATTCGGATATATTGAGTCAAAATAATTTCTTAATCCGTTGCGTAAAATAGCATTTGGGTTCCCCGCAATATATGCGTCAAAGTAAACACATCGTAACTTATGGATTTCCCAATGTGATATCCCCCATCTTTTGAACGAAAGCCTTTTATAAACCAAGGTATTCTTGGAACGTACTTCGAATGTCTTACAAACTGATCTCGCCTTAAATAGTTGTGCCGAGGAATTCTGACCGACTCTAGACAAGATTTCATCAATCATGTCTCCGGGTAGGTCTCTTAAAATATTGGGTTGTCTATCCATTTTGTGTTTTTATACTGTAAAATAGACAAGAGTTAGATTCATAAAAAAAAATACTTATTAATACAAGCAATTTTTACATATATCATAAAGCATAAGCATACTATATTACATATATTTCACCACACGAATACAACTATCTTATTCCGACTCACTCGTTTCTTCTTCTTCGGTTTTGGTTCGTTTTTCCAAGTTTCTAGGGATATATGATGTTCCCCTAATAGGAGCCGTCGTTTTCCACATTGGTTTAGAAAAACCTGGTGGTTTAGAGGTTCCTGGGTCATTGTTACAACTTAAGGACTTCGGGGGTTGACGATACATATAAAGTTCATCGGGGTTGGAATTAGATTTCTCTATTTTTATGCCCTTTCCCTTATTATTTTCTTTTGCCTTTTTAAATTCAGTTGGGGTAATTTCTATAACATCATCGGAATTCTCGTCGGAATCCGATTCATCGGAGAATTGGTAATCCTCCCAATATTTTGCTTCCTTGGCGGAAACACCATTGACCATAATTAACCTTGGTCGGTTGGTTGAGGATTTTCTTTTACTTAACCGTTTTATTATTTCCCCCACTGGTTCTATTTCTTCTTTCGGTTCCGATTCTTCTTCCGGTTCCGATTCTTCTTCTGATTCCGACTCTTCTTCCGGTTCCTCTTCGGGAACTTGTGAATCAGTCCACGAATCATTCCAATTTACATTTGACTCTTCATTATTATTAGGTGAGTCAATGGGACTTGTTCTAGAGGTAGACATCTATCACATAATATCAAACACGTTAAGAGATTAATATATCACATAATATTCACATGTTAAAAATATATAGTTTCCAACAAAATTTGTTAAGCAATCATTTTTCAAGAAAACACGGTCGAAGTCCAGACTCACTAATGTATCCTAACAAACTTGATAAGACACACTAATGCAAATTTTCTGGTTCTCTAAGACCAACGCTCGGATACCAACTGAAATGTCCCGTTCTTATTGATTAAAAATGTTCCATATTAATTGATTTCGTTGCGAGGTTTTGACCTCTATATGAGATGTTTTTCAAAGACTGCATTCATTTTTAAAACAAACCATAACCTTTATTTCATAAATAAAGGTTTAAAAAGCTTTACGTAGATTATCAAATAATGATAATCTAAAATATCCTGTTTACACACGACCATTACATAATGGTTTACAATACAAATATGTTACATCGAAATCAGTTTCTTGAATGCAGTTTTTACACAATATCATACAAACATGGACTCCAAATCTTGTCCTTATTTTAGTATGCAACAGCGGAAGCTCTTAGTATTCACCTGAGAATAAACATGCTTTAAACGTCAACAAAAATGTTGGTGAGTTATAGGTTTAACCTATATATATCAAATCGTAACAATAGACCACAAGATTTCATATTTCAATACACATCCCATACATAGAGATAAAAATCATTCATATGGTGAAAACCTGGTAACTGACATTAACAAGATGTATATATAAGAATATCCCCATCATTCCGGGACACCCTTCGGATATGATATAAATTTCGAAGTACTAAAGCATCCGGTACTTTGGATGGGGTTTGTTAGGCCCAATAGATCTATCTTTAGGATTCACGTCAATTAGGGTGTCTGTTCCCTAATTCTTAGATTATCAGACTTAATAAAAAGGGGCATATTCGATTTCAATAATTCAACCATAGAATGTAGTTTCACGTACTTGTGTCTATTTTGTAAATCATTTATAAAACCTGCATGTATTCTCATCCCAAAAATATTAGATTTTAAAAGTGGGACTATAACTCACTTTCACAGATTTTTACTTCGTCGGGAAGTAAGACTTGGCCACTGGTTGATTCACGAACCTATAACAATATATACATATATATCAAAGTATGTTCAAAATATATTTACAACACTTTTAATATATTTTGATGTTTTAAGTTTATTAAGTCAGCTGTCCTCGTTAGTAACCTACAACTAGTTGTCCACAGTTAGATGTACAGAAATAAATCGATAAATATTATCTTGAATCAATCCACGACCCAGTGTATACGTATCTCAGTATTGATCACAACTCAAACTATATATATTTTGGAATCAACCTCAACCCTGTATAGCTAACTCCAACATTCACATATAGAGTGTCTATGGTTGTTCCGAAATATATATAGATGTGTCGACATGATAGGTCGAAACATTGTATACGTGTCTATGGTATCTCAAGATTACATAATATACAATACAAGTTGATTAAGTTATGGTTGGAATAGATTTGTTACCAATTTTCACGTAGCTAAAATGAGAAAAATTATCCAATCTTGTTTTACCCATAACTTCTTCATTTTAAATCCGTTTTGAGTGAATCAAATTGCTATGGTTTCATATTGAACTCTATTTTATGAATATAAACAGAAAAAGTATAGGTTTATAGTCAGAAAAATAAGTTACAAGTCATTTTTGTAAAGGTAGTCATTTCAGTCGAAAGAACGACGTCTAGATGACCATTTTAGAAAACATACTTCCACTTTGAGTTTAACCATAATTTTTGGATATAGTTTCATGTTCATAATAAAAATCATTTTCTCAGAATAACAACTTTTAAATTAAAGTTTATCATAGTTTTTAATTAACTAACCCAAAACAGCCCGCGGTGTTACTACGACGGCGTAAATCCGGTTTTACGGTGTTTTTCGTGTTTCCAGGTTTTAAATCATTAAGTTAGCATATCATATAGATATAGAACATGTGTTTAGTTGATTTTAAAAGTCAAGTTAGAAGGATTAACTTTTTTTTGCGAACAAGTTTAGAATTAACTAAACTATGTTCTGGTGATTACAAGTTTAAACCTTCGAATAAGATAGCTTTATATGTATGAATTGAATGATGTTATGAACATCATTACTACCTTAAGTTCCTTGGATAAACCTACTGGAAAAGAGAAAAATGGATCTAGCTTCAACGGATCTTTGGATGGCTCGAAGTTCTTGAAGCAGAATCATGACACGAAAACAAGTTCAAGTAAGATCATCACTTGAAATAAGATTGTTATAGTTATAGAAATTGATCCAAAGTTTGAATATGATTATTACCTTGTATTAGAATGATAACCTACTGTAAGAAACAAAGATTTCTTGAGGTTGGATGATCACCTTACAAGATTGGAAGTGAGCTAGCAAACTTGAAAGTATTCTTGATTTTATGTAACTAGAACTTGTAGAATTTATGAAGAACACTTAGAACTTGAAGATAGAACTTGAGAGAGATCAATTAGATGAAGAAAATTGAAGAATGAAAGTGTTTGTAGGTGTTTTTGGTCGTTGGTGTATGGATTAGATATAAAGGATATGTAATTTTGTTTTCACGTAAATAAGTCATGAATGATTACTCATATTTTTGTAATTTTATGAGATATTTCATGCTAGTTGCCAAATAATGGTTCCCACATGTGTTAGATGACTCACATAGGCTGCTAAGAGCTGATCATTGGAGTGTATATACCAATAGTACATACATCTAAAAGCTGTGTATTGTACGAGTACGAATACGGGTGCATACGAGTAGAATTGTTGATGAAACTGAACGAGGATGTAATTGTAAGCATTTTTGTTAAGTAGAAGTATTTTGATAAGTGTATTGAAGTCTTTCAAAAGTGTATAAATACATATTAAAACACTACATGTATATACATTTTAACTGAGTCGTTAAGTCATCGTTAGTCGTTACATGTAAGTGTTGTTTTGAAACCTTTAGGTTAACGATCTTGTTAAATGTTGTTAACCCAATGTTTATAATATCAAATGAGATTTTAAATTATTATATTTCATGATATTATCATGTATGAATATCTCTTAATATGATATATATACATTAAATGTCTTTACAACGATAATCGTTACATATATGTCTCGTTTAAAAATCATTAAGTTAGTAGTCTTGTTTTTACATATGTAGTTCATTGTTAATATACTTAATGATATGTTTACTTATCATAGTATCATGTTAACTATATATATATCCATATATATGTCATCATATATTTTTTACAAGTTTTAACGTTCGTGAATCACCGGTCAACTTGGGTGGTCAATTGTCTATATGAAACATATTTCAATTAATCAAGTCTTAACAAGTTTGATTGCTTAACATGTTGGAAACATTTAATCATGTAAATATCAATCTCAATTAATATATATAAACATGGAAAATTTCGGGTCACTACAGGTTGTCCCAGGATAGCATCGTATTCCGATTCAGCACGTATCACTTTAAAGTCGACTACCGTTGTGTGTGCCATTTCCTTGTGTTGATCATCCTGCAAGGTTAATGCTGTCCCAAGTATTCCCTTCGACCAGGCGGGATCCCCGCTTATTCCCCTAAACTGCTGCTTTACCTTTCTTAGGTTGCGCTTCACTCTGTAAGCTAGGTTCTCGAAACAGTGAAAGAACATGACATTGACACAGCTGCCAGTATCGATGAGAATTTTTTCAATGTGTTAAGTACATTCAGGCAAGTAGCCTTCTACCACCAGCGGAGCACATTTCCTTTCGTAAATGGGCTCGCGTGGGAGGTGCACCTTGAGGGTTTCATACGGCAACAATGGCTCTTTCTCAACTTTCTTCCTTTTCTCCCATGAAAAGACATAGATGACCTTGTCTTTCTCGACTCTTTCATTTTCCTTCTTATGCCCGCCTGACTCATCCTTTCCAGATTTCAAATGTTTCAACTCTCCGCGCTTGAGGCAAATGACCACCTTATCAACCAGCGCCTTGCAGCGATTAGTTTCATGTCCCAAGTCATCGTGAAAGTCGCAAAACTTGGACTTAGCACGTCGCACGTACTCAGACATGCGTGCGGGTTTCTCGAACTTTTTTGAGATGGGCTCAGTCACATAGATTTCTTTCAAACTTTTGGTAAGGCTTCTGATTAAGGCTTGCTTGTTTTCCCTAGTGTCGCTATCCCTGTTCCGATGTTGCTGGTTGTTGTTGTTGTTCCCCTGTTAGTTTCGATAGTGCTTTCTGTCGCTGTGATGGTTGTTACCATGGTGACGATAGGGGCTAGAGTCATGTTGGTTTCTCCCGAAACGGCCTGACAGGCGCCCACCCCTTGGCGAGTCGTAACTGTCGCGCCGACCATTTCCTGAACCTCGGTAATTCGAGTACCTGGTAGTGTCTTCTTTAGCGCACATGTGCTCGTGCGCTTCTCTTATTGCTTCTGCAAGTTTCTCTAGAGGACGCTTCCTAAGCCTCTTCCACAACGTTATGTGGTGCTCCCGATAGATTCCGTGTATGAAATCGGATACTTTCAATGATTCAGCACTGTTAGGGATTCTGGCCACCTCTTGGCAGTTCCTGTCGATGAACTGTCCCAAGGATTCCCCTCGCTCATGCTTGATGTCATGACATTCAACATGCGTCCTTCGAGTTGCGCGCATGTTTTGAAAGTTAAGCAGGAAGCGCGTTCAGAGATCATCGTAACAGCTTATAACTGGCGCTGGCAGGTTGATAAACCACTGCCGAGCTACGCCTTCAAGTAGCGGTGGGAACTCCATGCATTTTGTCTCATCGGCCCAACGCTGGTTTCGCGCTATTCATTCATACTTTTGCAAGAAGTCATCAGGGTCTGAGAATCCGTCATAGTATCCCAACGTTATCGGTATCACGGGTAGCGGCGTTGAGATGCGGTTCAGTATTTGTGCTGAAAACTTCTCTCCAGTGGGAGCTGTTTCAAAAGAGGGTTTGACTGGTGCTCCTTTCATTCCCGCATACAAGTTTTTGATCATGAGCTCGGCCTTTCTAGGTTGCTCAAACTCATGCACCATATCATCTGGTGCGGCGTTCATCAAAGCGAAAATCAGATTAGCTTGGCTCTGGGAGCGTTGTTCGCGTGTTCGAGCCGGCGACTCTGTGGATGCACCTCTCCCTGCAGACGAAGTTCCCTGCGCAAAGGTGGTAGCTCTAGATCCTGGGGTGGTTGGGGAGGCATCCCTTCGGGGCGAAGGTGAAGGCCGCGTGCCCTGTAAACCAGCAGGACTGCTAGTGTGGCAAGGGCTATTGTGCGTGGATTCAGTTGTTGGGTAGATGGGTATGAATCCCGTACTTGTGGTGTTCGAGGCCCGTGGTATTGGCCTAATCGCTTCCGGGGTCATGAAAGACGACGCGGGTGCGCCAGGGGGTGGCATCTGGGCGCCTCTTGGTGGCGCGCTGTTAGAAGTTCCCGATGATCCCTTGATGGCTGGCTTAGATCCTGCAGGCGAGGTAGCTCGCGCCTGTGTAGGCTTGGGTATCTCTTGCTTGCTAGTCATTTCAACACTTGTTACTGTATCAAAAAGAAACAAGTGAGTTGTTAGCGGATATACAGAAAAAATATCAAATCGAAATCTTTAAACTTGTGTGTCCCACGGATGGCGCCAAATGATCAAGCATAAAATAATCGGGTCGGTTCGGTCCATGCTTGACATCATTCAAATGGGGATTTAAGGGTCAATTGGGTTTAACTCTCTGGTCCGGAGTACCGTGAATAACCCCTCGTGAGATGAGGATCTCAACATGGGTGGTTAAACATAGACCCACCATCAGCGGGAATACCGGTCAGTGATGGCTCGCGCTAAGTTGTAGGGTTTATGTTCACGGAACGTTACCTGTATATCAAGGATATCTAGTGAAAGGCTATAAGTCTGGTAGCGCGGGTATAATTGCGCTATGCGCTATTGTTCTTTTGAGTATATATATGTAAAAGTGAATTCCGGAGATCCACTATGTTGTGGCTGAATACCTGTATTTATAGGGTAATCTTTCTTGTCTTCTATCGCCACGTAATAAGGTCAAAAGGATCGTGGCCTGCCAATAGTACATCTTCGAGCAAGCTGGTCTGACAAAGCAAAAAGTGTTCTTGTCAGACCTGACCTTTTGTCTGCCAGGTATCCTCTGCCAGCTACATCATCGCCTGACATGTGGGTGCTGCCAATGTACGCGTGTGAGATTTGCGCCATGGTTGTGAATATAGCGCTATATGCCTTAGCGCGCACCCTTGTAAATCCTTATGGCGATGATGTTTGATGCGCTACACGAGCTAATCGGGTATGCGTATCATTAATAATAATAATAATAATAATAATAATAATAATAATAATAATAATAATAATAATAATAATAATAATAATAATAATAATAATAATAATAATAATAATAATAATAATAATAATAATAAGCAACAATGATAATAATAATAATGAAAATGAAAATAATATTATTATTAATGATAATAATAATAATAATAATATTACTTGTAATAATATTATTATTAATGTTGATAATAATAATATTAGTAATATTATGAATATAACAATTTATATATATCACTTTCATATCAATATGTTATATATCTAAAATAATAATATTAATAATACTTTATTGATATTAATATTGAAAGTAATAATAATGTTACTATAACAATTATATTCTAACTTGTAATTACATTTTAATATATTAATATTACAATTTATTAATTTTATAATAATTATATTATATATTAACATATACTGAGTATATAATATTTATACTTTTTATATATTTTACAGTATACATATAATAATAATTACATACAGAAATCATATATATTTATATATAAATTCATTTTAATTAAAACTTAACTATCTTGTATCTTATTTTACATATTTAATTTTAATGTTTAAATTATATTTTATTATTTCCAATTATTATATATATATATATATATATATATATATATATATATATATATATATATATATATATATATATATATATACACACACACATATTTATTTACAAACAATTATTCGCGAATCGTCGGAAATAGTCAAAGGTTAAATGAATGTATGAAACAGTTCAAAAATTTTGAGATTCAATTTAATAGACTTTGCTTATCGTGTCGAACCCATATAAAGATTAAGTTTAAATTTGGTCGGAAATTTCTGGGTCGTCACAGTACCTACCCGTCTATCAAATTTTGCCCAGAAATTTGATAGAGGTCGTCATGGTTGACGACAAGAATGTTTTCATGACGAATACAAGTTGATAAATAGAATTTTATCAACATTGAGTAACATGGATAAAATAATTCAATTTACTCGAAGCATACAGGTGAAGCTATCACAAAAGAGTGAAATGAGAAAACAGGGATTCGTCTTATCTTTTGACGTTATCACGGTTGATCTCCAGATTAAATAAAATCTTCGTAATCTATATAAGATTTGATTCTTCGGTAATTAAGGAAATTAGGATTTTCTTCGATTTGGTGCGTAATCTGCCTCGATTTCTATGTATGATATCTTACTATAAATTACCTTCCTTCGTTTCCTTATTTCCACACCTCCCATCTTCTATACTTTTTCCATTAACTCATACTTCCAAAACATTCATCAATATACTCCATCCAGTTCTAATTCTTGATATATTCTTGACTATCACATCTGTCATTCTTCTTTTTCATCTACCACCGGAGGAATCTGTTTACTTCTACTATGCTCTTGGATTCATAGTGTTTTTAGTTCTCTCGTGTCTTTATATTACTATACGCATTGATATACACGGTTTGTAATTTCTGTGTTGTTGTTGGGCTTTATATTTTCCCTTATATTTCGGAGCTCCATGCTTTTGTTTTCTCTTCTAGACTATAAGTAAAGCGAGTAATGGTCCAGAATTCGTAGGTATGAAATTTCGAATGAACATAGCTAATGTTCTTAGAAAGAAATTGTAATAGTACAATCTTGATTTGTTAAATTACCAGAAGTCACTGGTAAAGATAGAACTATCAAGAAAATATGTTCTTAATATGTTTAGGGATTAAGTGAAATGTAAGAGTCGTGTAATATGGCACATGATGACGGTATGGTCTGTGAATCTTCATGTTTCATTAGATACTCAGCATGACTTACTGTAATATAACCACGTTGATCAGGCGTCATTATATTATACTAACTCATGCCTCAATTCCCAACACTACTTCAAAAACATTCATAATTTAAATTTTGAATCTTTCAGAGATTTAGAAACTAAAACAGTTTCCTTTATGATGTAACACAGATAGCGTGAAGAGATAACTAATTTCGAACAAGAATAGTTATGAAGATATCTTCAGAAATATCGAGGATATTTATAATGAAAGGATACGATGATATCTTAGAATTTTTGAATATCTATGATCAGAGGATGATGAAGAAATTTGTCCGCAAGGGTTTAGAGTAAGGAACAAGGTATTCGCTAAAGACTTCAGAAGACACTAAATCATTTGGATTCTTTGAAGGCAGATTTAGTCTTTGTGATTTGTCCACAGCCTCCTTCATGGTTTGCTCAATCCATTTTTCAGTACAAATTTTTTCTTTTGAGCTTTTCCAGCCTACCATTCTTTATCATCAAACTTTTGTCTGTTAATGCTGACTACAGTCCTTGCTACTTCATCAGCTTTTTCAAAACTTCATAGTACTGATTCGTAGGCTAAAGTGCTATTCCGAATTTCAAAATTATAATTCCAGGAGATAACGTAATATGTATATATGTAACTGTTATCGTAGAAATGCTGCGAGATTCGAGAATAATTATTGATACTTCCCGGTATTTGGTATGGCAATTATCATTACAAGATGCAGATGAGTAGATTGATGGGGTTTCAATGAATACATATAGTGATTTTTCGGAGAGACTTACGGCAAAGAGTAGTGAAGTTGTTGGTACGTTTACTGCTAATGTGATGGGATATAAAAGGTTCCCCGATAACAATGATGGAAAGGGCAATCGTATATATCAGGGTTATAATAAGGCTACTCCGGATGAAAAGTCGAAGTTGTCTTGTTGGAGCTGTGACAAAATTTGCTACTTTGAAAGGGATTGTAAAGTTATTTTGGGTAATAATAATGCTAAAGGATCTGACATGGATACGTGTTAAACTTTTACTTAGGTTCCAAGTGTTTTCCAGGTGCATAACTATATGCATATATTCTTCGTATGTATCGTGTGATTGGTTCATTCTCTCGATTGTTCCTTAGTTGAGGTGTTTTCAAGAATTTTGAAGGGTTTGAACGCAGATTGTCATCGTCAATATACATATAATGTTTAAGATAAATTCGTTGTGAGTTTTTAATGATACGAATATTTTTTTCTGGTTTTTATGAATAAAGTGATGTTCTAGTGAAGTATAAATTCAAAGTATGATTTTGAAAGATGTAGGAATCTAAGAGTGATGTCAACTGTTAAATCTTGACTTGGATTTTGATCTGTCAAAATTAGAATATATAATCGTATTTGAATGAGGATGGTTGTTCTGATGTTTATGAAAGAATGTATATCGATGTGAAAGTAGTGAGTATAGTTAAAGATTCTTGAATTAGAATTGAAGAATGTACAGTATAACATATTAATTGTGAACTTAAACATTCCTCGGGTATTACCTACTCGTTAAATTTTCACAAGTAATATTTTGTACAATTGAATTTTATTACAGTCTTTATGAAAATATATGTATGTATATCTGCTTCAGATGTAATACATACTTAATGAGTTAATATTAAACTCATTTAATTTTCGGCTGAAACTAGAAATGAATTACTCCTAAAACTTTAGAAATTTCGTAATCTTTGCTGAGTATTTCTTCCACTTGAATGAAATTATGAATTAATACTTCATTATTCATCTATTGGTATTTCTTCGGTGAATGATGTTGGTGTTCGTGGAATTCTTGTGAACTTCGCAAGACACGAATGATGATTTCTAGAAAGTTTCGAGTATATCAAAAATGAAAGTGTGAAATCAAAAATGTACTCGAACAATACACTAGGTTTATTATGAAATGGAATCTATTGAGTTGAAGCAGAGATTAACGATTGTTAAGTTGTTAACAAAAGATGTACATCATAGCATATTAGTAATATGAATTGACCGAGTAGTATCTACTCTTTAAAATTTACACGTAATAGCTTAGTACGAAAAGATATATTGTAGTTTAAAAATTCATATATATAAAATATACATATAAATTCTTCGGAGGGAATGAGTTAATACTTCATAACTCGTTGATACGATATACTCGTTGTTGATTTGTGATGATGTCGGTGATTATGAAACTGGCAGAGCTTGTGATGTTGTAGATGCTGCTGGTGTTGGTGATGCTGTCGGTCTGCCGGTGCTGGTGATGCTGACGGTACTGCTAGTGCTGGTGATGCTGTCGGTACTTGATGTGTGAGCGGAGGGGTACGAAATACTTATTATTTTTAGTACGAAATACGATACAAATAACACAAGTTTTAATTATTTATTTACAGATAGGATATACCTAAACCTTGCTACAACACTATAGGCAGTGTACCTAATAGTAAAGTAGTATAGTTTTTAGTAAGTCCGATTCGTTCCACAGGGAGATGGCTTATTTCACACTATATTTTAATTAACTATATTTGTACAAAATATATATAATTATATATAATAATATATAAAAGGGGGTTTACCGTTTAATGACCGGTTTGTCGGTTTTATATTTTAAGTCACAATTAAAACCTAATGCAAAATATAAATGACGATAATTTAAGTGCGTAAAATAAATAACAATATAATAATTATGCTTATTTAAACTTCCGTAACCATGATGTTTGACGTTTTGATTATTTATTACCCTGGGTTAATTGTCCTTTATCCTGGATGTAATTGAAACCTATCTGGGTTTTGCCCATAATAGTTCATCGGTCATACTTATAAAATGCTCGGCAAATTTAACCTTATACCCGAAGTCAAATATTCCAACTAATTGGGGATTCGAACTGTAACAAGGTCTTAATACTTTGTTTAATGAATACACCAGGTTATCGACTGTGTGTAATCCAAGGTTTTAATACTTTGTTAACAATTACACCAATTACCCTTGAATGTAATCCACCCCTGTTTTAATGAGTCCATTAACTATTAATCCATCCCCGTGTCCGGTCAAATGAACAATAATTCGTACTTATAAATATCCCGCCCATCGTGTCCGATTAAGCGTATGTGGTTATATATAGATAAGTCAAATCATAACCTTTATATTAAATTAATGAGGTATCGTTAATTTAATATAAAGCCCATTAATAGCCCATAGTCTAATTTCCACAAGTGTCGTTCTTTTGTCCAAACCCCAATTATGGTACAAAGCCCAATAACTCCATCTTTAATATTTAGTCTAACATCACGATTACTTTGGCTTAAATAAGCATAATAATAACTTAGTTACGAGACATTAATTTTAAAAAGGAAAACATAACTTACATTGAGTATTTATCGCGTAGTGTTACACGGACAGAATTTCGACTTCAAAACCCGTAAAATAACCTTTACATAACCCAAACTAATCTAATATAAAACTAAACTAATATTTATAATATATATATATATATATATATATATATATATATATATATATATATATATATATATATATATATATATATATATATATATATATATATATATATATATATATATATATATATATATATATATATCTGATAATGCTAAAAACGAACATATATTTCATAGCATTATTCCTCAAGAAAGACAAGCTTTTAGTTGCAATTGTTCTATTTACAAGTGATATTCGTTTAAATAATAAAAGGTGAAGACAAAAGACAGATTCGACGAATTGAAGACGCAAACGACCAAAAAACTCAAAAGTACAAAATACAATCAAAGAGGTTCCAATTATTGATAAGAAACGTCTCGAAATTACAAGAGTACAAGATTCAAAACGCAAAGTACAAGATATTAAATTGTACGCAAGGACGTTCGAAAATCCGGAACCGGGACATGAGTCAACTCTCAACGCTCGACGCAACGGACCGAAAGTTACAAATTAATTATGTATATAAATATAATATAATATATAATTAATTATATAAATTATATATTTATATTATATTATTAAAATCCGTCGGCAGACTAGGATCCAAACTTGTGTGAGCTGGATTTACGAACTCCGCGACTTGCGGAGTTTGAAGAGCAAGAGTGCCGCGACTCGCGGAGCAGCCAAATTCGAAAATGCCTATAAAAGGCAACGCATTCTGAACGTTTTATATATCCCTTTATCAATCTCTCTATCAACGTATATATATATATATATATATATATATTTATATTTTAATTTTAATTTTAATTTTAATTTCTAATAATAAGGGTATGTTAGCGAATGTTGTAAGGGTATAAGTCGAAATTCTGTCCGTGTAACGCTACGCTATTTTTAATCATTGTAAGTTATGTTCAACCTTTTTACATTAATGTCTCGTAGCTAAATTATTATTATGCTTATTTAATCCGAAGTAATCATGATGTTGGGCTAAAAATATTAAAATTGGGTAATTGGACTTTGTACCATAATTGGGGTTTGGACAAAAGAACGACACTTGTGGAAATTAGACTATGGGCTATTAATGGGCTTTATATTTGTTTAACTAAATGATAGTTTGTTAATTTTAATATAAAGATTTACAATTGGACGTCCCTATAAATAACCATATACACTCGATCGGACACGATGGGCGGGGTATTTATATGTACGAATAATTGTTCATTTAACCGGACACGGGAATGGATTAATAGTCTATGGAATTATTAAAATAGGGGTGAAATTATGTACAAGGACACTTGGCATAATTGATAACAAAATATTAAAACCTTGGGTTACACGCAGTCGATAACCTGGTGTAATTATTAAACAAAGTATTAAAACCTTGTTACAGTTTAAGTCCCCAATTAATTGGAATATTTGAATTCGGGTATAAGGATAATTTGACGAGGATACTCGCACTTTATATTTATGACTGATGGACTGTTATGGACAAAAACCAGACGGACATATTAAATAATTCAGGACAAAGGACAATTAACCCATGGGGATAAACTAAAAATCAACACGTCAAATATCATGATTACGGAAGTTTAAATAAGCATAATTCTTTTATTTCATATTTAATTTCCTTTATTTTATATTTAATTGCACTTTTAATTATCGCACTTTTATTTATTGTTATTGTATTTAATTGTACTTTTAATTATCGTACTTTTTAATTATCCAATTTTATTTTATCGCACTTTTATTTATCGCAATTTCATTATTGTTATTTACTTTACGCTTTAAATTAAGTCTTTTATTTATTTAATATTTTACATTAGGTTTTAACTGCGACTAAAGTTTTAAAAATCGACAAACCGGTCATTAAACGGTAAAAATCCCCCTTTATAATAATAATATTACTTATTTATATATTTGTATTTTTATAATTTAAAACTAATATAGCGTTAAACTTTGTTTAAAAGATTCCATGTGGAACGAACCGGACTTACTAAAAACTACACTACTGTACGATTAGGTACACTGCTTATAAGTGTTGTAGCAAGGTTTAAGTATATCCATTCTATAAATAAATAAATATCTTGTGTAAAATTGTATCGTATTTAATAGTTTTTTCGTTGTAAAAATAAAGTTATTTCATATACACCTCGCATAACATCAAGTATTTTTGGCGCCGCTGCCGGGGAACGCCGAAGCAAAATGCCACACACATAAAAAAAAATTTATTAAGTTTTAATTAGTTTTTGTAAAATATATACTTTTTAAATATTAAAAAAAAATATAAAAAATAAAAAACCGAATAAAAAAAATAAATATATAAATTTATTTTTAAGATTTTTAAAATTATAAAGTATTTTATTTCTATTTTAGTTTTTTAAATATAACTTTTATTTAATTTATATAAATATTTTAATTAAATTAAAAATAGAAAAGAAAAAAATATATAATAAAAACTGAAACTATCGAATATATACCTGCACCTCATTTGAATTTTCAAACCCCGCGACTCGCGGAGTTTTTCTGGTACGTGGCACCGCGACTCGCGGAGCCACCCTGACACGAACAGAAACCCTATTCTGCATTAATTACGGTGTAATTATTATTATTATTATTATTATTTAATTAAAACCCTAATTAGGGTTAGTATTTTAAATAATTAATTAATTTAGTTTTATTTATTTAATTTGTATCTTAAGTTTAATTAGTTTAATTAGTTTATAAAATTAATAGTTTTATAAAATAAATAATATAAAAATAATATTTTTATAAAAATTGTACTTTTTACAACTTTTAGTTTATTTTTATATTTTGTCCCTTTTTATTCGTTTTTAGCGTAATTTTTGTATTTTTTGCTCATTTTTAGTTTTAAGTTCTAGTATTTTGCCGTAGCTTATTTTTTTATTTCTAGATTTTTAGGCTTTGTCGTAAAATCCCTTAAGAGCTTTCTCTTTAGACTAAGATTTAGGTGCTTTAGAATTTTGCGACGCCTATCTAAGTTTTAGTATTTTTTTTAAGTTATTGCCATTTGGAATATAGTTTTACTTGTAAGCTTTAATATTTTTAGACGCAACTTTTATTTTTTTAGTTTTTAGATCCTTTTTAAGTTTCAACGCGCTACTTTCTTATTTTTATTTTTCGACGCCTTTTACCTATGTATCAATTATCACTCCAATTAGTAATCTCAATTTTCAATTTTAATTTTAAGTTAGTGATAGTAATAAGGTTGGGTTAGTCGAGTGTTTTAAAGTTTTATAAGTCACTCTTTTTCTTTCTTATTTTTCGACGCCTTTTATTTTTCAACCCTTTTCTTTTTCGACCTTTTCCGACGCACTCTTTTTCTTTCTTATTTCTCCAATTTTAATACCGACGCGCTTTTTTTCTTTCTTATTTCTCGACATTCTAGTTTTAGGACATAGATTTTTATTCTATTTCTTCTCTAAATTTCTTAAAATTACGAAAATTTATTTTAAGTGGTTAAATTGATAGACATCAAAATTTTCTGGTTCGTAGTAATAGTTGGATTTGTACGTGGACCGGGTTATTGGAGCCAAACAGTACTCAATTATATTGAGACCAAACGAATCCTGCCCCTCTGCTGCATCTTTTGGCTATTCGAAACGTGGGCAAAATCAGAAAAGTCTATTAATTGGATAACTTATATAATTTTTCTTTCCTTTTAAAAACTAATAGGATATTCAGTGAATGCACCGAGCAAGACGTTCACCACCTTTTGTACGTTCACCACCTGTAACCAGATCAAGACATCTAGCAAATATTGTCGCCGTTGATTTTTCTTTAGAATCGTCATCCAGTCGACCAAGTACTCCAATTCAAATTTCCGATAATCCATTTTTTGAACCCGACCTCACAATTGAGAATCCGGAGAATATTCAGGGACAATTCATAGATCCTGAACCATTAAAGGAATAAGTCCTTCCTATTGCACACATAAAATCCTTATGGAAGAAGGTCATAAAATGTATGTGCAATGCCAACAAAGACTAAATCCTAATATGCAATATGTAGTTAAGAAAGAAATTATTAAACTGCTAGATGCAGGTTTAATTTATCCAATTTCTGATAGTCCATGGGTAAGCCCAGTTCAATGCGTGCCTAAGAAGGGTGGCATGACTGTCATCACAAATGAGAAAAATGAGCTTATTCCTACTAGGACTGTAACAGGATGGCGTGTTTGTATTGATTATAGAAAATTAAATGACGCCACCAGAAAAGATCACTTTCCCTTACCTTTTATTGATCAAATGTTGGAAAGATTAGCCGGAAACAGTTACTATTGTTTTCTTGATGCTTTTTTCGGATATTTTCAAATTTCAATAGCACCCGAGGACCAAGAGAAAACCACGTTCACGTGCCCTTATGGTACTTTTTCTTACAAACGCATGCCATTTGGACTTTGCAACTCCCCTGCAACCTTTCAAAGGTGCATGATGGTGATTTTTCACGACATGATAGAAGAATGCATGGAAGTTTTCATGGATGACTTTTCAGTCTTCGGTGATACATTTGAAACATGTCTAGCTAATCTTGAACGAATGCTTATTAGATGCGAACAATCAAATCTAGTACTTAATTGGGAGAAATGTCATTTCATGGTTAAAGAAGGCATCGTTCTGGGTCATAAAATTTTAAAGGAAGGAATTGAAGTGGATAGAGATAAAGTAGATGTAATTGCTAAACTTCCACATCCCACCAATGTTAGAGGAGTTAGGAGTTTTCCAGGGCATGCCGGTTTTTACCGACGTTTTATAAAAGATTTTTCTAAAATTGCCACTCCTATGAATAAACTCCTAGAAAAGGATGCTCCATTCATCTTTTCAGATGAATGCATCAAATCTTTTAATATTCTTAAAGAAAAACTCACTAATGCGCCGATCATGATAACACCAAATTGGAATCTACCCTTTGAACTAATGTGCGATGCAAGTGATTTTGCAATGGGAGTCGTTTTAGGACAAATGATTGAAAAACGATTTCAACCTATATATTATGCTAGTAAGATGTTACAAGGAGCACAAACGAACTACACAACTACTGAAAAAGAACTCCTTGCTATTGTCTTTGCTTTTGATAAATTTCGTTCATATCTCGTTCTAGCTAAAACGGTGGTCTATACCGACCATTCTGCTCTTAGGTACCTATTTTCGAAACAAGATGTCAAACCAAGATTAATCCGTTGGATCTTACTCTTACAAGAATTCGATATTGAAATTCGAGATAAAAGAGGAGCAGAAAATCTTGCCGCTGATCATCTTTCTCGTCTTGAAAATCCTGATTTAGAAGTTCTAAATGAATCGGCCATACAAGACAACTTTCCTGATGAATATCTATTGAAGATAGATTATAATGAAATTCCATGGTTTGCAGACTATGCAAACTACTTAGTATGTGGATTCCTTGAAAAAGGATTATCGTACCAAAAACAAAAGAAATTCTTTAGTGATATAAAACACTATTTCTGGGAAGATCCACATTTGTTTAAAAGTTGTCCCGATGGAATAATACGCCGATGTGTATTCGGAGATGAAGCTAGTAAAATTTTAAACCATTGTCACACAGGACCAACAGGAGGGCATTATGGGCCTCAACTCACAGCAAGAAAAGTTTATGATGCTGGATTCTATTGGCCTACAATTTACAAAGACGCACACCTTCTTTGCAAATCCTGTGATGCTTGTCAAAGGGCCGGAAAAATAAGTCAACGTGATGAAATGCCACAAAATGTCATTCAAGTATGTGAAGTATTTGACATTTGGGGTATTGACTTTATGGGTCCATTTCCAAAATCTCATAATAATCTCTACATTCTCGTTGCCATTGATTATGTATCTAAATGGGTGGAAGCACAAGCTCTCCCAACTAACGATGCACGAGTTGTAGTCAATTTTTTAAAACGTCTTTTTGCAAGGTTTGGAACACCGAAAGCTTTAATAAGTGGTCGGGGTACTCATTTCTGCAATAATCAACTTGAGAAAGTTCTTAAAAGATATGGAGTAACTCATAAAATCTCCACCGCATATCATCCACAAACAAGTGGACAAGTTGAGAATACCAACCGAGCTTTAAAACGTATTTTAGAGAAAACCGTAGGATCAAATCCGAAGGAATGGTCCATTAAATTAGAGGATGCACTCTGGGCTTTTAGAACAGCCTACAAAACTCCAATTGGAACCACACCTTTTAAAATCGTTTATGGAAAAGCATGTCATCTTCCAGTAGAAATTGAACACAAAGCATTTTGGGCTTTGAAGACATGTAATCTTGATTTACATGAAGCCGAACGTCTACGGTTAAATCAACTAAACGAATTAGAAGAATTAAGACATGAAGCATACAAAAATTCGTTAATTTATAAAGAAAGAACGAAGAAATGGCATGATAAAAGAATCAGAAGTTTAAAAGAATTTAAAGAAGGAGACAGAGTTCTTCTTTTCAATTCACGATTCAAGATATTTCCTGGAAAATTGAAATCAAGATGGTCTGGACCATTCATAGTCAAAAGAGTTTTCCCATACGGAACAGTAGAATTAATAAATTCAAATGGGATTGAATTTAAGGTTAATGGTCACAGAGTTAAATATTACATAGATAGTCCGATGGAAGTTGACAACGAAGTTAATCACAATTTCAGCACCACAGCTAACTAAGTGTGGGGAGAATCAAGTCTTTTAAGGATAATATGTATTTCTGTTAGAGTTAGATTTTCTGTTTTCGTGTAGTTCTCGAAAATGGAACCCGAATGGTCTTTCCCTAGCAGACCCTAAAAAACTAGTCTTCTCCCCCCATTCTGAATTTTTATTTTTTTTAAGGTTTTTACGAAATGAAGACTTCCTGTGAACTAAATCATGGTCTAATGCTACACGCTTTGATTACTAAACGTAATAATGATACACTTCCGAGTGAACTGGTATCAGTAATCAGAGAAAAATTGGACGGAGTAAGAAAAGAATCCAGATGCGAAAATAATAAGTTACAATTTGGTAAAGGAAAATCAAAATCCTCAGCGAAAAGAAGAGCACGACACCTTGAAAAATGTCACAAATGCGGAAAATGATCACACGAAGGTAAATGTTCAAATAATCAAACCTATTCAAATACCGAATTTGTTACTTTATGCAGAGACGGACCGTTTATATGTTTAGAAGAAAAAACATTAAATGCTCGAGGTTACGTCTATGTAGCCATGGAAAACCAATTAGTCCGACTATCTTATGAGTGGGCTAGAGCATATCACTAAGAAATCTATTTCACAGGAAAGTTTGTACAGTTTTCATTTTTATTTTTATTTTTATTTTTAACCTTTTGATAATAAACGCTAATTTGTTCACTATAAAGTATTAAATTGGTATTCAATAAAATTAAGTCTTGCGACCGAAATTATTGATATCATACAAAAATTTATTACATCACTGCGAAATTTACCGTTTATTCTTAAGGTATAAATATCTTTAATCAATCAACTCAAAATATTTCAAAAATTCGTCATGAGTTAAATTAGGTCATGGAACCGAAATTACTTTATCGAAAAGAGGGGCGTATATTTTTGATAATATTTGATTGATTAAAGTGGGATAAAAGCCAAAAAGATTTTTAATTTTATTTTTAAAAAAATTAATAAATTAATATTAAAATAATATTGTAAACTTTTTAAATTAATATATTTAAAATTGTAAATATTTGAAAAATTGATATTTTTAAGTTTGTATGTAAAAAATATATAATATAAGTTTGGTGTGAATTTTTAATTTTAATAATATGAATTTTTAATTTTATGCATTTTAAATTTAAGTTTGGTGTGAATTTAAAAACAAAAATTTACTTTATTTTGCTAAGTTAAAAATATGATTTTTAAAAATTCGTCGTAAGTTGAAGACTAGGTCGTTGAACCGAAATTGCTTTACCCAAGGGAGGGATGAGAACTTTTATTATCATTATTTTTAATCTTATTGAATTAAAGTATGCCAAAAACATTAAAAAACCAAAAAAAAAAAATCTTTGCTTTTAAAACCGCGCTTTAAATTGACAAATTTTAAAATTTTGTCGAGGGACGGACTAGGACATCATTCCGAAACGACCTCGTCCTAAATAACAAGGGAAACAAAATTTTAAAATTAATTAATTAATTGTTTTATAAGTTAAGGTTTTTATTAAAAAAAAATCTAATATGTTTGAAAA
Organism: Rutidosis leptorrhynchoides; assembly: GCF_046630445.1. Lineage (NCBI taxonomy): Eukaryota > Viridiplantae > Streptophyta > Magnoliopsida > Asterales > Asteraceae > Rutidosis > Rutidosis leptorrhynchoides. The sequence continues at coordinate 660,745,247 of NC_092334.1, forward strand.
CTTTGGTAAAATTTAATCATTTTTCTACGCTAATCACCCTCAATAATTTAAATTGTTACTGATTTCTTGCAAATGAGGGCATTGCAAGATCTTAAGTGTGGGAAGGGGTTAAATTCTTTCGTATTTTAAAATTTTTACTTTATACACTTGGTTACCATTAGAAATACTAGTAAAGCAGTAGTTGTATTAGAATCTAGTGCTCTCTGATAATAAAGAATAGCCCTAGTCTTATATACTGACTACCCAATGCTAGTAGTCATTTTTCAAAATTTTCAATTAAATGAACTCAAAATCATGTTTATACATATTTATGAACGATAAAACTAGGTGTTAACACCGAAATTATTGTTACCTCGGAAAGGACATAAATTGAGAAACAAATCAAAATGTTAAAATACATTTAAAATGGAATAGAGGAAAATAAAAAGGCAAAGAAAGGAAAACAAAAGCCAAGTGTGGGAAATTTTTACCAAGTTATTCAAAATATATATCACATATTTTTGTACAAAAAATTGAAAATACTTTTGTTTTGGACGATAATTAACTGTTTTACCCGATGAAAGAAAAGAAGAGATGGATCTACACGATGAATCAATTCCATCATTAAAAGGAAGTAAAGTCTTCCGAAAGAGAAACGCGCTTCTTGATTTAGGTCATGAAGTTGTCGTTCAGACCAGCTGTAGGTTGACAAAAAACCTAGAAAAGTCATCTCTAAAATCAGCAGGAAATCCACGGACCTCAGCATAAAACAGGGTCGTCAAGTGGTCAGACTTATCCTAACCATGAGAGGATCTGTCTCGTAAAATGGGGAGGACGCCGTGCAAATTAGCTGGATAAGACTAATGAATCAGATCCCCAGAAAGGATAATCTCCTTAAAGATCAAAAATCAGCTTTTAAGACTGATATTACTCAATCCTAGAGATTGACCTTAAAGATTGAGAATTACAAACTCATGGAATTCAATACTTGATGTGCGCAGAGGTGTATATAAAATAGCTTTATTTTTACAACTAAATACTATTAAATACGATACAATTTTACACAAGATATTTATTTATTTATAGAATGGATATACCTAAACCTTGCTACAACACTTATAAGCAATGTACCTAATCGTCCAGTAGTGTAGTTTTTAGTAAGTCCTGTTCGTTCCACAGGGAATCTTTTAAACAAAGCTTAACGCTATATTAGTTTTAATTTATAAAAAATACAAATATATATAAGTAATATTATTATTATAAAGGGGGGTTTTTACCGTTTAATGACCGGTTTGTCAATTTTTAAAACTTTAGTCGCAGTTAAAACCTAATGTAAAATATTAAATAAATAAAAGACTTAATTTAAAGCGTAAAGTAAATAACGATAATGAAATTGCAATAAATAAAAGTGCGATAAAATAAACTTGCGATAATTAAAAAGTACGATAATTAAAAGTGCAATTAAATACAATAACAATAAATAAAAATGCAATAATTAGAAGTGCAATTAAATATGAAAATAAAGGAATTATGCTTATTTAAACTTCCGTAATCATGATGTTTGACGTGTTGATTTTAGTTTTATGCCCATGGGTTAATTGTCCTTTGTCCTGGATTATTTAATATGTCCGTCTGGTTTTTGTCCATAACAGTCCATCAGTCATAAATATAAAGTGCGAGTGTCCTCGTCAAATTATCCTTATACCCGAAGTCAAATATTTCAACTAATTGGGGACTTAAACTGTAACAAGATTTTAATACTTTGTTTAATAATTACACCAGGTTATCGACTGCATGTAACCCAAGGTTTTAATACTTTGTTAACAATTATGCCAAGTGTCCTTGTACATAATTTCAACTATTTTTTAATAATTCCATAGACTATTAATCCATTCCCGTGTCCTGTTAATTGAACGATTATTCGTACATATAAATATCCCGCCCATCGTGTCCGATCGAGTGTATATGGTTATTTATAGGGACGACCAATTGCAAATCTTTATATTAAAATTAACAAACTATCATTTAGTTAAACAAATATAAAGCCCATTAATAGCCCAAAGTCTAATTTCCACAAGTGTCGTTCTTTTGTCCAAACCCCAATTATGATACAAAGCCCAATTACCCAATTTTAGTAATTAGCCCAACATCATGATTACTTCATTTTAAATAAGCATAATAATAATTTAGCTACGAGACATTAATGTAAAAAGGTTGAACATAACTTACAATGATTAAAAATAGCGTAGCGTTACACGGACAGAATTTCGACTTACACCCTTACAACATTCGCTAACATACCCTTATTATTATTAATTAAAATTAAAATTAAAATATAAATTATATATATATATATATTTACGTATATAGAGAGAGATGATATATGATATTTAAAACGATCAAAATGCGTTTCCTTTTATAGGCAGATTTGGAATTTGGGGCTCCGCGAGTCGCGGCCCCTTTGCTCTTAGAACTCCGCGAGTCGCGGAGAGATCGGATCCAGCTCACACCTTTTGGATCTTTGTTTGCTGACGGTTTTAATATATAAATATAATATATATATATATAATTTATATAATTAATTATATATTATATTATATTTATATACATAGTTAACTTGTAATTTTTAGTCCGTTGCGTCGAGCGTTGAGAGTTGACTCTGGTCCCGGTTTCGGATTTTCGAACGTCCTTGCGTACAATTTAATATCTTGTACTTTGCATTTTGAATCTTGTACTCTTGTAATTCTGAGACGTTTCTTATCAATAATTGGAACCACTTTGATTGTATTTTGTACTTTTGAGCTTTTTGGTCGTTTGCGTCTTCAATTCGTCGAATCTATCTTTTGTCTTCACATTTTATTATTTAACCGAATATCACTTGTAAATAGGACAATTGCAACTAAAAGCTTATCTTTCTTGAGGAATAATGCTATGAAATATATGTTTGTTTTTAGTATTATCAAATATTCCCATACTTGAGGGTTGCTTGTCCTCAAGCAATATAGTCTTGAAATATACTAGAATCACTTCTTTAATCTTCACACTTTGTACATCAGTGATTTCTATACGGCGGTATAAACAATGGTAGTAACGATGTAGTTTACTGTCTCACATGACTATAAAAATTTAGATCCTTTAAGGAAATTGGATCTTTATGAAAATATTTGATCTTTTGAAAATTAAATCTAGCTTTTACCCTAGATAAGTTTTCCAGAATAACCCTTCACCGGTGTTTGCAAATTCTTTTTGTGGGTTTGGTGGGTTTCAGATTTGAAAACTTTAGCTCAAAACTTGTGGTTTTGTGTCACCCACTTTCTAACCTTGTATTGGGAAAGAAACATGTCCAGTTTACTTGCTCTGTATATTACCTTTCGGTAAACTACCGTCCGGTTGTAAAGGAAAGCGTTGAACAAGCAACTGTTAAGGCAATGTCCCCTGACATGCTTTTAATTATGGTCTATAACGTATCGGACGCAATTACTATCCTTTGTAGGAGCAATAGTAAAGCTCACCCTTATAATTTTTCGGTCTGGCACAAGGTCCTGTCTTTGACCATGCTATGCAACCACCGTTCTTACGGTTGACACCCGATTTGGTTCAGGTGACCTAACGAATTCCAGGTGAATTCCTAGGATTTTACATTCAATGGTAATGAACGCATTGAAAATGGGTTTTTAGAAAACAAATCGGTTTTAAATTTTTTATAAAAATATTTTCTCGTTCAAGCTCGAGTTTAGATATCATCGAATTCCATGAGTTTGTAATTCTCAATCTTTAAAGTCAATCTCAAGGATTGAGTAATATCAGGCTTAAATGCTGATTTTTAATCTTTAAGGAGATTATCCTTTCTGGAGGTCTGATTCATTAGTCTTATCAAGCTAATTTGCACGGCGCCCTCCCCATTTTACGAGACAGATCCTCTCATGGTTAGGATAAGTCTGACCACTTGGCGACCCTCTTTGATGCTGAGGTCCGTGCATTTCCTGCTGATTTTAGTGATGACTTTTCTAGGTTTTTCGTCAACCTACAGCTGGTCTGGACGACAACTTCTTGACCTAAATCAAGAAGCGCGTTTCTTTTTCGGAAGACTTTACTTCCTTTTAATGATGGAATTGATTCATCGTGTAGATCCATCTTTTTTACAGTAAATCGGGTAAAACTTTTTAGTTTAGTCCAAAGCAAAAGTATCTTCAATTATTTGTTACAGAAATATGTGATATATGTTTTGAAAAACTTGGTAAAAATTTCCCACACTTGGCTTTTATTTTCTTTTCTTTCCCTTTTTATTTTCCTCTATTCCATTCTTAAATGAATTCTAACATTTTGGGTTGTTTCTCAATTTATGTCCTTTCCGAGGTAACGACAATTTCGGTATTAACACCTAGTTTTCATCGTTCATAAATATGTATAAACATGATTTTAAATTCATTTAGTTGAAAATTTTGAAAAATTTTACCAGAATTGGATAGTCAGTATATAAGACTAGGGCTGTTCTTTGTTATCAGAGAGCACTAGATTCTAATACAACTACTACGTTACTAGTATTTTTAATGGTAACCAAGTGTTTAAATAAAATTTTTTTTTTAAATCCGAAAGAATTTAACCCCTTCCCACACTTAAGATCTTGCAATGCCCTCATTTGCAAGAAATCAGTAACAATTTAAATTATTGAGGGTGATTAGCGTAGAAAAATGATTAAATTTTACCAAAGTTTCCAAACATATTGTTGTTTGTGTTGAATGATAAATGGTGCACATCATTTGTTCATTCCGTCTTGTTGTTATTTCACATATATTTTGCATCTTGTCGTCAAAATTAGTTGCTTTTGCTGAACTTAATGCCAATCTTTGAAAATGCGTTGTTTTACCCTGTTGTGTACATAAGATAAACTGCAAACATATATACATATTTTTGAAGTTTGGTATATTACCCCACATTCAAAAATTATTAAAATCTAATAATAAAAGTTAGAAAATTATAAAAACTATTACAATATCAACATAAGTGTTAAATGTAGTAACATTACAAAAATAAAATAAATAAAACTAAATAAACTAGGGTTGATACTGATACCAGTAGGGGTTCCATGCATAACCGTATGTGTTATAAAATGCTTCAGCTGGGTTATAAGTAGGATACGGTGGTTGGATCTCTATAGACCAGGGAGGAAATACGGGCTTTGGAGTAGGAATATAGTTTCTACCTACATGTTGGCAATGAGCTATGATGTGGTTTTGATGAACTTGCCAATCTTCAAATGCTCGATGTCTAGCATTTTGATACTCTTGTGAAGCTATAAACCTTTGCATTTCTGTCATTTCATTTCCCCCTCCCACATTACCTGGCTGTTGATTTCTTTCAACCTGTGGATGTCTTCCATTATATTGTACTGCGGCGTTATTTTGCCTCTTCAAAACCTTAGCACCATGATATATATTTAAACCAATTGTATCGTGGGGTTCTGGTTCTTCGATTAATAATCCCCCCCGACTTATATCCACATCGAGATACTCAGCAATTAATGTAATAAATATACCACCTCCTATTATACTGTGCGGTCTCATCCCCCTAACCATAGCCGATAAATAATAACCCACACAATAAGGTATACTTACAGCGCTTTGTGGGTCTCGAATACACATGTGGTAAAATAAATCTTGCTCATTTACCTTTTCCTTATTTTTACCTCGCTGTGTAATCGAGTTCGCTAGAAACCTATGGATTACTCCTAATTCAGCTCTATCAATATCAAGATAAGAGTAATTTCCCCCTTTAAATCGGTGATGGCTAGTCATTTGACTCCATACACCATGCGTATCAAAATTTTCATCAATCTTCCTACCATTTAATATCAACCCTTGACAATCGGCAGATGCTAGCTCCTCAGGCGTATATATACGTAAGGCCTGAGCCATGTCTAGTAGAGACATGTGGCGCATCGAACCTCCTAACAAAAATCTAATAAAAGTTCGATCGGTTAAAGTAGCTACCCGATCATTTATTTCTATACTACACAATAATTCTTCACACCATACTTTATATACAGGTCTACGCATGTTGAATAATCGTACCCAATCGTTAAAAGTAGAATTACCATACCTCTGTGTAAGTAATTCTCTAATCCATTTGCCCAATCCTACAGCTTCTAACGGTTCCCATTCTATTACCCTAGGTACTTCAACAGCTTTAGAATAAAGAGTGTGCAAGCCCCTTTGGTATTTTGGATAATCTATCCAACTTCTGTCTAATCTCAAGTTCGGGTGTAAATCTTCCACGTGCATATCTGAAAATGTCATAACTGGATGAGGTATATCTTGTTTGTAATAGTTATCAACATCCTGTTGTTCCGCATTCTCAGGAGGAGCAATGCGATCTTGGGATGAAGATTCACCCCTTTCAGTATGCAAAACACATCAAACACAATTTTTGTGCATCCAAATATGCATTAGTGTCAGCAAAATCATCAATCAAAATAATTACAATGACATGTTCAATTTATATCAAACTTATGCTCATTTTCATATTTTTATCAAATCTACACTTTTTCAAATAAGCATATACGAAAACGTTCGCCAAGTTCATAAGCATTCAACTCAAATAACATGTCAAAATAATCATTATTAGCAATTAAACAAGTTTCAAATGGCATTATCTCTCAAAAATCAAGGTCATGAATTTTAGACTTGAAAAAGTCCACTTTAATTCTCAAAAATTATGTTTAGGCTCAAAGTTTGGATCATTTAACTACCTAAACATGTTACACTACTTAATTTAGCAATAATTCATGACAAAAATCGGTCATAACCTGTTTATATCAAAAAGCCCCAAATTGCTCAAGAACACAAACCCTAGATTACTCAAAATTTGAAGTTTAAGGCTTCTAATCATGTTAAATAGCATCAATCTAGGTTATACAAGCATAATACACAAGCAATTTAAGCATAATTACACTAAAAAGCATCAAAATCGAATTGGGTATAAATTTGTTCAAGAACACTAATTTTCGGATTAAATGGTGTTTAGGTGTAGAAATTTACCGTTTTTCGTGAGTAATTCCTTGATAGCATTCTTCTCAACATGATTTTGTAAAAGATTTGATGAAAAATGGTGAAAAAATTCGGATTTGTGTGTGTTTTTAAGAGTGTTTTCGCAGTATTTTGGGGTGTGGTTGTGTGCAAACTGATCTGATCTTGCATTTTATTTTTTTCTGGATTTTTCATCCTCCGCGAGTTGCGGTGTATAACACCTTCAAACTCCACGAGTCGCGGTGTCCCTTTTTTTTATATATATAAAAACCTTAACTTATAAAACAATTAATTAATTAATTTTAAAATTTTGTTTCCCTTGTTATTTAGGACGAGGTCGTTTCGGAACGATGTCCTAGTCCGTCCCTCGACAAAATTTTAAAATTTGTCAATTTAAAGCGCGGTTTTAAAAGCAAAGATTTTTGGGTTTTTTTAATGTTTTTGGCATACTTTAATTCAATAAGATTAAACATAATGATAATAAAAGTTCTCGTCCCTCCCTCGGGTAAAGAAATTTCGGTTCAACGACCTAGTCTTCAACTTACGACGAATTTTTAAAAATCATATTTTTAACTTAGCAAAATAAAGTAAATTTTTGTTTTTAAATTCACACCAAACTTAAATTTAAAATGCATAAAATTAAAAATTCATATTATTAAAATTCACACCAAACTTAAATTATATTTTTGTTTTTATACATACAAACTTATATTAATTTTTCAAATATTTACAATTTTAAATAAGTTTACAATATTAAATTAATATTTATATATTAATTTTAAAAAAAAACATGGTAAAAATAAAATTAAAAATCTTTTTGGTCTTTTATCCCACTTTAATCAATCAAATATTATCAAAAATATATGCCCCACTTTTCGGTAAAGTAATTTCGGTTCCGTGACCTAATTTAACTCATGACGAATTTTTGAAATATTTTGAGTTGATTGATTAAAGATATTTATACCTTAAGAATAAACGTTAAATTTCGCAGTGATGTAATAAATTTTTGTATGATATCAATAATTTCGGTTTCAAGACCTAATTTAATTGAATACCAATTTAATACTTTATAGCGAACAAATTAGCGTTTATTATCAAAAGGTTAAAAATAAAAATAAAAAAATAAAAATGAAAACTATACAAACTTACCTGTGAAATATATTTCTTAGTGATATGCTCTAGACCACTCATAATATGAAATGTCCCGTTCTTATTGATTAAAAACGTTCCAAATTAATTGATTTCGTTGCGAGGTTTTGACCTCTATATGAGACATTTTTCAAAGACTGCATTCATTTTTAAAACAAACCATAACCTTTATTTCATAGATAAAGGTTTTAAAAAGCTTTACGTAGATTATCAAATAATGATAATCTAAAATATCCTGTTTACACACGACTATTACATAATGATTTACAATACAAATATGTTACAACAAAATAAGTTTCTTGAATGCAGTTTTTACACAATATCATACAAGCATGGACTCCAAATCTCGTCCTTATTTAAGTATGCGACAGCGGAAGCTCTTAATAATCACCTGAGAATAAACATGCTTAAAACGTCAACAAAAATGTTGGTGAGTTATAGGTTTAACCTATATATATCAAATCATAATAATAGACCACAAGATTTCATATTTCAATACACATCCCATACATAGAGATAAAAATCATTCATATGGTGAACACCTGGTAACCGACATTAACAAGATGCATATATAAGAATATCCCCATCATTCCAGGACACCCTTCGGATATGATATAAATTTCGAAGTACTAAAGCATCCGGTACTTTGGATGGGGTTTGTTAAGCCCAATAGATCTATCTTTAGGATTCGCGTCAATTAGGGTGTCTGTTCCCTAATTCTTAGATTACCAGACTTAATAAAAAGGGGCATATTCGATTTCGATAATTCAACCATAGAATGTAGTTTCACGTACTTGTGTCTATTTTGTAAATCATTTATAAAACCTGCATGTATTCTCATCCCAAAAATATTAGATTTTAAAAGTGGGACTATAACTCACTTTCACAGATTTTTACTTCGTCGGGAAGTAAGACTTGGCCACTGGTTGATTCACGAACCTATAACAATATATACATATATATCAAAGTATGTTCAAAATATATTTACAACACTTTTAATATATTTTGATGTTTTAAGTTTATTAAGTCAGCTGTCCTCGTTAGTAACCTATAACTAGTTGTCCACAGTTAGATGTACAGAAATAAATCGATAAATATTATCTTGAATCAATCCACGACCCAGTGTATACGTATCTCAGTATTGATCACAACTCAAACTATATATATTTTGGAATCAACCTCAACCCTGTATAGCTAACTCCAACATTCACATATAGAGTGTCTATGGTTGTTCCGAAATATATATAGATGTGTCGACATGATAGGTCGAAACATTGTATACGTGTCTATGGTATCTCAAGATTACATAATATACAATACAAGTTGATTAAGTTATGGTTGGAATAGATTTGTTACCAATTTTCACGTAGCTAAAATGAGAAAAATTATCCAATCTTGTTTTACCCATAACTTCTTCATTTTAAATCCGTTTTGAGTGAATCAAATTGCTATGGTTTCATATTGAACTCTATTTTATGAATCTAAACAGAAAAAGTATAGGTTTATAGTCGGAAAAATAAGTTACAAGTCGTTTTTGTAAAGGTAGTCATTTCAGTCGAAAGAACGACGTCTAGATGACCATTTTAGAAAACATACTTCCACTTTGAGTTTAACCATAATTTTTGGATATAGTTTCATGTTCATAATAAAAATCATTTTCTCAGAATAACAACTTTTAAATCAAAGTTTATCATAGTTTTTAATTAACTAACCCAAAACAGCCCGCGGTGTTACTACGACGGCGTAAATCCGGTTTTACGGTGTTTTTCGTGTTTCCAGGTTTTAAATCATGAAGTTAGCATATCATATAGATATAGAACATGTGTTTAGTTGATTTTAAAAGTCAAGTTAGAAGGATTAACTTTTGTTTGCGAACAAGTTTAGAATTAACTAAACTATGTTCTAGTGATTACAAGTTTAAACCTTCGAATAAGATAGCTTTATATGTATGAATCGAATGATGTTATGAACATCATTACTACCTTAATTTCCTTGGATAAACCTACTGGAAAAGAGAAAAATGGATCTAGCTTCAATGGATCCTTGGATGGCTCGAAGTTCTTGAAGCAGAATCATGACACGAAAACAAGTTCAAGTAAGATCATCACTTGAAATAAGATTGTTATAGTTATAGAAATTGAACCAAAGTTTGAATATGATTATTACCTTGTATTAGAATGATAACCTACTGTAAGAAACAAAGATTTCTTGAGGTTGGATGATCACCTTACAATATTGGAAGTGAGCTAGCAAACTTGAAAGTATTCTTGATTTTATGAAACTAGAACTTTTGGAATTTATGAAGAACACTTAGAACTTGAAGATAGAACTTGAGAGAGATCAATTAGATGAAGAAAATTGAAGAATGAAAGTGTTTGTAGGTGTTTTTGGTCGTTGGTGTATGGATTAGATATAAAGGATATGAAATTTTGTTTTCATGTAAATAAGTCATGAATGATTACTCATATTTTTGTAATTTTATGAGATATTTCATGCTAGTTGCCAAATGATGGTTCCCACATGTGTTAGGTGACTCACATGGGCTGCTAAGAGCTGATCATTGAAGTGTATATACCAATAGTACATACATCTAAAAGCTGTGTATTGTACGAGTACGAATACGGGTGCATACGAGTAGAATTGTTGATGAAACTGAACGAGGATGTAATTGTAAGCATTTTTGTTAAGTAGAAGTATTTTGATAAGTGTATTGAAGTCTTTCAAAAGTGTATAAATACATATTAAAACACTACATGTATATACATTTTAACTGAGTCGTTAAGTCATCGTTAGTCGTTACATGAAAGTGTTGTTTTGAAACCTTTAGGTTAACGATCTTGTTAAATGTTGTTAACCCAATATTTATAATATCAAATGAGATTTTAAATTATTATATTATCATGATATTATCATGTATGAATATCTCTTAATATGATATATATACATTAAATGTCTTTACAACGATAATCGTTACATATATGTCTCGTTTAAAAATCATTAAGTTAGTAGTCTTGTTTTTACATATGTAGTTCATTGTTAATATACTTTATGATATGTTTTCTTATCATATTATCATGTTAACTATATATATATATCCATATATATGTCATCATATAGTTTTTACAAGTTTTAACGTTCGTGAATCACCGATCAACTTGGGTGGTCAATTGTCTATATGAAACATATTTCAATTAATCAAGTCTTAACAAGTTTGATTGCTTAACATGTTGGAAACATTTAATCATGTAAATATCAATCTCAATTAATATATATAAACATGGAAAAGTTCGGGTCACTACAGTACCTACCCGTTAAATAAATTTCGTCCCGAAATTTTAAGCTGTTGAAGGTGTTGACGAATCTTCTGGAAATAGATGCGGGTATTTCTTCTTCATCTGATCTTCACGCTCCCAGGTGAACTCGGGTCCTCTACGAGCATTCCATCGAACCTTAACAATTGGTATCTTGTTTTGCTTAAGTCTTTTAACCTCACGATCCATTATTTCGACGGGTTCTTCGATGAATTGAAGTTTTTCGTTGATTTGGATTTCATCTAACGGAATAGTGAGATCTTCTTTAGCAAAACATTTCTTCAAATTCGAGACGTGGAAAGTGTTATGTACAGCCGCGAGTTGTTGAGGTAACTCAAGTCGGTAAGCTACTGGTCCGACACGATCAATAATCTTGAATGGTCCAATATACCTTGGATTTAATTTCCCTCGTTTACCAAATCGAACAACGCCTTTCCAAGGTGAAACTTTAAGCATGACCATCTCTCCAATTTCAAATTCTATATCTTTTCTTTTAATGTCAGCGTAGCTATTTTGTCGACTTTGGGCGGTTTTCAACCGTTGTTGAATTTGGATGATCTTCTCGGTAGTTTCTTGTATAATCTCCGGACCCGTAATCTGTCTATCCCCCACTTCACTCCAACAAATCGGAGACCTGCACTTTCTACCATAAAGTGCTTCAAACGGCGCCATCTCAATGCTTGAATGGTAGCTGTTGTTGTAGGAAAATTCTGCTAATGGTAGATGTCGATCCCAACTGTTTCCGAAATCAATAACACATGCTCGTAGCATGTCTTCAAGCGTTTGTATCGTCCTTTCACTCTGCCCATCAGTTTGTGGATGATAGGCAGTACTCATGTCTAGACGAGTTCCTAATGCTTGCTGTAATGTCTGCCAGAATCTTGAAATAAATCTGCCATCCCTATCAGAGATAATAGAGATTGGTATTCCATGTCTGGAGACGACTTCCTTCAAATACAGTCGTGCTAACTTCTCCATCTTGTCATCTTCTCTTATTGGTAGGAAGTGTGCTGATTTGGTGAGACGATCAACTATTACCCAAATAGTATCAAAACCACTTGCAGTCCTTGGCAATTTAGTGATGAAATCCATTGTAATGTTTTCCCATTTCCATTCCGGGATTTCGGGTTGTTGAAGTAGACCTGATGGTTTCTGATGCTCAGCTTTGACCTTAGAACACGTCAAACATTCTCCTACGTATTTAGCAACATCGGCTTTCATACCCGGCCACCAAAAATGTTTCTTGAGATCCTTGTACATCTTCCCCGTTCCAGGATGTATTGAGTATCTGGTTTTATGAGCTTCTCTAAGTACCATTTCTCTCATATCTCCAAATTTTGGTACCCAAATCCTTTCAGCCCTATGCCGGGTTCCGTCTTCCCGAATATTAAGATGCTTCTCCGATCCTTTGGGTATTTCATCCTTTAAATTTCCCTCTTTTAAAACTCCTTGTTGCGCCTCCTTTATTTGAGTAGTAATGTTATTATGAATCATTATATTCATAGATTTTACTCGAATGGGTTCTCTGTCCTTCCTGCTCAAGGCATCGGCTACCACATTTGCCTTCCCCGGGTGGTAACGAATCTCAAAGTCGTAATCATTCAATAATTCAATCCACCTACGCTGCCTCATATTCAGTTGTTTCTGATTAAATATGTGTTGAAGACTTTTGTGGTCGGTATATATAATACTTTTGACCCCATATAAGTAGTGCCTCCAAGTCTTTAATGCAAAAACAACCGCGCCTAATTCCAAATCATGCGTCGTATAATTTTGTTCGTGAATCTTCAATTGTCTAGACGCATAAGCAATCACCTTCGTTCGTTGCATTAATACACAACCGAGACCTTGCTTTGATGCATCACAATAAATCACAAAATCATCATTCCCTTCAGGCAATGACAATATAGGTGCCGTAGTTTGCTTTTTCTTCAATAACTGAAACGCTTTCTCTTGTTCATCATTCCATTCAAATTTCTTCCCTTTATGCGTTAATGCAGTCAAGGGTTTTGCTATTCTGGAAAAGTCTTGGATGAACCTTCTATAGTAACCAGCTAGTCCTAAAAACTGGCGTATGTGTTTCGGAGTTTTCCGGGTTTCCCACTTTTCAACAGTTTCTATCTTTGCCGGATCCACCTTAATACCTTCTTTGTTCACTATGTGACCGAGGAATTGAACTTCTTCCAACCAAAATGCACACTTTGAAAACTTAGCGTACAATTCTTCCTTCCTCAATACTTCTAACACCTTTCTCAAATGTTCACCGTGTTCTTGGTCATTCTTTGAGTAAATAAGTATGTCATCAATGAAAACAATGACAAACTTGTCAAGGTATGGTCCACACACTCGGTTCATAAGGTCCATGAACACAGCTGGTGCATTAGTTAAACCAAACGGCATGACCATAAACTCGTAATGACCGTAACGTGTTCTGAAAGCAGTCTTTGGAATATCATCTTCTTTCACCCGCATTTGATGATACCCGGAACGTAAGTCAATCTTTGAATAAACAGACGAGCCTTGTAGTTGATCAAATAAGTCATCGATTCTCGGTAGTGGGTAGCGGTTCTTGATGGTAAGTTTGTTCAACTCTCGGTAGTCGATACACAACCTGAATGTACCATCTTTCTTCTTGACAAACAAAACAGGAGCTCCCCACGGTGATGTGCTTGGTTGAATGAAACCACGCTCTAAAAGTTCTTGTAATTGGCTTTGTAGTTCTTTCATCTCGCTGGGTGCGAGTCTGTAAGGAGCACGAGCTATTGGTGCAGCTCCTGGTACAAGATCTATTTGAAATTCAACGGATCGATGTGGGGGTAATCCCGGTAATTCTTTCGAAAATACATCGGGAAATTCTTTTGCGATGGGAACATCATTGATGCTCTTTTCTTCAGTTTGTACTTTCTCGACGTGTGCTAGAACAACATAGCAACCTTTTCTTATTAGTTTTTGTGCCTTCAAATTACTAATAAGATGTAGCTTCGTGTTGCCCTTTTCTCCGTACACCATTAAGGGTTTTCCTTTTTCTCGTATAATGCGAATTGCATTTTTGTAACAAACGATCTCTGCTTTCACTTCTTTCAACCAGTCCATACCGATTATCACATCAAAACTCCCTAACTCTACTAGTATCAAATCAATCTTAAATGTTTCGCTAACCAGTTTAATTTCTCGATTCCGACATATATTATCTGCTGAAATTAATTTACCATTTGCTAATTCGAGTAAAAATTTACTATCCAAAGGCGTCAATGGACAACTTAATTTAGCACAAAAATCTCTACTCATATAGCTTCTATCCGCACCCGAATCAAATAAAACGTAAGCAGATTTATTGTCAATAAGAAACGTACCCGTAACAAGCTCCGGGTCTTCCTGTGCCTCTGCCGCATTAATATTGAAAACTCTTCCGCGGCCTTGTCCATTCGTGTTCTCCTGGTTCGGGCAATTTCTAATAATGTGGCCCGGTTTTCCACATTTATAACAAACTACATTGGCATAACTTGCTCCGACACTACTTGCTCCGCCATTACTCGTTCCGACACCATTTGTTCCTTTCGTTCTGTTAACCCCTGGTCCGTAGACATCACACTTCGCCGCGCTATGACCATTTCTTTTACACTTGTTGCAAAATTTGGTGCAGAACCCCGAGTGATACTTTTCACACCTTTGGCATAGCTGCTTCTGATTGTTGTTGTTGTTGCGGTTATTATTGTTGTTGGGATGATTGTTGTAGCTGCTGTTGTTGTTGTTGTTGTTGTTGTTGTTGGGCCGTTTGTTGTAGTTGCGATTGATGTTGCGATTGTTGGGATAATTGTTGCGATTATTGTTGTAATTACTGTTGTTGTTGTATTGGTGATTCTTATCACCGTTTTCCTCCCACTTTCTTTTGACTTGCTTCACATTGGCCTCTTCAGCAGTCTGTTCTTTAATTCTTTCTTCAATCTGGTTCACTAGTTTATGAGCCATTCTACATGCCTGTTGTATGGAGGCGGGCTCGTGTGAACTTATATCTTCTTGGATTCTTTCCGGTAATCCTTTCACAAACGCGTCGATCTTCTCTTCCTCATCTTCGAATGCTCCCGGACACAATAGGCACAATTCTGTGAATCGTCTTTCGTACGTGGTAATATCAAATCCTTGGGTTCGTAACCCTCTAAGTTCTGTCTTGAGCTTATTGACCTCGGTTCTGGGACGGTACTTCTCGTTCATCAAGTGCTTGAATGCTGACCACGGTAGTGCGTACGCATCGTCTTGTCCCACTTGCTCTAGATAGGTATTCCACCATGTTAACGCAGAACCTGTGAAGGTATGCGTAGCGTACTTCACTTTGTCCTCTTCAGTACACTTACTTATGGCAAACACCGATTCAACCTTCTCGGTCCACCGTTTCAATCCGATCGGTCCTTCGGTTCCATCAAATTCCAAAGGTTTGCAGGCAGTGAATTCTTTGTAGGTGCATCCTACACGATTTCCTGTACTGCTAGATCCAAGGTTATTGTTGGTATGTAGCGCAGCCTGTACTGCGGCTATGTTTGAAGCTAGAAAAGTACGGAATTCCTCTTCATTCATATTCACGGTGTGTCGAGTAGTCGGTGCCATTTCCTTCAAAATAGTTAAATGGAACAAGTTAATCATACAGAATATTAAGAGTAGTTAATAGTATTTCGTAGCATAATATGAACTCATTTATAAAAGTTTTTTCTTCATATTAGCGTTTTATAAGTTTAAATTCGGGTAGTACCTACCCGTTAAGTTCATACTTAGTAGCTAATATACAATTCAACTACTACAATTCTATATGAAAAACTGATTATAATAATATTTCGCGTTCAAACTTTTATACAATATTTTACAAACTTACAATACCGCTTATTTTACATAAAGCATGAAATATAGCACACAATAACTTTGATACAAGATAGTTGTGAAGACAATTCTAGCTAGTACACAAGTCGTTCAGCAAAGGCAATAAAGACACGTAATTCATACGTCCAGAAACAAGTCATGCATTCTGGTTTTACTAGGACTACTTCCCATCCTTGGTCTTGTGCAACATAACCGTTATGGCCGTTGATAAGACAGCGTGTTGTAACGTCATCAAAGGGACGAGGGTTACGTAATGTCCAACAGTCCCGTAACAATCTAAAAACCTCATTTCTTACCCCAATTACCGACTCCGTCACTTGTGGGAACGTTTTGTTTAATAGTTGTAGCCCGATGTTCTTGTTCTCACTTTGGTGAGAAGCGAACATTACTAATCCGTAAGCATAACATGCTTCTTTATGTTGCATGTTAGCCGCTTTTTCTAAATCACGAAGTCCAATATTCGGATATATTGAGTCAAAATAATTTCTTAACCCATTGCGTAAAATAGCATTTGGGTTCCCCGCAATATATGCGTCAAAGTAAACACATCGTAATTTATGGGTTTCCCAATGTGATATCCCCCATCTTTCAAACGAAAGTCTCTTATAAACCAAGACATTCTTGGAACGTTCTTCAAATGTCTTACAAACTGATCTCGCCTTAAATAGTTGTGCCGAAGAATTCTGGCTGACTCTAGACAAGATTTCATCAATCATGTCTCCGGGTAGGTCTCTTAAAATATTGGGTTGTCTATCCATTTTGTGTTTTTAAACTGTAAAATAGACAAGAGTTAGATTCATAAAAAAATACTTATTAATACAAGCAATTTTTACATATATCATAAAGCATAAGAACACTATATTACATATATTACACCACGCGAATACAACTATCTTATTCCGACTCGCTCGTTTCTTCTTCTTCGGTTTTGGTTCGTTTTGCCAAGTTTCTAGGGATATATGATGTTCCCCTAATACGAGCCGTCGTTGTCCACATTGGTTTAGAAAAACCTGGTGGTTTAGAGGTTCCCGGGTCATTGTTACAACTTAAGGACTTCGGGGGTTGACGATACATATAAAGTTCATCGGGGTTGGAATTAGATTTCTCTATTTTTATGCCCTTTCCCTTATTATTTTCTTTTGCCTTTTTAAATTCAGTTGGGGTAATTTCTATAACATCATCGGAATTCTCGTCGGAATCCGATTCATCGGAGAATTGGTAATCCTCCCAATATTTTGCTTCCTTGGCGGAAACACCATTGACCATAATTAACTTTGGTCGGTTGGTTGAGGATTTTCTTTTACTTAACCGTTTTATTATTTCCCCCACCGGTTCTATTTCTTCATCCGGTTCCGATTCTTCTTCCGGTTCCGATTCTTCTTCCGGTTCCGACTCTTCTTCCGGTTCCTCTTCGGGAACTTGTGAATCAGTCCACAAATCATTCCAATTTACATTTGACTCTTCATTATTATTAGGTGAGTCAATGGGACTTGTTCTAGAGGTAGACATCTATCACATAATATCAAACACGTTAAGAGATTAATATATCACATAATATTCATATGTTAAAAATATATAGTTTCCAACAAAAATGTTAAGCAATCATTTTTAAAGAAAACACGGTCGAAGTCCAGACTCACTAATGCATCCTAACAAACTCAATAAGACACACTAATGCAAATTTTCTGGTTCTCTAAGACCAACGCTCGGATACCAACTGAAATGTCCCGTTCTTATTGATTAAAAACGTTCCAAATTAATTGATTTCGTTGCGAGGTTTTGATCTCTATATGAGACATTTTTCAAAGACTGCATTCATTTTTAAAACAAACCATAACCTTTATTTCATAGATAAAGGTTTTAAAAAGCTTTACGTAGATTATCAAATAATGATAATCTAAAATATCCTGTTTACACACGACTATTACATAATGATTTACAATACAAATATGTTACAACAAAATAAGTTTCTTGAATGCAGTTTTTACACAATATCATACAAGCATGGACTCCAAATCTCGTCCTTATTTAAGTATGCGACAGCGGAAGCTCTTAATAATCACCTGAGAATAAACATGCTTAAAACGTCAACAAAAATGTTGGTGAGTTATAGGTTTAACCTATATATATCAAATCATAATAATAGACCACAAGATTTCATATTTCAATACACATCCCATACATAGAGATAAAAATCATTCATATGGTGAACACCTGGTAACCGACATTAACAAGATGCATATATAAGAATATCCCCATCATTCCAGGACACCCTTCGGATATGATATAAATTTCGAAGTACTAAAGCATCCGGTACTTTGGATGGGGTTTGTTAAGCCCAATAGATCTATCTTTAGGATTCGCGTCAATTAGGGTGTCTGTTCCCTAATTCTTAGATTACCAGACTTAATAAAAAGGGGCATATTCGATTTCGATAATTCAACCATAGAATGTAGTTTCACGTACTTGTGTCTATTTTGTAAATCATTTATAAAACCTGCATGTATTCTCATCCCAAAAATATTAGATTTTAAAAGTGGGACTATAACTCACTTTCACAGATTTTTACTTCGTCGGGAAGTAAGACTTGGCCACTGGTTGATTCACGAACCTATAACAATATATACATATATATCAAAGTATGTTCAAAATATATTTACAACACTTTTAATATATTTTGATGTTTTAAGTTTATTAAGTCAGCTGTCCTCGTTAGTAACCTATAACTAGTTGTCCACAGTTAG
This sequence comes from Rutidosis leptorrhynchoides, assembly GCF_046630445.1. Taxonomy (NCBI): domain Eukaryota; kingdom Viridiplantae; phylum Streptophyta; class Magnoliopsida; order Asterales; family Asteraceae; genus Rutidosis; species Rutidosis leptorrhynchoides. The sequence continues at coordinate 660,764,324 of NC_092334.1, forward strand.
ATGTACAGAAATAAATCGATAAATATTATCTTGAATCAATCCACGACCCAGTGTATACGTATCTCAGTATTGATCACAACTCAAACTATATATATTTTGGAATCAACCTCAACCCTGTATAGCTAACTCCAACATTCACATATAGAGTGTCTATGGTTGTTCCGAAATATATATAGATGTGTCGACATGATAGGTCGAAACATTGTATACGTGTCTATGGTATCTCAAGATTACATAATATACAATACAAGTTGATTAAGTTATGGTTGGAATAGATTTGTTACCAATTTTCACGTAGCTAAAATGAGAAAAATTATCCAATCTTGTTTTACCCATAACTTCTTCATTTTAAATCCGTTTTGAGTGAATCAAATTGCTATGGTTTCATATTGAACTCTATTTTATGAATCTAAACAGAAAAAGTATAGGTTTATAGTCGGAAAAATAAGTTACAAGTCGTTTTTGTAAAGGTAGTCATTTCAGTCGAAAGAACGACGTCTAGATGACCATTTTAGAAAACATACTTCCACTTTGAGTTTAACCATAATTTTTGGATATAGTTTCATGTTCATAATAAAAATCATTTTCTCAGAATAACAACTTTTAAATCAAAGTTTATCATAGTTTTTAATTAACTAACCCAAAACAGCCCGCGGTGTTACTACGACGGCGTAAATCCGGTTTTACGGTGTTTTTCGTGTTTCCAGGTTTTAAATCATTAAGTTAGCATATCATATAGATATAGAACATGTGTTTAGTTGATTTTAAAAGTCAAGTTAGAAGGATTAACTTTTGTTTGCGAACAAGTTTAGAATTAACTAAACTATGTTCTAGTGATTACAAGTTTAAACCTTCGAATAAGATAGCTTTATATGTATGAATCGAATGATGTTATGAACATCATTACTACCTTAATTTCCTTGGATAAACCTACTGGAAAAGAGAAAAATGGATCTAGCTTCAATGGATCCTTGGATGGCTCGAAGTTCTTGAAGCAGAATCATGACACGAAAACAAGTTCAAGTAAGATCATCACTTGAAATAAGATTGTTATAGTTATAGAAATTGAACCAAAGTTTGAATATGATTATTACCTTGTATTAGAATGATAACCTACTGTAAGAAACAAAGATTTCTTGAGGTTGGATGATCACCTTACAAGATTGGAAGTGAGCTAGCAAACTTGAAAGTATTCTTGATTTTATGAAACTAGAACTTTTGGAATTTATGAAGAACACTTAGAACTTGAAGATAGAACTTGAGAGAGATCAATTAGATGAAGAAAATTGAAGAATGAAAGTGTTTGTAGGTGTTTTTGGTCGTTGGTGTATGGATTAGATATAAAGGATATGTAATTTTGTTTTCATGTAAATAAGTCATGAATGATTACTCATATTTTTGTAATTTTATGAGATATTTCATGCTAGTTGCCAAATGATGGTTCCCACATGTGTTAGGTGACTCACATGGGCTGCTAAGAGCTGATCATTGAAGTGTATATACCAATAGTACATACATCTAAAAGCTGTGTATTGTACGAGTACGAATACGGGTGCATACGAGTAGAATTGTTGATGAAACTGAACGAGGATGTAATTGTAAGCATTTTTGTTAAGTAGAAGTATTTTGATAAGTGTATTGAAGTCTTTCAAAAGTGTATAAATACATATTAAAACACTACATGTATATACATTTTAACTGAGTCGTTAAGTCATCGTTAGTCGTTACATGAAAGTGTTGTTTTGAAACCTTTAGGTTAACGATCTTGTTAAATGTTGTTAACCCAATATTTATAATATCAAATGAGATTTTAAATTATTATATTATCATGATATTATCATGTATGAATATCTCTTAATATGATATATATACATTAAATGTCTTTACAACGATAATCGTTACATATATGTCTCGTTTAAAAATCATTAAGTTAGTAGTCTTGTTTTTACATATGTAGTTCATTGTTAATATACTTTATGATATGTTTTCTTATCATATTATCATGTTAACTATATATATATATCCATATATATGTCATCATATAGTTTTTACAAGTTTTAACGTTCGTGAATCACCGATCAACTTGGGTGGTCAATTGTCTATATGAAACATATTTCAATTAATCAAGTCTTAACAAGTTTGATTGCTTAACATGTTGGAAACATTTAATCATGTAAATATCAATCTCAATTAATATATATAAACATGGAAAAGTTCGGGTCACTACATAATATAGTCGGACTAATTGGTTTTCCATGGCTACATAGGCGTAACCTCGAGCATTCAGTATTTTTTCTTCTAAACATATGAACGGTCCGTCTCTGCATAAAGTAACAAATTCGGTGTTTGAATAGGTTTGATTATTTGAACATTTACCTTCGTGTGACCATTTTCCGCATTTGTGACATTTTTCAAGGTGTCGTGCTCTTCTTTTCGCTGCGGATTTTGATTTTCCTTTACCAAATTGTAATTTATTATTTTCGCATCTGGATTCTTTTCTTACTCCGTCCAATTTTTCTCTGATTACTGATACCAGTTCACTCGGTAGTGTGTCATTATTACATTTAGTAATCAAAGCGTGTAGCATTAGACCATGGTTTAGTTCACAGGAAGTCTTCATTTCGTAAAAACCTAAAAAAAATAAAAATTCAGAATGGGGGGAGAAGACTAGTTCTTTAGGGTCTGCCAGGGAAAGACCATTCGGTTTCCATTTTCGAGAACTACACGAAAATAGAAAATCTAACTCTAACAGAAATACATATTATCCTTTAAAGACTTGATTCTCCCCACACTTAGTTAGCTGTGGTATCGAAATTGTGATTAACTTCGTTGTCAATTTCCATCGGACTATCTATGTAATGTTTAACTCTGTGACCATTAACCTTAAATTCAATCCCATTTGAATTTATTAATTCTACTGTTCCGTATGGGAAAACTCTTTTGACTATGAATGGTCCAGACCATCTTGATTTCAATTTTCCAGGAAATAGCTTGAATCGTGAATTAAAAAGAAGAACTCTATCTCCTTCTTTAAATTCTTTTGAACTTCTGATTCTTTTATCATGCCATTTCTTCGTTCTTTCCTTATAGATTAACGAATTTTCGTATGCTTCTTGTCTTAATTCTTCTAATTCGTTTAGTTGACTTAACCGTAGATGTCCGGCTTCATGTAAATCAAGATTACATGTCTTCAAAGCCCAAAATGCTTTGTGTTCAATTTCTACTGGAAGATGACATGCTTTTCCGTAAACGAGTTTGAAAGGTGTGGTTCCAATTGGAGTTTTGTAGGCTGTTCAAAAAGCCCAGAGTGCATCCTCCAATTTAATGGACCATTCCTTCGGATTTGATCCTACAGTTTTCTCTAGAATACGTTTTAAAGCTCGGTTGGTATTTTCAACTTGTCCACTTGTTTGTGGATGATATGCGGTGGAGATTTTATGAGTTACTCCATATCTTTTAAGAACTTTCTCAAGTTGATTATTACAAAAATGAGTACCCCGATCACTTATTAAAGCTTTCGGTGTTCCAAACCTTGCAAAAAGACGTTTTAAAAAGTTGACTACAACCCGTGCATCGTTAGTTGGGAGAGCTTGTGCTTCCGCCCATTTAGATACATAATCAATGGCAACGAGAATGTAGAGATTATTTTGAGATTTTGGAAATGGACCCATAAAGTCAATACCCCAAATGTCAAATACTTCACATACTTGAATGACATTTTGTGGCATTTCATCACGTTGACTTATTTTTCTGGCCCTTTGACAAGCATCACAGGATTTGCAAAGAAGGTGTGCGTCTTTGTAAATTGTAGGCCAATAGAATCCAGCATCATAAACTTTTCTTGCTGTTAGTTGAGGCCCATAATGCCCTCCTGTTGGTCCTGTGTGACAATGGTTTAAAATTTTACTAGCTTCATCTCCGAATACACATCGGCGTATTATTCCATCTGGACAACTTTTAAACAAATGTGGATCTTCCCAGAAATAGTTTTTTATATCACTGAAGAATTTCTTTCATTTTTGGTACGACAATCCTTTTTCAAGGAATCTACATACTAAGTAGTTTGCATAGTCTGCAAACCATGGAATTTCATTATAATTTATCTTCAATAGATATTCATCAGGAAAGTTGTCTTGTATGGCCGATTCATTTAGAACTTCTAATTCGGGATTTTCAAGACGAGAAAGATGATCAGCGGCGAGATTTTCTGCTCCTCTTTTATCTCGGATTTCAATATCAAACTCTTGTAAGAGTAAGATCCAACGGATTAATCTTGGTTTAGCATCTTGTTTCGAAAATAGGTATCTAAGAGAAGAATGGTCGGTATAGACCACCGTTTTAGCTAGAACGAGATATGAACGAAATTTGTCAAAAGCAAAGACAATAGCAAGGAGTTCTTTTTTAGTAGTTGTGTAATTTGTTTGTGCTCCTTGTAACGTCTTACTAGCATAATATATAGGTTGAAATCGTTTTTCAATCCTTTGTCCTAAAACGGCTCCCATTGCAAATTCACTTGCATCGCACATAAGTTCAAATGGTAGATTCCAATTTGGAGTTATCATGATCGGCGCATTAGTGAGTTTTTCTTTAAGAATATTAAAAGATTTGATACATTCCTCTGAAAAGATGAATGGAGCATCCTTTTCTAGGAGTTTATTCATAGGAGTGGCAATTTTAGAAAAATCTTTTATGAAACGTCGGTAAAAACCGGCATGCCCTAGAAAACTCCTAACTCCTCTAACATTGGTGGGATGTGGAAGTTTAGCAATTACATCTACTTTAGCTCTATCCACTTCAATTCCTTCCTTTGAGATTTTATGACCAAGAACGATGCCTTCTTTAACCATGAAATGGCATTTCTCCCAATTAAGTAATAGATTTGATTGTTCGCATCTAATAAGCATTCGTTCAAGATTAACTAGACATGTTTCAAATGTATCACCGAAGACTGAAAAGTCATCCATGAAAACTTCCATGCATTCTTCTATCATGTCGTGAAAAATCGCCATCATGCACATTTGAAAGGTTGCAGGGGCGTTGCAAAGTCCAAATGGCATACGTTTGTAAGCAAAAGTACCATAAGGGCACGTGAAAGTGGTTTTCTCTTGGTCCTCGAGTGCTATTGGAATTTGAAAATATCCGAAAAAACCATCTAGAAAACAATAGTAACTGTTTCCGGCTAACCTTTTCAACATTTGATCAATGAAAGGTAAGGGAAAGTGATCTTTTCTGGTGGCGTCATTTAATTTTCTATAATCAATACATACACGCCATCCTGTTACAGTCCTAGTAGGAATAAGCTCATTTTTCTCATTTGTGATGACAGTCATGCCACCCTTCTTAGGTACGCATTGAACTGGCCTTACCCATGGACTATCCGAAATTGGATAAATTAAACCTGCATCAAGCAGTTTAATAATTTCTTTCATAACTACATCTTTCATATTAGGATTTAGTCTTCGTTGGCGTTGCACATACGTTTTATGACCTTCTTCCATAAGGATTTTATGTGTGCAATGCGAAGGACTTATTCCTTTTATATCATGAATCTTCCATGTAATGGCTGGTTTATGAGCTTTCAACACAGAAATGAGTTGTGATTTCTCATTTTCAGTAAGAGAAGACGATATTATTACAGGTAATTCAGATTCACCATGTAAATAAGCGTATTCCAAATGATTTGGAAGTGGCTTTACCTCTAATGTCGGAGGTTCTTCTATCGATGATTTGTATCGATATCTGTCTTCTTCTTTTAGCATTTGAATTTCTTCTGTTGTTGGTTCATATCCATTAGCTATTAGTGTAGCTAACATTTCAATTTCATCAATTGGTTCAGTTCCTTCTCCTAAAGAACATTCTCCTGTTCCTTGTAATTCTGTAAATTCTTCTAACAATTCTGCATGTGAATCTATAGTTTGAATATAATAACATGTATCATCTGCAGATTGCGGTTGTTGCATTGCTCTATCAACTGAAAAGGTAACATTCTCATCCTCTATACTTAGGGTCAGTTTCTTACCGAACACGTCTATCATTGCTTTAGCCGTGTTTAAGAATGGTCTTCCTAATATGAGAGGAACTTGAGAATCTTCTTCCATGTCCAGAACAACAAAATCTACTGGAAATACTAAAGTACCAACTTTAACTAGCATGTTCTCCATTATCCCTCTAGGATATTTTATTGATCTATCGGCTAGTTGTATACTTATTCTTGTTGGTTTCAATTCTCCAAGGTCTAGTTTAGCGCATAGTGAATACGGCATTAGATTTATACTAGCACCTAAGTCTGCCAATGCTTCTATTGAACTAAGACTACCCAGAAAACATGGAATTGTGAAACTTCCTGGATCGGATAGTTTTTCTGGTATCTTATTCAACAGCACTGCTGAACAATTAGCATTCATAGTAACAGCTGAGAGTTCTTCCATTTTCTTTCTATTTGTGATCAGATCTTTCAAGAATTTAGCATATCTAGGCATTCCTGAAATCACATCAATGAAAGGAAGATTGACATTTATTTGTTTAAACATATCCAAGAATTTGGATTGCTCGGCTTCAAGTTTCTCTTTTCTCATTTTACTCGGGTAAGGAAGTGGTGGTTGGTATGGTTTAACATAAGGTTTTGCCTTAACTGTGTTATCTTCATTAACCTTTTCAACTACCGGTTCTTTTTCCTTATCTTGTTCAGGTTGTGGTTCTTGTGGAGTAGGAATAGCTTCATCAGAAGTTACAGGTATTTCAGGTGGTTTAAGTGTAATACCACTTCTTGTGGTAATGGCTTTAGCTGTTTCATTCCGGGGGTTAGCATTTGTATCACTAGGTAAACTTTCCTGCTTTCTTTCACCTATTAACCTTGCTAGGTTACTTACTTCTTGTTCCAAATTTTGAATAGAAGCTTGTTGATTTCTAAATGCTTGAGCATTTTGTTCATTGGTTTGTTTCTGAGATGTGAAAAACTGTGTTTGAGATTCAACTAGCTTCGTCATCATATCTTCTAAATTCGGCTTTTTATCATCGGTTTGTGGTGGTTTGTTTTGAAAATTAGGTCTTTCCTGATTGTAAGTATTATTGGATATTTGTTGATTGCTAGGACCTTGTTGGTTGTTGTATGGAACATTTTAGTTATAATTCTGGTTTTGATTGTAGATTGGTCTTGGCGGTTGATAATTATTCTGATAATTATTTCCAGGCCTTTGGTTTAGATATGAAATATTCTCTCTTTGTTCCATTGTTAGCTCAATACTAAGACAATCTTTTGTCAAATGTGGTCCTCCACACTGCTCACAACTAATTCAGTATTGAGTGATGAAAGGACCAGTTCATATACATTATAAACGATTCACAATAGTTGATTACATCGCGAGGTATTTGACCTCTATATGATACATTTTACAAACATTGCATTCGTTTTTAAAAGACAAACTTTCTTTACATCAAAAATTGACGGCATGCATACCATTTCATATTACATCCAACTATAATTGACTTAATATTAATCTTGATGAACTCAACGACTCGAATGCAACGTCTTTCAAAGTATGTCTTGAATGACTCCAAGTAATATCCTTAAAATGAGCTAATGCACAGCGAAAGATTTCTTTAATACCTAAGAATAAACATGCTTTAAAGTGTCAACCAAAAGGTTGGTGAGTTCATTAGTTTATCATAATCCATCATTTCCGTAATAGTAATAGACCACAAGATTTCAGTTTCTATAAATATCCGTACACTCGCAAGTGTATAAAAGTATTCTATAAGTTGTAGGCACCCGGTAACAAGCCTTAACGTTCATGTTTTACCCTCTGAAGTACACCAGATCAAGTGAGTTTAAAATAACCTCGAAGTACTAAAGCATCCCATAGTCAGGATGGGGTTTGTCAGACCCAATAGATCTATCTTTAGGATTCGCGCCTACCGTACATAGACAAGTAGTTTAATGTTACCAAGCTAAGGGTATATTTCTGGTTTAAACCCACATAGAATTAGTTTTAGTACTTGTGCCTATTTCGTAAAACATTTATAAATCAGCGCATGTATTCTCAGCCCAAAAATATATATAAAAAGGGAGCAAATGAAATTCACAATACTGTATTTCGTAGCAATTATGTATATGACGGCACTGAACAAGTGCAGGGTTTGTCTCGGATTCACGAACCTATATTAAGTATATATATTTATATGTTGGTCAATATCTGTCTAACAATTTAGGTCAAGTCGTAGTGTATCACAATCCTAATGCTCGAGACCGACATGCAAAAGTCAACAAAAGTCAACTTGACCCAGAATGACTTCCAAAATCTATACATGTTTATTATATAACTTATATATAGTAGTTTTATATATTTAAATATATTTATCAGATCTTATTATACTAAATAATACAAGTCATTTATTAATAAATAAAAATTTATATTAAAATTCATATATGATAAAAATATACTTTTATATATCTCAAGTAATAAAATTTATAAAATTCACTTAATATCATAAAAATATAGTGGTATGTATTATTAATGTAATTACATTACGTGTGGTAAAAATATCTTTGTACGCATATTTATTTGATAAAATAATATTGATAATAATGATAATGATAAAAATAATAAAATGATAGTTTCAATAAAAATATTAATTTTTAGTAATAAAGATAATTTTAGCAATAACATCAACTGATAACAGTTATAATAATCGTTTTAATAATAATATTAAAATTAATGATAATTCAGTTGACCATATCTTTTAATCCGTTCATCGAAACCACACGATTTCTAAATGAAAAGTTATTAATTTTTTCTTCAGCTTTTCAACGACATGCATATCATATAACTTATCTCAGTAGCATATGTATCAAATTCGTGATTTATCATAAACTATTTAATGACGAAACTAAGCATACAAACATGCATAATCATATATACTCGAGCACTAGTCAGGGATACACTATTAATATATAAAAGATAAGATATGAATGCTCACGTATCAATATTGTGATTCAATATTGCAGGAAAGTACGTAGACGCAACGAAAATGATAAATGTTAGGTTGACCTCACGAGCAATACCCTCGATCAATACCCATAACCTTCATAGCTATAACCCATAATTTCCTTAGCTCTATCCCATTTGAAAACTTATTTTGAAATCGTCTGAATATAACTCCGTCGTAGTATTTTATGTATACTAATAATATCTTGAAATAATACTAAGTAAATATATATATATATATATATATATATATATATATATATATATATATATATATATATATATATGTGTGTAATTCGATTGAGAGAGTTTAGAGAAATATATTTTCAAGTTTCTATGAAATAATGAAACCTATTGAATTCTATTTATAATAGATTTTTGAATTATTAAAGTGAATTATTAAAGTATGAATTATTAAAGTGAATTATTAAATTATGAATTATTAAAGTGAATTATTAAAGTATGAATAATTAAAGTGAATTATTAAAGTATAAATTATTAAAGTGAATTATTAAAGTATGAATTATTAAAGTGAATTATTAAAGTATGAATTATTAAAGTAAATTATTAAAGTATGAATTATTAAAGTTAAAGTAAAGTAAAAGTAAAGTAAAGGTAAAGTTAAAGTATAGTAAAAGTATAAAACTATGTACGTATAATACGCGTATAAAAAAATATATATAATATTAATTTAAATCGTTTTATATATTTAATAAAATAAAATATAAATATCGTTATCTTTATCATACTGGTTAAGTATTGAGTTGTCAAAAAGAATAGATTTCTTAAATCACAGTGGACCTCATAACATAGGCCCGTAATCATATCATAATGTATCTGATAATTCAATTTTTTGATATTATCTCTTAATTCTGTCGATAAATATATCGAAACAAATATGTTCATGTAAAGTATCATATATCTAATACTTTGTTAATGTTTTCAGTTAATATTATATATTATATATACATATCTATATACACATAATTGTTCGTGAATCGTCGAACACGGTCAAAGGGTAATTGATTACATGAATGTAGTTCCAAACTTTTTGAGTTTCAACATTACAAATTCTGCTTATCGTGTCGGAAACATATAAAGGTTAAGTTTAAATTTGGTCGGAAATTTCCGGGTCATCACAGTACCTACCCGTTAAAGAAATTTCGTCCCGAAATTTGATCGAGGTCGTCATGGCTAACTATAAAAATGTTTTCATGACGAATATGAGTTGATAAATAGAGTTTTATCATCATTGAGTAATATAGATAAAACAATTTGATTACGCGAAGAGTATAAGTGAAGCTATCGCAAGAGAGTGAAATGAGTAAACGTATATTCGTTTTAACCGATGACGTAGTTATGATTGATTTCCGGAATTCATGGGATTTAAAGAAAATCTTTGCAATAAGATTTGGTTCTTCGGCGATTAAGGAAATCAGGATCTTCTTTGATTAAATGCGATAATCTGTCTCGATTTCTCTGTCTGATATTTTACTATAATTCCACCCCCTTCGTTTCTTTATTTCCACAGCTCACACCTTCTAGTCTTTCTCCCCAATTCATACTTTAAAGCATTCGTTAATATGCTTCATCCAGTATTGATTCTTGATATACTCTTAACTTTCATATCTGTCATTCTTCTTTTTCATCTACCACCGGAGGAAGTTATTTTCTTCTACCATTACCTTGGGGTTATTGTGTTTTTTATTCTCCCGTGTCTTTATATTGCTATACGCATTGATATACACGGTTTGTAATTTCGGGATTGTTATCGGGCTTTATATTCTCCATTATATTTCGGAGCTTCATGCTTTCATTTTCTCTTCTCGACCTTAAGTCAAGCGTTAATGGTCCAGAATTCATAGATATGAATTTATGGATGAACATAGTTAATGTTCCAAGAAGAAAATCGTAATGGCATGATCTTGATTTGGCAAATTACCAGAATATCCGAAAATATAGAGCTATCAAGATGATATGTTCTTAATATGTTTGGAAATTGGGTAGAATGTAAGAGTCGTGTAAACAGTACATGATGACGGTATGTTCTGTGAATCATCACGTTCCATTAGAAACTCAGCATAACTTACTGTAATATAATCACGTTGATCAAGTATCATTATATTATACTAACTCATGCTTCAATTCCCAACACTACTTCAAAAACATTCCTATTTTAAATTCAAATTTTTTTTTATAATTTAGAAACTAACAAAGTTTCTTTTTATGTTGTAACGCAGATATTGTGAAGAGATAAAAGATTTCGGGTAAGAATAGTTGTGAAAATATCTTCAGGAATATCGAAGATATTATAATAAAAGATACGATAATATGGATGATGAAGAAGATTTGTCTGTGAAGGTTTAGAATAAGAAGTAAGTTGTTTGCTAACGATTTCAGTAGACACTGAATCATTTGGATCCTTTGAAGGCAGGTTTAGTCTTTGTGATTTGTCCACAGCCTCCTTCATGGTCTGCTCAATCCGTTTTCCAGTTTCAAACCTTCTCTTTTTCTCAGCTTTACCACCATACTATTCTTTATCATCAAACTTTTGACTGTTAAAGTCGTTTACAGTTTTTGCTACTTCATCAGCATTTTTCCAATTTCGAAGAACTGGTTCATAGTTTGGGATGTTTTTCAAAAAATTCACATTCGAAGTATGTAAGTCTAGGAGATAGACGTTATATGTATAACTTTTGACGTAAAATTATCGCGAAATTCAAAATACTGATTGCTAATTCCCAGTAGTTGGTGTGACAATTATTGTTACAGGATGTAGGTGTAGTGACCCGAACTATTCCATGTTTATATATATTAATTGAGATTGATATTTACATGATTAAATGTTTCCAACATGTTAAGAAATCAAACTTGTTAAGACTTGATTAATTGAAATATGTTTCATATAGACAATTGACCACCCAAGTTGACCGGTGATTCACGAACGTTAAAACTTGTAAAAACTATATGATGACATATATATGGATATATATATATATATAGTTAACATGATACTATGATAAGTAAACATATCATTAAGTATATTAACAATGAACTACATATGTAAAAACAAGACTACTAACTTAATGATTTTTAAACGAGACATATATGTAACGATTATCGTTGTAAAGACATTTAATGTATATATATCATATTAAGAGATATTCATACATGATAATATCATGATAATATAATAATTTAAAATCTCATTTGATATTATAAACATTGGGTTAACAACATTTAATAAGATCGTTAATCTAAAGGTTTCAAAACAACACTTACATGTAACGACTAACGATGACTTAACGACTCAGTTAAAATGTATATACATGTAGTGTTTTAATATGTATTTATACACTTTTGAAAGACTTCAATACACTTATCAAAATACTTCTACTTAACAAAAATTCTTACAATTACATCCTCGTTCAGTTTCATCAACAATTCTACTCGTATGCACCCGTATTCGTACTCGTACAATACACAGCTTTTAGATGTATGTACTATTGGTATATACACTCCAATGATCAGCTCTTAGCAGCCCATGTGAGTCACCTAACACATGTGAGAACCATCATTTGGAAACTAGCATGAAATATCTCATAAAATTACAAAAATATGAGTAATCATTCATGACTTATTTACATGAAAACAAAATTACATATCCTTTATATCTAATCCATACACCAACGACCAAAAACACCTACAAACACTTTCATTCTTCAATTTTCTTCATCTAATTGATCTCTCTCAAGTTCTATCTTCAAGTTCTAAGTGTTCTTCATAAATTCCAAAAGTTCTAGTTTCATAAAATCAAGAATACTTTCAAGTTTGCTAGCTCACTTCCAATCTTGTAAGGTGATCATCCAACCTCAAGAAATCTTTGTTTCTTACAGTAGGTTATCATTCTAATACAAGGTAATAATCATATTCAAACTTTGGTTCAATTTCTATAACTATAACAATCTTATTTCAAGTGATGATCTTACTTGAACTTGTTTTCGTGTCATGATTCTGCTTCAAGAACTTCGAGCCATCCAAGGATCCATTGAAGCTAGATCCATTTTTCTCTTTTCCAGTAGGTTTATCCAAGGAACTTAAGGTAGTAATGATGTTCATAACATCATTCTATTCATACATATAAAGCTATCTTATTCGAAGGTTTAAACTTGTAATCACTAGAACATAGTTTAGTTAATTCTAAACTTGTTCGCAAACAAAAGTTAATCCTTCTAACTTGACTTTTAAAATCAACTAAACACATGTTCTATATCTATATGATATGCTAACTTAATGATTTAAAATCTGGAAACACGAAAAACACCGTAAAACCGGATTTACGCCGTCGTAGTAACACCGCGGGCTGTTTTGGGTTAGTTAATTAAAAACTATGATAAACTTTGATTTAAAAGTTGTTATTCAGAGAAAATGATTTTTATTATAAACATGAAACTATATCCAAAAATTATGGTTAAACTCAAAGTGGAAGTATGTTTTCTAAAATGGTCATCTAGACGTCGTTCTTTCGACTGAAATGACTACCTTTACAAAAACGACTTGTAACTTATTTTTCCGACTATAAACCTATACTTTTCTGTTTGGATTCATAAAATAGAGTTCAATATGAAACCATAGCAATTTGATTCACTCAAAACGGATTTAAAATGAAGAAGTTATGGGTAAAACAAGATTGGATAATTTTTCTCATTTTAGCTACGTGAAAATTGGTAACAAATCTATTCCAACCATAACTTAATCAACTTGTATTGTATATTATGTAATCTTGAGATACCATAGACATGTATACAATGTTTCGACCTATCATGTCGACACATCTATATATATTTCGGAACAACCATAGACACTCTATATGTGAATGTTGGAGTTAGCTATACAGGGTTGAGGTTGATTCCAAAATATATATAGTTTGAGTTGTGATCAATACTGAGATACGTATACACTGGGTCGTGGATTGATTCAAGATAATATTTATCGATTTATTTCTGTACATCTAACTGTGGACAACTAGTTGTAGGTTACTAACGAGGACAGCTGACTTAATAAACTTAAAACATCAAAATATATTAAAAGTGTTGTAAATATATTTTGAACATACTTTGATATATATGTATATATTGTTATAGGTTCGTGAATCAACCAGTGGCCAAGTCTTACTTTCCGACGAAGTAAAAATCTGTGAAAGTGAGTTATAGTCCCACTTTTAAAATCTAATATTTTTGGGATGAGAATACATGCAGGTTTTATAAATGATTTACAAAATAGACACAAGTACGTGAAACTACATTCTATGGTTGAATTATCGAAATCGAATATGCCCCTTTTTATTAAGTCTGGTAATCTAAGAATTAGGGAACAGACACCCTAATTGACGCGAATCCTAAAGATAGATCTATCGGGCCCAACAAGCCCCATCCAAAGTACCGGATGCTTTAGTACTTCGAAATTTATATCATATCCGAAGGGTGTCCCGGAATGATGGGGATATTCTTATATATGCATCTTGTTAATGTCGGTTACCAGGTGTTCACCATATGAATGATTTTTATCTCTATGTATGAGATGTGTATTGAAATATGAAATCTTGTGGTCTATTATTATGATTTGATATATATAGGTTAAACCTATAACTCACCAACATTTTTGTTGACGTTTTAAGCATGTTTATTCTCAGGTGATTATTAAGAGCTTCCGCTGTCGCATAGTTAAATAAGGACGAGATTTGGAGTCCATGCTTGTATGATATTGTGTAAAAACTGCATTCAAGAAACTTATTTTGCTGTAACATATTTGTATTGTAAACCATTATGTAATGGTCGTGTGTAAACAGGATATTTTAGATTATCATTATTTGATAATCTACGTAAAGCTTTTTAAAACCTTTATCTATGAAATAAAGGTTATGGTTTGTTTTAAAAATGAATGCAGTCTTTGAAAAACGTCTCATATAGAGGTCAAAACCTCGCAACGAAATCAATTAATATGGAACGTTTTTAATCAATAAGAACGGGACATTTCAGTAGGTGAGTACATGATGGGGTTTTAATGAATAAGTATAGTGGCTTTTCGGAGAGGCTTAAGTCGAAGGTTAATGAAGTTGTTGATAAGTTTACTGCTAATGTGGCGAGATATGAAAGGTTCCCCGGTAACAATGATGAAGGGGTAATTGTTATAATAAGGTTTATTCGTATAAACAAATGAAGGTGATTTGCTGGAGCTGTGACAAAACTGTCTATTTTGGAAAGAGATTGAAAAATTATATTTGGTAATAAATATCAAAGGATCTGACACGGATACGTGTTAAACTATAACTTTGGTTTCGAGAGCTTTTCAGATGCATGACAGTGGGTAATATGTGGTTGGATCATCATCTCGCATGTCTTTAGGAATTTTGAAGTGTTTGAACACATATTGTAATTGTTAATATACATATGATGTTCTAAGATTTTGAATGATACAAATATTTTTTGTGAGTTCCATGAATAGAAATGAGGTTCTAGGACAGTTTTGAAGTCAAAGTATAGTTTTGAAAGATGTAGGAATCTAAGAGTGATGATTTCGGTTATATCTTGAATCGAATTCTGAGATTTCAAAATCAAAATATGTAATTAGATTTTGAATGAGTATGGTTGTTTTGATTTCTATAAAAGGATGTATATTGTTGTGAAAGTAAGGAGTATAATGGATGATTTGCTGAATCAGATTCGAAGAATGTAACAAATTAATTGTGAATTTATATATCTCTCGGGTATTACCTACCCGTTAAAAAAAAATTTCACAATTAATATTTTGTACAAAAGAATTTTATTACAGTCTTTATGGAAATATATATGTGTATATTTCTTCAGATGTAATATTGATTTAATGAGTTAATATTAAATTAAACTCATTTGATTTATGGTTAAGGCTAGGATAGATAATTTCTAAACTTTAGAAATTACATAATCGCCGTAGAATGTTTCCCCAATGAAGTTATGAATCAATACTTCATCGTTGTGGTATTCCTTGGTATCTACATGGCGTATGACGTCGATGCTCGTGGGACAGATTGTGAAGTTGAGGTTTGCAATGCGGTTGTTATTGGTGGTGGTAATGGTACTGTTGATGTTGTTGATGGTGGTACTGGTTATGCTGCTGGTGCTGCTGCTGGTGTTTGTAACCTTTGCACCATATTCTCCAAAGCCACTACCCGAGCGCGAAGCTCGTTGACTTCTTCTATTACACCGGGGTGATTGTCGGTTCGGACGAGCGGATAAATAAGATCTATAATTTGGTGTAGTATACAATTATGACGAGATACTCTGGAAATGAGAGAGAAAATGGTGTTTCGGACAGGTTCGCCGGTAAGTGCTTCAGGTTCATTGCCAAGAGGGCAATATGGTGGATGAAAGGGATCGCCTTCTTCTTGTCTCCAATGGTTAAGTAGATTACGAACCCATCCCCAATTCATCCAGAATAGATGATGGCTAATTGGTTGATCCATTCCGGTCACACTGCTTTCGGAGCTCATGTGGAAATCCATAGCGGCATAGCTGTCAGAATCCGAGGAACTCGAACTGGTTGAGGGATCCATCTTGTATGATCAGGGAAAGAATTTTTTTGGTATGAAATAGATTGTAGAATTTAGATTTGGTATTCTTCAATACATAATTTACATATGTATATATAATACCAAAATCCCATAAATTACGGAGGAATCTTTGAAAGATGTCAGTCAAAGTTCACAGTAACAGATATGCTAAGATAAGAATTCGTCTATACACTATTATGCAATAAATGTAGGAAAACGCGTCTAGACTTAAGAATGATAAGCAGGTAATTTCCTAAGGATGGTAAGTAGATGATTTCCGACTAAAAATGATAAGCAAAACTTTTGACATGCAGACACGGTCGAAGTCTAGACTCACTAATGCATCTTAACAACTATCAGTTAGACACACTAATGCAAGACCTAGTTCGCTAAGACCACCACTCTGATACCAACTGAAAGGACCCGTTCATATACATTATGAACGATTCACAATAGTTGATTACATCGCGAGGTATTTGACCTCTATATGATACATTTTACAAACATTGCATTCGTTTTTAAAAGACAAACTTTCTTTACATCAAAAATTGACGGCATGTATACCATTTCATATTACATCCAACTATAATTGACTTAATATTAATCTTGATGAACTCAACGACTCGAATGCAACGTCTTTCAAAGTATGTCTTGAATGACTCCAAGTAATATCCTTAAAATGAGCTAATACACAGCGGAAGATTTCTTTAATACCTGAGAATAAACATGCTTTAAAGTGTCAACCAAAAGGTTGGTGAGTTCATTAGTTTATCATAATCCATCATTTCCGTAATAGTAATAGACCACAAGATTTCAGTTTCTATAAATATTCGTACACTCGCAAGTGTATAAAAGTATTCTATAAGTTGTAGGCACCCGATATTAAGCCTTAACGTTCATGTTTTACCCTCTGAAGTACACCAGATCAGGTGTGTTTAAAATAACCTCGAAGTACTAAAGCATCCCATAGTCAGGATGGGGTTTGTCAGACCCAATAGATCTATCTTTAGGATTCGCGCCTACCGTACATAGACAAGTAGTTTAATGTTACCAAGCTAAGGGTATATTTCTGGTTTAAACCCACATAGAATTAGTTTTAGTACTTGTGCCTATTTCGTAAAACATTTATAAATCAGCGCATGTATTCTCAGCCCAAAAATATATATAAAAAGGGAGCAAATGAAACTCACAATACTGTATTTCGTAGCAATTATGTATATGACGGCACTGAACAAGTGCAGGGTTTGTCTCGGATTCACGAACCTATATTAAGTATATATATTTATATGTTGGTCAATATCTGTCTAACAATTTAGGTCAAGTCGTAGTGTATCACAATCCTAATGCTCGAGACCGACATGCAAAAGTCAACAAAAGTCAACTTGACCCAGAATGACTTCCAAAATCTATACATGTTTATTATATAACTTATATATAGTAGTTTTATATATTTAAATATATTTATCAGATCTTATTATACTAAATAATACAAGTCATTTATTAATAAATAAAAATTTATATTAAAATTCATATATGATAAAAATATACTTTTATATATCTCAAGTAATAAAATTTATAAAATTCACTTAATATCATAAAAATATAGTGGTATGTATTATTAATGTAATTACATTACGTGTGGTAAAAATATCTTTGTACGCATATTTATTTGATAAAATAATATTGATAATAATGATAATGATAAAAATAATAAAATGATAGTTTCAATAAAAATATTAATTTTTAGTAATAAAGATAATTTTAGCAATAACATCAACTGATAACAGTTATAATAATCGTTTTAATAATAATATTAAAATTAATGATAATTCAGTTGACCATATCTTTTAATCCGTTCATCGAAACCACACGATTTCTAAATGAAAAGTTTAATTTTTTCTTCAGCTTTTCAACGACATGCATATCATATAACTTATCTCAGTAGCATATGTATCAAATTCGTGATTTATCATAAACTATTTAACGACGAAACTAAACATACAAACATGCATAATCATATATACTCGAGCACTAGTCAGGGATACACTATTAATATATAAAAGATAAGATATGAATGCTCACGTATCAATATTGTGATTCAATATTGCAGGAAAGTACGTAGACGCAACGAAAATGATAAACGTTAGGTTGACCTCACGAGCAATACCCTCGATCAATACCCATAACCTTCATAGCTATAACCCATAATTTTCTTAGCTCCATCCCATTTGAAAACTTATTTTGAAATCGTCTGAATATAACTCCGTCATAGTATTTTATGTATACTAATAATATCTTGAAATAATACTAAGTAAATATATATATATATATATATATATATATATATATATATATATATATATATATGTAATTCGATTGAGAGAGTTTAGAGAAATATATTTTCAAGTTTCTATGAAATAATGAAACCTATTGAATTCTATTTATAATAGATTTTTGAATTATTAAAGTGAATTATTAAAGTATGAATTATTAAAGTAAATTATTAAATTATGAATTATTAAAGTGAATTATTAAAGTATGAATAATTAAAGTGAATTATTAAAGTATAAATTATTAAAGTGAATTATTAAAGTATGAATTATTAAAGTGAATTATTAAAGTATGAATTATTAAAGTGAATTATTAAAGTATGAATTATTAAAGTTAAAGTAAAGTAAAAGTAAAGTAAAGGTAAAGTTAAAGTATAGTAAAAGTATAAAACTATGTACGTATAATACGCGTATAAAAAAAAATATATAATATTAATTTAAATCGTTTTATATATTTAATAAAATAAAATATAAATATCGTTATCTTTATCATACTGGTTAAGTATTGAGTTGTCAAAAAGAATAGATTTCTTAAATCACAGTGGACCTCATAACATAGGCCCGTAATCATATCATAATGTATCTGATAATTCAATTATTTGATATTATCTCTTAATTCTGTCGATAAATATATCGAAACAAATATGTTCATGTAAAGTATCATATATCTAATACTTTGTTAATGTTTTCAGTTAATATTATATATTATATATACATATCTATATACACATAATTGTTCTTGAATCGTCGAACACGGTCAAAGGGTAATTGATTACATGAATGTAGTTCCAAACTTTTTGAGATTCAACATTACAAATTCTGCTTATCGTGTCGGAAACATATAAAGGTTAAGTTTAAATTTGGTCGAAAATTTCCGGGTCGTCACAAGTGAATATCCTTAATCATCTTTTCCATTCGACTCTCGACAGCATCTATCTTTGCAGAAATGGAATCTAAGTCATGGCTAGAATCGGCTCTAGCTGCTTTAGATGATCTAACGATATCTTTTTCTTGGTGCCACTCATGTGAGTGGGAAGCAGTGTTATCAATAATTTTGTAAGCATCAGTTTCTGTTTTCTTCATAATAGAACCAGCTGCTATATCGATGTCTTTCCTTGTAGTGATGTCGCATCCTTGGTAGAATATTTGTACTATTTGACAAGTGTCTAAACCATGTTGCGGACATCCTTTTAATAACTTTCCAAATCTGGTCCATGCCTCATATAGAGTTTCATTCGGTTTCTGTGTGAACGTAACAATTTCTCCTTGAAGTCTTACGGCTTTAGATGCCGGAAAGAATTGTTTAAGAAATTTTTCAACTAAAACGTCCCATGTATCAATCGCCCCTTCAGGTAACGATTCCAACCAATCTTTGGCTTCTCCCTTTAAAGTCCAGGGAAATAACATGAGATAGATCTGTTCATCTTCCACTTCTCTTATTTTAAATAGTGTGCAGATCCTATTAAAGGTACGAAGATGTTCATTTGGATCTTCCTTCGGCGCACCACTAAATTGGCATTGATTCGTCACCATATGTAGAATTTGTCCTTTGATTTCATAATCTGGCGCATTAATGTGAGGATGAGTAATTGCGTGACATTGGCCAGTGCGTTTAGCTCTCATTCGGTCTTCCATACTTAAAGGTTCCAGATTTTCCATGATTGAATTTGTTGAATCTGAATCACTAGAGGATTCTGATTTAATGGTTCGTTCCTCAAAAATCTCTGTTTGAATGATTGGTGGTTCCAGAGGAAAGATTAATGGTTCAGGATCTATGAATCGTCCCTGAATATTCTCCGGATTCTCAATTGTGAAGTCGAGTTCAAAAAATGGATTATCGGAAATTTGAATTGGAGTACTTGGTCGACTGGATGACGATTCTAGAGAAAAATCAATGGCGACAATATTTGCTAGATGTCTTGATCGAGTTACAGGTGGTGAACGTACAAAAGGTGGTGAACGTCTTGCTCGGTGCATTCACTGAATATCCTATTAGTTTTTAAAAGGAAAGAAAAATTATATAAGTTATCCAATTAATAGACTTTTCTGATTTTGCCCACGTTTCGAATAGCCAAAAGATGCAGCAGAGGGGCAGGATTCGTTTGGTTTCAATATAATTGAGTACTGTTTGGCTCCAATAACCCGGTCCATGTACAAATCCAACTATTACTACGAACCAGAAAATTTTGATGTCTATCAATTTAACCACTTAAAATAAATTTTCGTAATTTTAAGAAATTTTGAGAAGAAATAGAATAAAAATCTATGTCCTAAAACTAGAATGTCGAGAAATAAGAAAGAAAAAGAGCGCGTCGGTATTAAATTTGGAGAAATAATAAAGAAAAAAAAAGTGACTTATAAAACTTTAAAACACTCGACTAACCCAACCTTATTATTATCACTAACTTAAAATTAAAATTGCAAATTGAGATTACTAATTGGAGTGATAATTGATACATAGGTAAAAGGCGTCGAAAAATAAAAATAAGAAAGTAGTGCGTCGAAACTTAAGAAGGAACTAAAAACTAAAAATTAAAAGTTGCGTCTAAAAATATTAAAGCTTACAAGTAAAACTATATCCCAAATGGCAATATCTTTAAAAAAATACTAAAACTTAGATAGGCGTCGCAAAATTCTAAAGCACCTAAATCTTAGTCTAAAGAGAAAGCACTTAAGGGATTTTACGGCAAAACCTAAAAATCTAGAAGTAAAAAATAAGCTACGGCAAAATACTAGAACTTAAAACTAAAAATGAGCAAAAAATACAAAAATTACGCTAAAAACGAATAAAAAGGGACAAAATATAAAAATAAACTAAAAGTTGTAAAAAGTACAATTTTTATAAAAATATTATTTTTATATTATTTATTTTATAAAACTATTAATTTTATAAACTAATTAAACTAATTAAACTTAAAATACAAATTAAATAAATAAAACTAAATTAATTAATTATTTAAAATACTAACCCTAATTAGGGTTTTAATTAAATAATAATAATAATAATAATTACACCGAATTAATGCAGAATAGGGTTTCTGTTCGTGTCAGGGTGGCTCCGCGAGTCGCGATGCCACGTACCAGAAAAACTCCGCAAGTCGCGGGGTTTGAATATTCAAATGAGGTGCAGGTATAAATTCGATAGTTTCAGTTTTTTTTATATATTTTTTCTTTTCTGTTTTTAATTTAATTAAAATATTTATATAAATTAAATAAAAACTTATGTTTTAAAAACTAAAATAAAAATAGAAATACTTTATAATTTTATAAAAATCTTAAAAATAGATTTATATATATATATTTTTTTTTCGGTTTTTAATTTTTTATATATTTTTTTAATATTTAAAAAGTATATATTTTACAAAAACTAATTAAAACTTAATAAATTTTTTTTTATGTGTGTGGCGTTTCGCTTCGGCATTCCCAGGCAGCGGCGCCAAAAATACTTGATGTGCGCAGAGGTGTATATAAAATAGCTTTATTTTTACAACTAAATACTATTAAATACGATACAATTTTACACAAGATATTTATTTATTTATAGAATGGATATACTTAAACCTTGCTACAACACTTATAGGCAGTGTACCTAATCGTCCAGTAGTGTAGTTTTTAGTAAGTCCGGTTCGTTCCACAGGGAATCTTTTAAACAAAGCTTAACGCTATATTAGTTTTAATTTATAAAAAATACAAATATATATATATAAGTAATATTATTATTATAAAGGGGGTTTTTACCGTTTAATGACCGGTTTGTCGATTTTTAAAACTTTAGTCGCAGTTAAAACCTAATGTAAAATATTAAATAAATAAAAGACTTAATTTAAAGCGTAAAGTAAATAACGATAATGAAATTGCAATAAATAAAAGTGCGATAAAATAAACTTTCAATAATTAAAAAGTACGAAAATTAAAAGTGCAATTAAATACAATAACAATAAATAAAAATGCAATAATTAGAAGTGCAATTAAATATGAAAATAAAGGAATTATGCTTATTTAAACTTCCGTAATCATGATGTTTGACGTGTTGATTTTAGTTTTATGCCCATGGGTTAATTGTCCTTTGTCCTGGATTATTTAATATGTCCGTCTGGTTTTTGTCCATAACAGTCCATCAGTCATAAATATAAAGTGCGAGTGTCCTCGTCAAATTATCCTTATACCCGAAGTCAAATATTCCAACTAATTGGGAACTTAAACTGTAACAAGATTTTAATACTTTGTTTAATAATTACACCAGGTTATCGACTGGGTGTAACCCAAGGTTTTAATACTTTGTTAACAATTATGCCAAGTGTCCTTGTACATAATCTCACCCCTGTTTTAATAATTCCATAGACTATTAATCCATTCCCGTGTCCGGTTAAATGAACGATTATTCGTACATATAAATATCCCGCCCATCGTGTCCGATCGAGTGTATATGGTTATTTATAGGGACGTCCAATTGCAAATCTTTATATTAAAATTAACAAACTATCATTTAGTTAAACAAATATAAAGCCCATTAATAGCCCATAGTTTAATTTCCACAAGTGTCGTTCTTTTGTCCAAACCCCAATTATGATACAAAGCTCAATTACCCAATTTTAGTAATTAGCCCAACATCATGATTACTTCGTTTTAAATAAGCATAATAATAATTTAGCTACGAGACATTAATGTAAAAAGGTTGAACATAACTTACAATGATTAAAAATAGCGTAGCGTTACACGGACAGAATTTCGACTTACACCCTTACAACATTCACTAACATACCCTTATTATTATTAATTAAACTTAAAATTAAAATTAAAATATAAATTATATATATATTTACGTATATAGAGAGAGATGATATATGATATTTAAAACGATCAAAATGCGTTTCCTTTTATAGGCAGATTTGGACTTTGGGGCTCCGCGAGTCGCGACCCCTTTGCTCTTAGAACTCCGCGAGTCGCGGAGAGATCGGATCCAGCTCACACCTTTTGGATCTTTGTTTGCCGACGGTTTTAATATATAAATATAATTTATATATAATTTATATAATTAATTATATATTATATTATATTTATATACATAGTTAACTTGTAATTTTTAGTCCGTTGCGTCGAGCGTTGAGAGTTGACTCTGGTCCCGGTTCCGGATTTTCGAACGTCCTTGCGTACAATTTAATATCTTGTACTTTGCGTTTTGAATCTTGTACTCTTGTAATTCTGAGACGTTTCTTATCAATAATTGGAACCACTTTGATTGTATTTTGTACTTTTGAGCTTTTTGGTCGTTTGCGTCTTCAATTCGTCGAATCTATCTTTTGTCTTCACCTTTTATTATTTAACCGAATATCACTTGTAAATAGGACAATTGCAACTAAAAGATTGTCTTTCTTGAGGAATAATGCTATGAAATATATGTTTGTTTTAAGCATTTCTTAGTAAAAATATAACTATTTTGTACACACCTCTACGCACATCCCCGGCAGCGGCGCCAAAAATACTTGATGTTATGCGAGGTGTATATGAAATAGCTTTATTTTTACAACGAAAAAACTATTAAATACGATACAATTTTACACAAGATATTTATTTATTTATAGAATGGATATACTTAAACCTTGCTACAACACTTATAGGCAGTGTACCTAATCGTACAGTAGTGTAGTTTTTAGTAAGTCCGGTTCGTTCCACAGGGAATCTTTTAAACAAAGCTTAACGCTATATTAGTTTTAATTTATAAAAATACAAATATATAAATAAGTAATATTATTATTATAAAGGGGGGTTTTTACAGTTTAATGACCGGTTTGTCGATTTTTAAAACTTTAGTCGCAGTTAAAACCTAATGTAAAATATTAAATAAATAAAAGACTTAATTTAAAGCGTAAAGTAAATAACAATAATGAAATTGCGATAAATAAAAGTGCGATAAAATAAAATTGCGATAATTAAAAAGTACGATAATTAAAAGTACAATTAAATACAATAACAATAAATAAAAGTGCGATAATTAAAAGTGCAATTAAATATAAAATAAAGGAAATTAAATATGAAATAAAAGAATTATGCTTATTTAAACTTCCGTAATCATGATGTTTGACGTGTTGATTTTTAGTTTATCCCCATGGGTTAATTGTCCTTTGTCCTGGATTATTTAATATGTCCGTCTGGTTTATGTCCATAACAGTCCATCAGTCATAAATATAAAGTGCAAGTATCCTCGTCAAATTATCCTTATACCCGAAGTCAAATATTCCAACTAATTGGGGACTTAAACTGTAACAAGGTTTTAATACTTTGTTTAATAATTACACCAGGTTATCGACTGCGTGTAACCCAAGGTTTTAATATTTTGTTATCAATTATGCCAAGTGTCCTTGTACATAATTTCACCCCTGTTTTAATAATTCCATAGACTATTAATCCATTCCCGTGTCCGGTTAAATGAACGATTATTCGTACATATAAATACCCCGCCCATTGTGTCCGATCGAGTGTATATGGTTATTTATAGGGACGTCCAATTGTAAATCTTTATATTAAAATTAACAAACTATCATTTAGTTAAACAAATATAAAGCCCATTAATAGCCCATAGTCTAATTTTCACAAGTGTCGTTCTTTTGTCCAAACCCCAATTATGGTACAAAGTCCAATTACCCAATTTTAATATTTTTAGCCCGACATTATAATTACTTCGGATTAAATAAGCATAATAATAATTTAGCTACGAGACATTAATGTAAAAAGGTTGAACATAACTTACAATGATTAAAAATAGCGTAGCGTTACACGGACAGAATTTCGACTTACACCCTTACAACATTCGCTAGCATACCCTTATTATTAGAAATTAAAATTAAAATTAAAATTAAAATATAAATATATATATATATATATATATATATATATATATATATATATATATATATATATATATATATATACACGTTGATAGAGAGATTGATAAAGGGATATATAAAACGTTCAAAATGCGTTGCCTTTTATAGGCATTTTCGAATTTGGCTGCTCCGCAAGTCGCGGCACTCTTGCTCTTCAAACTCCGCAAGTCGCGGAGTTCGTAAATCCAGCTCACACAAGTTTGGATCCTAGTCTGCCGACGGATTTTAATAATATAATATAAATATATAATTTATATAATTAATTATATATTATATTATATTTATATACATAATTAATTTGTAACTTTCGGTCCGTTGCGTCGAGCGTTGAGAGTTGACTCGTGTCCCGGTTCCGGATTTTTGAACGTCCTTGCGTATAATTTAATATCTTGTACTTTGCGTTTTGAATCTTGTACTCTTATAATTTCGAGACGTTTCTTATCAATAATTGGAACCTCTTTGATTGTATTTTGTACTTTTGAGTTTTTTGGTCGTTTGCGTCTTCAATTCGTCGAATCTGTCTTTTGTCTTCACCTTTTATTATTTAAACGAATATCACTTGTAAATAGAACAATTGCAACTAAAAGCTTGTCTTTCTTGAGGAATAATGCTATGAAATATATGTTCGTT
This sequence comes from Rutidosis leptorrhynchoides, assembly GCF_046630445.1. Lineage (NCBI taxonomy): Eukaryota > Viridiplantae > Streptophyta > Magnoliopsida > Asterales > Asteraceae > Rutidosis > Rutidosis leptorrhynchoides. Next base: position 660,790,740 of record NC_092334.1, read on the forward strand.
TTTAGCATTATCAGATATATATATATATATATATATATATATATATATATATATATATATATATATATATATATATATATATATATAAATATTAGTTTAGTTTTATATTAGATTAGTTTGGGTTATGTAAAGGTTATTTTACGGGTTTTGAAGTCGAAATTATGTCCGTGTAACACTACGCGATAAATACTCAATGTAAGTTATGTTTTCCTTTTTAAAATTAATGTCTCGTAACTAAATTATTATTATGCTTATTGAAGCCAAAGTAATAGTGATGTTAGACTAAATATTAAAGATGGGGTTATTGGGCTTTGTACCATAATTGGGGTTTGGACAAAAGAACGACACTTGTGGAAATTAGACTATGGGCTATTAATGGGCTTTATATTAAATTAACGATACCTCGTTAATTTAATATAAAGGTTATGATTTGACGTATCTATATATAACCACATACGCTTAATCGGACACGATGGGCGGGATATTTATAAGTACGAATTATTGTTCATTTGACCGGACACGGGGATGGATTAATAGTTAATGGACTCATTAAAACAGGGGTGGATTACATTCAAGGGTAATTGGTGTAATTGTTAACAAAGTATTAAAACCTTGGATTACACACAGTCGATAACCTGGTGTATTCATTAAACAAAGTATTAAGACCTTGTTACAGTTCGAATCCCCAATTAGTTGGAATATTTGACTTCGGGTATAAGGTTAAATTTGCCGAGCATTTTATAATTATGACCGATGAACTATTATGGGCAAAACCCAGATAGGTTTCAATTACATCCAGGACAAAGGACAATTAACCCAGGGTAATAAATAATCAAAACGTCAAACATCATGGTTACGGAAGTTTAAATAAGCATAATTATTATATTGTTATTTATTTTACGCACTTAAATTATCGTCATTTATATTTTGCATTAGGTTTTAATTGTGACTTAAAATATAAAACTGACAAACCGGTCATTAAACGGTAAACCCACTTTTATATATTATTATATATAATTATATATATTTTGTACAAATATAGTTAATTAAAATATAGTGTGAAATAAGCCATCTCCCTGTGGAACGAACCGGACTTACTAAAAACTATACTACTTTACGATTAGGTACACTGCCTATAGTGTTGTAGCAAGGTTTAGGAATATCCCATCTGTAAATAAATAATTAAAACTTGTGTTATTTGTATCGTATTTCGTAGTAAAAATAATAAGTATTTCGTACCCCTCCGCTCACACATCAAGTACCGACAGTATCACCAGCACTAGTAGTACCGTCAGCATCACCAGCACCGGCAGACCGACAGCATCACCAACACCAGCAGCATGTACAACATCACAAGCTCTGCCAGTTTCATAATCACCGACATCATCACAAATCAACAACGAGTATATCGTATCAACAAGTTATGAAGTATTAACTCATTCCCTCCGAAGAATTTATATGTATATTTTATATATATGAATTTTTAAACTACAATATATCTTTTCGTACTAAGCTATTACGTGTAAATTTTAAAGAGTAGATACTACTCGGTCAATTCATATTACTAATATGCTATGATGTACATCTTTCGTTAACAACTTAACAATCGTTAATCTCTTCTTCAACTCAATAGATTCCATTTCATAATAAACCTAGTGTATTGTTCGAGTACATTTTTGATTTCACACTTTCATTTTTGATATACTCGAAACTTTCTAGAAATCATCATTCGTGTCTTGCGAAGTTCACAAGAATTCCACGAACACCAACATCATTCACCGAAGAAATATCAATAGATGAATAATGAAGTATTAATTCATAATTTCATTTAAGTGGAAGAAATACTCAGCAAAGATTACGAAATTTCTAAAGTTTTAGGAGTAATTCATTTCTAGTTTCAGCCGAAAATTAAATGAGTTTAATATTAACTCATTAAGTATGTATTACATCTGAAGCAGATATACATACATATATTTTCATAAAGACTGTAATAAAATTCAATTGTACAAAATATTACTTGTGAAAATTTAACGAGTAGGTAATACCCGAGGAATGTTTAAGTTCACAATTAATATGTTATACTGTACATTCTTCAATTCTAATTCAAGAATCATTAACTATACTCACTACTTTCACAGCGATATACATTCTTTCATAAACATCAGAACAACCATCCTCATTCAAATACGATTACATATTCTAATTTTGACAGATCAAAATCCAAGTCAAGATTTAACAGTTGACATCACTCTTAGATTCCTACATCTTTCAAAATCATACTTTGAATTCATACTTCACTAGAACATCACTTTATTCATAAAAACCAGAAAAAAAATATTCGTATCATTAAAAACTCACAACGAATTTATCTTAAACAATATATGTATATTGACGATGACAATCTGCGTTCAAACCCTTCAAAATTCTTGAAAACACCTCAACTAAGGAAAAATCGAGAGAATGAACCAATCACACGATACATACGAAGAATATATGCATATAGTTATGCACCTGGAAAACAATTGGAACCTAAGTAAAAGTTTAACACGTATCCATGTCAGATCCTTTAGCATTATTATTACCCAAAATAACTTTGCAATCCCTTTCAAAGTAGCAAATTTTGTCACAGCTCCAACACGACAACTTCGACTTTTCATCCGGAGTAGCCTTATTATAACCCTGATATATACGATTGCCCTTTCCATCATTGTTATCGGGGAACCTTTTATATCTCATCACATTAGCAGTAAACGTACCAACAACTTCACTACCAACAACTTCACTACTCTTTGCCGTAAGTCTCTCCAAAAAATCACTATATGTATTCATTGAAACCCAATCAATCTACTCATCTGCATCTTGTAATGATAATTGCCATACCAAATACCGGGAAGTATCAATAATTATTCTCGAATCTCGCAGCATTTCTACGATAACAGTTGATAATGCTAAAAACGAACATATATTTCATAGCATTATTCCTCAAGAAAGACAAGCTTTTAGTTGCAATTGTTCTATTTACAAGTGATATTCGTTTAAATAATAAAAGGTGAAGACAAAAGACAGATTCGACGAATTGAAGACGCAAACGACCAAAAAGCTCAAAAGTACAAAATACAATCAAAGAGGTTCCAATTATTGATAAGAAACGTCTCGAAATTACAAGAGTACAAGATTCAAAACGCAAAGTACAAGATATTAAATTGTACGCAAGGACGTTCGAAAATTCGGAACCGGGACCAGAGTCAACTCTTAACGCTCGACGCAACGGACTAAAAATTACAAGTCAACTATGCACATAAATATAATATAATATTTAAATAATTCTTATAATTATTTAATATATTATATTTATTTATAAATCCGTCGGTAAACAAAGAGCCAAACTTGTGTGAGCTGTAAAAGCAAACTCCGCGACTCGCGGAGTTTGAAGGCCAAAAGGGCCGCGAGTCGCGGAGCCCCAAGTTTTGAAAGTCCCTATAAAGCCAACCGAATTCTGATCATTTTTCATAACATATATATCCATCTCTCTATCTATATCGTATATATTTATATTTATATTTTAATTTTAATTTTAATTTTAATTTTAATCCTAATAATAAGGGTATGTTAGCGAATATTGTAAGGGTGTAAGTCGAAATTCTGTCCGTGTAACGCTACGCTATTTTTAATCATTGTAAGTTATGTTCAACCTTTTTACATTAATGTCTCGTAGCTAAGTTATTATTATGCTTATTTAATCCGAAGTAATCATGATGTTGGGCTAATTACTAAAATTGGGTAATTGGGCTTTGTACCATAATTGGGGTTTGGATAAAAGAACGACACTTGTGGAAATTAGACTATGGGCTATTAATGGGTTTTATATTAATTAAACAATACCTTGTTAATTTAATATACAAACTTATAATTCGACTTATTTATATATAACCACATACGCTTGACTGGGTACGGTGGGCGGGATATCTATATGTACCAATAATTATTCATTTTACCGGATACGGAACTGGATTAATAGTTAATAGACTTGTTGAAACAGGGGTGAATTACATTCAAGGGTAATTGGTGTAATTGTTAACAAAGTAGTAAAACCTTGGTTTACACGCAGTCGATAACCTGGTGTATTCATTAAACAAAGTATTAAAACCTTGTTACAATTCGAATCCCCAATTAGTTGGAATATTTGACTTCGGGAATAAGAATAATTTGACGAAGGCTTTCGCTCTTTATATTTATGACTGATGGACTATTATGGACAAAATCCGTATGGACATATTAAATAATCCAGGACAAAGGACAATTAACCCATGGGCATAAAACTAAAATCAACACGTCAAACATCATGATTACGGAAGTTTAAATAAGCATAATTCTTTTATTTCATATTTAATCTCCTATATTTTATATTTAATTGCACTTCTAATTATCGCATTTTTATTGTTATTTTATTTATTTGCACTTTTAATTATTGTATTTTTTAATTATCGCAAGTTTATTTTATCGCACTTTTATTATTCGCAATTTCATTATCGTTATTTACTTTACGCTTTAATTTAAGTCTTGTATTTATTTTTAATATTTTACATTTGGTTTTAACTGCGACTAAAGTTTTAAAATCGACAAACCGGTCATTAAACGGTAAAAACCCCCCTTTATAATAATAATATTACTTATATATATTTGTATTTTTATAAAAGTAAACTAATATAGCGTTAAGCTTTGTTTAAAGATTTACCTGTGGAACGAACCGGACTTACTAAAAACTACACTACTGTACGATTAGGTACACTGCCTATAAGTGTTGTAGCAAGGTTTAAGTATATCCATTCTCTAAATAAATAAATATCTTGTATAAAATTGTATCGTATTTAATAGTATTTCCTGCAAAAATATAAGCTATTTTATATACTACTCTGCTAAAACATCAAGTATTTTTGGCGCCGCTGTCGGGGAACAATCTAGCTTAAAAGCCGGAAGCGCAACGCTAATATAAAAAAAAAAGATTTTTAGTTTACTTTTATTAAAATTCGTTTTTATAAAAATACGTTTTAAATATTTGAAAATATAAAAAGAAAAACAAAAATATAAGTATTTTTAAGATTTTGTTAAATATTTAAGTTTTATAAAGTTTCTTTATTTTTATATAAGTTTTATTTAAGTATTTTGTTTTTATTTAAAAAAAAAAATTTAATATATATAAATCTATTTTTAAGATATTTTTAAATTTATAAAGAAGTTCTATTTTTATTTAAGTTTTTAATTATAAGTTTTTATTATACAATATAAACAGAAAATATAAAAACAGAAAATAAAAATTAAAAATAAAAACGTCGAATAAAAAAAGAACCTGAGTTGATTTTTGGAACCCCGCGACTCGCGGGGTTTGCTGCATCGAGTACCGCGACTCGCAGAGTAACTCTGACACCGACAGAAACCCTAACTGCAATTAATTACGGGTAATTAATTATTATTATTATTATTTAACCCTAATTATTATTATTATTATAATTAGTTTTATTTTAAGTTTTACTTTTTATTTAATTTGTTTTATTTAGTTAAATTAGTTTAATTAAATTGTAAAATTAATAGTTTTATAAAATAAATAATATAAAAATAATATTTTTATAAAAATTGTACTTTTTATAACTTTTAGTATATTTTTATATTTTTTTTTAATCGTTTTAGCGTAATATTTAGCTCATATTTAGTTTTAAACTTAGTTTTTGCCATAGTTATTTTTACTTCTAGATTTTTAGACTTTGCCGTAGAATCCCTTAAGTGTTTTTTCTTTAGACTAAGATTTAAGTGCTTTAGAATTTTGCGACGCCTTTTTAAGTTTTAGTTTCCTTTTAAGTTATTTCTATTTGGGATTTAGTTTTTCCTGTAAGCTTTAATATTTTTAGACGCCTTTTACCTATGTATCAATTATCATTCCAATTAGTAATCTCAATTTGCGATTATAATTTTAAGTTAGTTGTATTAATAAGGTTAGGTTAGTCAAGTGTTTTTAAGTTTTATAAGTTTCTTTTATTTTTCCGTCACCTTTTATTTTTCAACCATTTTTGTTTTTCGACCTTTTTCGACGAACTCTTTTTCTTTCTTATTTCTCGCTATTCTAGTTTTAGGACATAGATTTTTATTCTACTTCTTATCTAAATTTCTTAAAATTACGAAAATTTATTTTAAGTGGTTAAATTGATAGACATCAAAATTTTCTGGTTCGTAGTAATAGTTGGATTTGTACGTGGACCGGGTTATTGGAGCCAAACAGTCCTCAATTATATTGAGACCAAACGAATCCTGCCCCTCTGCTGCATCTTTTGGCTATTCGAAACGTGGGCAAAATCAGAAAAGTCTATTGATTGGATAACTTATTATAATTTTTCTTTCCTTTTAAAAACTAATAGGATATTCAGTGAATGCACCGAGCAAGACGTTCACCACCTTTTGTACGTTCACCACCTGTAACTAGATCAAGACATTTAGCAAATATTACTGCCGTTGATTTTTCTTTAGAATCGTCATCCAGTCGACCAAGTACTCCAGTTCAAATTTCCGATAATCCATTTTTTGAACCCGACCTCACAATTGAGAATCCGGAGAATATTCAGGAACGATTCGTAGATCCTGAACCACTAAACTTTCCTCCGGAACCACCAATCATTCAAACAGAGATTGTTGAGGAACGAACCATTAAATCAGAATCCTCTAGTGATTCCGATTCAACAAATTCAATTATGGAGAATCTGGAACCTTTAAGTATGGAAGACCGAATGAGAGCTAAACGCACTGGCCAAGGTCATGCAATTACTCATCCAGACAATAATGCGCCAGATTATGAAATCAAAGGACAAATTCTACACATGGTGACTAATCAATGCCAATTTAGTGGTGCGCCGAAGGAAGATCCAAATGAACATCTACGTACCTTTAATAGGATCTGCACACTATTTAAAATCCGAGAAGTGGAGGATGAACAGATATATCTCATGTTATTTCCCTGGACTTTAAAGGGAGAAGCCAAAGATTGGTTGGAATCGTTACCTGAAGGGGCGATCGATACATGGGATGTTTTAGTTGAAAATTTTCTTAAACAATTCTTTCCGGCATCTAAAGCCGTAAGACTTCAAGCAGAAATTGTTACGTTTACACAGAAGCCAAATGAAACTCTATATGAGGCGTGGACTAGATATGGAAAATTATTAAGAGGATGTCCGCAACATGGTTTAGACACCTGTCAAATAGTACAAATATTCTACCAAGGATGCGACATCACTACAAGGAAAGACATAGATATAGCAGCTGGTGGTTCTATTATGAAGAAAATCGAAACTGATGCTTACAAAATTATTGATAACACTGCTTCCCACTCACATGAGTGGCACCAAGAAAAAGATATCATTAGATCATCTAAAGCAGCTAGAGCCGATTCTAGCCATGACTTAGATTCCATTTCCGCAAAGATAGATGCTGTCGAGAGACGAATGGAAAAGATGACTAAAGATATTCACTCAATACGAATTAGTTGTGAGCAGTGTGGAGGACCACATTTGACAAAAGATTGTCTCGGTATTGAATTAACAATGGAACAAAGAGAGAATATTTCATACATAAACCAAAGGCCTGGAAATAATTATCAGAATAATTATCAACCGCCAAGACCGATTTACAATCAAAACCAGAATTATAACCGAAATATTCCATACAACAACCAACAAGGTCCTAGCAATCAACAAGTATCCAATAATACTTACAATCAGCAAAGACCTAATTTTCAAAACAAACCACCACAACAAACCAATGATAAAAAGCCGAATTTAGAAGATATGATGACGAAGCTAGTTGAAACTCAAACGCAGTTTTTCACATCTCAGAAACAAACTAATGAACAAAATGCTCAAGCATATAGAAATCAACAAGCTTCTATTCAAAATCTAAAACAAGAAGTAAGTAACCTAGCAAGGTTAATAGGTGAAAGAAAACCGGGAAGTTTACCTAGTGATACAAATGCTAACCCCCGGAATGAAACAGCTAAAGCTATTACCACAAGAAGTGGTACAACACTTAAACCACCTGAAATACCTGTAACTTCTGATGAAGCTATTCCTACTCCACAAGAACCACAACCTGATCAAGATAAGGAAAAAGAACCGGTAGTTGAAAAGGTTAATGAAGATAACACAGTTAAGGCTAAACCTTATGTTAAACCATACCAACCACCACTTCCTTACCCGAGTAAAATGAAGAAAGAGAAACTTGAAGCCGAGCAATCCAAATTCTTGGATATGTTTAAACAGATAAATGTAAATCTTCCTTTCATTGATGTGATTTCAGGAATGCCTAGATATGCTAAATTCTTGAAAGATCTAATTTCAAATAGAAAGAAAATGGAAGAACTCTCGGCTGTTACTATGAATGCTAATTGTTCAGCAGTGCTGTTGAATAAGATACCAGAAAAACTATCTGATCCAGGAAGTTTCACAATTCCATGTTTTCTGGGTAGTCTTAGTTCAATAGAAGCATTGGCAGACTTAGGTGCTAGTATAAATCTAATGCCGTATTCACTATACACTAAACTAGATCGTGGAGAATTGAAACCAACCAGAATAAGCATACAACTAGCCGATAGATCAATAAAATATCCTAGAGGGATAATGGAGAACATGCTAGTTAAAGTTGGTACTTTAGTATTTCCAGTAGATTTTGTTATTTTGGACATGGAAGAAGATTCTCAAGTTCCTCTCATATTAGGAAGACCATTCTTAAACACGGCTAAAGCAATGATAGACGTGTTCGGTAAGAAATTGACCCTAAGTATAGAGGATGAGAGTGTTACCTTTTCAGTTGATAGAGCAATGAAACAACCACAATCTGCAGATGATACATGTTATTATATTCAAACTATAGATGCACATGCAAAATTATTAGAAGAATTTCCAGAATTACAAGGAACAGGAGAATGTTCTTTAGGAGAAGGTAATGAACCAATTGATGAAGCTGAAATGTTAGCTACACTTATAGCTAATGGATATGAACCAACAACAGAAGAAATTCAAATGCTAAAAGAAGAAGACAGATATCGATACAAATCATCGATAGAAGAACCTCCGAAATTAGAGTTAAAGCCACTTCCAAACCATTTGGAATACGCTTATTTACATGGTGAATCTGAATTACCTGTAATAATATCGTCTTCTCTTACTGAAAATGAGAAATCACAACTCATTTCTGTGTTGAAAGCTCATAAACCAGCCATTGCATGGAAGATTCATGATATTAAAGGAATAAGTCCTTCGTATTGCACACATAAAATCCTTATGGAAGAAGGTCATAAAACGTATGTGCAACGCCAACGAAGACTAAATCCTAATATGCAAGATGTAGTTAAGAAAGAGATTATTAAACTGCTAGATGCAGGTCTAATTTATCCAATTTCTGATAGTCCATGGGTAAGCCCAGTTCAATGCGTGCCTAAGAAGGGTGGCATGACTGTCATTACAAATGAAAAAAATGAGCTTATTCCTACTAGGACTGTAACAGGATGGCGTGTATGTATTGATTATAGAAAACTAAATGACGCCACCAGAAAAGATCACTTTCCCTTACCTTTCATTGATCAAATGTTGGAAAGATTAGCCGGAAATAGTTACTATTGTTTTCTAGATGGATTTTCCGGATATTTTCAAATTCCAATAGCACCCGAGGACCAAGAGAAAACCACATTCACGTGCCCTTATGGTACTTTTGATTACAAACACATGCCATTTGGACTTTGTAACGCCCCAGCAACCTTTCAAAGGTGTATGATGGCGATTTTTCACGACATGATAGAAGAATGCATGGAAGTTTTCATGGATGACTTTTCAGTCTTCGGTGATACATTTGAATCATGTCTAGTTAATCTGGAACGAATGCTTATTAGATGCGAACAATAAAATCTAGTACTTAATTGGGAGAAATGCCATTTCATGGTTAAAGAAGGCATCGTTCTTGGTCATAAAATTTCAAAAGAAGGAATTGAAGTGGATAGAGCTAAAGTAGATGTAATTGCTAAACTTCCACATCCCACCAATGTTAGAGGAGTTAGGAGTTTTCTAGGGCATGCCGGTTTTTACCGACGTTTCATAAAAAATTTTTCTAAAATTGCCACTCCTATGAATAAACTCCTAGAAAAAGATGCTCCATTCATCTTTTCAGACGAGTGTATCAAATCTTTTAATATTCTTAAAGAGAAACTCACTAATGCGCCGATCATGATAACACCAAATTGGAATCTACCATTTGAACTAATGTGCGATGCAAGTGATTTTGCAATGGGAGCCGTTTTAGGACAAAGGATTGAAAAACGATTTCAACCTATATATTATGCTAGTAAGACGTTACAAGGAGCACAAACAAACTATACAACTACTGAAAAAGAACTCCTTGCTATTGTCTTTGCTTTTGACAAATTTTGATCATATCTCGTTCTAGCAAAAACGGTGGTCTATACCGACCATTCTGCTCTTAGATACCTATTTTCAAAACAAGATGCTAAACCAAGATTAATCCGTTGGATCTTACTCTTACAAGAGTTTAATATTGAAATCCGAAATAAAAGAGGAGCAGAAAATCTCGCCGCTGATCATCTTTCTCGTCTTGAAAATCCCGAATTAGAAGTTCTAAATGAATCAGCCATACAAGACAACTTTCCTGATGAATATCTATTGAAGATAGATTATAAAGAAATTCCATGGTTTGCAGACTATGCAAACTACTTAGTTTGTGGATTCCTTGAAAAAGGATTATCGTACCGAAGACGAAAGAAATTCTTCAGTGATATAAAACACTATTTTTGGGAAGATCCACATCTGTTTAAAAGTTGTCCCGATGGAATAATACGCCGATGTGTATTTGGAGATGAAGCTAGTAAAATATAAAACCATTGTCATACAGGACCAACAGGAGGGCATTATGGGCCTCAACTAACAGCAAGAAAAGTTTATGATGCTGGATTCTATTGGCCTACAATTTACAAAGACGCACACCTTCTTTGCAAATCCTGTGATGCTTGTCAAAGGACCGGAAAAATAAGTCAACGTGATGAAATGCCACAAAATGTCATCCAAGTATGTGAAGTATTTGACATTTGGGGTATTGACTTTATGGGTCCATTTTCAAAATCTCATAATAATCTATATATACTCGTAGCCATTGATTATGTATCTAAATGGGCGGAAGCACAAGCTCTCCCAACTAACGATGCACGAGTTGTAGTCAACTTTTTAAAACGTCTTTTTGCAAGGTTTGGAACACCGAAAGCTTTAATAAGTGATCGGGGTACTCATTTCTGTAATAATCAACTTGAGAAAGTTCTTAAAAGATATGGAGTAACTCATAAAATCTCCACCGCATATCATCCACAAACAAGTGGACAAGTTGAAAATACCAACCGAGCTTTAAAACGTATTCTAGAGAAAATCGTAGGATCAAATCCGAAGGAATGGTCCATTAAATTGGAGGATGCACTCTGGGCTTTTAGAACAGCCTACAAAACTCCAATTGGAACCACACCTTTTAGACTTGTTTATGGAAAAGCATGTCATCTTCCAGTAGAAATTGAACACAAAGCATTTTGGGCTTTGAAGACATGTAATCTTGATTTACATGAAGCTGGACGTCTACGATTAAGTAAACTAAACGAATTAGAAGAATTAAGACATGAAGCATACGAAAATTCGTTAATCTATAAGGAAAGAACGAAGAACTGGCATGATAAAAGAATCAGAAGTTCAAAAGAATTTAAAGAAGGAGACAGAGTTCTTCTTTTTAATTCACGATTCAAGCTATTTCCTGGAAAATTGAAATCAAGATGGTCTGGACCATTCATAGTCAAAAGAGTTTTCCCATACGGAACGATAGAATTAATAAATTCAAATGGGATTGAATTTAAAGTTAATGGTCACAGAGTTAAACATTACATACATGGTCCGATGGAAGTTGACAATGAAGTTAATCATAATTTCACCACCCAAGGAAACCTTCAAAATGAAAACATAAATATGTTATCAACAACATATGAAAAATCAAAATTGGAATATAGGGAGGATTCAAATTTGAGTGATGAAGAAGAATTCCTATACAAACCTCCCATTCCAAGAAACGAAGAAAAATGTGAACAAGAAATTCAAATAGAAATGAAAGAACCAAGGAAAGAACACCCGAAAAAGGTTTACAAACCAACTCGACTTACTAAAGCAGGAGACCCGGGTGAATTTATCATTTCTTGCTTACTTAATGATGGTGCTGTATATAATGGACTCGCAGATTTAGGAGCAAGTGCAAATATTATGCCTCTTTCCTTATACAAAAGATTAGGCATGGGTAAATTAAAACCAACCAAAATAGGTGTTCAATCATTTGACCAAACCATTAAACACCCGGTTGGAATAGCAAATAATTTACTTGTTAACGTGGGAAGTTTGACCTTTGTTGCAAACTTCATAGTGATTAATATGGAGGAAAACCTTGATGTTCCTCTAATTCTAGGTCGCCCATTTTTAGCAACCACCGAGGCATTCATTGATGTAAGAGAAGGTAGAATGACACTTAGGGATGGTGATACATCGATCACCTTTGTGAACCGAAAGTTTAGATCTCCACAAACCAAAACTGTTAGACCAATAAAAACGCATAAGTGTGGGGAAGATGAAGAAACACTTAATGATGATCCAATCACAAAGAATGCCGTTGATGATACGAAATTAGATGAACCCATTTTTAACAGTTCAACGAAGAAACTTTATAAACGGATTCACGATGCTAAAATTAAAGAAAACTTTAAGTTATATAACCGATTAATATCCAATTTATCGTCAAAAGAAAAGGCAATGTTAGTTGAATTTGTGAAAGTTACGGAGGAAATCAACAAATGGATTGAAGTAAAAGTCAAAGATATACAAGTTGTTGATGATTCAATTGAAAATAATGTTAATCACAATTTCGATACCACAGCTGACTAAACAGGGGAGAATCAAGGGGTTTATGTATTTCTGTTAGAGTTAGATTGTCTGTTTTCGTGTAGTTCTCGAAAATGGAACCCGAATGGTCTTTCCCTAGCAGACCCTAAAGAACTAGTCTTCTCCCCCCATTCTGAATTTTTATTTTTTTAGGTTTTTACGAAATGAAGACTGCATGTGAACTAAACCATGGTCTAATGCTACACGCTTTGATCACTAAACGTAATAATGACACACTACCGAGTGAAATAGTATCAGTAATCAGAGAAAGAATGGACGGAGTTAGAAAAGAATCCAGATGCGAAGATAATAAGTTACAATTTGGTAAAGGAAAATCAAAATCCGCAGCGAAAAGAAGAGCACGACACCTAGAAAGATGTCACAAATGCGGAAAATGGTCACATGGAGGTAAATGTTCAAATAATCAAACCTATTCAAACACCGAATTTGTTACTTTATGCAGAGACGGACCGTTCATATGTTTAGAAGAAAAGACACTGAATGCTCGAGGTTACGCCTATGTAGCTATGGAAAACCAATTAAACCGACTATCTTATGAATGGGATAGATCATATAACTAAGAAATCTATTTCACAGGTATGTTTGTACAGTTTTTATTTTAATTTTTTTTTTTTAACCTTTTGATAATAAACGCTAATTTGTTCGCTATAAAGTATTAAATTGGTATTGAATAAAATTAGGTTTGGCGACCGAAATTATTGATATCATTCAAAAATTTATTACATCACTGCGAAATTTAACGTTTATTCTTAAGGTATAAATATCTTTAAACAATCAACCCAAAATATTTCAAAAATTCATCATGAGTTAAATTAGGTCTTGGAACCGAAATTACTTTACCGAAAAGAGGGGCGTATATTTTTGATAATATTTAATTGATTAAAGTGGGATAAAAAGCCAAAAAGATTTTTAATTTTATTTTTACCATGTTTTTAAAATTAATATTTAAATCTTAAATTAATATTGTAAACTTTGTAAAAACAATATATTTAAAATTGTAAATATTTGAAAAATTAATATAAGTTTGGTGTGAATTTATAATATGAATTTTTAAATTAAGTTTGGTGTGAATTTTTAATTTTTAAAATATGAATTTTTAATTTTATGCATTTCAAATTTTAAGTTTGGTGTGATTTTTTAATATTAATTTTGAATTTTATATTTAAATTGTGTGAATTTAAAAATAAAAATTTACTTTATCTCATTAAGTTAAAAATATGATTTTTAAAATTCGTCGTAAGTTGAAGACTAGGTCTTTGAACCGAAATTGCTTTACCCAAGGGAGGGACGAGAACTTTTATTATCATTATTTTTAATCTTATTGAATTAAAAGTATGCCAAAAACATTAAAAAAACCAAAAATCTTAGCTTTTAAAACAATCGCTACAAAAAGAAAAATTTTAAAATTTTGTCGAGGAACGGACTAGGACATCGATCCGAAACGACCTCGTCCTAAATAACAAGGGAAACAAAATTTTAAAAATTAATTACTTAATTATTTTATAAGTTAAAGATTATTTAAAAAAAAAACAAACAAACTCCGCGACTCGCGGAGTTTGAATGGTAATTCACCGCGAGTCGCGGAGGGATCGAATTACAGAAAAAATAAAAAGAGCTGAAACAGCTCAGTTGCACACCACAAACTCAAACAAACTGCGAAAATAACTGCCGAAAAAACCCAAAAAATACACCCCAAAATCACAATTTTTAACCGTTAATCATCAAATCTTTTACTAAAATCATGTTGAGAAGGATGCTATCAAGGAATTACTCAAGAAAAAAGGTAAATTTCTACACCTAAACACCATTTAATCCGAAAATTAGTGTTCTTGAGCAATTTTATACCCAATTTGATTTTGATGCTTTTTAGTGTAATTAGGCTTAAATTGTTTATGTATTATGCTTGTATAACCTAGATTGATGCTGTTTAACATGATTAGAAGCCTTAAACTTCAAATTTTGAGTAATCTAGGGTTTGTGTTCTTGAGCAAATTTGGGGCTTTTTGATATAAACAGGTTATGGCCGATTTTTGTCATGAATTGTTGCTAAATTAAGTAGTGTAACATGTTTAGGTAGTTAAATGATCCAAACTTTGAGCCTAAACATGATTTTGAGAATTAAAGTGGACTTTTTCAAGTCTAAAATTCATGAACTTGATTTTTGAGAGATAATGCCATTTGAAACTTGTTTAATTGCTAGTAATGATTATTTTGACATGTTATTTGAGTTGAATGCTTATGAACTTGGCGAACATTTTCGTATATGCTATTTTGAAAAAGTGTAGATTTGATGAAAATATGAAAATGAGCTTAAGTTTGATATAAATTGATCATGTCATTGTAATTATTTTGATTGATGATTTTGCTGACACTAAAGCATATTTGGATGCACAAAAAATTGTGTTTGATGTGTTTTGCAGACTGAAAGGGGTGAATCTTCATCCCAAGCTCGCAATGCTCCTGCTGAGAATGCGGAACAATAGGAGGTGGATAACTACTACAAGCAAGATATACCGCATCCAGTCATGACATTTTCTGATATGCACTTGGAAGATTTGCACCCGAACCTGAGATTTGACAGACTTTGGATAGATTATCCAAAGTATCAAAGGGGGTTGCATACTCTTCATTCTAAAGTTGTTGAGGTACCTAGGGTCATAGAATGGGGACCCTTAGAAGCTGTAGAATTGGCCGGTCCAATTAGGGAATTACTTGCACAAAGGTATGGTAATTATACTTTTAACGACTGGGTACGTTTATTCACCATGCGTAGACCTGTATATAAAGTATGGTGTGAAGAATTGTTGTGTAGTATAGAGTTGAATGATCGGGTAGCTAGTTTAACCGATCGATCTTTTATTAGATTTTTGTTAGGCGGTTCGATGCGCCACATGTCTTTACTAGACATGGCTCAGGCTTTACATATATATACGCCTGAGGAGTTAGCATCTGGCGATTGTAGAGGGTTGATACTAAATGGTAGAAAGATAGATGAAAATTTTGATACACACGGTGTATGGAGTCAAATGACAAGCCATCATCGATTCAAAGGGGGAAATTACTCTTATTTGGATATAGATAGAGCTGAATTAAGAGTGATTAATAGGTTTTTAGCTAATTCGATTACACAAAGAGGTAAAAACAAGGAAAAGGTAAATGAACAGGATTTGTTTTACCATATGTGTATTCGAGACCCACAAAGCGCTGTAAGTATACCTTATTGTGTGGGTTACTATTTATCAGCTATGGTTAGGGGGATGAGACCGCATAGCATAATAGGAGGTGGTATTTTTATTACTTTGATTGCTGAATATCTCGGTGTGGATATAAGTCGGGGGGATTATTAGTCGAAGAACCAGAACCCCGCGATAATATAGGTTTAAATGTATACCATGGTGCGAAAGTTTTGAAGAGGCGAAATAACGCCGCAGTACAATACCATGGTAGACATCCACAGGTTGAGAGAAACCAACAGCAAGGTAATGTAGGAGGGGGAAATGAGATGCAAGAAATGCAAAGGTTTATAGCTTCACAGGAGTACGAAAATGCTAGACAGAGAGCATTTGAAGATTGGCAAGTTCATCAGAACCAAATCATAGCTCATTGCCAACATATAGGTAGAAACTATATTCCTACACCAAAACCCATATTCCCTCCCTGGTCTATAGAGATGCAACCACCGTATCCTACGTATAACCCTGCCGAAGCATTCTATAGCACCTATGGTTATGCTTGGAACCCTTATTGGTATCAATATCATCCCTAGTCTACTTAGTTTTATTTATTTTGTAATTTGTAATATTGATACGTTTAATACTTATGTTAATATTGTAATAGTTTTTATAATTTTCTAACTTTTATTCTTAGATTTTAATAATTTTTGAATGTTGGGTAATATACCAAACTTCAAAAATATGTATATATGTTTGCAGTTTATCTTATGTACACAACAGGGCAAAAACAACGCATTTTCAAAGACTGGCATTAAGTTCAGCAAAAGCAACTAATTTTGACGACAAGATGCAAAATATATGTGAAATAACAACAAGACGGAATGAACAAATGATGTGCACCATTTATCATTCAGCAAACAAACGCCAATATATTTAGAAACTTTGGTAAAATTTAATCATTTTCACACAAATCACCCTAAATAATTTAAATTGTTACTGATTTCTTGCAAATGAAGGCATTGCAAGATCTTAAGTGTGAGAAGGGGTTAAATTCTTTCGGATTTTATAATTTTTATCTTAAACACTTGGTTACCATTAAAAATACTAGTAAAGCAGTAGTTGTATTAGAATCTAGTGCTCTCTGATAATAAAGAACAGCCCTAGTCTTATATACTGACTACCCAATTCTAGTAAAATTTTTAAAAAAATTTCAATTAAATGAACTCAAAATCATGTTTATACATATTTATGAACAATAAAACTAGGTTTTAACACCGAAATTATTGTTACCTCAGAAAGGACATAAATTGAGAAACAAACCAAAATGTTAAAATTCATTTAAAATGGAATAGAGGACGATAAAAAGGAAAATAAAAGCCAAGTGTGGGAAAATTTACCAAGTTATCTTAAACATATGTCACATATATCTGTAACAAATAACTGAAAATACTTTTGCTTTGGACTAAACTAAACTGTTTTACCCGATGAAAGAAAAGAAGAGATGGATCTACACGATGAATCAATTCCATCATTAAAAGGAAGTAAAGTCTTCCGAAAAAGAAACGCGCTTCTTGATTTAGGTCAAGAAGTTGTCGTTCAGACCAGCTGTAGGTTGACGAAAAATCTAGAAAAGTCATCACTAAAATCAGCAGGAAATCCACGGACCTCGGCATTAAACAGGGTCGCCAAGTGGTCAGATTTATCCTAACCATGAGAAGGATTTATCTCGTACAATGGGGGGGCACCATGCAAATTAGCTGGATAAGACTAATGAATCAGATCCCGAGAAAGGATAATCTCCTTAAAGATTAAAAATCAGCTTTTAAGACTGATATTACTCAATCCTTGAGATTGACCTTAAAGATTGAGAATTACAAACTCATGGAATTCGATGATATCTAAACTCGAGCTTGAACGAGAAAATATTTTGATCAAATTAAAAACCGATTTGTTTTCTAAAAACCCATTTTCAATGCGTTCATTACCATTGAACGTAAAATCCTAGGAATTCACCTAGAATTCATTAGGTCACCTGAACCAAATCGGGTGTCAACCGTAAGAACGGTGGTTGCATAGTGGTCAAAGACAGGACCTTGTGCCAGACCGAAAAATTATAAGGGTGAGCTTTACTATTGCTCCTACCAAGGATAGTAATTGCGTCCGACACGTTATAGACCATAATTAAAAGCATGTCAGGGGACATTGCCTTAACAGTTGCTTGTTCAACGCTTTCCTTTACAACCGGACGGTAGTTTACCGAAAGGTAATATACGGGACAAGTAAACTGGACGTGTTGCTTTCCAAATACAAGGTTAGCAAGTGGGTGACACAAAACCGCAAGTTTTGAGCTAAAATTTTCAAATCTGAAACCCACCAAACCCACAAAAATATTTTACAAACACCGGTGAAGGGTTATTCCGGAAAACTTATCTAGGGTAAAAACTAGATTTAATTTTCAAAAGATCAAATGTTTTCATAAAGATCCAATTTCCTTAATGGATCTAAATTTTTATAGTCATGTGGGACTGTTAACCATATCGTTACTACCATTGTTTATACCGCCGTATAGAAATCACTGATGTACAAAGTGTGAAGAATAAAGAAGTGATTCTAGTATTTCAAGACGATATTGCTTGCGGACAAGCAACGCACAAGTGTGGGAATATTTGATAATGCTAAAAACGAACATATATTTCATAGCATTATTCCTCAAGAAAGACAAGCTTTTAGTTGCAATTGTTCTATTTACAAGTGATATTCGTTTAAATAATAAAAGGTGAAGACAAAAGACAGATTCGGCGAATTGAAGACGCAAACGACCAAAAAGCTCAAAAGTACAAAATACAATCAAAGAGGTTCCAATTATTGATAAGAAACGTCTTGAAATTACAAGAGTACAAGATTCAAAATGCAAAGTACAAGATATTAAATTGTACGCAAGGACGTTCGAAAATTCGGAACCGGGACCAGAGTCAACTCTTAACGCTCGATGCAACGGACTAAAAATTACAAGTCAACTATGCACATAAATCTAATATAATATTTAAATAATTCTTATAATTATTTAATATATTATATTTATTTATAAATCCGTCGGTAAACAAAGAGCCAAACTTGTGTGAGCTGTAAAAGCAAACTCCGCGACTCGCGGAGTTTGAAAGCCAAAAGGGCCGCGAGTCGCGGAGCCCCAAGTTTTGAAAGTCCCTATAAAGCCAACCGAATTCTGATCATTTTTCATAACATATATATCCATCTCTCTATCTATATCGTATATATTTATATTTATATTTTAATTTTAATTTTAATTTTAATCCTAATAATAAGGGTATGTTAGCGAATATTGTAAGGGTGTAAGTCGAAATTCTGTCCGTGTAACGCTACGCTATTTTTAATCATTGTAAGTTATGTTTAACCTTTTTACATTAATGTCTCGTATCTAAGTTATTATTATGCTTATTTAATCCGAAGTAATCATGATGTTGGGCTAATTACTAAAATTGGGTAATTGGGCTTTGTACCATAATTGGGGTTTGGATAAAAGAACGACACTTGTGGAAATTAGACTATGGGCTATTAATGGGTTTTATATTAATTAAACAATACCTTGTTAATTTAATATACAAACTTATAATTCGACGTATTTATATATAACCACATACGCTTGACTGGGTACGGTGGGCGGGATATCTATATGTACCAATAATTATTCATTTTACCGGATACGGAACTGGATTAATAGTTAATAGACTTGTTGAAATAGGGGTGAATTACATTCAAGGGTAATTGGTGTAATTGTTAACAAAGTAGTAAAACATTGGTTTACACGCAGTCGATAACCTGGTGTATTCATTAAACAAAGTATTAAAACCTTGTTACAATTCGAATCCCCAATTAGTTGGAATATTTGACTTCGGGAATAAGAATAATTTGACGAAGGCTTTCGCTCTTTATATTTATGACTGATGGACTATTATGGACAAAATCCGTATGGACATATTAAATAATCCAGGACAAAGGACAATTAACCCATGGGCATAAAACTAAAATCAACACGTCAAACATCATGATTACGGAAGTTTAAATAAGCATAATTCTTTTATTTCATATTTAATCTCCTTTATTTTATATTTAATTGCACTTCTAATTATCGCATTTTTATTGTTATTTTATTTATTTGCACTTTTAATTATTGTATTTTTTAATTATCGCAAGTTTATTTTATCGCACTTTTATTATTCCCAATTTCATTATCGTTATTTACTTTACGCTTTAATTTAAGTCTTGTATTTATTTTTAATATTTTACATTTGGTTTTAACTGCGACTAAAGTTTTAAAATCGACAAATCGGTCATTAAACGGTAAAAACCCCCCTTTATAATAATAATATTACTTATATATATATTTGTATTTTTATAAAAGTAAACTAATATAGCGTTAAGCTTTGTTTAAAGATTTCCCTGTGGAACGAACCGGACTTACTAAAAACTACACTACTGTACGATTAGGTACACTGCCTATAAGTGTTGTAGCAAGGTTTAAGTATATCCATTCTCTAAATAAATAAATATCTTGTGTAAAATTGTATCGTATTTAATAGTATTTCCTGCAAAAATATAAGCTATTTTATATACTACTCTGCTAAAACATCAACAGTTACATATATACATATTACGTTATCTCCTAGAATTATAATTTTGAAATTCGGAATAGCAGTTTAGCCTACGAATCAGTACTATGAAGTTTTGAAAAAGTTGATGAAGTAGCAAGGACTGTAGTCAGCATTAACAGACAAAAGTTTGATGATAAAGAATGGTAGGCTGGAAAAGCTCAAAAGAAAAAATTTGTACTGAAAAATGGATTGAGCAAACCATGAAGGAGGCTGTGGACAAATCACAAAGACTAAATCTGCCTTCAAAGAATCCAAATGATTTAGTGTCTTCTGACGTCTTTAGCGAATACCCTGTTTCTTACTCTAAACCCTTGCGGACAAATTTCTTCATCATCCTCTGATCATAGATATTCAAAAATTCTAAGATATCATCGTATCCTTTCATTATAAATATCCTCGATATTTCTGAAGATATCTTCATAACTATTCTTGTTCGAAATTAGTTATCTCTTCGCGCTATCTGTGTTACATCATAAAGGAAACTGTTTTAGTTTCTAAATCTCTGAAAGATTCGAAATTTAAATTATGAATGTTTTTGAAGTAGTGTTGGGAATTGAGGCATGAGTTAGTATAATATAATGACGCCTGATCAACGTGGTTATATTACAGTAAGTCATGCTGAGTTTCTAATGAAACATGAAGATTCACAGACTATACCGTCATCATGTGCCATATTACACGACTCTTACATTTCACTTAATCCCTAAACATATTAAGAACATATTTTCTTGATAGTTCTATCTTTACCAGTGACTTCTGGTAATTTAACAAATCAAGATTGTACTATTACAATTTCTTTCTAAGAACATTAGCTATGTTCATTCGAAATTTCATACCTACGAATTCTGGACCATTACTCGCTTTACTTATAGTCGAGAAGAGAAAACAAAAGCATGGAGCTCCGAAATATAAGGGAAAATATAAAGCCCAACAACAACACAGAAATTACAAACCGTGTATATCAATGCGTATAGTAATATAAAGACACGAGAGAACTAAAAACACTATGAATCCAAGAGCATAGTAGAAGTAAACAGATTCCTCCGGTGGTAGATGAAAAAGAAGAATGACAGATGTGATAGTCAAGAATATATCAAGAATTAGAACTGGATGGAGTATATTGATGAATGTTTTGGATGTATGAGTTAAGGGAAAAAGTATAGAAGATGGGAGGTGTGGAAATAAGGAAACGAAGAAGGGTAATTTATAGTAAGATATCAGACATAGCAATCGAGGCAGATTACGCACCAAATTGAAGAAAATCCTAATTTCCTTAATTACCGAAGAATCAAATCTTATATAGATTACGAAGATTTTATTTAATCTGGAGATCAACCGTGATAACGTCAAAAGATAAGACGAATCCCTGTTTTCTCATTTCACTCTTTTGTGATAGCTTCACCTGTATGCTTCGAGTAAATTAAATTATTTTATCCATGTTACTCAATGTTGATAAAATTATATTTATCAACTTGTATTCGTCATGAAAACATTCTTGTCGTCAACCATGACGACCTCTATCAAATTTCGGGGCAAAATTTGATAGACGGGTAGGTACTGTGACGACCCAGAAATTTCCGACCAAATTTAAACTTAATCTTTATATGGGTTCGACACGATAAGCAAAGTCTATTAAATTGAATCTCAAAATTTTTGAACTGTTTCATACATTCATTTAACCTTTGACTATTTCCGACGATTCACAAATAATTGTTTGTAAATAAATATGTGTGTGTGTGTGTATATATATATATATATATATATATATATATATATATATATATATATATATATATATATATATATATATATATATATAAATGTAATTATATATAATAATTGGAAATAATAAAATATAATTTAAACATTAAAATTAAATATGTAAAATAAGATACAAGATAGTTAAGTTGTAATTAAAATGAATTTATATATAAATATATATGATTTCTGTATGTAATTATTATTATATGTATACTGTAAAATATATAAAAAGTATAAATATTATATACTCAGTATATGTTAATATATAATATAATTATTACAAAATTAATAAATTGTAATATTAATATATTAAAATGTAATTACAAGTTAGAATATAATTGTTATAGTAACATTATTATTACTTTCAATATTAATATCAATAAAGTATTATTAATATTATTATTTTAGATATATAACATATAGATATGAAAGTGATATATATAAATTGTTATATTCATAATATTACTAATATTATTATTATCAACATTAATAATAATATTATTACAAGTAATATTATTATTATTATTATTATCATTAATAATAATATTATTTTCATTTTCATTATTATTATTATCATTGTTGCTTATTATTATTATTATTATTATTATTATTATTATTATTATTATTATTATTATTATTATTATTATTATTATTATTATTATTATTATTATTATTATTATTATTATTATTAATGATACGCATACCCGATTAGCTCGTGTAGCGCATCAAACATCATCGCCATAAGGATTTACAAGGGTGCGCGCTAAGGCATATAGCGCTATATTCACAACCATGGCGCAAATCCCACACGTGTACATTGGCAGCACCCACATGTCAGGCGATGATGTAGCTGGCAGAGGATACCTGGCAGGCAAAAGGTCAGGTCCGACAAGAACACTTTTTGCTTTTGTCAGACCAGCTTGCTCGAAGATGTACTATTGGCAGGCCACGATCCTTTAACCTTATTACGTGGCGATAGAAGACAAGAAAGATCACCCTATAAATACAGGTATTCAGCCACAACATAGTGGATCTCCTGTAATGACCCGCACTTTTTCGATCGTTCTATACTTATAAGATTAATATTTACATAAATTAAACCTTACCAACATGATAAGCAATCCAAATTGTTGAGACTTATGTTTTTGAAATGAGTTTTACACAACGTTTGACCGTCTAGTTTGACCGATGATATCACGAACTATATAACATATGATAATTATACGTTTGTGTATATATATGTATATATACATATTTAACATGATCTAAGGATGTTTTAATATCTCATTTTGTATTAATAACAATAAGTTATAAGTATATTTTGAAACTACTAACTTAAGTTTTCAAAACGATAACCATACGTAACGTTATTTGACATAAATACTTATAACATATAATGTTTATACATATATCGTATATGTAATGTATTTAATCACTTTTAAAGACTTAAATACATAAAACAATATAAGTATATTCACAAAAGATAGCTATATTTGAATTCTCATTCCATTTTTCACAAGATTTTCTATACGTATATCTAGAGTATATGTACTCGTATCATACCTAGCTTCTATACGTATTTACTATTGGTATATACACATCAAATCACCACCAACCAGCCCTTGTTCATGCCTTATGTATAAGGTAACTCTCTTGTTCATGCCTTATGTATAAGGTAACTACTTTTGATGTTTAGTATGACTAATTACATAAAAATACAACATGAAATTTTGTCCATGTTTTTCCATTAATCATGTTTTTATGGCCTTAAATACATCTTCCATTTTCAAATTTTATTACCTCATTTCTTTAACCAAAAACACACTCTTAAGAAACTCCATAACCATTCAGCTAGTATCCATGAAGATCTAGCCATAAAAACATCACTTAAACACCATAAGAAAAACCTTACAAAAACACTTCAAGAATCCTTTCAAGAACACAAGTTTACTTCCAATCTTTCATCCAACTCCATCACTCTTTTGGTTCTAGATTTTTACTTCTCTTTTACAGCAATCTTGTCCAAGTAACTTGAGGTAGTAACTTTGTTCATAACCTTATTCGATTCATATATATATAGCTATCTTATTTTGTGGTATTAAATTTTAACAACAAGAACATAGTTTGAATGTTTTCAAACTTGTTTGCAAACTAAATAGATCCTTCTAACTTAACTTTTAAAATACTTCAATACCTGTAATATAACATAAATATATGCTAATTTAACAAGGTATAACTTGGTTTTTCAAAGAACACCTTAAAAACTGTTTTTACGACGTCGGAGTGCAACCGGGGGCTGTTTGAGGTTGGATAATTAAAAACCATCTTGAACTTTGAATTGGAGGTTTATATTCTGGAAAAATGATATTTCTTATGAATATGTTAACACATAAAAATTTCATGATTTAACTCAAAGTATAAGTATTTTTAGAAAAATAATCATTTAAGGTTGTTTACATGATGGAAAATGATTAACTTCATAAGTTTCACCAAAGTTTGACCTTTGACCTGTGATTTCGAATACAAACTAAGGTATTTACAGTCCATATTCTTAAAGAGGGACTCGATCCAAGGAAGTGGCAAGTTGAACCAACGAAAACGGAGTTGTAACGAAGAAACTATGACCAAAACAAAATCGGATATCCAAGACTTGTTTAGTCACGAAAATAATTGGAGAAAAATTAAATAAATCACATCTTTTTAAAATAACATGATATTTTATATATATGTACTCATAATTTAATTTTATATGGTTCAGGATCACCCGTAAACAATACGAGAAGATTAATCATAAGATCCCATGATTGTACGCAACACGTCATTTGACAACACCGGTACTTTATGTACGCAACACGTCATTTGACAACACCGGTACCGTGGGTCAAGATTAATCTCGACCAATACATATTCGATGGGGGTTTTATTTATTTCGATGGGGGTTTTATTTATTAAACACCTAAATATGAACCATTAAAATTGAATTACTAACATCGGACTGCTAACTACGGACTAAGAAGACATTAAAAGTATTATAAGTATATATATACGTGACGATTGTTTAAAATGAAAATATATTGATATATTATATATGGATATGTTCGTGATATCAACCGGAGACCAAGTCAAAATATATATATCTTCAAGGCAAAAGTGAGTATATAGTCCCACTTTTAAACTCTAAATATTTCGGGATGAGAATACATGTATTTTATGTTTTATGATATGGACACAAGTAACTGAAAAATATATTCTACGTTGAGTTGTACCACTGGCATACTTCCCTGTAGCTTGGTAACTACTATTTACAGTGGTATTGTAAACGCGAATCCTGTTGATAGATCTATCGGGCCTGACAACCCCAACCGGACTGGACGACCAGTATTCAACGGTTGCACAGTACTTCGTTTCGTGACTACACTTGGTACGGTGTAGTAAAATTTCATAATAAAGGGAATATGCGACGTGATTAAATGTTAAGTATGGCTACCAAGTGCTCAACCATTTAGAATATTTTCATTAAAATGTTTACATATGAAATCTTGTGGTCTATATTTATACCGCTGCCGGCATTAAACCTATATCTCACCAACTTTATGTTGACGTTTTAAACATGTCTATTCTCAGGTGATAACTAAAAGCTTCCGCTGCAACATGTTGAATTTAAGCAAGATCTTGAGTATGCATATTTGTGTCAAAAACAAAACTGCATATCCGAGGATTTGTATTGTAAAATATGCTAGAAATCGTGTTGTTATCATCATATGTAAAGTTTGTAAGTCTAAGATTATCGCTAAACGATAATCATCTTTTTATTGTCTAAAGCTTGTATTAAAAATAAGAATTATGGTTTGTAATGTAAAATATATGCAGTTGTTCTTTTAAAAATGTCGCATATAGAGGTCAATACCTCGCTATGAAATCATACGTTATCTAACACGTTCTTATGGTTAAGGACGGGTTATGACATGTGGTATCAGAGCGGTGGTCTTAGCGAACTAGGTTTGCATTAGTGTGTCTAACCGAGAAGTCGTTAGGATACATTAGTAAGTCTGGACTTTGACCGGGTCTGATTTTTAAAAACCATTGCTTATCATTGTTGGTTAAAATTTATATGTAAATATTATGTAGTACTAATGGGTTAGTTGTTGTGTGATAGATGTCGGGCTCAAAACTTGTTATCACATTCAGCGACTCCGAACCAGAATCTTCAGATGGTGTTCCAGTCATTAACCTATCCGATGACGAAAATAATATCTTTGGGGAAGACTCACAAATTCCGGATGAACCGACTATAGAGAACCCGGAAAGTGAACCCGAGGAGGAAAGTGAACCCGAAGAGGAAAGTGAACCCGAGGAGGAAAGTGAACCCGAGGAAGAAATACAGGAAATTACGAAAGACAAGTTCGAATTAGGAAAGAAACGAAAGG
Source organism: Rutidosis leptorrhynchoides (assembly GCF_046630445.1). NCBI lineage: Eukaryota > Viridiplantae > Streptophyta > Magnoliopsida > Asterales > Asteraceae > Rutidosis > Rutidosis leptorrhynchoides. The sequence goes on from NC_092334.1 coordinate 660,817,790, forward strand.
CTAATGAATTAGAAAATTCAAATCCCGAGTTTAGTAATGATGATGTGGCACCAAATCCATTAGACACTACCACCCCTATTCCCGCTATTCCTATTCGTTCTATCCCGGCATCCAGTTCTTCAGTCCCACAGCCAAAATATAGGCAGACCGCTAGGATTAGCGTTAGGCGATTCATTGAACCTAAACGTCTTAGAAAATAGACCAAACGATGCGCTGCCGTATTAAACCATGGGATCATATAATGTTTTGTATAATATTATTAGTGTGGTTTGCTTAATGTTCGATGTAAGATAAGCATATGTAAAATAGTGAAGTGTGAAATGCAATAATTTTCCATGGTTAAGTATTATTTAGATGGTAGTAATTGATTCTGTACTAAGCTATTAAGTATGGACATTAACGGGTAGGTACTACCCTAGATATAATTATAAAACGCTAATAAGAAGAAAAGGCTTTTATAATAATACCTGGTTCATATTATTAATAAGCTATAATGTACTGTAAATATACACTACATCTATAATATTCCATGTGAATAATTATTTTCTTTTCATTCTTATAGAAGAATATGGCGCGATTGAACCGAATGACGGAACAAGAAATCCAGGAACTCATCAATCAGCGAGTGAACGACAGAATGTTATGGGTCGAGGCTGCAAGAGGTGCTGCAGTTAACCCAAATCCTCGTGTGGGGTGCACTTACAAAACTTTTCAAGCTTGCAAGCCCTCATCATTCAGTGGAACGGAAGGACCGATCGGTTTAACCCGATGGATAGAAAAGATGGAGACTGTGTTTAAAATCAGTGGTTGTGTTGAAAAGGACATGACCAAGTATGCATCATGCACTTTACAAGATAGTGCACTCACGTGGTGGAAAAATTATGTGAAGGCTGTAGGAGGAGATGTAGCTTATGATACTCCATGGGGAGAATTCAAAATAATGTTAATCAACGAGTATTGTCCAAGGAACGAGGTTAGGAAGTTGGAAGATGAATTACGAAGCCTGAAGGTTGTTGGTACTGAAATCACCAACTACAATCAGCGATTCATGGAATTAGTTTTGCTATGTCCTGAATTGGTTCCAACCGAAGAACGGAAGATTGAAATGTACAAAGATGGTTTGCCCAAAAAGGTCAAGGCAAATGTTACAGCATCGAAACCTAAGACAATTCATGAAGCTATAACCATGGCAAACGAGCTAATGGATCAGGTCATCATGGATAAGAAAGTATCCAATACTGATGTGAAGGTATCAGGTAACAAAAGAAAGTGGAATGGAAATTATGATCGAGGTAACCAACAACAATCTTTTAAGAAACAAGAAATCACGCAAGGTGCGGGTAGTGGTTTAAGCTTTGGTTATAAAGGACAAAATCCTTTATGCAACCGATGCCACAAACATCACTCTGGTTACTGTAATGTGGTATGCAACAAATGTAATCGAAAGGGTCATCTTGCTGAAGATTGTAGGGCTCTCGTTACAAATATAAATGGTACCAAGACTCCTGCCACCAATGCAAATAGAACTGCCTTGGCCACTGTTACTTGTTATGGGTGTGGGAAACAGGGTCATTATAAGAGCCAGTGTCCGAATCCAGAGAAGAATAATGGATCTGCACGTGGAAGAGCATTTGTTATTAATGCTAGAGAGGCGTGTAAAGACCCGGAGCTTGTTACGGGTACGTTTAGCATTAATAACTTATCCGCATCTATTATATTTGATACTGGTGCCGATAGAAGTTACGTGAGTAGAGACTTTTACGCTAAATTGAATTGTTCATCATTACCTCTAGATGCTAAGTACATGATTGAGTTAGCTAATGGTAAACTAATTAAAGCCGATAAAATTTGCCGTGATTGTAAAATAAATTTAGCCGGAGAAACATTTAAGATTGATTTGATACCCGTAGAATTAGGAAGTTTTGATGTAATAGTCGGCATGGACTGGATGTCCAAAATAGGAGCTGAAGTTGTGTGCTCCAAGAAGGCAATTCGCATTCCTCGTAAGGATAAAACGCCAGTAATGATTTATGGAGAGAAGGGTAACTCAAAGCTAAAACTCATTAGTTATTTGAAAGCTCAAAAGTGCTTGAAGAAAGGGTGCTATGCTATCTTAGCACATGTTAATAAAGTCGAAACGAAGGAGAAAGTGAAGAGCATCAATGACGTGCCTGTGGCAAGAGATTTTCCTGAAGTCTTTCCAGAAGAGTTGCCGGGATTACCTCCATTTAGATCTGTAGAATTTCAAATAGATCTAGTACCAGGAGCTGCACCAGTGGCTCGTGCTCCATATAGACTTGCACCATCTGAGATGAAAGAGTTACAAAGCCAGTTACAAGAATTACTGGACCGTGGTTTCATTCGACCGAGCACTTCACCGTGGGGAGCTCCGATTTTATTCGTCAAGAAGAAAGACGGATCTTTCCGAATGTGTATAGATTATCGTGAATTAAATAAGTTAACTATCAAGAATCGGTATCCACTACCGAGAATTGATGACTTATTTGATCAATTGCAAGGATCATGTGTTTACTCAAAAATCGACCTAAGGTCGGGCTATCATCAACTACGCGTCAAAGAAGAAGATATTCCGAAAACTGCTTTTCGGACACGCTACGGTCATTATGAATTTTTGGTCATGCCGTTTGGATTAACGAATGCGCCAGCTGTATTCATGGACCTCATGAATCGAGTTTGTAGTCCGTATTTAGATAAGTTTGTTATCATTTTCATTGACGATATTCTTATCTATTCCAAGAGTGAGCAAGAGCATGAACAGCATTTAAGATTGGTATTAGAATTGTTAAGAAAATAACAATTATACGCCAAATTTTCTAAGTGTGCGTTTTGGTTGAAAGAAGTGCAATTTCTTGGCCATGTTGTTAGTAGCAAAGGAATTCAGGTTGACCCAGCTAAAATTGAGGCCATTGAAAAATGGGAGACTCCTAAGACACCAATGCAGATACGCCAATTTTTGGGTTTAGCCGGTTATTATAGAAGGTTTATTCAAGATTTTTCCCGAATAGCTAAATCATTGACAGCGTTAACACAAAAAGGGAAGAAGTACGAATGGACCTTTGAGCAGGAGAGTGCATTTCAATTACTCAAGAAGAAGTTGACCACGGCACCTATTTTATCGTTACCTGAAGGGAACGATGATTTTGAGATATATTGTGACGCTTCGCGACAAGGTTTTGGTTGCGTCCTTATGCAACGAAAGAAAGTTATTGCATACGCATCCCGACAATTAAAGATTCACGAGCGGAATTATACGACGCATGATCTAGAATTGGGGGCAGTAGTGTTTGCATTGAAGATATGGAGACACTATTTATATGGAGTTAAATGCACTGTGTTTACTGATCATAAAAGCCTTCAACATATTTTCGATCAGAAACAGCTGAACATGAGGCAACGTAGGTGGGTCGAGCTGATAAACGACTACGATTGTGAGATTCGCTATCATCCCGGGAAAGCGAATGTAGTGGCCGACGCTTTAAGCAGAAAGGAACGAGAACCAATTCGAGTACGAGCAATGAACATAAAAATTCGCATGAATCTCAACTCACAAATCAAAGAGGCTCAACGAGAAGCTCTTACTAAAGAAAACATAGGAAATGAAATAATGAAGAAGTATGGGAAACAACTCATTATGCGGGAAGATGGAATTCGATATTTTGCAAACCGTATTTGGGTACCAAAGTTGGGTGGATTAAGGAAGTTAATATTGAATGAGGCACATAAGACAAGATACTCGATACATCCTGGAGTTGGAAAGATGTATCAAGATCTTAAGATGCATTATTGGTGGCCTAATTTGAAGACAGACGTTGCAACATATGTTGGGGAATGTTTAACTTGTTCCAAAGTCAAAGCAGAACACCAAAAGCCGTCAGAGTTACTTCAACAACCAGAAATCCCAGAATGGAAATGGGATGGTATTACCATGGATTTCATCACGAAGTTACCAAAGACTGCCTGGGGATACGACACCATTTGGGTAATTGTTGATCGTCTTACCAAATCTGCACATTTCTTGCCTATAAAGGAAACGGATAGAATGGAGAAATTATTACGATTATATATAAAGGAAATAGTTTCAAGGCATGGAATACCTATTTCCATTATATCTGATCGTGATAGTAGATTTACCTCAAAGTTCTGGCAATCACTACAGGAGGCACTAGGAACTCGTTTGGATATGAGTACCGCATATCATCCGCAAACTGACGGGCAGAGTGAAAGAACAATTCAGACTCTTGAAGACATGCTTAGGGCATGTGTAATCGATTTTGGAAACGGATGGGATAAATATTTACCATTAGCAGAATTCTCGTATAATAATAGTTATCATGCGAGCATTAAAGCTGCACCATTTGAAGCACTGTATAGAAGGAAGTGTAGATCCCCTATCTGTTGGAACGAAGTAGGAGATCGACAATTAACTGGACCCGAGATCATCCATGAAACTACTGAGAAGATAGTGCAAATCAAGGAGAAATTGAAAACAGCCCGTAGTCGCCAAAAGAGCTACGCCGATGTCCGAAGGAAACCATTAGAGTTTCAGATCGGTGATATGGTTATGTTAAAGGTGTCACCTTGGAAAGGTGTAATACGTTTTGGAAAAAGGGGTAAACTAAACCCAAGGTATGTAGGCCCGTTCAAAATTATCGAACGCATCGGACCGGTAGCTTATCGACTCGAGTTACCGCAACAACTCGCCGGAGTACATAATACATTTCACGTCTCGAACCTTAAAAAGTGTCTTGCAAAGGAAGACCTCACCATTCCTCTTGAAGAAATCCATGTCGACGAGAAACTACAATTCGTCGAAGAACCAATCGAAATCATGGACCGTGAAATTAAACAGCTCAAGCAGAGCAACATACCGATCGTTAAGGTTCGTTGGAATGCTCGAAGGGGTCCTGAGTTTACTTGGAAACGAGAGGATCAGATGAAACAAAAGTATCCACACTTGTTTCTCGATGACGCAAAATAGGTACAATTTTAAAATTTCGGGACGAAATTTATTTAACGGGTAGGTACTGTAATGACCCGCACTTTTTCGATCGTTCTATACTTATAAGATTAATATTTACATAAATTAAACCTTACCAACATGATAAGCAATCCAAATTGTTGAGACTTATGTTTTTGAAATGAGTTTTACACAACGTTTGACCGTCTAGTTTGACCGATGATATCACGAACTATATAACATATGATAATTATACGTTTGTGTATATATATGTATATATACATATTTAACATGATCTAAGGATGTTTTAATATCTCATTTTGTATTAATAACAATAAGTTATAAGTATATTTTGAAACTACTAACTTAAGTTTTCAAAACGATAACCATACGTAACGTTATTTGACATAAATACTTATAACATATAATGTTTATACATATATCGTATATGTAATGTATTTAATCACTTTTAAAGACTTAAATACATAAAACAATATAAGTATATTCACAAAAGATAGCTATATTTGAATTCTCATTCCATTTTTCACAAGATTTTCTATACGTATATCTAGAGTATATGTACTCGTATCATACCTAGCTTCTATACGTATTTACTATTGGTATATACACATCAAATCACCACCAACCAGCCCTTGTTCATGCCTTATGTATAAGGTAACTCTCTTGTTCATGCCTTATGTATAAGGTAACTACTTTTGATGTTTAGTATGACTAATTACATAAAAATACAACATGAAATTTTGTCCATGTTTTTCCATTAATCATGTTTTTATGGCCTTAAATACATCTTCCATTTTCAAATTTTATTACCTCATTTCTTTAACCAAAAACACACTCTTAAGAAACTCCATAACCATTCAGCTAGTATCCATGAAGATCTAGCCATAAAAACATCACTTAAACACCATAAGAAAAACCTTACAAAAACACTTCAAGAATCCTTTCAAGAACACAAGTTTACTTCCAATCTTTCATCCAACTCCATCACTCTTTTGGTTCTAGATTTTTACTTCTCTTTTACAGCAATGTTGTCCAAGTAACTTGAGGTAGTAACTTTGTTCATAACCTTATTCGATTCATATATATATAGCTATCTTATTTTGTGGTATAAAATTTTAACAACAAGAACATAGTTTGAATGTTTTCAAACTTGTTTGCAAACTAAATAGATCCTTCTAACTTAACTTTTAAAATACTTCAAGACCTGTAATATAACATAAATATATGCTAATTTAACAAGGTATAACTTGGTTTTTCAAAGAACACCTTAAAAACTGTTTTTACGACGTCGGAGTGCAACCGGGGGCTGTTTGGGGTTGGATAATTAAAAACCATCTTGAATTTTGAATTGGAGGTTTATATTCTGGAAAAATGATATTTATTATGAATATGTTAACACATAAAAATTTCATGATTTAACTCAAAGTATAAGTATTTTTAGAAAAATAATCATTTAAGGTTGTTTACATGATGGAAAATGATTAACTTCATAAGTTTTACCAAAGTTTAACCTTTGACCTGTGATTTCGAATACAAACTAAGGTATTTACAGTTCATATTCTTAAATAGGGACTCGATCCAAGGAAGTGGCAAGTTGAACCAACGAAAACGGAGTTGTAACGAAGAAACTATGACCAAAACAAAATCGGATATCCAAGACTTGTTTAGTCACGAAAATAATTGGAGAAAAATTAAATAAATCACATCTTTTTAAAATAACATGATATTTTATATATATGTACTCATAATTTAATTTTATATGGTTCAGGATCACCCGTAAACAATACGAGAAGATTAATCATAAGATCCCATGATTGTACGCAACACGTCATTTGACAACACCGGTACTTTATGTACGCAACACGTCATTTGACAACACCGGTACCGTGGGTCAAGATTAATCTCGACCAATACATATTCGATGGGGGTTTTATTTATTTCGATGGGGGTTTTATTTATTAAACACCTAAATATGAACCATTAAAATTGAATTACTAACATCGGACTGCTAACTACGGACTAAGAAGACATTAAAAGTATTATAAGTATATATATACGTGACGATTGTTTAAAATGAAAATATATTGATATATTATATATGGATAGGTTCGTGATATCAACCGGAGACCAAGTCAAAATATATATATCTTCAAGGCAAAAGTGAGTATATAGTCCCACTTTTAAACTCTAAATATTTCGGGATGAGAATACATGTATTTTATGTTTTACGATATGGACACAAGTAACTGAAAAATATATTCTACGTTGAGTTGTACCACTGGCATACTTCCCTGTAGCTTGGTAACTACTATTTACAGTGGTATTGTAAACGCGAATCCTGTTGATAGATCTATCGGGCCTGACAACCCCAACCGGACTGGACGACCAGTATTCAACGGTTGCACAGTACTTCGTTTCGTGACTACACTTGGTACGGTGTAGTAAGATTTCATAATAAAGGGAATATGCGACGTGATTAAATGTTAAGTATGGCTACCAAGTGCTCAACCATTTAGAATATTTTTATTAAAATGTTTACATATGAAATCTTGTGGTCTATATTTATACCGCTGCCGGCATTAAACCTATATCTCACCAACTTTATGTTGACGTTTTAAACATGTCTATTCTCAGGTGATAACTAAAAGCTTCCGCTGCAACATGTTGAATTTAAGCAAGATCTTGAGTATGCATATTTGTGTCAAAAACAAAACTGCATATCCGAGGATTTGTATTGTAAAATATGCTAGAAATCGTGTTGTTATCATCATATGTAAAGTTTGTAAGTCTAAGATTATCGCTAAACGATAATCATCTTTTTATTGTCTAAAGCTTGTATCAAAAATAAGAATTATGGCTTGTAATGTAAAATATATGCAGTTGTTCTTTTAAAAATGTCGCATATAGAGGTCAATACCTCGCTATGAAATCATACGTTATCTAACACGTTCTTATGGTTAAGGACGGATTATGACATCTCCGGAATTCACTTTTACATATATATACTCAAAAGAACAATAGCGCATAGCGCAATTATACCCGCGCTACCAGACTTATAGCCTTTCACTAGATATCCTTGATATACAGGTAACGTTCCGTGAACATAAACCCTACAACTTAGCGCGAGCCATCACTGACCAGTATTCCCGCTGATGGTGGGTCTATGTTTAACCACCCATGTTGAGATCCTCATCTCGCGAGGGGTTATTCACGGTACTCCGGACCGGAGAGTTAAACCCAATTGACCCTTAAATCCCCCTTTGAATGATGTCAAGCATGGACCGAACCGACCCGATTATTTTATGCTTGATCATTTGGCGCCATCAGTGGGACACACAAGTTTAAAGATTTCGATTTGATATTTTTTCTGTATATCCGCTAACAACTCGCTTGTTTCTTTTTGATACAGTAACAGGTGTTGAAATGACTAGAAAGTAAGAGATACCCAAGCCTACACAGGCGCGAGCTACCTCGCCTGCAGGATCTAAGCCAGCCATCAAGGGATCATCGGGAACTTCTAACAGCGCGCCACCAAGAGGCGCCCAGATGCCACCCCCTGGCGCACCCGCGTCGTCTTTCATGACCCCGGAAGCGATTAGGCCAATACCACGGGCCTCGAACACCACAAGTACGGGATTCATACCCATCTACCCAACAACTGAATCCGCGCGCAATAGCCCTTGCCACACTAGCAGTCCTGCTGGTTCACAGGGCGCGCGGCCTTCACCTTCGTCCCGAAGGGATGCCTCCCCAACCACCCCAGGATCTAGCGCTACCACCTTTGTGCTGGAACTTCGTCTGCAGGGAGAGGTGCATCCACAGAGTCGCCGGCTCGAACACGCGAACAACGCTCCCAGAGCCAAGCTAATCTGCTTTACGCTTTGATGAACGCCGCACCAGATGATATGGTGCATGAGTTTGAGCAACCCAGAAAGGCCGAGCTCATGATCAAAAACTTGTATGCGGGAATGAAAGGAGCACCAGTCAAACCCTCTTTTGAAACAGCTCCCACTGGAGAGAAGTTTTCAGTGCAAATACTGAACCACATCTCAACGCCGCTACCCGTGATACCGATAACGTTGGGATACTATGATGGATTCTCAGACCCTGATGACTTCTTGCAAAAGTACGAAAGAATAGCGCGAAACCAGCGTTGGGCCGACGAGACAAAATGCATGGAGTTCCCACCGCTACTTGAAGGCGTAGCTCGGCAGTGGTTTATCAACCTGCCAGCGCCAGTTATAAGCTGTTACGATGATCTCCGAACGCGCTTCCTGCTTAACTTTCAAAACATGCGCGCAACTCGAAGGACGCATAATGAATGTCATGACATCAAGCATGAGCGAGGGGAATCCTTGGGACAGTTCATCGACAGGTACTGCCAAGAGGTGGCCAGAATCCCTAACAGTGCTGAATCATTGAAAGTATCCGATTTCATACACGGAATCTGTCGGGAGCACTACCTAACGTTGTGGCAGAGGCTTAGGAAGCGTCCTCTAGAGACACTTGCAGAAGCAATAAGAGAAGCGCACGAGCACATGCGCGCTAAAGAAGACACTACCAGGTACTCGAATTACCGAGGTTCGGGAAATGGTCGGCGCGACGGTTATGACTCACCAAGGGGTGGGCGCCTGTCAGGCCGTTTCGGGAGAAACCAACATGACTCTAGCCCCTACCGTCACCATGGTAACAACCATCACAGCGACAGAAAGCACTAGCGAAACTAACAGGGGAACAACAACAACAACCAGCAACATCGGAACAGGGATAACGACACTAGGGAAAACAAGCAAGCCTTAATCAGAAGCCTTACCAAAAGTTTGAAAGAAATCTATGTGACTGAGCCCATCTCAAAAACATTCGAGAAACCCGCACGCATGTCTGAGTATGCGCGACGTGATAAGTCCAAGTTCTGCGACTTTCACGATGACTTGGGACATGAAACTAATCGCTGCAAGGCGCTGGTTGATAAGGTGGTCATTTGCCTCAAGCGCGGAGAGTTGAAACATTTGAAACCAGGAAAGGATAAGTCAGGCGGGCATAAGAAGGAAAATGAAAGAGTCTAGAAAGACAAGGTCATCTATGTCTTTTCATGGGAGAAAAGGAAGAAAGTTGAGAAAGAGCCATTGTTGCCGTATGAAACCCTCAAGGCGCACCTCCCACGCGAGCCCATTTACGAAAGGAAATGCGCTCCGCTGGTGGTAGAAAGCTACTTGCCTGAATGTACTTAACACATTGAAAAAATTCTCATCGATACTGGCAGCTGTGTCAATGTCATGTTCTTTCACTGTTTCGAGAACCTAGCCTACAGAGTGAAGCGCAACCTAAGAAAGGTAAAGCAGCAGTTTAGGGGAATAAGCGGGGATCCCGCCTGGTCGAAGGGGATACTTGGGACAGCGTTAACCTTGCAGGACGATCAACACAAGGAAATGGCGCACACAACGGTAGTTGACTTTAAAGTGATACGTGCTGAATCGGAATACGATGCTATCCTGGGACAACCGGCGTTATCACACTTCACCATCAGCGCCTGCCTTTACCGAGGGATCATAACGCTACCCAACCCACTAGGAGAAGCCAAATTCAAGTCCAAAGTGACCGTAGAGGACTATCAACTTTGACAGGTACGCATAAATATATGTAGCTAACTGTTTTGAGAATTAAAACCACAGATCACGCGCGGCCGCATAACAGCAAAATTGGCGCTTGCATACTTTGCCGGATGAAATGCAATAAATGTGCAACCAGTCTGTGTGCTTACCGCAATAAATGAGCACAATCTTACATAATCCAAAACATAAGACGCATATTAGAGTGCGCTTGCACACATACGCATTCGTTGATTTGTAACACTATTTGACTGGTATCCACAGATTCGAAGTATTCAAGCCGTGGCAAAGGCGACGAAAGATGGGGCCGGCTCTTCAGGAGCTAGAAATGACGAGGGAGACGAGATTGCCGGCGTTGACTATGAGTACGAAGAACACAAGGATGAGAAGTTGAGGGCGTTGCCGGCGTTGACTTGAATCACTTCTTTATTCTTCATACTTTGTACATCAGTGATTTCAATACGGCGGTATGAACAATGGTAGTATCAATGTGGTTTACAGTCTCACATGACTTATGAAAATTTAGATCCATTAAGGAAATTGGATCTTTATGAAAACATTTGATCTTTTGAAAATTAAATCTAGTTTTTTACCCTAGATAAGTTTTTCGGAATAACCCTTCACCGGTGTTTGCAAATTCTTTTTGTGGGTTTGGTGGGTTTCAAATTTGAAAATTTTAGCTCAAAACTTGTGGTTTTATGTCACCCACTTGCTAACCTTGTATTAGGAAAGCAACACGTCCAGTATACTTGCTCCGTATATTACCTTTCGGTAAACTACCGTCTGGTTGTAAAGGAAAGCATTGAACAATCAACTGTTAAGGCAATGTCCCCTGACATGCTTTTAATTATGGTCTATAACGTGTCGGATGCAATTACTATCCTTGTTAGGAGCAATAGTAAAGCTCACCCTATAGTTTTTCGGTCTGGCACAAGGTCCTGTCTTTGACCATACTATGCAACCACCGTTCTTACGGTTGACACCCGAATTGGTTCAGGTGACCTAATGAATTTCAGGTGAATTCCTAAGATTTTACGTTCAAAGGTAATGAACGCATTGAAAATGGGTTTTTAGAAAACAAATCGGTTTGTAATTTGGATCAAAATATTTTCTCGTTCAAGCTCGAGTTTAGATATCATTGAATTTCATGAGTTTGCAATTCTCAATCTTTAAGGTCAATCTCTAGGATTGAGTAATATCAGTCTTAAAAGCTGATTTTTGACCTTTAAGGAGATTATCCTTTCTGGGGATCTGATTCATTAGTCTTATCCAGCTAATTTGCACGGCGTCCTCCCCATTTTACGAGACAGATCCTCTCATGGTTAGGATAAGTCTGACCATTTGGCGACCCTGTTTTATGCTGAGGTTCGTGGATTTCCTGCTGATTTTAGAGATGACTTTTCTAGGTTTTTCGTCAACCTACAGCTGGTCTGAACGACAACTTCATGACCTAAATCAAGAAGCGCGTTTCTCTTTCTGAAGACTTTACTTCCTTTTAATGATGGAATTGATTCATCGTGTAGATCCATCTCTTCTTTTCTTTCATCGGGTAAAACAGTTAATTAACGTCCAAAACAAAAGTATTTTCAATTTTTTGTACAAAAATATGTGATATATATTTTGAATAACTTGGTAAAAATTTCCCACACTTGGCTTTTATTTTCCTTTCTTTGCCTTTTTATTTTCCTCTATTCCATTTTAAATGAATTTTAACATTTTGGTTTGTTTCTCAATTTATGTCCTCTCCGAGGTAACAATAATTTCGGTGTTAACACCTAGTTTTATCGTTCATAAATATGTATAAACATGATTTTGAGTTCATTTAATTGAAAATTTTGAAAAATGACTACTAGCATTGGGTAGTCAGTATATAAGACTAGGGTTGTTCTTTATTATCAGAGAGCACTAGATTCTAATACAACTACTGCTTTACAAGTATTTCTAATGGTAACCAAGTGTATAAAGTAAAAATTTTAAAATCCGAAAGAATTTAACCCCTTCTCACACTTAAGATCTTGCAATGCCCTCATTTGCAAGAAATCAGTAACAATTTAAATTATTGAGGGTGATTAGCGTAGAAAAATGATTAAATTTTACCAAAGTTTTCAAACATATTGGATTTTTTTTTTTATAAAAACCTTAACTTATAAAACAATTAATTAATTAATTTTAAAATTTTGTTTCCCTTGTTATTTAGGACGAGGTCGTTTCGGAACGATGTCCTAGTCCGTCCCTCGACAAAATTTTAAAATTTGTCAATTTAAAGCGTGGTTTTAAAAGCAAAGATTTTTTTTGGTTTTTTAATGTTTTTGGCATACTTTAATTCAATAAGATTAAAAATAATGATAATAAAAGTTCTCGTCCCTCCCTTGGGTAAAGCAATTTCGGTTCAACGACCTAGTCTTCAACTTACGAAGAATTTTTAAAAATCATATTTTTAACTTAGCAAAATAAAGTAAATTTTTGTTTTTAAATTCACACCAAACTTAAATTTAAAATGCATAAAATTAAAAATTTATATTATTAAAATTAAAAATTCACACCAAACTTATATTATATATTTTTTATATACAAACTTAAAAATATCAATTTTTCAAATATTTACAATTTTAAATATATTAATTTAAAAAGTTTACAATATTATTTTAATATTAATTTATTAATTTTTTAAAAAATAAAATTAAAAATCTTTTTGGCTTTTATCCCACTTTAATCAATCAAATATTATCAAAAATATACGCCCCTCTTTTCGGTAAAGTAATTTCGGTTCCATGACCTAATTTAACTCATGAAGAATTTTTGAAATATTTTGAGTTGATTGATTAAAGATATTTATACCTTAAGAATAAACGGTAAATTTCGCAGTGATGCAATAAATTTTTGTATGATATCAATAATTTCGGTCGCAAGACCTAATTTTATTGAATACCAATTTAATACTTTATAGCGAACAAATTAGCGTTTATTATCAAAAGGTTAAAAATGAAAATAAAAATGAAAATGAAAACTGTACAAACTTACCTGTGAAATAGATTTCTTAGTGATATGCTCTAGCCCACTTATAATATAGTCGGACTAATTGGTTTTCCATGGCTACATAGGCGTACCCTCGAGCATTTAATGTTTTTTCTTCTAAACATATAAACGGTCCGTCTCTGCATAAAGTAACAAATTCGGTATTTGAATAGGTTTGATTATTTGAACATTTACCTTCGTGTGACCATTTGCAGCGGCGCCAAAAATACTTGATGTTATGCGAGGTGTATATGAAATAGCTTTATTTTTACAACGAAAAAACTATTAAATACGATACAATTTTACACAAGATATTTATTTATTTATAGAATGGATATACTTAAACCTTGCTACAACACTTATAGGCAGTGTACCTAATTGTACAGTAGTGTAGTTTTCAGTAAGTCCAGTTCGTTCCACAGGGAATCTTTTAAACAAAGCTTAACGCTATATTAGTTTTAATTTATAAAAATACAAATATATAAATAAGTAATATTATTAGTATAAAGGGGGGTTTTTACCGTTTAATGACCGGTTTGTCAATTTTTAAAACTTTAGTCGCAGTTAAAACCTAATGTAAAATATTAAATAAATAAAAGACTTAATTTAAAGCGTAAAGTAAATAACAATAATGAAATTGCGATAAATAAAAGTGCGATAAAATAAAATTGCGATAATTAAAAAGTACGATAATTAAAAGTACAATTAAATACAATAACAATAAATAAAAGTGCGATAATTAAAAGTGCAATTAAATATAAAATAAAGGAAATTAAATATGAAATAAAAGAATTATGCTTATTTAAACTTCCGTAATCATGATGTTTGACGTGTTGATTTTTAGTTTATCCCCATGGGTTAATTGTCCTTTGTCCTGGATTATTTAATATGTCCGTCTAGTTTTTGTCCATAACAGTCCATCAGTCATAAATATAAAGTACGAGTATCCTCGTCAAATTATCCTTATACCCGAAGTCAAATATTCCAACTAATTGGGGACTTAAACTGTAACAAGGCTTTAATACTTTGTTTAATAATTACACCAGGTTATCGACTGCGTGTAACCCAAGGTTTTAATATTTTGTTATCAATTATGCCAAGTGTCCTTGTACATAATTTCACCCCTGTTTTAATAATTCCATAGACTATCAATCCATTCCCGTGTCCGGTTAAATGAACGATTATTCGTACATATAAATACCCCGCCCATTGTGTCCGATCGAGTGTATATGGTTATTTATAGGGACGTCCAATTGTAAATCTTTATATTAAAATTAACAAACTATCATTTAGTTAAACAAATATAAAGCCCATTAATAGCCCATAGTCTAATTTCCATAAGTGTCGTTCTTTTGTCCAAACCCCAATTATGGTACAAAGCCCAATTACCCAATTTTAATATTTTTAGCCCAACATCATGATTACTTCGAATTAAATAAGCATAATAATAATAATTTAGCTACGAGACATTAATGTAAAAAGGTTGAACATAACTTACAATGATTAAAAATAGCGTAGCGTTACACGGACAGAATTTCGACTTACACCCTTACAACATTCGCTAACATACCCTTATTATTAGAAATTAAAATTAAAATTAAAACAATTGTAACTAAAAGCTTGTCTTTCTTGAAGAATAATACTATGAAATATATGTTCATTTTTAGCATTATCAAATATTTCCACACTTGAGCGTTGCTTGTCCTCAAGCAATATAGTCTTGAAATAAAAATACTTGAATCACTTTTTTATTCTTCACACTTTGTACATCAGTGATTTCAATACGGCGGTATGAACAATGGTAGTATCAATGTGGTTTACAGTCTCACATGACTTATGAAAATTTAGATCCATTAAGAAAATTGGATCTTTATGAAAACATTTGATCTTTTGAAAATTAAATCTAGTTTTTTACCCTAGATAAGTTTTCCGGAATAACCCTTCACCGGTGTTTGCAAATTCTTTTTGTGGGTTTGGTGGGTTTCATATTTGAAAAGTTTAGCTCAAAACTTGTGGTTTTGTGCCACCCACTTGCTAACCTTGTATTAGGAAAGCAACACGTCCAGTATACTTGCTCCGTATATTACCTTTCGGTAAACTACCGTCCGGTTGTAAAGGAAAGCGTTGAACAAGCAACTGTTAAGGCAATGTCCCCTGACATGCTTTTACTTATGGTCTATAACGTGTCGGATGCAATTACTATCCTTGGTAGGAGCAATAGTAAAGCTCACCCTATAGTTTTTCGGTCTGGCACAAGGTCCTGTCTTTGACCATACTATGCAACCACCGTTCTTACGGTTGACACCCGAATTGGTTCAGGTGACCTAATGAATTCCAGCTGAATTCCTAGGATTTTACATTCAAAGGTAATGAACGCATTGAAAATGGGTTTTCAGAAAACAAATCGGTTTGTAATTTTGATCAAAATATTTTTTCGTTCAAGCTCGAGTTTAGATATCATTGAATTCCATGAGTTTGTAATTCTCAATCTTTAAGGTCAATCTCTAGGATTGAGTAATATCAGTCTTAAAAGCTGATTTTTGATCTTTAAGGAGATTATCCTTTCTGGGGATCTGATTCATTAGTCTTATCCAGCTAATTTGCATGGCGTCCTCCCCATTTTACGAGACAGATCCTCTCATGGTTAGGATAAGTCTGACCACTTGGCGACCCTGTTTTATGCTGAGGTCCGTGGATTTCCTGCTAATTTTAGAGATGACTTTTCTAGGTTTTTCGTCAACCTACAGCTGGTCTGAACGACAACTTCATGACCTAAATCAAGAAGCGCGTTTCTCTTTTGGAAGACTTTACTTCCTTTTAATGATGGAATTGATTCATCGTGTAGATCCATCTCTTCTTTTCTTTCATCGGGTAAAACAGTTAATTATCGTCCAAAACAAAAGTATTTTCAATTTTTTGTACAAAAATATGTGATATATATTTTGAATAACTTGGTAAAAATTTCCCACACTTGGCTTTTATTTTCCTTTCTTTGCCTTTTTATTTTCCTCTATTCCATTTTAAATGAATTTTAACATTTTAGTTTGTTTCTCTATTTATGTCATTTCCGAGGTAACAATAATTTCGGTGTTAACACCTAGTTTTATCGTTCATAAATATGTATAAACTTGATTTTGAGTTCATTTAATTGAAAATTTTTAAAAATGACTACTAGCATTGGGTAGTCAGTATATAAGACTAGGGCTGTTCTTTATTATCAGAGAGCACTAGATTCTAATACAACTACTGCTTTACTAGTATTTCTAATGGTAACCAAGTGTATAAAGTAAAAATTTTAAAATCCGAAAGAATTTAACCCCTTCCCACACTTAAGATCTTGCAATGCCCTCATTTGCAAGAAATCAGTAACAATTTAAATTATTGAGGGTGATTAGCGTAGAAAAATGATTAAATTTTACCAAAGTTTTCAAACATATTGGATTTTTTTTTTATAAAAACCTTAACTTATAAAACAATTAATTAATTAATTTTAAAATTTTGTTTCCCTTGTTATTTAGGACGAGGTCGTTTTGGAACGATGTCCTAGTCCGTCCCTCGACAAAATTTTAAAATTTGTCAATTTAAAGCGCTGTTTTAAAAGCAAAGATTTTTTTTGGTTTTTAATGTTTTTGGCATACTTTAATTCAATAAGATTAAAAATAATGATAATAAAAGTTCTCGTCCCTCCCTTGGGTAAAGCAATTTCGGTTCAACGACCTAGTCTTCAACTTACGACGAATTTTTAAAAATCATATTTTTAACTTAGCAAAATAAAGTAAATTTTTGTTTTTAAATTCACACCAAACTTAAATTTAAAATTCATAAAATTAAAAATTCATATTATTAAAATTAAAAATTCACACCAAACTTATATTATATATTTTTTACATACAAACTTAAAAATATCAATTTTCAAATATTTACAATTTTAAATATATTAATTTAAAAAGTTTACAATATTATTTTAATATTAATTTATTAATTTTTTTAAAAATAAAATTAAAAATCTTTTTGGCTTTTATCCCACTTTAATCAATCAAATATTATCAAAAATATACACCCCTCTTTTCGGTAAAGTAATTTCGGTTCCATGACCTAATTTAACTCATGACGAATTTTTGAAATATTTTGAGTTGATTGATTAAAGATATTTATACCTTAAGAATAAACGGTAAATTTCGCAGTGATGTAATAAATTTTTGTATGATATCAATAATTTCGGTCGCAAGACCTAATTTTATTGAATACCAATTTAATACTTTATAGCGAACAAATTAGCGTTTATTATCAAAAGGTTAAAAATAAAAATAAAAATAAAAATGAAAACTGTACAAACTTACCTGTGAAATAGATTTCTTAGTGATATGCTCTAGCCCACTCATAAGATAGTCGGACTAATTGGTTTTCCATGGCTACATAGGCGTAACCTCGAGCATTTAATGTTTTTTCTTCTAAACATATAAACAGTCCGTCTCTGCATAAAGTAACAAATAGGTTTGATTACTTGAGGACTTCCGATTTGCGGAGTTTGAATTAATTAACTGTTTTACCCGATGAAAGAAAAGAAGAGATGGATCTACACGATGAATCAATTCCATCCTTAAAAGGAAGTAAAGTCTTCCGAAAGAGAAACGCTTTAGTGACCCGAACTTTTCCATGTTTATATATATTAATTGAGATTGATATTTACATGATTAAATGTTTCCAACATGTTAAGCAATCAAACTTGTTAAGACTTGATTAATTGAAATATGTTTCATATAGACAATTGACCACCCAAGTTGACCGGTGATTCACGAACGTTAAAACTTGTTAAAACTATATGATGACATATATATGGATATAAATATAGTTAACATGATACTATGATAAGTAAACATATCATTAAGTATATTAACAATGAACTACATATGTAAAAACAAGACTACTAACTTAATGATTTTTAAACGAGACATATATGTAACGATTATCGTTGTAAAGACATTTAATGTATATATATCATATTAAGAGATATTCATACATGATAATATCATGATAATATAATAATTTAAAATCTCATTTGATATTATAAACATTGGGTTAACAACATTTAACAAGATCGTTAACCTAAAAGTTTCAAAACAACACTTACATGTAACGACTAACGATGACTTAACGACTCAGTTAAAATGTATATACATGTAGTGTTTTAATATGTATTTATACACTTTTGAAAGACTTCAATACACTTATCAAAATACTTCTACTTAACAAAAATGCTTACAATTACATCCTCCTTCAGTTTCATCAACAATTCTACTCGTATGCACCCGTATTCGTACTCGTACAATACACAGCTTTTAGATGTATGTACTATTGGTATATACACTCCAATGATCAGCTCTTAGCAGCCCATGTGAGTCACCTAACACATGTGGGAACCATCATTTGGCAACTAGCATGAAATATCTCATAAAATTACAAAAATATGAGTAATCATTCATGACTTATTTACATGAAAACAAAATTACATATCCTTTATATCTAATCCATACACCAACGACCAAAAACACCTACAAACACTTTCATTCTTCAATTTTCTTCATCTAATTGATCTCTCTCAAGTTCTATCTTCAAGTTCTAAGTGTTCTTCATATATTCTACAAGTTCTAGTTACATAAAATCAAGAATACTTTCAAGTTTGCTAGCTCACTTCCAATCTTGTAAGGTGATCATCCAACCTCAAGAAATCTTTGTTTCTTACAGTAGGTTATCATTCTAATACAAGGTAATAATCATATTCAAACTTTGGTTCAATTTCTATAACTATAACAATCTTATTTCAAGTGATGATCTTACTTGAACTTGTTTTCATGTCATGATTCTGCTTCAAGAACTTCGAGCCATCCAAGGATCCGTTGAAGCTAGATCCATTTTTCTCTTTTCCAGTAGGTTTATCCAAGGAACTTAAGGTAGTAATGAGGTTCATAACATCATTTGATTCATACATATAAAGCTATCTTATTCGAAGGTTTAAACTTGTAATCACTAGAACATAGTTTAGTTAATTCTAAACTTGTTCGCAAACTAAAGTTAATCCTTCTAACTTGACTTTTAAAATCAACTAAACACATGTTTTATATCTATATGATATGCTAACTTAATGATTTAAAACCTGGAAACACGAAAAACACCGTAAAACCGGATTTACGCCGTCGTAGTAACACCGCGGGCTGTTTTGGGTTAGTTAATTAAAAACTATGATAAACTTTGATTTAAAAGTTGTTATTCTGAGAAAATTATTTTTATTATGAACATGAAACTATATCCAAAAATTATGGTTAAACTCAAAGTGGAAGTATGTTTTCTAAAATGGTCATCTAGACGTCGTTCTTTCGACTAAAATGACTACCTTTACAAAAACAACTTGTAACTTATTTTTCTGACTATAAACCTATACTTTTTCTGTTTAGATTCATAAAATAGAGTTCAATATGAAATCATAGCAATTTGATTCACTCAAAACGGATTTAAAATGAAGAAGTTATGGGTAAAACAAGATTGGATAATTTTTCTCATTTTAGCTACGTGAAAATTGGTAACAAATCTATTCCAACCATAACTTAATCAACTTGTATTGTATATTATGTAATCTTGAGATACCATAGACACGTATACAATGTTTCGACCTATCATGTCGACACATCTATATATATTTTGGAACAACCATAGACACTCTATATGTGAATGTTGGAGTTAGCTATACAGGGTTGAGGTTGATTCCAAAATATATATAGTTTGAGTTGTGATCAATACTGAGATACGTATACACTGGGTCGTGGATTGATTCAAGATAATATTTATCGATTTATTTCTGTACATCTAACTGTGGACAACTAGTTGTAGGTTACTAACGAGGACAGCTGACTTAATAAACTTAAAACATCAAAATATATTAAAAGTGTTGTAAATATATTTTGAACATACTTTGATATATATGTATATATTGTTATAGGTTCGTGAATCAACCAGTGGCCAAGTCTTACTTCCCGACGAAGTAAAAATCTGTGAAAGTGAGTTATAGTCCCACTTTTAAAATCTAATATTTTTGGGATGAGAATACATGCAGGTTTTATAAATGATTTACAAAATAGACACAAGTACGTGAAACTACATTCTATGGTTGAATTATCGAAATCGAATATGCCCTTTTTTATTAAGTCTGGTAATCTAAGAATTAGGGAACAGACACCCTAATTGACGCGAATCCTAAAGATAGATCTATTGGGCTTAACAAACCCCATCCAAAGTACCGGATGCTTTAGTACTTCAAAATTTATATCATATCCGAAGGGTGTCCCGGAATGATGGGGATATTCTTATATATGCATATTGTTAATGTCGGTTACCAGGTGTTCACCATATGAATGATTTTTATCTCTATGTATGGGATGTGTATTGAAATATGAAATCTTGTGGTCTATTATTATGATTTGATATATATAGGTTAAACCTATAACTCACCAACATTTTTGTTGACGTTTTAAGCATGTTTATTCTCAGGTGATTATTAAGAGCTTCCGCTGTCGCATACTTAAATAAGGACAAGATTTGGAGTCCATGTTTGTATGATATTGTGTAAAAACTGCATTCAAGAAACTTATTTTGTTGTAACATATTTGTATTGTAAACCATTATGTAATGGTCGTGTGTAAACAGGATATTTTAGATTATCATTATTTGATAATCTACGTAAAGCTTTTAAACCTTTATTGATGAAATAAAGGTTATGGTTTGTTTTAAATTGAATGCAGTCTTTGAAAAACATCTCATATAGAGGTCAAAACCTCGCAACGAAATCAATTAATATGGAACGTTTTTAATCAATAAGAACGGGACATTTCAGTTGGTATCCGAGCGTTGGTCTTAGAGAACCAGAATTTTGCATTAGTGTGTCTTATTGAGTTTGTTAGGATGCATTAGTAAGTCTGGACTTCGACCGTGTTTACTTGAAAAATGATTGCTTAACAAATTTTGTTGGAAACTATATATTTTTAACATGTGAATATTATGTGATATATTAATCTCTTAACGTGTTTGATATTATGTGATAGATGTCTACCTCTAGAACAAGTCCCATTAACTCACCTAATAATAATGAAGAGTCAAATGTAAATTGGAATGATTCGTGGACTGATTCACAAGTTCCCGAAGAGGAACCGGAAGAAGAGTCGGAACCGGAAGAAGAGTCGGAACCGGAAGAAGAATCAGAACCGGATGAAGAAGTAGAACCGGTGGGGGAAATAATAAAATGGTTAAGTAAAAGAAAATCCTCAACCAACCGACCAAGGTTAATTATGGTCAATGGTGTTTCCGCCAGGGAAGCAAAATATTGGGAGGATTACCAATTCTCCGATGAATCGGATTCCGACGAGAATTCCGATGATGTTATAGAAATTACCCCAACTGAATTTAAAAAGGCAAAAGAAAATAATAAGGGAAAGGGCATAAAAATAGAGAAATCTAATTCCAACCCCGATGAACTTTATATGTATCGTCAACCCCCGAAGTCCTTAAGTTGTAACAATGACCCGGGAACCTCTAAACCACCAGGTTTTTCTAAACCAATGTGGATAACGACGGCTCGTATTAGGGGAACATCATATATCCCTAGAAACTTGGCAAAACGAACCAAAACCGAAGAAGAAGAAATAAGCGAGTCGGAATAAGATAGTTGTATTCGTGTGGTGTAATATATTTAATATAGTGTGCTTATGCTTTATGATATATGTAAAAATTGCTTGTATTAATAAGTATTTTTTTTTAAGAATCTAACTCTTGTCTATTTTACAGTATAAAACACAAAATAGATAGACAACCCAATATTTTAAGAGACCTACCCGGAGACATGATTGATGAAATCTTGTCTAGAGTCGGTCAGAATTCTTCGGCACAACTATTTAAGGCGAGATCAGTTTGTAAGACATTCGAAGAACGTTCCAAGAATGCCTTGGTTTATAAAAGGCTTTCGTTCGAAAGATGGGGGATATCACATTGGGAAATCCATAAGTTACGATGTGTTTACTTTGACGCATATATTGCGGGGAACCCAAATGCTATTTTACGCAATGGATTAAGAAATTATTTTGACTCAATATATCCGAATATTGGACTTCGTGATTTAGAAAAAGCGGCTAACATGCAACATAAAGAAGCATGTTATGCTTACGGATTAGTAATGTTCGCTTCTCACCAAAGTGAGAACAAGAACATCGGCCTACAACTATTAAACAAAACGTTCCCACAAGTGACGGAGTCGGTAATTGGGGTAAGAAATGAGGTTTTTAGATTGTTACGGGACTGTTGGACATTACGTAACCCTCGTCCCTTTGACGACGTTACAACACGCTGTCTTATCAACGGCCATAACAGTTATGTTCCACAAGACCAAGGATGGGAAGTAGTCCTAGTAAAACCAGAATGCATGACTTGTTTCTGGACGTATGAATTACGTGTCTTTATTGCCTTTGCTGAACGACTTGTGTACTAGCTAGAATTATCTTCACAACTATCTTGTATCGAAGTTATTGTGTGCTACATTTCATGCTTTATGTAAAATAAGCGGTATTGTAAGTTTGTAAAATATTGTGTAAAAGTTTGAACGCGAAATATTATTATAATCAGTTTTTCATATAGAATTGTAGTAGTTGAATTGTATATTAGCTACTAAGTATGAACTTAACGGGTAGGTACTACCCGAATTTAAACTTATAAAAAGCTAATATGAAGAAAAAGCTTTTATAAATGAGTTCATATTATGCTACGAAATACTATTAACTACTCTTGATATTCTGTATGATTAACTTGTTCCATTTGACTATTTTGAAGGAAATGGCACCGACTACTCGACACACCGTGAATATGAATGAAGAGGAATTCCGTACTTTTCTAGCTTCAAACATAGCCGCAGTACAGGCTGCGCTACATACCAACAATAACCTTGGATCTAGCAGTACAGGAAATCGTGTAGGATGCACCTACAAAGAATTCACTGCCTGCAAACCTTTGGAATTTGATGGAACCGAAGGACCGATCGGATTGAAACGGTGGACCGAGAAGGTCGAATCGGTGTTTGCCATAAGTAAGTGTACTGAAGAGGACAAAGTGAAGTACGCTACGCATACCTTCACAGGTTCTGCGTTAACATGGTGGAATACCTATCTAGAGCAAGTGGGACAAGACGATGCGTACGCACTACCGTGGTCAGCATTCAAGCACTTGATGAACGAGAAGTACCGTCCCAGAACCGAGGTCAATAAGCTCAAGACAGAACTTAGAGGGTTACGAACCCAAGGATTTGATATTACCACGTATGAAAGACGATTCATAGAATTGTGCCTATTGTGTCCGGGAGCGTTCGAAGATGAGGAAGAGAAGATCGATGCGTTTGTGAAAGGATTACCGGAAAGAATCCAAGAAGATATAAGTTCACACGAGCCCGCCTCCATACAACAGGCATGTAGAATGGCTCACAAACTAGTGAACCAGATTGAAGAAAGAATTAAAGAACAGACTGCTGAAGAGGCCAATGTGAAGCAAGTCAAAAGAAAGTGGGAGGAAAACGGTGATAAGAATCACCAATACAACAACAACAGCAATTATAACAATAATCGCAACAACTATCCTAACAATCGCAACATCAATCGCAACTACAACAAACGGCCCAACAACAACAACAACAACAACAACAACAACAGCAACCACAACAATCATCTTAACAGCAATAATAATCGCAACAACAACAACAATCAGAAGCAGCTATGCCAAAGGTGTGAAAAGTATCACTCGGGGTTCTGCACCAAATTTTGTAACAAGTGTAAAAGAAATGGTCATAGCGCGGCGAAGTGTGATGTCTACGGACCAGGGGTTAACAGAACGAAAGGAACAAATGGTGTCGGAACGAGTAATGGCGGAGCAAGTAGTGTCGGAGCAAGTTATGCCAATGTAGTTTGTTATAAATGTGGAAAACCGGGCCACATTATTAGAAATTGCCCGAACCAGGAGAACACGAATGGACAAGGCCGCGGAAGAGTTTTCAATATTAATGCGGCAGAGGCACAGGAAGACCCGGAGCTTGTTACGGGTACGTTTCTTATTGACAATAAATCTGCTTACGTTTTATTTGATTCGGGTGCGGATAGAAGCTATATGAGTAGAGATTTTTGTGCTAAATTAAGTTGTCCATTGATGCCTTTGGATAGTAAATTTTTACTCGAATTAGCAAATGGTAAATTAATTTCAGCAGATAATATATGTCGGAATCGAGAAATTATACTGGTTAGCGAAACATTTAAGATTGATTTGATACCAGTAGAGTTAGGGAGTTTTGATGTGATAATCGGTATGGACTGGTTGAAAGAAGTGAAAGCAGAGATCGTTTGTTACAAAAATGCAATTCGCATTATACGAGAAAAAGGAAAACCCTTAATGGTGTACGGAGAAAAGGGCAACACGAAGCTACATCTTATTAGTAATTTGAAGGCACAAAAACTAATAAGAAAAGGTTGCTATGCTGTTCTAGCACACGTCGAGAAAGTACAAACTAAAGAAAAGAGCATCAATGATGTTCCCATTGAAAAAGAATTTCCCGATGTATTTCCGAAAGAATTACCGGGATTACCCCCACATCGATCCGTTGAATTTCAAATAGATCTTGTACCAGGAGCTGCACCAATAGCTCGTGCTCCTTACAGACTCGCACCCAGCGAGATGAAAGAACTGCAAAGCCAATTACAAGAACTTTTAGAGCGTGGTTTCATTCGAGCAAGCACATCACCGTGGGGAGCTCCTATTTTGTTTGTCAAGAAGAAAGATGGTACATTCAGGTTGTGTATCGACTACCGAGAGTTGAACAAACTTACCATCAAGAACCGCTACCCACTACCGAGAATCGACGACTTATTTGATCAACTACAAGGCTCGTCTGTTTATTCAAAGATTGACTTACGTTCCGGGTATCATCAAATGCGGGTGAAAGAAGATGATATTCCAAAGACTGCTTTCAGAACACGTTACGGTCATTACGAGTTTATGGTCTTGCCGTTTGGTTTAACTAATGCACCAGCTGTGTTCATGGACCTTATGAACCGAGTGTGTGGACCATACCTTGACAAGTTTGTCATTGTTTTCATTGATGACATACTTATTTACTCAAAGAATGACCAAGAACACGGTGAACATTTGAGAAAGGTGTTAGAAGTATTGAGGAAGGAAGAATTGTACGCTAAGTTTTCAAAGTGTGCATTTTGGTTGGAAGAAGTTCAATTCCTCGGTCACATAGTGAACAAAGAAGGTATTAAGGTAGATCCGGCAAAGATAGAAACTGTTGAAAAGTGGGAAACCCCAAAAACTCCAAAACACATACGCCAGTTTTTAGGACTAGCTGGTTACTACAGAAGGTTCATCCAAGACTTTTCCAGAATAGCAAAACCCTTGACTGCATTAACGCATAAAGGAAAGAAATTTGAATGGAACGATGAACAAGAGAAAGCGTTTCAGTTATTGAAGAAAAAGCTAACTACGGCACCTATATTGTCATTGCCTGAAGGGAATGATGATTTTGTGATTTATTGTGACGCATCAAAGCAAGGTCTCGGTTGTGTATTAATGCAACGAACGAAGGTGATTGCTTATGCGTCTAGACAATTAAAGATTCACGAACAAAATTATACGACGCATGATTTAGAATTAGGCGCGGTTGTTTTTGCATTAAAGACTTGGAGGCACTACTTATATGGGGTCAAAAGTATTATATATACCGACCACAAAAGTCTTCAACACATATTTAATCAGAAACAACTGAATATGAGGCAGCGTAGGTGGATTGAATTATTGAATGATTATGACTTTGAGATTCGTTACCACCCGGGGAAGGCAAATGTGGTAGCCGATGCCTTGAGCAGGAAGGACAGAGAACCCATTCGAGTAAAATCTATGAATATAATGATTCATAATAACATTACTACTCAAATAAAGGAGGCGCAACAAGGAGTTTTAAAAGAGGGAAATTTAAAGGATGAAATACCCAAAGGATCGGAGAAGCGTCTTAATATTCGGGAAGACGGAACCCGGTATAGGGCTGAAAGGATTTGGGTACCAAAATTTGGAGATATGAGAGAAATGGTACTTAGAGAAGCTCATAAAACCAGATACTCAATACATCCTGGAACGGGGAAGATGTACAAGGATCTCAAGAAACATTTTTGGTGGCCGGGTATGAAAGCCGATGTTGCTAAATACGTAGGAGAATGTTTGACGTGTTCTAAGGTCAAAGCTGAGCATCAGAAACCATCAGGTCTACTTCAACAACCCGAAATCCCGGAATGGAAATGGGAAAACATTACCATGGATTTCATCACTAAATTGCCAAGGACTGCAAGTGGTTTTAATACTATTTGGGTAATAGTTGATCGTCTCACCAAATCAGCACACTTCCTGCCAATAAGAGAAGATGACAAGATGGAGAAGTTAGCACGACTGTATTTGAAGGAAGTCGTCTCCAGACATGGAATACCAATCTCTATTATCTCTGATAGGGATGGCAGATTTATTTCAAGATTCTGGCAGACATTACAGCAAGCATTAGGAACTCGTCTAGACATGAGTACTGCCTATCATCCACAAACTGATGGGCAGAGCGAAAGGACGATACAAACGCTTGAAGACATGTTACAAGCATGTGTTATTGATTTCGGAAACAGTTGGGATCGACATCTACCGTTAGCAGAATTTTCCTACAACAACAACTACCATTCAAGCATTGAGATGGCGCCGTTTGAAGCACTTTATGGTAGAAAGTGCAGGTCTCCAATTTGTTGGAGTGAAGTGGGGGACAGACAGATTACGGGTCCGGAGATTATACAAGAAACTACCGAGAAGATCATCCAAATTCAACAACGGTTGAAAACCGCCCAAAGTCGACAAAAGAGCTACGCTGACATTAAAAGAAAAGATATAGAATTTAAAATTGGAGAGATGGTCATGCTTAAAGTTGCACCTTGGAAAGGCGTTGTTCTATTTGGTAAACGAGGGAAATTAAATCCAAGGTATATTGGACCATTCAAGATTATTGATCGTGTCGGACCAGTAGCTTACCGACTTGAGTTACCTCAACAACTCGCGGCTGTACATAACACTTTCCACGTCTCGAATTTGAAGAAATGTTTTGCTAAAGAAGATCTCACTATTCCGTTAGATGAAATCCAAATCAACGAAAAACTTCAATTCATCGAAGAACCCGTCAAAATAATGGATCGTGAGGTTAAAAGACTTAAGCAAAACAAGATACCAATTGTTAAGGTTCGATGGAATGCTCGTAGAGGACCCGAGTTCACCTGGGAGCGTGAAGATCAGATGAAGAAGAAATACCCGCATCTATTTCCAGAAGATTCGTCAACACCTTCAACAGCTTAAAATTTCGGGACGAAATTTATTTAACGGGTAGGTACTGTAGTGACCCGAACTTTTCCATGTTTATATATATTAATTGAGATTGATATTTACATGATTAAATGTTTCCAACATGTTAAGCAATCAAACTTGTTAAGACTTGATTAATTGAAATATGTTTCATATAGACAATTGACCACCCAAGTTGAAGTGATTCACGAACGTTAAAACTTGTTAAAACTATATGATGACATATATATGGATATAAATATAGTTAACATGATACTATGATAAGTAAACATATCATTAAGTATATTAACAATGAACTACATATGTAAAAACAAGACTACTAACTTAATGATTTTTAAACGAGACATATATGTAATGATTATCGTTGTAAAGACATTTAATGTATATATATCATATTAAGAGATATTCATACATGATAATATCATGATAATATAATAATTTAAAATCTCATTTGATATTATAAACATTGGGTTAACAACATTTAACAAGATCGTTAACCTAAAGGTTTCAAAACAACACTTACATGTAACGACTAACGATGACTTAACGACTCAGTTAAAATGTATATACATGTAGTGTTTTAATATATATTTATACACTTTTGAAAGACTTCAATACACTTATCAAAATACTTCTACTTAACAAAAATGCTTACAATTACATCCTCATTCAGTTTCATCAACAATTCTACTCGTATGCACCCGTATTCGTACTCGTACAATACACAGCTTTTAGATGTATGTACTATTGGTATATACACTCCAATGATCAGCTCTTAGCAGCCCATGTGAGTCACCTAACACATTTGGGAACCATCATTTGGCAACTAGCATGAAATATCTCATAAAATTACAAAAATATGAGTAATCATTCATGACTTATTTACATGAAAACAAAATTACATATCCTTTATATCTAATCCATACACCAACGACCAAAAACACCTACAAACACTTTCATTCTTCAATTTTCTTCATCTAATTGATCTCTCTCAAGTTCTATCTTCAAGTTCTAAGTGTTCTTCATATATTCTACAAGTTCTAGTTACATAAAATCAAGAATACTTTCAAGTTTGCTAGCTCACTTCCAATCTTGTAAGGTGATCATCCAACCTCAAGAAATCTTTGTTTCTTACAGTAGGTTATCATTCTAATATAAGGTAATAATCATATTCAAACTTTGGTTCAATTTCTATAACTATAACAATCTTATTTCAAGTGATGATCTTACTTGAACTTGTTTTCATGTCATGATTCTGCTTCAAGAACTTCGAGCCATCCAAGGATCCGTTGAAGCTAGATCCATTTTTCTCTTTTCCAGTAGGTTTATCCAAGGAACTTAAGGTAGTAATGAGGTTCATAACATCATTCGATTCATACATATAAAGCTATCTTATTCGAAGGTTTAAACTTGTAATCACTAGAACATAGTTTAGTTAATTCTAAACTTGTTCGCAAACAAAAGTTAATCCTTCTAACTTGACTTTTAAAATCAACTAAACACATGTTTTATATCTATATGATATGCTAACTTAATGATTTAAAACCTGGAAACACGAAAAACACCGTAAAACCGGATTTACGCCGTCGTAGTAACACCGCGGGCTGTTTTGGGTTAGTTAATTAAAAACTATGATAAAATTTGATTTAAAAGTTGTTATTCTGAGAAAATTATTTTTATTATGAACATGAAACTATATCCAAAAATTATGGTTAAACTCAAAGTGGAAGTATGTTTTCTAAAATGGTCATCTAGACGTCGTTCTTTCGACTGAAATGACTACCTTTACAAAAATGACTTGTAACTTATTTTTCTGACTATAAACCTATACTTTTTCTGTTTATATTCATAAAATAGAGTTCAATATGAAACCATAGCAATTTGATTCACTCAAAACGGATTTAAAATGAAGAAGTTATGGGTAAAACAAGATTGGATAATTTTTCTCATTTTAGCTACGTGAAAATTGGTAACAAATCTATTCCAACCATAACTTAATCAACTTGTATTGTATATTATGTAATCTTGAGATACCATAGACACGTATACAATGTTTCGACCTATCATGTCGACACATCTATATATATTTCGGAACAACCATAGACACTCTATATGTGAATGTTGGAGTTAGCTATACAGGGTTGAGGTTGATTCCAAAATATATATAGTTTGAGTTGTGATCAATACTGAGATACGTATACACTGGGTTGTGGATTGATTCAAGATAATATTTATCGATTTATTTCTGTACATCTAACTGTGGACAACTAGTTGTAGGTTACTAACGAGGACAGCTGACTTAATAAACTTAAAACATCAAAATATATTAAAAGTGTTGTAAATACATTTTGAACATACTTTGATATATATGTATATATTGTTATAGGTTCGTGAATCAACCAGTGGCCAAGTCTTACTTCCCGACGAAGTAAAAATCTGTGAAAGTGAGTTATAGTCCCACTTTTAAAATCTAATATTTTTGGGATGAGAATACATGCAGGTTTTATAAATGATTTACAAAATAGACACAAGTACGTGAAACTACATTCTATGGTTGAATTATCGAAATCGAATATGCCCTTTTTTATTAAGTCTGGTAATCTAAGAATTAGGGAACAGACACCCTAATTGACGCGAATCCTAAAGATAGATCTATTGGGCTTAACAAACCCCATCCAAAGTACCGGATGCTTTAGTACTTCGAAATTTATATCATATCCGAAGGGTGTCCCGGAATGATGGGGATATTCTTATATATGCATCTTGTTAATGTCGGTTACCAGGTGTTCACCATATGAATGATTTTTATCTCTATTTATGGGATGTGTATTGAAATATGAAATCTTGTGGTCTATTATTATGATTTGATATATATAGGTTAAACCTATAACTCACCAACATTTTTGTTGACGTTTTAAGCATGTTTATTCTCAGGTGATTATTAAGAGCTTCCGCTGTCGCATACTTAAATAAGGACAAGATTTGGAGTCCATGTTTGTATGATATTGTGTAAAAACTGCATTCAAGAAACTTATTTTGTTGTAACATATTTGTATTGTAAACCATTATGTAATGGTCGTGTGTAAACAGGATATTTTAGATTATCATTATTTGATAATCTACGTAAAGCTTTTAAACCTTTATTGATGAAATAAAGGTTATGGTTTGTTTTAAATTGAATGCAGTCTTTGAAAAACGTCTCATATAGAGGTCAAAACCTCGCAACGAAATCAATTAATATGGAACGTTTTTAATCAATAAGAACGGGACATTTCAAACGCACTTCTTGATTTAGGTCATGAAGTTGTCGTTCAGACCAGCTGTAGGTTGACGAAAAACCTAGAAAAGTCATCGCTAAAATCAGCAGGAAATTCACGGACCTCAGCATAAAACAGGGTCGCCAAGTGGTCAGACTTATCCTAACCATGAGAGGATCTGTCTCGTAAAATGAGGAGGACGCCGTGCAAATTAGCTGGATAAGACTAATGAATCAGATCCCCAGAAAGGATAATCTCCTTAAAGATCAAAAATCAGCTTTTAAGACTGATATTACTCAATCCTAGAGATTGACCTTAAAGATTGAGAATTACAAACTCATGGAATTCAATAATATCTAAACTCGAGCTTGAACGAGAAAATATTTTGATCAAAATTACAAACCGATTTGTTTTCTGAAAACCCATTTTCAATGCGTTCATTACCTTTGAACGTAAAATCCTAGGAATTCACCTGGAATTCATTAGGTCACCTGAACCAATTCGGGTGTCAACCGTAAGAACGGTGGTTGCATAGTATGGTCAAAGACAGGACCTTGTGCCAGACCGAAAAACTATAGGGTGAGCTTTACTATTGCTCCTACCAAGGATAGTAATTGCATCCGACACGTTATAGACCATAATTAAAAGCATGTCAGGGGACATTGCCTTAACAGTTGCTTGTTCAACGCTTTTCTTTACAACCGGACGGTAGTTTACCGAATGGTAATATACGGAGCAAGTATACTGGATGAGTTGCTTTCCTAATACAAGGTTAGCAAGTGGGTGACACAAAACCACAAGTTTTGAGCTAAAATTTTCAAATATGAAACCCACCAAACCCACAAAAAGAATTTGCAAACACCGGTGAAGGGTTATTCCGGAAAACTTATCTAGGGTAAAAAACTAGATTTAATTTTCAAAAGATCAAACGTTTTCATAAAGATCCAATTTCCTTAATGGATCTAAATTTACATAAGTCATGTGAGACTGTAAACCACATTGATACTACCATTGTTCATACCGCCGTATTGAAATCACTGATGTACAAAGTGTGAAGAATAAAGAAGTGATTCAAGTATTTTTATTTCAAGACTATATTGTTTGAGGACAAGCAACGCTCAAGTGTGGGAATATTTGATAATGCTAAAAACGAACATATATTTCATAGCATTATTCCTCAAGAAAGACAAGCTTTTAGTTGCAATTGTTTTATTTACAAGTGATATTCGTTTAAATAATAAAAAGTGAAGACAAAAGACAGATTCGACGAATTGAAGACGCAAACGACCAAAAAACTCAAAAGTACAAAATACAATCAAAGAGGTTCCCATTATTGATAAGAAACGTCTCGAAATTACAAGAGTACAAGATTCAAAACGCAAAGTACAAGATATTAAATTGTACGCAAGGACGTTCGAAAATCCGGAACCGGGACATGAGTCAACTCTCAACGCTCGAAACAACGGACCGAAAGTTACAAATTAATTATGTATATAAATATAATATAATATATAATTAATTATATAAATTATATATTTATATTATATTATTAAAATCCGTCGGCAGACTAGGATCCAAACTTGTGTGAGCTGGATTTATGAACTCCGCGACTTGCGGAGTTTGAAGAGCAAGAGTGCCGCAACTCGCGGAGCAGCCAAATTCGAAAATGCCTATAAAAGGCAACGCATTCTGAACGTTTTAAATATCCCTTTATTAATCTCTCTATCAACGTATATATATATATATATATATATATATATATATATATATATATATATATATATATATATATATATTTATATTTTAATTTTAATTTTAATTTTAATTTCTAATAATAAGGGTATGTTAGCGAATGTTGTAAGGGTGTAAGTCGAAATTTTGTCCGTGTAACGCTATGCTATTTTTAATCATTGTAAGTTATGTTCAACCTTTTTACATTAATGTCTCGTATCTAAATTATTATTATGCTTATTTAATCCGAAGTAATCATGATGTTGGGCTAAAATTATTAAAATTGGGTAATTGGGCTTTGTACCATAATTGGGGTTTGGACAAAAGAACGACACTTGTGGAAATTAGACTATAGGCTATTAATGGGCTTTATATTTGTTTAACTAAATGATAGTTTGTTAATTTTAATATAAAGATTTACAATTGGACGTCCCTATAAATAACCATATACACTCGATCGGACACGATGGGCGGGGTATTTATATGTACGAATAATCGTTCATTTAACCGGACACGGGAATGGATTAATAGTCTATGGAATTATTAAAACAGGGGTGAAATTATGTACAAGGACACTTGGCATAATTGATAACAAAATATTAAAACCTTGGGTTACACGCAGTCGATAACCTGGTGTAATTATTAAACAAAGTATTAAAACCTTGTTACAGTTTAAGTCCCCAATTAGTTGGAATATTTGACTTCGGATATAAGGATAATTTAACGAGGATACTCGCACATTATATTTATGACTGATGGACTGTTATGGATAAAAACCAGACGGACATATTAAATAATCCAGGACAAAGGACAATTAACCCATGGGGATAAACTAAAAATCAACACGGCAAACATCATGATTACGGAAGTTTAAATAAGCATAATTCTTTTATTTCATATTTAATTTCCTTTATTTTATATTTAATTGCACTTTTAATTATCGCACTTTTATTTATTGTTATTGTATTTAATTGTACTTTTAATTATCGTAGTTTTTAATTATCGTAATTTTATTTTATCGCACTTTTATTTATCGCAATTTCATTATTGTTATTTACTTTACGCTTTAAATTAAGTCTTTTATTTATTTAATATTTTACATTAGGTTTTAACTGCGACTAAAGTTTTAAAAATCGACAAACCGGTCATTAAACGGTAAAAACCCCCTTTATAATAATAATATTACTTATTTATATATTTGTATTTTTATAAATTAAAACTAATATAGCGTTAAGCTTTGTTTAAAAGATTCCCTGTGGAACGAACCGGACTTACTAAAAACTACACTAATGTACGATTAGGTACACTGCCTATAAGTGTTGTAGCAAGGTTTAAGTATATCCATTCTATAAATAAATAAATATCTTGTGTAAAATTGTATCGTATTTAATAGTTTTTTCGTTGTAAAAATAAAGTTATTTCATATACACCTCGCATAACATCAATATCTTACAGAGGGAGTAATATATTTTTGGTATTTATTTCGGCCAGAATTCTGTGGCTTTTATAGACCTGACCAAACTTTTGGGGCCATGCGATCGCATGGCTCTCCTTTGATATTTCCATGCGATCGCATGGCATAGAAATCCAGCTCACATTGCCTTGGACACTAGCTTGTCGACATGATATATAAATATATATAATATATATATAATTTATATAATTATATATATATTATATTATATTCTTGTGCATAATAGACTTGTAATTTTTGGTCCGTTGAGTCGGGCGTTGATAGTTGGCTCAGGTCCCGGTTCCGGATTTTCGAACGTCCTTTCGTACGATTTAATATCTTGTACTTTGCGTTTTGCAATTTGTAATTTGCACAAAAAATTATTTTCCTTAACTCCCAAAATCCGCGCAAGTCTTTTAACTCAATTTTTGGGACGCTTTTGAGTGCACTATGGCTTTAAGGACCCTTTTCCAGTTTTAGGACGCTTTTTCTTCAATTCTTTAATCTTCGTGCTTTTCGTTTCGTAACTTGTACTCTTGTCAATTTTAGACGTTTCTCATCATTAATTTGAACCACTTGAATTGTATCTTGTACATTTGAGCTTTTTGGACGTTTTTGTCTTCGAATCTTCGTTTTTGCCTTTTATCTTTGCACTTATTTATTATAAACGAATATCACTTGGAAATAGAATAATTGCAACTGAAAACTTTACATATCGAAAGGATATTGATACTAAATATATGTTTATTTGGAGCACTATCAGTACTGCTGGTGCTGCTTGTATAACAAGTCTATTTTGTAACACACGCACCATTCCTGTCAGGGTTTCTATTCTCCCCTCTATCATTTCTATCCATCCACTCATCTTGATTTACGGTTATGATTAGAATAAATAATCTCTAAAACTTTAGAGATTTCATAATCGCCGTAGAATATTCCTCCGATGAAGTTATGAATCAATACTTCATCGTTTGATGTTGTTGGTATTTCTTGGTATCTACAGGGCATATGACGTTGATGCTCATGGGATAGATTGTGATGTTGAGGCTTGCAATGCAAATGCTGTTGGTGGTGGTAATGGTACTGTTGGTGTTGATGCGGGTGATGCAGTTGGTGTTTGTGGGGCTTGTGATGCTTGTAAGTTCTGCATCATATTCTCCAAAGCCACCACTCTAGCGCGAAGCTTGTTGACTTTTTCTAGTACACCGGGATGATTGGCGGTTGAAACGAGTGGATGAATAAGATCTAGAAGTTTAGATAATATATAATCGTGGCGGGATACTCTGGAAATGAGGGTGGAAATGGTGTTTCGGACTGGTTCGTCGGTAAGTGCTTCAGGTTCTTCGCCGAGAGGGAAATTTGGTGGGTGGAAAGGATTGCCTTCTTCTCATCTCCATTGACTGAGTCGGCTACGAACATATCCCTAATCCATCCAGAATAGATGATGGCTAATTGGTTGATCCATTCCAGTTACACTGCTTTCGGAGCTCAGGTGGATTTCCATATCGGAATAACTGTCAGAAACTGATGAACTCGAACTAGTTGACGGATCCATCTCGTACGATTAGAGAAATGAAATTTTGATATGTGATAGATTATAGGATTTAGATTAGTATTCTTCGATACATAATTTATATATGTATATATAATACCAAAATCTCATAAGTTACAGAGGAATTTTCGGAAAATGTCAGGCAGAGTTTACTGTACTAAATATGCTTAAGATATGAAATTTGTCTATACTATCTATGTAATAAATGCAGTGAGACGCGTTTAGACTTAAGATGAAGATGATAAACAGGTAATTTTCGGCAAGAAATGATAAGCAAAACTTTTGACATACAGACGCGGTCGAAGTCCAGACTCATTAATGTATCTTAATATTCATCAGTTAGACACAATAATGCAAGACCTGGTTCGCTAAGACCACCGCTCTGATACCAACTGAAAGGACCCATTCATACCGATTATAAACGATTCACAATAGTTGATTTCATTGCGAGGTATTGACCTCTATATGTTACATTTTGTAAACATTACATTCATTTTTAAAAAGACTAACTTTCATTTCATCGAAAGATAATAGATATGCATACCATTTCAAAATACAACCATTCTATACCAATGATATAATTACGTTTCCTAAACAATAAATGATCAATCTGCCATTTACTTAATAATAATCTTTTTAAACTCGATTGACTTGCATGCAACTTCTTTTGAAATATGTCATGAATGACTCCAAGTAATATCTCTAAAATGTGCAAATGCACAACAGAAGATTTCTTTCATACCTGAGAATAAACATGCTTAAAAGTGTCAACCAAAAAGTTGGTGAGTTCATTAGTTATCATAAATAGTTTGCAGAAATTTTAATAGACCACAAGATTTTATTTTCATGCAAAGTACAGGTCCGCTCACTGCTATAAAATCCATTCATATGATGAACAACTTGCATCTAGAATATCCCTGAATTAAACAGAATCACTCGTCTGCAGAGAAATAAACAGAACCATTTGTCTGTAGAGAAATACACAGATCCACTCGTCTGTAGAGAAAATCGAATTACTAAAGCGTACATAACCTGGATGGTGTTTGTTAGGCCCATAGATCTATCTTTAGGATTCACGCCAATTAGTGGCAATTATAATAAACACTAATTCTTAGGCTATCAAGCTAAAAGGGGTGATATCCGGAATAATAATCCAACCATAGAATGTATTTTAAGTACTTGTGTCTATTTTGTAAAA
Source organism: Rutidosis leptorrhynchoides (assembly GCF_046630445.1). Taxonomy (NCBI): domain Eukaryota; kingdom Viridiplantae; phylum Streptophyta; class Magnoliopsida; order Asterales; family Asteraceae; genus Rutidosis; species Rutidosis leptorrhynchoides. Next base: position 660,855,061 of record NC_092334.1, read on the forward strand.
TATTTATAAAAGCAGCACATGTATTCTCAGCCCAAAATTATATATAAAAAGGGAGTAATGAAACTCACAATACTGTATTTCATAGTAATTATGCATATGACGGCACTAAACAAGTGCAGGGTTGGCCTCGGATTCACGAACCTATATCAGTTATATATATTAAAACACGTACTTGTAATCGAACAAATATATATATTTTTATTAGTGATAAAATTTTTATATTAATAACTTATATATTTCATTATTTAATTGAATATATTCATTTTATATATTTTAAATAAATAAAAGTATTAATATAGTTAAATTACGTGTATTAAATATATTTTTATATAAATATCATTTGTTTGTTAAATTAATGATGATGCTAAAATAATGATAATAACACTATTAATTAGATTTAATAATAATGTTGAAAATAATAATTTTGATAATATCATTAGTCACTTTATTATTAATGATAATGATAATGATAATAGTAATAAAAATGTTAATTGTTAATAAAATAAAAAATTTAAGATTGATAGATAAAAAAAATGATAAATTCTAATAATAATGCTATTTTTAATAACAATACTAATTATAAATGAAAATTTTGATAATAACCAAAATCTTAATAATAATGATAATAATACTAGAATAATGATTTTAATCATAACGGTACTACTAATATTAATCTTAATGATAATACTAATAATAATACTAATAATAATAATAATACTGATAATAATAATAATAATAATAACTATAAAACTAATAATTTTACTGTTAATGATAATTAGGATAATAATAATAATAATAATAATAATAATAATAATAATAATAATAATAATAATAATAATAATAATAATAATAATAATAATAATAATAATAATAATAATGGTAAAAGTAATAATAATGATAATAAACAATAATAATAATAATGATAATAATAATAACAATAATATCTATAATACTTAATAACAATAATACTAATAATAATAATAATACTAATACTTAATAATAATAATAATAATAATAATAATAATAATAATAATAATAATAATAATAATAATAATAATAATAATAATAATAATAATAATAATAATAATAATAATAATAATAATAATAATGGAAATGAAAACTACCTTAAAACGCTTTTCTAAAAAAATGCCTCAAACCGGACTCGAACCCGTGACCTCTCAATAACCCGCCAATGCCCATAACCATTCTTCTATTCCGGTTAATCTGATTAAAACCAAGACCCAAATTTATTTAACCCGAAATATTTTGTTTCCATTTTCTTCCTCACCAATTCAAACGAACAGAAATCATTTGATAACCATAACAGAAATTAAAGAGTTGTTTTAGGATGTGATAATGAAACAAAATTGATCAAATTTGGTTGATTGGATTAATCAAATCAGAAAAGAAAAAAAAAGCAGTAGCAGACATGAAGAACACGGTTATGAACTCCAACATCCAATTCTATTTTTAGACTGTTTTAAATCCAAATTTCTACATGAATTAGGTTGGAAATCTTTCCTAGAAACTATTGGAATCGTCAATTGATCCATAAACTTTAAAACAGATTCAAATTTTATGAAGAACAAAACCTTTGACTTTTGAATTTAAAACTTTGACTCCAAAATCCGAATTTGATATCAAGAATTGGAAGCCAAGATTTTGCATATAGTTTTACTAAATGAATCCTAACAATACTGCATTTATAGATTTTGAAAAATGTTTCAAATTCGAGCTTTTGATTAAATGGTTCAAGAACAAGGGTATCGTGCTGTTTTTCTTATTTTCTGCTTAGATTCAATTAAACAAAAGCTGTTAAAGGAAATTGTGATTGATAATTGATAATGTAAAGTCGATTGGTATCACTTAACAATTGGAATTGGTCGATTATATAATAATGTGGGCGTCAATTCTTCTCAATCAGACAAACAAGGACAGGAAAAAAAATAAAAAAAAATAAAAGCTGAATGTGATTGCTAACTGAATTCAATTATCTGATTGTATGATTATAGTGATCGATTGTAACAAGAGGAGACAGGAAACAAAAATGGATACAGTTTGATTATGATTTATAACAATTTCGTACAATTAATCGTTTAATTTATCTTTAATTATTATTAACAATTAATAATTATAATAATAATAATAATATTTTTAATATTATTAATAATATTAAAAATACTAATAACAATAGTAATAGAAATAATAATACTATTAATGATAATAATAATAATAATTATAATAATAATAAGTAACAATGATAATAATAATAATAATGAAAATGAAAATAATAATATTATTAATAATAATAATAATAATTATTATAATATTACTTGTAATAATAATATTATTAATGTTGATAATAATAATATTAGTAATATTATGAATATAACAATTTATATATATCACTTTCATATCTATATGTTATATATCTAAAATAATAATATTAATAATACTTTATTGATATTAATATTGAAAGTAATAATAATGTTACTATAACACTTTTATTTTAACTTGTAATTACATTTTAATATATTAATATTACAATTTATTAATTTTGTAATAATTATATTATATATTAACATATACTGAGTATATAATATTTATAATTTTTATATATATTACAATATACATATAATAATAATTACATACAGAAATCATATATATTTATATATAAATTCATTTTAATTACAACTTAACTATCTTGTATCTTATTTTACATATTTAATTTTAATGTTTAAATTATATTTTATTATTTTCAATTATTATATATACTTACATTTATATATATATATATATATATATATATATATATATATATATATATATATATTTACAAATAATTGTTCGTGAATCGTCGGAAATAGTCAAAGGTTAAATGAATGTATGAAACAGTTCAAAAATTTTGAAATTCAATTTAATAGACTTTGCTTATCGTGTCAAAACCATATAAAGATTAAGTTTAAATTTGGTCGAAAATTTCTGGGTCGTCACATTAACACCTTACATGCTTATCACGTGTTAGAGTTAACTACATGGTTTTAACACTCAGCTAAATTTGGGACCAGGCGTGTATTATGCTTAAAACTTAGAACCAACCATGATCGATTTAAATTTTAGGTCACAATCTAATTTTTGGTACAAAGTTTAAGAACCAATCTTCAAATTTGTTCTTTCCTAATTGTCTGGAAAACAACTAGTCTAATCTTTGCTAACCAAATCTTCATTGTCTTATAGTCACTTACATCATAATCAGTGTGTGATAACCCGAAAAATTTCGACTTATTTAAACTAATTCTATATATGATTTAATATTTAAGCAATGCATTTTGACAAGTTTTAAAACTTTTGTAAATGAGTTTTATATAACGGTTGACAACCTTGTTTGTCCGACGATTCACGAACGTCATAACTTGTGATAATTATATAATTGTGTATGTATATATATATATATATATATATATATATATATATATACACGGAAACATGCGAATAATATTTATATACGAAATGATAAAAATTTACTAGTGAATGATACAATTTCAAATTAAAATTTTTACGTATATAATATTTTTATTTTTATGATGTATTTTTTTAAATTTTTAAGAAGACACGAAGTTAAATCAAAGATGTACAAGTTGTAAAGCACAACGTACAACAATATAACTTAAATAGTTGAATCAAAATTAATTCATTTACTATTCATATGAATAGTAAATGAAACGAAATTAATTAATTTACTATTCACATGAAAGCGACATGATAGAAATTATTAATTATAAGTTACATAATATACCCCTGAAGTATTTAAGAAATACGACTTTTTAAAATTTTAAAATTCATTCGATTAAATGAATCTTGTGATTTACTGTGGCACGAAATGATCAGCAGACTAGTACGTACACTCTACATTGAACGTATATGGTAATTTTATAAATAAATGGACCTTTTTACAACTAGTTTTATAAAGCTTAAGACAAAATAAATATATGTATTCAATTATAAAAAGTGGAATTCTTTTTATTTATACTTTTACCCGTCAATTATTAGCAACAGAGTACGAAATAATGGTCTGTGAAAAACTTTCGGCATAAACTAACAAAAATGGGGCGGCTAAGATTACACACGTTTGATTCCTTTTATTATTATATTATTATTTTATTATTTTATTATTACTTTACTATATTATTATATTATTATATATATATATATATATATATATATATATATATATATATATATATATATATATATATATATATATATATATCGATCGATCGATCGCAGAAAAACACACACACATACAATTTACATACTTCGTAAGAATTATTAATATTTATTATTAATATTATTGTTATTAATATTAATCTTAATATTATTATTAATCTCATATAATTATTTATTAGTTATGTATACATGAAATATTACGACGAGGTCATGAGCGAATTATTTTCAAAACGGATTTTCGAGCGGGATGAAGCTAGGAAAATTATGAGTTATAGCTATGGAGGTTATGGGTATTGCTTGGGGGTTATGATCATAAGTCAAAGGTCAACCTAGCGTTTATCATTTCCGTTGCGTCTACATACTTTCCTGCAATATTGAATCACAATATTGATACGTGAACATTCATATCTTATCTTTTATATATTAATAGTGTATCCATGTCTAGTGCTCGAGTATATATGTTTATGCATGCTTGTATGCTTTAATTTTGTCATTGGATAGTTTATGATGAATCACGAATTTGATACATATGCTACTAATATAAAGTATATGATATGATGTCATTGGAAAGCTATCGAAAAATTAATAACTTTTCATTTAGAAATCGCGTGATTTTGATGAACGGATTAAAAGATATAGTCAACTGAATTATGTTTGACGTTAATTGAAATTGTGTTGGAAACTGTAAATTAATATTTAAACAGCTTGTCTATGAGATTGATAAATTGGATTTTTAGATATTACTAATCGAGTAAATGAATTTCTATATAAGGCACGTCTTGTTTTATTGAACAATTGTCAAAGTTGACTGTCTTATCATGTTTTAAAGCTTTATAAACACTATAATCTGATTTTAAAAGTATTGAAAAACTATGTGAAATAATAAAATATGTTCGATTGTCATGATAATTCAAATATAATATAGCTCCTGAAATAAATAATATTTTGAGTTTGATAAACTATAAATTCGTTCAATTATCAAGACTTATATTATGTTAATAAACATGTATAGATTTAAAGATTATATTTGGTCAGGTTGACTTTTGAGATAACTTTTGTTAACATTTGCATGTTAGTCTTGAGCATTAGGATTGTGATACACTATGACCCGACCTAGCTTGTTAGACATGTATTGACCAACATATGTTCTATAGGTTGAGATCTACAGTTATTTTGCATTCCGAGTTTCGGTCACATTTCGGTGAATGACCTTATGTGCTACTAAGGTGAGTTTCATTTGCTCCATTTTTAATTGCCTTTGCAATCTATATTTTGGGCTGAGAATACATGCACTTTATTTTAAACGCAATGGATACAAGTACATACTAAATTCTACACCGAGTTTGAACCGAAAATCCCTTAGCTTTGGTAACTAGTAGCTGCCGGTTATAAGAACTGGTGGGCACGAATAGTTGTATATGGATCCATAGGGCTTGACATCCCCGTCTGTTCCAGGTATAGAAACCCTAGCCTGAACTATAAAATAAATGTATGCTATTTGAGGTTAGTACACGTTGGATTGCGTGTATTGTACATGTTGGTTGCATGTATGTTAAAACAGGGGTACTTATTATAATGTTAAAGCTTAGTTACCAGGGTGCTCAATCTTGTAGAATATTTTGATAAACGTTTCTGGATGAAACAACTGAAATCTTGTGATCCACCTTTATATACAGATTATGCGCAACATTAAAACTATGAACTCACCAACCTATGTGTTGACACTTATAAGCATGTTTATTCTCAGGTTCCTAGAAGTCTTCCGCTGTTTGCTTATATGTGATGCAAGCTATGTGCATGGAGTCATACATGCTTTATTCGAGAAAATGTTGCATTCACAAAATCATCACCATGTATCTTATTTTGACTGCATTATCAACAGATGCAGTATTGTAAACTATTAATTACGGTGATTGTCTATATGTAGAAATCATCAATCGTCAAAAACCTTGGAATTTGATATTCAATTATGGTGTACCTTTTCAAAAGAATGCAATATTTACAAAACGTATCATGTAGAGGTCAGTACCTCACTCTGAAATCAATGAATAACGTACTGCGTCAATAGCGATTTTGGCGGGTCGTTACACAGTGACTCACACCTAGTTAACTAATATGTCAGCTTAGTAGATATTCAACAAAGTTCTTAGACTATATCCACCTTTAGTTTCACCATGAAGGATGATACATGAAGAACCAAAATTAGAATGAAGACATTGTTTTAACACCATGAATGTGATTTACTTGGCAGTAAAAGATGTGAATCCAATGAGAATATCCGAAGGTGTTTGTAAGGCAATCAAGGTACAAGCGCCACCGCCTTTCAAAAAAAAGGTACAAGCGTCATTCTTTCCATTTAGATAAGCCCGCGTATATGTATTTGAAATTGCTTTGACCGAAGCGAAAATGGCACTTGTTTTGATTCTACAACGCTTCTCCTTTGAGCTGTCTAACATGCTCTGCACACCATCCGTACTCAACCGCGATTAGTTGCTCACTTAATGCTATGTAAAGTTTAAGTAGTTCATCGCATTTATTTTAGTGTATTGCATCATATATCTCTATGGTTGTTTAGTGTGATGACCAGAAAAATTTCGACTTATTTAAACCAATTCTCTATACGATTTATTATTTTGACACGTTAAACAAAGTCTGTTAGATTGAGTCTCAAAATTTTAGAACTGTTTCATATATACAATTACCTTTGACTATTCTCGATGATTCATGAATAATTATATGTATGTATATATATATATATATATATATATATATATATATATATATATATATACAAGTAAAAATGGCTTTCCTACAGTAAAACACTATTTGCTATAGTAAAACACTATTTGCTATAGTAAAACACTATTTGCTACAGTGAAACCGTACTTTGCTACAATGCTACAGTGAAAAACGACTTTGCTTGTGATGACCCGGAAAATTTCGACTTATTTAAACCAATTCTCTATATGATTTAATATTTTCGACATGATAAGCAACGAATTTTGACAAGTTTTAAAACTTTTGAAAATGATTTTTTTATATAACGGTTGACCACCCTGTTTGTCCAACGATTCACGAACGTCATAACATGTATTATATACATATTTTAATAAATATAAGAGTTTTCGATATATACGGAATCATGCGAATAATATTTATATACGAAATGATTAAAAATTTACTATTAAACGATGTTATTTCAAATTAAAAATTTTACGTATAAAGTCATTTTATTTTTATGATATAATTTTTGTATTTTTTTTAAGAAATGAAGTTAAATTAATAATGTACAATTTGTAAAGCACGACGTACAACGTGTAGCTTAAATAGTTGAATTTAAATTAATTCATTTACTATTCACATGAAAACGACATGATAGAAATTATTAATTATAAGTTACATAGAATACCCCTGAAGTATTTAATAAATACGACTTTTTAAAATTTTAAACTTGATTTACGTATCATAATATTATAATATTATGTCGACGAGGAAGAAATCAAAAAATGTGAGCTGGAAAAGGGATCCATGCGATCGCATGGAATCCCCTCACATTCCCCATGCGATCGCATGGGGTCTGATATCAGGCCACATTATAAAGCTCAATCGTTTCTGCCATTTTTTTTACTCAATCTATCTCTCGACCTCTTCTCTCATATATATATATATATATATATATATATATATATATATATATATATATATATATATATATATATATATATATATATATATATATATATATTATATTATATAAATTATTATTATTATTATTATTATTATTATTATTATTATTATTGAGATTAATATTATTATTAATCTTATTATTATTAATATTATTAATTAGTATTATACATAAAATACTACGACGAGGTTATGAGCGTGTCACTTTCAAAATGGTTTTCAAGCGGGATAGAGCTAAGGAAATTATGGGTTATTGCCAAGGAGGTTATGGGTAATGTTCGGGGGTATATTTGTGAATCAAACCTAGTGTTTATCATCTCTGTTGCGTCTACGTACTTTCCTACAATATTGAATCTCAATATTGATACGTAAGCACTCATATTTTATCTTTTATATATTAATTGTGTATCCATGTCTAGTGCTCGAGTATATATATTTATACATGCTTGTATGCTAAATTTCGTCGTTAAATAGTTTATGATGAATCACGAATTAAATACATATGTTACTGGTAAAAGGTATATGATATGCATGTTTTTGGAAAGCTGACGAAAAATCAATGACTTTTCATTTAGATATCGAATAGTTTCGATGAACGGATTAAGAGATATGATCAACTGAATTATGATTAACGTTAATTGAAATTGCTTTTGAATCTGCAATTAAGATTTAAACAACTTGTTTACGAGATTGATAAAATGGATTTTTGAATATTACCAACCGAGTAAATGACTCCTTATATAAGATATGTCTCGTTTTGGTGAACTATTGTCAAAATTGACTTTTTGAAACGACTTTGGATAACTTTTGTATGTCGATCTCGAGCATTAGGATTGTGATACACTATGACCAGACCTAGCTTGATAGACATTTATTGACCAACATATGTTCTCTAGGTTGAGATCTACGGTTATTTGGTAATCCGAGTTTCGGTCATATTTTGGTGAACGACTTTATATGCTGCTAAGGTGAGTTTCATTTGCTCCCTTTTTAATTGCTTTTGCAATCTATATTTTTGGGCTGAGAATACACGCACTTTATTTTAAACGCAATGGATACAAGTACATACTAAATTCTACACCGAGTTTGAACCGAAAATCCCTTAGCTTTGGTAACTAGTAACTGCCGGTTATAAGAACTGGTGGGCGCGAGTAGTAGTATATGGATCCATAGGGCTTGATATCCCCGTCCGAGCTAGAGCACTAGCCTATTAACGGACGTATGCTATTTGAGAAGCGTACACGTTGGTTTACGTGTGTTATTAAGATGATTATACAAAGGGTACAAATTATATATACGTTAAGTTTAGTTACCAGGGTGCTCAATTTCGTAGAATATTTTGATAAACGTTTCTGGATGAAACAACTGAAATCTTGTGATCCACCTTTATGTACAGATTATATGATACATTAAAACTATGAACTCACCAACCTTTGTGTTGACACTTGTTAGCATGTTTATTCTCAGGTTCCCTAGAAGTCTTCCGCTGTTTGCTTATATGTTAGACAAGCTATGTGCATGGAGTCTTACATGGCATATTTTTCCAAGGAAACGTTGCATTCACCAAATCATCACCAAGTATCTTATTTTGACTGCATTGTCAACGGAAGTACTGTTGTAAACTATTATTTATGGTGATTATCTATATGAAGAAATCATCATATGTCGAAAACCTTTGATTTAAATATTCATTTATGGTGTGTCTTTTCAAAAGAATGCAATGTTTACAAAACGTATCATATAGAGGTCAAATACCTCGTAATTAAATCGATGAATGACGTGTTCGTCCATATGGATTTGGAGCGATCGTCACAGTTGGTATCAGAGCGTTGGTCCTAGCGAACCAGGTCTTGCATGAGTGTGTCTAACTGATAGTTGTTAGGATGCATTAGTAAGTCTGGACTTCGACCGTGTCTGCATGTTAAAAGTTTTGCTTATTATTTCTTGTCGGAAATTACATGCTTATCATTCTTAAAGTCTAAACACGTTTTTCTGCATTTATTGCATAAATAGTGTATAGAAAAAAATTCATATCTTAGCGTATCTGTTACTGTAAACTTTTCCTGACATCTTCCGAAAATTTCTCCGTGATTTATGGAATTTGGTATTATATATACATATGTAAATTATGTATTGAAGAATACCAAACTAAATTCTATAATCTAATTCATATCAAAAATCATCTCCCTAATTATACAAGATGGATCCCGTATCTAGTTCAAATTTCTTAAACTCTGACAGCTATTCCGATATGGATATTCACCTGAACTCCGAAGACAGTGTAACCGGAATGGATCAACCAATTAGCCATCATCTATTCTGGATGAATTGGGGATGGGTTCGTAGCTTACTTAGTCATTGGAGACAAGAAGAAGGCGATCCCTTCCATCCACCACATTGCCCTCTTGGCGAAGAACCTGAAGCACTTACCGGCGAACCTGTTCGTAATACCATTTTCTCTCTCATTTCCAGAGTATCTAGTCATGATTATATACTATCTCACATTCTAAATCTTATTTGTCCGCTCGTCCGAACCACCGATCATCCCGGTATAATAGAAGAAGTCAACGAGCTTCGCGCTCGGGTAGTGGCTTTGGAGAATATGGTGCGAAGGTTACAAACACCAGCAGCAGCACCAGCAGCATAACCAGTACCACCATCATCAACAACAATAGTACCATTACCACCACCAACAACATCCGCATCGCAAACCTCAACTTCACAATAAGTTCCACGAGCATCAACGTCATACGTACAGTAGTTACCAAGAAATACCAGCAACAATAACCAATGAAGTATTAACTCATTTTCCCTGAAGAAATTTTATGTATATTTAGTATATATGAATTTTGAAATCAAAATAAATCTTTTCGTACTAAGCTATTACGTGTGAAACTTAACTGGTAGGTACTACTCGGTTAGTTCATATTACTAATATGCAATGATGTACATCCTTCCTTAACAACTTAACCATTGTTAACTACAATCTCTGTTTCAATCCAAAGAATTCCGTTTCATAATAAACCAAGTGTATTATTCAATAATACAGTTGATTTTACACTTTCATCTTCGATGCACTCGAAACTTTCTAGAAAACATCATTTGCACCTTGCGAAGTTTGCAAGAATTCCACGAATATCAACACCCTTCACCAAGGAATATCAATAAGAATAAATAATGAAGTATTGATTTCATTAGCGAAATACTCCGCAAAGATTATGTAATCTTTAATATTTTAGAGATTATTCATTTCTAATTCAAGCCGAAAATCAAATGAGCTTAATATGATATTAACTCATTAAATATGTATTACATCTGAAAAAAATATACATACATATATTTTCATAAAAACGGTAATAAAAATTCTTTTGTACAAAGTATTAATTGTGAAATCTTTAACGGGTAGGTAATACTCGAGAAATATATAAGTTCACAATTAATATGTTATATTGTACATTCTTCAACTTTGATTCAAAAATTATTAACTATGCTCACAGCGATATACAATCGTTTTCATACAAATTCAATTACATATTCTGATATTAACGGATCAGAATCCAAGTCATAACTCTGAACCGGTGAAATCATTCTTAGATCTCTACATCTTTCAAAGCTATACTTTGACTTCAAAACTGTGAAAGATCCTTTGGTATTGTTTTTACCAAAAATAACCTTGCAATTCCTTTTCAAAGTATCCAGTATTATCAACCATTCAACCAGTCAACGACGACCTTTCAGACTTGTAACTTTGGCATATACGTTTTTGTTACTGGGGAACCTTTCATGTTCCACCACATTAACAGTAAATGTACCAGCAAATTCATTAATCTGTGACTTAAAGTCTCTTCGAAAAACCATTATAATTATTCATTGAAACCCTATCATGTACTCATCCACATATTGTAACGGTAATTGCCATACCAACTACCGGGAATTAGCAATCAGTATTTTGAATCTCGCAGCATTTTCTACGACAACAGTTATATATAGATAACATCTATCTTCTAGACTTACATACTTCGAGTGAGAAGTTTCTGAAAAACACCCCAAACTACGAAACTAGTTCTCCGAATTTTGGAAAAATGCTGATGAAGAAGCAAAAACTGTAAACGACTTTAACAGTCGAAAGTTTGATGATAAAGAGTAGTGTGTTGGAAAAGCACAGAAAAAGAGAAGGTTTGAAACTGGAAAACGGATTGAGCAAAGTATGAAGGAAGCTGTAGACAAATCACAAGGACGAAATCTACCTTCAAAGAATTCAAATGATTCAGTGTCTATTGAAACCATTAGTAAGAACCTTACTTCTTATTCTAAACCTTCACAGACAGATTTTCTGCATCATCCTCTGATATTAGAAATTCTAAGATATCATCGTATCTTCCATTATAAATATCCTCCATATTCTGAAGATATTTTCATAACTATTCTTATATGAAATCATTCATCTCTTCGCGCTATCTGTGTTACATCATAAAAGAAACTATTTTAGTTTCTAAAATCTGAAAAAAATTCGAAAAATGAATGTTTTGAAGTAGTGTTGGGAACTAAAGCATGAATTAGTATAATATAATGACACTTGATCAACGTGATTATATTACAATAAGTCATGCTGAGTTTCTAATGAAACGTGATAAAGGTTCACAGATCACACCCTCGTCATGAACCATGTTACATAACTCTTTTATTCTATATAACCTCTAAACATATCAAGAAAATATTTTTCTTGATGATTCGGTCTTTTCCGGATATTCTGGTAATTTGAAAAATCAAGACCGTGCCATTACGATTACCTTCTCAGAACATTAACTATGTTCATCCAAAACTCCATACCTACGAATTCTGGACCATTATTCGCTTGACTTAAGGTCGGGAAGAGAAAACGAAAGCATGAAGCTCCGAAATATAATGGAGAATATAAAGCCCGATAACAACCCCGAAATTACAAACGTGTATATCAATGCGTATAGCAATATAAAGACACGGGAGAATGAAAAACACTATAACCCCAAGGTAATGGTAGAAGAAAATAACTTCCTCTGGTGGTAGATGAAAAAGAAGAATGACATATATAAAAGTTAGGAGTATATCAAGAATCAGAACTGGATTAAGCATTTCACAATCTTTTGGAAGTATGAAATAAGGAAGAAGATGTAGGAGTGGTGAAAATAATGAAACGGAAGTGGTTAATTTATAGCGAAATATCAGACATAGCAATCGAGGCAGATTACGCATTTAATCAAAGGAAATCCTAATTTCCGCAATTACCGAAGAATCAAATCTTATTTAGATTATGAAGATTTTCTATTCTTTAAATTCCGAAAATCAATCGTTACTACGTCAAGAGATAAGATGCATCTCTATTCTTCATTTCACTCTTTTACGATAACTTCCCTCATACGCTTCGAGTAATTGGATTGTTTTATCCATATTATTCAACGGTGATAGAAATTCTATTTATCAACTCATATTCGTCATAAAAACGTTTTTATTGTTAACCATGATGACCTCACTCAAATTTCGGGACGAAATTTCTTTAACGGGGAGGTACTGTGATGACCCGGAAAATTTCGACTTATTTAAACCAATTCTCTATATGATTTAATATTTTCGACATGATAAGCAACGAATTTTGACAAGTTTTAAAACTTTTGAAAATGATTTTTTTATATAACGGTTGACCACCCTGTTTGTCCAACGATTCACGAACGTCATAACATGTATTATATACATATTTTAATAAATATAAGAGTTTTCGATATATACGGAATCATGCGAATAATATTTATATACGAAATGATTAAAAATTTACTATTAAACGATGCTATTTCAAATTAAAAATTTTACGTATAAAGTCATTTTATTTTTATGATATAATTTTTGTATTTTTTTTAAGAAACGAAGTTAAATTAATAATGTACAATTTGTAAAGCACAACGTACAACGTGTAGCTTAAATAATTGAATTTAAATTAATTCATTTACTATTCACATGAAAACGACATGATAGAAATTATTAATTATAAGTTACATAGAATACCCCTGAAGTATTTAATAAATACGACTTTTTAAAATTTTAAACTTGATTTACGTATCATAATATTATAATATTATGTCGACGAGGAAGAAATCAAAAAATGTGAGCTGGAAAAGGGATCCATGCGATCGCATGGAATCCCCTCACATTCCCCATGCGATCGCATGGGGTCTGATATCAGGCCACATTATAAAGCTCGATCGTTTCTGCCATTTTTTTTACTCAATCTATCTCTCGACCTCTTCTCTCATATATATATATATATATATATATATATATATATATATATATATATATATATATATTATATAAATTATTATTATTATTATTATTATTATTATTATTATTATTATTATTGAGATTAATATTATTATTAATCTTATTATTATTAATATTATTAATTAGTATTATACATAAAATACTACGACGAGGTTATGAGCGTGTCACTTTCAAAATGGTTTTCAAGCGGGATAGAGCTAAGGAAATTATGGGTTATTGCCAAGGAGGTTATGGGTAATGTTCGGGGGTATATTTGTGAATCAAACCTAGTGTTTATCATCTCTGTTGCGTCTACGTACTTTCCTACAATATTGAATCTCAATATTGATACGTAAGCACTCATATTTTATCTTTTATATATTAATTGTGTATCCATGTCTAGTGCTCGAGTATATATATTTATACATGCTTGTATGCTAAATTTCGTCGTTAAACAGTTTATGATGAATCACGAATTAAATACATATGTTACTGGTAAAAGGTATATGATATGCATGTTTTTGGAAAGCTGACGAAAAATTCTACACCGAGTTTGAACCGAAAATCCCTTAGCTTTGGTAACTAGTAACTGCCGGTTATAAGAACTGGTGGGCGCGAGTAGTAGTATATGGATCCATAGGGCTTGATATCCCCGTCCGAGCTAGAGCACTAGCCTTTTAACGGACGTATGCTATTTGAGAAGCGTACACGTTGGTTTACGTGTGTTATTAAGATGATTATACAAAGGGTACAAATTATATATACGTTAAGTTTAGTTACCAGGGTGCTCAATTTCGTAGAATATTTTGATAAACGTTTCTGGATGAAACAACTGAAATCTTGTGATCCACCTTTATGTACAGATTATATGATACATTAAAACTATGAACTCACCAACCTTTGTGTTGACACTTGTTAGCATGTTTATTCTCAGGTTCCCTAGAAGTCTTTCGCTGTTTGCTTATATGTTAGACAAGCTATGTGCATGGAGTCTTACATGGCATATTTTTCCAAGGAAACGTTGCATTCACCAAATCATCACCAAGTATCTTATTTTGACTGCATTGTCAACGGAAGTACTGTTGTAAACTATTATTTATGGTGATTGTCTATATGAAGAAATCATCATATGTCGAAAACCTTTGATTTAAATATTCATTTATGGTGTGTCTTTTCAAAAGAATGCAATGTTTACAAAACGTATCATATAGAGGTCAAATACCTCGCAATGAAATCGATGAATGACGTGTTCGTCCATATGGATTTGGAGCGATCGTCACATTGCTACAGTAAAACACTATTTGCTACAGTGAAAACGACTTTGCTACAGTAAAACAATATTTGCTACAGTAACACTATTTGCTACAGTACGCTATTGCTACAGTAAACACTATTTGATGTCGACGAACTAGCAAACAAAAACGGATAAGGCGGCCATGTGATCGCATGGCAAAAACACTGAAAACTCATGCGATCGCATGAGCTACAGTAAATGGAAAAGTACTATAAAAGGTCAGTTTTGCTCGACGAAGTAATACACATTTCAATCTCTCTGATTCTTTCTTATATTTATATTATATTTATATTTTTAATTTTTAATTTTAAGTTTAATAATAATAAAGTATATTCGAGAGTGTTTTAATTCGGGTTTCAAACCGCTTTAAGCTAAGGAAATATTGGGTATTGTTCGGGGTATTGTTCTTGAATCCAAGGCCAACCATACAGTCGACTACCATCATTACGTCTACGTAAATTTGCCTACAATATTGAGTCTCAATATTGAACTGTGAGTTTATAGTCTCCCTTTTTAAATACTTTAAATATTTTTGGGCTGAGAATACATGCAATTTATTTTAAACGCAATAAGACACAAGTACATACTAAATTTTACACTGAGTTAAATCGAAAATCCCTTAGCTTTGGTAACTAGTAGCTGCCAGTACATAGGATATGGACTGGTGGGCGCGAATAATTGTATATGGATCCATAGGGCTTGACATCCCTGTCCGAGCTAGAGCGCTAGCCTTTTAACGGACGTATGTTATTTGAGTTTATGACACGTTGGTTTGCGTGTATTAAAACGAATGGGGTAATTATCCTTATAGCGTTAAGTTTGGTTACCAGGGTGCTCTGTTACGTAGAATCTATTGATAAACTTTTGATGAAATCTTGTGGTCTATCTTTATATATTTATGACTCGAGCAATTAAACCTATAACTCACCAACATTCGTGTTGACCTTTTTAACATGTTTTATTCTCATGTCCTTAGACTGCTTCCGCTGTGATATGTTTGTTGCCTGCATGGAGTCTCTCATGCTTTGTATAAAGTTTATTGCATTCAAAATAAAACTGCGTTGTGTAATAAATAATTGGACTGTGATGTCAACCTGTAAATTAAAGACTTATGTATTTTGGGGTTTTACTTATACCTAAGCACTCGCCCACATGTTTATAACTTTCTATGTTTAGAAAGTCACTTATTTTAATGAATGCAATATTTTATCAAAATGTATCATATAGAGGTCAAAACCTCACTGTGAAATCAATGATTAACGTGCTGCGTCAATAGCGATTTTGACGGGACGTTACAGTTGGTATCCGAGCTTGAGGTTATAGGGAACCAGAATTTGCATTAATGTGTTTAACTGGTAATTATTAGTATGCATTAATGAGTCTGGACTATGACCATATCTGTTTTTACCGATTTTTGCTTATCATTTTGTCAAAAACATTATATGTGATATATTTATATACTAACGTAATTGTTGTTTCAATTATGTGATAGATGACTTCTTCTAATCCTATCATTTTGTACGACTCGGAGTCAGACACTGAATCTATTCTATCCACAACTGAAAAGAGCGTTCCAATACATATTAAAGAAGAAATTGTGTTAGCTGGGGAATCTCAACTTCAGGTTAACCTAGAGGAGGTCCCAGCTCCACCCAGCTTTAGTTTTTTGGAGCCACAGTATCGTTGGCATGGACCCATGATCCCTGGAGTAAACGAGGATCATCCATTTCTAAACGAACATGGACATTGGGCTAGATACACCGCCGACGGGCGGGTTGTGAATATTACGCCTGGCAGATTTCGGTTCATGACCACCGGTACATATTCTCGTACACATGATGCAGACAGTTCGTCATCATATTCTCCTACACATGACTCGGATAGTTCGTCATCAGACGAGATCAGTGAGGAGGAGGATTTCGCTAATGAAATAAAAGAAGTCACTAAGGAGAAATTTCAACTTGCTATAGATAATAAAAACAACCACAATAATAAAAAGTCCTTAATTATTAAAAAGGAACAGGACCATTCGGTTCATCACCACCCTTACCATAGTAAACCCACTGAGGCACCGGGCACCTCAAAACCCCAACCAAAAATTAAACACACTGCTAGAATGTCTGTCGGACCATGTGCAAACAAACAATTGGCAGAGAGAACCAAATGGGAAGAAGTTTCTGATAGTTCTAAATAAATGACCTCGCAACCATAAATCTTCCATGCGCTATTCTATTGCTTATGTGTGCTACCCTATCTTGTTATGTAGAATAAGCATATGTAAAATATCGGTATTGTATGGTATTGTATTATTTTGGTTTATTAATAATAAATACATGGAATGATTATTTGTATTATTACTACTTCATATTATTATTATTATTATTATTATTACATAATAACGTAGTAATTCGCTATAATTTTTCATAGTGGAATATTATTAGGATTTTAGTAGATAATTCCTTGTACTAGCTATTATGTATGAACTTAACGGGTAGGTAATACCCTAGAAATAATTATAAAATGCTAATAAGAAGAAAATGCTTTTATAATAATTGGTTCATATTATTAATATGCTACGATTAACTATTGACAACTCATTTTACCTATAATATTCTATATGATTAAATTATATCTGTTGTGTTTATTGAAGAAACATGTCTCAAATGTCGGATGCTGAGTTTGAGGAACTAGTCGAGAAACGTGTGAATGAAAGAATTGCTACAGCTGAGGCAACAAAAGCAACAGCCGAAGCAGCAGCCAAAGCAGCAGCCGTAAACACAAATTCACGAAACGGATGCTCATACAAAACTTTTCAAGGATGCAAACCACATACGTTTAGTGGAACCGAGGGACCAGTCGGTCTAACCCGATGGTTTGAAAAGATGGAGTTCGTTTTCAAAATCAGTAATTGTGCGAATGTAGACAACTCAAAGTATGCTTCGTGCACGTTGCAAGACGGTGCACTTACTTGGTGGAACAATTATGCTAAAGCAGAAGGAATAGATACGGCATATGATATCTCTTGGGAAGAACTGAAAAAGATGCTAATCGAGGAGTACTGTCCTCGAAACGAGATCAGAAAAATGGAATCTGAGTTACGTAATCTGAAGGTTTTCGGTGCGAATCTCAATAACTATGAAAAGCGTTTCATGGAACTAGCCTTGTTGTGTCCCGAATTGGTGCCAAACGAGAAACGAAAGATATAAATGTATATTGACGGTTTATCGATCAATATCAAAGGAAATGTTACATCGTCCAAACTGAATACGATGCAAGAAGCCATGACAATGGCACACCAACTCATGGACCAGATCACAGAGAGTTCGATTAAGGCACCAATTACCGAAGTCAAGACAACTGAAGGAAAGAGGAAATGGGAAGACTATAAGGGCAAAAGTATTCACCCGAAGAAGCAAGAAACTTTTAAAGGTAAACAAGATGGGGCAACTGCTAGTCCAAACTATAAGGGACCCCATCCGTTCTGCAAAAGATGTTACACACATCATGCAGGTTATTGCCAAGTGGTCTGTGATAAGTGCAACAAGAAAGGACATGTGGCGAAAGATTGTTATGCCACCGTCTCTGAAGTAAAGACAAAATCGACCGATGTCAAGAAATGTTTTGGATGCGGGAAGTCTGGTCACTTTATAAATCAATGCCCTGATAAGGAGAAGAACAAAGAACCCACACGTGGGAGGGCATTTAATGTTAGTACCAGTGAAGCACGTAAGGATCCTAATCTTGTCACGGGTACGTTTACCGTTAATAATCAACTAGCTTCTATTATGTTTGATACGAGTGCTGATAGAAGTTATATGTGCAAAGACTTTAGTTCTAAACTAAAATGTGCATCATTGCCTCTAGACGATAAATATACTATTGAATTAGCTAATGGTAAACTGATAAAAGCCGATAAAATTTGCCATGGTTGCGAAATAAATCTCGCTGTTGAAACCTTCAAAATCGATTTGATACCCATAGAATTAGAAAGTTTTGACATAATCGTTGGCATGGACTGGATGTCCAAAACAAGAGCGAAAGTATGTTTGCGCTGAGAAAGCAATCCGCATCCCTCGTAAGGATGAAACGTCATTAATGATTTATGGGGAGAAGAGCAACTCGAAGCTAAACCTTATCAGCTGTATGAAGGCCCAGAAACTTATAAGAAAAGGTTGTTATGCTATTCTCGCACACGTAAAGAAGATCAATACTGAAGAAAGAAGCATTGATGACATGCCGGTTGTAAGAGAATATCCCGAAGTATTTTCAGAAGAATTACCGGGGCTACCTCCACACAGATGTGTAGAATTCCAGATTGATCTCATACCAGGAGCCGTACCTGTAGCTCGATCCCCATATAGACTTGCACCTTCAGAAATGCAAGAATTACAAGACCAGTTGCAAGAATTATCGGACCGTGGATTTATTCGTCCCAGTTTTTCACTTTGGGGTGTTCCTATTCTGTTCGTCAAGAAGAAGGATGGATCTATGAGAATGTGCATAGATTACCGAGAATTAAACAATTAACGATCAAGAATCGGTAACCATTACCGAGGATTGATGATTTGTTTGATCAATTGCAAGGATCAAGTGTTTATTCCAAGATTGATCTACGCTCCGGATATCATCAACTGAGAGTGAAGGAAGAGGATGTTCCTAAAACCGCGTTCAGAACCCGTTACGGTCACTATGAGTTTCTAGTCATGCCTTTTGGATTAACTAATGCTCCAGCAGTATTCATGGATCTAATGAATCGCATCTGTAGACCGTATTTAGACAAATTTGTTATTGTTTTTATCGACGACATATTGATTTACTCGAAGAACAAGGAAGAACATGAGCAACACTTAAGACTGGTACTAGAGATACTCAAGAAAGAAGAATTGTACGCAAAATTTTCGAAGTGTGATTTCTGGTTACAAGAAGTACAATTTTTGGGCCATGTTGTCAGTAAACATGGAATTAAAGTTGACCCCGCCAAGATCGAAGCCATTAGTAAATGGGAAACACCGAAGACTCCAACACAAATCCGCCAATTCTTAGGTCTTGCTGGTTACTACCGAAGATTCATTCAAGATTTCTCTAGAATCGCCAAACCCTTAACTGCATTGACTCAAAAGGGAAAGAAGTATGATTGGTCCACGGAACAGGAATCCTCATTCCAGTTATTAAAGAAGAAATTAACGTCTGCACCCATTTTGTCATTACCAGAAGGAAATGATGATTTCGTGATCTATTGTGACGCTTCGCGCCAAGGTTTAGGATGTGTATTAATGCAACGCACAAAATTTATCGCATATGCCTCACGACAACTAAAAATTCATGAAAAGAACTATACGACGCACGATTTGGAACTTGGAACAGTAGTTTTTGCACTCAAAATATGGAGACACTATCTATATGGCACCAAGTGTACAGTGTACACCGACCATAAGAGTCTTTAGCATATTTTTGATCAAAAACAACTCAATATGAGGCAACGTCGCTGGGTAGAGTTGTTAAACGATTACGATTGTGAAATCCGTTACCACCCCGGAAAGGCTAATGTTGTAACTGATGCCCTAAGTCGGAAAGAAAGAGTAAAACCTCTTAGGGTCCGAGCTTTGAATATTACAATCCGTACTGATCTCACAAAGCAAATTCAAGCAGCACAGTTAGAGGCTTTAAAAGTAGAAACCGAAAAAGGCGAAATGAGCAAAGGGTTAGAAAAATAACTTGAAGTAAAAGCCGATGGAACCCTGTATTTTGCTGGTAGGATATGGGTACCAAGACATGGTAACCTAAGGCAACTAGTACTGGATGAAGCACACAAAACGAGGTACTCAATTCATCCAGAAAACGGGAAAATGTACCACGATCTCAAGAAGTTCTATTGGTGGCCTAATATGAAGACAGAAATTGCTACTTATGTAAGCAAATGTTTGACATGTGCGAAGGTCAAAGCTGAGCACCAAAAGCTGTCAGGATTACTGCAACAACCAGAAATTCCGCAGTGGAAATGTGAAAGAATAACCATGGATTTCATTACGAAATTGCCAAGGACTGCAAGTAGTCATGATACTATTTGGGTGATAGTTGATCGTCTAACTAAATCAGCTCACTTTCTACCAATAAAGGAGACAGACAGTATGGAAAGATTAGCACGCCTATATTTGAAGGAAGTAGTTTCCAGGCATGGTGTACGTATCTCCATCATATCTGATCGCGACACCCGATTCACATCACGTTTCTGGCAGTCATTACAAAAAGCATTGGGAACTCGATTAGATATGAGCACCGCTTATCACCCACAGACAGATGGTCAAAGTGAAAGAACAATACAAACATTGGAAGACATGTTACGGGCATGCGTGATTGACTTTGGAACCAGTTGGGATCGACACTTACTGTTGGCAGAATTTTCATACAATAACAGCTATCATACGAGCATAAACGCAGCGCCATTTGAAGCACTTTACGGTAGAAAGTGCAGATCTCCTATCTGTTGGAGTGAAGTAGGAGAAAGACAACTTACTGGACCAGAAATTATTCATGAAACCACCAACAAGATCATTCAAATACAACAGCGATTGAAAACGGCCATGAGTCGCCAAAAGAGTTATGCTGATGTAAGAAGAAAACCGCTAGAATTTAAAGTGAGCGACAAAGTCATGTTGAAAGTGTCACCCTGGAAAGGCGTTGTACGATTCGGTAAATGAGAAAAGCTAAGTCCTAGGTACGTAGGACCCTTTGAAATCACCGAAAGAATTGGAGCAGTTGCTTATCGATTAAAGCTACCGCAAGAACTTAGTAGTGTTCACGACACATTTCACGTGTCAAATTTGAAGAAATGTTTAGCTGAAGAGGATGTCATAATTCCTCTTGACGAAATACGAATCAATGATAAACTCCATTTTGTCGAAGAACCTGTTGAAATCATGGACCGTGAGGTCAAACAATTAAAACAAAGCAAAATACCGATAGTTAGAGTTCGTTGGAACGCAAGATGAGGACCCGAGTTTACTTGGGAACGTGAAGATCAAATGAAGCAAAAGTATCCACATTTGTTCACTGATATCGCTCATGAAACAGGTACCACTCAAAATTTCGGGATGAAATTTTCTTTAACAGGGAGGTACTGTGATGACCCGAAAAATTTTGACTTATTTAAACCAATTCTCTATACGATTTATTATTTTGACACGTTAAACAAAGTCTGTTAGATTGAGTCTCAAAATTTTAGAACTGTTTCATATATACAATTACCTTTGACTACTCTCGACGATTCATGAATAATTATATGTATGTATATATATATATATATATATATGTACAAGTAAAAACGACTTTCCTACAGTAAAACACTATTTGCTACAGTAAAACACTATTTGCTACAGTAAAACCGTACTTTGCTTCAGTGCTACAGTGAAAACGACTTTGCTACAGTGAAAACGACTTGCTACAGTAAACACTATTTGCTACAGTAACACTATTTGATTTCGACGAACTAGCAAACAAAAACGGATAAGGCGGCCATGCGATCGCATGGCAAAAACACTGAAAACTCATGCGATCGCATGAGCTACAGTAAATAGAAAAGTACTATAAAAGGTCAGTTTTGCTCGACGAAGTAATACACATTTCAATCTCTCTGATTCTTTCTTATATTTATATTATATTTATAATTTTAATTTTTAATTTTAAGTTTAATAATAATAAAGTATATTCGAGAGTGTTTTAATTCGGGTTTCAAACCGCTTTAAGCTAAGGAAATATTGGGTATTGTTCGGGGTATTGTTCTTGAATCCAAGGCCAACCATACAGTCGTCTACCATCATTACGTCTACGTAATTTGCCTACAATATTGAGTCTCAATATTGAACTGTGAGTTTATAGTCTCCCTTTTTAAATACTTTAAATATTTTTGGGCTGAGAATACATGCAATTTATTTTAAACGCAATAAGACACAAGTACATACTAAATTCTACACTGAGTTAAACCGAAAATCCCTTAGCTTTGGTAACTAGTAGCTGCCAGTACATAGGATATGGACTGGTGGGCGCGAATAATTGTATATGGATCCATAGGGCTTGACATCCCCGTCCGAGTTAGAGCGCTAGCCTTTTAACGGACGTATGTTATTTGAGTTTATGACACGTTGGTTTGCGTGTATTAAAACGAATGGGGTAATTATCCTTATAGCGTTAAGTTTAGTTACCAGGGTGCTCTGTTACGTAGAATCTATTGATAAACTTTTGATGAAATCTTGTGGTCTATCTTTATATATTTATGACTCGAGCAATTAAACCTATAACTCACCAACATTCGTGTTGACCTTTTTATCATGTTTCATTCTCAGGTCCTTAGACTGCTTCCGCTGTGATATGCTTGTGTAACAACCTAAACCAAACCACGACAATTCCCGTTAAATTTCACAACATAAAAAAAAAATTTCTGGTGCAGTTCATTTGCGCGGCGCGCCAGGTGGGTGCGCGGCGCGCCAAACCACCTGGACAGCCCGCTGTCCCCGGAAGTCAATTTAACGAAAATGTTTGACTAGTTCCCGACATTTTTAGCCAAAACGCTTTTAACCATAAATTCATATATATAAAACTAGCACGTTTAATTAATAAAATTGAGTTTACGAAGCGGGTCCCACAACGACCCATTTACCACCTTAAGTACCGAAATACAATATTTGACCAAAAGACTTTTAATACAACAAGCCGAGCATGGCGATTGGGAATACGCTACCCAATCCTAAATGATCCAAAAGTAAGTCACTAAAGCAACTATGCACGTCTTCTAGTCCTCGCGCTTACCCGAGCCACCAATCCGCATGCAATCTATAAAAAGAGTCAACAACGAGAGGGTAAGCTAACGCTTAGTGAATGATAATATACTACATACATATATATGCATAAAATGGACACGCCACATAAATAAACAAATACCGCATACCGGAGCGTCCAAGCCTAAAGGCAAGCTAATCTAAGTGTACCATACGATCACTAAGCAACAAGCTAATAATACCATCAATAAGGTAAGTTCACCAACGCCAATGTGAACAACGCCAATAACTACCCCCGGAGGGTTAACTACATCACGACAACACAACATTAATCACGAATTAGCAATTCGACAATCATGCAACATATCGTGCATATACCAATAACCGCAAGTCCACAATAGCTAGCAATACCAAAAGCATATAGTTCATAATTAAATATGCCAATACATAACTCATACAACCATGGTTAACCAAGTACACAAGAGAACGGTACATGAAAGTCCGTTGGATGTTCATAACATCCACTAGTGTTACTTACACACCGCGTAATCACTAGTCCCCCGGGTGATGTCTTAAACACCGCGACTAACTCACCCTTACAACAATGTGGCGTCTTAAACACCGCGACGAATCCACACTTCATTCAATACAATGAGTGGTGTCTTGAACACCGCGACACTTCCACTCCCATGACATTGTGGTGTCTTAAACACCGCGACAATACCACAAGTCAATTACACAATGAGTAGTGTCTTAAACACCGCGACAATACTACTCGTCAATTCCACAATGAGTAGTGTCTTAAACACCGCGACAATACTACTCGTCAATTCCATAATGAGTAGTGTCTTAAACACCGCTACAATACTACTCGTTTCATAGAACGTGGTGTCTTAAACAACGCGACAATACCACATTCGTACAACACAATTAAATACATTACATACATACACGCATAATTATTCCACTCACAACCACGTGTGATAACGTACACCCAAAATGTGTACTTTGCCAAAGGTAGTCAACCAAAACGCACAACCGTGCCAATTGGACCTATGCACAAGTCCATCAAATCCACCTATATGTGAAGTGAGCTCTAAAGCCGAGAATCACTTCACCCGACCCGCACCCATCCTACACATACATATGCATATAGGATATTAACACTCACCTTGAAGTCTTGATGAAAGCTTCCAAATAATCTGCAACTCGCCAATGGAAAATACCTATTCCATTATCATAATTACAACAATACACTTAGAATGGATTCACAAATCAACCCAAATTGACACTTAGTGCAAATTTGACCCAAATGCACTTCCAAGTACAAAACGCGCCCAAAATTAACCAATAATCACTAACACAAGTGAGAATGGTCTTAATACGCCAATTAAACCCGATCATAGGTGTTAAACACCTATCTTGCCCAAAATGACACTTAAACCCTAGTTTGACCCATAAGAAGTCAATATCACGCTATTAGCAAGTTTTGACACCAAAACATATTTAACTCGGTTTAACACTTCAACTTAATCCATTTTAAGTTTATAAACTTTGTTAAATCGCCAATTGGGTCATAATCACCACCAAACCCTAATTTGACCCAAAGTCACAATTAGTCAACCAAATTACCCTAAATGGGTTCCAATACTTCCATAATCACTAGTCCAAGTGATTAAACTCATAACCAAAGCCTAATCAAGGCCAAACCGCCAACCAACCCAAAACCCGCCAAGTGACAAGAATAACTAGTCACCATAAACCCATTTCATCACCTAAGTGGGTTACACAACAAATTAACTCAAAACCCTAAATTGAATATCAAATTAAACAAATGAAATTCGGAGTTTGAGCTTACCAATACCACCACAACGTAGCTAGGAACGAGGAGAACAACTTTGAAAACCGAGACTTTGAACGATTTGAGCTCCTTCCTCACCAAAACCTCCAATCTCTCTCTAAACTCTTACTCTCTCTCTAAAAATGGGTGAAGATGATGAGTGGATGTGAATGAGATCCAAAACTGATCCAAAGTAGCTAATATGCCTCACAAATCCGGCCTCAAGTGAAATTACCCATTTGCCCTTCATTTAAAACACTTAAAAGAAAAGGGGTCTGTCAGCAGCAAACGGCGCGGCGCGCCCCAACCCCGCGCGGCGCGCGACATAGCTGAACCAGATTCCTTTGCATCTTAATTCCATATAATTAATCCACGAAGCCCATTCTCGAATGTCTTAATACACAAGCAAGCAAGATAATTATTCGAGTCTTACAACTCTCCCCCACTTAAACTCGATCACGTCCTCGTGATCCCTGTCACTTGACCAAATGGACCCCACTCTACGGTCCTCAACATAAGTTCCAATCCGACTTTCTCAGGAAATTCTTCCCAACGAATCGCCTTCAACAACTAAATCGTCACCCGCGATTTATCAAAACCACAATCCGAGCACTAACACCATACTCCTTCCCTAACATTGGGAAAACTCAACCAATCTCATACCGAGATATTAATTCCTTAGTGTAATATTACCGAGTACAACGCTAAAGGCAACCAAGTCTCAGCCTAAGGTCAACAACCCGAAATGATGAAGACCGAACCAAACGAATCCTTACGGATAATACCAATCGCTAAACATCCATTGTAGTGCGCAATACGACCCATACGCAACTACCGTAACAACACAATCCAACGGTTAGAAACCGATAGCGCCCAAACGACTATGGAAACGCTAAGCCCAAGGTGTACAAAATCGACTATTGTCACACCCGTAACAACATGTGAGCGAAACACGGCTATCGCATCCCTAATCACACAACATGGTCCTCACGATCCCACCATAGGAGTATAAAACAACTGATAGATCACTCAACACCGGATGAAGTCAGCGGACCCGAAAGTCATGCTTCACCGATATAACAATACCTCATGATGAAGTCAGCGGACCCCGAAAGTCATGCTTCACCACTATAACAATACCTCACACAACGAGTAGTGCAACATCGCGCTCCGCTACACTATAGTGAACCCTAACGGATACCGCTAACCGTCTACACTATCGAGCAAGAACCACCTATATCAAACATAGGCACAAAACAATATTTCTCTAGAAGAGAATCCGATACGCACATCCCTTAACCGAGGGATTACACCTTGCTCGTCAAACACATCCATTATCTCACAATGAGATTTACCACATTACCACCTCGGTGGTAATTTAAATCCAAACCAATAGTACAACTTGAACCAAAATTGTACTCCACCACAAATCGACCAAAAACTAGGTCTCGACCAAATTTCCGGATCTAACAAAAGCATCATCCGAAATCTCACACTAAAACCTCCTCGTGCGGGAGTGCCACTCCCTCACTTGGAACTACGTTCCATATCCACAACTCGTACAACCGTACAGTGCTACCAAATGCAGACTTTACCAACGATTGGGTACACACGACCCATCACCACATCTCGCTCTAACCTCGAGTTCACGAAGGATTTTAACCAATCCTTATACACTTTGAACGAAAGCGTACCGCAACACAATCGGAGTCGAACACCACGCTAGTAGGTATAAAAGTGGCACCTAATGTTGCATCATGTAGACTCCATTACCAACACACATCGAGATTAAAAACACTCGATCTCAAGGGTTCCAACCACCCGACGAACCTCATGGTTCATCACTTCAACATAAAAGTGAACACGCGCTTAACAATCGAACACCAAAACCATTTCCGTGGCTTGGTAGAAACATTTCACAAATATCAAGGAATGCTTGGTTGCACCAAGTCTTACGCCCTTCGCCCGACAATCAAACGTCACCATAGGGTACTTCCATTAGGAACGTCACCCATAACAACAATATGCACAACACAAGGCATTAACAACTCAAACTCAAACGGCATCGAACATTCCCAAGACTTGTGACTCCTCATGCCACCATTGTAACATCTAGACGCGCTAGAATTCGATATACTCGTCCGTGTACCACCCGTGCTCACGCTCGGACCCTTAGTCCTCTTACTCGGAGCACCATAAGAAACAACCCTTCTATCCCTTGAAGGTTCACCCTTCTTCGATCGTGTATGCGACTCGAAACCCCTAGCCAAGTCGAATAATTCCGAAAACGATTTCGCTTGACCACGACTAATTTTTACTTTTCAAGTCGTCATTCAAAGTCCGATAGAAATCCCCCATTAATAAACGATCACTTCCCAAATACTCCGGACAAAAACGAGCCTTCGCCATAAAGGTCGTCTTGAGAGTATTTAAATCCATAGATCCTTGTCACAAATTTCGCAACTCATTACGCAATTCCCACAAATCGGCCGAAGTCCGAAACTCCTCAAAGAATTCCTCCTTAAACTCGTCCCACGATAAGGCCATAAACGTCTCGCCACCGACAAGATCAATCTTACCATCCAACCAATCCCTTGCCCTACCACGCAACAAACTCGTAGCGAGTCTCGTCTTCCTCTCGGGAGGGCAATCAATAGTACGAAAACACCCTTCGACATCCGAAATCCAAGTTGTGCTCACCAAAGGATCCGACTTTCCGTCATACATCGGGGATTTAGTCCTCATGAAGCTCTTAAGATAACGCTCCATTTCACTACTACTTTGAAGTTCGGAATACCTCCTTTCCATTCTTTCTTCCAACGCACCCATTTGCTCCGCAACGGCGGCCGCAACTCTAGCGTTAAACTCCGCGTCATTCGCCTCGGTCTCGTTTCGCGTCGTCATTCAAAAGAATGCAAAACGATTAGTCCACGAACGTATAAAACCGCACGCACAACACCGTCCCATCTTGCTAAACACTCGTCGTACATCACTTGTTAGACACGATTTGTACCCGTAATAAGGTTTGCAAGTTCTTATTACGCACACACGCCGCATCGACTCGTTAGTACAACAACCGTCTCACTCGATGATATATGCAAACACAAACAAAATTCTACGCGATATAAACACATGCGAGAATTATTACCACAACACAAAAGCATATTAATAATATCCGCATTACTAATATATACGTTAGTCGACCTATAAACAAGGCACTAACTAAACCCATTCCGACCCGAAATCCTACAAGTCCCGCAACAATTTAAGCACACACAAAAGTCTAAGTCTAGGCACCTATCTCAAGTCACCTAAATCCCTTAGACCATGCTCTGATACCACTTGTAACAACCTAAACCAAACCACGACAATTCCCGTTAAATTTCACAACATAAAAAAAAAATTTCTGGTGCAGTTCATTTGCGCGGCGCGCCAGGTGGGTGCGCGGCGCGCCAAACCACCTGGACAGCCCGCTGTCCCCGGAAGTCAATTTAACGAAAATGTTTGACTAGTTCCCGATATTTTTAGCCAAAACGCTTTTAACCATAAATTCATATATATAAAACTAGCACGTTTAATTAATAAAATTGAGTTTACGAAGCGGGTCCCACAACGACCCATTTTACCACCTTAAGTACCGAAATACAATATTTGACCAAAAGACTTTTAATACAACAAGCCGAGCATGGCGATTGGGAATACGCTACCCAATCCTAAATGATCCAAAAGTAAGTCACTAAAGCAACTATGCACGTCTTCTAGTCCTCGCGCTTACCCGAGCCACCAATCCGCATGCAATCTATAAAAAGAGTCAACAACGAGAGGGTAAGCTAACGCTTAGTGAATGATAATATACTACATACATATATATGCATAAAATGGACACGCCACATAAATAAACAAATACCGCATACCGGAGCGTCCAAGCCTAAAGGCAAGCTAATCTAAGTGTACCATACGATCACTAAGCAACAAGCTAATAATACCATCAATAAGGTAAGTTCACCAACGCCAATGTGAACAACGCCAATAACTACCCCCGGAGGGTTAACTACATCACGACAACACAACATTAATCACGAATTAGCAATTCGACAATCATGCAACATATCGTGCATATACCAATAACCGCAAGTCCACAATAGCTAGCAATACCAAAAGCATATAGTTCATAATTAAATATGCCAATACATAACTCATACAACCATGGTTAACCAAGTACACAAGAGAACGGTACATGAAAGTCCGTTGGATGTTCATAACATCCACTAGTGTTACTTACACACCGCGTAATCACTAGTCCCCCGGGTGATGTCTTAAACACCGCGACTAACTCACCCTTACAACAATGTGGCGTCTTAAACACCGCGACGAATCCACACTTCATTCAATACAATGAGTGGTGTCTTGAACACCGCGACACTTCCACTCCCATGACATTGTGGTGTCTTAAACACCGCGACAATACCACAAGTCAATTACACAATGAGTAGTGTCTTAAACACCGCGACAATACTACTCGTCAATTCCACAATGAGTAGTGTCTTAAACACCGCGACAATACTACTCGTCAATTCCACAATGAGTAGTGTCTTAAACACCGCGACAATACTACTCGTCAATTCCACAATGAGTAGTGTCTTAAACACCGCGACAATACTACTCGTTTCATAGAACGTGGTGTCTTAAACAACGCGACAATACCACATTCGTACAACACAATTAAATACATTACATACATACACGCATAATTATTCCACTCACAACCACGTGTGATAACGTACACCCAAAATGTGTACTTTGCCAAAGGTAGTCAACCAAAACGCACAATCGTGCCAATTGGACCTATGCACAAGTCCATCAAATCCACCTATATGTGAAGTGAGCTCTAAAGCCGAGAATCACTTCACCCGACCCGCACCCATCCTACACATACATATGCATATAGGATATTAACACTCACCTTGAAGTCTTGATGAAAGCTTCCAAATAATCTGCAACTCGCCAATGGAAAATACCTATTCCATTATCATAATTACAACAATACACTTAGAATGGATTCACAAATCAACCCAAATTGACACTTAGTGCAAATTTGACCCAAATGCACTTCCAAGTACAAAACGCTCCCAAAATTAACCAATAATCACTAACACAAGTGAGAATGGTCTTAATACGCCAATTAAACCCGATCATAGGTGTTAAACACCTATCTTGCCCAAAATGACACTTAAACCCTAGTTTGACCCATAAGAAGTCAATATCACGCTATTAGCAAGTTTTGACACCAAAACATATTTAACTCGGTTTAACACTTCAACTTAATCCATTTTAAGTTTATAAACTTTGTTAAATCGCCAATTGGGTCATAATCACCACCAAACCCTAATTTGACCCAAAGTCACAATTAGTCAACCAAATTACCCTAAATGGGTTCCAATACTTCCATAATCACTAGTCCAAGTGATTAAACTCATAACCAAAGCCTAATCAAGGCCAAACCGCCAACCAACCCAAAACCCGCCAAGTGACAAGAATAACTAGTCACCATAAACCCATTTCATCACCTAAGTGGGTTACACAACAAATTAACTCAAAACCCTAAATTGAATATCAAATTAAACAAATGAAATTCGGAGTTTGAGCTTACCAATACCACCACAACGTAGCTAGGAACGAGGAGAACAACTTTGAAAACCGAGACTTTGAACGATTTGAGCTCCTTCCTCACCAAAACCTCCAATCTCTCTCTAAACTCTTACTCTCTCTCTAAAAATGGGTGAAGATGATGAGTGGATGTGAATGAGATCCAAAACTGATCCAAAGTAGCTAATATGCCTCACAAATCCGGCCTCAAGTGAAATTACCCATTTGCCCTTCATTTAAAACACTTAAAAGAAAAGGGGTCTGTCAGCAGCAAACGGCGCGGCGCGCCCCAACCCCGCGCGGCGCGCGACATAGCTGAACCAGATTCCTTTGCATCTTAATTCCATATAATTAATCCACGAAGCCCATTCTCGAATGTCTTAATACACAAGCAAGCAAGATAATTATTCGAGTCTTACAGCTTGTTGCCTGCATGGAGTCTCTCATGCTTTGTATAAAGTTTATTGCATTCAAAATAAAACTGCGTTGTGTAATAAATAATTGGACTGTGATGTTAACCTGTAAATTAAAGACTTATGTATTTTGGGGTTTTGTTTATACCTAAGCACTCGCCCACATGTTTATAACTTTCTATGTTTAGAAAGTCACTTATTTTAATGAATGCAATATTTTATCAAAACGTATCATATAGAGGTCAAAACCTCACTGTGAAATCAATGATTAACGTGCCGCGTCAATAGCGATTTTGACGGGACGTTACATTTAGTATATTCAAACTCTACGCATTGTTTGTCATAATGAATCAACATACAACCATACAAGTGTGTTATAGTAGATTGGCTCGATTGAAGAAGGAAAAGAAAAAGAAAGAATTGTTGGAAAAACATAAAGAAGAAACAAACAAAGATAGGCCTTTACCGGTGTTGATTGGTCGTAGTGGGAAAAAATATTGCAATTATGAGGCCCCTCGTGCGAAGGTTTTTGTAAATCGTGGTACATCTTGAATATAAATGTTTCAAGAGGTCTTCTCCAAGAAGCTAATCCGAGGTCTAGAAAAAAGGCGAATGAGACTTCTACTTTGGGTTCTTAAAAGTTTAGAAATCACACTGATGACTTGGATTACAGGGGCACAATTCAAAACTTGGTTATGGGTTATCAAGATAATAAAAATGGTGGGGTTTAACGGAAAACGGGAAAGGAAAAATGTCTGTGGAGGCTTTTGCGGCATTGGATGAAATGATGACAAGTATGGCTAAGGAGAGCGAACCGGGTACGGCTACTCTTACTAATCCTTATCCCTAGTGTGCCGTTAAATAATCAGAATTAACCAAAAGGAAAGAAAACATTGTTCATGGCGCAGAAATGGAAAAATTCGAAATTTTTGTTAAAGATATTTCCCAGTGTTCCTTGGATTGATGTTTCATTGTTTTACTCGGTTTTGAGATTGTTTCTTTTTATTTTGTTGAGCGTGTTGGATTTTAGTTAGTTTATGTCCTAGCTCGTCTCGTTTTTTTTCGGTTTAGTCAATATAAAGCTCGGTAAAGATAGTTTGTATAATCGCCGCTTTCTAGGTGCGAGCCTCATCGGGGTTCTCTCTTGTATCCTTCGTTGAAGACGTTTTTATTCGAAAATGTTTTCCCTATTTATATAAGTTTTCGTTATATTTGAAAAAAAAAAAATAGATTCAAGCTCTGTGGTAATGAAACAACGTTCAGGTGTGTCCTGCTAAATTGAATTTGCCAGACCTTACTGGGACATTGAATTACAGTTAGTTATAAGATAAGAAATCAAACTATTACAACATACTGAATCACCATTCATCATTTAATCATTTATATTAATATTATTATAAATGTTTGATGTTAGAATGTTAGAATTAGACCACAATATATAGCTATATTGTGCTCGCATTGAAAGAGTTGAAGCCCATATTTGTTCTTATTTCCTGTTTGCTTCCTTTTCAGCCTGTAACAACCCACAATCATAATCAGGAATATTTTTTTAAAAAAGTTGAGAACTTGCTTAAATGATTAAAGCTTATTTCCTATGAAGTTCCATCCATGGCACCTTTCCCACATCACGTTGGGGAGGTAAAGGGGAGGGAGGTTTACCGTCCATGCCCCGTATGGGATTGGTGCGGGTTTCCTCCTGGGCACGCAGTTGGGGGTGGGTATAACTGTGTAGGAGATGAACGCGTGGGTGGTTAAGTTCCCCTTGGGTGATCCTAACAGCTGTCCAAAAAAAATAAAATAAACTAGCACCGACACTTGCTAATGAGTGACAGTTAGGTACATTTTTCCATATATTAATATTAACTTTTAATAAAGATTTAGTTTTAAAGATTTCTGAAGCAACAAATGGAATGATGAAAATTTGTTTGTTTAACTGTTGATTTACCCTAAAATACATTAGCCAGGATTCAAATTCAAGCCATACGTAAGTGGTAACATGGGCGGGTCGGACAAATGGGAGAGCAGGTTGTGGGTAGAAATAGTATAAATTTGGATGGAATTGAAACAGGACAGGGTGGGCGACCTATGAACAATTTCTTGTTTTCAGTTTTACTAATAATCTAAGTATAATATACAATATAGATACGATATGATTAAACGTATAAAAATTCACTAAACTCTCCATAAAATGATACTTTATATCATATTTTCTGAATCTTGAATACTTTGTGGGTGACCATTGACCCATATGATCACTCAATAAACAACCATGTTATCCTGTTAAATAATACAGTATAATTTTATTTTATGTTATCAAATATACCCTCTGCTAAAAGAGTAAACCAAAATCACCCGGTTTATGTGTAAATGGGTTAAAATAGTCACACACAGGTACATTAATGTGACACAAGTTGTAAGGTTATAAGTTTACCGCTCTGACTACTCGATCAAAAGCTTCAGGCCCGTATTTTTTAATGTAACGCTCAACAGACTTTCGAGCATCAAGACTCATCATTTGGAGAACTTTACGCTGTCCCTCGGGATACTTTGAGCTTACATTGCTTCCAACCTTAACGTATTTCCTTGCTACATTTTCATAAATGTAAGCTGCCCCGTTGATCCCCGGTAGAACCAACCACATACAAAACAATAGCTTCTAGTAGGGCCAAAATGGAAGCCTGTTTTTTTTTTCAAGTGAATATGAAGCGCGTTAAAAATTAATAAATAAATAAGCGCCCTGCATAGCAACCCGTAATCTTGATCTTACGGGGTGCATTTAGATTTGCCAATATATGTATCTGGAATAAAATTAATTACCATTGGAGTACTTTCCAAAAAGAGAGCTCGAAGAGAGTAATGAATGAGTATAAAACCCAATAAGTGAGCCATTGTTGGTCATCTTCGGTTGTAGACCCCTGCTCGATTGCTAGCATTGACGCATACCTTTTCATAAATTTGTACAATCGTAGAAATTAGTTAAGCTCAATAAGCTAACAATGTTGTTATTATGTTCTTTAATTTGTACAAAAAAAAAAAAAAAAAAAAAAAAAAAAACAGCCTTAGAAAACAGACCATAACATGACAACCATACATTCCACACACAAAACCACAATACTTATAAAGCAATATATTAAGCAAAAGTTTTGAGTCTTGATGGTTAAGTACAAAGTCTATTACTTGCTAGAAAATAGATGAAAAAACTATAAAGATAAAGATGAAATTAAAAAAAAAAAAAAAAAAAACAAAAACAAAAAAAAGATTCCATGAATATTCAAAAAAATACTGTAGTAGAAAACAACATTAGCTACCTTGGCCCAATGGCCAACGTAAGGTTTGTTTGGTCAAACAGTCCACAATTAGTGGGCTTTAGGTTTCCCTTCCACCATCCACATTATTTTTCAGTATGTGACTTCTAAAAAATCAAATTAAGATTAAGATTTTTTTCCACCTTAGACCTTAGGACTTAACTCTTTTGTTTGTTTA
This sequence comes from Rutidosis leptorrhynchoides, assembly GCF_046630445.1. NCBI lineage: Eukaryota > Viridiplantae > Streptophyta > Magnoliopsida > Asterales > Asteraceae > Rutidosis > Rutidosis leptorrhynchoides. The sequence goes on from NC_092334.1 coordinate 660,890,710, forward strand.
AGGGAACGAACATGAATTAACATGATTTACGTCTTATTATATTGTAATTCAATTAAGGGAACGAACACTTACAAGGGGTAAAGAAGCATTACTCCGGGCCTGATTAACATAACAAAATGAAGCAAATTAGTCAAATGAAAAAAACTGCTCAAATGTATCGATTCAATCCCTAATACTTACCCGACTAGTGTATCCAAACTTCTAGCAATCGTTGCAAGAAGCCCCATTGTTATTTTGTGTTTCAATGCCGTTTACTTATTTACTAATCGAAGAAATTTATTATTTATGTACATGATTACATTATGCATCTTATATAAGTATGTTGATGTTGATTTGTTTGTTTAACATGAAGCAAAGCATAACTTTTGGGTATAATCTTCTTTACTTGAGTTACAAGCAATAAAGAGTGTGTATAGTGCATGACAAATGTCTATGAAATTGTCCTTGGAATATTTTCATATTGTTGTGTCAGACATCTCATTCAAATGCATATGGCCGTAAGCATGCTCATTTATCCCAAATGAGAGTATATATGGGCAGGTGGAAAGAATTGGTGAAATCAAGTAAACGAGAAAATAAATGAGGTTTTTCTTTTTGAGACTATCAAAGGACAACTAATTATATTTGAATGTACGCGGACTAACTAGACAATTCTATAACTGTTATTTTATGTACCCTTTCTTTGATTACTTTAAGATGTGATGCTAGTAAGATTTGGACCTGAGACCTCTTATAAATATGTTAGGATGTTGATCACTACGTCCAGGATGTCGATCACTACGTCTAGTTCTGAATGATTTCCAAATATCATATAAGCTATTTACTATTAACTAAAACTTAAAACGTGTTATAAACGAGGTAGGAAGCTCATGCAATGCGGCATAGATAATTTTTTTTTATATATATCAAATTAATTGTCATAAATGAAATTTCGGAGTACAAATTAATTGTTCAATGGAACGATAAAATAATCAATAATTAACATATAACCAGTATATAAAAACAATTTTAAGAGCCACCTTATTTTTTTACATTATTAACTAAATATTTGCTAAATTCGATAAAAAAAAAAACGTATAACACGTATCTAAAACGAATTTTAGAAGTCACATTATTTTTTGTACATTATTAACTAAACGTTTGCTAAATTCATTAGGAAAAAAAAGGAGGGAAAAAATAAAGAAATATATTGAGGTAAGGGGAAAAATATGACATCATTTTCTGGTACTATTCACTTCACTCTTGCTAAATAGGATTGTGCCATCTAATTCTCTGTTTTATGTTTTAGTATATGATTTAAGCTAATTTAATTTAATTTAATATTCAAGATAGTTTGTAATATAAATGAACCAATGTGTCTAATCCATGATACATTATTCATTTTTCCGCTCTCTTTTCTTTCTTTAACTAGTTTATAACCGCGACTTCGCGGGATATTACATAAAAGATTTTGTAGTTAGTTTTGACAATTTGACCCATTAAAATCCAACCCGTTTAGATCCTTTTAAAAATCTTACCCATTTAGTTCATTACCCATTTAAACCCGTTTCTTTAATTCTCTCTTTAACATTCCCGTACTTAAATTCACAATAACTCTTTGTTATTTAGTAATAAATGTTATTTTTTTCCTTACATACTAAAACCCATGCTACTTTTGGTCGCTTCATTCACTTCCTGGGGATTGATATATCCACCATGATTTTTACTTCTTCCACCATAATTATGCATTAACAGATTATACAGTACAACCTGTTAATGCATAGCTTATGGTGGATGAAGTAAAAATCATGGTGGATATATCATCACCCACCTAAACCGCCCTTTATTTCTCTGCCTGCTACACTTTCAGGGTTAAATTTATTTTAATACCCCAACTCCAGAGAGTTCCTCCTCCTAGTTTATTTATTCACCTACTCTTCCATCATCTCTTACCTCTCTAAATAAAAATTTATCTCAAAAAGCTTTATGATTTCATCAAATCAGCATGCTTAGCAACCATCTCATGGGTTCCATTGAAATCCACAACTTAACACCACTTAAACCCATTACCGTCACAACTCTCACCGGATCTGTCCATGGTGGCGGATATGAACGACGGCGATGGTTGTCACCGACATTCGTGGTGGTGGTGCTCAGATTCCCCTCATCATCAGTGGTGGCTGATAATCATCATGGGTAAGCAAAATCCAATCCGTAATTACTAGTACAATTTATGTAGATTGTAGGTTATTTCAGTTGATTTCATTTGTTAATTGTTCAGATTGGGGGAAAGATTAGGGTTGTATGTCCACCGCCGTCGTCGTCACTATCTCCGCCATTCCATTTTCAGTTGCGGGTAACCATTCTATAACTTTGTTAATGCTAAACATTGGTAGCTAAATTTTTATTGTATTTGGTTATGTGAATTTCATTTTTAATATACCTTATTGTATTTGTTTTTTTCAATTACCATCGGCTTTATCCACAAAAAGTGAAGATGTGGGCGTTTGATATAGAAACGGCTAAAAGGTGATAAAGATTGGTAGATCTCTGTTCCAGCCACTCAAGATGCGTTTGCTTGATGAATTGCTATATTTCCTTTTAGCAACTATCGTGAAGTTCTAAACTATAGTTTTGTGTATGTAACAACCTGACTTTCTTACTTCTTTTTTTCAATTTATGCAGGATTGTGCAAAAACTTGATCTTTCCAAGGCAAAAGCTTCAGTACTAACTTCGGTAATCACTAATCCAGACTACACTTTAAAGAAAAGAATCATTTATGTATCTATATTAGCAATATGTATTGACTATTGCTTAATCGAATTGTTGGTATATTTTGTTGTCGTGTATTGCTCTAAGTTTTTTGTATTGTTGTTGTTTATTATTCTCAGTTTAATTTCCTTCATTTATGCATATGTGTCGATGTTAATTTCTATGCGGCTATGTATTATTTTGTTTCAGTATATTTTGCTGTGTGGGGTTGTGTATTTGAAAGGGTAAACAATGGCACCTAAGAAACGAATTAACAGATCCATTGACACCACTATGCCATCCGTTTCCGGTTCTGTATTGAGGAAAAAGAAAAAAAACCAAGTAACAGTCTGCTTTTGGAGATGATTATGAGCGTACCCAAACTGAGTGTGTTGGTTCTCCTAATCTGCGGCCGATTCAGTTCTCTGATGCTAATGTTTTACACTTGGCTTCGCCATATAGTGTTAACGGTATGTTGCTGTTGTTGTTCATAGCTTCTCCTACATACTGATTTTCTTAATTTATTTATATATACTTGGTATCGTGTTTGTAAGTGCTACTTTATAATCGGTAGTCGTTACGTCTTCTGAATTCGGGTATTGCATTTGATGCCCAATACATGTGTTAATAAGGTGGGAAATTATGATTCATTTGGGTCATAATTGTCCATTTTGACCCGTTTACGTTATTTATGCAAATTTGAAATTGTCTACACGTTTATAATGTTATTTTAAAGTTTTGGAGCGATTCTGGGTTACACGGATACCTTGGATAAGAGTTTGGGTCGCCAACCATTTTTGGTGTCATTTTGGGTAAAAGTGTTAAAATGACTCTTGGCCTTACTTTGCAGGTCCGTAACTTGAAAATGGTTGAGTTTGGATGAAAATTATTAATAATGATAGAAAGTATTTCGGACAATCTTTAAAATGGTATATAATATGTTTGGTGTTGTCGAGTGTAAACATGTTTTAAACGGGCGTCAAAATGAAGGGTTTGCAGCTGCTGCTGGGTTGCTGTTGAGCAGCAACAGCAACATGTGTTCCAAAAATTATTGTGGGCCTGTTTTTAGAAGACCATTCTACATGAGTCTGAAGGTATTTAGTTACACTTTCATATCTTTAACTTCAGACTCATGTTTTTTCGCTAACCTGTAGTATGCATTTCTTATTGTTTGCCTGAAAAAGTACTTACCCAAAACATAGCAAAACCTTAATAAACATCAAATGCAAAATAAAATTAGACTAGAATTTCACGTTGTCATGGATAAATATAATCACTAATGCTTAAGATTGTAAATACAAGCGGATACATTCGATAAGAGTTTAGGCCGTCATTCATTTTTTGGTGTCATTTTGAGTAAAGCGTTAAAATGATTCTCAGTCTCATAGCATTTACTTAGTACATAGGGTAACCAGAGGACTTTAGTAAGTGAATGTTATGTGTTTCTTTGTAATTTTTATCCTCTTTCAATTGTATGAGAATATAAGATTGTTTATATTGAATGGTATAAGTTGTATATACTTGAAAAATATGCGGAAAGTATGTTGCAGTTTGGTGTGATGATTTTTTTTTATTTGTGAGATACCGATCAAAGTAGGGGTTCCGGGTTTGTGACAATGAGTACGGAGTACAGTCGAAGAAGCTCACAAGGCTGTCCAAATGCTTCAATCATCATGTAAGTCAATTCTTTTAAGAATTGTGTTATACATTTATTACAGTTATACGTTGCAAACACAATAAACCTCTTAACATGACCCGGTCATAATATTAGTACCGCTGCAACATTTTGTTAATGACTTTTTTTTATTGCCATTGTACCTAGAACATACTAATTGATCGCTTTTACATACGTTCCAGCAACATACTAATTGATCGCTTTTACATACTAGAGGTATTTGTTAACTTCACCTATAGTACAAAGTTACACACATACCTATAATACACTACTGTATAACTCAGAGTTCTACATCTTAGCAAAACCCATATAGTTGATATTTTGAAATTATTTCCATCGTTATGTTGCTCTATTGAATTTTTGAACCAGGTAAATGAAGTTGTCAAGGCCAACAACTTCACTGATAAAGTCATCATTTTACATGGACGTGATAAGAGGTAATTTTCAATTTTCACTAATAATACTTTCTAAGGTGAAAATACGCACCCAGATTGTGGTCGTTTTGTGTTATTTGAATTGTCGTTTCGTAATTGTTATAACCTATTCAAAAGTGTATATGGGTGTATCCCAAGTGGTAATAGATGAGTGTAGCTATTCATAACGTCATGTGTTCGATCCTACGATCCTTGCTTTAATTAATTTTATTCTCTCTCTACCATTACTCCGTAATATTTGCTCCGTAGTTTATATTATACGGGTAACTCTTTTTAACTTTTTTTCCATCTATCTTTTTGCTTTAGCTAATTGTAATCTCCAGATCACTTTTGTTTTTTTCCCCTTCAAATCCTATATCTGTATTTCATCCCATTGTTTAATCATTGATGTAGGTTGTAAATTTCAACTTACTGGCCATCTGTTATCATTGTACTACAATGGAAAGATTGTCGCGGCTCAACAGTTTGCAAATACAAATTACTAAGATACCCGATTTTAAGTTAACGAGCTCGATTGTCACTGCAGAGAATATGGACAGTTCCCCATCCAACCCAACTGCAAAAAGAACGCTATTTCAACCAAGCAGCAAGTATATACCAAACAACAATAATTATTTCATAACCAAATAGCAAATACTAATAGCACACATACATTATTGTAGCTGAAAAAAGCAGCAAGACGGAGAAAAAAAGCAGTAAATACCAACCAAGGTGTAGCCAGGAACGCAAATGTTTTATCGGATATCAACCATAAAGATACTTTTGTTAATGTACCTGTAACATCACTACTAAACAGGAAAAAGTAGCTATATTAATATGCTACTAAAAGGCCATTTTGTAAAGCTAGCTATTTCAATATTATCATTAAGCAACATCGGATTGCACCTACATCAATACGTATCAGTTGCCCCACATTGGACCTTTGTCTAACAGTCTAGCTGCAACAACGCGCGGCCGGACTTTCTCTAGTTATATACTAAAGAGGTAAATTGCATATAAGAATGGAAAAAGAAGTACAAAAAGAACGTAACATGAAGATTAAGAGTATGGTACAATTCATATACTTTTTCTGCCTTTATATATAATCAAGGATGACGAAATTAAAGTGGTTTGTATAAAGTTGCAACTTGTAGGTGCCCATTTTAATAAGGGTGTGCTTCTCTAATACATGATCGCTCAAATTCTTCCAAGCTATAATGAAGGCGCAGACATCCTATTTCTAGCTCATATTTATCATCTGATAAAAAAAGAAGTTAAGATTCAGAGTTCTCAAAGTTGGCAATTATAATAAGATTTTAGCCTTAATATATACATTAGCCTACATATCAATATTTAGCATGATTATGCTTATTATATAGGTAAAAGAATCGTCTTCGTTCAATTTACTTGTGGCTCTTATGTTTTGGATTAGAGCGAGAATACTTCATGTACCTATCACAGGGAACCCATCTTAAGACAACAAGAACGTAAATAATGTGCCTGATCCTACGATAGAGCATACAAAGACAAAAAAAACGAAAAAGAAACTTGCAAAATGGGTGCATCTACAGTACTATCTCGATACATTTCAAACTAATCGGAAACCATCAAACCTCTATCAAAGTCTATAGTTGTTTATCCATGCTTTATCTTTTATGGGGCTCAAGGTATTAAATATCACAAACTATATTTCCGCGATGGCTTAATCGAATGCAAGTGGTTTTAAAGGATTGTCTACAAAATGAAATTACTCATTTTGAACAAATCCAATCAAAGAAAGTTAAGACCAAGTAAAAAAAAAAAAAAAAACCTTACTTTTTGCTATTTCAAAAGGTATTGAGAAAAGGTTTGTCGTACTTGAATACCAACATACACATAAACCAACAAAGTAAAAACATACTAAGAGAACAGTACAAATTATGTACTATTTTATTCGAAATAATTAGTTATGGCAGTGCATATAAAAAGGCATATGCTTTTCAACCATATGAAGTTTTACCCAACTTCATATGTCAAGCACAAAAGGCAGCAAGAATTTAATAATGAAATCACTATATATGAATTCTTACTATGAAAGATGTTGTAATTTACATTCATATGATTTGCTTTCATATTAATGGTAAAACAGAAAATCACTTACAGTGATTTCGTGCGTAATTTCATAATAGACTGACCGGCAGGTTTTCACATCTCTAGATACAAACATGAACCAACCCTCATCAACTCTTGATCATTCCAATGACCCTTATCTGACCTTAAGCATCCACCTTCATTCAAGCTAGAAAAATTTCCACCAAGAAAACCTGGCAAGTGAATGTAAATTGTATAGACGATAAGCACCCCATTAATCAGATAAATTTAGTTATGCATAAGATGCACAAAAAGCATTAAATCTTTTGATTTTCAGCAACTTGTTCCTATACTTGTTGCAATGTACCTAAATTTTTTTTATATCCAAAATCAGATCAAGAAGTAGTTAGGACATTATTTAGCTAACACAGACATTAACACACAAACAAACAAAATGTAATATTTACATGTCTCTTTGATGTCGTTCATGGTCTAGAAATAAAGATTGACCAATATTTTTGAGGAATCTACCTATACATGACATAGTTCAGTATTGTTAAGAATTCTACCTATACATGACTAAATCAAAGTAAAAAAGAATAAAAGATTGTAGGAATCATATTATCATAAACATTGATACAAGATCCAACAAGTATTTGATAAGAGCAGGAGCAATACCGGTTAAGCCATCACCACATGCTTTATGTACATAACTACCTCCAATTATACATATTATATCAGTTAAGCCACCACCTATAAGTACACCACCTGCAAGTACAGGAGTTATAAATATTAAGTATTGAGTTTTATGTAAATTTATAACTATGCAAGATATTAAAATTGGCAAATGATCAACATAGTTAGGATTATGATACTACCTACAAAATATAACGATGGAATAATTGAAGATTCACAATAATAACATTATGACCAGTCACCAACAACTACATGATGAGGACACGGTGCCTAAAATTCTCATTGGCATTACATCGAACACCTTGTGTGCTTATAAAAGCTGCAAAAATCAAAATTTATAAAATAAGTTATCTGATGAAATTTAGTTCAAGTGAACATAATAACCTGCAACAGACAGTATTATAAAGCGAATTTGTTGTACAACATCCAGGTAGATAGAATTGTTGTACGACATCCAGGTGTCTGTATTAACAAATAAACACAATTAGAACCAAAGTTTTAGCTGATCTGGGCGTTTTACCTATAAAAAGACATAAATATTAATTGAAAAGGTAATAAAAATCTGAATATAACAAAACCCTAAAAATCTTTCATATGATTAATAATTGATAATTAATAATAAGAATAATAACCTTAATCGAATTAAGAAGTCGCTATATCCCATGGATTATAAAGAATCGCTATATCCCATGGAAGATTGTTGTTATTTTGGTTTAAAAGTTAGCAGATCGTGAGAAGAGAGAAAGAATAGTGTTTTTGTGATAATGGAGAGAAAATAGATCTGGTAGAAAAATGATCAACCCGTTTAACTTTGCTTAGGGTAGTATTGTCAATATACAATTGAAATGGATGAGAGAGACAATTGTTGAGTGATCAATTAATCTAATGGTTGTTATTGAAAGATAGTATTTGATCCAAAGGTCCTTGTTACTCCATTTAAAATTTTTAGAAAATGATTAGGCGAAGTTGACTTTGTTATTATCCCCTACATCACATAAAGCGTAACATCATATCCTAAGTGTCAAAACCTAATCTTCCCCCTACATAACAAACACGTGTCTTACCCCACATAATTTCTTTCATTTTATTTTTTTCCTTCGTAAAAATCTACAACACAACACGTGTCCCAGATCTATAAGCAAAAATTCATTCACTTACCCCTCTCTATCTCCTCTTACCTCTTCGCATAACCAGAAAAATAATAAATCAAAACACCATTTTTCACACCTTCAGTTTTGAAATTATATGGCAACATCATAGTATTATTGCTAAGAGTTTTACAAATCGAACGGTATCCGCTTTGTATAAACGGCTTAAACTTGGTCTCAAACGATTCACCTCGATGACATCTGCTCCGATCCTTTTTCGCTATGATACATTGGTTGTCTTGCTCAAAAACCCTAATTTATTCATTCGTTTGCTTCAATTTAGGATCGATTAGGGTTAGCAAAAATTAGGCTAATATTATGTAACGACCCGTCAAAATAGCTATTGACGCAGCACATTAATCATTGATTTCACAGTGAGGTTTTGACCTCTATATGATACGTTTTGATAAAATATTGCATTCATTAAAATAAGTGACTTTCTAAACATAGAAAGTTATACACATGTGGGCGAGTGCTTAGGTATAAGCAAAACCCCGAAATACATAAGTCTTTAATTTACAGGTTGACATCACAGTCCAATTATTTATTACACAACGCAGTTTTATTTTGAATGCAATAAACTTTGTACAAAGCATGAGAGACTCCATGCAGGCAACAAGCACATCACAGCGGAAGCATTCTAAGGACCTGAGAATAAAACATGCTAAAAAGTCAACACGAATGTTGGTGAGTTATAGGTTTAATTGCTCGAGTCATAAACATATATAAAGATAGACCACAAGATTTCATCAAAAGTTTATCAATAGATTCTACGTAACAGAGCACCCTGGTAACTAAACTTAACGCTATAGTGATAATTACCCCATTCGTTTTAATACACGCAAACCAACGTGTCTTAAACTCAAATAACATACGTCTGTTAAAAGGCTAGCGCTCTAGCTCGGACGGGGATGTCAAGCCCTATGGATCCATATACAATTATTCGCGCCCACCAGTCCATATCCTATGTACTGGCAGCTACTAGTTACCAAAGCTAAGGGATTTTCGGTTTAACTCAGTGTAGAATTTTGTATGTACTTGTGTCTTATTGCGTTTAAAATAAATTGCATGTATTCTCAGCCCAAAAATATTTAAAGTATTTAAAAAGGGAGACTATAACTCACAGTTCAATATTGAGACTCAATATTGTAGGCAAATTGCATAAACGTAATGATGGTAGACGACTGTATGGTTGACCTTGGATTCAAGAACAATACCCCGAACAATACCCAATATTTCCTTAGCTTAAAACGGTTTGAAACCCGAATTAAAAATACCCTTGTATATACCTTATTATTATTAAACTTAAATTTAAAATTATAATTATAATATAAATATAAATATTCAATATAGAAGAAGAAAAATATGTGAGAATCCGTCGAGCAAACTGGCATTTTTATAGTACCTTTTCCGATTTTGTTTGCTAGTTCGTCGACATCAAATAGTGTACTGTAGCAAATAGTGTTTACTATAGCAAATAGTGTGCACTGTAGCAAATAGTGTTTACTGTAGCAAAGTCGTTTTCACTGTAGCACTGTAGCAAAATACGGTTTCACTGTAGCAAATAGTGTTTTACTGTAGCAAAGTCGTTTTTACAGTAGCAATTAGTGTTCTACTTGTACATCTTATAATATATATATATATATATATATATATATATATATATATATATATATATATATATATATATATATATATATATATATATATATATATATATATATATATATATATATATATATATATATATGTATATTTACATAATATTAAATCATATAGAGAATTGGTTTAAATTAGTCAAAATTTTTCGGGTCTTCACATAACCTCCCCGTTAAAGAAAATTTCGTCCCAAAATTTTGAGTAGTACCTGTTTTATGAGCGATATCAGTGAACAAATGTGGATACTTTTGCTTCATTTGATCCTCACGTTCCCAAGTAAACTCGGGTCCTCGTCTAGCGTTCCAACGAACCCTAACTATCGGTATTTTGCTTTGTTTTAATTGTTTGACCTCACGGTCCATGATTTCAACAGGTTCTTCGATAAAATGGAGTTTATCATTGATTCGTATTTCGTCAAGAGGAATTACGACATCCTCTTCAGCTAAACATTTCTTCAAATTTGACACGTGAAATGTGTCATGAACACTACTAAGTTCTTGTGGTAGCCTTAATCGATAAGCAACTGCTCCAATTCTTTCGGTGATTTCAAAGGGTCCTACGTACCTAGGACTTAGCTTTCATCGTTTACCGAATCGTACAACGCCTTTCCAGGGTGACACTTTCAACATGACTTTGTCGCCCACTTGAAATTCTAGCGGTTTTCTTCTTACATCAGCATAACTCTTTTGGCGACTCATGGCCGTTTTCAATCGCTGTTGTATTTGAATGATCTTTTCGGTGGTTTCGTGAATAATTTCTGGTCCAGTAAGTTGTCTTTCTCCTACTTCACTCCAACAGATAGGAGATCTGCACTTTCTACCGTAAAGTGCTTCAAATGGCGCTGCGTTAATGCTCGTATGATAGCTGTTATTGTATGAAAATTCTGCCAACGGTAAGTGTCGATCCCAACTGGTTCCAAAGTCAATCACGCATGCCCGTAACATGTCTTCCAATGTTTGTATTGTTCTTTCACTTTGACCATCTGTCTGTGGGTGATAAGCGGTGCTCATATCTAATCGAGTTCCCAATGCTTTTTGTAATGACTGCCAGAAACGTGATGTGAATCGGGTGTCGCGATCAGATATGATGGAGATAGGTACACCATGCCTGGAAACTACTTCCTTCAAATATAGGCGTGCTAATTTCTCCATACTGTCTGTCTCCTTTATTGGTAGAAAGTGAGCTGATTTAGTTAGACGATCAACTATCACCCAAATAGTATCATGACTACTTGTAGTCCTTGGCAATTTCGTAATGAAATCCATGGTTATTCTTTCCCATTTCCACTGCGGAATTTCTAGTTGTTGCAGTAATCCTGACGGCTTTTGGTGCTCAGCTTTGACCTTTGCACACGTCAAACATTTGCTTACATAAGTAGCAATTTCTGTCTTCATATTAGGCCACCAATAAAACTTCTTGAGATCGTGGTACATTTTCCCATTTCCTGGGTGAATTGAGTACCTCGTTTTGTGTGCTTCATCCAGTACTAGTTGCCTTAGATTACCATGTTTTGGTACCCATATCCTATCAGCAAAATACAGGGTTCCATCGGCTTTTTCTTCAAGCTGTTTTTCTAACCCTCTGCTCATTTCGCCTTTTTCATTTTCTTCTTTTAAAGCCTCTAACTGTGCTGCTTGAATTTGCTTTGTGAGATAAGTACGAATTGTAATATTCAAAGCTCGGACCCTAAGAGGTTTTACTCTTTCTTTTCGACTTAGGGCATCAGCTACAACATTAGCCTTTCCGGGGTGGTAACGGATTTCACAATCGTAATCGTTTAACAACTCTACCCAGCGACGTTGCCTCATATTGAGTTGTTTTTGATCAAAAATATGCTGAAGACTCTTATGGTCAGTGTACACCGTACACTTGGTGCCATATAGGTAGTGTCTCCATATTTTGAGTGCAAAAACTACTGCTCCAAGTTCCAAATCGTGCGTCGTATAGTTCTTTTCATGAATTTTTAGTTGTCGTGAGGCATATACGATAACTTTTGTGCGTTGCATTAATACACATCCTAAACCTTGGCGCGAAGCGTCACAATAGATCACGAAATCATCATTTCCTTCCGGTAATGACAAAATGGGTGCAGACGTTAACTTCTTCTTTAATAACTGGAATGAGGATTCCTGTTCCGTGGACCAATCATACTTCTTTCCCTTTTGAGTCAATGTAGTTAAGGGTTTGGCGATTCTAGAGAAATCTTGAATGAATCTTCGGTAGTAACCAGCAAGACCTAAGAATTGGCGGATTTGTGTTGGAGTATTCGGTGTTTCCCATTTACTAATGGCTTCGATCTTGGCGGGGTCAACTTTAATTCCATGTTTACTGACAACATGGCCCAAAAATTGTACTTCTTGTAACCAGAAATCACACTTCGAAAATTTTGCGTACAATTCTTCTTTCTTGAGTATCTTTAGTACCAGTCTTAAGTGTTGCTCATGTTCTTCCTTGTTCTTCGAGTAAATCAATATGTCATCGATAAACAATGACAAATTTGTCTAAATACGGTCCTCAGATGCGATTCATTAGATCCATGAATACTGCTGGAGCATTAGTTAATCCAAAAGGCATGACTAGAAATTCATAGTGACCGTAACGGGTTCTGAACGCGGTTTTAGGAATATCTTCTTCCTTCACTCTCAGCTGATGATATCCGGAGCGTAGATCAATCTTGGAATAAACACTTGATCCTTGCAATTGATCAAACAAATCATCAATCCTCGGTAATGGGTACCAATTCTTGATCGTTAATTTGTTTAATTCTCGGTAATCTATGCACATTCTCATAGATCCATCCTTCTTCTTGACGAACAGAATAGGAGCACCCCAAGGTGAAAAACTGGGACGAATAAATCCACGGTCTGATAATTCTTGCAACTGGTCTTGTAATTCTTGCATTTCTGAAGGTGCAAGTCTATATGGGGATCGGGCTACAGGTGCGGCTCCTGGTATGAGATCAATCTGGAATTCTACACATCTGTGTGGAGGTAGCCCCGGTAATTCTTCTGGAAATACTCTGGGATATTCTCTTACAACCGGCATATCATTAATGCTTCTTTCTTCAGTATCGATCTTCTTTATGTGTGCCAGAATAGCATAACAACCTTTTCTTATAAGTTTCTGGGCCTTCATACAGCTGATAAAGTTCAGCTTTGAGTTGCTCTTCTCCCCATAAATCATTAATGACGTTTCATCCTTACGAGGGATGCGAATTGCTTTCTCAGCGCAAACAACTTCCGCTTTTGTTTTGGACATCCATTCCATGCCAAAAATTACGTCAAAACTTCCTAATTCTACGGGTATCAAATCGATTTTGAAGGTTTCACCAGCGAGATTTATTTCGCAACCATGGCAAATTTTATCGGCTTTTATCAGTTTACCATTAGCTAATTCAATAGTATATTTATCGTCTAGAGGCAATGATGCACATTTTAGTTTAGAACTAAAGTCTTTACACATATAACTTCTATCAGCACCCGTATCAAACATAATAGAAGCTAGTTGATTATTAACGGTAAACGTACCCGTGACAAGATTAGGATCCTCACGTGCTGCACTGGTACTAACATTAAATGCCCTCCCACGTGCGGGTTCTTTGTTCTTCTCCTTATCAGGGCATTGATTTATAAAGTGACCAGACTTCCCGCATCCATAACATTTCTTGACATCGGTCAGTTTTGTCTTTACTTCAGAAACGGTGGCATAATAATCTTTCGCCACATGTCCTTTCTTGTTGCACTTATCACAGACCACTTGGCAATAACCTGCATGATGTGTGTAACATCTTTTGCAGAACGGATGAGGTCCCTTATAGTTTGGACTAGCAGTTGCCCCATCTAGTTTACCTTTAAAAGTTTCTTGTTTCTTCAGTTGAGTACTTTTGCCCTTATAGTCTTCCCATTTCCTCTTTCCTTCAGTTGTCTTGACTTCGGTAATTGGTGCCTTAATCGAACTCTCCGTGATCTGGTCCATGAGTTAGTGTGCCATTGTCATGGCTTCCTGCATCGTATTTGGTTTGGATGATGTAACATTTCCTTTGATATTGATCGATAAACTGTCAATATACATTTCTATCTTTCGTTTCTCGTTTGGCACCAATTCGGGACACAACAAGGCTAGTTCCATGAAACGCTTTTCATAGTTATTGAGATTCGCGCCGATAACCTTCAGATTACGTAACTCAGATTCCATTTTTCTGATCTCGTTTCGAGGACAGTACTCCTCGATTAGCATCTTTTTCAGTTCTTCCCAAGAGATATCATATGCCGTATCTATTCCTTCTGCTTTAGCATAATTGTTCCACCAAGTAAGTGCACCGTCTTGCAACGTGCACGAAGCATACTTTGACTTGTCTCCGTTCGCACAATTACTAATTTTGAAAACGGACTCCATCTTTTCAAACCATCGGGTTAGACCGACTGGTCCCTCGGTTCCACTAAACGTCTGTGGTTTGCATCCTTGAAAAGTTTTGTATGAACATCCGTTTCGTGAGTTTGTGTTTACGGCTGCTGCTTCGGCTGTTGCTTTTGCTGCCTCGGCTGCAGCAATTCTTTCATTCACACGTTTCTCGACTAGTTGCTCAAACTCAGCATCCGACATTTGAGACATGTTTCTTCAATAAACACAACAGATATAATTTAATCATATAGAATATTATAGGTAAAATGAGTTGTCAATAGTTAATCGTAGCATATTAATAATATGAACCGATTATTATAAAAGCTTTTTCTTCTTATTAGCATTTTATAATTATTTCTAGGGTATTACCTACCTGTTAAGTTCATACATAATAGCTAGTACAAGGAATTAACTACTAAAATCCTAATAATATTCCACTATGAAAAATTATAGCGAGTTACTACATTATTATATAATAATAATAATAATAATAAGAATATTACTACAAATAATCATTCCATGCATTTATTATTAATAAACCAAAATAATACAATACCATACAATACTGATATTTTACATATGCTTATTTTACATAACAAGATAGAGTAGCACACATAAGCAATAGAATAGCGCATGGAAGATTTATGGTTGCGAGGTCGTTTATTCAGAACTATCAGAAACTTCTTCCCATTTGGTTCTCTCTGCCAATTGTTTGTGTGCACATGGTCCAACAGACATTCTGGCAGTGTATTTTATTTTTGGTTGGGGTTTTGAGGTACCCGTTGCCTCAGTGGGTTTAATACAATAAGGGTGGTTACGGATCGAATGGTCATGTTCCTTTTTAATAATTAAGGACTTTTTATTATTGTGGTTGTTTTTATTATCTATAGCAAGTTGGAATTTCTCCTTAGTGATCTCTTTTATTTCATTAGCGAAATCCTCCTCCTTACTGATCTCGTCTGATGACGAACTGTCTGAGTCATGTGTAGGAGAATATGATGACGAACTGCGAGAATATGTACCGGTGGTCATGAACCGAAATCTGCCAGGCGTAATCGGCACAACCCGCCCGTCGGCGGTATATCTGGACCAATGTCCATATTTATTTAGAAATGGACGATCCTCGTTTACTCCAGGGATCATGGGTCCATGCCAACGATACTGTGGCTCCGGAAAACTGGAGTTGGGTGAAGCTGGAACCTCCTCTGGGTTTACCGGGAGTTGAGATTCCCCGGCTAACACAATTTCTTCTTTAATAGGTATTGGAACGCCTTTTTCAGTTGTGGATAGAATAGATTCAGTGTCCGATTCCTAGTCGTACAAAATGATAGGATTAGAAGAAGTCATCTATCACATAATTGAAACAACAATTACGTTAGCATATAAATATATCACATATAATGTTTTTAACCAAATAATAAGCAAAAATCAGTAAAAACAGATATGGTCATAGTCCAGACTCACTAATGCATCCTAACAATTACCAGTTAAACACACTAATGTATTTTCTGGTTCCCTATGACCTCAAGCTCGGATACCAACTGTAACGACCCGTCAAAATCGCTATTGACGCAGCACATTAATCATTGATTCCACAGTGAGGTTTTGACCTCTATATGATACGTTTTGATAAAATATTACATTCATTAAAATAAGTGACTTTCTAAACATAGAAAGTTATAAACATGTGGGCGAGTGCTTAGGTATAAGCAAAACCCCGAAATACATAAGTCTTTAATTTACAGGTTGACATCACAGTCCAATTATTTATTACACAACACAGTTTTATTTTGAATGCAATAAACTTTGTACAAAGCATGAGAGACTTCATGCAGGCAACAAGCACATCACAGCGGAAGCATTCTAAGGACCTGAGAATAAAACATGCTAAAAAGTCAACACGAATGTTGGTGAGTTATAGGTTTAATTGCTCGAGTCATAAACATATATAAAGATAGACCACAAGATTTCATCAAAAGTTTATCAATAGATTCTACGTAACAGAGCACCCTGGTAACTAAACTTAACGCTATAGTGATAATTACCCCATTCGTTTTAATACACGCAAACCAACGTGTCTTAAACTCAAATAACATACGTCCGTTAAAAGGCTAGCGCTCTAGCTCGGACGGGGATGTCAAGCCCTATGGATCCATATACAATTATTCGCGCCCACCAGTCCATATCCTATGTAATGGCAGCTACTAGTTACCAAAGCTAAGGGATTTTCGGCTTAACTCAGTGTAGAATTTTGTATGTACTTGTGTCTTATTGCGTTTAAAATAAATTGCATGTATTCTCAGCCCAAAAATATTTAAAGTATTTAAAAAGGGAGAATATAACTCACAGTTCAATATTGAGACTCAATATTGTAGGCAAATTGCGTACACGTAATGATGGTAGACGACTGTATGGTTGACCTTGGATTCAAGAACAATACCCCGAACAATACCCAATATTTCCTTAGCTTAAAACAGTTTGAAACCCGAATTAAAAATACCCTTGTATATACCTTATTATTATTAAACTTAAATTTAAAATTATAATTATAATTATAATATATATATAAATATTCAATATAGAAGAAGAAAAATATGTGAGAATCCGTCGAGCAAACTGGCATTTTTATAGTACCTTTTCATTTACTGTAGCTCATGCGATCGCATGAGTTTTCAGTGTTTTTGCCATGCGATCGCATGGCCGCCTTTTCCGATTTTGTTTGCTAGTTCGTCGACATCAAATAGTGTTCACTGCAGCACTGTAGCAAAATACGGTTTCACTGTAGCAAATAGTGTTTTACTGTAGTAAATAGTGTTTTACTGTAGCAAAGTCATTTTTACAGTAGCAATTAGTGTTCTACTTGTACATCTTATAATATATATATATATATATATATATATATATATATATATATATATATATATATATATATATATATATATATATATATATATATATATATATATATATATATGTATATTTACATAATATTAAATCATATAGAGAAATGGTTTAAATTAGTCAAAATTTTTCGGGTCATCACATATTATCTCTCCAACTTCGATTCGAATATAAATACTACTACGATTATAACGGCGATGAAATACAATTCGATCAAAAAACAATCCGGCGATTTAAGGTGATTGATATTCGAATAAGATTAAACGTTTTTGGATTTGGTGGTTTTATCTTGAACGTTAGGCGATTGAGAAGGCGGCATCGATTGCGATGAAAGTTAGGGTTTCGATTTTCAGGGTTTCATTCACTTTTCAATCGTTGTTGATGTTCTCGCCGGAAGCCTTGAAGTTGTTTCGTCCATTTCAGGTTTGTTTCAGAAGATTTGTTTACTTTTCTTTTTTTTCATCTTTACTATCATCTGATTGTTGGTTGCTTATGAATTCAGTTATTTTCATTGAATTTGTTTTTGATTCAGCTTTGGATGTTGACGATGATGACAAATTTTTGTGTAGAAGTTTAAGGCTGCTTTGCAAAGGTAATTTCCTAGCTTATGTTCTTGCTTCGTAATATCACAGTTAGTATTATTATTTCGTATTTTACTATCACTTGAGTTTGTACTTCAACCATTTGTTTTAACAAAACAATGTGGTGATGTTAACAATATATGTTTTCGACTAATCGATACTACCACAACTAATATTTACAAATTAACATATACCCATATAGCCCTTATATGTGTTATGTAGGGCAGTAGCTTAATTGTATGGAGTGATTGACATTTCAGATTTCTATGTTTATTAATATGGTGTCCTAGAAACAGGGTGAATCGAGATAAAAACACACTTGACTATAACCAAGGTTGACCCAAAACAGAAGTTATATTCAGTCTTCTACAAAATTTAATATCTTTGTCATACCTGGACACTTCTGCCAGTCAAATACCAGCTTCGGGGAAGGAACCTAGGGTATTTTTTTAACGCCATTTAAACGATAGAATTTTTTTTTTTTTTTTTTTTTATAAAAAGGGTGCCTGCCCAGGTCAAGGCATTTGCCGCGGCGCGGCTCCTTTTGTCGCAGCGCGACATATAAAGGGTTTTTATCTTATGTTAACCTGCCTTTCTGTTACCAAAATGCGTTTAATACCGCGGCGCGACACCAAATGTCGCGGCGCGACATAACCCACGAACTGGCACCAACCTGCAACTTATTAACAAAATCACACTTTACCCAATTCAATAGCTCAAAACACATTTTTTTAACATCACAAGACATATTTAAACTTGACTAAACCAGTTTCAAACATCATTAGACATTACTAAAATCTTTTGAATTAAGAACACGTGTTCACACAATTTAACAACATTATTTGGTCCCAAAGCATAGCGAAAACATAATCGTTAAATACAAAAGGCTTGGCGTTGATAAGCGGTACCCAAAAGAGCTTGATTCAAAATAGAGACTTGCATTACCACTTACTCTAATGCCAATGCTCCGCTACCTTCAAACGGGTTCCTTACCTTCGCGATGACCTTTCGTTCCTATAAAACATAAAACAACACGGGGGTAAGCTTTTACACTTAGTGAGTTATAGGCGAATAATATAGCATAACACATTGGGCATAATCATCCCATTACTTTGTCCTTCAACCAAACGATTGCTTACTTACTTTCGGATCCGACCCATTACTTACCATAGGCATAACTTACTAAGGCCAACCTTAGTAATTATGTCTAAGCTAACACAACCATAGACATGTACTTATGTCTAAGCTACCTCAATCACATTTCAAACATACATAAGCACATAGACACCCGAGGTGTCTAGCTAAACCATACCATAGACAAGATTATTAGCAATGTAATAATCTTGCCTAAGCTAAACATCAACCATAGATACAATTATTAGGTGAACCTAATAATTCTATCTAAGCTACTCAACTAGTGCACTTAGTCGTTACTCTCTTGCACGGATGCAATCCGAGAACACTAAGCCACTCTTGACCCGCCCATTTTACCCCCTATATGAAATGTCCCGTTCTTATTGATTAAAAACGTTCCATATTAATTGATTTCGTTGCGAGGTTTTGACCTCTATATGAGACGTTTTTCAAAGACTGCATTCATTTTAAAACAAACCATAACCTTTATTTCATCAATAAAGGTTTAAAAAGCTTTATGTAGTTTATCAAATAGTGATAATCTAAAATATCCTGTTTACACACGACCATTACATAATGGTTTACCATACAAATATGTTACAACAAAATAAGTTTCTTGAATGCAGTTTTTACACAATATCATACAAGCATGGACTCCAAATCTCGTCCTTATTTAAGTATGCGACAGCGGAAGCTCTTAATAATCACCTGAGAATAAACATGCTTAAAACGTCAACAAAAATGTTGGTGAGTTATAGGTTTAACGTATATATATCAAATCATAATAATAGACCACAAGATTTCATATTTCAATACACATCCCATACATAGAGATAAAAATCATTCATATGGTGAACACCTGGTAACCGACATTAACAAGATGCATATATAAGAATATCCCCATCATTCCGGGACACCCTTCGGATATGATATAAATTTCGAAGTACTAAAGCATCCGGTACTTTGGATGGGGTTTGTTAGGCCCAATAGATCTATCTTTAGGATTCGCGTCAATTAGGGTGTCTGTTCCCTAATTCTTAGATTACCAGACTTAATAAAAAGGGGCATATTCGATTTCGATAATTCAACCATAGAATGTAGTTTCACGTACTTGTGTCTATTTTGTAAATCATTTATAAAACCTGCATGTATTCTCATCCCAAAAATATTAGATTTTAAAAGTGGGACTATAACTCACTTTCACAGATTTTTACTTCGTCGGGAAGTAAGACTTGGCCACTGGTTGATTCACGAACCTATAACAATATATACATATATATCAAAGTATGTTCAAAATATATTTACAACACTTTTAATATATTTTGATGTTTTAAGTTTATTAAGTCAGCTGTCCTCGTTATTAACCTACAACTAGTTGTCCACAGTTAGATGTACAGAAATAAATCGATAAATATTATCTTGAATCAATCTACGACCCAGTGTATACGTATCTCAGTATTGATCACAACTCAAACTATATATATTTTGGAATCAACCTCAACCCTGTATAGCTAACTCCAACATTCACATATAGAGTGTCTATGGTTGTTCCGAAATATATATAGATGTGTCAACATGATAGATCGAAACATTGTATACGTGTCTATGGTATCTCAAGATTACATAATATACAATACAAGTTGATTAAGTTATGGTTGGAATAGATTTGTTACCAATTTTCACGTAGCTAAAATGAGAAAAATTATCCAATCTTGTTTTACCCATAACTTCTTCATTTTAAATCCGTTTTGAGTGAATCAAATTGCTATGGTTTCATATTGAACTCTAATTTATGAATCTAAACAGAAAAAGTATAGGTTTATAGTCGGAAAAATAAGTTACAAGTCATTTTTGTAAAGCTAGTCATTTCAGTCGAAAGAACGACGTCTAGATGACCATTTTAGAAAACATACTTCCACTTTGAGTTTAACCATAATTTTTGGATATAGTTTCATGTTCATAATAAAAATCATTTTCTCAGAATAACAACTTTTAAATCAAAGTTTATCATAGTTTTTAATTAACTAACCCAAAACAGCCCGCGGTGTTACTACGACGGCGTAAATCCGGTTTTACGATGTTTTTCGTGTTTCCAGGTTTTAAATCATTAAGTTAGCATATCATATAGATATAGAACATGTGTTTAGTTGATTTTAAAAGTCAAGTTAGAAGGATTAACTTTTGTTTGCGAACAAGTTTAGAATTAACTAAACTATGTTCTAGTGATTACAAGTTTAAACCTTCGAATAAGATAGCTTTATATGTTTGAATCGAATGATGTTATGAACATCATTACTACCTTAAGTTCCTTGGATAAACCTACTGGAAAAGAGAAAAATGGATCTAGCTTCAACGGATCCTTGGATGGCTCGAAGTTCTTGAAGCAGAATCATGACACGAAAACAAGTTCAAGTAAGATCATCACTTGAAATAAGATTGTTATAGTTATAGAAATTGAACCAAAGTTTGAATATGATTATTACCTTGTATTAGAATGATAACCTAATGTAAGAAACAAAGATTTCTTGAGGTTGGATGATCACCTTACAAGATTGGAAGTGAGCTAGCAAACTTGAAAGTATTCTTGATTTTATGTAACTAGAACTTGTAGAATTTATGAAGAACACTTAGAACTTGAAGATAGAACTTGAGAGAGATCAATTAGATGAAGAAAATTGAAGAATGAAAGTGTTTGTAGGTGTTTTTGGTTGTTGGTGTATGGATTAGATATAAAGAATATGTAATTTTGTTTTCATGTAAATAAGTCATGAATGATTACTCATATTTTTGTAATTTTATGAGATATTTCATGCTAGTTGCCAAATGATGGTTCCCACATGTGTTAGGTGACTCACATGGGCTGCTAAGAGCTGATCATTGGAGTGTATATACCAATAGTACGTACATCTAAAAGCTGTGTATTGTACGAGTACGAATACGAGTGCATACGAGTAGAATTGTTGATGAAACTGAACGAGGATGTAATTGTAAGCATTTTTGTTAAGTAGAAGTATTTTGATAAGTGTATTGAAGTCTTTAAAAAGTGTATAAATACATATTAAAACACTACATGTATATACATTTTAACTGAGTCGTTAAGTCATCGTTAGTCGTTACATGTAAGTGTTGTTTTGAAACCTTTAGGTTAACGATCTTGTTAAATGTTGTTAACCCAATGTTTATAATATCAAATGAGATTTTAAATTATTATATTATCATGATATTATCATGTATGAATATCTCTTAATATGATATATATACATTAAATGTCTTTACAACGATAATCGTTACATATATGTCTCGTTTAAAAATCATTAAGTTAGTAGTCTTGTTTTTACATATGTAGTTCATTGTTAATATACTTAATGATATGTTTACTTATCATAGTATCATGTTAACTATATATATATCCATATATATGTCATCATATAGTTTTTACAAGTTTTAACGTTCGTGAATCACCGGTCAACTTGGGTGGTCAATTGTCTATATGAAACATATTTCAATTAATCAAGTCTTAACAAGTTTGATTGCTTAACATGTTAGAAACATTTAATCATGTAAATATCAATCTCAATTAATATATATAAACATACTACAACTTTTAAGCTTAAGATTCATCATAAACACCCAATTTTAGCAATACATAGATACAAAGGTTCATACCTTGTCTTTAAGGATTCAAGAACCCTAATTGTGCACAAAGGAGGAGAAATTGGAGAATTAAGACTTGCTAGGATGATTAAAGCACACTAGATTACACCAATTTCCAATTGCATGTACAAAATTTCTTCAATTAATGAATTCTTCTTCTCCTCCTTGCTTGTGTCGACACACACACAACACACACTAGTTTCTGTAATTTTTTGCAACTAATTAAATTTTCAGCATTTTACTTCTTTTTATTAAAATAACTTTGACCAAATTGCACTTTCTACCCTCCCCACCAAAACTATAATGAGGGAGGTCCTTAAATCTAACTTTTCATCTCTAGTCCCTTCCAACTTAACTAACAAACATTAACTATTAACCATTTATTTAATTTAAATCATACCATCCAAATACTTGATAATTAAATTATATAAAATAATACCTTAAATAATTGGGATGTTACAATTTTGATATGTTTCTACAATTTTCTAACTGATCAATTCGATATGTGTTCGCTCATTCTCAATTCTTGAATTTATTGTTGATGCTAGCAGGATGGGCTCATGCACGTTTCTCTATTGTCAATTCTTCTTCATTGCTTTATCAATCTCGACAAGGTATGTGCTTTATTGTTTGTAAATTTCGTTAATATTCGGTAAATGTTTTCAGTGCCAGTATTAAAGGATTTAATTTTAAGAAGTTACACTGTAAATGAGTTTCATATAGTGTAATAGAGGATATTAATCTATGCATAACCTTTAGAAATAATCGAGATATGCCAGAATGACTTACAAAATTTCTACAATGTTATAGTCCTTTCATTTATATTAATTTCAGTTATTAGTTATTTGGATACTATAAATGAAGGTTTTTTGGGTGATATAAATATTGTATATTTGTATATTTGTTACTATCTATATGGGTCTAATGAACTCAGTGTAGCTTACGTCTTATTGTTAATTTGCTAATAGTACATTCTACTAAATATAGTTTGGTTAATCTAAAATTATTACGGTAA
This sequence comes from Rutidosis leptorrhynchoides, assembly GCF_046630445.1. NCBI lineage: Eukaryota > Viridiplantae > Streptophyta > Magnoliopsida > Asterales > Asteraceae > Rutidosis > Rutidosis leptorrhynchoides. The sequence continues at coordinate 660,914,788 of NC_092334.1, forward strand.
CAATATTTTTTTTGCTATAAAAGTTTTCCACAAATGGAAGTTTTTTTAAGAACGGGCATAAGTTAATTGCAGATAAACCAAACCTTGACCCATTTAGATCCATGCTTAGGAAATGGTCAATTTTAACTCAAACTATGTTCACTAACTTATCTAGCAATTCCTGACTTTTGTCTAATAAGTTTATATAGTCAATGTGTGAAATATGATTGAACTAATTATATAAATTACCAAAGGGCCATTGGCCTGGCGGTATTGTGGTGGCCTGATAGAGAACAAGCAACCATAGCTGAGCAGTCCAAGCCCACACGAGGCCCAACAACTCTAAGCCCAAAGGAACTCTTATAAATAGTGTGGGTTAGGGTTAGAGAAGTCAGTCATGAATTAAGTATGTGTTTGGCTCTTTGAGCTTGGGCAGGAAGTAAGCTATGGAGCTTCTTCTCTGATTAGGCAGTGTTTTCCGTTTGAGTAGATCTCCTCTGATTTCTGTTTACCTTCTTTTATTATCAATAATAACAAAGATCAGTTCATCAATTATTCGTTAATCAATCTGTTATTTCATCATCTGTTCATCATCTTATTGTTAATTACTTGCTACCTGCTGCTGTTATTATATCAGTTTCCTATCATGGCCCTTTTAACCAAGAGGTTGCGGGTTCAAGTCCCGTCGTGGACATATTCGTGTAAAGTGTGTGTGAGTTTGCCTTAAAAAAATTTATATAAATTCAGTGATAATCCCTGTCTTTTGAATCTAATAGGGTTTGTATCAATGAGAATTATCCAGGAATTGAGACTTGATTTATATATTATCACAACAGGACAGGGAATCACACTTGATTTATATATTATCACAACAGTTTATATAGTCAATGTGTGACATATGATTGAACAAACTGATCAGTAGTTGCTTTCGTAATTTTCAACAGGACAGTGATTCACACTTGATTTATATATTATCACAACAGGTTTGTATCAACTTTCTATCTAGGTTAGTGGATTCAAAGTCGAATCACGTCAGAAGCTCGAAACAATCCATTGACAGTAACATTCGATTCATACATCGCTTTGATTCAATAAAATATATGCAAAAGGTACCAAATTTCATTTTCTAGGTTAAGTATTCGATATGACTGAGACCCAATATTTGAATTGTGGTATTGATAATGCTAAAAATGAACATATATTTCATAGCATTATTCCTCAAGAAAGACAAGCTTTTAGTTGCAATTGTTCTATTTACAAGTGATATTCGTTTAAATAATAAAAGGTGAAGACAAAAGACAGATTCGACGAATTGAAGACGCAAACGACCAAAAAGCTCAAAAGTACAAAATACAATCAAAGAGGTTCCAATTATTGATAAGAAACGTCTCGAAATTATAAGAGTACAAGATTCAAAATACAAAGTACAAGATATTAAATTGTACGCAAGGACGTTCGAAAATCCGGAACCGGGACCAGAGTCAACTCTCAACGCTCGACGCAACGGACTAAAAATTACAAGTCAACTATGCACATAAATATAATATAATATTTAAATAATTCTTATAATTATTTATATATTATATAAATAATAAAAATCCATCGGCAAGAAAGACTCCAAAGTTGGTGAGCTGGAATTTCAAACTCCGCGACTCGCGGAGTTTGAAGGCAGAAAAAGCCGCGAGTCGCGGAGACCTCCTGAACTCAATTCCCTATAAAAGCAAACGAATTCTGATCATTTTATATATCAATATATATCAATCTCTCTATCTATATACGTAATATTTATATTTATATTTTATATTTTAATTTTAATTTTAATTTTAATCCTAATAATAAGGGTATGTTAGCGAATGTTGTAAGGGTGTAAGTCGAAATTCTGTCCGTGTAACGCTACGCTATTTTTAATCATTGTAAGTTATGTTCAACCTTTTTAATTTAATGTCTCGTAGCTAAGTAATTATTATGCTTATTTAAAACGAAGTAATCATGATGTTGGGCTAATTACTAAAATTGGGTAATTGGGCTTTGTACCATAATTGGGGTTTGGACAAAAGAACGACACTTGTGGAAATTAGACTATGGGCTATTAATGGGCTTTATATTTGTTTAACTAAATGATAGTTTGTTAATTTTAATATAAAGATTTACAATTGGACGTACCTATAAATAACCACATACACTCGATCGGACACGATGGGCGGGGTATTTATATGTACGAATAATCGTTCATTTAACCGGACACGGGAATGGATTAATAGTCACTAGAATTATTAAAACAGGGGTGAAATTATGTACAAAGACACTTGGCATAATTGTTAACAAAGTATTAAAACCTTGGGTTACACTCAGTCGACATCCTGGTGTAATTATTAAACAAAGTATTAAAATCTTGTTACAGTTTAAGTCCCCAATTAGTTGGAATATTTGACTTCGGGTATAAGGATAATTTGACGAGGATACTCGCACTTTATATTTATGACTGATGGACTGTTATGGACAAAAACCAGACGGATATATTAAATAATCCAGGACAAAGGACAATTAACTCATGGGCATAAAACTAAAATCAACACGTCAAACATCATGATTACGGAAGTTTAAATAAGCATAATTCTTTTATTTCATATTTAATTTCCTTTATTTTATATTTAATGGCACTTCTAATTATCGCATTTTTATTGTTATTGTATTTAATTGCACTTTTAATTATCGTACTTTTTAATTATCGCAAGTTTATTTTATCGCACTTTTATTATTCGCAATTTCATTATCGTTATTTACTTTACGCTTTAAATTAAGTCTTGTATTTATTTATTATTTTACATTTGGTTTTAACTTCGACTAAAGTTTTAAAATCGACAAACCGGTCATTAAACGGTAAAAGCCCCCCCTTTATAATAATAATATTACTTACATATATATTTGTATTTTTATAAAAGTAAACTAATATAGCGTTAAGCTTTGTTTAAAGATTTTCCCTGTGGAACGAACCGGACTTACTAAAAACTACACTACTGTACGATTAGGTACACTGCCTATAGGTGTTGTAGCAAGGTTTAAGTATATCCATTCTATAAATAAATAAATATCTTGTGTAAAATTGTATCGTATTTAATAGTATTTCCTTGTAAAATATAAAGCTATTTTATATACACCTCGCATAACATCAAGTATATTTTTGGCGCCGCTGCCGGGGAACAATCAAACTTAAAAGCCGGAAGCGCAACGCTAAATAAAAAAAAAGGATTTTTATTTTTAGTTTACTTTTATTAAAATTCACTTTTGCAAAAATACGTTTTTAATTATTCGAAAACATAAAAAGAAAACAAAAATATAAATATTTTTAAGAATTTGTTAAATATTTAAGTTTTTTAAAGTTTCTTTATTTTTATTTTATAAAAATATAAGTTTTATTTAAATATTTTGTTTTTATTAAAATATATAATAAAAAAACGTCGAATTAAATCCTGTACCAGAGTTGAATTTTGGTACCCCGCGACTCGCGGAGTTTGCAGCTTCGAATACCGCAACTCGCGGAGCCTCCCTGACACACGTGACAGAAACCCTAATCAGCATTAAATACGGGGTAATTATTATTTATTTATTATTATTAACCCTAATTACTTATTTATTATTATAATTAGTTTTAAGTTTTTAAATTAAATTGTATTTTAGTTTAATTAAAATATAAAATTAATAGTTTAATAAAATAAATAATATAAAAATAATATTTTTATAAAAATTGTACTTTTTACAACTTTTTGTATATTTTTATATTTTGTCCCTTTTTAATTATTTTAGCGTAATATTTGTATTTTTCGCTCGTATTTAGTTTTAAGATATAGTTTTTGCCATAGTTATTTTTTTACTTCTAGATTTTTAGGCTTTGCCGTAAAATTTCTTAAGTGCTTTTTCTTTAGACTAAGATTTAGGTGCTTAGAATTTTGTGACGCCTTTTTAAGTTTTATTACCTCTTTTTAAGATATTTTCATTTGGGATATAGTTTTACTTGTAAGCTTTAATATTTTTAGACGCCTTTTACCTATGTATCAATTATCATTTCAATTAGTAATCTCAATTTGCGATTATAATTTTAAGTTAGTGATAGTAATAAGGTTGGGTTAGTCGAGTGTTTTTAAGTTCTATAAGTCATTTTTTTTCTTTCTTATTTTTATTTTCCGACCTTTTTCCGACGAACTCTTTTTCTTTCTTATTTCTCGCTATTCTAGTTTTAGGACATAGATTTTTATTCTACTTCTTATCTAAATTTCTTAAAATTACGAAAATTTATTTTAAGTGGTTAAATTGATAGACATCAAAATTTTCTGGTTCGTAGTAATAGTTGGATTTGTACGTGGACCGGGTTATTGGAGCCAAACAGTCCTCAATTATATTGAGACCAAACGAATCCTGCCCCTCTGCTGCATCTTTTGGCTATTCGAAACGTGGGCAAAATCAGAAAAGTCTATTAATTGGATAACTTATATAATTTTTCTTTCTTTTTAAAAAACTAATAGGATATTCAGTGAATGCACCGAGCAAGACGTTCACCACCTTTTGTACGTTCACCACCTGTAACTAGATCAAGACATTTAGCAAATATTACCGCCGTTGATTTTTCTTTAGAATCGTTATCCAGTCGACCAAGTACTCCAGTTCAAATTTCCGATAATCCATTTTTTGAACCCGACCTCACAATTGAGAATTCGGAGAATATTCAGGGACGATTCATAGATCCTGAACCACTAAACTTTCCTCCGGAACCACCAATCATTCAAACAGAGATTGTTAAGGAACGAACCATTAAATCAGAATCCTCTAGTGATTCCGATTCAACAAATTCAATTATGGAGAATCTGGAACCTTTAACTATGGAAGACCGATTGAGAGCTAAACGCACTGGCCAAGGTCACGCAATTACTCATCTAGACATTAATGCGCCAGATTATGAAATCAAAGGACAAATTCTACACATGGTGACTAATCAATGCCAATTTAGTGGTGCACCGAAGGAAGATCCAAATGAACATCTTCGTACCTTTAATAGGATCTGCACACTATTTAAAATAAGAGAAGTTGAGGATAAACAGATATATCTCATGTTATTTCCCTGGACTTTAAAGGGAGAAGCCAAAGATTGGTTGGAATCGTTACCTGAAGGGGCGATTGATACATGGGATGTTTTAGTTGAAAAATTTCTTAAACAATTCTTTCCTGCATCTAAAGCCGTAAGACTTCAAGGAGAAATTATTACGTTCACACAGAAGCCAAATGAAACTCTATATGAGGCGTGGACAAGATTCGGAAAGTTATTAAGAGGATGTCCGCAACATGGTTTAGATACCTGTCAAATAGTACAAATATTCTACCAAGATGCGACATCACTACAAGAAAAGACATCGATATAGCAGCTGGTGGTTCTATTATGAAGAAAACAGAAACTGATGCTTATAAAATTATTGATAACACTGCTTCCCACTCACATGAGTGGCACCAAGAAAAAGATATCGTTAGATCATCTAAAGCAGCTAGAGCCGATTCTAGCCATGACTTAGATTCCATTTCCGCAAAGATAGATGCTGTCGAGAGACGAATAGAAAAGATGACTAAAGATATACACTCAATACGAATTAGTTGTGAGCAGTGTGGAGGACCACATTTGACAAAAGATTGTCTCAGTATTGAATTAACAATGGAATAAAGAGAGAATATTTCATACATAAACCAAAGGCCTGGAAATAATTATCAGAATAATTATCAACCGCCAAGACCGATCTACAATCAAAATTAGAATTATAACCGAAATATTCCATACAACAACCAACAAGGTCCTAGCAATCAACAAGTATCCAACAATACTTACAATCAGCAAATACCTAATTTTCAAAACAAACCACCACAACCCGATGATAAAAAGCCGAATTTATAAGATATGATGACGAAGCTAGTTGAAACTCAAACGCAGACAAACTAATGAACAAAATGCTCAAGCATTTAGAAATCAACAAGCTTCTATTCAAAATCTGGAACAAGAAGTAAGTAACCTAGCAAGGTTAATAGGTGAAAGAAAACCGGGAAGTTTACCTAGTGATACAAATGCAAACCCCCGGAATGAAACAGCTAAAGCTATTACCACAAGAAGTGGTACAACACTTAAACCACCTGAAATACCTGTAACTTCTGATGAAGCTATTCATACTCTACAAGAACCACAACCTAATCAAGATAAGGAAAAAGAACCGGTAGTTGAGAAGGTTAATGAAGATAACACAGTTAAGGCTAAACCTTATGTTAAACCATACCAACCACCACTTCCTTACCCGAGTAAAATGAAGAAAGAGAAACTTGAAGCCGAGCAATCCAAATTCTTGGATATGTTTAAACAGATAAATGTAAATCTTCCTTTCATTGATGTGATTTCAGGAATGCCTAGATATGCTAAATTCTTGAAAGATCTGATCACGAATAGAAAGAAAATGGAAGAACTCTCGGCTGTTACTATGAACGCTAATTGTTCAGCAGTGCTGTTGAATAAGATACCAGAAAAACTATTTGATCCAGGAAGTTTCACAATTCCATGTTTTCTGGGTAGTCTTAGTTCAATAGAAGCATTGGCAGACTTAGGTGCTAGTATAAATCTAATGCCGTATTCACTATACGCTAAACTAGACCTTGGAGAATTGAAACCAACAAGAATAAGCATACAACTAGCTGATCGATCAATAAAATATCCTAGAGGGATAATGGAGAACATGCTAGTTAAAGTTGGTACTTTAGTATTTTCAGTAGATTTTGTTGTTCTGGACATGGAAGAAGATTCTCAAGTTCCTCTCATATTAGGAAGACCATTCTTAAACACGGCTAAAGCAATGATAGACGTGTTCGGTAAGAAATTGACCCTAAGTATAGAGGACGAGAGTGTTACCTTTTCAGTTGATAGAGTAATGTAACAACCGCAATCTGCAGATGATACATGTTATTATATTCAAACTATAGACTCACATGCAGAATTGTTAGAAGAATTTCCAGAATTACAAGGAACAGGAGAATGTTCTTTAGGAGAAGGTAATGAACCAATTAATGAAGCTGAAATATTAGCTACACTTATAGCTAATGGATATGAACCAACAACAGAAGAAATTCAAATGCTAAAAGAAGAAGACAGATATCGATATAAATCATCGATAGAAGAACCACCGAAATTAGAGTTAAAGCCACTTCCAAACCATTTGGAATACGCTTATTTACATGGTGAATCTGAATTACCTGTAATAATATCATCTTCTCTTACTGAAAATGAGAAATCACAACTCATTTCTGTGTTGAAAGCTCATAAACCAACCATTGCATGGAAGATTCATGATATTAAAGGAATAAGTCTTTCGTATTGCACACATAAAATCCTTATGGAAGAAGGTCATAAAACGTATGTGCAACGCCAATAAAGACTAAATCCTAATATGCAAGATGTTGTTAAGAAAGAAATTATTAAACTGCTAGATGCAGGTTTAATATATCCAATTTCTGATAGTCCATGGGTAAGCCCAGTTCAATGCGTGCCTAAGAAGGGTGGCATGACTGTCATTACAAATGAGAAAAATGAGCTTATTCCTACTAGGACTGTAACAGGATGGCGTGTATGTATTGATTATAGAAAATTAAATGACGCCACCAGAAAAGATCACTTTCCCTTACCTTTCATTGATCAAATGTTGGAAAGGCTAGCTGGAAATAGTTACTATTGTTTTCTTGATGGATTTTCCGGATATTTTCAAATTCCAATAGCACCCGAAGATCAAGAGAAAACCACATTCACGTGACCTTATGGTACTTTTGCTTACAAACGCATGCCATTTGGACTTTGCAACGCCCCTACAACCTTTCAAAGGTGTATGATGGCGATTTTTCACGACATGATAGAAGAATGCATGGAAGTTTTCATGGATGACTTTTCAGTCTTCAGTGATACATTTGAATCATGTCTAGTTAATCTAGAACGAATACTTATTAGATGCGAACAATCAAATCTAGTTCTTAATTGGGAGAAATGCCATTTCATGGTTAAAGAAGGCATCGTTCTTGGACATAAAATTTCAAAGGAAGGAATTGAAGTGGATAGAGCTAAATTAGATGTAATTGCTAAACTTCCACATCCCACCAATATTAGAGGAGTTAGGAGTTTTCTAGGGCATGCCGGTTTTTACCGACGTTTCATAAAAGATTTTTCTAAAATTGCCACTCCTATGAATAAACTCCTAGAAAAGGATGCTCCATTCATCTTTTCAGATGAATGTATCAAATCTTTTAATATTCTTAAAGAGAAACTCACTAATGCGCCAATCATGATAACACCAAATTGGAATCTACCGTTTGAATTAATGTGCGATGCAAGTGATTTTGCAATGGGAGCCGTTTTAGGACAAAGGATTGAAAAACGATTTCAACCTATATATTATGCTAGTAAGACGTTACAAGGAGCAAAAATAAATTATACAACTACTGAAAAAGAACTCCTTGCTATTGTCTTTGCTTTTGACAAATTTCGTTCATATCTCGTTCTAGCAAAAACAGTGGTCTATACCGACCATTCTGCTCTTAGATACCTATTTTCGAAACAAGATGCTAAACCAAGATTAATCCGCTGGATCTTACTCTTATAAGAATTCGATATTGAAATCCGAGATAAAAGAGGAGCAGAAAATCTCGCCGCTGATCATCTTTCTCGTCTTAAAAATCCTGAGTTAGAAGTTCTAAATGAATCGGCCATACAAGACAACTTTTCTGATGAATATCTATTGAAGATAGATTATAATGAAATACCATGGTTTGCAGACTATGCAAACTACTTAATATGTGGATTCCTTGAAAAAGGATTATCGTACCAAAAACGAGAGAAATTCTTCAGTGATATAAAACACTATTTTTGGGAAGATCCACATCTGTTTAAAAGTTGTCCCGATGGAATAATACGCCGATGTGTATTTGAAGATGAAGCTAGTAAAATTTTAAACCATTGTCACACAGGACCAACAGGAGGGCATTATGGACCTCAACTAACAGCAAGAAAAGTTTACGATGCTGGATTCTATTGGCCTACAATTTACAAAGACGCACACCTTCTTTGCAAATCCTGTGATGCATGTCAAAGGGCCGGAAAAATAAGTCAACGTGATGAAATGCCACAAAATGTCATACAAGTATGTGAAGTATTTGACATTTAGGGTATTGACTTTATGGGTCCATTTCCAAAATCTCATAATAATCTCTACATTCTCGTTGCCATTGATTATGTATCTAAATGGGCGGAAGCACAAGCTCTCCCAACTAATGATGCACGAGTTGTAGTCAACTTTTTAAAACGTCTTTTTGCATGGTTTGGAACACCGAAAGCTTTAATAAGTGATCGGGGTACTCATTTCTGTAATAATCAACTTGAGAAAGTTCTTAAAAGATATGGAGTAACTCTATAAAATCTCCACCGCATATCATCCACAAACAAGTGGACAAGTTGAAAATACCAACCGAGCTTTAAAATGTATTCTAGAGAAAACTGTAGGATCAAATCCGAAGGAATGGTCCATTAAATTGGAGGATGCACTCTGGGCTTTTAGAACAGCCTACAAAACTCCAATTGGAACCACACCTTTTAGACTTGTTTATGGAAAAGCATGTCATCTTCCAGTAGAAATTGAACACAAAGCATTTTGGGCTTTGAAGACATGTAATCTTGATTTACATAAAGCTGGACGTCTACGATTAAGTCAACTAAATGAATTAGAAGAATTAAGACATGAAGCATACGAAAATTCATTAATCTATAAGGAAAGAATGAAGAAATGGCATGATAAAAGAATCAGAAGTTTAAAAGAATTCAAAGAAGGAGACAGAGTTCTTCTTTTTAATTCACGATTCAAGCTATTTCCTGGAAAATTGAAATCAAGATGGTCTGGACCATTCATAGTCAAAAGAGTTTTCCCATACGGAACAGTAGAATTAATAAATTCAAAAGGAATTGAATTTAAAGTTAATGGTCACAGAGTTAAACATTACATAGATAGTCCGATGGAAGTCGACAACGAAGTTAATCACAATTTCGACACCACAGTTAACTAAGTGTGGGGAGAATCAAGTCTTTAAAGGATAATATATATTTCTGTTAGAGTTAGATTGTCTGTTTTCGTGTAGTTCTCGAAAATGGAACCCGAATGGTCTTTCCCTAGCAGACCCTAAAGAACTAGTCTTCTCCCCCCATTCTGAATTTTTATTTTTTTAGGTTTTTACGAAATGAAGACTGCCTGTGAACTAAACTGTCATAACCCGACCTTAACCATAAGGACGAATACAATAACATATGATTTCATCGCGAGGTATTGACCTCTATATGCTACATTTTTCAAAAACTGCATTCGTTTTTACAATACAAATCATAGCTTTTATTATAAATACAAGGTTTAAACAACTTAATAATGATTATCGTTTAGCGATAATCTTAGACTTACAAACTTTACATGTGATAATAACAATACGACCTCCAACATATTTTACATTACAAATCCTCCGATATGCAGTTTTATTTTTGACACAAATATGCATACTCAAGATCTTGGTTAAATTCAACATGTTGCAGCGGAAGCTTTTAGTTATCACCTGAGAATAAACATGCTTAAAACGTCAACATAAAGTTGGTGAGATATAGGTTTAATGCCGGCAGCGTTATGAATATAGACCACAAGATTTCATATATAAACGTTTTAATAAAAATATTCTAAGTTGTTGAGCACTTGATAACCATACTTAACATTTAATCAACGTCGCATATTCCCTTTATTATGAAATCTTACTACACCGTACCAAGTGTAGTCACCGAAACGAAGTACTGTGCAACCGTTGAATACTGGTCGTCCAGTCCGGTTGGGGTTGTCAGGCCCGATAGATCTATCAACAGGATTCGCGTTTACAATACCTCATGTAAATAGTAGTTACCAAGTTACAGGGAAGTATGCCAGTGGTACAACTCAACGTAGAATATATATTTTTAATCACTTGTGTCCATAACGTAAATCATAAAATGCATGTATTCTCATCCCGAAATATTTAGAGTTTAAAAGTGGGACTATATACTCACTTTTGTCTTGAAGGTATTTAACTCGACTTGGTCTTCGATAGATATCACGAACCTAACCATATATATAATATATCAACATATTTTCTTTTCAAGTAATCGTTACATATATATATATATATATATATATATATATATATATATATATATATATATATATATATATATATATATATATATATATATATATATATATATATATATATATATACTTTTAATACTTTTAATATTTTCTTAGTCCGTAGTTAGCAGTCCGATGTTAGTGGTCCACAATTAGTTGCTTAAATAAAATAAATAAAGACCCCATCGTATTCGTGTTGATCAGAATTAATCTTGACCCATGGTACTATGTTGTCAAATGACGTGTTGCGTACATAAAGTACCGTGTTGTCAAATGACGTGTTGCGTACAATCATGAGGTCTTATGATTAATCTTCTCGTGTTGTTTACGGGCGGTCCTGAAATATATAAAATAAAATCATAAGTAAATATATATTAAATATTATGTTAATTAGCCAAGATATGATTAATCCGATTTTGTCATAATATGATATATTACAGGTCTTGAAGTGTTTTTTAAAAATCAAATTAGAAGGATCTATTTAGTTTGCGAACAAGTTTGAAATCACTCAAACTATGTTCTTGTTGTTAAAATTTTATAACACAAAATAAGATAGCTATATAAATATGAATCGAATAAGGTTATGAATAAGGTTACTACCTCAAGTTACTTGGACAAAGCTACTGGAAAAGGTAAGAAAAATCTTGGAATCAAAAGAGTGGTGGAGTGGGATTGAAAGATTGGAAGTAATCTCCTTGAAATCGGATGACTATATTGATACGTTCTTGAGTAGGTAAATGAAGAGAGATTAGGGAGTGAATTAACTTGAAAGAAAATTGGAAATGAAATTGTATGTGTGTGTGCAAAATAGCATGATTATGGGATGGATATATAGGAGATTTAGTTTGTTTTCTTGCACAAAAGTCACACATGAGGTTAAATGGCTGGTTCCCACATGTAACATCATGTCTAGTGGCTGATCATTGAAGTTTATTGTTGGTATATACCAATAGTAAATACGTATAGAAGCTGGGTATGATACGGTTACATATACCCTAGATATACTTGTAGAAATTTTGAGGAATCGGAACAAGAATTCAAATATGAACGGGTTTATAACTGTAAAAGAGGCTCAAAACTGGGCTTTTATTTTTGGGTCAAACCGGGCCAAAATAAAATTTTAAGACATTTTTAATAAAGCAATGTTAGCCCAAAAAAAAAATTTTCAAGCTGACCAGGCAGCTCGACCCCAGCCAGGGGCTCTGCCCCTTGGACCCCGCCAGGGGTTGCCACCCCTTGGACCCCGCTTATCCGGGGCGCTGCCCCCGAACCCCCGTCATAATCAAGATAAGTTCAAACAAGTGTGCACTCCACACTTCCCCAAACTTGTTCGATATTTATCAAGATTATTTTGGTTACAAATTAATCCCATTACACTTAAATCATATTGGTGACATAGATCACCAACACATTATATACTGTAAGTATATATGTCAAAGAATGTTACATATAGTTATCGTTTTGATAACTTAAGTTAGTGGTCTCAAAGTATACTTATAACTCATTGTTGTTAGTTCACAATGAAATGTTAAACCATCCTTAAATCATGTTAAATATGTATAGATATGTACATATACATAATCGTATAATTATCGTGTGTTATATAGTTCGTGATATCATCGGTCAAATTGGACGGTCAAACGTTGTGTGAAACTCTTTTCAAAAACATAAGTCTCAACAGTTTGAATTACTTATCATGTTGGTAAGGTTTATTTTATGTAAATATTAATCTCATAAGTATAAAACGATCGAAAAAATCCGGGTCGTTACAGTACCTACCCGTTAAATAAATTTCGTCCCGAAATTTTAAAGTTGTACCTATTTTGCGTTGTCCGGAAACAAATGTGGATACTTTTGTTTCATCTGATCCTCTCGTTCCCAAGTAAACTTGGGACCCCTTCGAGCATTCCAACGAACCTTAACGATTGGTATGTTGCTCTGCTTGAGCCGTTTAACTTCACGGTCCATGATTTCGACTGGTTCTTCTATGAATTGTAGTTTCTCATCGACTTGGATTTCTTCAAGAGGAATGGTGAGATCTTTCTTTGCAAGACATTTCTTGAGGTTTGAGACGTGAAATGAATTATGTACCCCGATGAGTTGTTGTGGTAACTCGAGTCCATAAGCTACCGGTCCGATGCGTTCGATGATCTTGAACGGGCCTACATACCTTGGGTTCAGTTTACCCCTTTTTCCAAAACGTATTACACCTTTCCAAGGTGACACCTTTAGCATAACCATGTCACCGATCTGAAACTCTAATGGTTTCCTTCGGACATCGGCGTAGCTCTTTTGGCGACTACGGGCTGTTTTCAATCTCTCCTTGATTTGCACTATCTTCTCAGTAGTTTCATGGATAATCTCGGGACCAGTTAATTGTCGATCTCCTACTTCCTTCCAACAGATAGGGGATCTACACTTCCTTCCATACAGTGCTTCGAATGGTGCAGCTTTAATGCTCGCATGATAACTATTATTATACGAGAATTCTGCTAATGGTAGATATTTATCCCATCCATTTCCAAAATCGATCACACATGCCCTGAGCATGTCTTCAAGAGTCTGAATTATTCTTTCACTCTGCCCGTCAGTTTGCGGATGGTATGCGGTGCTCATATCTAAACGGGTTCCCAGGGCCTCCTGTAGTGATTGCCAAAACTTTGATGTAAATCTACTATCACGATCGGATATAATGGAAATAGGTATTCCATGCATTGAAACAATTTCCTTTATGTATAATCGTAATAGTTTCTCCATTCTATCCGTTTCCTTTATAGGCAAGAAATGTGCAGATTTGGTGAGACGGTCAACTATTACCCAAATAGTATCATAACCCCAGGCAGTCTTAGGTAACTTTGTGATGAAATCCATGGTAATACCATCCCATTTCCATTCTGGGATTTCTGGTTGTTGAAGTAACCCTGACGGCTTCTGATGTTCTAGTTTGACTTTAGAACAAGTTAAACATTCCCCAACATATGTTGCAACATCTGTCTTTAAATTAGGCCACCAATAATGCGTCTTAAGATCTTGATACATCTTTCCAACTCCAGGATGTATCGAGTATCTTGTCTTATGTGCCTCATTCAATATCAACTTCCTTAATCCACCCAACTTCGGTACCCAAATACGGTTTGCAAAATATCGAATTCCATCTTCCCGCATAACGAGTTGCTTCTCATACTTCTTCATTATTTCATTTCCTATGTTTTCTTTAGTAAGAGCTTCTCGTTGAGCCTCTTTGATTTCTGAGTTGAGATTCATGCGAATTTTTATGTTCATTGCTCGTACTCGAATTGGTTCCCGTTCCTTTCTGCTTAGAGCGTCGGCTACTACATTCGCTTTCCCGGGATGATAGCGAATCTCATAATCATAGTCGTTTATCAGCTCGACCCACCTACGTTGCCTCATGTTCAGCTGTTTCTGATCGAAAATATGTTGAAGGCTTTTATGATCAGTAAACACAGTGCATTTAACTCCATATAAATAGTGTCTCCATATCTTCAATGCAAACACTACTGCCCCCAATTCTAGATCATGCGTCGTATAATTCCGCTCGTGAATCTTCAATTGTCGAGATGCGTATGCAATAACTTTCTTTCGTTGCATAAGGACGCAACCAAAACCTTGTCGCGAAGCGTCACAATATATCTCAAAATCATCGTTCCCTTCAGGTAACGATAAAATAGGTGCCGTGGTCAACTTCTTCTTGAGTAATTGAAATGCACTCTCCTGCTCGACGGTCCATTCGTACTTCTTCCCTTTTTGTGTTAACGCTGTCAATGGTTTAGCTATTCGGGAAAAATCTTGAATAAACCTTCTATAATAACTGGCTAAACCCAAAAATTGGCGTATCTGCGTTGGTGTCTTAGGAGTCTCCCATTTTTCAATGGCCTCAATTTTAGCTGGATCAACCTGAATTCCTTTGCTACTAACAACGTGGCCAAGAAATTGCACTTCTTTCAACCAAAATGCACACTTAGAAAATTTGGCGTATAACTGTTTTTTTCTTAATAATTCTAATACCAACCTTAAATGCTGCTCATGCTCTTGCTCACTCTTGGAATAGATAAGAATATCGTCAATGAAAACGATAACAAACTTATCTAAATACGGACTACAAACTCGATTCATGAGGTCCATGAATACAGCTGGCGCATTAGTCAACCCAAACGGCATGACCAAAAATTCATAATGACCGTAGCGTGTCCGAAAAGCAGTTTTCGGAATATCTTCTTCTTTGACACGTAATTGATGATAGCCCGATCTTAAGTCGATTTTCGAGTACACACATGATCCTTGTAATTGATCAAATAAGTCATCAATTCTCGGTAGTGGATACCGATTCTTGATAGTTAACTTATTTAATTCACGATAATCTATACACATTCGGAAAGATCCATCTTTCTTCTTAACGAATAAAATCGGAGCTCCCCACGGTGAAGTGCTCGGTCGAATGAAACCGCGGTCCAGTAATTCTTGTAACTGGCTTTGTAACTCTTTCATCTCAGATGGTGCAAGTCTATATGGAGCACGAGCCACTGGTGCAGCTCCTGGTACTAGATCTATTTGAAATTCTACAGATCTAAATGGAGGTAATCCCGGCAACTCTTCCGGAAATACTTCAGGAAATTCTCTTACCACAGGCACGTCGTTGATGCTCTTCACTTTTTCCTTCGTTTCGACTTTATTAACATGTGCTAGGATAGCATAGCACCCTTTCTTCAAGCACTTTTGAGCTTTCAAACAACTAATGATTTTAGCTTTGAGTTACCCTTCTCTCCATAAATCATTAATGGCGTTCTATCCTTACGAGGAATGCGAATTGCCTTCTTGGCGCACACAACTTCAGCTCCTATTTTGGACATCCAGTCCATGCCGACTATTACATCAAAACTTCCTAATTCTACGGGTATCAAATCAATCTTAAATGTTTCTCCGGCTAAATTTATTTTACAATCACGGCAAATTTTATCGGCTTTAATTAGTTTACCATTAGCTAACTCAATCATGTACTTAGCATCTAGAGGTAATGATGAACAATTCAATTTAGCGTGAAAGTCTCTACACACATAACTTCTATCGACACCAGTATCAAATATAATAGATGCGGATAAGTTATTAATGGTAAACGTACCCGTAACAAGCTCCGGGTCTTCATACGCCTCTCTAGCATTAATAATAAATGCTCTTCCACGTGCAGATCCGTTATTCTTCTCTGGATTCGGGCACTGACTCTTATAATGACCCTGTTTCCCACACCCATAACAAGTAACAGTGGCCAAGGCAGTTCTATTTGCATTGGTGGCAGGAGTCTTGGTACCGTTTGTATTTGTAGCGGGAACCCTACAATCTTCAGCAAGATGACCTTTTCGATTACAATTGTTGCACACCACATTACAATAACCAGAGTGATATTTGTGGCATCTGTTACATAAAGGATTTCGTCCCTTGTAACCTGAGTTCGAATCACTACCCGCACCTTACATGGTTTCTTGTTTCTTGTTGGATTGTTGATGATTACCTTCCCACTTTATTTTGTTTCCCGATATCTTGACATCGGTGTTCTTATCCAGAATAATCTGGTCCATCAACTCGTTTGCCATGGTGATAGCTTCATGAATAGTCTTGGGTTTGGATGCTGTAACATTTGCCTTGACCTTTTTAGGCAAACCGTCTTTGTACAGTTCAATCTTCCGTTCTTCGGTTAGTACCAATTCGGGACATAGCAAAGCTAATTCCATGAATCGCTGATTGTAGGTGGTGAGTTCAGTACCAACAGCTTTCAGGCTTCGTAATTCAGCTTCCAACTTCCTAACCTCGTTCCTTGGACAATATTCGTTGATTAGCATTGTTTTGAATTCTTCCCAAGGAGTATCATAAGCTACATCTCCTCCTACGGCCTTCACATAGTTTTTCCACCACATGAGTGCACTATCTTGTAGGGTGCATGATGCATACTTGGTCATGTCCTTCTCAATACAACCACTGATTTTAAACACAGACTCAATCTTTTCGATCCACCGGGTTAAACCAACCGGTCCTTCTGTTCCACTGAATGATGAGGGCTTGCAACCTTGAAAAGTTTTGTAAGTGCACCCCACATGAGGATTTGGGTTAACTGCAGCACCTCTTGCAGCCTCGACCCATAACATTCTGTCGTTCACTCGCTGATTGATGAGTTCCTGGATTTCTTGTTCCGTAATTCGGTTCAATCGCGCCATAATCTTCAACAAGAATGAAAAAAAATAATTATTCACATGGAATATTATAGATGTAGTATGTATTTACAGTACATCGTAGCTTATTAATAATATGAACCAGTTATTATTATAAAAGCCTTTTCTTCTTATTAGCGTTTTATAATTATATCTAGGGTAGTACCTACCCGTTAAAGTTCATACTTAATAGCTTAGTACGAAAATCAATTACTACCACCCAAATAATACTTAACCATGGAAAATTATTGCATTTCACACTTCACTATTTTACATATGCTTATCTTACATCAAACATTAAGCAAAACACACTAGTAATATTATACAAAACATTATATGATCCCATGGTTTAAAACAACAGCGCATCATTTAACCCAAAGCGTTTGTGTTCAAAGAAATCGCTTAAAGGTTATCCTGGTTGTCTCCCTGCGTTTTGGCTGAGGAACCGAAGAACTGGATGTCGGGATAGAACTAATAGGAATAGCGGGAATAGGTGTGGAAGTATCTGGTGGAGTTGGTGCCACAACATCCTCTCTAGACTCGGGATTTAGATTTTCCATTTCAGTAGCCTTTCGTTTCTTTCCTCGTTCGAACTTGTATTTCGTAATTTCCTGTATTTCTTCCTCCTCAGGATCACTTTCCAGTTCCTCTTCAATTGATTCATCCGAAACTTGTGAGTCTTCCCCAAAGGTATCGTTTTCATCATCAGATAGATTAATGACTGGAACACCATCTGAAGAGTCTGGTTCGGAGTCGCTGAATGTGATAATAAGTTCTAAGCCAGACATCTATCACATAACAACTAGCACGTTAATACCACATAATATTTACATATTAATTTTTAACCAACAAGGATAAGCAATAGTTTTCGAAATCAAACACGGTCAAAGTCCAGACTCACTAATGCATCCTAACAAACTCGATAAGACACACTAATGCAAATTCTCTGGTTCTCTAAGACCAACGCTCTGATACCACATGTCATAACCCGACCTTAACCATAAGGATGAATACAATAACATATGATTTCATCGCGAGGTATTGACCTCTATATGCGACATTTTTCAAAAACTGCATTCGTTTTTACAATACAAACCATAGCTTTTATTACAAATACAAGGTTTAAACAACTTAATAATGATTATCGTTTAGCGATAATCTTAGACTTACAAACTTTACATGTGATAATAACAATACGGCCTCCAACATATTTTACATTACAAATCCTCCGATATGCAGTTTTATTTTTGACACAAATATGCATACTCAAGATCTTGGTTAAATTCAACATGTTGCAGCGGAAGCTTTTAGTTATCACCTGAGAATAAACATGCTTAAAACGTCAACATAAAGTTGGTGAGATATAGGTTTAATGCCGGCAGCGTTATGAATATAGACCACAAGATTTCATATATAAACGTTTTAATAAAAATATTCTAAGTTGTTGAGCACTTGATAACCATACTTAACATTTAATCAACGTCGCATATTCCCTTTATTATGAAATCTTACTACACCGTACCAAGTGTAGTCACCGAAACGAAGTACTGTGCAACCGTTGAATACTGGTCGTCCAGTCCGGTTGGGGTTGTCAGGCCCGATAGATCTATCAACAGGATTCGCGTTTACAATACCTCATGTAAATAGTAGTTACCAAGTTACAGGGAAGTATGCCAGTGGTACAACTCAACGTAGAATATATATTTTTAATCACTTGTGTCCATAACGTAAATCATAAAATGCATGTATTCTCATCCCGAAATATTTAGAGTTTAAAAGTGGGACTATATACTCACTTTTGTCTTGAAGGTATTTAACTCGACTTGGTCTCCGATAGATATCACGAACCTAACCATATATATAATATATCAACATATTTTCTTTTCAAGTAATCGTTACATATATATATATATATATATATATATATATATATATATATATATATATATATATATATATATATATATATATATATATATATATATATATATACTTTTAATATTTTCTTAGTCCGTAGTTAGCAGTCCGATGTTAGTGGTCCACAATTAGTTGCTTAAATAAAATAAATAAAGACCCCATCGTATTCGTGTTGATCAGAATTAATCTTGACCCATGGTACCATGTTGTCAAATGACGTGTTGCGTACATAAAGTACCGTGTTGTCAAATGACGTGTTGCGTACAATCATGAGGTCTTATGATTAATCTTCTCGTGTTGTTTACGGGCGGTCCTGAAATATATAAAATAAAATCATAAGTAAATATATATTAAATATTATGTTAATTAGCCCAGATATGATTAATCCGATTTTGTCATAATATGATATATTACAGGTCTTGAAGTGTTTTTTAAAAATCAAATTAGAAGGATCTATTTAGTTTGCGAACAAGTTTGAAATCACTCAAACTATGTTCTTGTTGTTAAAATTTTATAGCACAAAATAAGATAGCTATATAAATATGAATCGAATAAGGTTATGAATAAGGTTACTACCTCAAGTTACTTGGACAAAGCTACTGGAAAAGGTAAGAAAAATCTTGGAATCAAAAGAGTGGTGGAGTGGGATTGAAAGATTGGAAGTAATCTCCTTGAAATCGAATGACTATATTGATACGTTCTTGAGTAGGTAAATGAAGAGAGATTAGGGAGTGAATTAACTTGAAAGAAAATTGGAAATGAAATTGTATGTGTGTGTGTGCAAAATAGCATGATTATGGGATGGATATATAGGAGATTTAGTTTGTTTTCTTGCACAAAAGTCACACATGAGGTTAAATGGCTGGTTCCCACATGTAACATCATGTCTAGTGGCTGATCATTGAAGTTTATTGTTGGTATATACCAATAGTAAATACGTATAGAAGCTGGGTATGATACGGTTACATATACCCTAGATATACTTGTAGAAATTTTGAGGAATCGGAACGAGAATTCAAATATGGACGGATTTATAACTGTAAAAGAGGCTCAAAACTGGGCTTTTATTTTTGGGTCAAACCGGGCCAAAATAAAATTTTAAGACATTTTTAATAAAGCAATGTTAGCCAAAAAAAAAATTCCAAGCTGACCAGGCAGCTCGACCCCAGCCAGGGGTTGCCACCCCTTGGACCCCGCTTATCCGGGGCGCTGCCCCCGAACCCCCGTCATAATCAAGATAAGTTCAAACAAGTGTGCACTTCACACTTCCCCAAACTTGTTCGATATTTATCAAGATTATTTTGGTTACAAATTAATCCCATTACACTTAAATCATATTGGTGACATAGATCACCAACACATTATATATTGTAAGTATATATGTCAAAGAATGTTACATATAGTTATCGTTTTGATAACTTAAGTTAGTGGTCTCAAAGTATACTTATAACTCATTGTTGATAGTTCACAATGAAATGTTAAACCATCCTTAAATCATGTTAAATATTTATAGATATGTACATATACATAATCGTATAATTATCGCGTGTTATATAGTTCGTGATATCATCGGTCAAATTGGACGGTCAAACGTTGTGTGAAACTCTTTTCAAAATCATAAGTCTCAACAGTTTGAATTGCTTATCATGTTGGTAAGGTTTATTTTATGTAAATATTAATCTCATAAGTATAAAACGATCGAAAAAATCCGGGTCGTTACATAAACCATGGTCTAATGCTACACGCTTTGATCACTAAACGTAATAATGACACACTACCGAGTGAAATAGTATCAGTAATCAGATAAAGATTGGACGGAGTAAGAAAAGAATCCAGATGCGAAGATAATAAGTTACAATTTGGTAAAGGAAAATCAAAATCCGCAGCGAAAAGAAGAGCACGACACCTTGAAAGATGTCACAAATGCGGAAAATGGTCACATGGAGGTAAATGTTCAAATAATCAAACCTATTCAAATACCGAATTTGTTACTTAATGCAGAGACGGACCGTTCATATGTTTAGAAGAAAAAACACTGAATGCTCGAGGTTACGCCTATGTAGCCATGGAAAACCAATTAAACCGACTATCTTATGAATGGGATAGATCGTATAACTAAGAATACTATCTCACAGGTAAGTCTGTACAGTTTTTATTTTTATTTTTATTTTTAACCTTTTGATAATAAACGCTAATTTGTTCGCTATAAAGTATTAAATTGATATTAAATAAAATTAGGTTTGGCGACCGAAATTATTGATATCATACAAAAATTTATTACATCACTTCGAAATTTAACGTTTATTCTTAAGGTATAATTATCTTTAATCAATCAACCCAAAATATTTCAAAAATTCATCATGAGTTAAATTAGGTCATGGAACCGAAATTACTTTACCGAAAAGAGAAGCGCATATTTTTGATAATATTTGATTGATTAAAGTGGGATAAAAAGCCAAAAAGATTTTTAATTTTATTTTTACCATGTTTTTAAAATTAATATATAAATCTTAAATTAATATTGTAAACTTTGTAAAAACAATATATTTAAAATTGTAAATATTTGAAAAATATAATATAAGTTTGGTGTGATTTTATAATATGAATTTTTAAATTAAGTTTGGTGTGAATTTTTAATTTTTAAAATAAGAATTTTTAATTTTATGTATTTCAAATTTTAAGTTTGGTGTGAATTTTTAATATTAATTTTGAATTTTATGTATTTTTATTTTAAGTTTGGTGTGAATTTAAAAACAAAAATTTACTTTATCTCATTAAGTTAAAAATATGATTTTTAAAATTCGTCGTAAGTTGAAGACTAGGTCATTGAACCGAAATTGCTTTACCCGAGGGAGGGACGAGAACTTTTATTATCATTATTTTTAATCTTATTGAATTAAAGTATGCCAAAAACATTAAAAAAAAAAACCCCAAAAATCTTAGCTTTTAAAACAATCGCTACAAAAAGACAAATTTTAAAATTTTGTAGAAGGACGGACTAGGACATCGATCCGAAACGACCTCGTCCTAAATAACAAGGGAAACAAAATTTTAAAATTAATAAATTAATTGTTTTATAAGTTAAGGTTTTTATAAAAAAAAAAAATATACAAACTCCGCGACTCGCGGAGGGACCAAAACCCAGAAAAAATAAAAACGTAATCAGCTCAGTCCACACACCACAAAAACAAAAATACTGCAAAATAACACCCGAAAAAAACCCGAGAAAACACTCCCAAATTCGCAAATTTTGACCGATAATCATCAAATCTTTTACTAAAATCATGTTGAGAAGGATGCTATCAAGGAATTACTCAAGAAAAACGGTAAATTTCTACACCTAAACACCATTTAATCCGAAAATTGGTGTTCTTGGGCAATTTTATACCCAATTCGATTTTGATGCTTTTTAGTGTAATTATGCTTAAATTGCTTATGTATTATGCTTGTATAACCTAGATTGATGCTATTTAACATGATTAGAAGCCTTAAACTTCAAATTTTGAGTAATTTAGGGTTTGTGTTCTTGAGCAAATTTGGGGCTTTTTGATATAAACAGGTTATGGCCGATTTTTGTCATGAATTGTTGCTAAATTAAGTAGTGTAACATGTTTAGGTAGCTAAATGATCCAAACTTTGAGCCTAAACATGATTTTGAGAATTAAAGTGGACTTTTTCAAGTCTACAATTCATGAACTTGATTTTTGAGAGATAATGCCATTTGAAACTTGTTCAATTGCTAGTAATGATTATTTTGACATGTTATTTGAGTTGAATGCTTATGAACTTGACGAACATTTTCGTATATGCTTATTTGAAAAAGTGTAGATTTGATGAAAATATGAAAATGAGCTTAAGTTTGATATAAATTGATCATGTCATTGTAATTATTTTGATTGATGATTTTGCTGACACTAATGCATATTTGGATGCACAAAAATTGTGTTTGATGTGTTTTGCAGACTGAAAGGGGTGAATCTTCATCCCAAGCTCGCAATGCTCCTGCTGAGAATGCGGAACAACAGGAGGTGGATAACTACTACAAAAAAGATATACCTCATCCAGTCATGACATTTTCTGATATGCACTTGGAAGATTTGCACCCGAACCTGAGATTTGACAGACTTTGGATAGATTATCCAAAATACCAAAGGGGCTTGCATACTCTTCATTCTAAAGCTGTTGAAGTACCTAGGGTCATAGAATGGGGACCATTAGAAGCTGTAGAATTGGCCGGGCCAATTAGGGAATTACTTGCACAGAGGTATGGTAATTCTACTTTTAACGATTGGGTACGGTTATTCAACATACGTAGACCTGTATATAAAGTATGGTATGAAGAATTGTTGTGTAGTATAGAATTAAATGATCGGGTAGCTAGTTTAACGGATCGATCTTTTATTAGATTTTTGTTAGGAGGTTCGATGCGCCACATGTCTTTACTAGACATGGCTCAGGCTTTACGTATATATATGCCTGAGGAGTTAGTATCTACCGATTGTAGAGGGTTGATACTAAATGGTAGAAAGATAGACGAAAATTTTGATACGCATGGTGTATGGAGTCAAATGACTAGCCATCACCGATTTAAAGGGGGAAATTACTCTTATTTGGATATAGATAGAGCAGAGTTAAGAGTAATTCATAGATTTTTAGCCAATTCGATTACACAACGAGGTAAGAACAAGGAAAAGGTAAATGAACAGGATTTGTTTTACCACATGTGTATTCGAGACCCACAAAGCGCTGTAAGTATACCTTATTGTGTGGGTTATTATTTATCAGCTATGGTTAGGGGATGAGACCGCATAGCATAATAGGAGGTGGTATATTTATTACTTTGGTTGCTGAATATCTCGGTGTGGATATAAGTCTGGGGGGATTACTAATCGAAGAACCAGAACCCCGAGATACAACAGGTTTAAATGTATACCATGGTGCGAAAGTTTTGAAGAGGTGAAATAACGCCGCAGTACGATATAATGGTAGACATCCACAGGTTGAGAGAAACCAACAGCAAGGTAATGTAGGAGGGGGAAATGAAATGGCAGAAATGCAAAGGTTTATAGCTTCACAAGAGTATGAAAATGCTAGACATAGAGCATTTGAAGATTGGCAAGTTCATCAAAACTAAATCATAGCTTATTGCCAACATATAGGTAGAAACTATATTCCTACTCCATCGCCCATATTCCCTCCCTGGTCTATAGAGATTCAACCACCGTATCCTACGTATAACCCAGCCGAAGCATTTTATAACACATATGGTTATGCATGGAACCCTTACTGGTATCAGTATCATCCCTAGTCTACTTAGTTTTATTTATTTTATAATTTGTAATGTTGATACATTTTATACTTATGTTAATATTGTAATAGTTTTTATAATTTTCTAACTTTTATTATTAGATTTTAATAATGTTTGAATGTGGGGTAATATACTAAACTTCAAAAATATGTATATATGTTTGCAGTTTATCTTATGTACACAACAGGGTAAAACAACGCATTTTCAAAGACTGACATTAAGTTCAGCAAAAGCAACTAATTTTGACGACAAGATGCAAAATAAATGTGATATAACAACAAGACGGAATGAACAAATGATGTGCACCATTTATCATTCAACACAAACACAAATATGTTTGGAAAATTTGATAAAATTTAATCATTTTCACACAAATCACCCTCAATAATTTAAATTGTTACTGATTTCTTGCAAATAAGGGCATTGCAAGATCTTAAGTGTGGGAAGGGGTTAAATTCTTTCGGATATTTAAAATTTTTATCTTAAACACTTGGTTACCATTAAAAATACTAGTAAAGCAGTAGTTGTATTAGAATCTAGTGCTCTCTGATAATAAAGAACAGCCCTAGTCTTATATACTGACTACCCAATTCTAGTAAAAATTTTCAAAATTTTCAATTAAATGAACTCAAAATCATGTTTATACATATTTATGAATGATAAAACTAGGTTTTAACACCGAAATTATTGTTACCTCGGAAAGGACATAAATTGAGATACAAACCAAAATGTTAAAATTCATTTAAAATGGAATAGAGGACAATAAAAAGGAAAATAAAAGCCAAGTGTGGGAAAATTTACCAAGATATTTTAAACATATGTCACATATTTCTGTAATAAATAACTGAAAATACTTTTGCTTTGGACTAAACTAAACTGTTTTACCCGATGAAAGAAAAGAAGAGATGGATCTACACGATGAATCAATTCCATCGTTAAAAGGAAGTAAAGTCTTTCGAAAAAGAAACGCGCTTCTTGATTTAGGTCAGGAAGTTGTCGTCCAGACCAGCTGTAGGTTGACGAAAAATCTAGAAAAGTCATCACTAAAATCAGCAGGAAATCCACGGACCTCAGCATTAAACAGGGTCGCCAAGTGGTCAGATTTATCCTAACCATGAGAAGGATTTATCTAGTACAATGGGGGGCACCGTGCAAATTAGCTGGATAAGACTAATGAATCAGATCCCCAGAAAGGATAATCTCCTTAAAAGATCAAAAATCAGCTTTTAAGCCTGATATTACTCAATCCTTGAGATTGACCTTAAAGATTGAGAATTACAAACTCATGGAATTCGATGATATCTAAACTCGAGCTTGAACGAGAAAATATTTTGATCAAAATTACAAACCGATTTGTTTTCTAAAAACCCATTTTTAATGCGTTCATTACCATTGAACGTAAAATCCTAGGAATTCACCTGGAATTCATTAGGTCACCTGAACCAAATCGGGTGTCAACCGTAAGAACGGTGGTTGCATAGCATGGTCAAAGACAGGACCTTGTGCCAGACTGGAAAATTATAAGGGTAAGCTTTACTATTTTTCCTACAAAGGATAGTAATTGCGTCCGACACATTATAGACCAAAATTAAAAGCATGTCAGGGGACATTGCCTTAACAGTTGCTTGTTCAACGCTTTCCTTTACAACCGGACGGTAGTTTACCAAAAGGTAATATACGGGACAAGTAAAATGGACGTGTTGATTTCCAAATACAAGGTTAGCAAGTGGGTGACACAAAACCATAAGTTTTGAGCTAAAATTTTCAAATCTGAAACCCACCAAACCCACAAAAATAATTTGCAAACACCGGTGAAGGGTTATTCCGGAAAACTTATCTAGGGTAAAAACTAGATTTAATTTTCAAAAGATCAAATGTTTTCATAAAGATCCAATTTCCTTAATGGATCTAAATTTTTATAGTCATGTGGGACTGTAAATCATATCGTTGCTACCATTGTTTATACCGCCGTAAAGAAATCACTGATGTACAAAGTGTGAAGAATAAAGAAGTGATTCTAGTATTTCAAGACTATATTGCTTGAGGACAAGCAACGCTCAAGTGTGGGAATATCTGATAATGCTAAAAACGAACATATATTTCATAGCATTATTCCTCAAGAAAGACAAGCTTTTAGTTGCAATTATTCTATTTACAAGTGATATTCGTTTAAATAATAAAAGGTGAAGACAAAAGACATATTCGACGAATTGATGACGCAAACGACCAAAAAGCTCAAAAGTATAAAATACAATCAAAGAGGTTCCAATTATTGATAAGAAACGTCTCGAAATTACAAGAGTACAAGATTCAAAACGCAAAGTACAAGATATTAAATTGTACGCAAGGACGTTCGAAAATCCGGAACCGGGACTAGAGTCAACTCTCAACGCTCGACGCAACGGACTAAAAATTACAAGTCAACTATGCACATAAATATAATATAATATTTAAATAATTCTTATAATTATTTATATATTATATAAATAATAAAAATCCGTCGGCAAGAAAGACTCCAAAGTTGGTGAGCTGGAATTTCAAACTCCGCGACTCGCGGAGTTTGAAGGCAGAAAAAGCCGCGAGTCGCGGAGACCCCCTGAACTCAATTCCCTATAAAAGCAAACGAATTCTGATCATTTTATATATCAATATATATCAATCTCTCTATCTATATACGTAATATTTATATTTATAATTTATATTTTAATTTTAATTTTAATTTTAATCCTAATAATAAGGGTATGTTAGCGAATGTTGTAAGGGTGTAAGTCAAAATTCTGTCCGTGTAACGCTACGCTATTTTTAATCATTGTAAGTTATGTTCAACCTTTTTAATTTAATGTCTCGTAGCTAAGTTATTATTATGCTTATTTAAAACGAAGTAATCATGATGTTGGGCTAATTACTAAAATTGGGTAATTGGGCTTTGTACCATAATTGGGGTTTGGACAAAAGAACGACACTTGTGGAAATTAGACTATGGGCTATTAATGGGCTTTATATTTGTTTAACTAAATGATAGTTTGTTAATTTTAATATAAAGATTTACAATTGGACGTACCTATAAATAACCACATACACTCGATCGGACACGATGGGTGGGGTATTTATATGTACGAATAATCGTTCATTTAACCGGACACGAGAATGGATTAATAGTCACTAGAATTATTAAAACAGGGGTGAAATTATGTACAAGGACACTTGGCATAATTGTTAACAAAGTATTAAAACCTTGGGTTACACTCAGTCGACATCCTGGTGTAATTATTAAACAAAGTATTAAAATCTTGTTACAGTTTAAGTCCCCAATTAGTTGGAATATTTGACTTCGGGTATAAGAATAATTTGACGAGGATACTCGCACTTTATATTTATGACTGATGGACTGTTATGGACAAAAATCAGACGGACATATTAAATAATCCAGGACAAAGGACAATTAACCCATGGGCATAAAACTAAAATCAACACGTCAAACATCATGATTACGGAAGTTTAAATAAGCATAATTCTTTTATTTCATATTTAATTTCCTTTATTTTATATTTAATTGCACTTCTAATTATCACATTTTTATTGTTATTGTATTTAATTGCACTTTTAATTATCGTACTTTTTAATTATCGCAAGTTTATTTTATCGCACTCTCATTTGCCACGCACGCAACCTTTTTCGGGAGGAAACCCAAATCACACCGCATGAACCCGGTCATTAAACCATCCTAAGGGGCAGGTGGGCCGGATTTGAATCCTGAATGGATCTAGGAGAGAACCCCCGGGGTCAATGTGGAACTCCATCATTCAAGCAGATTGATTAATAGGATAGGCAGTCCGAGGCTGGAAGCCATGAGCTAAACCCCAACCCCCACACACAAGGTGTGAGGATACCACTGAGGAGAGCCTGCAATGGTAAATACTTGTAGCAAAGGCTGCAATGAACACTAACAGAATTTTAGAAGAAGATGTACATAACATGTTAATATGTTACACTTTTGTATGCATTTTTGTCATTAAAGTGCTTTGATTTAATTTTGGTTTTCCATCAGATCACGTGAATGAGATGAAGAAGTTCTTAAGTGATTAAAGGATATCAAGTGGTGTTATTGAGATTCTGGTTTCAAGCTTCAGTACTTCTTTTATGTTAATAAATGTTTTAAGAAGATTGTTTGCCAAAAGCATATCTTATGATCGATGATGATAGGCAATAAGGTAATTTACAATTCCCTTAGTTCAGAATACAGTAGTTATCATGCTTTCCCACCCAATATTATAACTTCCTTGAGTACTTTATTTACAGGTTGAAGAGCTTGATAACGAGATGGAACAAGACTATGATATTTGGTGGGAGGTACTGTTTGCAACTGAAATTTGTATTTAAGTCTTAACTTATTCAACGTGACACATTGTATATTTTTTTATTTTTTTTGCAGTTCATCGATACAAGACAAAAATATCCTTCCTGCTGTTTGTGGTTTACGGGTGGGACTGTTCAAGATGATAAGTTTGAAGGTGTTAGTGATGAGGATGCAGAAGATGATGAAAATGAGAAGAATTTGATGAGGAAGAGGAAGAGAAAGATTGTAAGGAAGAAGATGATGTCAAGACCACAAAGTAGGTGACATGTTATTTGACAATGTATTATTAAAAGTGGATGTTAAATTGTGTGCGTGGCATTGGTGGTTGGTCATACGGGTTGGGTATTAGTCAAAGTTGGTCAACATAACTATGTTGGGTTGAAGATCTTTGAACAAATTATTTATCATCTACTGTTTTGCTATCATGTTTAATATATATTAAAGCATAAAGCTCGAGTGCTTATAACAATTTGTTTAAGATGGTTACAAGCTTTTAGAACATTTCAGTTGAATGTTAGTATCTGGCAAAAAAAGGTTAAAACTATGGTATATTAACATCGATGATTAATATATTTTGGTTCTCTATAAATGTTCGTAAGATGTTGAATTTTTTAGGGTGACGGTTATTGCCCTTTTTTGGTTTCAAAATTTTGAAGGGCAAGATTGCATACCGTCAACCAAATAAACTAACTGTCAACCACATTCATGAATTGTGGTTTACTTTGACAAAATGTCAACCAAGGAAATATGTTTTAATTGTTTGAAAGTTTAAGGTGTAATAATGTGTCTGGCTTTGTGAGGAATGATGTGTCACCGAGAAAGGCGGCATGGAATTAGTAGCTTTAATCTATGTTCTTTTTTTTTTTTGTAAAGCAAAAAAACTTAACCAAATTATGTTTATTTCATCCACAACAATAATTGTGATACTCTCTTTATGATACCGTAATTGATATAACATAAACGTTTCAGTTTTTTTGATTAAGAGTAGCCGTGCAATGCACGGGCTCTTAACTGAATACTGTAGCGTCTTCCGAACAAACTGATGTTACTACCAGGCTTACGAAGTGGTAAAAAAATGCAGAGAATTTAGTAACAGAAAAGAAAATTCAAGTGGAAGTTGAAACAAGAGATGAATAAGAAAAAGCCAAACCTCTCCGTGTCTTATGGATTCACAACATTTCGAAGAAAAAATAAACTCAAACCGGGTTCAACATGTTTTTTCAAGTACTGCTGCAAGTACTGTACTTTTTACTACTATGATGTTTCCAACAACTAAAGTGTTACGCTTACATTTCAACTTCTTTTACGAACAACTCTTATGCACTTTATTATTTTTTACAACATTCATTAGAAAAACTTAACTAGATTGGTTGAATTCAGAACATTTTTTGTTTAAATGTCAACTTATATGTTTTATATAGAAGATTTTTGTTGTTTGTTAATAACTTCATTCATATTTTATACTTAGTTTTGATTAGGGCCCTCCGTGCAATGCACGGGCTTTTAAAAGCTAGTATATAATATAGATAGATACATATAGATACATAAATTATTTTATCATTTGAATCAATCAAAATTTTAATCATTTTTGGTTATTCGTTTTAAATCACAGAAATTAAAAGTCAAAAGTATGGATATTAAATACGGAGTAATAAATATGATTACTAAAGTCGCGGAACTTGAACTCGACTATATATAGGGCGATTGCCCAAACCTAATAATTTTCTTGACAGAGGGTAAACACTAATAAAAAACTTATTTTTTAATAATTCTTTTTAGTGTAAAATAGTGTTTTTTTTTTTAAATCCAGATGAGCCGGGTGCCCCCTACCTGTCTCTACAATATTCCGCCCCTTACTGAGGGTGTAATTAGACGAAACTAGCTGGAGCTTATGAATGGAGCTTGAGCTGAAGTTTATGGTGAACCTGAAAGTTGGAGTTGATTATTTTTTGTATATGTGTGGTGAAGTAGTTGAAGTTAATGTGTATATTTGTTAATTGACTTAAAAGGACTCAAATAACACATTTTAAATATTATAATAAATGGTATTTTAGTAATCATATCATTATAAGCTGTATTTTTTAAAAAAAAAAAACTTCCTCTAGAAGTTTAATTTTCTAGAGCTTCTTTTTTTATAATATCTATTTTTTGTGCATTCTAGAAAAAACTTATGAATTGCAACTTATTAAAATCGTAAGCTTGAACTCTCATAAGCTTTCACAAGTTGTTAGCCAAAGAGAACCTAAAGCTATCATTCTATACGGAGTATTTATTTGTCATAGAAAAAGACTTATATATAATGGATAATAGTTTAGTAGTATAGGATATCTTCTTATATTAATATTATTATTATTATTTTTTTGAAAAGCAAACAAATTTTATTAATCATACACAACATACAACTAGGAGTTCTATTAATATTAGTTAATAGAACTAACAAAAAGACCTTTCAAAAAAAAAAAAAAAATAGAACTAACAAAAAGACGTATATATTAATACTAGTGTTATAATTCAGTAGGCTTATAACTACCTTTAGTGGTTTGATTCTTGATGTTATAATTCAGTAGGCTTATAACTACCTTTAGTGGTTTGATTCTTGATTTAGAATACTAATAATGAAGTGTAAGAACAAAGATGATAATGGAGAGAAAGAAAGAAACACTTTGTAAGTGTGAGAAATGGTGCAAGTTTAATGCTTGCATTCATGAGTATTTATAGCCTAAAATCTCAATATAAAAATACATACTTTGTGTACCAAAATTGACTATATGTATACACCAAAATTGACTATCCATATCTATATTATTATTATTATTATAACACTCCCCCTTGGATAGCAATTTTATTTTGTTGAAGATCAACTATAAATTACTGCCTCGTTAAAAACCTTGCTAAAGAAAACCCAGTGGGAAAAAACTTTAGCTAAGGGAAAAAGAGTGCAGCATGGAGTTGACTCCCCCTCAAGTAGACATCGCTTCAGCTGTTACATCTTTTGAACATGTCTCATGCCAATGTTATGAACGTGTGTTCTGAAAATAGCAGTTGGAAGTGCTTTCGTGAAAAGATCAGCAGAGTTTTTGCTAGATTGCACATATCTCATTTCAATCTGGTTGTCCTTAATGAGATTTTGAGTGTATGAGAAGAATCTAGGTGGTATGTGTTTTGTTCGGTCACTTTTGATATACCCTTCTTTCATCTGTGCTATGCAAGCTGCATTATCTTCATAGATAGTTGTTGGACTTTTATCGCGTTCTAGTCCACAAGAATCAGTAATGAGTTGTGTCATTGATCTCAACCAAAAACATTCTCGAGTAGCTTCATGTAATGCAATCACTTCGGCATGATTTGACGATGTAGCAACAAGTGTTTGTTTTTGAGAACGCCATGATATTGCAGTACCTCCATTTAGGAATACATATCCAGTTTGAGATTTAGCTTTATGTGGATCAGATAAATAACCTGCATCTGCATAACCAACCAAATCTTGTTTTGATTCGTTAGAATAAAATAATCCTAAATCAGTAGTTCCTCGAAGGTATCGAAATATGTGTTTGATCCCATTCCAGTGTCTTTTGGTAGGAGCAGAGCTGAACCTTGCCAACAAATTAACTGCAAAAGAAATGTCAGGTCTTGTACAATTTGTAAGATACATAAGAGCTCCAATTGCACTAAGATATGGTACTTCTGGTCCAAGAATGTCTTCTTGATCTTCACATGGACGAAATGGATCAGCTTCAACATTGAGTGATCTAACAACCATAGGAGTACTTAATGGTTTTGCCTTGTCCATATTGAAACGTTTCAAAATCTTTTCAGTATATGTTGTTTGATGTACAAGTAAACCATTAGGCATATGCTCAATTTGTAAACCAAGGCAATACTTGGTTTTTCCGAGATCTTTCATTTCAAATTCTTTCTTTAGAAGTTGAATGGCTTCATGGATCTCTTTATTTGTACCTATGATGTTAAGATCATCAACATAAACAGCTATGATCACATATCCGGATGTTGTTTTCTTAATGAAAACACAAGGGCAAGTAAGATTATTTGTATACCCTTTGCTTATCAAGTAATCACTTAATCGGTTATACCACATACGTCCCGATTGTTTTAACCCATATAAAGATCTTTGTAATTTAATCGAATACATTTCTTTGGGTTTTGCATTTGATGCTTCTGGTACCTTAAATCCTTCAGGTATCTTCATATATATATCACTATCAAGTGATCCATATAGATAAGCAGTCACAACATCCATGAGATGCATTTCTAAATTTTTAGAAACTGCCAGACTGATTAAGTACCTAAAAGTAATTGCATCCATAACAGGAGAATAAGTTTCTTCATAATCAATTCCCGGTCTTTGAGAAAAACCTTGAGCTACAAGTCTAGCTTTATACCTTGTAACTTCATTTTTCTCATTTCTTTTTCGGACAAAAATCCATCTGTATCCTACAGGTTTCACATCTTTAGGAGTGAGAATGATGGATCCGAAAACTTTTCTTTTATTGAGTGATTCTAATTCAGCTCGTATTGCTTCTTTCCATTGAGCCCAATCATGTCTATTTTGACATTCAACCATAGATGTTGGTTCTGGATCATCATCATTATTCATGATGTCATATGCAACATTAAATGAAAATTTCTCATCAAGATTTTTCATTTCATTTCGGTTCCATAATATTTTTGAATATGCATAATTGATTGCAATTTCTGTATTGACATCATCAATCTCCTCTGCAGTAGGAGTACTGATTTGTGGTTCTTCTTGAACACTTTCTTTTACTTCATTATCAGCTGATTTTCTTTTTCGAGGATTTTTATCCTTTGAACCGATTGGTCTTCCACGTTTCTGACGTGGCAAAGATTCATGAGTGACGTTATTGCCAGCTTTTGGAATTTCAATTCGAGCTGGAGCATTTACTGCTGGTATATATGATTTTGTCACCGTTTTTGTATCTGTAAATGCATCAGGCAATTGATTTGCAAGTTCTTGTATATGCATTATCTTTTGAACTTCTGTCTCGCATTCTTTTGTGCGAGGATCAAGATACTTTAATTGAGGTTCACACCATGAAACATCATTTTCTTTATTTTTCATTTCTCCCCCTAATCTAGGGAACAATGTTTCATTAAAATGACAATCAGCAAAACGTGCTGTAAAAACGTCACCTGTCATAGGTTCAATATACCTTAATATTGAAGATGTTTCATATCCAACATATATTCCCAACCTCCTTTGAGGACCCATTTTTGTACGTTGTGGTGTCGCAATTGGAACATACACTGCACAACCAAATGTTCTAAGATGGGAAATATTTGGCTCTTGACCAAAAGCAAGTTGTAGGGGGGAATATTTATGACTTGCACTTGGTCTGATGCGAATCAATGCAGCAGCATGTAAAATTGCATGACCCCATATAGATACAGGGAGTTTTGTTCTCATTATCAATGGTCTAGCGATTAACTGTAAACGTTTAATCAATGACTCGGCTAAACCATTTTGTGTATGCACATGAGCAACAGAATGTTCAACAACAATTCCTATAGACATGCAATAGTCATTAAATGCTTGAGATGTAAATTCACCAGCATTATCAAGTCTCACCCTTTTAATGGTGTAATCAGGAAAATGAGCTCTCAATTTAATAATTTGGGCAAGAAATTTTGCAAATGCCACATTACGGCTTGATAACAGACAAACATGAGACCATCTGCTAGATGCGTCTATTAGAACCATGAAATATCTAAATGGTCCACATGGTGGATGAATTGGTCCACATATATCACCTTGAATTCTTTCAAGAAACATTGGTGATTCTTTCTCAACCTTAAGTGGTGAGGGTCTAGTTATCAATTTTCCAAGAGAGCAAGATGTACATGGAACCATTGTATCATGATGGATTTTTCTATCCTTTAGTGGATGTCCATGAGTACATTCAATAATCCTTTTCATCATTGTTGATCCTGGATGGCCTAATCTGTTATGCCATAAACTGAATACACCAGGATCAATATATTTTTCGTTAACTACCATATGTATTTCTGGTACATTTATATGTGTATAATGTAATCCAGAACTAAGTCTTGGCAGTTTTTCAACCACATGACTCTTGTCAGTGATACTTAAATATTTCTCATTTTCTGTTGTCACTGACTGATAATCATACCCGTTAAGGTATATGTCGGAGAAACTCAATAAATTTCTGCTTGACTTGGGAGAAAATAAGGCATCATTTATTAAAAATTTTGTACCATTTGGTAGTATGAAATTTGCCTTTCCTATCCCTTTTATCAAGTTAGCAGGTCCTGATATTGTATGTATAGTTCCTTCCGTTGGTTTTAGATCAATAAAATATTTCTCGGATTTAAGTATAGTGTGTGTAGTTCCACTGTCTGCTATACAGAGATCTCCACCACTTGATTGATGTTGTATTCCAGCAAAATTCATATTGAACTTCATATATAAGAAATAAATAGTGAGTACATTAATATTACACAATATTTTAAACGCAAATAGATAGTACTGAAACATTTAGCAAACATAATGACAAAGACAGACGATATTAAATCGTTTATTTTTCAAAAGACACACAACTTAAACATTCAAGAAATCTTCATATAAATCAGATGGTTTCTCAGTGACTGTTGGATCAATATTATCCACAAAATTTACTTCCTTTTCTTTACCTTTCAGCGAATCCTGATACATCTTAACAAGATGTTTAGATGTTCGGCAAGTATTAGTCCAGTGGCCCATTCTACCACATCTGTAGCAAGATTCTTCAGAATTTTTAGAAGAATTTTCTTCAACATCTTGTTTAATGGGCTTGTTTTGTGGTTGATATTTATATTTTCGTGGATTACTATTTCTTTGACCACCACGGCCACGACCACGACCACGTCCACGCCCATTACCATTACCATAAGGATGGTTTCTACCATAGTTATGGCTTTTGGCATGATGATGGTGATGGTTATTATAACCACGACCTTGCCCGCGTCCTTGTCCCTGTTTATAATTATTTGCAGTATTTGCTTCAGGGATTGCAAGTGTACCAGTAGGACGGGATTGCTGATTTTTCATTAATAGCTCATCATTTTGCTCTGCAACTAAGAGATATGAATTAAGTTCAGGATATGTTTTGAACTTTAGCATTCTCAAATTTCTTTGCACTGTGATGTTTGCAGCATTCATTGTGGAGAAAGTTTTCTCCATCATGTCTGCATCACTAATTTCATGTCCACAGAATTTAAGTTGTGAACATGTATTATACAGAGCTGAGCTGTATTCATTTACTTTCTTAAAGTCTTGGAACCTTAATGTTCTCCATTGTTCCATTGCAGCTGGAAGTAAAATTTCTCTTTGATTATTGAATCTGCTTTTGAGACCTTCCCATAAAACATGGGGATCTTCTACAGTCACATAATTATTTTGTAAGCATTCATCAATATGTTGATGAATAAAGCAACATGCCGTAGCTTGTTCTTTTTCAGAACAAGTGTTGTTTTCATTTATGGTTTCAAGAATGCCCATTGATTTAAGATGCATTTTTACTTTTATAACCCATGGCATGTAGTTGTTTCCAGTTGATTCTAAAGGAGTAAATTTAAGCTTTTCCAGATTCGACATTTTCTATTATCAAAAATTAAAACAAACATCATGATAAATTAGAGTCAATTTATATTCATAAGTATATAAACATTAAACATAAATTTAATATAACATAAATGATAAGTAGGTGACAGTGTCGACCATGTGTAAGCAATCATAAATAAATGTTATATAACAAAAATATAAATATTAGTAAACATAAATGAAAATTTGGCGACAGTGTCGACCATATATTTTTTCAGGTGGTATAACCGACCTATATCATTCTGGTGGTATAACCGACCATATATCATTCTGGTGGTATAACCGACCATATATCATTTTGGTGGTATAACCGACCATATATCATTTTGGTGGCAGAGCCAACCATATTTAGTATTAAGATTATCGTGCTGATAACGTGTTATAATTCAGTAGGCTTATAACTACCTTTAGTGGTTTGATTCTTGATGTTATAATTCAGTAGGCTTATAACTACCTTTAGTGGTTTGATTCTTGATTTAGAATACTAATAATGAAGTGTAAGAACAAAGATGATAATGGAGAGAAAGAAAGAAACACTTTGTAAGTGTGAGAAATGGTGCAAGTTTAATGCTTGCATTCATGAGTATTTATAGCCTAAAATCTCAATATAAAAATACATACTTTGTGTACCAAAATTGACTATATGTATACACCAAAATTGACTATCCATATCTATATTATTATTATTATTATAACAACTAGTTAGATTAGTTAGATATATTACATATTCATGTAAGACAAGTTAAAGAATATTATTGAGTTAAAGTTTATATGAAAGGGGTTAAAGCTTTAAGCCAGCGTTACGGCCACGTTCACGTTTTAAGGATTGCATGAGTTTTACAAGACAACTAAGAGCCAAATACGTGGAAATGTGACATTATTGGAAGGTAGCTATTATTATTAAAAAAAAAAAAAAAAAAAAAAAAAATTAATAATAATAATAAACCATGTGAATGGGCTATTGTTTACAATGACATTTACCCTCTTGCTTTGATTGAATACTTACCTTTTTAATATATTACTCCGTATTTTAGTACGTGTTCTCATTTATTTTATTTTAATTTATTTTTGTAGCTTGATACCGTATCGTGCAATCGACCAAGTATACGAGGTTTGAGTGTAACTATCAAATTTGGATTTCATTTAATGAAATGAATCTGAAAATGATTGATAGTGATTAACAGTAGAATTAAAATAGTGAAACATGTAATCACGGGAGTGGTGTTTGAGTAATTATGGTCTACTTTTTAAAAATGGAGACCACGGGATTCGAATTCAAAAAGCTGAAAAATCAATCCTTCTTGTAACCATGAAGGTTCACCTGTGGTTACACTGGGCTACTCACAAAGTGAGTAATCGACCTGAAATTAGTCGGCCCGTAAAATGAATCAAAAACACATGTATATAAAAAAAATAGTGTAACATGTACTATGATAAGGGTGATGATAAATTCACAATAATATTTAATAAATCTATTATAAATCTATTATGCATCATTAATTGTATAGTGCAAAACTTCAAACTTATGATATACTGTATTAATTTAGTGAATTTATCGAAATGCACTCGTGAGCAAAGCTGACTATCCATAACAACTTCAAATTATTGATAAATGGTCAAATATCATTATACGTAAAAAAAAAAAAAAAAAAAAAAAAAAGAGTCAACTTTACACAGATAGTCCTTGTGCTTTGCACAAAAACTCACGAATAGTTCAAACTTGAT
Source organism: Rutidosis leptorrhynchoides (assembly GCF_046630445.1). NCBI lineage: Eukaryota > Viridiplantae > Streptophyta > Magnoliopsida > Asterales > Asteraceae > Rutidosis > Rutidosis leptorrhynchoides. Next base: position 660,953,177 of record NC_092334.1, read on the forward strand.
TTTTCAACTCCAGAAGTTTGCATTCCGTTCGCGGATAGTTCAGCCACCTGACGTCCGTTAATTCTCTTTGTTAACTTTAGGCATGTGCCATGCACATGAGGGTATTTTCGTAATTTTACAAATCAATTCGACTCTTAACTTCTTCATCTCCATCTTCATCTTACCCAAATATCAAACCCTAATTTAAACTTTTCAATTTCTTCATCTTCATTCTTATCATTTTTCACCGAATCAAATCAAATCCAAATCCAAATTCACATAAAATTCAAAATCCTTAAACATTAAATAAATAGAAGAATGGCAGGGACTTTTCGTCATTTTCAAAATCAACTAGAAAAATCAAGAACCACAAGGACTTTTCGTCATTTTCTAGTGCATGTTTCAGAAGTCACCGGTAGTTGCGATTTCGACCACTGAACTTGCCATCACGAACAATAAGTTCCTTTGATTATGGCCACTGGCCACTGAACTAGCGTAATTTTTCAAAGTTCAACTATTGGTTGACCAACGTTAAATCGGGCCATCGGCGTCGTTGCATCTGGCCACTGGCGACGTTAAATCCGGCCAGAACTTCGTCGACGCCCCCTTCTCAGATCTGAGAAGCGGCAGAACTCAGTTGTTGTTATTTTTGTCCATGAAGGTATGGTGCAAAAGGAAAGAATGGGATAAGTAAAAGGTGAGTTAATTATTTTAAGATTCTCCGTTTCATCTCTATTGTCCTAATAACAAAAAATGGATAAGACAAAAATTACATATTGATTTATTTTAGAAGCAAAATTCCGGACTATCCAATTGAAAAATCAAATTTGGGTTATCTATATGTTTTTAGCAACTCACAAGGACTATCCGTGTAATTTTGTCGGAAAAAATTACGTACAAATTTATATGATGAAAGTGGTGGGAGTTTCATCGTAAATGATTAACAAATAAATTACTTAAATATATATTGGTTATGCTGAAGTGGAGAACTGGAGATATAAGGTGTTAGGAGGGGTTCTCGCCTCCAAAAATTGTTCAAATGTTTGTAGCAATTTGAGTTATGTATATTGAGATTCCAAATCAACTAAATCAGTGTTCGTATGGAAAAAATTACAGTTAGAATTGTGAAGGCTCCTAGAGTTTGCATTATCAATAATTTACTTCACAATAGTTTTCATGTTAAAATCCCACTAGCAGTATATATTAAGACAGTGACGGAACTTGAAAGTTGTAACATACGGGCAAAAATACTAACTTGGAGAACGAACAATATAAAAAAAGCTTACCCCTAATTTTTTTTAAATATTACACTAACAAAATTTTCGTAGGTGAGGGGATACCCCCCTGGCCTGTGGGTTACTCTATGTTATGCCCCTATATTAGAGTGCTAGGGAAAAGTGTCGATTTCGGTCACGAAAAATAACTCAGTTAGGACGCATATATATATATATATATATATATATATATATATATATATATATATATATATATATATATATATATATATATATATATATATATATATATATATACAATGCTTCCCTTTCTCGAAGGGGAGTGATTCGTACACCACCTGTTTTTAGCCGTTCACCACCAAAGGTGCTTTATAGTGTTGTACAGTACAACACTGTAAAGCACATTTGATGGTGTACGGCTAAAAACAGGCGGTGTACGAATCAACACCCTTTCACGAATAGCATGAATAGGGAAATTATATTCATTTAAACTTTATATTGCGAAGCTTTCACCACTTAAAAATGATGTCAAACTCCATTTTAAGTGCCTTCAAAATATTAAAACTTTTCTATAAATAAATAAATAAATATATATATATATATATATATATATATATATATATATATATATATATATATATATATATATATATATATATATTCAGTATATAAACGAAGTGCATTTGTACTTGTGGGTGGCTACTTCTGGACTCGCCATTTTTGTTGGTGGAGTTAGTTAAGATACACAAGGTGATAATGCTAAAAACGAACACATATTTCATAGCATTATCCTTCAAGAAAAACAAGCTTTTAGTTGCAATTGTTCTATTTACAAGTGATATTAGTTTAAATAATAAAAGGTGAAGACAAAAGATAGATTCGACGATTTGAAGACACAAACGACCAAAACGCTAAAAATTACAAAGTACAATCCGAGTGGTTCAATTTATTGATAAAAAGGGTCTAAAAATGACAAGAGTACAAGTCACAAAACGCAAAGTACAAGATATTAAATTGTACGAAAGGACGTTCGAAAATTCGGAACCGAGTCATGAACCAACTATCATGCAACGGGCCTAAAATTACATGTCAACTATGCACATGAATATAATATAATATATATATAATTATAAAAAATTATATATATTATATTATATTATTTAAATGTGTCAGCAAACAAAAAAACAAATGAATGTGAGATGGTGCCAGACACCATGTGATCGCATGGGAATAACACACCCAGGCCATGTGATTGCATGGCCCCAAAACTTTGGTCAGGTCTATAAATAGCACAAGAATTCGGCCGAATGAGAGTACACCTTCATCAACTATCTCTCACTCTCTCAATATATTTATATTTATATTTTAATTATAATTTTAATATTAAGTTAATAATAATAATAAGGTTATAGTGTCGAATGTTTTAAGATTTTGTAAGTCGAAACTCTATCCGTGTAACACTACGCGATTAATACTCATTGTAAGTTATGTTCAACCTTTTTAAATTAATGTCTCGTAGCTAAGTTATTATTATGCTTATTTAAGCCGAAGTAATCGTGATGTTGGACTAAATATTAAGACCGGGTTATTGGGCTTTGGACCATAATTGGAGTTTGAAAAAAAGACCGACACTTGTGGAAATTGGACTATGAGCTATTAATGAGCTTTATATTAACTAAATGATATCTCGTTAATTTAATATAGAGATTTATAATTTGACGTGTTTATATATAACCACATACGCTTGACTGGGTACGGTGGGCGGGATATTTATAAATACTAATAATTATTCATTTGACCGAACACAGGAATGGATTAATAGTCACTGGACTCATTAAAACAGGGGTGGATTACATTCAAGGGTAATTGGTGTAATTGTTAACAAAGTATTAAAACCTTGGATTACACGCAGTCGATAACCTGGTGTATTCATTAAACAAAGTATTAAGACCTTGTTACAGTTTAAGTCCCCAATTAGTTGGAATATTTGACTTCGGGTATAAGGGTAATTTGACGAAGACTTTCGCACTTTATAATTATGACCGATGGACTATTATGGACAAAACCAGATGGACATATCGAATAATCCAGGACAAAGGACAATTAACCCATGGAAATAAATTAAAATCAACACGTCAAACATCATGATTATGGAAGTTTAAATAAGCATAATTCCTTTATTTTATATCTCATCGCACTTTTATTTACTGACATTTTATTTATCGTACCTTAAATATTTGCACTTTTAATTATCGTACTTTTATTTTATCGCATTTTTATTTATCGTCATTTACTTTACGCTTTAAATTAAGTTATTATTTTGCATTAGGACTTAAAATCGACAAACCGGTCATTAAACGGTAAAACCCCCCTTTTATAATAATAATAATAATAATAATAATAATAATACTGCTTATATATATATATATATATATATATATATATATATATATATATATATATATATATATATATATATACAAATATAGTTTAAAATAAATATAGCGTTAAACTTAGCCAGCTCCCTGTGGAACGAACCGGACTTACTAAAAACTACACTACTCTACGATTAGGTACACTGCCTATAAGTGTTGTAGCAAGGTTTATGTATATCCATTCAATAAATAAATAAATAATTTGTGTAAATTGTATCGTATTTAATAATATTTTGTAGTAAAATATAATCTATTTCGTATACACCGCCACACACATCAAGTTTATGGCGCCGCTGCCGGGGACGCGAAAGCGAAACGCTATATATATAAAAAATTAGTTTTTAAGGTATTTTTGTAAAAATATAATTTTATATAAGTTTTAAAATACAAAAATATAAAAACATAAAAAAAATTCTATATTTTTTAAGTGTTTAAGTAAAAAGAAAATATATTTTATATAATTTATATAAAGGTATAAAAGTATTATTTTTAGTTCTTAAAAATATAAATTTATTTATAATAAATATTACTTATATATTTTTTTAAAAAAATAATTAAAACTGTAAACGGGCCGATCACTGTAGCAGCCCAAATATCTGGCCTGGTATCCGATCCCATGCGACCGCATGAATATATAACACACAATCCATGTGATCACATGATCTGATTTGACTGGTCTGAAACCTTTGACGACGGATTAGGGTTAGGTTATTAATAATTATTATTAATTAATTAGTAATTAGGGTTTAATTTAATAATAATTAGTTTTAGTTTTATTATTTAATTTGTAATTTTAAGTTTTAATTAGTTTTATTAAATATAAAATTAATACTTTTATAAAATAATAATATAAAAATAATATTTTTATAAAAATAAGTAATTTTATCATTTTTTACATCTTTTTATAAATTGTATATTTTTAATCTTTTAATTCGTAATTTGTACATTTATCGTTCGTAACTAGTTTTAAGTTATAGTTTTTGCCGTAGTTATTTTATAATTCTAGATTTTTAAGCTTTGCCATAAAATCCCTTAAGTGCTTTTTCTTTAGATTAAGATCTAGACGCTTTAGAATTTTACGACGTCGATTATCGCTTTAGTTTTAAATAGATTTTAGTGCATAATTAAGTTATTGCCGTTTTGGATATAGAATTCCTTTTAAGCTTTAATACTTTTAGACGCAAGTTTTAATTTGTAGTTTTTAGACTTTTAAGTTTCAACGCTTTTCTTCTTATTATTATCTTTCGACGTTTGTTTTTCGACTCTTATTTTTCAACGTGCTTTTTCTTTTTCATTTCTACGCTCTCGTTTTTAGGACATAGAATTTCCGTTATTTTCTTAAAATTTCGACGAAAAATTATTTTAAGCGGTTAAATTGATAGACATCCAAAATTTTCTGGTTCGTAGTAATAGTTGGATTTGTTAGTGGCAAGTTGTGGGCTTCCGATTTAAAGGGTCCTGACTACCTGCTGCATCTATTGGCTATTCGAAACGTGGGCAAAATCAGAAAAGTCTATTAATTTGATAACTTATATAATTTTTATCTTTATAACTAATAGGATATTCTGTGAATGCACCGAGCAAAACGTTCACCACCTTTCATACGTTCACCACCTGTAACTCGATCAAGACATCTAGCCAATATTGTCGCCGTTGATTTTTCTTTAGAATCATCATCTAGTCGACCGAGTACTCCAATTCAAATTTCCGATAATCCATTTTTTGAACCCGACCTCACAATTGAGAACCCGGAGGATATTCAAGTACAATTCAGAGATCCTGAACCACTGATCATTCCTCCTGAACTACAAATTATACAACCAGAGGTTGTCGAGGAAGAAACCATTAAATCAGAATCCTCTAGTGATTCAGATTCAACAAATTCAATTATTGAAAAATCGGGAACCTCTAAGTATGGAAGACCGAATGAGAGCCACACGCACGGGCCAAGGTCATGTAATTACTCAACCAGACATTAATGCACCAGATTATGAAATCAAAGGACAAATCCTACACATGGTAACTAATCAATGCCAATTTAGTGGTACGCCAAAAGAAAATCCAAACGAACATCTTCGAACCTTTAATAGGATCTGTACTCTATTTAAAATCAGAGAAGTTGAGAATGAACAGATCTATCTCATGTTATTTCCATGGACTTTAAAGGGAGAAGCCAAAGATTGGTTAGAATCGTTACCCGAAGGAGCGATTGATACATATGATGTTTTAGTTGAGAAATTTCTTAAAAGATTCTTTCCGGCATCTAAAGCCGTGAGACTTCAAGGAGAAATTGTTACGTTCGCGCAAAAGCTAAATGAAACATTATATGAGGCGTGGACAAGATTCTACCAAGGATGCGATGTTGCTACACGAAAAGACATCGACACAGCAGCTGGTGGTTCCATTATGAAGAAAACCGCAACCGAAGCTCACAAAATTATTGATAACATAGCCTCCCACTCACATGAGTGGCACCAAGAAAAAGATATTCTTCGTTCATCTAAAGCGGCTAGAGCCGATTCTAGCCATGACTTTGATTCCATTCCGCAAAGTTAGATGCTTTCGAGACACGAATGAAAAAGATGACTAAAGATATTCACGCAATACGAATTAGTTGTGAGCAGTGTGGAGGACCACATTTGACAAAAGATTGTCTCAGTATTGAACAAACAATTGAACAAAGAGAGAATGTTTCATACATGAACCAAAGGCCTGGAAATAATTATCAGAATAATTATCAACCGCCAAGACCAAACTACAATCAAAATCAGAATTATAACCGAAATGTTCCATACAACAACCAACAAGGTCCTAGCAATCAACAAGTATCTAATAATACTTACAATCAGCAAAGACCTATTTTTCCAAATAAACCACCACAAACCGATGATAAAAAGCCAAATTTAGAAGATATGATGTCGAAGCTAGTTGAATCTCAAACTCAATTTTTCACATCTCAGAAACAAACTAATGAACAAAATGCTCAAGTATTTAGAAATCAACAAGCTTCAATCCAAAATCTGAAACAAGAAGTGAGTAACCTAGCAAGGTTAATTGGTGAAAGAAAACCGGGGAGTCTACCTAGCGATACAAATGCTAACCCCCGAAATGAAACAGCTAAATCCATTACCACAAGAAGTGGTATTACACTTAAACCACCTGAAATGCCTGTAATTTCTGATGACTCTACTCCTACTACACAGGCATCACAATCTGAGCAAGAAACAGAACCGGTAGTTGAAAAGGTTAATGAAGATAACACAGTTTAGGTAAAGCCTTATGTTAAACCATACCAACCACCACTTCCTTACCCGAGTAAAATGAGAAAAGAAAGACTTGAATTCGAGCAATCCAAATTCTTGGATATGTTTAAACAAATAAATGTAAATCTTCATTTCATTGATGTGATTTCAGGAATGCCAAGATATACTAAATTCCTGAAAGATCTAATCACAAATAGAAAGAAAATGGAAGAACTCTCGGCTGTTACAATGAATGCTAATTGTTCTGCAGTGCTGTTGAATAAGCTACCAGAAAAATTATCAGATCCAGGAAGTTTCACAATTCCATGTTTTCTGGGTAGTCTTAGTTCAATAGAAGCATTGGCAGACTTAGGTGCTAGTATAAATTTAATGCCATATTCATTATACACTAAACTAGACCTTGGAGAATTGAAACCAACACGAATAAGCATACAACTAGCCGATCGATCAGTAAAATATCCTAGAGGGATAATGGAAAACATGCTAGTTAAAGTTGGTACTTTAGTTTTTCCAGTAGACTTTGTTATTCTGGACATGGAAGAAGATTCTCGAGTTCCTCTCATATTAGGAAGACCATTCTTAAACACAGTTAAAGCAATAATAGACGTGTTCGGTAAGAAACTAACCCTAAGTATAGAGGACGAGAGCGTTACCTTTTCTGTTGATAGAGTCATGCAACAACCGCAATCTGCAGATGATACATGTTATTATGTTCAAACCATAGATTCACAAGCAGAATTATTACAAGAATTTCCAGAATTACAAGGAATGGGAGAATGTTCTTTAGAAGAAGGAACTAAACCAACTGACGAAGCTGAAATGTTAGCTACACTTATGGCTAATGAATACGAACCAACAAAAGAAGAACTTCAAATGTTAAAAGAAGAAGACAGATATCGATACAAATCATCGATAGAAGAACCACCGATATTAGAGTTAAATCCACTTTCAAACCATTTGGAATACGCTTATTTACATGGTAAATCTGAATTACCTGTAATAATCTCGTCTTCTCTTACGGAAAATGAAAAATCTCAACTCATTTCTGTGCTAAAAGCTCATAAACCAGCAATTGCATGGAAGATTAATGATATTAAAGGCATAAGTCCTTCGTATTGCACACATAAAATCCTTATGGAAGAAGGTCATAAAACATATGTGCAACACCAACGAAGACTAAATCCTAATATGCAAGATGTTGTTAAGAAAGAAATTATTAAACTGCTCGATGCAGGTTTAATTTATTCAATCTCTGATAGTCCATGGGTAAACCCAGTTCAATGCGTACCTAAGAAGGGTGGCATCACTGTCATCACAAATGAAAAAGATGAGCTTATTCCTACTAGGACTGTAACAGGATGGCGTGTTTGTATTGATTATAGAAAATTAAATGACGCCACCAGAAAAGATCACTTTCCCTTACCTTTCATTGATCAAATGTTGGAAAAGTTAGCTGGGAATAGTTACAATTGTTTTCTTGACTGTTTCTCCGGATACTTTCAAATTCCAATTGCACCCGAGGTCCAAGAGAAAACCACGTTCACGTGCCCTTATGGTACTTTTGCTTATAAACGCATGCCATTTGGACTTTGCAACGCCCCTGCAACCTTTCAAAGGTGAATGATGGCGATTTTTCACGACATGATAGAAGAATGCATGGAAGTTTTCATGGATGACTTTTTAGCCTTCGGTGATACTTTTGAAACATGTCTAGTTAATCTTGAACGAATGCTTATTAGATGCGAACAATCAAATCTAGTTCTTAATTGGGAGAAATGCCATTTCATGGTTAAAGAAGGCATCGTTCTTGGTCATAAAATTACAAAGGAAGGAATTGAAGTAGACAGAGCTAAAGTAGATGTAATTGCTAAACTTCCACATCCCACTAATGTTAGAGGAGTTAGGAGTTTTCTAGGGCATGCCGATTTTTACCGACGTTTCATAAAAGATTTTTCTAAAATTGCCACTCCTATAAATAAACTCCTTGAAAAAGATGCTCCATTCATCTTTTAGGATGAATGCATCAAATCTTTTAATATTCTTAAAGAAAAACTCACTAATGCACCGATCATGATAACTCCAAATTAGAATCTGCCATTTGAACTCATGTGCGATGCAAGTGATTTTGCAATGGGAGTCGTTTTAGGACAAAGGATTGAAAAACGATTTCAACCTATCTATTACGTGAAAGGACCCGTTCATATACATTATAAACGATTCTTAATAGTTGATTACATCGTGAGGTATTTGACTTCTATATGATACATTTTTCAAACAATGCATTCTTTTTTAAAAGATAAACTTTCTTTACATCGAAAATTGACAGGCATGCATACCATTTCATAATATCCAACTATAAATGACCTAATCTGTCATTTACTTAATAATAATCTCTATTGAACTCAACAACTTAAATGCGACGTCTTTTGAAATATGCCATGAATGACTCCAAGTAATATCTTTAAAATGAGCAAATGCACAGCGGAAGATTTCTTTAATACCTGAGAATAAACATGCTTTAAAGTGTCAACCAAAAGGTTGGTGAGTTCATTAGTTTATCATAAACAATCATTTCCATTATTTTAATAGACCACAAGATTTTCATTTCATTTCTCATAAACATCATCTCATATCAGGCATTTCGCAAACTGCATAGAGATAAAAATCATTCATATGGTGAACGCTTGGTAACCGAACTAACAGGATGCATATAGAATATCCCCATCATTCCGGGACTCTCATCGGACATGATAATCGAAGTACTAAAGCATTCGTAACCCGAATGGGACGTGTCAAGGTCCATAGATCTATCTTTAGGATTCGCATCAATTAGGGGCCATTTCCCTAATTCTTAGGCTACCAAGCTAAAAAGGGGCATATTCGATTCGATAATCCAACCATAGAATGTAATTTCGATTACTTGTGTCTATTTTGTAAAACATTTATAAAAGCGCATGTATTCTCAGTCCCAAAAATATATATTGCAAAAGCATTTAAAAAGGGAGAAATGGAACTCACAATACTGTATTTCGTAATGATAATACATATGACGTCATTGAACAAGTGCAAGGTTGGCCTCGGATTCTCGAACCTATATTAATTATATATATTTATATATTGGTCAATATCTGTCTAACAATTTAGGTCAAGTCGTAGTGTATCACAATCATAATGCTCGAGACTGATATGCAAAAGTCAACAAAAGTTAACTTGACCCAAAATGACTTCCAAAATCTATACATGATTATTATATAACTTAAATATAGTCGTTTTAAATATATTTAACAGATTTTATTAGAGTAAATAATATAAATCGTTTATTAATAAATAAAAATTTATATTAGAATTTATATATAAAAACATACTTTTATATATCTTAAATAATAAAAATTATAAAGTTCACTTAATATCATAAAAATATAGTGGTATGTATTATTAATGTAATTATATTACATGTGCTAAAATACCTTTGTATCACACATTCATTTGATAAAATGATATTGATAATAATAATAATAAGTAAAAGTTGTATTATTTTGTAATAATAATAATAATAATTATTATTCTACTACTAATAATAACAATATTTATATTTATTAATGATGATATTAATTATGATAAAATGATAATTCTAATCATGATAATTTTAACAATAACGATACTTTTAATATTAACAGTAATAATAATAATATTTTATAAAAATGATAGTTCTATTCAAAATGATAATTTTTAATATTAATAATACTAAAATGATAATAATAATAATGATATTTTATAATAACATTGATATTTCTATTAAAATGATAATTTTAGTAAAAATGATAGTATTAATATTAATAATACTTTTAATAATAATAATGATAAAAATAATGAAAAAGATATTTTTTATTTAAATCAGTATCTTACAATATTTTAATGTCATCATTTATTATAATGTATTAATGATAAAAATTTATGTTAATATATAGTAAAAATATATTTTTATATAGTAAGTATTATAATTTGTATAATGTTCACATAATATCTTTTTAATGATAAAAATGTAGTGATATGTATCATAAATATATATTTGTATCAAGTATTTATTTGATTAAATAATATAATATTGATAATAATAATAATAATAAACCAAAAGTTGTATTATTTTATAATAATAATAATATTAATAATAATAATAATAACAATATTGATATTTACTAATGATAATAATAATTTTGATAACAAGTAATAATCTTTTGTAGTAATACTAATGTCATAATAATATTACTAATAATGATAAAAATAATGAAAACAATATTTTTATCTAAATCATAATCTTAGCAATAATTTAACTGAATCATGATACTTATACTCATTATTTCCTAATCAACTTGTTTAATAGCTTTTAGTCCTCTTTTATATCGTATTCATAATAATGATAATAATAGTAATCATAATAATTAGATGACTAATATTAGTTTAATAATAATGATACTAATAAGTATTATAATAATATCAATGATAATACTAATAATTATAATAATAATAATAATGATAATATTAATAATAACCTTAATGGTAATGACGGTAGTAATAATAATAACAATCATAATACTTATATTAATAACGATAATGATATTAATAATAATAATAATAATAATAATAACGACGATAATAATGACGATAGTAATAATAATAATAATCATTTTAACAATAAATATTCTAATATTAATAATAATTCAGTTGACTATATCTTTTAATCCGTTCATCGAAATCACACGAGTCCTAAAGGAAAAGTTCTTAATTTTTCGCTAGCTTTCCAACGACATGCATATCCTATACCTTATCTCAGAATTATATGTATCTAATTCAGGATTCAACATAACCTAACTAATGACAATATCAAACGTACAAGCATGCATAATCCTATATACTCGAGCAATAGTCAGGGATACACTAATAATATATAAAAGTTAAGTTATGAGTACTCACGTATCAATATTGAGATTCAATATTGCAGGAAAGTACGTAGACACAACGGAGATGATAAACACTAGTTTGACCTCACGAGCATACCCCCTGAACAATACCCATAACCTCCATAGCTATAACCCATGTTTTCCTTAGCTCTATCCCTCTCGAAAAGTCCATTTTGAAATAATACGCTCATGACCTCGTCGTAGTATTTTATGTATACTAGTAATATCTTGAAATAATACTGAGTAAATATATATATATGTAAGTTGATTGAGAGAGTTTAGAGAAATATATTTTAAGTTTCTATGAAATAATGAAACATATTGAATTCTATTTATAATAGATTTTTGAATTATTAAAGTGAATTATTAAAGTATGAATTATTAAAGTGAATTATTAAAGTATGAATTATTAAAGTGAATTATTAAAGTATGAATCATTAAAGTGAATTATTAAAGTATGAATTATTAAAGTGAATTATTAAAGTTAAAGTAAAGTAAAAGTAAAGTAAAGGTTAAGTTAAAGTATAGTAAAAGTATAAAACTATGTACGTATAATACGCGTATAAATATATATAATATTAATTTAAATCGTTATTTATATTTAATAAAATAAAATATAAATATCGTTATCTTTATCATACTGGTTAAGTAATGAGTTGTCAAAAGTGGTTCTAGGTATTTATAAAAGTTATATACGTTTTAATAATAAAGTTCTTTTTAAACTAAAAACGTTTTTGTACGTTTGAAAATAAGTCAAATAAATATGATAATTTTGTTTTCCAAAACTAAATATATTTAAGAATCATTTTGTTAAAAGGTTAAAATAATGGAAATTGTTATATCATAAAACGTTTTAGAAAAGTAGAATCATATATATTCATAATAGGTTTCAAGTTTTTAAATTACAGTCTGTTGGTGAAGCATGGGATAAAGTCCAAAGGTTAAATAAATGTATGAAAAATGTCGAGTTACTTAACTTGTCGATATCCAACATCTAAGTTATTTACACTCCACGTTCTTACTTATAAATCACTTTACCATTTTTCGAATGTTGTCAAAAAGAATAGATTTCTTAAATCACAGTGGACCTCATAACATAGACCCGTAATCATATCACAATGTATCTGATAAATCAATCATTTGATATTATCTTCTAATTCCATCGATAAACATATTGAAACAAATACGTTCGTGTAAAGTATTATACGTTTAATACTTTATTAATATTCTCAAGTTATAATATATATATATGTATATATATAAATATCTATTTATATATAACGGTTCGTGAATCGTCAGAATTTGGTCGAGGTTATAATGAATGTATGAACACAGTTTAAAATTCTTGAGATTTAACTTAACAAACTTTGCTTATCGTGTCGGAATAATATAAAGATAAAGTTTAAATTTGATTGGAAATTTTCGGGTTGTCACATTACGCTAGTAAGACGTTACAAGGAGCACAAACAAATTACACAACTACTGAAAAAGAACTCCTTGCTATTGTCTTTGCTTTTGACAAATTTCGTTCATATCTCGTTCTAGCAAAAACGGTGGTCTATACCGACCATTCTGCTCTTAGATACCTATTTTCAAAACAAGATGTCAAACCACGATTAATCCGTTAGATCTTACTCTTACAAGAATTCGATATTGAAATTCGAGACAAAAAGGGAGCAGAAAATCTCGTCGCTGATCATTTTTCTCGTCTTGAAAATCCTGAATTAGAAGTTCTAAATGAATCAGCCATACAAAACAACTTTCCTGATGAATATCTTTTGAAGATCGATTATAGTGAAATTCCATGGTTTGCAGACTATACAAACTACTTAGTATGTGGATCCCTTGAAAAAGGGATGTCGTACCAAAAACAAAAGAAATTCTTTAGTGGTATAAAACACTATTTCTGGGAAGATCCACATTTGTTTAAAAGTTGTCCCGATGGAATAATACGCCGATGCATATTCGAAAATGAAGCTAGTTAAATCTTAAACCATTGTCACACAGGACCAACAGGAGGGCATTATGGGCCTCAGCTCACCGCAAGAAAAGTCTACGACGCTGGATTCTATTGGCCTACAATTTTTAAAGATGCACACCTTCTTTGTAAATCATGTGATGCATGTCAAAGGGCCGGAAAAATAAGTCAACGTGATGAAATGCCACAAAATGTCATTCAAGTATGTGAAGTATTTGACGTTTGGGGTATTGACTTTATGGGTCCATTTCCAAAATCTCATAATAATCTCTACATTCTCGTTACCATTGATTATGTATCTAAATGGGCAGAAGCACAAGCTCTCCCAAATAACGATGCACGAGTTGTAGTCAACTTCTTAAAACGTCTTTTTGCTAGATTCGGAACACCGAAAGCTTTAATAAGTGATCGGGGTACTCATTTTTGTAATAATCAACTTGAGAAAGTTCTCAAAAGATATGGAGTAACTCATAAAATCTCAACCGCTTATCATCCACAAACAAGTGGACAAGTTGAAAATACCAACCGAGCTTTAAAACGTATTCTAGAGAAAACTGTAGGATCATATCCGAAGGAATGGTCCATGAAATTGGAGGATGCACTCTGGGCTTTTAGAACAGCCTACAAAACTCCAATTGGCACCACACCTTTTAAACTCGTTTACGAAAAAGCATGTCATCTTCCAGTAGAAATTGAGCACAAAGCATTTTGGGCTTTGAAGACATGTAATCTTGATTTGCATGAAGCCGGACGTCTACGATTAAGTCAACTAAACGAATTAGAAGAATTAAGATATGATGCATATGAAAATTCGTTAATATATAAGGAAAGAACGAAGAAATGGCATGATAAAAGAATCAGAAGTTCAAAAGAATTTAAGGAAGGAGACAGAGTTCTTCTTTTCAATTCACGATTCAATCTATTTCCTGGAAAATTGAAATCAAGATGGTCTGGACCATTTATAGTCAAAAGAGTTTTTCCATACGGAATAATAGAGTTGATAAATTCAAATGGGATTGAATTTAAAGTTAATGGTCATAGAGTTATACATTACATACATGGTCCGATGGAAGTTGACAATGAAGTTAATCACAATTTCAATACCACAGCTAACTAAGTGTGGGGAGAATCAAATCTTTTAAGGATAATATAATGTTGTCTAGAGTTAGATATTCTATTTTTGTGTAGTTCTCGAAAATGGAATCCGATTGGTCTTTCCCTAGCAGACCCTAAAGAACTAGTCTTCTCTCTCCATTCTGAATTTTTGTGTTTTTAGGTTTTACGAGATGAAGAATTCCTTTAATTTGAACCATGGTCTACTACTACACGCTATGATTACTAAACGTAATAATAACACTTTCCCGAGTGAGCTGGTATCATTCATAAGAGGCAAAATGGACGAAGTAAGGAAAGAACTCAGGAGAGATCATAATAAGACACATTTTGATAAAGAAAAATCAAAATCCGCAACAAAAAGAATAGCACGACACCTTGAAAGATGTCATAAATGTGGAAAATGGTCACACGAAGGGAAATATTCGAACAATCAAACACATTCCAATTCTGAATTCGTTACTCTATGCAGAGAAGGACCGTTCATATGTTTAGAAGAAAAGTTATTGAAAAATCGAGGTTACGCTTATGTAGCTTTGGAAAACCAAATCGAACGACTCTCATATGAGTCGACTAAAGCAGGTCTCTGAGAATTTTATCTCATAGGTAAGTATGTACAGTTTTTATTTTATTTTTATTTATTGCTTTTAACCTTTTGATAATAAACGCTGAATCGTTCGCTATAAAGTATTAAATTGATATTCAATAAAATTAGGTATAATAAACCGAAATTATTGATATCAGACAAAAATTTAATGCATCACTGCGAAATTTACCGTTTATTCATAAGGTATAAATATCTTTAATCAATCAATTTAAAATATTTCAAAAATTCGCCAGGAGTAAAACTAGGAAATATAGCCGAATTTACTTTACCCAAAAAGAGGGACGTATGTTTTTGTTAATATTTGATTGATTAAAGTGGGAAAAAAGACCAAAAAGATTTTCTATTTTATTTTTACCCTGTTTTCTAAATTAATATATAACTATATTATTTTAAATATAAGTTTTGTAAAAGTAATGTATATAAATATTAATAATATTTATATGAAATTTTATTAATATGCATTTTTAAAAATTTAAGTTTGGTGTGAATTTAAAAACAAAAATTTACTTTATTTCATTAAGTTAAAAATTTATATCTAAAATTCATCGTGAGTTGAAGACTAGGTCATTGAACCGAAATTGCTTTACCCGAGGGCGGGACGAAAAATTTTGTTATCATTGTTTTTAAATTTTATTGATTTAAAGTATGCCAAAAACATTAAAAAAAACTCAAAAATCTTTGCTTTTAAAACGATCGCTTTAAAATGGAAAATTTTAAATTTTGTAGAGGGACGAACTAGGTAAATGTACCGAAACGACCTCAACTTAAAAAGGAACAAAAATTTTAAAAATAAATCAATTTTTGTTTTAGTAGTTAAAGGTTTTATATATATATATATATATATATATATATATATATATATATATATATATATATATATATATATATATATATATATATATATTACACCCCATGCAATCGCATGGGGTTTGTACTTGTATACCATGCGGTCGCATGGGATAAAAAAAACTGGACAGTTTACAAAGGCAGTCGACTGGTTTCATCATCCTCACTTTTACACACACATATCCACGAACACACACACACACACATAAATTCACCTAAAATAATCATTTTTCAACCAAATTCAACGAAATTTGTTGCTACAATCCGCTATAATCATGCGTTTGTTCACATTGGGGAGCAAAAAGATAGAAATTTCATCCCTAAACTCTTTAATTTCTCAGTTTTAGTGATAATTACAACTATTTGTCCTAATTTAATTTTGATGATTTCTAGCTTAATTAGAGTTAAATTGTTAGTATATTATGCTTGTATAACCTAGATTGATGCTATCTGTCATGATTTGAAACCTTAAACTTCAAAATTTTTAGAAATCTAGGGTTTGTGTTCTTGAGTAATTTGGGGCTTTTTGATATAAACAGGTTATGGCCGATTTTTGTTATTAATTATTGCTAAATTAAGTAGTGTAACATGTTTAAGTTGCTAAATGATCCAAACTTTGATCCTAAACATGATTTTGAAACATCAAAGTGGACTTTTTAAGTCTAAAATTCATGAACTTGATTATTTTGATATAATTACCATTCGAAACTTGTTTAATTGCTAGTAATGGTTATTTTAACATGTTATTTGAGATGAATGCTTATGAACATTGTATACATTTTCATATATGCTTATTTGAAAAAATTGTAGAATTGATAAAAATATGAAAATGTGTATAAGTTTAATATGAATTAAACATGTTATTGTAATTGTTTTAATTTGTTATTTTGCTAACACTAATGCATATTTGAATGTACAAATTTTGTGTTTAATGTGTTTTGCAGAGAAATACCGATACTGACGGTGCATCATCGTCTAGACAGCCTGAACAAGAACCACAGCCAGAGATGCCACCTGAGCCACAACAAGAGCAACAACATCATAATCAACACATACCATATTATGAACCGAATCTACAATTTTTTTACTGCCTACGTACAATTTCCACCTCATCAGATAATAATAAACTAAAGAGTTCATGAACAGGAATTACATCCCAATCTAAGATTTGAGCGAAACTGGATAGATTACCCGACGTATCAAAGTAACAAATTCAAGCTTTACACCAAAAATGTAGAGGTTCCAAGGGCGATAGATTGGAGACCTTTGGAAGAAGTCAACCTAGCTAACTCAGTTAGGCTGTTACTAATCCAAAGGTATGGGAACTCTTCTTTTCCTGACTGGAAACGTTTATTTACCACTCGTAGGCCTGTATATAAGGAGTGGTGTGTTGAGTTAATGAGTACTATAGCATTAAATAAGGATGTAGATAGGATAGACGATAGGAATTTTCTTAGATTTTTACTTGGAGGTAGGATGTACTGGATGTCTATGCTAGACATGGCTAGGGCTTTACAGATTTACACCCCCGCTGAATTATTATCACCTGATGGTACAGCTTTAATTTATGAAGGTGAGAGGGTAGATAGAAATTTTGATGCTAATGCCATATGGAGGCGTATGTCAAACTTTAATGAGTTTAGGCAGGGTGGAAGACACTCCTATTAAGATATTAACAAAGCAGAGCTGCGCATATTTCATAGATTTTTAGGTAACTCGATTACACAAAGAGGTAGAAACAAGGAGAAAATGACCCTAAACGATTTACTCTACCTTAAGTGCATTCGAGACACTAGAGACTTTGTTAACATCCCCTATTGTGTTGGTTATTATTTGTCCAAAATGGTGGAAGGTATACAGGAGGGGGGAATAATAGGAGGAGGCATTTTTGTTACTCTCATTGGAGAGTATTTAGGTGTAGATAGGGAACAAGGGGGTTCAATGATCGTGGTCCAGGAACAAACCGAGAGTATAGGATTGCAGGTATATCAAGGTGCAAAGGTACTAACTCGGAGTCACAATAGGCCAATACCATATCGGGGCATCCATCCACAGGTAGAAAGGGGTTCGAACGAGGAGATGGAGGAAGTATATGACATTAGGGATGTTATTAGGAATAGTTATACTGATGTCTTCCAGCGTATAGATGAGGTGGAAATGAGCAACGAGTCTCGACATCATCAGTATAAGCAATGAAGAGCAGCGGATGTGTACGAATAATACAAGCAACGCCAGCATGATAGATGGGCCGTTCATCAGCACCAGATCATGAGCCAGCTATCATATCAGTTACCACATAACTACATTCCGACTCGACCTGCATACTATCCACCACATCAGCCCGATATGCGACCACCCTTTGACCTGTACGACCCCAACCAAGCCTATCAGGACACCTATCACCAGCCATGGAACCCGAGCGATGACATGAACTGGAATTCATATCCATATTGATACAGTTCCATTGGTGATTTCTTATCTTTTTATCTATTATTGCTTAAACATATAATATTTTGATATTTTTATGTAATTTTTAACTTTTTTATTATTTTGTTACTAATATTTCATATTTATAATTTGAAAGTGGGATATTAAGTCCCATTTCAAATTACCATGCATGTTTATATTGGTATTGTATATATTGTCAATTGTACACAACATGGTAAAACAGCGAACTTTCAAAGACTGGCATTAAGTTCAGCAAAAGCAACTAATTTTGACGATAAGATGCAAAATAAATGTGATATAACAACTGCAGGAATGAACAAATGATGTGCACCATTTATCATTCAAACAAACAACAATATGTTGGAAACTTTGGTAAAATTTTAATCATATTTCTACGCTAATCACCCTCAATAATTTAAATTGTTACTGATTTCTTGTAAATGAGGGTATTGCAAGATCTTAAGTGTGGGAAGGGATTAAATTCTTTCGATTTTAAAAATTTGACTTATACACTTGGTTTAATAGCCACCGTTAAATTTTACTAGTAAAGCAGTAGTTGTATTAGAATCTAATGCTCTCTAATAATAAAGAACAGCCCTAGTCTTATATACTGACTACCCACTTCTAGTAAAATTTTTAAAATTTTTTTCAAATAAATGAATTCAAAATCATGTTTATACATATTTATGAACGATAAAACTAGGTGTTAACATCGAAATTATTGTTACCTCGGAAATGACATAAATTGAGAAACAACCCAACTTGAATTCATTTAAAATGGAATAGAAGAGAATAAAAAGGAAAAGAAAGAAAAATAAAAGCCAAGTGTGGGAAAAATTTACCAAGTTATTTAGAACATATATCATATATTTTTGTACAAATAATTGAAGATACTTTTGTTTTGGACGATATTAATCAGTTTTACCCAGTTTATTGTAATATAAATGGAATTTAAAAGGAAGTAAAGTCTTCCGAGAAAAAGAAACGCGCTTCTTGATTTCGGTCAGGAAGTTGTCGTCCAGACCAGTTGTAGAGTCTACGAAAAACCTTGAAAAGTTTTCTCGAAAATCAGTTGGAAATCCACGGACCTCAACATCAAACAGGGTCGCCAAGTGGTCAGACTTATCCTAACCATGAGAGGATCTGTCTCGTACAATGGGGGCACCGTGCAAATTAGCTTATAAGACTAATGAATCAGATCCCCAGAAAGGATAATCTTCTTATAGATTAAAAATCAGCTTTTAAGCCTGATATTACTTAATCCTTGAGATTGACTTTAAAAGATTGAGAATTACAAACTCATGGAATTTGATGATATCTAAACTCGAGCTTGAACGAGAAAATATTTTGATCAAATTAAAATCGATTTGTTTTCTGAAAATCTATATTCAATGCGTTCATTACCATTGAACGTAAAATCCTAGGAATTCACCCGGAATTCATTAGGTCACCTGAACCAAATCGGGTGTCAATCGTAAGAACGGTGGTTGCATAGCATGGTCGAAGACAGGACCTTGTGCCAGACCGAAAAACTATAGGGTGATCTTTAATATTGCTCCTACAAAGGATAGTAATTGCATCTGACACGTTGTGGACCATGAACATCTGCATGTCATTAGACATTGCCTTTACAGTTGCTTGTTCAACGCTTTCCTTTACAACCGGACGGTAGTTTATCGAAAGGTAATATACGGAACAAGTAAACTGGACGTGTTGCTTTCCTAATACAAGGTTAGCAAGTGGGTGACACAAAACCATAAGTTTTGAGCTAAAATTTTAAAATCTAAAACACACAAAACCCACAAAAACATTTTGCAAACACCGGTCAAGGGTTATTCCGGAAAACTTATCTAGGGTAAAAGCTAGAATGTATTTTCAAAAGATCAAATATTTTCATAAAGATCCAATTTCCTAAAGGATCTAAATTTTTATAGTCATGTGGAACTGTAAACCACAATGTTACTATCATTGTTCATACCGCCGTATCAAAATCACTGATGTACAAAGTGTGAAGAATAAAGAAGTGATTCTAGTAAAGTTATATTCAAGTTCTATATTGCTTAAGGACAAGCAACGCTCAAGTGTGGGAATATTTGATAATGCTAAAAACGAACACATATTTCATAGCATTATCCTTCAAGAAAGACAAGCTTTTAGTTGCAATTGTTCTATTTACAAGTGATATTCATTTAAATAATAAAAGGTGAAGACAAAAGACAGATTTGACGATTTGAAGACGCAAACGACCAAAACGCTAAAAAGTACAAAGTACAATCCGAGTGGTTCAATTTATTGATGAGAAACGTCTAAAAATGACAAGAGTACAAGCCGCAAAAAGCAAAGTACAAGATATTAAATTGTACGAAAGGACGTTCGAAAATCCGAAACTGGGCCATGAACCAACTATCAACGCGCGACGCAACGGGCCTAAAATTACAAGTCAACTATGCACATGAATATAATATAATATATATATAATTATAAAAAATTATATATATTATATTATATTATTTAAATGTGTCAGCAAACAAAAAAACAAATGAATGTGAGCTGGTGCCAGACACCATGTGATCGCATGGGAATAACACACCCAGGCCATGTGATTGCATGGCCCCAAAACTTTGGTCAGGTCTATAAATAGCACAAGAATTCGGCCGAATGAGAGTACACCTTCATCAACTATCTCTCACTCTCTCAATATATTTATATTTATATTTTAATTATAATTTTAATATTAAGTTAATAATAATAATAAGGTTATAGTGTCGAATGTTTTAAGATTTTGTAAGTCGAAACTCTATCCGTGTAACACTACGCGATTAATACTCATTGTAAGTTATGTTCAACCTTTTTAAATTAATGTCTCGTAGCTAAGTTATTATTATGCTTATTTAAGCCGAAGTAATCGTGATGTTGGACTAAATATTAAGACCGGGTTATTGGGCTTTGGACCATAATTGGAGTTTGAAAAAAAGACCGACACTTGTGGAAATTAGACTATGAGCTATTAATGAGCTTTATATTAACTAAATGATATCTCGTTAATTTAATATAGAGATTTATAATTTGACGTGTTTATATATAACCACATACGCTTGACTGGGTACGGTGGGCGGGATATTTATAAATACTAATAATTATTCATTTGACCGAACACAGGAATGGATTAATAGTCACTGGACTCATTAAAACAGGGGTGGATTACATTCAAGGGTAATTGGTGTAATTGTTAACAAAGTATTAAAACCTTGGATTACACGCAGTCGATAACCTGGTGTATTCATTAAACAAAGTATTAAGATCTTGTTACAGTTTAAGTCCCCAATTAGTTGGAATATTTGACTTCGGGTATAAAGGTAATTTGACAAAGACTTTCGCACTTTATAATGATGACCAATGGACTATTATGGACAAAACCAGATGGACATATCGAATAATCCAGGACAAAGGACAATTAACCCATGGAAATAAATTAAAATCAACACGTCAAACATCATGATTACGAAAGTTTAAATAAGCATAATTCCTTTATTTTATATCTCATCGCACTTTTATTTACTGTCATTTTATTTATCGTACCTTAAATATTTGCACTTTTAATTATCGTACTTTTATTTTATCGCATTTTTATTTATCGTCATTTACTTTACGCTTTAAATTAAGTTATTATTTTGCATTAGGACTTAAAATCGACAAACCGGTCATTAAACGGTAAAACCCCCCTTTTATAATAATAATAATAATACTACTTATATATATATATATATATATATATATATATATATATATATATATATATATATATATATATATATATATATATATATATATTTATATACAAATATAGTTTAAAATAAATATAGCGTTAAACTTAGCCAGCTCCCTGTGGAATGAACCGGACTTACTAAAAACTATACTACTCTATGATTAGGTACACTCCCTATAAGTGTTGTAGCAAGGTTTATGTATATCCATTCAAAAAATAAATAAATAACTTGTGTAAATTGTGTCGTATTTAAGAGTATTTTGTAGTAAAATATAATCTATTTCGTATACACCGCTGCACACATCAACAAGAAATCAAAGTCAAAGAGTAGAAAATACTTTTTCAAGAAAAAATCGGCATGGTGGTTTACTACCCAGTTGGTGGTGGCATTGGTGGTTCATCACCCCGTTGTTGGTGGCCACTGATTGTGACGACCCGGAAATTTTTGACCAAATTTAAACTTAATCTTTAAATGTTTCCGACACGATAAGCAAAGTCTGTAATGTTGAGTCTCAAAAACTTTGAAACTGTGTTCATATATTCAATTACCCTCCGACTAATCCCAACGATTCACGAACATTTATGTGTATATATAATATATAGTTATATTAATTGAAAATGTTAACAAAGTATTAAATGTATAATACATTGCATGAACGTATTTGTTTCAATATATGTTTAATATATTTATCGACAGAATTAAAAGATAATCTCAAATGATTGAATTATCAGATACATTATGATATGACTATGGGTCTCTGTTATGAGGTCCACTGTGATTTAAGAAATCTGTTTTATTCGAAAAATGGTAAAATGATTTACAAGTAAGAACAAATGTGTCAATTAATGGAAACTAGACAAGGGTTAGTGGAGATTGATGTTTGATTTCCAATTCATGCTTTACAATAATTTCCTCATGATTCTTGATAAGTAAATTATTTAACTTTCATAATATTTAATGAAAAAGTGAAAACATGTAGTATAAATAAAGTAGATAATGGATGTCGATCAGATAGACAAATTATCATGCTACTTTAATATGATTTCATACGTTTAATTATCCATTGGACTTTACCCTTCAATTCACGAACAACCATTTGTTAATGGACATGTGTGTGTGTATAT
Organism: Rutidosis leptorrhynchoides; assembly: GCF_046630445.1. NCBI lineage: Eukaryota > Viridiplantae > Streptophyta > Magnoliopsida > Asterales > Asteraceae > Rutidosis > Rutidosis leptorrhynchoides. The sequence goes on from NC_092334.1 coordinate 660,976,930, forward strand.
ATATATATATATATATATATATATATATATATATATATATATATATATATATAGTAAAATGGAATATTAATTTTATAATTAAATATATAAATAACTTGCAACGTGTATTTAAAATGTGTTTATGAATATTGAATATATATGATTGGGTAAGTAAATGATAGTAACACTTGTTTATTTGATTCGATTGATATCTAGATATATTAGTTAGAACGTTTGTGAAATAAAAATAAACGTTGGCGCATAAAGGAAATATATCAAATTAAGTTTTAAAGCGTAAACGTTATGAGATATAATAATTTCTATTATTTATATGATTTTAAACTTTGAAATAGAATTAGTTTTGAAAAACTAAAATATTATATTATGAAATGAATATTTCAATTATATATAATGTGTATAAATTATATTTTACAATGTGATAAGATATTAACTAAATACAGAAACGTTTTGAATTAAATTAATATTATCATATATATATATATATATATATATATATATATATATATATATATATATATATATTAATGAATAACGAAATGATGAATTGAAGAAGCCAATGACCAAAACACTCATATGTTTAAGTTACGTTTCATGAAATATAGTTATTGATAATTTAAGTCTATATTTTGTTAAGGGTACGTGTCACAAAACTTAGAACGCAAATTATTAAAGTGTACGAAACGACGTTCGAAAAACCAGAACCGAGACATAAGTCGAGCGTTAACGTACAAGTCAATGGAACTAAAATTACAAGTTAACTAGACACGAGAATATAAAATATATATATATATATATATATATATATATATATATAATTATATAAATTAAATATATTATATATAAAATATAATATAAACCGTCGGCAGCCCACGAGGAAAACAAGTGTGAGCTGGTGGAGGGTGCTCCGTGATCGCGAACCAGATACCCACAAACACCCCGCGATCGCGGAGGTGTGGGGTCCAAGTCGAGGTCTATAAAGCTCGATATTTTCGGCCGAAGTAATCCATCTTTCTATCTCTCTCGATATATAATATATATTTATATTATTATTATTATTATTAAAATTATTATTCTTATGAAAAAATGTATTAGTATTATTAATATTAGTAGTATTATACATAAAATACTACGACGAAGTTTTGTGCGAGTGATTTTCAAAATGGGTTTTTCGAGCGGAAAAGAGCTAAGGAAATTATGGGTTATAGTTATGGAGGTTATGGGTATTGTTCGTGAGGTCAAACTAGTGTTTATCATCTCCATTGCATCTACGTACTTTTCCTGCAATATTGAATCACAATATTGATACGTGAGTGACGATTCCATTTTTATTACCTAAATTCATTTCTAATATTATTATTATAATTATTACTATCTTCGTTATTGTTATCTTCATTATTATTATTATTATCTAATAATTAGTATTATTATTATTATTATTATTATTATTATTATTATTATTATTATTATTATTATTATTATTATTATTATTATTATTATTATTATTATTATTATTATTATTATTATCATTATCGTTATCAATATAAGTATTATCATTAAAAAGGTTATTTGTTATTATTAATACTATCGTTATTACTACTAAGGTTATTATTATTATTATTATTATTATTATTATTATTATTATTATTATTATTATTATTATTATTATTATTATTATTATTATTATCATTATAATAATTATTAGTATTATCATTAGTATTGTTATAATTATTATTAGTAGTATCATTATCATTAAAACTAATATTAGTATCATATAATTATTATGATTAATATTATTATCATTATTATGAATAGGATATAAAAGAGGACTAAAAGCTATTAAACAAGTTGATTAGGAAATAATGAGTATAAGTATCATGATTTAGTTAAAATATTGTTAAGATTATGATTTAGATAAAAATATCGTTTTCAATTATTTTTATCATTATTATTATTATTAAAAGTATCGTTACTATTAAAAATTATCATTTTTATTAAAATTAATTTTTAATATTATTATCATTATTATTAATTATTAATAACATTAATATTATAATTAATATTATTGTCAATCGTTATAGTATTATCATTATTACTAAAAGTTATTAAAAATTATTATAGTTATCGTTATAATACAACTTATTATTATTATTATCATTAATAATATTATGATATTAATATTACATATCAATATATTTTATCATTAAAATAATACTAATTGAGCTATATACAAATTTCATCAATTATTATAAAAATATATTTTTATCATATATAAATTTTTATTTCTAATATATTATAAAGAGCGATAAATATTATATTGTTAAACTACTTTCATAAATATTTACTATAAAAATATTAATAAATGCACTACGAAAATAAATATTAACTACTTAAAATATATATAATAAATATAACTATAACATATAATAAATATCATAAAAGACACATATGATTTACTTTAATAAAAATCTCATGTAACGACCCAACCCTCGTTATACCAAAAATACGCCATAAAAAAAAAATTCTGGACCTGTACATCTGGACGGCGTCCAGTAATGAAGGCCTGGACGGCGTCCAGCCTTTTTGGACGGCGTCCAATTGAACTAACGGGGATTGACCAGTTTTCTTTACACTTGAACGAAAAACCCGCTTCCCGACACTTTCCAACGAAACAAATTATCGCAACATATCAATATAAGTAAAACTAATAAATTTCCAACATCGAAACAAGTTTTACAAAACGGGGCCCATAACGGTCGTTTTACGAGTTTCGTACAAATCATGAGTTTCGACCACATTAGTTTAATTTTCAAACGACACTATGAGCATGGTGTTTGGGGTTAAACTACCCAAGTGTCGGTCAAACTCCAAAAGCTATCAAAACCTAAAAGCATCCCCTAAACAACAAGCGGGATCTCTAATCCAATCGAATGCCCTTACCCTTGTCAACGCCGGAGCCTATAAAAAGATAAACAACGAGAGGGTAAGCTAAAGCTTAGTGAATGCAATAATTATACATATACATATATAACTTACTTACTTGCAAACACTTACACCAACTGCATACATACTAGCTACATAATTAGTATACCATCACAATGTATAACGCTAAAAACCACGATAACAAAGCTAGTATAACAATAGCATATAACACAACAATATAACATGCTACAACACGAATATATATAACATTGATGTTAACAACATCCATAGTACTCAAAACCCAAGGCTAGCCCAACGAATGGTATCGTCAACATCAAACTTAAACCCCATCCGTCCTAATTAATGTGGTATCGTCAACATCAAACTTTAAACCCACACATGAGGTATCGTCTACATCGAACTTTAACCCCTCATCAAAATCACTACAATAGCGGTATGGCATTATCGACATCGAACTTTAACTCCATACATGAGGTATCGTCAACAACGAACTTTAAACCCTCATCCAACAAACAATAGTGGTATGGCATCGTCAACATCGAACTTTGAATCCATACCCCACAAGCAAATAAATCATATACATACATATATAATTATTCCACTCACCTCAAAGTCCTTTGTGAAAGATAATCGAGCTTGCAATCTTCAATGTAACGTACCTATTACATTATGCACATAATCAATCACAAGATCAAGTTGGTCAACCAACTCACTCACCATTCTAGCGTCATTTTGACCCTTGGTGCAATTTCGACCCATTTGCACCTTTAACCCTAAGATTAGGTCAACTTCGCCAAAACCCTAATGCTAGCCAATTATCGTCTTAAAACACTTTAATAATCACAATTTTAGTGTGTTTTCATACACATTTCACAACCTAGGTCGCCCAAGACCCATTTGACCCATCTCAAGGTCTACACACCCATTTGGGTCACCCACTAACGTTAATTACTAAGTGTGCTAGTGATTTACTAAGTCCTTAAGACCCATTTACACACTTTAACTTTTAAAAACCCTAGGTTAGTCATCTTTTGGGTACTCATGACCCAAACTTACCGAAAAATCCCCAAATCACTAACAAATGGGTTTTATACACATCACTAACCCAAACCCTAACCCTTAAATAATTAATAGTAAGGAAATCAAGGTTAAGACTTACCACTACAATCAAAATGTAGCTAGTGAGGAGATGAACAACTTTAATGCTCGAGCTCTAACCCGAAACAAGCTCCTTCTACTTCGATTTGAGCTTTCTCACACTTGAATCACTCTCTCTCTCTCTCTAGAATTTAAGTGGAAGAGGTTTGGTGGTTGTAAATGGAGTAAATGAGGCTCCACAAACTGATCTAGGGACTTAAAGTCGTTCACAATGTGAAATTACCAAACTACCCCTTTTAAATATCCAAAAACACAAAAGCTGGCTCGCCAGTTCAACTGGACGGCGTCCAGAATACTGGAAGGCGTCCAGAATACTGGACGGCGTCCAACCCTTCACAATGGGACGGCGTCCCACTCTTTTGGACGACGTCCAAAACCACTGCAAAAACAGGATCTTACAACTCTCCCCCACTTGAACCGGATTGCGTCCTCGCAATCCATGCCGCATGACAAGCAGGAAGATACACAAGAACAAACTCTTCGGGCTCCCAAGTAAACTCAGAACCTATACTACGATGCCACTGAAATTTAAAAGTTCTCACCTCTTTATTTCTCAATCTTTTCACTTTTTCGTCGAGTATAGCAATCGGCTCCTCAATATACTCTAACTTGTTGTTTAGCTCAATTTCGTCTAATGACACCCACGAAGAATCATCCGCAAGACACTTACGGAGATGGGAAACATGAAATGTATTATGGATCCCCGCAAGTTCTTCGGGTAATTCCAAACGATATGCTACTTCGCCAACACGAGCTAAAACTTTAAATGGGCCAATAAACCGAGGACCTAACTTTCCCCGTTTTCGAAACCGAATAATACCTTTCCATGGCGAAACCTTAAGCATCACCATGTCACCTTCTTGGAATTCGATCATTCGCCTACGTTTGTCGGCATACGACTTTTGTCTATCTTGAGCCTTTTTCAAATGAGCCCGAATCATATCAATCTTGCTATTCGTCTCTGATAGTGCTCTAAATGAACATATATTTAGACACAATATCCTTCCAATATGTAAAGCTTTTAGCTACTATTGTTATATTTTTATGTAATAATCGTTTAAATAAATAAGTGCGAAGACAAAAGAAGAAAACGAAGATTTGAAGACGCAAATGACAAAAAAGCTCAAATGTACAAGATACAATCCAAGTGGTTCAATTTATTGATGAATAACGTCTAAAAATGACAAGAATACAAGCCGCGAAACGTAAAGTACAAGATATCTAAGCATACGAAAATCAGCTGGAAATCCACGGGCCTTAGCATCAAACAGGGTCGCCAAGTGGTCAGACTTATCCTAACCATGAGAAGATCTGTCTCGTAAAATGGGGAGGGCGTTGTGCAAATTATCTTGATAAGACTAATGAATCAGACCCCCAGAAAGGATAATCTCCTTAAAGATTAAAAATCAGCATTTAAGCCTGATATTACTCAATCCTAGAGATTGACCTTAAAGATTGAGAATTACAAACTCATGGAATTCGATGATATCTAAAGTCGAGCTTGAACGAGAAAATATTTTGATCAAATTACAAACCGATTTGTTTTCTGAAAACCCATTTTTAATGCGTTCATTACCATTGAACGTAAAATCCTAAGAATTCACCGAAATTCATTAGGTCACCTGAACCAAATCGGGTATCAACAGTAAGAACGGTGGTTGCATAGCATGGTCGAAGACAGGACCTTGTGCCAGACCAAAAAATTATAGGGTGATCTTTACTATTTCTCCTACAAAGGATAGTATTTGCATCCGACACGTTATAGACCATGATTAACTGCATGTCATTAGACATTGCCTTAACAGTTGCTTGTTCAACGCTTTCCTTTACAACCGGAAGGTAGTTTACCGAAAGGTAATATACGGAGCAAGTATACTGGACGTGTTGCTTTCCTAATACAAGGTTAGCAAGAGGGTGACACAAAACCGCAAGTTTTGAGCTAAAATTTTCAAATCTAAAACCCACACAACCCACAAAAACATTTTGCAAACACCGGTGAAGGGTTATTCTGGAAAACTTATCTAGGGTAAAAGCTAGAATGAATTTTCAAAAGATAAAATATTTTCATAAAGATCCAATTTTCTTAAAGGATCTAAATTTTCATAGTCATGTGGGACTGTAAACCATATTGTTACTATCATTGTTTATACCGCCGTATCAAAATCCCTGATGTATAAAGTGTGAGAATAAAAAGTGATTCGAGTGAAGTGTGATTTAATTTCAAGTTCTGTATTGCTTGAGGACAAGCAACGTTCAAGTGTGGGGATATTTGATAGTGCTCCAAATGAACATATATTTAGACACAATATACTTCCAATATGTAAAGCTTTTAGCTACTATTGTTATATTTTTATGTAATAATCGTTTAAATAAATAAGTGAGAAGACAAAAGAAGAAAACGAAGATTTGAAGACGCAAATGACAAAAAAGCTCAAATGTACAAGATACAATCCAAGTGGTTCAATTTATTGATGAATAACGTCTAAAAATGACAAGAATACAAGCCGTGAAACGTAAAGTACAAGATATCTAAGCATACGAAAAGGTGTTCAAAAATCCGGAATCGAGACATGAACCAACTATCAACGTACGACTCAACGGAGCTAAAATTACAAGTCAACTATGCACAAGAATATAATATAATATTTAAATAATTCACAATAACAATAATAATAATAATACTCTGTAATAAATAAATAAATATATATATATAATATATATAGTATAGGGTAGTTTTATATTAGATTAGTTCGGGTTATGTAAAGGTTATTTTACGGGTTTTTGAAGTCGAAATTCTGTCCGTGTAACACTACGCGATAAATACTCAATGTAAGTTATGTTCTCCTTTTTAAATTAATGTCTCGTACTTAAGTTATTATTATGCTTATTTGAGCCAAAGTAATCATGATGTTGGACTAAATATTAAAGACGGGGTAATTGGGCTTTGTACCATAATTGGGGTTTGGACAAAAGAACGACACTTGTGAAAATTAGACTATGGGCTATTAATGGGCTTTATATTTGTTTAACTAAATGATAGTTTGTTAATTTTAATATAAAGATTTACAATTGGACGTCCCTATAAATAACCATATACACTCGATCGGACACGATGGGCGGATTATTTATATGTACGAATAATAGTTCATTTAACCGGACACGGGAATGGATTAATAGTCACTAGAATTATTAAAACAGGGGTGAAATTATGTACAAGGACACTTGGCATAATTGATAACAAAGTATTAAAACCTTGGGTTACACGCAGTCGATAACCTGGTGTAATTATTAAACAAAGTATTAAAATCTTGTTACAGTTTAAGTCCCCAATTAATTGGAATATTTGACTTCGGATATAAGGATAATTTGACGAGGACACTCGCACTTTATATTTATGACTGATGGACTGTTATGGACAAAAACCAGACGGGCATATTAAATAATCCAGGACAAAGAACAATTAACCCAGGGTAATAAATAATCAAAACGTCAAACATCATGATTACGAAAGTTTAAATAAGCATAATATATTTTATTTCATTTTTCCTCGTACTTTTATTTATTGTCATTTTAATTATTGTTATTTATTTTATATTGTTATTTAAATATCGTCATTTACTATACGCTTCGCTTAAAATATAAATCGACAAACCGGTCATTAAACGGTAAACCCCCTTTTATATATTATTATATATAATTATATATATTTTGTACAAATATAGTTGTTTAAAAATATAGTGTGCAATAAGCCCGCTCCCTGTGGAACGAACCGGACTTACTAAAAACTATACTACTCTACGATTAGGTACACTGTCTATAGTGTTGTAGCAAGGTTTAGGTATATCTCATTTGTAAATAAATAATTAAAACTTGTGTAATTTGTAACGTATTTCGTAGTAAAATATAGTACTATCACGTACCCCCACGCTACCACATCAGTCTCTAAAACCAAATCGGTACTCCTGATTTCTCTTTGACCAATTTCACCCCAACAAATCGACGTTCGGCACCTCCGCCCATAAAGCATCTCATAAGGTGGCATCCCGATACTAGTATGATAACTATTATTGTACGAGAATTCCACCAAAGGTAAGTGCTCATCCCAACTACCGCCGAAATCAATAATACACGCCCGTAACATATCCTCTAAAGTTTGATTCGTACGTTCGGTTTGACCGTCTGTTTGAGGATGATACGCCGTGCTCAATTTCAATTGTGTGCCCATATCTTCATGAAACTTTTCCCAAAACCGAGATGTGAAACGAGTATCTTGATCCGAAATAATAGATATAGGAACCCCGTGTCTTGCTATCACCTCCTTGATAAACAACTTAGCCAAAGTTTCTGACGATATCGCTTCCCGAATAGGAAGAAACACAGCGCTTTTCGTCAATCGGTCAACTATCACCCAAATCGTATCAAATTGGGTTCTCGCCGTCTTAGGTAACTTTGTAATGAAATCCATGGTAATATGCTCCCATTTCCATTTCGGGATTTCTAACAGTTGCAACTTACCATACGGCTTTTGGTGCTCGGCCTTAACTTGCAAACGTGTAACACATTGTTCAACATACTTTACAACATCACGTTTCATGCCCGGCCACCAATAATCCTTCCACAAACAAAGATACATCTTCATTGCGCCCGGATGAATGGAATACTTTGACTTATGTGCTTCATCAAGTAGCACTCGTCGATGATCACCTGTTTTAGGCACCCATACTCTTCCTTAAAAACATAACAAACCATGCAGACCTAAGGTAATAAACTCCATTTGTCCCACAATTCGTTCTTCATGCTTATTGTTAACAAAAGCTTCGATTTGAGTCTCGCCAAGCTTTACAAGAAAATCGTTAGTAATAATCATACGTAACGATCCTACTCGTATCGTCAGATGTTAACTCTTTTGACTTAACGCATCCGCGACCACATTCGCCTTTCCCGGATGATAAAGTATTTCTCAATCATAGTCTTTCACCACATCCATCCATCCATCTACGTTGACGATAATTCAAATCTCTTTGATCAAAAAGGTGTTTCAAGCTCTTGTGATCCGAATAAATCATACACTTAACACCATACAAGTAATGGCGCCAAATTTTCAACGCATGAACAACCGCCGCCAACTCGAGATCATGAGTCGGATATCTCGTTTCGTGTTCCTTTAATTGTCGGGAGGCATACGCGGTGACTTTACCTCTTTCCATTAGAACACAACCGATCCCATTTAAAGACGCATCACAATAAACCATCATGTCTTCTACCCCTTCCGGCAACACTAACACCGGAGCTTGACATAACTTCTCTTTTAACAATTGAAAAGCAATCTCTTGCTCGTTTTCCCAATTAAATCTCGCGTTCTTTCTTATTAACTTTTTCAATGGAGAAGCAATCTTAGAAAAGTCTTGGATTAACCGACGATAATTACCGGCCAATCCGAGAAAACTTCGGATTTCCGTAGGCGTAGTCGGTCGTCCCCAACTCTTTACCGTCTCAATCTTTCCCGGATCTACTTGAATACCATTTTCGTTCACAATACGGCCAAGGAATTGAATTTCCCTTAGCCAAAACTCACATTTGGAGAATTTAGCATACAACTTCTCCTTCCGCAATGTCTTTAACACACTCCGCAAATGAAGTTCATGTTCCTTCATACTCTTCGAATAGACAAGTATGTCGTCAATGAACACAATTACCGACTTGTCCAACATAGGTTGGCACACTCGGTTCATAAGATCCATGAATGCCGTCGGTACATTCGTAAGACCAAAAGGCATTACCACAAACTCAAAATGCCCATAACGCGTTCGAAAAGCCGTTTTCTCCATATCTTCCTCACGGACCCGCATTTGGTGATAGCCGGATCGTAGGTCGATTTTAGAGAAATATGTTGCACCTTGGAGTTGGTCAAACAAATCGTCAATCCGAGGCAATGGATAACGATTCTTGATTGTCACTTTATTCAACTCCCGATAATCGATGCACATCCGCATACTACCATCCTTCTTCTTCACAAATAAAACCGGAGCGCCCCATGGCGAAGCACTCGGTCGAATAAAACCCTTTTCAAGCAACTCTTGGGTTTGATTTAACAACTCTTGCATTTTCGTCAGCGCTAAACGATAAGGAGTTTTAGCAATGGGAGTAGCTCCCGGAACCAACTCAATGCGAAATTCAACTTGTCTTTCCACCGGAACACCCGGTAACTCGTCCGGAAAAACGTCTTCGAATTCACTAACCATTGGAATTTCACAAATGGGTGGTGGCTCATCACGAGTATCAACAACATGGGCAAGAAAAGCCATGCCACCACTAACAAGAGAACGACGTGCCCGTGCAAAAGTGCATATCGGCACAAGTCTTCTTCGCTTATCGCCATGAATAATTAACTCTCCCCCACTTGGGGTCTTCACACGAATAGATTTTTTATGGCATGCAATATCGGCTCTATAACGATCGAGCCAATCCATACCAACAACGATATCAAAGTCACCCAAAGTCATCGGGATGAGGTCAATTTTAAAACTTTCGGCACCAAACACAACATTAAAATTTTTACACACATCACCCACTAGCACCATCTTGCCATCCGCTATTTCGACTGCTACCGGACGACTTAACTTTGCTAACGGTCTATTAAGTTTAGGCACAAATTTTGGAGACACTGATGTTATGCGAGGCGTATATGAAATAGTGTATATTTTTCTAGGAAATACTATTAAATACGATACAATTTTACACGCGATATTTATTTATTTAAAGAATGGATATACTTAAACCTTGCTACAACACTTATAGGCAGTGTACCTAATCGTACAGTAGTGTAGTTTTTAGTAAGTCCGGTTCGTTCCACAGGGAAAAATCTTTAACCAATGCTTAACGCTATATTAGTTTTAATTTATAAAAATACAAATATATAAATAAGTAATATTATTATTATAAAAGGGGGGGTTTTTACCGTTTAATGACCGGTTTGTCGATTTTAAAAAACTTTAGTCGCAGTTAAAACCTAATGTAAAATAATAAAAATAAATATAACTTAATTTAAAGCGTAAAGTAAATAACGATAAGGAAATTGCAATAAATAAAAGTGCGATAAAATAAAATTGCGATAATTAAAAAGTACGATAATTAAAAGTGCAATTAAATACAATGACAATAAATAAAAGTGTGATAATTAGAAGTGCAATTAAATGTAAAATAAAGGAAATTAAATATGAAATAAAAGAATTATGCTTATTTAAACTTCCGTAATCATGATGTTTGACGTGTTGATTTTAGTTTTATGCACATGGGTTAATTTTCCTTTGTCCTGGATTATTTAATATGTCCGTCTGGTTTTTGTTCATAACAGTCCATCAGTCATAAATATAAAGTGCGAGTGTCCTCGTCAAATTATCCTTATACCCGAAGTTAAATATTCCAACTAATTGGGGATTTAAACTGTAACAAGGTTTTAATACTTTGTTTAATAATTACACCAGGATATCGACTGTGTGTAATCCAAGGTTTTAATACTTTGTTATCAATTATGCCAAGTGTCTTTCACCCCTGTTTTAATAATTTCATAGACTATTAATTCATTCCCGTGTCCGGTTAAATGAACGATTATTCGTACATATAAATATCCCGCCCATCATGTCCGATCGAGTGTATATGGTTATTTATAGGGACGTCCAATTGTAAATCTTTATATTAAAATTAACAAACTATCATTTAGTTAAACAAATATAAAGCCCATTAATAGCCCATAGTCTAATTTCCACAAGTGTCGTTCTTTTGTCCAAACCCCAATTATGGTACAAAGCTCAATTACCCAATTTTAATAATTAGCCCAACATCATGATTACTTCGGCATTAAATAAGCATAATAATAATTTAGCTTCGAGACATTAAATTAAAAAGGTTGAACATAACTTACAATGATTAAAAATAGCGTAGCGTTACACGGACAGAATTTTGACTTACACCCTTACAACATTCGCTAACATACCCTTATTATTAGAATTAAAAATTAAAATTAAAATTATAATATATATATATATATATATATATATTACGTATGAATGAGGAGAAGAAAAAGATATATAAAACTCGTCGAATTCGCTGGCTTTTATAGGCAGTTTCAGAATTTGGGGCTCCGCGAGTCGCAGTATATTTCCCCTTCAAACTCCGCAAGTCACGGAGTTTGCTTTTACAGCTCATCCCTTTTTGGATCTTCTTTGCCGACGGTTTTAATATATAAATATAATATATATATAATTTATATAATTAATTATATATTATATTATATTTATATCATAGTTAACTTGTAATTTTTAGTCCGTTGCGTCGAGCGTTGAGAGTTGACTCTGTTCCCGGTTCCAGATTTTCGAACGTCCTTGCGTACAATTTAATATCTTGTACTTTGTGTTTTGAATCTTGTACTCTTGTAATTTTTAGACGTTTCTTATCAATAATTGGAACCACTTTGATTGTATTTTGTACTTTTGAGCTTTTTGGTCGTTTTGCGTCTTCAATTCGTCGAATCTATCTTTTGTCTTCACCTTTTATTATTTAAACGAATATCACTTGTAAATAGGACAATTGCAACTAAAAGCTTGTCTTTCTTGAGGGATAATGCTATGAAATATATGTTCATTTTTAGCATTATCAGACACAAACGACAAATTTGCACCGCTATCAAATACTATCCTTTGCAGGAGCAATAGTAAAGCTCACCCTTATAATTTTTCGGTCTGGCACAAGGTCCTGTCTTCGACCATGCTATGCAACCACCGTTCTTACGGTTGACACCCGATTTGGTTCAGGTGACCTAATGAATTCCAGGTGAATTCCTAGGATTTTACGTTCAATGATAATGAACGCATTGAAAATGGGTTTTCAGAAAATAAATCGGTTTTATTTTTGATCAAAATATTTTCTCGTTCAAGCTCGAGTTTAGATATCATCGAATTCCATGAGTTTGTAATTCTCAATCTTTAAGGTCAATCTCTAGGATTGAGTAATATCAGTCTTAAAAGCTGATTTTTGTTCTTTAAGAAGATTATTCTTTCTGGGGATCTGATTCATTAGTCTTATCCAGCTAATTTGCACGGCGTCCTCCCCATTTTACAAGACAGATCCTCTCATGGTTAGGATAAGTCTGACCACTTGGCGACCCTGTTTGATGCTGAGGTCCGTGGATTTCCTGCTGATTTTAGTGATGACTTTTCTAGATTTTTCGTCAACCTACAGCTGGTCTGGACGACAACTTCTTGACCTAAATCAAGAAGCGCGTTTCTTTTTCGGAAGACTTTACTTCCTTTTAATGATGGAATTGATTCATCGTGTAGATCCATCTTTCTTACAGTAAATCTGGTAAAACTGTTTAGTTTAGTCCAAAGCAAAAGTATCTTTATTTATTTGTTACAGAAATATGTGACATATGTTTAAAATAACTTGGTAAATTTTCCCACACTTGGCTTTTATTTTCCTTTTTATTGTCCTCTATTCCATTTTAAATGAATTCTAACATTTTGGTTTGTTTCTCAATTTATGTCCTTTCCGAAGTAACAATAATTTCGGTGTTAACACCTAGTTTTATCGTTCATAAATATGTATAAACATGATTTTGAGTTCATTTAATTGAAAATTTTCAAAAATTATACTAGAATTGAGTAGTCAGTATATAAGACTAGGGCTGTTCTTTATTATCAGAGAGCACTAGATTCTAATACAACTACTACTTTACTAGTATTTCTAATGGTAACCAAGTGTATAAAGTAAAAATTTTAAAATTCGAAAGAATTTAACCCCTTCCCACACTTAAGATCTTGCAATGCCCTCATTTGCAAGAAATCAGTAACAATTTAAATTATTGAGGGAGATTAGCGCAGAAAAAATGATTAAATTTTACCAAAGTTTCCAAACATATTGTTGTTTGTGTTGAATGATAAATGGTGCATATCATTTGTTCATTCCGTCTTGTTGTTACATCACATTTATTTTTCATCTTGTCGTCAAAATTAGTTGCTTTTGCTGAACTTAATGACAGTCTTTGAAAATGCGTTATTTTATCCTGTTGTGTACATAAGATAAACTGCAAACATATATACATATTTTTGAAGTTTGGTATATTACCCCACATTCAAAAATTATTAAAATCTAATAATAAAAGTTAGAAAATTATAAAAACTATTACAATATCAACATAAGTGCTAAATGTAGTAACATTACAAAAATAAAATAAATAAAACTAAATAAACTAGGGTTGATACTGATACCAGTAGGGGTTCCATGCATAACCATATGTGTTATAGAATGCTTCAGCTGGGTTATAAGTAGGATACGGTGGTTGGATCTCTATAGACTAGGGAGGAAATACGGGCTTTGGAGTAGGAATATAGTTTCTACCTATATGTTGGCAATGAGCTATGATGTGGTTTTGATGAACTTGCCAATCTTCAAATGCTCGATGTCTAGCATTTTCATACTCTTGTGAAGCTATAAACCTTTGCATTTCTGTCATTTCATTTCCCCCTCCCACATTACCTGGCTGTTGATTTCTTTCAACCTGTGGATGTCTTCCATTAAATTGTACTGCGGCGTTATTTCGCCTCTTCAAAACCTTAGCACCATGATATACATTTAAACCAATTGTATCGTGGGGTTCTGGTTCTTCGATTAATAATCCCCCCGACTTATATCCACATCGAGATACTCAACAATTAATGTAATAAATATACCACCTCCTATTATACTGTGCGGTCTCATCCCCCTAACCATAGCTGATAAATAATAACCCACACAATAAGGTATACTTACAGCGCTTTGTGGGTCTCGAATACACATGTGGTAAAATAAATCTTGCTCATTTACCTTTTCCTTATTTTTACCTCACTGTGTAATCGAGTTCGCTAGAAACCTGTGAATTACTCTTAACTCAGCTCTATCTATATCCAAATAAGAGTAATTTCCCCTTTTAAATCGGTGATGGCTAGTCATTTGACTCCATACACCATGCGTATCAAAATTTTCATCAATCTTCCTACCATTTACTATCAACCCTTGACAATCGGCAGATGCTAGCTCCTCAGGCGTATATATACGTAAGACCTGAGCCATGTCTAGTAGAGACATGTGGCGCATCGAACCTCCTAACAAAAATCTAATAAAAGTTCGATCGGTTAAACTAGCTACCCGATCATTTATTTCTATACTACACAATAATTCTTCACACCATAATTTATATACAGGTCTACGCATGTTGAATAATCGTACCCAATCGTTAAAAGTAGAATTACCATACCTCTGTGTAAGTAATTCTCTAATCCATTCGCCCAATCCTACGGCTTCTAACGGTTCCCATTCTATTACCCTAGGTACTTCAACAGCTTTAGAATGAAGAGTGTGCAAGCTCCTTTGGTATTTTGGATAATCTATCCAACGTCTGTCTAATCTCAAGTTCGGGTGCAAATCTTCCACGTGCATATCTGAAAATGTCATAACTGGATGAGGTATATCTTGTTTGTAATAGTTATCAACATCCTGTTATTCCGCATTCTCAGGAGGAGCAATGCGAGCTTGGGATGAAGATTCACCCCTTTCAGTCTGCAAAACACATCAAACACAATTTTTGTGCATCCAAATATGCATTAGTGTCAGCAAAATCATCAATCAAAATAATTACAATGACATGTTCAATTTATATCAAACTTATGCTCATTTTCATATTTTTATCAAATCTACACCTTTTCAAATAAGCATATACGAAAATGTTCGCCAAGTTCATAAGCATTCAACTCAAATAACATGTCAAAATAATCATTATTAGCAATTAAACAAGTTTCAAATGGCATTATCTCTGAAAAATCAAGTTCATGAATTTTAGACTTGAAAAAGTCCACTTTAATTCTCAAAAATCATGTTTAGGCTCAAAGTTTGGATCATTTAACTACCTAAACATGTTACACTACTTAATTTAGCAATAATTCATGATAAAAATCGGCCATAACTTGTTTATATCAAAAAGCTCCAAATTGTTCAAGAACACAAACCCTAGATTACTCAAAATTTGAAGTTTAAGGCTTCTAATCATGTTAAATAGCATCAATCTAGGTTATACGAGCATTATACATAAGTAATTTAAGCATAATTACACTAAAAAGCATCAAAATCGAATTGGGTATAAAATTGCTCAAGAACACTAAATTTTCGAATTAAAGGGTGTTTTGGTGTAGAAATTTACCGTTTTCCTTGAGTAATTCCTTGATAGCATTCTTCTCAACATGATTTTGTGAAAGATTTGATGAAAAATGGTGAAAAATTTCGGACTTGTGATGTGTTTGTGTGTGTATTTTCGCAGTAAAATGGGGTGTTTGTGTGTAAACTGATCTGTTCGGCCATTTTATTTTTTTTCTGGATTTTGCATCCTCCGCGAGTCGCGGTGAATTTCCCTTTCAAACTCCGCGAATCGCGGAGTCTTTTTTTTTTTTATTTATAAAAACCTTAACTTATAAAATAATTAATTAATTAATTTTAAAATTTTGTTTCCCTTGTTATTTAGGACGAGGTCGTTTCGGAACGATGTCCTAGTCCGTCCCTCGACAAAATTTTAAAATTTGTCTATTTAAAGCGCGGTTTTAAAAGCAAAGATTTTTGGGTTTTTTTTATTTTTTTGGCATACTTTAATTCAATAAGATTAAAAATAATGATAATAAAAGTTCTCGTCCCTCCCTTGGGTAGAGCAATTTCAGTTCAAAGACCTAGTCTTCAACTCACGACGAATTTTAAAAATCATATTTTTAACTTAGCGAAATAAAGTAAATTTTTGTTTTTAAATTCACACCAAACTTAAATTTAAAATGCATAAAATTAAAAATTTATATTATTAAAAATTCACACCAAACTTATATTATATTTTTGTTTTTATACATACAAACTTATATTAAAAATATTAATTTTTCAAATATTTACAATTTTAAATATATTAATTTCAAAAATTGCACAATATTAATTTAAATTTTATATATTAATTTTAAAAACATGGTAAAAATAAAATTAAAAATCTTTTTAGCTTTTATCCCACTTTAATCAATCAAATATTATCAAAAATATACGCCTCTCTTTTCGGTAAAGTAATTTCGGTTCCATGACCTAATTTAACTCATGACGAATTTTTGAAATATTTTGGGTTGATTGATTAAAGATATTTATACCTTAAGAATAAACGGTAAATTTCGCAGTGATGTAATAAATTTTTGTATGATATCAATAATTTCGGTCGCAAGACCTAATTTTATTGAATACCAATTTAATACTTTATAGCGAACAAATTAGCGTTTATTATCAAAAGGTTAAAAATAAAAATAAAAATAAAAACTGTACAAACTTACCTGTGAAATAGTATTCTTAGTGATATGCTCTAGCCCACTCATAAGATAGTCGGACTAATTGGTTTTCCATGGCTACATAGGCGTAACCTCGAGCATTTAATGTTTTTTCTTCTAAACATATGAACGGTCCATCTCTGCATAAAGTAACAAATTCGGTGTTTGAATATGTTTGATTATTTGAATATTTACCTTCGTGTGACCATTTTCCACATTTGTGACATCTTTCAAGGTGCCGTGCTCTTCTTTTTGCTGCAGATTTTGATTTTCCTTTACCAAATTGTAACTTATTATCTTCGCATCTGGATTCTTTTCTTACTCCGTCCAATTTACTTCTGATTAATGATACTAGTTCACTCGGAAGTGTGTCATTATTTTGTTTAGTGATCAAAGCGTGTAGCATTAGACCATGGTTCAGTTCACAGGAAGTATTCATTTCGTAAAAATCTAAAAAAATAAAAATTCAGAATGGGGGGAGAAGACTAGTTCTTTAGGGTCTGCTAGGGAAAGACCACTCGGGTTCCATTTTCAAGAACTACACGAAAACAGAAAATCTAACTCTAACAGAAATACATATTATCCTTTAAAGACTTGATTCTTCCCACACTTAGTTAGCTGTGGTATCGAAATTGTGATTAACTTCGTTGTCGACTTCCATTGGACTATCTATGTAATGTTTAACTCTGTGACCATTAACCTTAAATTCAATCCCATTTGAATTTATCAATTCTATCGTTCCGTATGGGAAAACTCTTTTGACTATGAATGGTCCAGACCATCTTGATTTCAATTTTCTAGGAAATAGCTTGAATCGTGAATTGAAAAGAAGAACTTTGTCTCCTTCTTTAAATTCTTTTGAACTTTTGATTCTTTTATCATGCCATTTCTTTGTTCTTTCCTTATAGATTAACGAATTTTCGTATGCTTCATGTCTTAATTCTTCTAATTCGTTTAATTGACTTAACCGTAGACGTCCAGCTTCATGTAAATCAAGATTACATGTCTTCAAAGCCCAAAATGCTTTGTGTTCAATTTCTACTGGAAGATGACATGCTTTTCCGTAAATGAGTTTAAAAGGTGTGGTTCCAATTGGAGTTTTGTAGGCTGTTCTAAAAGCCCAGAGTGCATCCTCCAATTTTATGGAGCATTCCTTCGGATTTGATCCTACGGTTTTCTCTAGAATACGTTTTAAAGCTCGGTTGGTATTTTCAACTTGTCCACTTGTTTGTGGATGATATGCGGTGGAGATTTTATGAGTTACTCCATATCTTTTAAGAACTTTCTCAAGTTGATTATTACAAAAATGAGTTCCCCGATCACTTATTAAAGCTTTCGGTGTTCCAAACCTTGCAAAAAGATGTTTTAAAAAGTTGACTACAACTCGTGCATCGTTAGTTGGGAGAGCTTGTGCTTCCACCCATTTAGATACATAATCAATGGCTACGAGAATATATAGATTATTATGAGATTTTGGAAATGGACCTATAAAGTTAATACCCCAAATGTCAAATACTTCACATACTTGAATGACATTTTGTGGCATTTCATCACGTTGACTTATTTTTCCGGCCCTTTGATAAGCATCACAGGATTTGCAAAGAAGGTGTGCATCTTTGTAAATTGTAGGCCAATAGAATCCAGCATCATAAACTTTTCTTGCTGTGAGTTGAGGCCCATAATGCCCTCCTGTTGGTCCTGTGTGACAATAGTTTAAGATTTGATTGGCTTCATCTCCGAATACACATCGGCGTATTATTCCATGGGGACAACTTTTAAACAGATGTGGATCTTCCCAGAAATAGTGTTTTATATCACTGAAGAATTTCTTTCGTTTTTGGTACGATAATCCTTTTTCAAGGAATCCACATACTAAGTAGTTTGCATAGTCTGCAAACCATGGAATTTCATTATAATCTATCTTCAATAGATATTCATCAGGAAAGTTGTCTTGTATGGCCGATTCATTTAGAACTTCTAATTCGGGATTTTCAAGACGAGAAAGATGATCAGCGGCGAGATTTTCTGCTCCTCTTTTATCTCGGATTTCAATATCGAACTCTTGTAAGAGTAAGATCCAACGGATTAATCTTGGTTTAGCATCTTGTTTTAAAAATAGGTATCTAAGAGCAGAATGGTAGGTATAGACCACCGTTTTTGCTAGAACGAGATATGAACGAAATTTGTCAAAAGCAAAGACAATAGCAAGGAGTTCTTTTTCAGTAGTTGTGTAGTTCGTTTGTGCTCCTTGTAACGTCTTACTAGCATAATATATAGGTTGAAATCGTTTTTCAATCCTTTGACCTAAAACGGCTCCCATTGCAAAATCACTTGCATCGCACATAAGTTCAAACGGTAAATTCCAATTTGGTGTTATCATGATCGGCGCATTAGTGAGTTTCTCTTTAAGAATATTAAAAGATTTGATACATTCCTCTGAAAAGATGAATGGAGCATTCTTTTCTAGGAGTTTATTCATAGGAGTGGCAATTTTAGAAAAATCTTTTATGAAACGTCGGTAAAAACCGGCATGCCCTAGAAAACTCCTAACTCCTCTAACATTGGTGGGATGTGGAAGTTTAGCAATTACATCTACTTTAGCTCTATCCACTTCAATTCCTTCCTTTGAAATTTTATGACCCAGAACGATGCCTTCTTTAACCATGAAATGGCATTTCTCCCAATTAAGTACTAGATTTGATTGTTCGCATCTAATAAGCATTCGTTCAAGATTAGCTAGACATGTTTCAAAAGTATCACCGAAGACTGAAAAGTCATCCATGAAAACTTCCATGCATTCTTCCATCATGTCATGAAAAATCGCCATCATGCACCTTTGAAAGGTTGCAGGGGCGTTGCAAAGTCCAAATGGCATGCGTTTGTAAGCAAAAGTACCATAAGGGCACATGAACGTGGTTTTCTCTTGGTCTTCGGGTGCTATTGGAATTTGAAAATATCCGGAAAAACCATCTAGAAAACAATAGTAACTGTTTCCGGCTAATCTTTCCAACATTTGATCAATGAAAGGTAAGGGAAAGTGATCTTTTCTGATAGCGTCATTTAATTTTCTATAATCAATACATACACGCCATCCTGTTACAGTCCTAGTAGGAATAAGCTCATTTTTCTCATTTGTGATGACAGTCATGCCACCCTTCTTAGGCACGCATTGAACTGGGCTTACCCATGGACTATCAGAAATTGGATAAATTAAACCTGCATCAAGCAGTTTAATAATTTCTTTTTTAAGAACATCTTGCTTATTAGGATTTAGTCTTCGTTGGCGTTGCACATACGTTTTATGACCTTCTTCCATAAGGATTTTATGTGTGCAATACGAAGGACTTATTCCTTTAATATCATGAATTTTCCATGCAATAGCTAGTTTATGAGCTTTTAACACAGAAATGAGTTGTGATTTCTCATTTTCAGTAAGAGAAGACGATATTATTACAGGTAATTCAGATTCACCATGTAAATAAGCGTATTCCAAATGATTTGGAAGTGGCTTTAACTCTAATGTCGGAGGTTCTTCTATCGATGATTTATATCGATATCTGTCTTCTTCTTTTAGCATTTGAATTTCTTCTGTTGTTGGTTCATATCCATTAGCCATAAGTGTAGCTAACATTTCAGTTTCATCAATTGGTTCAGTTGCTTCTCCTAAAGAACATTCTCCTGTTCCTTGTAATTCTGGAAATTCTTCTAACAATTCTGTATGTGAATCTATAGTTTTAATATAATAACATGTATGATCTGCAGATTGTGGTTGTTGCATAGCTCTATCAACTGAAAAGGTAACACTCTCGTCCTCTATACTTAGGGTCAGTTTCTTACCAAACACGTCTATTGAAATGTCCCGTTCTTATTGATTAAAAACGTTCCATATTAATTGATTTCTTTGCGAGGTTTTGACCTCTATTTGAGACGTTTTTCAAAGACTGCATTCATTTTAAAACAAACCATAACCTTTCTTTCATCAATAAAGGTTTAAAAAGCTTTACGTAGATTATCAAATAATGATAATCTAAAATATCCTGTTTACACACGACCATTACATAATGGTTTACAATACAAATATGTTACAACAAAATAAGTTTCTTGAATGCAGTTTTTACACAATATCATACAAGCATGGACTCCAAATCTCGTCCTTATTTAAGTATGCGACAGTGGAAGCTCTTAATAATCACCTGAGAATAAACATGCTTAAAACGTCAACAAAAATGTTGGTGAGTTATAGGTTTAACCTATATATATCAAATCATAATAATAGACCACAAGATTTCATATTTCAATACACATCCCATACATAGAGATAAAAATCATTCATATGGTGAACACCTGGTAACCGACATTAACAAGATGCATATATAAGAATATCCCCATCATTCCGGGACACCCTTCGGATATGATATAAATTTCGAAGTACTAAAGCATCCGGTACTTTGGATGGGGTTTGTTAGGCCCAATAGATCTATCTTTAGGATTCGCGTCAATTAGGGTGTCTGTTCCCTACTTCTTAGATTACCAGACTTAATAAAAAGGGGCATATTCGATTTCGATAATTCAACCATAGAATGTAGTTTCACGTACTTGTGTCTATTTTGTAAATCATTTATAAAACCTGCATGTATTCTCATCCCAAAAATATTAGATTTTAAAAGTGGGACTATAACTCACTTTCACAGATTTTTACTTCGTCGGGAAGTAAGACTTGGCCACTGGTTGATTCACGAACCTATAACAATATATACATATATATCAAAGTATGCTCAAAATATATTTACAACACTTTTAATATATTTTGATGTTTTAAGTTTATTAAGTCAGCTGTCCTCGTTAGTAACCTACAACTAGTTGTCCACAGTTAGATATACAGAAATAAATCGATAAATATTATCTTGAATCAATCCACGACCCAGTGTATACGTATCTCAGTATTGATCACAACTCAAACTATATATATTTTGGAATCAACCTCAACCCTGTATAGCTAACTCCAACATTCACATATAGAGTGTCTATGGTTGTTCCGAAATATATATTAATGTGTCGACATGATAGGTCGAAACATTGTATACGTGTCTATGGTATCTCAAGATTACATAATATACAATACAAGTTGATTAAGTTATGGTTGTAATATATTTGTTACCAATTTTCACGTAGCTAAAATGAGAAAAATTATCCAATCTTGTTTTACCCATAACTTCTTCATTTTAAATCCGTTTTGAGTGAATCAAATTGCTATGATTTCATATTGAACTCTATTTTATGAATATAAATAGAAAAAGTATAGGTTTATAGTCGGAAAAATAAGTTACAAGTCGTTTTTGTAAAGGTAGTCATTTCAGTCGAAAGAACGACGTCTAGATGACCATTTTAGAAAACATACTTCCACGTTGAGTTTAATCATAATTTTTGGATATAGTTTCATGTTCATAATAAAAATCATTTTCTCAGAATAAAAACTTTTAAATCAAAGTTTATCATTGTTTTTAATTAACTAACCCAAAACAGCCTGCGGTGTTACTACGACGGCGTAAATCCGGTTTTACGGTGTTTTTTCGTATTTCTAGGTTTTAAATCATTAAGTTAGCATATAATATAGATATAGAACATGTGTTTAGTTGATTTTAAAAGTCAAGTTAGAAGGATTAACTTTTGTTTGCGAACAAGTTTAGAATTAACTAAACTATGTTCTAGTGATTACAAGTTTGATTGCTTAACATGTTGGAAACATTTAATCATGTAAATATCAATCTCAATTAATATATATAAACATGGAAAAGTTCGGGTCACTACAGTACCTACCCGTTAAATAAATTTCGTCCCGAAATTTTAAGCTGTTGAAGGTGTTGACGAATCTTCTGGAAATAGATGCGGGTATTTCTTCTTCATCTGATCTTCACACTCCCAGGTGAACTCGGGTCCTCTACGAGCATTCCATCGAACCTTAACAATTGGTATCTTGTTTTGCTTAAGTCTTTTAACCTCACGATCCATTATTTCGACGGGTTCTTCGATGAATTGAAGTTTTTCGTTGATTTGGATTTCATCTAACAGAATAGTGAGATCTTCTTTAGCAAAACATTTCTTCAAATTCGAGACGTGGAAAGTGTTATGTACAGCAGCGAGTTGTTGAGGTAACTCAAGTCGGTAAGCTACTGGTCCGACACGATCAATAATCTTGAATGGTCCAATATACCTTGGATTTAATTTCCCTCGTTTACCAAATTGAACAACGCCTTTCCAAGGTGCAACTTTAAGCATGACCATCTCTCCAATTTCAAATTCTATATCTTTTCTTTTAATGTCAGCGTAGCTCTTTTGTCGACTTTGGGCGGTTTTCAACCGTTGTTGAATTTGGATGATCTTCTCGGTAGTTTCTTGTATAATCTCCGGACTCGTAATCTGTCTATCCCCCACTTCACTCCAACAAATCGGAGACCTGCACTTTCTACCATAAAGTGCTTCAAACAACGCCATCTCAATGCTTGAATGGTAGCTGTTGTTGTAGGAAAATTCTACTAACGGTAGATGTCGATCCCAACTGTTTCCGAAATCAATAACACATGCTCGTAGCATGTCTTCAAGTGTTTGTATCGTCCTTTCGCTTTGCCCATCAGTTTGTGGATGATAGGCAGTACTCATGTCTAGACGAGTTCCTAATGCTTGCTGTAATGTCTGCCAGAATCTTGAAATAAATCTGCCATCCCTATCAGAGATAATAGAGATTGGTATTCCATGTCTGGAGACAACTTCCTTCAAATACAGTCGTGCTAACTTCTCCATCTTGTCATCTTCTCTTATTGGCAGGAAGTGTGCTGATTTGGTGAGACGATCAACTATTACCCAAATAGTATCAAAACCACTTGCAGTCCTTGGCAATTTAGTGATGAAATCCATGGTAATGTTTTCCCATTTCCATTCCGGGATTTCGGGTTGTTGAAGTAGACCTGATGGTTTCTGATGTTTAGGTTTGACCTTAGAACACGTCAAACATTCTCCTACGTATTTAGCAACATCGGCTTTCATACCCGGCCACCAAAAATGTTTCTTGAGATCCTTGTACATCTTCCCCGTTCCAGAATGTATTGAGTATATGGTTTTATGAGCTTCTCTAAGTACCATTTCTCTCATATCTCCAAATTTTGGTACCCAAATCCTTTCAGCCCTATACCGGGTTCCGTCTTCCCGAATATTAAGATGCTTCTCCGATCCTTTGGGTATTTCATCCCTTAAATTTCCCTCTTTTAAAACTCCTTGTTGCGCCTCCTTTATTTGAGTAGTAAGGTTATTATGAATCATTATATTCATAGATTTTACTCAAATGGGTTCTCTGTCCTTCCTGCTCAAGGCATCGGCTACCACATTTGCCTTCCCCGGGTGGTAACGAATCTCAAAGTCGTAATCATTCAATAATTCAATCCACCTACGCTGCCTCATATTCAGTTGTTTCTGATTAAATATGTGTTGAAGACTTTTGTGGTCGGTATATATAATACTTTTGACCCCATATAAGTAGTGCCTCCAAGTCTTTAATGCAAAAACAACCGCGCCTAATTCCAAATCATGCGTCGTATAATTTTGTTGGTGAATCTTCAATTGTCTAGACGCATAAGCAATCACCTTCGTTCGTTGCATTAATACACAACCGAGACCTTGCTTTGATGCGTCACAATAAATCACAAAATCATCATTCCCTTCAGGTAATGACAATATAGGTGCCGTAGTTAGCTTTTTCTTCAATAACTGAAACGCTTTCTCTTGTTTATCATTCCATTCAAATTTCTTCCCTTTATGCGTTAATGCAGTCAAGGGTTTTGCTATTCTGGAAAAGTCTTGGATGAACCTTCTGTAGTAACCAGCTAGTCCTAAAAACTGGCGTATGTGTTTCGGAGTTTTCGGGGTTTCCCACTTTTCAACAGTTTCTATCTTTGCCGGATCCACCTTAATACCTTCTTTGTTCACTATGTGACCGAGGAATTGAACTTCTTCCAACCAAAATGCACACTTTGAAAACTTAGCATACAATTCTTCTTTCCTCAATACTTCTAACACCTTTCTCAAATGTTCACCGTGTTCTTGGTCATTCTTTGAGTAAATAAGTATGTCATCAATGAAAACAATGACAAACTTGTCAAGGTATAGTCCACACACTCAGTTCATAAGGTCCATGAACATAGCTGGTGCATTAGTTAAACCAAACGGCATGACCATAAACTCGTAATGACCGTAACGTGTTCTGAAAGCAGTCTTTGGAATATCATCTTCTTTCACCCGCATTTGATGATACCCGAAACGTAAGTCAATCTTTGAATAATGTAATGACCCGGAATTTTCCGACCAAATTATACTTATGAGATTAATATTTACATAAATTAAACCATACCAACATGATAAGCAATCCAAATTGTTGAGACTTGTGTTTTTGAAAAGAGTTTTACACAACGTTTGACCGTCCAATATGACCGATGATATCACGAACTATATAACATACGATAATTATACGTTTGTGTATATATATGTATTTTTATATATTTAACATGATCTAAGGATGGTTTAACATCTCATTGTGTACTAATGACAATGAGTTATAAGTATATTTTGAAACTACTAACTTAAGTTTTCAAAACGATAACTATACGTAACATTCTTTGATATATATACTTATAATATATAATGCTTATACACGTATCGTATATATAAATATTTAATCACTTTTTAAGGACTTAAATACATAAAACAATATAAGTATATTCACAAAAGATAGCTATATTTGAATTCTCGTTCCGTTTCCTCAAGATTTCTATACGTATATCTAGGGTATATGTACCCATATCATACCCAACTTCTATACGTATTTACTATTGGTATATACACATCAAATCAACATCCTAATCAACATTATTACTGCCCTAGATATGAGGTAACTATGATTTGTCAAGTAGTATGAATTATTAGTAAGAAAACAAAATTAGGTATCCTTTTCTTTTTTTATAAACTAAAAACGTTTTTATAAATGAACACCATTTCTTCACTCCATTTTCTCATACCTACACCCTCATTTCTCTCTCAAAATACTCCTAACTTCATACTTGATCATCTCCAAGCATTTTCCCCATCATTTAGCTTCAATTACAAGCCTTAAACACCATAAGAAAACTCTTTCAAGAACATATCAAAATAACCACCCATTTGAAGAAGTTTACTTCCAACCTTTTGATCTAACTCCACCACTTTTGATTCCAAGATTATTTCTTATCTTTTGCAGTAACTTTGTCCAAGTAACTTGAGGTAGTAACCTTGTTCATAATCTTATTCAATTCATATTCATATAGCTATCTTATTTTGTGGTATAAAATTTTAACAACAAGAACATAGTTTGAATGATTTCAAACTTGTTCGCAAACTAAATAGATCCTTCTAACTTAACTTTTAAAATACTTCAAGATCTGTAATATATCATAATGATATGCTAACTTAACAAGATATAACTTGGTTTTACAAAGAACAACTTAAAAACTGAATCTACGTCGTCGGAGGCAACCGGGGGCTGTTTTGGGTTGGATAATTAAAAACCATCTTGAACTTTGAATTGGAAGTTCATGTTTTGGAAAAATGATAATTCTTATGAATATGTTAACACATAAAAATTTCATGGTTTAACTCAAAGTGTAAGTATTTTTAGAAAAATGATCATTAAATGTTGTTTTTATGATGGAAAATGATCACTTTCATAAGTTTCACCAAAGTTTGACCTATAACCTATGATTTCGAATACAAACTAAGGTATTTTCAGTTCATATTCTTAAAATTTGACTCGATCCAAGGAAGTGGCAAGTTGAACCAACAAAAACGGAGTTGTAATGAAGAAACTACGACTAAAACAAGATTGGGTATCCGAAGCTAGTTTAGCTACGAAAATATTTGGAGAAAAAGTAAATTAATCATATCTTTTCTAATTAATATGATATTTTATATATAATTACTTATGATTTGATTTTATATATTTCAGGACCACCCGTAAACAACACGAGAAGATTAATCATAAGACCTCATGATTGTACGCAACACGTCATTTGACAACACGGTACTTTATGTACGCAACATGTCATTTGACAACATGGTACCATGGGTCGAGATTAATTCTGATCAATACGAATACGATGGGGTCTTTATTTATTTTATTTAAGCAAATAATTGTAAACCACTAACATCGGACTGCTAACTACGGACTAAGAAAATATTAAAAGTATTAATAGTGTATATATATGTAACGATTACTTAAAAAAGAAAATATGTTGATATATTATATATATGGTTAGGTTCGTGATATCTATCGGAGACCAAGTCGAATTAAATACCTTCAAGGCAAAAGTGAGTTTCATTTGCTCCCTTTTATATATATTTTTGGGACTGAGAATACATGCGATGTTTTTATAAATGTTTTACGAAATAGGCACAAGTACTAAAACTAATTCTACATGGGTTTAAACCAGAAATATACCCTTAGCTTGGTAATATTAAACTACTTGTCTATGTACGGTAGGCGCGAATCCTAAAGATAGATCTATTGAGCCTGACAAACCCCATCCTGACTATGGGATGCTTTAGTACTTCGAGGTTATTTTAAACACACCTGGTCTGGTGTACTTCAGAGGGTAAAACATGAATGTTAAGGCTTGTTACTAGGTGCCTACAACTTATAGAATACTTTTATACACTTACGAGTGTACATATATTTATAAACGGAAATCTTGTGGTCTATTAATATATTGAAATGATTGTTATGATAAACTTATGAACTCACCAACCTTTTGGTTGACACTTTAAAGCATGTTTATTCTCAGGTATTAAAGAAATTTTCCGCTGTGCATTAGCTCACTTTAAGGATATTACTTGGAGTCATTCATGGCATATTTTGAAAGACGTTGCATTCGAGTCATTGAGTTCATCAAGATTATTATTAAGTCAATTATAGTTGGATATATTATGAAATGGTGTGCATACCGTCAATTTTCGTTGTAAAGAAAGTTTGTCTTTTAAAAACGAATGCAATGTTTGTAAAATGTATCATATAGAGTTCAAATACCTCGCGATGTAATCAACTATTGTGAATCGTTTATAATGTATATGAACGGGTCCTTTCAGTTGGTATCAGAGCGGTGGTCGTAGCGAACCAGGTCTTGCATTAGTGTGTCTAACTAGTAGTTGTTAGGATGCATAAATGAGTCTGGACTTCGACCGTGTCTACATGTCAAAAGTTTTGCTTATCATTTCTAGTCGGAAATCATCTGCTTATCATCCTTAGGAAATTACCTGCTTATCATTCATAAGTCTAGACACGTTTTACTGCATTTACTGCATTGATAGTGTATAGACGAATTCTTATCTTAGCATATCTGTTATTGCGAACTTTGACTGATATCTTTTCAAAGATTCTCCGTAATTTACGGGATTTTGGTATTATATATACATATGTAAATTATGTATTGAAGAGTACCAAATCTAACTCCAATAATCTATTCCATACTAAAAATTCATTTTCCTCATTATACAAGATGGATTCCGCATCTAGTTCGAATTCTTCAGATTTCGACAGTTATGCCGATATGGATTTCCATTCGGGCTCCGAAAGCAGCGTCACCGGAATGGATCAACCAATTTCCCATCATCTATTCTGGATGAATTGGGGATGGGTTCGTAATATACTAAATCACTGGAGACAAGAAGAAGGTGATCCATTCCATCCACCAAATTGCCCTCTTGGCGATGAACCTGAAGCACTTACCGGCGAACCTATTCGAAACACCATTTTCTCTCTCATTTCTAGAGTATCTCGTCACGATTATATACTATCCCATATTACAAATCTTGTTCATTCGCTCGCTCCAACCGCCAATCATCCCGGTGTACTAGCAGAAGTTAACGAACTTCGCGCTCGCGTGACGGCTTTGGAGAACATGGTGCAAAGGTTGCAAACACCAGCAGCAGCACCAGCAGCATAATTGGCACCACCATCAATAACATCAATAATACCATCATCACCACTAACAAACAACATCCGCATCACACGTCTCGACATCATAATCTGTCCCACAAACATCAACATCATACGCACCATAGATACCAAGGAGTACCAACAATAATGAACGATGAAGTATTGATCCATAACTTCATTGATGTTCTGCAAAGAATATGTGGTTTCAAAAAGTTTTAGAGATTTCTTATTCTAGCTCAAACCGAAAAGCAAATGAGATTAATATCATATTAACTCATTAAATTCATGATTTCATCTGAAGAAAATATATATGTATATATGTTTTCATAAAGATTGTAATTAAAAGTTCTTTTGTACAAAATATTAATGGTGAAATTTTTTTTTTTAACGGGTAGGTAATACCCGAGGAATAATTAGATTTCATCTTAATAAGTTACATTGTACATTCGTCGAAGCTGATTCAACAGTCATTTACTATCCTACTTACAACCACCGATATATGTATCCGTTCACCGCAGAATAACCATTTTCATTCAATTTCATATTTGGATTTTGACTTCCCAGAATCCAATAAGTGGCATATGAAGAAAACATATGACAAAATAAAATCTGTTAGAAACAAACAAATTAACTATGAAAAATTTTGTTAAGAATCCACGCTAACTGTTCCAGCTAACTGTTCCTAGCTAACTGATTACATTTTATTTATCGCAGTTTATTTATCGCAATTTAATTATCGTACTTTTATTTATCGTCATTTAATTTCTGTAATTATTTTACGCACTTTAAATATCGGGACACGTATACAATGTTTTGACATATCATATCGACGCATCTATATATATTATTTGGAATCACCATAGACACTCTATATGCAGTAATGATCGAGTTCTCTATACAGGGTTGAGGTTGATTCTACAATAATATATATAGTTTGAGTTGTGATCGAGTCTGAGACGTATACGGGTCACGACACGTATTAATTAATTCGTATATTATATATTAAACTATATATGAATTATTGGACTGTTACTGTGGACTATCGACTGTGGACTAATGACATTGGACAATTAAAATGAATTAAAATATTGATTATAACATATGAAACTAAACATTTCTTCAAGATTGCCACTTGATTTCATCTTAAACCTCATTGTATCTCGACGATTACAATCAACGTTCAAATCTATCATGATTCTTAAAAACACCTCAATCGAGAGGATAAACCAACCGCACTTCATCTACGGAAGAAAAGATTGATGCATATAGTTATGCACCTGAAAAATCCTCGGAAACTGAGTAAACGTTTGACACGTATCTTTTCTAGTTCCTTTGACATTGTTATTACCGAAGATCGTTTTGCAATCCCTTTCCAAAGTAGCTAATTTTGTCACAGCTCCAGCAAGTCAACTCCGACTTTTTATCCAAAACAACTTTATTATAACCGCGATATATATGCGTACTCTTTATTGTTACTGGGGAACCTTTTATATTCCACAATATTACCATTAGTGATTAATCATTCTAAAAACACAATTCTCCTGAAACTACCTCGGTTTGATAACCGATGGCCCAGATCAGTTAACTTTGAAAATGCTGATGAAGCAGCATGTTGTAGATGATCTTAATGGCCAAAAGTTTGATGATAAAGAAAGGAGTGTTAGGAACGCTCGATAGAAAATTTAGTACCGAAAAGAGGATTATGCGAAACTATGAAGAAAGCCGTGGACAAATCACAAAGAATAAGTTTGCCTTCAAAGAATCCAAATGATTCTGTGCCTGCTGAAATCGTTAGCAAACATCTTATTTCTCATTCTAAACCTTCACAGACAAATCTTCTTCATCATCCATTGATATTAGAAATTCTAAGATATTCTCGTATGTTCTATTATAAATATCCTCTATATTTCTGCGATATTTTCACAACTATTCTTATCTGAGATCATTTATCTCTCCGTAATATCTGCAACATAAAAGAAACTGTGTTAGTTTCTAAATTCTGAAACCTTCGAGTTTAAAATATGAATGTTTTGAAGTAGTGTTGGGAACTGAAGCATGGATTAGTATAATATAATGACACTTGATCAACGTCATTATATTACAGTAAGTCATGCTGAGTTTCTAATGAAGCATGATGATTCACAGTACCGTCATCATGTGCCATTTACACGACTCTTACATTCTATCTAATCTCTAAACATATCAAGAGAATATTTTTCTGGATGACTCGGTCTTCTCCAGGGTATTCTGGTAATTTAACAAATCAAAATCGTTCTATTACCATTTTCTTCTTAGAGCATTAGCTATGTTCATTCTGAATTTCATATCTATGAATTCCGGACCATTACTCGCTTGACTCGAAGTTGGGAAGAGAAAACGAAACCATGAAGCTCCGAAAAATAATGAAGAATATAAACTCCGATAATAACCCCGAAATTACAAACCGTGTATATCGATGCAGATAGCAATATAGAGACACGGGAGAATTAGAAACACTATAAACACAAGAGTATAGTAGAAGTAAATAGATTTTCTGGTGGTAGATGAAAAAGAAGAATGATAGATATAAAAGTTAGGAGTATATCAAAAATCAGGACTGGATGGAGCATATTGATGAATGCTTTAAAGTAAGAATCAAAGGAGAAAGAATAGAAGGTGTGAGTCGTGGTAAATAAGGAAACGAAGGGGTGAATTTATAGTGAACTATCCGACAGACCAATCGAAACAGATTATTGCATATAATCAAAGAAGATCCTGATTTCCTTAATCACCAAAGAACCAAATCTTGTTACGTAAGATTCTCTTAAAATCCCTTAAATCCCGGAAATCAATCATAACTAAGTCATCGGTTAAGACGAATATATTTTACTCATCTCACTCTTTTACGATAGTCTCATTTATATTCTTCGCATAATCGAATCGTTTTATCTACATTACTCAATGATGATAAAACTCCATTATCACCTTATATTTGTCATGAAAACCTTCTTATTGTTATCCATAACAACCTCCATCAAATTTCGGGGACGAAATTTCTTTAACGGGTAGGTACTGTAATGACCCGGAATTTTCCGACCAAATTATACTTATGAGATTAATATTTACATAAATTAAACCATACCAACATGATAAGCAATCCAAATTGTTGAGACTTGTGTTTTTGAAAAGAGTTTTACACAACGTTTGACCGTCCAATATGACCGATGATATCACGAACTATATAACATACGATAATTATACGTTTGTGTATATATATTTAACATGATCTAAGGATGGTTTAACATCTCATTGTGTACTAATGACAATGAGTTATAAGTATATTTTGAAACTACTAACTTAAGTTTTCAAAACGATAACTATACGTAACATTCTTTGATATATATACTTATAATATATAATGCTTATACACGTATCGTATATATAAATATTTAATCACTTTTTAAGGACTTAAATACATAAAACAATATAAGTATATTCACAAAAGATAGCTATATTTGAATTCTCGTTCCGTTTCCTCAAGATTTCTATACGTATATCTAGGGTATATGTACCCATATCATACCCAACTTCTATACGTATTTACTATTGGTATATACACATCAAATCAACATCCTAATCAACATTATTACTGCCCTAGATATGAGGTAACTATGATTTGTCAAGTAGTATGAATTATTAGTAAGAAAACAAAATTAGGTATCCTTTTCTTTCTTTATAAACTAAAAACGTTTTTATAAATGAACACCATTTCTTCACTCCATTTTCTCATACCTACACCCTCATTTCTCTCTCAAAATACTCCTAACTTCATACTTGATCATCTCCAAGCATTTTTCCCATCATTTAGCTTCAATTACAAGCCTTAAACACCATAAGAAAACTCTTTCAAGAACATATCAAAATAACCACCCATTTGAAGAAGTTTACTTCCAACCTTTTGATCTAACTCCACCACTTTTGATTCCAAGATTATTTCTTATCTTTTGCAGTAACTTTGTCCAAGTAACTTGAGGTAGTAACCTTGTTCATAATCTTATTCAATTCATATTCATATAGCTATCTTATTTTGTGGTATAAAATTTTAACAACAAGAACATAGTTTGAATGATTTCAAACTTGTTCGCAAACTAAATAGATCCTTCTAACTTGACTTTTAAAATACTTCAAGATCTGTAATATATCATAATGATATGCTAACTTAACAAGATATAACTTGGTTTTACAAAGAACATCTTAAAAACTGAATCTACGTCGTCGGAGTGCAACCGGGGGCTGTTTTGGGTTGGATAATTAAAAACCATCTTGAACTTTGAATTGGAAGTTCATGTTTTGGAAAAATGATATTTCTTATGAATATGTTAACACATAAAAATTTCATGGTTTAACTCAAAGTGTAAGTATTTTTAGAAAAATGATCATTAAATGTTGTTTTTATGATGGAAAATGATCACTTTCATAAGTTTCACCAAATTTTGACCTATAACCTATGATTTTGAATACAAACTAAGGTATTTTCAGTTCATATTCTTAAAATTTGACTCGATCCAAGGAAGTGGCAAGTTGAACCAACAAAAACGGAGTTGTAATGAAGAAACTACGACTAAAACAAGATTGGGTATCCGAAGCTAGTTTAGCTACGAAAATATTTGGAGAAAAAGTAAATTAATCATATCTTTTCTAATTAATATGATATTTTATATATAATTACTTATGATTTGATTTTATATATTTCAGGACCACCCGTAAACAACACGAGAAGATTAATCATAAGACCTCATGATTGTACGCAACACGTCATTTGACAACACGGTACTTTATGTACGCAACATGTCATTTGACAACATGGTACCATGGGTCGAGATTAATTCTGATCAATACGAATACGATGGGGTCTTTATTTATTTTATTTAAGCAAATAATTGTAAACCACTAACATCGGACTGCTAACTACGGACTAAGAAAATATTAAAAGTATTAATAGTGTATATATATGTAACGATTACTTAAAAAAGAAAATATGTTGATATATTATATATATGGTTAGGTTCGTGATATCTATCGGAGACCAAGTCGAATTAAATACCTTCAAGGCAAAAGTGAGTTTCATTTGCTCCCTTTTATATATATTTTTGGGACTGAGAATACATGCGCTGTTTTTATAAATGTTTTACGAAATAGGCACAAGTACTAAAACTAATTCTACATGGGTTTAAACCAGAAATATACCCTTAGCTTGGTAACATTAAACTACTTGTCTATGTACGGTAGGCGCGAATCCTAAAGATAGATCTATTGGGCCTGACAAATCCCATCCTGACTATGGGATGCTTTAGTACTTCAAGGTTATTTTAAACACACCTGATCTGGTGTACTTCAGAGGGTAAAACATGAACGTTAAGGCTTGTTACTGGGTGCCTACAACTTATAGAATACTTTTATACACTTACGAGTGTACATATATTTATAAACGGAAATCTTGTGGTCTATTAATATATTGAAATGATTGTTATGATAAACCTATGAACTCACCAACCTTTTGGTTGACACTTTAAAGCATGTTTATTCTCAGGTATTAAAGAAATTTTCCGCTGTGCATTAGCTCACTTTAAGGATATTACTTGGAGTCATTCATGGCATATTTTAAAAGACGTTGCATTCGAGTCATTGAGTTCATCAAGATTATTATTAAGTCAATTATAGTTGGATATATTATGAAATGGTGTGCATACCGTCAATTTTCGTTGTAAAGAAAGTTTGTCTTTTAAAAACGAATGCAATGTTTGTAAAATGTATCATATAGAGTTCAAATACCTCGCGATGTAATCAACTATTGTGAATCGTTTATAATGTATATGAACGGGTCCTTTCAAATAAACAGATGAGCCTTGTAGTTGATCAAATAAGTCATCGATTCTCGGTAGTGGGTAGCGGTTCTTGATGGTAAGTTTGTTCAACTCTCGGTAGTCGATACACAACCTGAATGTACCATCTTTCTTCTTGACAAACAAAACAGGAGCTCCCCACGGTGATGTGCTTGGTCGAATGAAACCACGCTCTAAAAGTTCTTGTAATTGGCTTTGCAGTTCTTTCATCTCGCTGGGTGCGAGTCTGTAAGGAGCACGAGCTATTGGTGCAGCTCCTGGTACAAGATCTATTTGAAATTCAACGGTTCGATGTGGGGGTAATCCCGGTAATTCTTTCAGAAATACATCGGGAAATTCTTTTGCAATGGGAACATCATTGATGCTCTTTTCTTCAGTTTGTACTTTCTCGACGTGTACTAGAACAGCATAGCAACCTTTTCTTATTAGTTTTTGTGCCTTCAAATTACTAATAAGATGTAGCTTCGTGTTGCCCTTTTCTCCGTACACCATTAAGGGTTTTCCTTTTTCTCGTATAATGCGAATTGCATTTTTGTAACAAACGATCTCTGCTTTCACTTCTTTCAACCAGTCCATACCAATTATCACATCAAAACTCCCTAACTCTACTGGTATCAAATCAATCTTAAATGTTTCGCTAACTAGTTTAATTTCTCGATTCCGACATATATTATCTGCTGAAATTAATTTACCATTTGCTAATTCGAGTAAAAATTTACTATCCAAAGGCGTCAATGGACAACTTAATTTAGCACAAAAATCTCTACTCATATAGCTTCTATCCGCACCCGAATCAAATAAAACGTAAGCAGATTTATTGTCAATAAGAAACGTACCCGTAACAAGCTCCGGGTCTTCCTGTGCCTCTGCCGCATTAATATTGAAAACTCTTCCGCGGCCTTGTCCATTCGTGTTCTCCTGGTTCGGGCAATTTCTAATAATGTGGCCTGGTTTTCCACATTTATAACAAACTACATTGGCATAACTTGCTCCGACACTACTTGCTCTGCCGTTACTCGTTCCGACACCATTTGTTCCTTTCGTTCTATTAACCCCTGGTCCGTAGACCTCACACTTCGCCGCGCTATGACCATTTCTTTTACACCTGTTGCAAAATTTGGTGCAGTACCCCGAGTGATACTTTTCACACCTTTGGCATACCTGCTTCTGATTGTTGTTGTTGTTGTTGCGGTTATTATTGTTGTTGGGATGATTGTTGTAGTTGCTGTTGTTATTGTTGTTGTTGTTGTTGGGCCGTTTGTTATAGTTGCGATTGATGGTGCGATTGTTGGGATAATTGTTGCGATTATTGTTGTAATTGCTGTTATTGTTGTATTGGTGATTCTTATCACCGTTTTCCTTCCACTTTCTTTTGACTTGCTTCACATTGGCCTCTTCAGCAGTCTGTTCTTTAATTCTTTCTTCAATCTGGTTCACTAGTTTGTGAGCCATTCTACATGCCTGTTGTATGGAGGCGGGCTCGTGTGAACTTATATCTTCTTGGATTCTTTCCGGTAATCCTTTCACAAACGCGTCGATCTTCTCTTCCTCATCTTCGAATGCTCCCGGACACAATAGGCACAATTCTGTGAATCGTCTTTCGTACGTGGTAATATCAAATCCTTAGGTTCGTAACCCTCTAAGTTCTGTCTTGAGCTTATTGACCTCGATTCTGGGATGGTACTTCTCGTTCATCAAGTGCTTGAATGCTGACCACGGTAGTGCGTACGCATCGTCTTGTCCCACTTGCTCTAGATAGGTATTCCACCATGTTAACGCAGAACCTGTGAAGGTATGCGTAGCGTACTTCACTTTGTCCTCTTCAGTACACTTACTTATGGCAAACACCGATTCGACCTTCTCGGTCCACCGTTTCAATCCGATCGGTCCTTCGGTTCCATCAAATTCCAAAGGTTTACAGGCAGTGAATTCTTTGTAGGTGCATCCTACACGATTTCCTGTACTGCTAGATCCAAGGTTATTGTTGGTATGTAGCGCAGCCTGTACTGCGGCTATGTTTGAAGCTAGAAAAGTACGGAATTCCTCTTCATTCATATTCACGGTGTGTCGAGTAGTCGGTGCCATTTCCTTCAAAATAGTCAAATGGAACAAGTTAATCATACAGAATATTAAGTGTAGTTAATAGTATTTCGTAGCATAATATGAACTCATTTATAAAAGCTTTTTCTTCATATTAGCGTTTTATAAGTTTAAATTCGGGTAGTACCTACCCGTTAAGTTCATACTTAGTAGCTAATATACAATTCAACTACTTCAATTCTATATGAAAAACTGATTATAATAATATTTGGCGTTCAAACTTTTACACAATATTTTACAAACTTACAATACCGCTTATTTTACATATAGCATGAAATATAGCATACAATAAATTTGATACAAGATGGTTGTGAAGATAATTCTAGCTAGTACACAAGTCGTTCAGCAAAGGCAATAAAGACACGTAATTCATACGTCCAGAAACAAGTCATGCATTTTGGTTTTACTAGGATTACTTCCCATCCTTGGTCTTGTGGAACATAACCGTTATGGCCGTTGATAAGACAGCGTGTTGTAACGTCGTCAAAGGGACGAGGGTTACGTAATGTCCAACAGTCCCGTAATAATCTAAAAACCTCATTTCTTACCCCAATTACCGACTCCGTCACTTGTGGGAACGTTTTGTTTAATAGTTGTAGCCCGATGTTCTTGTTCTCACTTTGGTGAGAAGCGAACATTACTAATCCGTAAGCATAACATGCTTCTTTATGTTGCATGTTAGCTGCTTTTTCTAAATCACGAAGTCCAATATTCGGATACATTGAGTCAAAATAATTTCTTAACCCATTGCGTAAAATAGCATTTGGGTTCCCCGTAATATATGCGTCAAAGTAAACACATCGTAACTTATGGATTTCCTAATGTGATATCCCCCATCTTTCAAACGAAAGCCTTTTATAAACCAAGGCATTCTTGGAACGTTCTTCGAATGTCTTACAAACTGATCTCGCCTTAAATAGTTGTGCCGAAGAATTCTGACCGACTCTAGACAAGATTTCATCAATCATGTCTCCAGGTAGGTCTCTTAAAATATTGGGTTGTCTATCCATTTTGTGTTTTTATACTGTAAAATAGACAAGAGTTAGATTCATAAAAAAAATACTTATTAATACAAGCAATTTTTACATATATCATAAAGCATAAGCACACTATATTACATATATTACACCACACGAATACAACTATCTTATTCCGACTCGCTTGTTTTTTCTTCTTCGGTTTTGGTTCGTTTTGCCAAGTTTCTAGGGATATATGATGTTCCCCTAATACGAGCCGTCGTTTTCCACATTGGTTTAGAAAAACCTGGTGGTTTAGAGGTTCCCGGGTCATTGTTACAACTTAAGGACTTCGGGAGTTGACGATACATATAAAGTTCATCGGGGTTGGAATTAGATTTCTCTATTTTTATGCCCTTTTCCTTATTATTTTCTTTTGCCTTTTTAAATTCAGTTGGGGTAATTTCTATAACATCATCGGAATTCTCGTCTGAATCCGATTCATCGGAGAATTGGTAATCCTCCCAATATTTTGCTTCCTTGGCGGAAACACCATTGACCATAATTAACCTTGGTCGGTTGGTTGAGGATTTTCTTTTACGTAACCGTTTTATTATTTCCCCCACCGGTTCTATTTCTTCATCCGGTTCCGATTCTTCTTCCGGTTCCGATTCTTCTTCCGGTTTCGACTCTTCTTCCGGTTCCTCTTCGGGAACTTGTGAATCAGTCCACGAATCATTCCAATTTACATTTGACTCTTCATTATTATTAGGTGAGTCAATGGGACTTGTTCTAGAGGTAGACATCTATCACATAATATCAAACGCGTTAAGAGATTAATATATTACATAATATTCACATGTTAAAAATATATAGTTTCCAACAAAATTTGTTAAGCAATCATTTTTCAAGTAAACACGGTCGAAGTCCAGACTCACTAATGCATCCTAACAAACTTGATAAGACACACTAATGCAAAATTTTGGTTCTCTAGGACCAACGCTCGGATACCAACTGAAATGTCCCGTTCTTATTGATTAAAAACGTTCCATATTAATTGATTTCGTTGCGAGGTTTTGACCTCTATTTGAGACGTTTTTCAAAGACTGCATTCATTTTAAAACAAACCATAACCTTTCTTTCATCAATAAAGGTTTAAAAAGCTTTACGTAGATTATCAAATAATGATAATCTAAAATATCCTGTTTACACACGACCATTACATAATGGTTTACAATACAAATATGTTACAACAAAATAAGTTTCTTGAATGCAGTTTTTACACAATATTATACAAGCATGGACTCCAAATCTCATCCTTATTTAAGTATGTGACAGCGGAAGCTCTTAATAATCACCTGAGAATAAACATGCTTAAAACGTCAACAAAAATGTTGGTGAGTTATAGGTTTAACCTATATATATCAAATCATAATAATAGACCACAAGATTTCATATTTCAATACACATCCCATACATAGAGATAAAAATCATTCATATGGTGAACACCTGGTAACCGACATTAACAAGATGCATATATAAGAATATCCCCATCATTCCGGGACACCCTTCGGATATGATATAAATTTCGAAGTACTAAAGCATCCGGTACTTTGGATGGGGTTTGTTAGGCCCAATAGATCTATCTTTAGGATTCGCGTCAATTAGGGTGTCTGTTCCCTAATTCTTAGATTACCAGACTTAATAAAAAGGGGCATATTCGATTTCGATAATTCAACCATAGAATGTAGTTTCACGTACTTGTGTCTATTTTGTAAATCATTTATAAAACCTGCATGTATTCTCATCCCAAAAATATTAGATTTTAAAAGTGGGACTATAACTTACTTTCACAGATTTTTACTTCGTCGGGAAGTAAGACTTGGCCACTGGTTGATTCACGAACCTATAACAATATATACATATATATCAAAGTATGTTCAAAATATATTTACAACACTTTTAATATATTTTGATGTTTTAAGTTTATTAAGTCAGCTGTCCTCGTTAGTAACCTACAACTAGTTGTCCATAGTTAGATGTACAGAAATAAATCGATAAATATTATCTTGAATCAATCCACGACCCAGTGTATACGTATCTCAGTATTGATCACAACTCAAACTATATATATTTTGGAATCAACCTCAACCCTGTATAGCTAACTCCAACATTCACATATAGAGTGTCTATGGTTGTTCCGAAATATATATAGATGTGTCGACATGATAGGTCGAAACATTGTATATGTGTCTATGGTATCTCAAGATTACATAATATACAATACAATTTGATTAAGTTATGGTTGGAATAGATTTGTTACCAATTTTCACGTAGCTAAAATGAGAAAAATTATCCAGTCTTGTTTTACCCATAACTTCTTCATTTTAAATCCGTTTTGAGTGAATCAAATTGCTATGGTTTCATATTGAACTCTATTTTATGAACCTAAACAGAAAAAGTATAGGTTTATAGTCGGAAAAATAAGTTACAAGTCGTTTTTGTAAAGGTAGTCATTTCAGTCGAAAGAACGACGTCTAGATGACCATTTTAGAAAACATACTTCCACTTTGAGTTTAACCATAATTTTTGGATATAGTTTCATGTTCATAATAAAAATCATTTTCTCAGAATAACAACTTTTAAATCAAAGTTTATCATAGTTTTTAATTAACTAACCCAAAACAGCCCGCGGTGTTACTACGACGGCGTAAATCCGGTTTTACGGTGTTTTTTCGTATTTCCAGGTTTTAAATCATTAAGTTAGCATATAATATAGATATAGAACATGTGTTTAGTTGATTTTAAAAGTCAAGTTAGAAGGATAAACTTTTGTTTGCGAACAAGTTTAGAATTAACTAAACTATGTTCTAGTGATTACAAGTTTAAACCTTCGAATAAGATAGCTTTATATGTATGAATCGAATGATGTTATGAACATCATTACTACCTTAAGTTCCTTGGATAAACCTACTGGAAAATAGAAAAATGGATCTAGCTTCAACGGATCCTTGGATGGCTCGAAGTTCTTGAAGCAGAATCATGACACGAAAACAAGTTCAAGTAAGATCATCACTTGAAATAAGATTATTATAGTTATAGAAATTGAACCAAAGTTTGAATATGATTATTACCTTGTATTAGAATGATAACCTACTGTAAGAAACAAAGATTTCTTGAGGTTGGATGATCACCTTACAAGATTGGAAGTGAGCTAGCAAACTTGAAATTATTCTTGATTTTATGTAACTAGAACCTGTAGAATTTATGAAGAACACTTAGAACATGAAGATAGAACTTGAGAAAGATCAATTAGATGAAGAAAATTGAAGAATGAAAGTGTTTGTAGGTGTTTTTGGTCGTTGGTGTATGGATTAGATATAAAGAATATGTAATTTTGTTTTCATGTAAATAAGTCATGAATGATTACTCATATTTTTGTAATTTTATGAGATATTTCATGCTAGTTGCCAAATGATGGTTCCCACATGTGTTAGGTGACTCACATGGGCTGCTAAGAGCTGATCATTGGAGTGTATATACCAAAAGTACATACATCTAAAAGCTGTGTATTGTACGAGTACGAATACGGGTGCATACGAGTAGAATTGTTGATGAAACTGAACGAGGACGTAATTGTAAGCATTTTTGTTAAGTAGAAGTATTTTGATAAGTGTATTGAAGTCTTTAAAAAGTGTATAAATACATATTAAAACACTACATGTATATACATTTTAACTGAGTCGTTAAGTCATCGTTAGTCGTTACATGTAAGTGTTGTTTTGAAACCTTTAGGTTAACGATCTTGTTAAATGTTGTTAACCCAATGTTTATAATATCAAATGAGATTTTAAATTATTATATTATCATGATATTATCATGTATGAATATCTCTTAATATGATATATATACATTAAATGTCTTTACAACGATAATCGTTACATATATGTCTCGTTTAAAAATCATTAAGTTAGTAGTCTTGTTTTTACATATGTAGTTCATTGTTAATATATTTAATGATATGTTTACTTATCATAGTATCATGTTAACTATATATATATCCATATATATGTCATCATATAGTTTTTACAAGTTTTAACGTTCGTGAATCACCGGTCAACTTGGGTGGTCAATTGTCTATATGAAACATATTTCAATTAATCAAGTCTTAACAAGTTTGATTGCTTAACATGTTGGAAACATTTAATCATGTAAATATCAATCTCAATTAATATATATATAAACATGGAAAAGTTCGGGTCACTACAGTACGTACCCGTTAAATAAATTTCGTCCCGAAATTTTAAGCCGTTGAAGGTGTTGACGAATCTTCTGGAAATAGATGCGGGTATTTCTTCTTCATCTGATCTTCACACTCCCAGGTAAACTCGGGTCCTCTACAAGCATTCCATCGAACCTTAACAATTGGTATCTTGTTTTGCTTAAGTCTTTTAAAATCACGATCCATTATTTCGACGGGTTCTTCGATGAATTGAAGTTTTTCGTTGATTTGGATTTCATCTAACGGAATAGTGAGATCTTCTTTAGCAAAATATTTCTTCAAATTTGAGACGTGGAAAGTATTATGTACAACCGCGAGTTGTTGAGGTAACTCAAGTCGGTAAGCTACTGGTCCGACACGATCAATAATCTTGAATGGTCCAATATACCTTGGATTTAATTTCCCTCGTTTACCAAATCGAACAACGCCTTTCCAAGGTGCAACTTTAAGCATGACCATCTCTCCAATTTCAAATTCTATATCTTTTCTTTTAATGTCAGTGTAGCTCTTTTGTCGACTTTGGGCGGTTTTCAACCGTTGTTGAATTTGGATGATCTTCTCGGTAGTTTCTTGTATAATCTCCGGACCCGTAATCTGTCTATCCCCCACTTCACTCCAACAAATCGGAGACCTGCACTTTCTACCATAAAGTGCTTCAAACGGCGCCATCTCAATGCTTGAATGGTAGCTGTTGTTGTAGGAAAATTCTGCTAACGGTAGATGTCGATCCCAACTGTTTCCGAAATCAATAACACATGCTCGTAGCATGTCTTCAAGCGTTTGTATCATCCTTTCGCTCTGCCCATCAGTTTGTGGATGATAGGCAGTACTCATGTCTAGACAAGTTCCTAATGCTTGCTGTAATGTCTGCCAGAATCTTGAAATAAATCTGCCATCCCTATCAGAGATAATAGAGATTGGTATTCCATGTCTGGAGACGACTTCCTTCAAATACAGTCGTGCTAACTTCTCCATCTTGTCATCTTCTCTTATTGGCAGGAAGTGTGCTGATTTGGTGAGACGATCAACTATTACCCAAATAGTATCAAAACTACTTGCAGTCCTTGGCAATTTAGTGATGAAATCCATGATAATGTTTTCCCATTTCCATTCTGGGATTTCGAGTTGTTGAAGTAGACCTGATGGTTTCTGATGCTCAGCTTTGACCTTAGAACACGTCAAACATTCTCCTACGTATTTAGCAACATCGGCTTTCATACCCGGCCACCAAAAATGTTTCTTGAGATCCTTGTACATCTTCCCCATTCCAGGATGTATTGAGTATCTGGTTTTATGAGTTTCTCTAAGTACCATTTCTCTCATATCTCCAAATTTTGGTACCCAAATCCTTTCAGCCCTATACCGGGTTCCGTCTTCCCGAATATTAAGATGCTTCTCCGATCCTTTGGGTATTTCATCCCTTAAATTTCCCTCTTTTAAAACTCCTTGTTGCGCCTCCTTTATTTGAGTAGTAAGGTTATTATGAATCATTATATTCATAGATTTTACTCGAATGGGTTCTCTGTCCTTCCTGCTCAAGGCATCGGCTACCACATTTGCCTTCCCCGGGTGGTAACGAATCTCAAAGTCGTAATCATTCAATAATTCAATCCACCTACGCTGCCTCATATTCAGTTGTTTCTGATTAAATATGTGTTGAAGACTTTTGTGGTCGGTATATATAATACTTTTGACCCCATATAAGTAGTGCCTCCAAGTCTTTAATGCAAAAACAACCGAGCCTAATTCCAAATCATGTGTCGTATAATTTTGTTCGTGAATCTTCAATTGTCTAGATGCATAAGCAATCACCTTCGTTTGTTGCATTAATACACAACCGAGACCTTGCTTTGATGCATCACAATAAATCACAAAATCATCATTCCCTTCAGGTAATGACAATATAGGTGCCGTAGTTAGCTTTTTCTTCAATAACTGAAACGCTTTCTCTTATTCATCATTCCATTCAAATTTCTTCCCTTTATGCGTTAATGCAGTCAAGGGTTTTGCTATTCTGGAAAAGTCTTGGATGAACCTTCTGTAGTAACCAGCTAGTCCTAAAAACTGGGATATGTGTTTCGGAGTTTTCGGGGTTTTCCACTTTTCAACAGTTTCTATCTTTGCCGGATCCACCTTAATACCTTCTTTGTTCACTATGTGACCGAGGAATTGAACTTCTTCCAACCAAAATGCACACTTTGAAAACTTAGCATA
The DNA here is from genome assembly GCF_046630445.1 of Rutidosis leptorrhynchoides. NCBI lineage: Eukaryota > Viridiplantae > Streptophyta > Magnoliopsida > Asterales > Asteraceae > Rutidosis > Rutidosis leptorrhynchoides. The sequence goes on from NC_092334.1 coordinate 661,021,842, forward strand.
CAATTCTTCCTTCTTCAATACTTCTAACACCTTTCTCAAATGTTCACCGTGTTCTTGGTCATTCTTTGAGTAAATAAGTATGTCATCAATGAAAACAATGACAAACTTGTCAAGGTATGGTCCACCCATGATGTTTCGCGAGGTGTATATAAAATACTATTAAATTTTACAAGAAAATACTATTAAATACGATACAATTTTACACAAGATATTTATTTATTTAGAGAACGGATATACTTAAACCTTGCTACAACACTTATAGGCAGTGTACCTAATCGTACAGTAGTGTAGTTTTTAGTAAGTCCGGTTCGTTCCACAGGGAAAATCTTTAAACAAAGCTTAACGCTATATTAGTTTACTTTTATAAAAATACAAATATATATATAAGTAATATTATTATTATAAAGGGGGGTTTTTACCGTTTAATGACCGGTTTGTCGATTTTAAAACTTTAGTCGCAGTTAAAACCAAATGTAAAATAATAAATAAAAGACTTAATTTAAAGCGTAAAGTAAATAACGATAATGAAATTGCGATTAATAAAAATGCGATAAAATAAACTTGAGATAATTAAGAAGTACGATAATTAAAAGTGCAATTAAATACAATAACAATAAAAATGCGATAATTAGAAGTGCAATTAAATATAAAATAAAGGAAATTAAATATGAAATAAAAGAATTATGCTTATTTAAACTTCCGTAATCATGATGTTTGACGTGTTGATTTTAGTTTTATGCCCATGAGTTAATTGTCCTTTGTCCTGGATTATTTAATATGTCCATCTGGTTTTTATCCATAACAGTCCATCAGTCATAAATATAAAGTGCGAGTGTCCTCGTCAAATTATCCTTATACCCGAAGTTAAATATTCCAACTAATTGGGGACTTAAACTGTAACAAGATTTTAATACTTTGTTTAATAATTACACCAGGATGTCGACTGAGTGTAACCCAAGGTTTTAATATTTTGTTATCAATTATACCAAGTGTCCTTGTACATAATTTCACCCCTGTTTTAATTATTCTAGTGGCTATTAATCCATTCCCGTGTCCGGTTAAATGAACGATTATTCGTACATATAAATACCCCGCCCATCGTATCCGATCGAGTGTATATGGTAATTTATAGGGACGCCCAATTGTAAATCTTTATATTAACATTAACAAACTATCATTTAGTTAAACAAATATAAAGCCCATTAATAGCCCATAGTCTAATTTCCACAAGTGTCGTTCTTTTGTCCAAACCCCAATTATGGTACAAAGCCCAATTACCCAATTTTAGTAATTAGCCCAACATCATGATTACTTCGGATTAAATAAGCATAATAATAACTTAGCTACGAGACATTAAATTAAAAAGGTTGAACATAACTTACAATGATTAAAAATAGCGTAGCGTTACACGGACAGAATTTCGACTTACACCCTTACAACATTCGCTAACATACCCTTATTATTAGGATTTAAAATTAAAATTAAAATTAAAATATAAATTATATATATATATATATATATATATATATACGTATATATTGAGAGAGATAGATATATGAGTGTGTAAAATGATCAGAATTCGGTTGGCTTTATAGGGAATTGAGTTCAGGGATACTCCGCGACTCGCGGCATTTTTTGCCTTCAAACTCCGCGAGTCGCGGAGTTTGTAAATACAGCTCACTCCATTTTGGAGTCTTTCTTGCCGACGGTTTATTTTATTTATATAATATATAAATAATTATAAGAATTATTTAAATATTATATTATATTTATGTGCATTGTTGACTTGTAATTTTTAGTCCGTTGCGTCGAGCGTTGAAAGTTGACTCTGGTCCCGGTTCCGGATTTTCGAACGTCCTTGCGTACAATTTAATATCTTGTACTTTGCGTTTTGAATCTTGTACTCTCGTAATTTCGAGACGTTTCTTATCAATAATTGGAACCTCTTTGATTGTCTTTTGTACTTTTGAGCTTTTTGGTCGTTTGCGTCTTCAATTCGTCGAATCTGTCTTTTGTCTTCACCTTTTATTATTTAAACGAATATCACTTTTAAATAGAACAATTGCAACTAAAAGCTTGTCTTTCTTGAGGAATAATGCTATGAAATATATGTTCGTTTTTAGCATTATCAAATATTCTTACACTTGAGCGTTGCTTGTCCTCAAGCAATATCGTCTTGAAATACTAGAATCACTTCTTTATTCTTCACACTTTGTACATCAGTGATTTCTATACGGCGGTATAAACAATGGTAGTAACGATATGGTTTACAGTCCCACATGACTATAAAAATTTAGATCCATTAAGGAAATTGGATCTTTATGAAAACATTTGATCTTTTGAAAATTAAATCTAGTTTTTACCCTAGATAAGTTTTCCGGAATAACCCTTTACCGGTGTTTGCAAAATATTTTTGTGGGTTTGGTGGGTTTCAGATTTGAAAATTTTAGCTCAAAACTTGCGGTTTTGTGTCACCCACTTGCTAACCTTGTATTTGAAAAGCAACACGTCCAGTTTACTTGTCCCGTATATTACCTTTCGGTAAACTACCGTCCGGTTGTAAAGGAAAGCGTTGAACAAGCAACTGTTAAGGCAATGTCCCCTGACATGCTTTTAATTATGGTCTATAACGTGTCGAACGCAATTACTATCCTTGGTAGGAGCAATAGTAAAGCTCACCCTTATGATTTTTCGGTCTGGCACAAGGTCCTGTCTTTAACCACTATGCAACCACCGTTCTTACGGTTGACACCCGATTTAGTTCAGGTGACCTAATGAATTCCAGGTGAATTCCTAGGATTTTACGTTCAATGGTAATGAACGCATTGAAAATAGGGTTTTCAGAAAACAAATCGGTTTGTAATTTTGATCAAAATATTTTCTCGTTCAAGCTCGAGTTTAGATATCATTGAATTCCATGAGTTTGTAATTCTAAATCTTTAAGGTCAATCTCAAGGATTGAGTAATATCAGGCTTAAAAGCTGATTTTTGATCTTTTAAGGAGATTATCCTTTCTGGGGATCTGATTCATTAGTCTTATCCAGCTAATTTGCATGGTGCCCCCCCATTTTACGAGATAAATCCTTCTCATGGTTAGGATAAATCTGACCACTTGGCGACCCTGTTTAATGCTGAGGTCCGTGGATTTCCTGCTAATTTTAGTGATGACTTTTCTAGATTTTTCGTCAACCTACAGCTGGTCTGGACGACAACTTCTTGACCTAAATCAAGAAGCGCGTGTCTTTTTCGGAAGACTTTACTTCCTTTTAATAATGGAATTGATTCATCGTGTAGATCCATCTCTTCTTACAGTAAATCAGGTAAAACAATTTAGTTTAGTCCAAAGCAAAAGTATTTTCAGTTATTTGTTACAGAAATATGTGATATATGTTTTGAATAACTTGGAGAATTTTCCCACACTTGGCTTTTATTTTCCTTTTTATTGTCCTCTATTCCATTTTAAATGAATTTTAACATTTTGGTTTGTTTCTCAATTTATGTCCTTTCCGAGGTTACAATAATTTCGGTGTTAAAACCTAGTTTTATCGTTCATAAATATGTATAAACATGATTTTGAGTTCATTTAATTGAAAATTTTGAAAAATTTTACTAGAATTGGGTAGTCAGTATATAAGACTAGGGCTGTTCTTTATTATCAGAGAGCACTAGATTCTAATACAACTACTGCTTTACTAGTATTTTTAATGGTAACCAAGTGTTTAAGATAAAAATTATAAAATCCGAAAGAATTTAACCCCTTCCCACACTTAAGATCTTGCAATGCCCTCATTTGCAAGAAATCAGTAACAATTTAAATTATTGAGGGTGATTTATGTGAAAATGATTAAATTTTTACCAAAGTTTCCAAATATATTGGCGTTTGTTTGCTGAATGATAAATGGTGCACATCATTTGTTCATTCCGTCTTGTTGTTATTTCACATATATTTTGCATCTTGTCGTCAAAATTAGTTGCTTTTGCTGAACTTAATACCAGTCTTTGAAAATGCGTTGTTTTACCCTGTTGTGTACATAAGATAAACTGCAAATATATATACATATTTTTGAAGTTTGGTATATTACCCCACATTCAAAAATTATTAAAATCTAAGAATAAAAGTTAGAAAATTATAAAAACTATTACAATATTAACATAAGTATTAAACGTATCAACATTACAAATTACAAAATAAATAAAACTAAGTAGACTAGGGATGATACTGATACCAATAGGGGTTCCATGCATAACCATAGGTGCTATAAAATGCTTCGGCAGGGTTATAAGTAGGATACGGTGGTTGCATCTCTATAGACCAGGGAGGGAATATGGGTTTTAGAGTAGGAATATAGTTTCTACCTATATGTTGGCAATGAGCTATGATTTGGTTTTGATGAACTTGCCAATCTTCAAATGCTCTCTGTCTAGCATTTTCGTACTCCTGTGAAGCTATAAACCTTTGCATTTCTTGCATTTCATTTCCCCCTCCTACATTACCTTGCTGTTGGTTTCTCTCAACCTGTGGATGTCTACCATGGTATTGTACTGCGGCGTTATTTCGCCTCTTCAAAACTTTCGCACCATGGTATACATTTAAACCTATAGTATCGCGGGGTTCTGGTTCTTCGACTAATAATCCCCCCCGACTTATATCCACACCGAGATATTCAGCAATGAAAGTAATAAAAATACCACCTCCTATTATGCTATGCGGTCTCATCCCCCTAACCATAGCTGATAAATAATAACCCACACAATAAGGTATACTTACAGTGCTTTGTGGGTCTCGAATACACATATGGTAAAACAAATCCTGTTCATTTACCTTTTCCTTGTTCTTACCTCTTTGTGTAATCGAATTAGCTAAAAACCTATGAATCACTCTTAATTCAGCTCTATCTATATCCAAATAAGAGTAATTTCCCCCTTTGAATCGGTGATGGCTTGTCATTTGACTCCATACACCATGTGTATCAAAATTTTCATCTATCTTTCTACCATTTAGTATCAACCCTCTACAATCGGCAGATGCTAACTCCTCAGGCGTATATATACGTAAAGCCTGAGCCATGTCTAGTAAAGACATGTGGTGCATCGAACCTCCTAACAAAAATCTAATAAAAGATCGATCGGTTAAACTAGCTACCCGATCATTTAATTCTATACTACACAACAATTCTTCACACCATACTTTATATACAGGTCTACGCATGGTGAATAAACGTACCCAGTCATTAAAAGTAGAATTACCATACCTCTGTGCAAGTAATTCCCTAATTGGCCCGGCCAATTCTACAGCTTCTAATGGTCCCCATTCTATGACCCTAGGTACCTCAACAACTTTAGAATGAAGAGTATGCAAACCCCTTTGGTATTTTGGATAATCTATCCAAAGTCTGTCAAATCTCAGGTTCGGGTGCAAATCTTCCAAGTGCATATCAGAAAATGTCATGACTGGATGAGGTATATCTTGCTTGTAGTAGTTATCCACCTCCTGTTGTTCCGCATTCTCAGCAGGAGCATTGCGAGCTTGGGATGAAGATTCACCCCTTTCAGTCTGCAAAACACATCAAACACAATTTTTGTGCATCCAAATATGCATTAGTGTCAGCAAAATCATCAATCAAAATAATTACAATGACATGATCAATTTATATCAAACTTAAGCTCATTTTCACATTTTTATCAAATCTACACTTTTTCAAATAAGCATATACGAAAATGTTCGCCAAGTTCATAAGCATTCAACTCAAATAACATGTCAAAATAATCATTACTAGCAATTAAACAAGTTTCAAATGGCATTATCTCTCAAAAATCAAGTTCATGAATTTTAGACTTGAAAAAGTCCCCTTTAATTCTCAAAATCATGTTTAGGCTCAAAGTTTGGATCATTTAACTACCTAAACATGTTACACTACTTAATTTAGCAACAATTCAAGACAAAAATCGGCCATAACCTGTTTATATCAAAAAGCCCCAAATTTGCTCAAGAACACAAACCCTAGATTACTTTAAATTTGAAGTTTAAGGCTTCTAATCATGTTAAATAGCATCAATCTAGGTTATACAAGCATAATACATAAACAATTTAAGAATAATTACACTAAAAAGCATCAAAATCAAATTGGGGAAAAATTGCTCAAGAACACTAATTTTCGGATTAAATGGTGTTTAGGTGTAGAAATTTACCATTTTTCTTGAGTAATTCCTTGATAGCATCCTTCTCAACATGATTTTAGTAAAAGATTTGATGATTAACGGTTAAAAATTGTGATTTTGGGGGTGTTTTTCGGGTTTTTTCGCGCAGTATTTTAGCTGTATGTGTTTTTGTGGTGTGTGGTTTGAGCTGTTCGTTCAGCTTTATTTTTTTTCTGTAATTTGGTCCCTCCGCGAGTCGCGGGGTTTTTACTCTTCAAACTCCGCGAGTCGCGGAGTTTGTATATATATATATATATATATATTTTTTTTAAATATCTTATACTAATTAAAACAATTAAGTAATTAATTTTAAAATTTTGTTTCCCTTGTTATTTAGGACGAGGTCGTTTTGGATCGATGTCCTAGTCCGTCCTTCGATAAAATTTTAAAATTTGTCTTTTTGTAGTGATTGTTTTAAAAGCTAAGATTTTTGGGTTTTTTTAATGTTTTTGGCATACTTTAATTCAATAAGATTAAAAATAATGATAATAAAAGTTCTCGTCCCTCCTTCGGGTAAAGCAATTTCGGTTCAAAGACCTAGTCTTCAACTCACGACGAATTTTAAAAATCATATTTTTAACTTAATGAGATAAAGTAAATTTTTGTTTTTAAATTCACACAACTTAAATATAAAATTCAAAATTAATATTAAAAATTCACACCAAACTTACAATTTAAAATGCATAAAATTAAAATTCATATTTTAAAAATTAAAAATTCACACCAAACTTAATTTAAAAATTCATATTATAAATTCATACCAAACTTAATTTAAAAATTCATATTATAAATTCACACCAAACTTATATTAATTTTTCAAATATTTACAATTTTAAATATATTGATTTTACAAAGTTTACAATATTAATTTAAGATTTATATATTAATTTTAAAAACATGGTAAAAATAAAATTAAAAATCTTTTTGGCTTTTTATCCCACTTTAATCAATCAAATATTATCAAAAATATGCGCCCCTCTTTTCGGTAAAGTAATTTCGGTTCCAAGACCTAATTTAACTCATGAAAAATTTTTGAAATATTTTGGGTTGATTGATTAAAGATATTTATACCTTAAGAATAAACGTTAAATTTCGCAGTGATGTAATAAATTTTTGAATGATATCAATAATTTCGGTCGCCAAACCTAATTTTATTCAATACCAATTTAATACTTTATAGCGAACAAATTAGCGTTTATTATCAAATGGTTAAAAATAAAAAAAATAAAAACTGTACAAACATACCTGTGAAATAGATTTCTTAGTTATATGATCTATCCCATTCATAAGATAGTCAGTTTACTTGGTTTTCCATGTCTACATAGGCGTAACCTCGAGCATTCAGTGTCTTTTCTTCTAAACATATGAACGGTCTGTCTCTGCATAAAGTAACAAATTCGGTGTTTGAATAGGTTTGATTATTTGAACATTTACCTCCATGTGACCATTTTCCGCATTTGTGACATCTTTCTAGATGTCGTGCTCTTCTTTTCGCTGCGAATTTTGATTTTTCTTTACCAAATTGTAGCTTATTATCTTCGCATCTGGATTCTTTTCTAACTCCGTCCAATCTTTCTCTGATTACTGATACTATTTCACTCGAAAGTGTGTCATTATTACGTTTAGTGATCAAAGCGTGTAGCATTAGACCATGGTTTAGTTCACGGGCAGTCTTTATTTTGTAAAAACCTAAAAAAAAAAAAAATTCAGAATGGGGGGAGAAAACTAGTTCTTTAGGGTCTGCTAGGGAAAGACCATTCAGGTTTCATTTTTGAGAACTACACGAAAACAGACAATCTAACTCTAACAGAAATACATATTATCCTTTAAAGACTTGATTCTCCCCACACTTAGTTAGCTGTGGTGTCGAAATTGTGATTAACTTCGTTGTCGACTTCCATCGGACTATCTATGTAGTGTTTAACTCTGTGACCATTAACTTTAAATTCAATCCCATTTGAATTTATTAATTCTATCGTTCCGTATGGGAAAACTCTTTTGACTATGAATGGTCCAGACCATCTTGATTTCAATTTTCCAGGAAATAGCTTGAATCGTGAATTGAAAAGAAGAACTCTGTCTCCTTCTTTAAATTCTTTTGAACTTCTGATTCTTTTATCATGCTATTTCTTCGTTCTTTCTTTATAGATTAACGAATTTTCGTATGCTTCATGTCTTAATTCTTCTAATTCGTTTAGTTGACTTAATCGTAGACGTCCGGCTTCATGTAAATCAAGATTACATGTCTTCAAAGCCCAAAATGCTTTGTGTTCAATTTCTACTGGAAGATGACATGCTTTTCCATAAACAAGTCTAAAAGGTGTGGTTCCAATTGGAGTTTTGTAGGCTGTTCTAAAAGCCCAGAGTGCATCCTCCAATTTAATGGACCATTCCTTCGGATTTGATCCTACGATTTTCTCTAGAATACGTTTTAAAGCTCGGTTGGTATTTTCAACTTGTCCACTTGTTTGTGGATGATATGCGGTGGAGATTTTATGAGTTACTCCATATCTTTTAAGAACTTTCTCAAGTTGATTATTACAGAAATGAGTACCCCGATCACTTATTAAAGCTTTCGGTGTTCCAAACCTTGCAAAAAGACGTTTTAAAAAGTTGACTACAACTCGTGCATCGTTAGTTGGGAGAGCTTGTGCTTTCGCCCATTTAGATACATAATCAATGGCTACGAGAATATAGAGATTATTATGAGATTTTGGAAATGGACCCATAAAGTCAATACCCCAAATGTCAAATACTTCACATACTTGGATGACATTTTGTGGCATTTCATCACGTTGACTTATTTTTCCAGCCCTTTGACAAGCATCACAGGATTTGCAAAGAAGGTGTGCGTCTTTGTAAATTGTAGACCAATAGAATCCAGCATCATAAACTTTTCTTGCTGTTAGTTGAGGCCCATAATGCCCTCCTGTTGGTCCTGTGTGACAATGGTTTAATATTTTACTAGCTTCATCTCCAAATACACATCGGCATATTATTCCTCGGGACAACTTTTAAACAAATGTGGATCTTCCCAAAAATAGTGTTTTATATCACTGAAGAATTTCTTTCGTCTTTGGTACGATAATCCTTTTTCAAGGAATCCACAAACTAAGTAGTTTGCATAGTCTGCAAACCATGGAATTTCTTTATGATCTATCTTCAATAGATATTCATCAGGAAAGTTGTCTTGTATGGCCGATTCATTTAGAACTTCTAATTCGGGATTTTCAAGACGAGAAAGATGATCAGCGGCGAGATTTTCTGCTCCTCTTTTATCTCGGATTTCAATATCAAACTCTTGTAAGAGTAAGATCCAACGGATTAATCTTGGTTTAGCATCTTGTTTTGAAAATAGGTATCTAAGAGCAGAATGGTCGGTATAGACCACCGTTTTTGCTAGAACGAGATATGATCGAAATTTGTCAAAAGCAAAGACAATAGCAAGGAGTTCTTTTTCAGTAGTTGTATAGTTCATTTGTGCTCCTTGTAACGTCTTACTAGCATAATATATAGGTTGAAATCGTTTTTCAATCCTTTGTCCTAAAACGGCTCCCATTGCAAAATCACTTGCATCGCACATTAGTTCAAATGGTAGATTCCAATTTGGTGTTATCATGATCGGCGCATTAGTGAGTTTCTCTTTAAGAATATTAAAAGATTTGATACACTCATCTGAAAAGATGAATGGAGCATCCTTTTCTAGGAGTTTATTCATAGGAGTGGCAATTTTAGAAAAATCTTTTATGAAACGTCGGTAAAAACCGGCATGCCCTAGAAAACTCCTAACTCCTCTAACATTGGTGGGATGTGGAAGTTTAGCAATTACATCTACTTTAGCTCTATCCACTTCAATTCCTTCTTTTGAAATTTTATGACCAAGAACGATGCCTTCTTTAACCATGAAATGGCATTTCTCCCAATTAAGTACTAGATTTCATTGTTCGCATCTAATAAGCATTCGTTCCAGATTTACTAGACATGATTCAAATGTATCACCGAAGACTGAAAAGTCATCCATGAAAACTTCCATGCATTCTTCTATCATGTCGTGAAAAATCGCCATCATACACCTTTGAAAGGTTGCAGGGGCGTTGCAAAGTCCAAATGGCATGCGTTTGTAAGCAAAAGTACCATAAGGGCACGTGAATGTGGTTTTCTCTTGATCTTCGGGTGCTATTGGAATTTGAAAATATCCGGAAAATCCATCTAGAAAACAATAGTAACTATTTCCGGCTAATCTTTCCAACATTTGATCTATGAAAGGTAAGGGAAAGTGATCTTTTCTGGTGGCGTCATTTAATTTTCTATAATCAATACACACACGCCATCCTGTTACAGTCCTAGTAGGAATAAGCTCATTTTTCTCATTTGTAATGACAGTCATGCCACCCTTCTTAGGTACGCATTAAACTGGGCTTACCCATGGACTATCAGAGATTGGATATATCAAACCTGCATCTAGCAGTTTAATAATTTCTTTTTTAACTACATCTTGCATATTAGGATTTAGTCTTCGTTGGCGTTGCACATACATTTTATGACCTTCTTCCATAAGGATTTTATGTGTGCAATACGAAGGACTTATTCCTCTAATATCATGAATCTTCCATGCAATGGCTGGTTTATGAGCTTTCAACACAGAAATGAGTTGTGATTTCTCATTTTCAGTAAGAGAAGACGATATTATTACAGGTAATTCAGATTCACCATGTAAATAAGCGTATTCCAAATGGTTTGGAAGTGGCTTTAACTCTAATTTCGGAGGTTCTTCTATCGATGATTTGTATCGATATCTGTCTTCTTCTTTTAGCATTTGGATTTCTTCTGTTGTTGGTTCATATCCATTAGCTATAAGTGTAGCTAACATTTCAGCTTCATCAATTGGTTCATTACCTTCTCCTAAAGAACATTCTCATGTTCCTTGTAATTCTGGAAATTCTTCTAATAATTCTGCATGTGCATCTATGGTTTGAATATAATAACATGTATCATCTGCAGATTGTGGTTGTTGCATTGCTCTATCAACCGAAAAGGTAACACTCTCATCCTCTATACTTAGGGTCAGTTTCTTACCGAACACGTCTATCATTGCTTTAGCCGTGTTTAAGAATGGTCTTCCTAATATGAGAGGAACTTGAGAATCTTCTTCCATGTCCAGAACAACAAAATCTACTGGAAATACTAAAGTACCAACTTTAACTAGCATGTTCTCCATTATCCCTCTAGGATATTTTATTGATCTATCGGCTAGTTGTATGCTTATTCTGGTTGGTTTCAATTCTCCAAGGTCTAGTTTAGCGTATAGTGAATACGGCATTAGATTTATACTAGCACCTAAATCTGCTAATGCTTCTATTGAACTAAGACTACCCAGAAAACATGAAATCGTGAAACTTCCTGGATCAGAAAATTTTTCTGGTATCTTATTCAACAGCACTGCTGAACAATTAGCATTCATGGTAATAGCCGAGAGTTCTTCCATTTTCTTTCTATTTGAAATTAGATCTTTCAAGAATTTAGCATATCTAGGCATTCCTGAAATCACATCAATGAAAGGAAGATTTACATTTATCTGTTTAAACATATCCAAGAATTTGGATTGCTCGACTTCAAGTTTCTCTTTCTTCATTTTACTCGGGTAAGGAAGTGGTGGTTGGTATGGTTTAACATAAGGTTTAGCCTTAACTGTGTTATCATCATTAACCTTTTCAACTACCGGTTCTTTTTCCTTATCTTGATCAGGTTGTGGTTCTTGTGGAGTAGGAATAGCTTCATCAGAAGTTACAGGTATTTCAGGTGGTTTAAGTGTTGTACCACTTCTTGTGGTAATGGCTTTAACTGTTTCATATCGGGGGTTAGCATTTGTATCACTAGGTAGACTTCCCGATTTTCTTTCACCTATTAACCTTGCTAGGTTACTTACTTCTTGTTCCAGATTTTGAATAGAAGCTTGTTGATTTCTAAATGCTTGAGCATTTTGTTCATTAGTTTGTTTCTGAGATGTGAAAAACTGCGTTTGAGTTTCAACTAGCTTCGTCATCATATCTTCTAAATTCGGCTTTTTATCATCGGTTTGTTGTGGTGGTTTGTTTTGAAAATTAGGTCTTTGCTGATTGTAAGTATTATTGGATACTTGTTGATTGCTAGGACCTTGTTGGTTGTTGTATGGAATATTTCGGTTATAATTCTGGTTTTGATTGTAAATAGGTCTTGGCAGTTGATAATTATTCTGATAATTATTTCCAGGCCTTTGGTTTATGTATGAAATATTCTCTCTTTGTTCCATTGTTAATTCAACACTGAGACAATCTTTTGTCAAATGTGGTCCTCCACACTGCTCACAACTAATTCGTATTGAGTGAATATCTTTAGTCATCTTTTCCATTCGTCTCTCGACAGCATCTATCTTTGCGGAAATGGAATCTAAGTCATGGCTAGAATCGGCTCTAGCTGCTTTAGATGATCTAACGATATCTTTTTCTTGGTGCCACTCATGTGAGTGGGAAGCAGTGTTATCAATAATTTTGTAAGCATCAGTTTCGGTTTTCTTCATAATAGAACCACCAGCTGCTATATCTATGTCTTTCCTTGTAGTGATGTCGCATCCTTGGTAGAATATGTGTACTATTTGACAGGTATCTAAACCATGTTGCGGACATCCTCTTAACAACTTTCCAAATCTAGTCCATGCCTCATATAGAGTTTCATTTGGTTTCTGTGTGAACGTAACAATTTCTCCTTGAAGTCTTACGGCTTTAGATGCCGGAAAGAATTGTTTAAGAAATTTTTCAACTAAAACGTCCCATGTATCAATCGCCCCTTCAGGTAACGATTCCAACCAATCTTTGGCTTCTCCCTTTAAAGTCCAGGGAAATAACATGAGATATATCTGTTCATCCTCCACTTCTCGGATTTTAAATAGTGTGCAGATCCTATTAAAGGTACGTAGATGTTCATTTGGATCTTCCTTCGGCGCACCACTAAATTGGCATTGATTAGTCACCATGTGTAGAATTTGTCCTTTGATTTCATAATCTGGCGCATTAATGTCTGGATGAGTAATTGCGTGACCTTGGCCAGTGCGTTTAGCTCTCATTCGGTCTTCCATACTTAAAGGTTCCAGATTCTCCATAATTGAATTTGTTGAATCGGAATCACTAGAGGATTCTGATTTAATGGTTCGTTCCTCAATAATCTCTGTTTGAATGATTGGTGGTTCCGGATGAAAATTTAGTGGTTCAGGATCTATGAATCGTTCCTGAATATTCTCCGGATTCTCAATTGTGAGGTCGGGTTCAAAAAATGGATTATCGGAAATTTGAACTGGAGTACTTGGTCGACTGGATGACGATTCTAAAGAAAAATCAACGGCGGTAATATTTGCTAAATGTCTTGATCTAGTTACAGGTGGTGAACGTACAAAAGGTGGTGAATGTCTTGCTCGGTGCATTCACTGAATATCCTATTAGTTTTTAAAAGGAAAGAAAAATTATAATAAGTTATCCAATCAATAGACTTTTCTGATTTTGCCCACGTTTCGAATAGCCAAAAGATGCAGCAGAGGGGCAGGATTCGTTTGGTCTCAATATAATTGAGGACTGTTTGGCTCCAATAACCCGGTCCACGTACAAATCCAACTATTACTACGAACCAGAAAATTTTGATGTCTATCAATTTAACCACTTAAAATAAATTTTCGTAATTTTAAGAAATTTAGATAAGAAGTAGAATAAAAATCTATGTCCTAAAACTAGAATAGCGAGAAATAAGAAAGAAAAAGAGCGTGTCGAAAAAGGTCGAAAAAGAAAAATGGTTGAAAAATAAAAGGTGACGGAAAAATAAAAGAAACTTATAAAACTTAAAAACACTTGACTAACCTAACCTTATTACTACAACTAACTTAAAATTATAATCGCAAATTGAGATTACTAATTGGAATGATAATTGATACATAGGTAAAAGTCGTCTAAAAATATTAAAGCTTACAGGAAAAACTAAATCCCAAATGGAAATAACTTAAAAAGAAACTAAAACTTAAAAAGGCGTCGCAAAATTCTAAAGCACCTAAATCTTAGTCTAAAGAAAAAGCACTTAAGGAATTCTACGGCAAAGCCTAAAAATCTAGAAGTAAAAATAACTATGGCAAAAACTAAGTTTAAAACTAAATATGAGCTAAAAATACAAATATTACGCTAAAACGATTAAAAAGGGACAAAATATAAAAATATACAAAAAGTTGTAAAAAGTACAATTTTTAAAAAAATATTATTTTTATATTAATTATTTATTAAAACTATTAATTTTACAATTTAATTAAACTAATTTAACTAAATAAAATAAATTAAATAAAAAGAAACTTTAAAATAAAACTAATTATAATAAATATAATTATTTAGGGTTAATAATAATAATAATTAATAAATACCCCGTAATTAATGCTGAATTAGGGTTCTGTCGGTGTCAGAGTGTCTCCGCGAGTTGCGGTGCTCGAAGCAGAAAACTCCGCGAGTCGCGGGGTTCCAGAATTCAACTCAGGTACAGTTTTTAATTCGATGTTTTTTTTTATATATTTTCTGTTTTATATTTTCTGTTTTATAATCTAAAATTTTTATATAATAAAAACTTATATTTAAAAACTAAAATAAAAATAGAACTACTTTATAATTTTATAAATAAAAATCGTAAAACTAGATTTATATATATATTTTATTTTTTATTTTTTCGGTTTTTTTTATATGTTTTAAATAAAAACAAAATACTTAAATAAAACTTATATAAAAATAAAGAAACTTTATTAAACTTAAATATTTAACAAAATCTTAAAAATACTTATATTTTTGTTTTTCTTTTTATATTTTTGTATAATTAAAAACGTATTTTTATAAAAACGAATTTTAATAAAAGTAATCTAAAAATCTTTTTTTTTTTTTTTTATATTAGCGTTGCGCTTCCGGCGTTTAAGAGATTCCCCGGCAGCGGCGCCAAAAATAACTTGATGTTTCGCAAGGTGTATATAAAATACTATTAAATTTTACAAGAAAATACTATTAAATACGATACAATTTTACACAAGATATTTATTTATTTAGAGAATGGATATACTTAAACCTTGCTACAACACTTATAGGCAGTGTACCTAATCGTACAGTAGTGTAGTTTTTAGTAAGTCCGGTTCGTTCCACAGGGAAAATCTTTAAACAAAGCTTAACGCTATATTAGTTTACTTTTATAAAAATACAAATATATATATAAGTAATATTATTATTATAAAGGGGGGTTTTTACCGTTTAATGACCGGTTTGTCGATTTTAAAACTTTAGTCGCAGTTAAAACCAAATGTAAAATAATAAATAAAAGACTTAATTTAAAGCGTAAAGTAAATAACGATAATGAAATTGCGATTAATAAAAATGCGATAAAATAAACTTGCGATAATTAAGAAGTACGATAATTAAAAGTGCAATTAAGTACAATAACAATAAAAATGCGATAATTAGAAGTGCAATTAAATATAAAATAAAGGAAATTAAATATGAAATAAAAGAATTATGCTTATTTAAACTTCCGTAATCATGATGTTTGACGTGTTGATTTTAGTTTTATGCCCATTGGTTAATTGTCCTTTGTCCTGGATTATTTAATATGTCCGTCTGGTTTTTGTCCATAACAGTCCATCAGTCATAAATATAAAGTGCGAGTGTCCTCGTCAAATTATCCTTATACCCGAAGTTAAATATTCCAACTAATTGGGGACTTAAACTGTAACAAGATTTTAATACTTTGTTTAATAATTACACCAGGATGTCGACTGAGTGTAACCCAAGGTTTTAATATTTTGTTATCAATTATACCAAGTGTCCTTGTACATAATTTCACCCCTGTTTTAATTATTCTAGTGGCTATTAATCCATTCCCGTGTCCGGTTAAATGAACGATTATTCGTAGATATAAATAACCCTCCCATCGTGTCCGATCGACTGTATATGGTAATTTATAGGGACGCCCAATTGTAAATCTTTATATTAACATTAACAAACTATCATTTAGTTAAACAAATATAAAGCCCATTAATAGCCCAT
This sequence comes from Rutidosis leptorrhynchoides, assembly GCF_046630445.1. Classification (NCBI taxonomy): domain Eukaryota; kingdom Viridiplantae; phylum Streptophyta; class Magnoliopsida; order Asterales; family Asteraceae; genus Rutidosis; species Rutidosis leptorrhynchoides. The sequence goes on from NC_092334.1 coordinate 661,038,122, forward strand.
AGTCTAATTTCCACAAGTGTCGTTCTTTTGTCCAAACCCCAATTATGGTACAAAGCCCAATTTTAGTAATTAGCCCAACATCATGATTACTTCGGAATAAATAAGCATAATAATAACTTAGCTACGAGACATTAAATTAAAAAGGTTGAACATAACTTACAATGATTAAAAATAGCGTAGCGTTACACGGACAGAATTTCGACTTACACCCTTACAACATTCGCTAACATACCCTTATTATTAGGATTTAAAATTAAAATTAAAATTAAAATATAAATTATATATATATATATTTACGTATATATTGAGAGAGATAGATATATGAGTGTGTAAAATGGTCAGAATTCGGTTGGCTTTATAGGGAATTGAGTTCAGGGATACTCCGCGACTCGCGGCATTTTTTGCCTTCAAACTCCGCGAGTCGCGGAGTTTGTAAATACAGCTCACTCCATTTTGGAGTCTTTCTTGCCGACGGTTTATTTTATTTATATAATATATAAATAATTATAAGAATTATTTAAATATTATATTATATTTATGTGCATAGTTGACTTGTAATTTTTAGTCCGTTGCGTCAAGCGTTGAGAGTTGACTCTGGTCCCGGTTCCGGATTTTCGAACGTCCTTGCGTACAATTTAATATCTTGTACTTTGCGTTTTGAATCTTGTACTCTTGTAATTTCGAGACGTTTCTTATCAATAATTGGAACCTCTTTGATTGTCTTTTGTACTTTTGAGCTTTTTGGTCGTTTGCGTCTTCAATTCGTCGAATCTGTCTTTTGTCTTCACCTTTTATTATTTAAACGAATATCACTTTTAAATAGAACAATTGCAACTAAAAGCTTGTCTTTCTTGAGGAATAATGCTATGCAATATATATGTTCGTTTTTAGCATTATCAACACACTCGGTTCATAAGGTCCATGAACACAGCTGGTGCATTAGTTAAACCAAACGGCATGACCATAAACTCGTAATGACCGTAACGTGTTCTGAAAGCAGTCTTTGGAATATCATCTTCTTTCACCCGCATTTGATGATACCCGGAACGTAAGTCAATCTTTGAATAAACAGACGAGCCTTGTAGTTGATCAAATAAGTCATCGATTCTCGGTAGTGGGTAGCGGTTCTTGATGGTAAGTTTGTTCAACTCTCGGTAGTCAATACACAACCTGAATGTACCATCTTTCTTCTTGACAAACAAAACAGGAGCTCCCCACGGTGATGTGCTTGGTCGAATAAAACCACGCTCTAAAAGTTCTTGTAATTGGCTTTGCAGTTCTTTCATCTCGCTGGGTGCGAGTCTGTAAGGAGCACGAGCTATTGGTGCAGCTCCTGGTACAAGATCTATTTGAAATTCAACGGTTCGATGTGGGGGTAATCCCGGTAATTCTTTCAGAAATACATCGGGAAATTCTTTTGCAATGGGAACATCATTGATGCTCTTTTCTTCAGTTTGTACTTTCTCGACGTGTGCTCGAACAGCATAGCAACCTTTTCTTATTAGTTTTTGTGCCTTCAAATTACTAATAAGATGTAGCTTCGTGTTGCCCTTTTCTCCGTACACCATTAAGGGTTTTCCTTTTTCTCGTATAATGCGAATTGCATTTTTGTAACAAACGATCTCTACTTTCACTTCTTTCAACCAGTCCATACCGATTATCACATCAAAACTCCCTAACTCTACTGGTATCAAATCAATCTTAAATGTTTCGCTAACTAGTTTAATTTCTCGATTCCGACATATATTATCTGCTGAAATTAATTTACCATTTGCTAATTCGAGTAAAAATTTACTATCCAAAGGCATCAATGGACAACTTAATTTAGCACAAAAATCTCTACTCATATAGCTTCTATCCGCACCCGAATCAAATAAAACGTAAGCAGATTTATTATCAATAAGAAACGTACCCGTAACAAGCTTCGGGTCTTCCTGTGCCTCTGCCGCATTAATATTGAAAACTCTTCCGCGGCCTTGTCCATTCGTGTTCTCCTGGTTCGGGCAATTTCTAATAATGTGGCCCGGTTTTCCACATTTATAACAAACTACATTGGCATAACTTGCTCCGACACTACTTGCTCTGCCATTACTCGTTCCGACACCATTTGTTCCTTTCGTTCTATTAACCCCTGGTCCGTAGACCTCACACTTCACCGCGCTATGACCATTTCTTTTACACCTGTTGTAAAATTTGGTGCAGAACCCCGAGTGATACTTTTCACACCTTTGGCATACCTGCTTCTGATTGTTGTTGTTGTTGCGGTTATTATTGTTGTTGGGATGATTGTTGTAGTTGCTGCTGTTGTTGCTGTTGTTGTTGTTGTTGTTGTTGTTGTTGTTGTTGTTGGGCCGTTTGTTATAGTTGCGATTGATGCTGCGATTGTTGGGATAATTGTTGCGATTATTGTTGTAATTGCTGTTATTGTTGTATTGGTGATTCTTATCACCGTTTTCCTCCCACTTTCTTTTGACTTGCTTCACATTGGCCTCTTCAGCAGTCTGTTCTTTAATTCTTTCTTCAATCTGGTTCACTAGTTTGTGAGCCATTCTACATGCCTGTTGTATGGAGGCGGGCTCGTGTGAACTTATATCTTCTTGGATTCTTTCCGATAATCCTTTCACAAACGCGTCGATCTTCTCTTCCTCATCTTCGAATGCTCCCGGACACAATAGGCACAATTCTGTGAATCGTCTTTCGTACGTGGTAATATCAAATCCTTGGGTTCGTAACCCTCTAAGTTCTGTCTTGAGCTTATTGACCTCGGTTCTGGGACGGTACTTCTCGTTCATCAAGTGCTTGAATGCTGACCACGGTAGTGCGTACGCATCGTCTTGTCCCCTTGCTCTAGATAGGTATTCCACCATGTTAACGCAGAACCTGTGAAGGTATGCGTAGCGTACTTCACTTTGTCCTCTTCAGTACACTTACTTATGGCAAACACCGATTCGACCTTCTCGGTCCACCGTTTCAATCCGATCGGTCCTTCGGTTCCATCAAATTCCAAAGGTTTACAGGCAGTGAATTCTTTGTAGGTGCATCCTACACGATTTCCTGTATTGCTAGATCCAAGGTTATTGTTGGTATGTAGCGCAGCCTGTACTGCGGCTATGTTTGAAGCTAGAAAAGTACGGAATTCCTCTTCATTCATATTCACGGTGTGTCGAGTAGTCGGTGCCATTTCCTTCAAAATAGTCAAATGGAACAAGTTAATCATACAGAATATTAAGTGTAGTTAATAGTATTTCGTAGCATAATATGAACTCATTTATAAAAGATTTTTCTTCATATTAGCGTTTTATAAGTTTAAATTCGGGTAGTACCTACCCGTTAAGTTCATACTTAGTAGCTAATATACAATTCAACTACTTCAATTCTATATGAAAAACTGATTATAATAATATTTGGCGTTCAAACTTTTACACAATATTTTACAAACTTACAATACCGCTTATTTTACATATAGCATGAAATATAGCACACAATAAATTTGATACAAGATGGTTGTGAAGATAATTCTAGCTAGTACACAAGTCGTTCAGCAAAGGCAATAAAGACACGTAATTCATACGTCCATAAACAAGTCATGCATTCTGGTTTTACTAGGATTACTTCCCATCCTTGGTCTTGTGGAACATAACCGTTATGGCCGTTGATAAGACAGCGTGTTGTAACGTCGTCAAAGGGATGAGGGTTACGTAATGTCCAACAGTCCCGTAACAATCTAAAAACCTCATTTCTTACCCCAATTACCGACTCCGTCACTTGTGGGAACGTTTTGTTTAATAGTTGTAGCCCGATGTTCTTGTTCTCACTTTGGTGAGAAGCGAACATTACTAATCCGTAAGCATAACATGCTTCTTTATGTTGCATGTTAGTCGCTTTTTCTAAATCACCAAGTCCAATATTCGGATACATTGAGTCAAAATAATTTCTTAACCCATTGAGTAAAATAGCATTTGGGTTCCCCGCAATATATGCGTCAAAGTAAACACATCGTAACTTATGGATTTCCCAATGTGATATCCCACATCTTTCAAACGAAAGCCTTTTATAAACCAAGGCATTCCTGGAACATTCTTCAAATGTCTTACAAACTGATCTCGCCTTAAATAGTTGTGCCGAAGAATTCTGACCGACTCTAGACAAGATTTCATCAATCATGTCTCCAGGCAGGTCTCTTAAAATATTGGGTTGTCTATCCATTTTGTGTTTTTATACTGTAAAATAGACAAGAGTTAGATTCATAAAAAAAATACTTATTAATACAAGCAATTTTTACATATATCATAAAGCATAAGCACACTATATTATATATATTACACCACACGAATACAACTATCTTATTCCGACTCGCTTGTTTCTTCTTCTTCTTCGGTTTTGGTTCGTTTTGCCAAGTTTCTAGGGATATATGATGTTCCCCTAATACGAGCCATCGTTTTCCACATTGGTTTAGAAAAACCTGGTGGTTTAGAGGTTCCCGGGTCATTGTTACAACTTAAGGACTTCGGGGGTTGACGATACATATAAAGTTCATCGGGGTTGGAATTAGATTTCTCTATTTTTATGCCCTTTTCCTTATTATTTTCTTTTGCCTTTTTAAATTCAGTTGGGGTAATTTCTATAACATCATCGGAATTCTCGTCTGAATCCGATTCATCGGAGAATTGGTAATCCTCCCAATATTTTGCTTCCTTGGCGGAAACACCATTGACCATAATTAACCTTGGTCGGTTGGTTGAGGATTTTCTTTTACGTAACCGTTTTATTATTTCCCCCACCGGTTCTATTTCTTCATCCGGTTCCGATTCTTCTTCCGGTTCCGATTCTTCTTCCGGTTTCGACTCTTCTTCCGGTTCCTCTTCGGGAACTTGTGAATCAGTCCACGAATCATTCCAATTTACATTTGACTCTTCATTATTATTAGGTGAGTCAATGGGACTTGTTCTAGAGGTAGACATCTATCACATAATATCAAACGCGTTAAGAGATTAATATATTACATAATATTCACATGTTAAAAATATATAGTTTCCAACAAAATTTGTTAAGCAATCATTTTTCAAGTAAACACGGTCGAAGTCCAGACTCACTAATGCATCCTAACAAACTCGATAAGACACACTAATGCAAAACTCTGGTTCTCTAGGACCAACGCTCGGATACCAACTGAAATGTCCCGTTCTTATTGATTAAAAACGTTCCATATTAATTGATTTCGTTGCGAGGTTTTGACCTCTATTTGAGACGTTTTTCAAAGACTGCATTCATTTTAAAACAAACCATAACCTTTCTTTCATCAATAAAGGTTTAAAAAGCTTTACGTAGATTATCAAATAATGATAATCTAAAATATCCTGTTTACACACGACCATTACATAGTGGTTTACAATACAAATATGTTACAACAAAATAAGTTTCTTGAATGCAGTTTTTACACAATATTATACAAGCATGGACTCCAAATCTCGTCCTTATTTAAGTATGCGACAGCGGAAGCTCTTAATAATCACCTGAGAATAAACATGCTTAAAACATCAACAAAAATGTTGGTGAGTTATAGGTTTAACCTATATATATCAAATCATAATAATAGACCACAAGATTTCATATTTCAATACACATCCCATACATAGAGATAAAAATCATTCATATGGTGAACACCTGGTAACCGACATTAACAAGATGCATATATAAGAATATCCCCATCATTCCGGGACACCCTTCGGATATGATATAAATTTCGAAGTACTAAAGCATCCGGTACTTTGGATGGGGTTTGTTAGGCCCAATAGATCTATCTTTAGGATTCGCGTCAATTAGGGTGTCTGTTCCCTAATTCTTAGATTACCAGACTTAATAAAAAGGGGCATATTCGATTTCGATAATTCAACCATAGAATGTAGTTTCACGTACTTGTGTCTATTTTGTAAATCATTTATAAAACCTGCATGTATTCTCATCCCAAAAATATTAGATTTTAAAAGTGGGACTATAACTCACTTTCACAGATTTTTACTTCGTCGGGAAGTAAGACTTGGCCACTGGTTGATTCACGAACCTATAACAATATATACATATATATCAAAGTATGTTCAAAATATATTTACAACACTTTTAATATATTTTGATGTTTTAAGTTTATTAAGTCAGCTGTCCTCGTTAGTAACCTACAACTAGTTGTCCATAGTTAGATGTACAGAAATAAATCGATAAATATTATCTTGAATCAATCCACAACCCAGTGTATACGTATCTCAGTATTGATCACAACTCAAACTATATATATTTTGGAATCAACCTCAACCCTGTATAGCTAACTCCAACATTCACATATAGAGTGTCTATGGTTGTTCCGAAATATATATAGATGTGTCGACATGATAGGTCGAAACATTGTATACGTGTCTATGGTATCTCAAGATTACATAATATACAATACAATTTGATTAAGTTATGGTTGGAATAGATTTGTTACCAATTTTCACGTAGCTAAAATGAGAAAAATTATCCAGTCTTGTTTTACCCATAACTTCTTCATTTTAAATCCGTTTTGAGTGAATCAAATTGCTATGGTTTCATATTGAACTCTATTTTATGAACCTAAACAGAAAAAGTATAGGTTTATAGTCGGAAAAATAAGTTACAAGTCGTTTTTGTAAAGGTAGTCATTTCAGTCGAAAGAACGACGTCTAGATGACCATTTTAGAAAACATACTTCCACTTTGAGTTTAACCATAATTTTTGGATATAGTTTCATGTTCATAATAAAAATCATTTTCTCAGAATAACAACTTTTAAGTCAAAGTTTATCATAGTTTTTAATTAACTAACCCAAAACAGCCCGCGGTGTTACTACGACGGCGTAAATCCGGTTTTACGGTGTTTTTTTGTATTTCCAGGTTTTAAATCATTAAGTTAGCATATAATATAGATATAGAACATGTGTTTAGTTGATTTTAAAAGTCAAGTTAGAAGGATTAACTTTTGTTTGCGAACAAGTTTAGAATTAACTAAACTATGTTCTAGTGATTACAAGTTTAAACCTTCGAATAAGATAGCTTTATATGTATGAATCGAATGATGTTATGAACATCATTACTACCTTAAGTTCCTTGGATAAACCTACTGGAAAATAGAAAAATGGATCTAGCTTCAACGGATCCTTGGATGGCTCGAAGTTCTTGAAGCAGAATCATGACACGAAAACAAGTTCAAGTAAGATGATCACTTGAAATAAGATTATTATAGTTATAGAAATTGAACCAAAGTTTGAATATGATTATTACCTTGTATTAGAATGATAACCTACTGTAAGAAACAAAGATTTCTTGAGGTTGGATGATCACCTTACAAGATTGGAAGTGAGCTAGCAAACTTGAAAGTATTCTTGATTTTATGTAACTAGAACTTGTAGAATTTATGAAGAACACTTAGAACATGAAGATAGAACTTGAGAGAGATCAATTAGATGAAGAAAATTGAAGAATGAAAGTGTTTGTAGGTGTTTTTGGTCGTTGGTGTATGGATTAGATATAAAGGATATGTAATTTTGTTTTCATGTAAATAAGTCATGAATGATTACTCATATTTTTGTAATTTTATGAGATATTTCATGCTAGTTGCCAAATGATGGTTCCCACATATGTTAGGTGACTCACATGGGCTGCTAAGAGCTGATCATTAGAGTGTATATACCAATAGTACATACATCTAAAAGCTGTGTATTGTACGAGTACGAATACGGGTGCATACGAGTAGAATTGTTGATGAAACTGAACGAGGATGTAATTGTAAGCATTTTTGTTAAGTAGAAGTATTTTGATAAGTGTATTGAAGTCTTTCAAAAGTGTATAAATACATATTAAAACACTACATGTATATACATTTTAACTGAGTCGTTAAGTCATCGTTAGTCGTTACATGTAAATGTTGTTTTGAAACCTTTAGGTTAACGATCTTGTTAAATGTTGTTAACCCAATGTTTATAATATCAAATGAGATTTTAAATTATTATATTATCATGATATTATCATGTATGAATATCTCTTAATATGATATATATACATTAAATGTCTTTACAACGATAATCGTTACATATATGTCTCGTTTAAAAATCATTAAGTTAGTAGTCTTGTTTTTACATATGTAGTTCATTGTTAATATACTTAATGATATGTTTACTTATCATAGTATCATGTTAACTATATATATATCCATATATATGTCATCATATAGTTTTTACAAGTTTTAACGTTCGTGAATCACCGGTCAACTTGGGTGGTCAATTGTCTATATGAAACATATTTCAATTAATAAAGTCTTAACAAGTTTGATTGCTTAACATGTTGGAAACATTTAATCATGTAAATATCAATCTCAATTAATATATATAAACATGGAAAAGTTTGGGTCACTACATCTATCATTGCTTTAGCCGTGTTTAAGAATGGTCTTCCTAATATGAGAGGAACTTGAGAATCTTCTTTCATGTCCAGAACAACAAAATCTACTGGAAATACTAAAGTACCAACTTTAACTAGCACATTCTCCATTATCCCTCTAGGATATTTTATTGATCGATCAGCTAGTTGTATGCTTATTCGTGTTGGTTTCAATTCTCCAAGGTCTAGTTTAGTGTATAGTGAATACGGCATTAAATTTATACTAGCACCTAAGTCTGCCAATGCTTCTATTGAACTAAGACTACCCAGAAAACATGGAATTGTGAAACTTCCTGGATCAGATTATTTTTCTGGTATCTTATTCAACAGCACTACTGAACAATTAGCATTCATAGTAACAGCCGAGAGTTCTTCCATTTTCTTTCTATTCGAGATTAGATCTTTCAGAAATTTAGCACATCTAGGCATTCCTGAAATCACATCAATGAAAGGAAGATTTACATTTATCTATTTAAACATATCCAAGAATTTGGATTGCTCGGCTTCAAGTCTTTCTTTTTTCATTTTACTCGGGTAAGGAAGTGGTGGTTGGTATGGTTTAACATAAGGTTTAGCTTTAATTGTGTTATCTTCATTAACCTTTTCAACTATCGGTTCTTTTTCCTTATCTTGTTCAGGTTGTGGTTCTTGTAGAGTAGGAATAGCTTCATCAGAAATTACAGGTATTTCAGGTGGTTTAAGTGTTGTACCACTTCTTGTGGTAATAGCTTTAGCTGTTTCATTCCGGGGGTTAGCATTTGTATCACTAGGTAGACTTCCCGGTTTTCTTTCACCTATTAACCTTGCTAGGTTACTTACTTCTTGTTCCAAATTTTGAATAGAAGCTTGTTGATTTCTAAATGCTTGAGCATTTTGTTCATTAGTTTGTTTCTGAGATGTGAAAAACTGCGTTTGAGTTTCAACTAGCTTCGTTATCATATCTTCTAAATTCGGCTTTTTATCATCGGGTTGTGGTGGTTTGTTTTGAAAATTTGGTCTTTGCTGATTGTAAGTATTATTGGATACTTGTTGATTGCTAGGACCTTGTTGGTTGTTGTATGAAACATTTCGGTTATAATTCTGGTTTTGATTGTAAATCGGTCTTGGCGGTTGATAATTATTCTGATAATTATTTCCAGGCCTTTGGTTTATGTATGAAATATTCTCTCTTTGTTCCATAGTTAGTTCAATACTGAGACAATCTTTTGTCAAATGTGGTCCTCCACACTGCTCACAACTAATTCGTATTGAGTGAATATCTTTAGTCATCTTTTCCATTCGTCTCTCGACAGCATCTATCTTTGCGGAAATGGAATCTAAGTCATAGCTAGAATCGGCTCTAGCTGCTTTAGATGATCTAACGATATCTTTTTCTTGGTGCCACTCATGTGAGTGGGAAGCAGTGTTATCAATAATTTTGTAAGCATCAGTTTCTGTTTTCTTCATAATAGAACCACCAGCTGCTATATCGATGTCTTTCCTTGTAGTGATGTCGCATCCTTGGTAGAATATTTGTACTATTTGACAGGTGTCTAAACCATGTTACGGACATCCTCTTAATAACTTTCCAAATCTTGTCCACGCCTCATATAGAGTTTCATTCGGTTTCTGTGTGAACGTAACAATTTCTCCTTGAAGTCTTATGGCTTTAGAAGCCGGAAAGAATTGTTTAAGAAATTTTTCAACTAAAACGTCCCATGTATCAATCGCCCCTTCAGGTAACGATTCCAAACAATCTTTGGCTTCTCCCTTTAAAGTCCAGGGAAATAACATGAGATATATCTGTTCATCCTCAACTTCTCTTTTTTTAAATAGTGTGCATATCCTATTAAAGGTACGAAGATGTTCATTTGGATCTTCCTTCGGCGCACCACTAAATTGGTATTGATTAGTTACCATGTGTAGAATTTGTCCTTTGATTTCATAATCTGACGCATTAATGTCTGGATGAGTAATTGCGTGACCTTGGCCAGTGCGTTTAGCTCTCATTCGGTCTTCCATACTTAAAGGTTCCAGATTCTCCATAATTGAATTTGTTGAATCTGAATCACTAGAGGATTCTGATTTAATGGTTCGTTCCTCAACAATCTCTGTTTGAATGATTGGTGGTTCCGGAGGAAAGATTAATGGTTCAGGATCTATGAATCGTCCCTGAATATTCTCCGGATTCTCAATTGTGAGGTCGGGTTCAAAAAATGGATTATCGAAAATTTGAATTGGAGTACTTGGTAGACTGGATGACGATTCTAAAAAAAATCAACGGCGACAATATTTGCTAGATGTCTTGATCGAGTTACAGGTGGTGAACATACAAAAGGTGGTGAACGTCTTGCTCGGTGCATTCGCTGAATATCCTATTAGTTTTTAAAAGGAAAGAAAAATTATATAAGTTATCCAATTAATAGACTTTTCTGATTTTGCCCACGTTTCGAATAGCCAAAAGATGCAGCAGAGGGGCAGGATTCGTTTGGTCTCAATATAATTGAGTACTGTTTGGCTCCAATAACCCGGTCTACGTACAAATCCAACTATTACTATGAACCAGAAAATTTCGATGTCTATCAATTTAACCACTTAAAATAAATTTTCGTAATTTAAAGAAATTTAGAGAAGAAGTAGGAAAAAAAAAAAAATTCTATGTCCTAAAAACTAGAATGGCTAGAAATAAGAAAGAAAAAGAAAGAGCGCGTCGAAATAGGTCGAAAAAGAAAAGGGTTGAAAAATAAAAGGCGTCGAAAAATAAAAATAAGAAAGTAGCGCGTCGAAACTTAAAAAGGAACTAAAAACTAAGAATTAAAAGTTGCGTCTAAAAATATTAAAGCTTACAAGTAAAACTATATTCCAAATGGCAATAACTTAAAAAGGAACTAAAACTTAAAAAGGCGTCGCAAAATTCTAGAGCACCTAAATCTTAGTCTAAAGAAAAAGCACTTAAGGGAATTTACGGCAAAGCCTAAAAATCTAGAAGTAAAAATAATTATGGCAAAAACTATAACTTAAAACTAATTACGAGCGAAAAATAAAAATATTACGAATAAACAAATAAAAAGATACAAAATATAAAAATAAACTTAAAGTTGTAAAAAGTACAATTTTTATAAAAATATTATTTTTATATTATTTATTTTATAAAACTATTACTTTTATATATATAAATAAAACTAATTAAAATTAATTATTACAAATTAATTAAAACTTAAACTAAATAATAAATTAATTAACTAATTTAGGGTTTATTAATAATAATAATTAATAATACTCCGTAATTAATGCGATTAGGGTTTCTGGTCGTGTCAGGGTGGCTCCGCGAGTTGCGGTACACCTGGCAACAAACTCCGCGAGTCGCGGGGTATGAAATTTCAGATTAGGTGGTTTCGTTTGACAGGTTTCGTAATTATTTTTTTTTATTTTTCTGTTTTTAATTAATATATTTATATAAATTTAATAAAACTTATATTTTAAAAACTAAAATAAAAATAGAAATATTTTATAATTTTATAAATAAAAATCTTAAAACTAGATATATATATATATATATATATATATATATATATATATATATATATATATATATATATATATATATATATATATATATATATATATATATATATATATATATATATATACATATTTTTTTTTCAGTTTTGATTTTATGTTTTAAATAAACACAAAATATTTAAATAAAACTTATATTTTTATAAAATAAAAATAAAGAAACTTTATAAAACTTAAATATTTAACAAACTCTTAAAAATATTTATATTTTTGTTTTTCTTTTTATATTTTCGAATATTTAAAACGTATTTTTACAAAAACATATTTTTATAAAAGTAAACTAAAAATAAAAATCGTTTTTTTTTTATATTTAGCGTTGCGCTTTCGACTTTTAAGCTAGATTTTGTTCCCCGGCAGCGGCACCAAAAATACTTGATGTTATGCGAGGCGTATATGAAATAGTGTATATTTTTCTAGGAAATACTATTAAATACAATACAATTTTACACAAGATATTTATTTATTTAAAGAATGGATATACTTAAACCTTGCTACAACACTTATAGGCAGTGTACCTAATCGTACAGTAGTGTAGTTTTTAGTAAGTCCGGTTCGTTCCACAGGAAAAAATCTTTAACCAAAGCTTAACGCTATATTAGTTTTAATTTATAAAAATACAAATATATAAATAAGTAATATTATTATTATAAAAAGGGGGGTTTTTACCGTTTAATGACCGGTTTGTCGATTTTAAAAAACTTTAGTCGCAGTTAAAACCTAATGTAAAATAATAAAAATAAATATAACTTAATTTAAAGCGTAAAGTAAATAACGATAAAGAAATTGCGATAAATAAAAGTGCGATAAAATAAAATTGCGATAATTAAAAAGTACGATAATTAAAAGTGCAATTAAATACAATGACAATAAATAAAAGTGCGATAATTAGAAGTGCAATTAAATGTAAAATAAAGGAAATTAAATATGAAATAAAAGAATTATGCTTATTTAAACTTCCGTAATCATGATGTTTGACGTGTTGATTTTAGTTTTATGCCCATGGGTTAATTGTCCTTTGTCCTGGATTATTTAATATGTCTGCCTGGTTTTTGTCCATAACAGTCCATCAGTCATAAATATAAAGTGCGAGTGTCCTCGTCAAATTATCCTTATACCCGAAGTTAAATATTTCAACTAATTGGAGACTTAAACTGTAACAAGGTTTTAATACTTTGGTTAATAATTACACCAGGATATCGACTGTGTGTAACCCAAGGTTTTAATACTTTGTTATCAATTATGCCAAGTGTCCTTGTACATAATTTCACCCCTGTTTTAATAATTTCATAGACTATTAATTCATTTTCGTGTCCGGTTAAATGAACGATTATTCGTACATATAAATATCCCGCCCATCGTGTCCGATCGAGTGTATATGGTTATTTATAGTGACGTCCAATTGTAAATCTTTATATTAAAATTAACAAACTATCATTTAGTTAAACAAATATAAAGCCCATTAATAGCCCATAGTCTAATTTCCACAAGTGTCGTTCTTTTGTCCAAACCCCAATTATGGTACAAAACTCAATTACCCAATTTTAATAATTAGCCCAACATCATGATTACTTCGGCATTAAATAAGCATAATAATAATTTAGCTACGAGACATTAAATTAAAAAGTTTGAGCACAACTTACAATGATTAAAAATAGCGTAGCGTTACACGGACAGAATTTCGACTTACACCCTTATAACATTCGCTAACATACCCTTATTATTAGAATTAAAAATTAAAATTAAAATTAAAATTAAAATTATAATATATATATATATATATATATATATATATATATATATATATATATATATATATATATTACGTATGAATGAGGAGAAGAAAAAGATATATAAAACTCGTCTAATTCGCTGGCTTTTATAGGCAGTTTCAGAATTTGGGGCTCCGCGAGTCGCGGTATATTTCCCCTTCAAACTCCGCAAGTCGCGGAGTTTGCTTTTACAGCTCATCCCTTTTTGGATCTTCTTTGCCGACGGTTTTAATATATAAATATAATATATATATAATTTATATAATTAATTATATATTATATTATATTTATATACATAGTTAACTTGTAATTTTTAGTCCGTTGCGTCGAGCGTTGAGAGTTGACTCTGGTCCCGGTTCCGGATTTTCGAACGTCCTTGCGTACAATTTAATATCTTGTACTTTGCGTTTTGAATCTTGTACTCTTGTAATTTTTAGACGTTTCTTATCAATAATTGGAACCACTTTGATTGTATTTTGTACTTTTGAGCTTTTTGGTCGTTTTGCGTCTTCAATTCGTCGAATCTATCTTTTGTCTTCACCTTTTATTATTTAAACGAATATCACTTGTAAATAGGACATTTGCAACTAAAAGCTTGTCTTTCTTGAGGGATAATGCTATGAAATATATGTTCGTTTTTAGCATTATCAGACACAAATGACAAATTCGCACCGCTATCAAATAGAATCCTTGCTGGATTAGAGTTAACCATAAAAGTACCTGAGACAACTTCGTTGGATTGCTTGGCTTCATCATTCGTCATCAAGTAGTTGCAACCCCTAGCCGTGCCCGCTGCTTTCTCTAGACGCTTAACATTATTGTTTCGCAAATCGGGACACTCCGAATTTCGGTATCCTTCTTTGTTGCAATTAAAATAAGTGAGCTTGTTTGTTGAAGTTGGCTTCGGACAATCTCGAGCCATATGTCCACGTACCCCACAATTGTAGCAAGTAGGGACAAAGTTCCCAAAATCACCCTTCTTCACACTATTTACACTTTCAGAACCCCTTCTTTGACTTCTTGTTTAAAAAGTTCGAATGACTTGATCCTTCAAACTTTCTTTTAGAAAAAGTGAAATCGCTTTTTCTTGGAACCTCCGGCTTAAAACCCCGAGCCAATTCAAATAACTCGTCAAAAGACTTAGCCGCTCCCTGACTAATCTTACCCGTCAACTCATCGCTTAACGTACGGTAGAAATCTTTCATTAACTTGTGATCATCACCAACATATTGCGGACAAAAATGAGTCTTTGCCAAGAAGGTAGACTTGAGAGTAACCAAGTCCATTGAACCTTGTTGGAAATTGTGCAACTCGTCCCGGATTCTATCGAGGTCGGAAGAAGTTCGGTATTCTTTGAAAAATTCCTTCTTAAACTCTTCCCAAGTTAAGCTCATGCATTGCTCCTCCCCGTACAATTGAATCTTATCATCCCACCATAACTTCGCCTCTTCTCGTAACATGCTAGAACCATACCTCGCCTTCTTCTCTGGAGGACATTCCGCGGTACGGAAAGCTCCCTCGATATCGGAGATCCAACATGTGCTTTTTAACGGATCTCGTACCCCATTAAACATCGGGGGTTGAGCATCCTTGAAATTTTTGTAATGGAAGTCCCGCCTTCCATTCCCACCGTTACCATCACCCCCTTCGCCACGAGGATGAATGTTTCTAGCTTCTAATGCCTCCTCGATCGCGGCATTCATTCGCTCATTTATCATTTCGGTTACTTGCCCATCAACAGACTCTTGGAAAACCTTTCGAACATCGTCAAGAAATTCCGTTTTTAGCCTTTTAAAGATGGCCTCAACCTTGGCCGTGAGTTCAACGTCCTCACTCGTACTTCCGTCATTGGTGTCGTGTCCATTTCTCATCTTCATTCTATAAAACGAAGTAAATTAAGCAACGAAACGAAAGGACTTAACACATATGTATACACATATACACCACACTACCCCATCTTGCTCAACAATCGTCGTACATCACTTGTTTGACACGATTTGAACCCGTAACAATGGTAGCTAATCATTGTTACGCAATCATGTCGCATTAACTCGCTAGTACAACGTCTATCTCGCTTGATGATTGCTAATCACAACACAAAACAATTAGCGCAAGGTTAGTTTACATAAACCTAAGCACTAATCAACTCCCGGTCCGACCCGTCTCCTACAAGTCCCGCAATAAAACGCACACACAATAAAATCTAAGTCTAGGCACCTATCTCAAGTCGCCTAAATCCCTTAGACCATGCTCTAATACCACTTGTAACGACCCAATCCTCGTTATACCAAAAATACGGCATAAAAAAAAATCTGGACCTGTACATCTGGACGGCGTCCAGATTTCTGGACGGCGTCCAGTAATGAAAGCCTGGACGGCGTCCAGCCTTTTTGGACGGCGTCCAATTGATCTAACAGGGACTGATCAGTTTTCTTTACACTTGAACGAAAAACCCGCTTCCCGACACTTTCCAACGAAACAAATTATCGCAACATATCAATATAAGTAAAACTAATAAATTTCCAACATCGAAACAAGTTTTACAAAACGGAGCCCACAACGGCCGTTTTACGAGTTTCGTACAAATCATGAGTTTCGACCACATTAGTTTAATTTCCAAACGACACTATGAGCATGGTGTTTGGGGTTAAACTACCCAAGTCTCGGTCAAACTGCAAAAGCTATCAAAACCCAAAAGCATCCCCTAAACAACAAGCGGGATCTCTAATCCAATCAAATGCCCTTACCCTTGTCAACGCCGGAGCCTATAAAAAGATAAACAACGAGAGGGTAAGCTAAAGCCTAGTGAATGCAAAAATTATACATATACATATATAACTTACTTACTTGCAAACACTTACACCAACCACATACATACTAGCTACATAATTAGCATACCATCACAATGTATAACGCTAAAAACCACGATAACAAAGCTAGTATAACAATAGCATATAACACAACAATATAACATGCTACAACACGAATATATATAACATTGATGTTCACAACATCCAAAGTACTCAAAACCCAAGGCTAGCCCAACGAATGGTATCGTCAACATCGAACTTAAACCCCACCCGTCCCAATTAATGTGGTATCGTCAACATCAAACTTTAAACCCACACATGAGGTATCGTCTACATCGAACTTTAACCCCTCATCAAAATCATTACAAAAGCGGTATGGCATCGTCGACATCGAACTTTAACTCCATACATGAGGTATCGTCAACAACGAACTTTAAACCCTCATCCAACAAATAATAGTGGTATGGCATCGTCAACATCGAACTTTAAATCCATACCCCACAAGCAAATAAATCATATACATACATATATAATTATTCCACTCACCTCAAAGTCCTTTGTGAAAGATAATCGAGCTTGCAATCTTCAATGTAACGTACCTATTACATTATGCACATAATCAATCACAAGATCAAGTTGGTCAACCAACTCACTCACCATTCTAGCGTCATTTTGACCCTTGGTACAATTTCGACCCATTTGCACCTTTAACCCTAAGATTAGGTCAACTTCGCCAAAACCCTAACGCTAGCCAATTATCGTCTTAAAACACTTTAATAATCACAATTTTAGTGTGTTTTCATACACATTTCACAACCTAGGTCGCCCAAGACCCATTTGACCCATCTCAAGGTCTACACACCCATTTGGGTCACCCACACCCAAATGACACCCACTAACATTAATTACTAAGTGTGCTAGTGATTTACTAAGTCCTTAAGACCCATTTACACACTTTAACTTTTCAAAACCCTAGGTTAGTCATCTTTTGGGTCCTCATGACCCAAACTTACCGAAAAATCCCCAAATCACTAACAAATGGGTTTTATACACATCACTAACCCAAACCCTAACCCTTAAACAATTAATAGTAAGGAAATCAAGGTTAAGACTTACCACTACAATCAAAATGTAGATAGTGAGGAGATGAACAACTTTAATGCTCGAGCTCTAACCCGAAACAAGCTCCTTCTACTTCGATTTGAGCTTTCTCACACTTGAATCACTCTTTCTCTCTCTCTCTCTAGAATTTAAGTGGAAGAGGTTTGGTGGTTGTAAATGGAGTAAATGAGGCTCCACAAACTGATCTAGGGCCTTAAAGTCGTTCACAATGTGAAAATACCAAACTACCCCTTTTAAATATCCAAAAACACAAAAGCAGGCTCGCCAGTTCAACTGGACGGCGTCCAGAATACTGGACAGCGTTCAGCCCTTCACAATGGGACGGCGTCCCACTCTTTTGGACGACGTCCAAAACCACTGCAAAAACAGGATCTTACATCTCATATATAAATATTATGTATTTATTTAAAATATATAAAATAACTATATTTAAGTTATTTATTAATACGAATCATTATATATAAAAAGTATATTAATAAAATTAATATACGAACTTGTTACATGTTTTAATATATATATAACAGATATAGGTTCGTGAATCCGAGACCAACCTTGCATTGTTCAGTTCCGTCGTATGCATATTTTTATTACAAAATATCGTATCGTGAGTTTCATATGCTCCCTTTTTCAATACTTTTGCAATATATATTTTTGGGACTGAGAATACATGAAATGTTTTATAAATGTTTGACGCGATAGACACAAGCAAAACATTCCTCTAACGAATTATTATACAGACGGGTTGTTCTGTGGATTATTATATCGAATATCGCCCCTGATTATTATAGCTTGATAACCTAAGAATTAGGGAAATGGCCCCTAATTGACGCGAATCCTAAAGGTAGATCTATAGGTACTGACCAGCCCCATCCGGGTTACAGATGCTTTAGTACTTTGAGGTTTATATATATACAGACGATACTTGTATATTACAGACTGAAAGTTCTGTTTATTTTGGGGATATTCATGATGCGCTTTATATGTTAAGGTCGGTTACCAAGTAAATGTTATATGTAGAGAGAATGATTTTTATACACAGGTTATGTGTATGTTATTTTGTGCACGAGATATGTGTACGGTTATTAAAAATCGCGAGGTAACCTACGAGGGAGAAAAGGATACGAACCTACTCTGCCAAGCATTTATGAAAAATGGTTTCGTACACGAGATAGGTGTACTGTATTTAAATCTTGTGGTCTATCAAAATTACTGAATTTTATTGTTTACGATAAACTTATGAACTCACCAACCTTTTGGTTGACACTTTTAAGCATGTTTATTCTCAGGTATGAAAGAAATATTCCGCTGTGCATTTGCTCATTTTAGAGATATTACTTAGAGTCATTCATGGCATATTTCAAAAGACGTTGCATTCGAGTCGTTGAGTTCAACAAGATTATTATTAAGTCATTTATAGTTTGGATATATTATGAAATGGTATGCATGTGTGTCAACTTTCGATGTAATGAAAGTTTGTCTTTTAAAAACGAATGCAATGTTTGTAAAATGTATCATATAGAGGTCAAATACCTCGCAATGAAACCAATTATTATGAAACGTTTATAATCGATATGAACGGGGCATTTCACTAATGATGGTTTCTTGTTGGTGGCTGCGAGGGGTTTTGACCTTCGTTGGCTGGTCGTGTTGCCCATCACCCTGTTCGTGGTAGATGTCCTTGGTTGAGGGGGGGGATGTGGCAGTTGGCGAACTTCGGGTACGTGTTCTGTTTCACTTGTTGATATGGATTTCTCGTCGGGTCCCTTGTTTTTCTGGTAATGCCTTCGGGTTTGGACCACGACGATCTCCTTGTTGGAGATCTGGTTTCAGAGCTCGGGTCGGGACGAGTCTTTTTGGATGAGATCACTTTCGCGACACCTCGTAAAATTTCGTAGCGTTCGGGGTTTTTCCGTTTCTCTAATTTTTGGCGATTCATCGGCCTTCACCGTTCTCCTGATTGTTCGGTGTTTTGTCGAGAAAGGTTTAGGTGATTCTGGGTTTAGAATTTTAGATCTTAGCCTTGTTTGTTTTATTTGGCCTTGTTATCCGTTTCTCTACCATGTTTGTGGTTAGGTGTTTGTTTGGTTTATCTTGTTAGTTTTCTTTTTAGTGCGGTTTGTTTTTATTCTAGATTTATAATTTTATATGATCCGTTTTATACCTTGTTGATTTTCGAATTCGTTATTTATATTACTGTATCTTCGCCATGAAAAAGTAAAATAAAAACTTCACCTCTAAACATTTGAATGTGTTCACCAAATACTTGATTTTTGAAATACAGTATTAAGTACTTAAAATTGTTGGTTTAAAAATTTATATTTATATATTTATGATAAATATATATGAATCGCCGTATGCAAATCAAAGTATGGATTTAACATCTTCAATGTGGACGTTAAGTTGACATTTGATGTTACCATTGCCATCGACATCACAATCGAATGTTATATCTTAATATTAGTACGTTGTCATATTATGATCAGGTAAATTGATTATTTATTGATGTAAGGTATAATTTAAGTTGACTAATTACTAGTTAACTGAGATTAAACTATCTCTTGAGCTTATGTCCTATCCATTATGAGAATTTGAATTATTATCGCGATTTTAGTCATTTTTAACAGCGTTACGAGTCACCGACCGAGGTCCGAACGTGATGTCGGAACGCAACCACCCAATGATATCGCTGGTACGAACATTATAGTCCTACCGCCCCTCAGAATGAAACCCCCATGACGAATTCGTACGGGAATCACGTGTAGTAAAACTCCCTCAGATGAGGCTAGAACGCAAGGCGTCCGCAACTTCCATGAAGAGCCAAGACTGAAGCCTTGGCAAATGCTCAAAACGCAGATAATACTGGTGGAGTTAATGCTCCACTAAGTTGCTCATACAAAGCCTTCATGAACTACAAACCTCATACTTTCAAAGGGACCGAGGGACCAGTTGGCTTCACTTGGTGATTTGAAAAAATCAAGTCAGTATTCCAGATCAGTGGATACGCAGATGCAGACATAGTTAATTACGTCATGTGCACACTCTATGATAGTGCCCTAACTTGGTGGAGTTCTTTTCCCAATCTGTGGGGATGGAGGAAGCTTATGCCACCTTGTAGAAAGAGGTTAAACGAAGAATGATTGATAGTACTTTTCAAGGAACAAAGTTCAAAAAATGTAAACCGTGCTGGAATTTAAAGGTCGCTAGAAGTGATATTGCTATATATAAATCAGTTTATGAAGTTAGCTTTGATGTGCCCGACTATGGTCACACCTGAATACTTGAGGATTGAGAGGTATATGTGGGGACTTTCTAAGAATATACAAGGCTATGTTACTTCATCAAACCCAAAAACTATTCAAGATGCGATTCGTATGGCACATAACTTGATGGATCAAATTGTTCGCCGGGAAAAGAAAGTGTCGTCTACTAAGGTAAAAGCGAATGATGGTAAGACAAAGTGGAATGAGAATCAAGGAAGTAATTCCACTCATACCCAAATAACAAAAATGAGGTGACCTGGAACAACAAGGAATATTCATCTTCTAAATTGGGTTACAAGGTAAATCAACCATTTTGTAGGAGATGCGGTAAACACCATTCTGGGTATTGCACTGTGATTTGTGAGAACTGCAAAATGTGCCATATGACCAAGCATTGTAGAAGCCTTGCTCCTGCCGGAAATGCGTATAAAACTACTTCGCATTATTGTTTGAGTACGGTCGACCGAGTCATTTCAAGAATCAATGCTCGAACAAGAAAAATGATGTTGGACCCGCACGTGGTAGGACTTCCAATATCAATGCAAGGGAAGCTGCTGAGCATCATGACTTAGTTACGTGTACGTTCTTGCTCAACAATATTGTGGTATCAATTTTATTTGATGTTTTTTTTAACGGCAATTTTTTGGCATCAGTAGATCATTTCTTTCAACGACCCTCATCATTTACACGTAACACACACGTTCGCGCGAAAACCCGAACCCGATCGACGGTACCCGGGAACACATCCATTTGGGCAGTGATTCTGGGTAGGGGTCCGTGAACGAATCCGGTAAAACCTCTCTATAGGGTCAATATATACCACCATTGTTTGTGTTTCAATTGGTTTAAAGAAATTCATGTCATCCTTAAGGATCGAACCCATGACCTCTCCATATCCCATGACACAAAGTACTTGGGGAGAACCGTTGGGCTATGCCCGCAAGTTCAATTTTATTTTATGTTGCTACAGATATTAACATCCCTAGATAATAAGTACAAAATAGAATTAGCCAAGGTAAGTTGATGAAAAACGAAAAGATATATCGGGGGTGCAACATAAACCTAGCAGGTGAGAACTTTGAGGTGGACCTAGCGCCCATAAAATTGAGAAGTTTCGATGTGGTGATCGGTATGGATTGGTTATCCAAGAATAAAGCGGAGGTTATTTGTGCTGGGAAGGTCATTTGAATCCCTTGTGTGAATGAAGTATCGTTGATAGTTTACGAAGACAAGAGCAACACGATGCTAAATCATATGAGTTGTTTGAAGGTTTAAATATACTTGAGGAAAGGTCGTATGTCATTTTAGCTCATGTGAAGAAGATTGAGACGGAAGGGAAGCGCATCGATGATGTGTCAGGGAATTTCATGAAGTTTTTTCGGAAGAATTGCCTGGTCTCCCCAGCATCGAGCGTTGGAATTTCAAATCAATTTAGTTTTGGAAGCAGCATCGGTATCCAGTTCGCTTTACAATTTGGCACGTTCATAAATGCAAGACTTCCAAAGCCAATTGTAGGAGTTGTTGGATGAGAAAATTTATTCGACCGAGTTCTTCACCTTGGTGAGATCCGGTATTATTCATCAAGAAGAAGGATGGGTCTTTCAGAATGTGTATTGATTATCGTGACTTGAACAAATTAACGATTAATAATTGTTACCCCCTATTGATGATTTATTTGATCAGCTGCAAGGATCTTATGTTTACTCTAAGATCGATATGAGATCGGGATATTATCAGTTGATAGTGAAGAAGGATGATATTCCTAAACAACATTTAGAACCCGCTATGGTCATTATGAGTTTCTGGTCATGCTATTTCGTTTGGCAAATGCACCGCTTGTGCTTGTAGATCTCATGAAATGGGTCTGTACCGTACGTAGACAAGTTTTCCATTGTCTTTATATACGATATCTTGGTCTACTCAGAGAGTAAGGAAGAGCATGAGCAGCACTTAATATTGGTGTTGAAGTTGCTCAAGGAGGAAGAATTATATGCAAAATTTTTGAAATGTGATTTTTTGTCATAAAAGGTACAATTTCTTGGTCATGTTGTTGGTAATCTAATGATTATTTAAAAACAAATTGCATAACTATTATGTAAATATATTTAATTGCATATTTTTATTGAAATTGTATATACTATTTCTAAATCACAAAAACAATTTAAATTTGAAAACAAAAAATTATGGTGATCCGCAACAAAGCGTGGACAAAAAAACTAGTTCCATTCAATACAAGTAAATATATGGATACAAGGCTTGAATCCTAAGATTACTTTGTGTCTTTGTTCATGAGGACTCCTAAAACCTAATACAATAATACTCCCTATCCTAATATCCTAATATCCTAATACAAGTCATAATACAATAATTATATTATATATTTACAATATATATAACAGCCGGCACGAATGAACAATACCGCTACAGTAACTTTTTTGCAAACTTCGTTTGCTACAGTACCGCTACAGTACTTTTTTTTTTTTTTTTTTACAAACTTCGTTTAGTAGGTTTAAATTTTCTGGCCCAACGAAGTGGGCCAACGGCCACTTCCTAGTTTAATATATCGCTGATAAAATTGATCTTTTGTAAACTTTGTTCGTAGTTCTAGCAATTTTTCATACATAACACAAATATTGAGAACAAAGTTTCTATTTTCTATTTATAGTTATATAAATAATAATTTAAATTTTGTAATTGTGAAACAAATAAATACAATTGGCGATTGATATGCAGGAGAAAGAATATATTATGTATATGTAAGTAATATTAACAAGATGTTCAAAACCATAACTAGTAGCTAGATATATATACATTCACATTCATAGCTCACGTGATAAACTACAAGTTGTAGTTATAATCGTACGTATTCGTGGGCACAAACGATGTATCATGTATAATAGTCGATGGATCAAAGTCTAAGAGCCACGACTCAAGGTTCTTGAGCTCGATCTCATTCACGTAGTCCATGACTCGATCTTGTGGCCATTGTACTACCACTTCGGAAGAACAGGTACTATAATCAAACGTCATGAACATGTTATCAAGACTAGGATCAGGGCTACAATTGACGCTATGATCAAGATTGCTATCAAGGCTAGAATCGGGATTACAATCAAGAATATGTTCCACGCTAAAATCAAGACTAGGATCGGGACTACAATCAAGAATAGGATTATGATCAATGCTAAAATCAAAGCTAGGATCAGGGCTATGATCAAAACTGCAATCAAGGCTAGGATCAGGGCTATCGCGATCGTCAATTTCAATCACATGAGTTGGTTGTAATGCCACAATAGGCATAGTAGTAATTGGAGATTTTGAAGTGTTGCCGGTAAGTTTTTGTACTAAAGTTTTGAAGTCGGATGAGTTAGTTATGTAAACTTTTGGTTTCAAAACTTTAATGAGACTATTGAAATGTTGTGTGGGTTGTTTCTTGGAGATTTTGAGAGATGGTTGTTGGGGAAGTCTAGTTTTGGCCATGGTTAGCTTTGGAAAGATCAAAGAAATGTTGATTGTAACGAAGGAATCAAAGAGCTGGTATTTGTATTATGGTTTAACATGAATGAAGACAAATGAAAAGATATTTAAAATATGCTTATAATGACGTTTTTTCTTCACAAATGTTTGAGATTAGTATAGTATTCAATATTCAAGGGGTTTTTTTGGTCAACTCCTTTGCCATGACTACTTGGAACATCTTTTACCTTTGAATAGATACTAGTACTATAACTCCCAAAAGTGTGTATGACTTGTTTTTGATAAAACATATAGTAACATGATGATTGTATTTTTATGTACTCTTATTTCAAAATTTCTAAAATGATTGAATATACATCATATATCATTATGTATTTTCTATTATATTATGCGGTTTTTAAAAAAGTTTAATTCTCACACACCCTACCATCTATCGTAAATATATAAATATTTGTACATTCCAAGACTTGAACATTTAAACTACCTTGTTGAAATGATACTACGATATTGTTAGGTGAATGACCTTTTGGTATCACATAGTTACAATGATGTATTCTGTTTATACAAAGTAACATATTCCATAATAATATCTCATGGGCTTGGATTAACGACCTCTAAGTTGAATAGTTCGGGAAAGAAAAAAAATCTGTAATAATATGAGATAAATTCAACCTTATGTTTAACTCTTTTAGAAACTATAAACTCACAAACAATATCTTCTCAGATATTCTAATTAAAGATAGAGTTTGGATTACTCAAAAACCAACATGATATTTGCATGGAAATAAAACATGTTTAAGAATAAATACAATTGAAGGCATAAAGTTAATGTAGTTTTGTTTTTTTTTTTATTAAGTGTTAGCTATGTTAAGTGTGTTGAACGTGTAACTCACATTTATGTGTTTTTAGCTTTCAGATTACTTTTGAAACCGATAATAAATAGTAATAACGAGGATATAAAACTCGTGTTTCGCTGTGGGGTAGTTTTGATATTAACAGTCGATTACTTGAACGTTTAAAAAGATGATTATGGGTCGGTTGATTGAACGGTAAAAAAACGGTTAATGATCGAGCAATTAAACGTTAAAAAAAATAAAAGAATTAAAAGGAAGAGCAAAAAGAAATTAATATTAATAATTATAATTAGAAAATTACCAAAATACCTCCAAAGTTTAAAGTATTTTCCAAGCGCCATTGTGAACAGTGTTTCAATATCATCCCATCTTATTTAGTATTATAGTATGATCACTAATAAATAGTTACTCAATAGAGATCGTTAAGTTAGGTTGTAGTTCTTGTTTTAAACTCGGTTGTCTTTGATTTGTACGTTTATTTGGATCTTTAGTTTTTGTTGAAGCCTGTTAAACAAGTTCTTGTTTTTTCGCTAGAAAAGAAATTAGACAAGCTTTACTAAATCAATAGACATATCTAATACATATCTTTTTTATTTTTGAATTTTTTTAACAAAGGTTATCGTTAATATTCATGAGTGTATTGTAGATAACGCTTAATATAACTTTTTTGTTAGTTATTTTAATGTACAATATATTTATACATAATTTTTTTTATAACGGAGGTTAGGATTTACTGACGGAAGTTCGAACGCGATGTCGGAACTTATCCACCCGATCATTTCCTTGGTACGAACATTACAGTTATGGATTACAATGACCACCCGATCTATTGGATATTCATCCGGTCCAACCGCTTCGTGATGGATATGGATGAACCTACATGATTATGGATACAATTATGGATGAACTTAAATGGACATGAATATGGATATGTATGAAAAGTTTCATCCATAAATATATCCATTAACACCTGAAATACATATACAAATACATAAATATAGATATATGCTTACATAATTACTATAACAAATGCATTTAGCTTTAAATTTACATTTTGCTTTCAACCTTATAATGAAATAATTGTTATATATTACGATAAAACACGTATATCTAACAAAGTAAACATACAAAATACATATTTGATTTTTCATAATCTACATTTAATAATTAATTAACAAATTATGTACTATATTCGACAAAAATTACATATTCTTGTGGATAGTTTTTAATTATGTCATGTTATATTTATTATTGTTATACCACGTTTTTGTTTTCATCGCATAATATAACATTTTTTTTAATATTCAATGGATATTCATTAACCGGCTTAATCCAGTGAATAGGCATATGGATGGATGAACTAAAATCAAATGCATATGGATATAAATGTGGATGAACAAAAACTAAATGGATATGAATATGAATACGATATCACCCGATCCATATATGATCCATTGCCATTCCTAATTACAATCCTACTACCTCTCAGGAGGAAAGCCCCATGACAAATCCATACAGGAATCGCGTGTGATAAAACCTCCTAAGGTAAAACTCGAACACAAGACGTCCACAACCTCTGAGATCTGCGAAATAGGTTGCTCATTACCAATACACCAACGACTATTCTAAAAATTGTCTTTAGAATAACAATGATGATATGTTCACTTTAATTTTTAATAAATTTATTCATTTCTACATATTAACAGTTTGTATTATACATTTAGAAGTAATTTAGAGTGGGTTTATTAAAAATCAAGTAGTCACCCTTAGAAAAGTCCTAACTTTTTAAGTTTAGGTTTACAGCTAGTCTTTCAACCTTGCTTAGCGTCGGGGTTCGATTTCCAATGTATTTTATTATGTTTATTTTGCAAAATTATTTTGTGGCTAACGATGATGTCGTTGAAGCGCAACTCGAGTCGAACGAAAAGGTATAACCCGTCAAAATTTTAGAGGGTAAAGTGTCAAATCAACATTTTCATAAAAAATCTTAAATAAACTCCACTCAAATATTCAACGGGTCATATCTTCTCGCCCGCAACGAGTTAAATTTTTCCGACATCATCGTTAAGCTCGAAATAATTTTACGAACTCAATGTCACTAACTATACGCAAAACGGACACTTTTCAAAAAACGCTAAATATTTGAGTCCACCTTTCATACACGTTGATTTTTTCCTCACAGGCTCCGTAACTATTTTCATATATTAACAACATATACATATGGGTCTTATTATTTTTTTAAAAAATTATTTAGTAATTTTTTTTATATTACTAACTAAATATTCTATTCTTAAATCATATAGAGTGTTAATATAAGCTAACGAGTTAATTGCGTTAAATTTTAAAAAGTCAACAACTCCCTAACGAAACGCGGGAATACACATATATTGTTAATTTAAGATAACATCTAAATCTTTGACGGGTAATACCTTTTCGTTCGACTCGAGTTGCGCTTCAACGATATCATCGTTAGCCACGAAATAATTTTGCAAAATAAACATAATAAAATACATTGGAAACTGAGCCCCGGCGCGAAGCGAGGGAACAAAATGTGGGGGGCTTTTCTGAAAGGGAAAAAAGAAGAAGAAGTAAAAAGACGAAAACGCCCTTGATACTATTCATAACTTAGTATAGTAATAAGTTAAGCGTCAAAAATACACCTTACCATACAGTCCAGGGACCATTTTTAAAACTTTTATGAAATGCTTTAATTTGAGTAACAGATGAACAGATTAGGGCAAAATTACTTCACACACTCCCAATTTACTTAATCGAGCACGCAAAACAGATTATTTACAAGATGGGATGGATCGGGGAGCAAATCGATTCAGTGAAATCGATGCAGTTTAGACAATTAATCACGCAAGCAATTAGCCTCGGTTAATAATTTTGCACTTGTTATCTTACATTTCCGTTTTTCATCGATACAAATTGCATAATTCATATATAATCGCTGAGTACTTAACTTTATTATTGCAAATTCATCTTAGATATCTGCGAATGATCGTAGATGTGATATTAATCTGTAGATCTTTGAATTTTGAAGATTTAGGGTTTGATTAATACTCTGTTAATTGTGAAGATAATTTATATCAAGTGTTTGTTTACTTGTAGTATTAGTTTTTGGAATAAATTATTGTTTTTAATTGTAGGTATGATTGTTACATCTGCGTTAATAATATGGAAAGGACTAATGTGTATTACTGGTAGTGAATCACCTGTTGTTGTTGTGCTTTCTGGTAGTATGGAACCTGGTTTTAAAAGGGTAAGTGATGAGATACATGTCTAAGCTTATTGGTATGTGAATACGGTTTTGGTTTTAACTCTTTTGAATGTGTTGCAGGGTGATATTTTGTTTTTGCATATGAGTAAGGAACCAATTCGCGCTGGAGAAATCGTGGTGTTTAATGTTGACGTATGCTTCTTAATTTATAGCTTTTGTTCGTAGAATGCTCTTTTTGTACCTTTTTAGATTATGTATTGTGGTTAGTGTCATGATTATATTAGAACTTAGAGCTTTCTTACCTATATATCATAACCTTAGTAAATTACGGAGGTCATTTACGTAGATCGGTTGATCCTTATAATGATAAGATATAAGTTCTTTTCTATTGTTTCTTTGTTATCGATAATTAAGGAGGTAGTGTCATCTTACTTTGATAAATGTTATGTTGTTAGTGCTTGACAAAGTTTGCTTTCTTATGTTCTTGCCTTTGTATTATGTAGGGCCGGGAAATTCCAATAGTTCATCGTGTGATTAAGGTATGTTATGCATGTCAAAAAGACATTTACTTTTTCATTTTTTGCTGTATCCAATAATCTTGAACAATAGCTGATGTTTTGGAGTAAATGGTGTCATGAGTTGCGTTGAATTGAGTAAATCGAGCTTTCTCAAACAACATGGTATTTGATGTATCAACTTACTCATAGCTCAAAGCTCATCCAGAGAAAGATTTTTCATATATCTTGTGCTATCATCTGCCGTGTCCACTTAGTTATAAGGAGACATCAGTGTCCACCTAATCACCTCGAGGAATGTTTGATTTAAAAGTGTTGTATATTTGTACTAACCACTAACATGTTCATTGCAATTGCTTTGTCCTGTACACGTTTCATGTTCTCCATGTTTGTATAACTGAGAGCTTGCTGAGCTTAGAATAACTTTTATTAAGCAAGGCGGGGCTAATTAAGTTTTTGCGTAGCTAGCTTTTGTGTTCTGATTTAACATTATATATTGGTCTTCAACATGCATTTTTGATCATAACTTTTGGGAATTTGACTCTGGTACCATTTATTGCAAAGCTTTAATAAGTTATTTACTGTGACTCCTTGGTATGTAATACGCTGTCACCAACTTTTTTCAAAGTTTTACAATCAGATTTATTCTTAAATTACCTAGTCAAAAATAAGTAATTCTTTTTGGTACTTGACTTGTCAACTTATGTGCCAATATAGTTTCTCAAATTCCAAACCCATCTTCCAAAAACCACTACTTCTGTGTTTTCTGGATCAGTTGCAACTTACAAGAGTAATATTGTTTTAGCTACGGACAAGTATATTGTCCCAATTATCATATTTTATTACTTATATATTTTTCTGTAGGTACATGAGCATGAAGACGGAGAAGTTGATGTCCTTACAAAAGGTAATCTATTTATCTATATACATTTATAAACTAGATTATTAAGCTAGCTATAAATTGACAATAAATTATTTTAAATTTTTTGCATTAATGATGTTGAGATCACTTAAAGAAATGAGGGGGAAGAATAGCAAGTTAAGTTGTGTGTTGATTGCTGTAGTTTTACTTATATGGGTCCCCTTAAATACGTTTAACAACAGGATACAGCGTGTCTTATATCCTACCCGAGTCCACAATATCATGTGTTAACAAATAAGTAAATTGAATATTTGGCGGCCATTGTGTTCTTCTAGGTGACAACAATTTTGGAGATGACAGGCTTCTGTATGCTCAAGGTCAGATGTGGTTGCAACGGCATCATATTATGGGGAGAGCTATTGGGTAAAATAAAATTTCAAACTAAACTGCTCATTTATTTTATACCAAATATCTACTCATATTTGTTGTCAAACAAAATTCATGCATCTGGTTCTTTTTTTTGACAGATTCTTGCCTTATGTTGGTTGGGTGACAATTATAATGACAGAACAGCCCATTATCAAGGTTAAATTTTGTATAATAAGCTTATTTATTTCTAACTGTTTTTTCATTTATAGCGTAATCAACGATTACTGATTGATTTTGCTTGTTTACAGTATATTCTAATAGGTGCTCTTGGGCTGCTAGTAATAACTTCAAAAGAGTAACAGGCATATCATTATCCCCTTGACAGAAAGGCGATTTAATCAAATGTAGAACAATCTCTTAACGTCTTTCACTATGTAGACAGATATATAGCTTCAATATAACTTATTCTTGAGATGTATGTTTTCATATTTTTGATACAATTGAAATTAAAATTATATAAGATAACAGGATACCAAAAAATTCCCCAACTAAACCTTAACTATTATTACTTATTCATAACTTGAAACATTTCAATTACACTCCAGTGACAGATATGTACATCACATTATCAATGGTAAATCATCTCTTTTTATTTATCCGCATTATTCTAGATTAAACTATGAATTGTACTGTGCTGCTGCTGCCACCTCTAGGTCCTGCTTGCAACTCAAGATGGCTTGGTGCAAGGCGTGATGTGCGTGTGAACCCGAGCACAACACTCCATAGCTACTGCTTTTATCTTGTTACTTGATTTTATGGTTCACATTCTTGTAAGGAGAATGAAAACCTGTACTTTTTCGTTCCAAATTAAATGTGCATTTTCACTTTAAACATAGTTTAAAAATCCTTAGGTCATCATGCTATACACTATCTATATTTTATGTTAACCTCTATAAAAATTTTGACTGTTAAGAAATTTATAATGAATAGGTATTTTGAGACAAGATAAAATATAAAAATGTATATTCAGTTTAGGATTTTGCTAGTGACCGCCCTTAATGCCGTTGTTAATGCGCATAAAACTATTACACAGTTTAAAAAGTGTTGCTTTCAACCTAGTAAGTAATCGCTCATTACACCCCTTTAAAACATAATAACGACAGTCCTAAAAATTATTGTTAGCATGATCCTTTGGTTAATATGAAAAAAAGTAACTAATAACGTACCCTCGAAAACATGGTAATTTTAAGGATGGCTTTTTCTAATAACAACCCTAAGGGTTGTCATTAAGAAATAAATGTATGCATAAATAATTGGTACATTAGGGTGGTTTTCTGGATGAAGTGGTTAGTTATACTCGATGTACAATTGTTTGATGCATATCTGAATGGCTTAAAGACATTCTTAGGGCTGTCATTAGAAAATTTTTAGTTTTAATTCATTTATACATATTAATATTAATATTAATAATAAGAAAAAGAAGTCTATTTAATGATATAAAATTTAAATATTTTTTTCTAATGACAAACTCTAATGGTTGTCGTTAAGGTAAATAATCTTTTTTACGTTTTTGTTATATACTTAATTTAAAGTGACAGTTATGAAATTATACAATAGTTTTATGCAATTTAACAATGAATTGTTATTAAGAGGTTGGGACATGCAAAAACTACTTGTACATTAATAAAAATCAAACAGCTCCTAGAAAATAACTACTCTATGTACTATAAATCAATTTAATTCTTAAGTGTTGTTATTAGCATTTTCCAAAATTTAAAAGATATCGTGAAAAGAATTCAATTAATTAATAAAAATTATGAATATGTTAAATAACATAACAAAATATTATATATTATTTATATAAATATAAATATAAAAATAATAAAATGATAGTTTTAGTTTTGCCCATGCTTATGAAAAATGTAATAATAATTCTTCAATCCCCTTCTTTATGATTCTAGCCAAATCCAATGAAGAATCCATGCAGATTCCAACACAGTTTTTTTGGGTTTAATGAATTATAAATCATAGTCACATCATTTATCGATCAAAAGGATTGAGGTCGCAATTTATTTCTTTCCTATTGATCTGAATTCAAACAAGAGTAGTTTACATCCAATCATATTTTTCAATTTTTCATTTCCGATGAATTTAACGGACTCCACCACCACTCCGCCACCACCACCACCACCGTCATCAGAATACACCCCAGGCCCCACCCTCCAGCCTCCTTCCGATCAGGTACTTTCATCCTCATTATCACATTATCCAATTAATTATACATCAGAATCTATAAGTTCCTTAATTATTCTGTAATCCAATTAAATAAATTTTTATTTATTTCATTAACCTTATATTAGTTTAGGTTTTCAACAATATTGTCTCCTATGCATCTTTTTATATTTATTTTATACATACATTATATGATATATTATTATATACATCATATTGTAATTGTAAAATTGTATAACTGCTACTTGCTTAAATTTTCTGATATTAATTTGTGATCTTTGATTTTTATATTATTCTAAACAACTGAATTTTTAACATTTGTAGGAAGATCATTATGTAGCATCGATAACGGAAGAGCACGAAGTAACTTGTTGGGGGTGTGGATTAATTCTTATACTTTCGCCTTATACACCAATTTTCAAATGTGGGTGGTGTGGAGCCATAACTAATCATAATGCACTTAAATGTGATGTTAACTACTTTTGGTGGAGACGTTTGCGAGATAGATGTTCCGTTTGTATTCTCCTACTATTCATGTCTTTCATTATAGGTAAAACTTTGTACCTTTTAACTTTTAATTGTGTTTATAAGTTCAGGGTGTGTTCTTTTATCTGATTTAGTGTGTCAAACCGAGTATGTAGGTGGTGGTATATGGGCTATATATCCGGTAGTTTTTTCAGTAAGTTATTTTTGTGGCATATTCCATATGACTACATCGATTGTGTTATCGATAATCACAATTTCTACTTATATACTTTCGGCGTTTCGATCTCCTGGTACACCGCCGCTCATACCCTGGGGTAGTTATCCGACAGTGGGAAAAGGTGGGCTTGAAGGGTACACTTTTTGTAACTACTGTGCAAAGCCGAAGTCATCGAATACTCATCATTGTCGTTCATGTGGAATTTGTGTGTTGGACATGGATCATCATTGTCCCTTTGTAAGCATTCGTCTTTTTTAACCTTACATGTTAGACCACTCCCAACCATGACATGCTTCTTTGGAAAGACTGAACTCCACGTCAGCGTCACATCATTATTTTCTTAAAAACACTGAAAAAGACTAAACACTCTCAATCATTACATACTTTTTAAAAAAGACTGGACCTACATATTTTATTATAATAATTATATTATAATTATAATTATAATTATAATAATAATTATAATAATAATAATACAATATTAATATATAATCAACTCATGGGCCATTAACACTATATAGAACATGAATATTTATTGACTTTTTCTGTTTTTTGGGCCCACCATGTGGTGTCTTTGTATATCTTCATAAAGACGATTTTGCTACAAATCCTTCTATAGACGCAAACGACTGCTTGATAACTATGGTGTCTTTTTAAACAACAAAATGACGAACCAAAAAGGACTAGCGTTGGCAGAGGTCTTATACGATGTCAATTATGTATTAACTTTGCCTTTCAAAAAAATAAATATATATTATGTATTTACTTTTATGATTTTATGAAAAAAATTTCCTCTTTTTATAAGCTTATTAGAATCAGATATTGGATTTTTAATTTGCTTTTTTTTTAATCTGCATTTTCAAAAAAAATTTGTTTGTGTTTTATAAACATTAGGAATGATAACATAAACTATTTTAAAAATTGAAAGGCAAAATATTTTTACGGGTGTTCATCGGTTCTGTTTTCGATTTATTCAGTTCAATTTGTTCTCTTTTGAAAATTTTGAAAGTAAAACCGGAAATTAAAATCGAATTCGAATTCGAATCAGTTAAAACCCAAAAAATATATTTTAAGCAAAATAATAAGTTCAATATATCATTAGTTGAATTCACTTTCCCGTTAAACCGAATTCAAAAAAGTAAAATCGAAAATCAAATTCAAATTAGAAAACCGAACCGAAAACTGAATTCAAATTTAGTTTTCTTTTTCAGTTATCACTCGGTTCGTTTTTTGGGTTAATCATGTTTGAAACCAAATATTGAACACCCCTAATATCTGTGTAAGATTTTCAACTTCAAAAAGTTTTTTTCTGCTCTCCTAATTTAAATTATCAGAATTTTAGATTTGTATAATGTTTTAAATCAGCAGTTCAAAATTACATACTAAATGTACTTTCTAACTTTATATAAGCAGATTGGGAATTGTGTGGGCACTGCAAATCATCGTGTCTTCGTTATCTTTCTGATTTCAGCAGTGATAAGTAATTTTTACGTATCACTAGTAACTTCGTTCGCAGCGTTTCATATATGGCCACCGTTAAGAAAAATTCCTATCTCAGTTTTGAGTAGGCCAACTGACTACATGTTAATTTATACATTTCTCAAGGAAATTGTTTTCTTCTTGTTTACATCCGTAGAGTCTTTATCGATCAGAGGTTTTATTCTTGTATACCTATTTGTTGCAAGTATTTCAGTAGAAATCGGGTTGTGTGTGCTTTTGTGGCAGCAAATGTGTTACATATATGAAGGAAAGACGTATTTAAGTCATTTGAGTTCTCGAGGGACTAATCGAAACAGCAAAAAAGATTGCAAAAATATTGTTAGGTTCTTTGGATGCCCTTATTCTGCAACTAGATATCTACTAGGTTTTTGGAATTCTAGAAAGATCCACAAGAAGTGAACCGTATTGTACGTCATAACTAACTTATACGAGTTGGGGTGTCATGTGGTCACTTGTTTTGTGTTGTAAAAGTAAGAAAGTTTTCTGCTTATATCTGTATATGATTTGTTCAGTCTTTAGAAAAAAATTTAGTTGTTTACCATTGTGTAGAACAGGTTCTAATTATTACTACCAGAAGGAGTTAAGGGATCCATCAAATCCCTAACTTTGGATTAGGACAAAGGAAAATTTGATTTGCAGTATCAAAGGTTGTCACAATAGTCAGG
Source organism: Rutidosis leptorrhynchoides (assembly GCF_046630445.1). Taxonomy (NCBI): domain Eukaryota; kingdom Viridiplantae; phylum Streptophyta; class Magnoliopsida; order Asterales; family Asteraceae; genus Rutidosis; species Rutidosis leptorrhynchoides. The sequence continues at coordinate 661,073,485 of NC_092334.1, forward strand.
TTTAGTGTCAAAAAGACCAAGCTTGACCCATTAAGTAACTAACAAGTTGACGACAGTTTTGATTTTTCAACAAGACGAAGTTTAACAAATTAAGCAACTAACTAAGTGAAGACAATTCTAGGTTGACCTTTTCTTAGGGATGATGAAAATGTTCTGTTTTGAAACTTATTACCTACAATGTCCTCGGTCATCCTTGTTCACAAATTTCATAGAAGTGCAGCATATAAATTGTACATGGTCTCAAAAAGGTGACAGTACTTATATATTCTCTGTTAAAAATCTCGAATATCTAGAAGTGTTCATTGATTTAGTTTTCGGTTTCCTCCGTTTTTCTACAGTTTGTTTTGTTTGAATTTTTGGAAGCAAAATCCAAAATCGACCAATAACGCACCGGAAAACAAAACCAAAAATCATAATATAACCAAAATAATCATACAAAATCAATTTTAAATTCGACATAAATCGAATTTGAACTCAGTTCGATTTCGGTAAAAACCAAAAAAAATATTGTAACCATAATATAACCAAAAATAGTAATACCAAATCATACCAAATCAGTTTTGAATTCGACTTTTGATTTTAAAAACTATTTGTGATCTATATATAAAATTATATTTCAATATTTTATTAATTGAATTCGATTTTGAACTTGAATTTTGATTTAAGCGAATTCATAAAATTAAAATCGAAAAGCGACTGAAATATATTACGAGTACTGTACTTAGTTTGAATTTGACTTTGAACTCGATTTTTATTTAAGCGAATTCATAACAGTAAGATCGAAAAAGCAACCCGAAAATCGAATTTTGGTCTGTAAAGTGAACCTAAACAAAATCAAACCCCAAAATTAAATTCCATCTGTTTGTTTTTCCTCATTCGATTTTGTTATTTCAATTTTCAAATGAAACAATTTGAAATGGAATTTTAAACAACCCTAATCATTTCCAAATATTTAAACAAGTGATCAACGTAGGTGCTTTATAGTAAACTAGCAACCAAGCGAACCAACCATGGGGTGGGTGGTGAAGTGGTAAGATTTTGGCCTTCCAATGTGGAGGTGAAGGGTTCGATTCCATGCAACCACAAAGTTATTCTTTTCATTGCCAGGGCGGTTCGCCTGCAATGACTCCGGGCTACTCGCAAAACGAATAGTTGCCCTAGAATTAGTCCTGGGGGCCGCCCAGCCATCCGCCCTCCTGGGCGCCGATGGTAGCGAGCCGCCCAGGGGGCCGCCTAGCTCTTCGCCCAGCTCATCGCCTTTCTCATCGTCCTTTTAAAACATATTTGTGGACGGATATTTCTCCAAAAAATGACCGTTTGAGATTAAAAAAAAACAAAACAAAACAAAACAAAAAAAAGGTATAACGGCTAGCTAACGGCTTTCTTTTCTTTTCTTTTTTAAACACTATATAAACTACACTCCATTTCTAGATTTTACACAACTACAAGCTACACTCCATTTCACTCATTTAAATCAAATTCTTTCATTTCCACATTTTATACCATCTTTTTTTACTAAACAATGAGTTCCAAAAAAACTCCAAGCAAAGGCAAATCGAAACAACACCCTCAAGTTCAAGATTCGAATGTGGTCGGTCGCGACATGATGCAAACGTTGCTTGAACAATCGCAACAAAATACCGGTTTTTCTCGCTTTGCAAATGCTAATCCATCTAATGCATTTGCGGGTATGTTTTCAAACGTTCACACACAACAAAGTCAGCAACAACAATACTACACTAACCAACAATATTAACAACAATATCCCTACAATATGAATCAACAATCTCAACCATTTCCAATTTTCGCGAACCAACAATCTCAACAACAGTCTCAACAACAATCCCAACAAACATCATATTATCCAAGACTTCGTGACGAATCGGATGATGAAGAAGTTCTCGAAACTCCACGCCATGTCGAAGCCGATGTCGAATCCGGAGATGAACCCATGGCCGATGTTCGAGGGAAAAAAGTGAGGTGTCGGAAAAAAGTTCCTTGGACCGACTTGGAAACAAAATTTTTAGCCGAGTGTTATGTGTATGTTTCCGAACATCCGGATGCGGGAAACGACCAAACTTATAATTCATTTTGGGGTGAAGTCCGAAGACAATACAATTCGTTAGTTTCGGAGCAAAGGCGTGCAGATCAAATAAGTGGTAAATGGGATAAAATTCAAAGATATGTTAAGATTTTTATTGCTATTTATTCGAAACTTGAGAAAATGTGGAAAAGTGGTTGTTCGGGGGGAGGACGTTATGAATGTGGCACGAAAATAATTCAAATACCAAACCAAGCGACAATTCGCTTTTGAGGAGGCGTGGCGAGTTTTAAGGGATTGCCCGAAGTTTATGGAAAGTGAAGGTATATCGGGTACCAACAAAAGAAAACAAGCCGATGAAATACCAATTCCAACCGTGGCTAGTTCGAACCCGAACACAAGCACGAACCCTGACCTAACCCACTTTGAAAATTTAGTCAAAGATCACGACCCAATACGACGTTCTCTAAGTCGAGCTAAAAGTCAAAGGGATTCGTACTCATCCGATGCCGCGAGTCGTATGTCATCCAACGAAGTTCGGATAAAGCTAGATCAAACCGCTGAAGCTTCTCAACTAGGGGGGACTAAAACCATGAAAAAGCTTTGTGAAGAAAGCGAGACGAGAACAATGTTGAAAAGTTTGAAGCTTCTTTCCAAACCGGTGTCACGTGACTTGCCTCCCGACGAATATGAAATGATGATGAATTATCGAGCGAGACTTAAGAAAATATATGCTAAGGAATTGGCACGTCCGGACGACGACGAGTAGTTTATTTTTAGTATTTTATTTTATTTATGTCGCGTTTTATTTTAATTATTGTAACGCTTTTTTTATTTTTAATGAAATTTTAGTTTTATATCAATACCTTTTATGTTTAATTTTAATTATTTAATTATTTAATTGTTTAGAAAAAAATAAAAAGTAATTAAAAAATATGGAAGAAAGATGTAACTTTTGGGAGTGTTTAGTTCCAGGTTTGATCATGAGTTTAGTCCTAAGAAGGAAGTGCTGATGTGGCGTCTAGTCATGGAGAACTAAGACTAAACCATTAAGACCTCTTTCATATTGTATCGGGCCTAGCCCATCATTAGCCTAGATGCCCTAGTTTAATGTATGGAAAATTAATTAAAATACACTTTTTAACGATGCCTATTTCAAATTACACTTTCTGAAGAATTTTATTTATTTATTTATTTTGTCAATTTACACCCTTCTTTCGCGTTAATTCGCGTGTGACGTGTCCGAACGAAGTTGTTATCAAGGATCGTAATAAGTTACAAACCAAAATTGTGTGAACTAAGTTGTTATCGAGGTTTGTAATATTTTACAAACCAAAATTGTTGGTTCGTGTGCGTAGGAGTGCGAATCGTGGTTCATGTGAGTAGGAGTGTGAACTTTTTATGGGTTCGCTCCTCTTTTAAAAAGAAATATGTGAGTGGCGTTATTTATCGATGACTCGCGAACAAATTAGAAATGTCACGAGCGAGTGCGAATGATGAATGGGCTTCGCCCCTTTTTAAAGTAATACCCCTTTTTAAAGAAATGTGCCTTAGTTTGAAGTAAAAGAAACTTGAAGGAACCAGGAATTATGAATGAGAGTTTAAATAAAGTGAGCCACGAGACTTTTAGCAAGAGGGCTGAAGATATAGCTTTGTTTCGTTTTCCAATCATGCGGGTGCTGCTGCCGATGCTGCTGTGAAGTCTATGAACGGTTCACGACTATTTGGTCGCCCCATATATGTAAGGTGGCCGGTTCGAAGAGGCAACAAAAAGTCTTCAGATTATGGGCGCAAATCAGCAACTTTAAAATTACGTTGTAAGTTGTCCTCAAACGCTCTTGTTTCTGATTCCCTAGAACTTAGCGTTTTGATGGTAGATGTGTTACCTTTTTCTGAATTGAAGCTACAAGTGTTTTTAGTCAAGCACAAGGTTGTTGTTAACGGGGTTATAAAATTGGGTCGTTTCAGGTGTATGGTGTTATGTGCGGATCTAGGTGGAATGAAATCTGTTTTGGAAAGTGACTGTGATGAGTTTGTTTTGGTTTCGCCATTCAAGGACCTTGCTCACGGTTTCTTTAGATTTACTTGGATCGAAATAGTTGGTATTCTGCTAACACACGTTTCTGATTGCAATACTTCGAAGGTGGCTTCTCTCTTTGGAGAAGTTGTTCCGTTGGCTAAATCCACTTCTGAAATGTCCCGTTCATATTGATTATAAACGTTGTATATTAATTGATTTCGTTGCGAGGTTTTGACCTCTATATGAGACGTTTTTCAAAGACTGCATTCATTTTTAAAATAACCATAACCTTTATTTTATCAATAAAGGTTTCAAAAGCATTACGTAGATTATCAAATAATGATAATCTAAAATATACTGTTTACACACGACCATTACATAATGGTTTACAATAGAAATATATTACATCGACATATGTTTCTTAAATGCAGTTTTTACACAATATCATACAAACATGGACTCCAAATCTTGTCCTTATTTTAGTATGCAACAGCAGAAGCTCTTAGTATTCACCTGAGAATAAACATGCTTTAAACGTCAACAAAAATGTTGGTGAGTTATAGGTTTAACCTATATATATATCAAATCGTAACAATAGACCACAAGATTTCATATTTCAATACACATCCCATACATAGAGATAAAAATCATTCATATGGTGAACACCTGGTAACCGACATTAACAAGATGCATATATAAGAATATCCCCATCATTCCGGGACACCCTTCGGATATGATATAAATTTCGAAGTACTAAAGCATCCGGTACTTTGGATGGGGTTTGTTAGGCCCAATAGATCTATCTTTAGGATTCACATCAATTAGGGTGTCTGTTCCCTAATTCTTAGATTACCAGACTTAATAAAAAGGGGCATATTCGATTTTGATAATTCAACCATAGAATGTAGTTTCACGTACTTGTGTCTATTTTGTAAATCATTTATAAAACCAGCATGTATTCTCATCCCAAAAATATTAGATTTTAAAAGTGGGACTATAACTCACTTTCACAGATTTTTACTTCGTCGGGAAGTAAGACTTGGCCACTGGTCGATTCACGAACCTATAACAAATATGTACATATATATCAAAGTATATTCAAAATATATTTACAACACTTTTAATACATTTTGATGTTTTAAGTTTATTAAGTCAGCTGTCCTCGTTAGTAACCTACAACTAGTTGTCCAACGCTAGATGTACAGAAAAAAATTGATATATATTATCGTGAATCAATCCACGACCCAGTGTATACACGTCTCAGGCTAGATCACAACTCAAAGTATATATATTTTTGGAATCAACCTCAACCCTGTATAGCTAACTCCCACATTACTGCATATAGAGTGTCTATGGTTGTTCCAAATAATATATACACATGAGTCGATATGATATGTCAAAACATTTGCATACGTGTCTATGGTATCCCAAGATTACATAATATATTAGAATACATGTATAATACAATATAAGTTAGCTAGGATATGATTAATATAGATTTGTTACCAATTTTCACGTTGCTACAACAAGTAAAATTATCCAATCTTGTTTTACCCATAACTTCTTCATTTTAAATCCGTTTTGAGTGAATCAAATTGCTATGGTTTCATATTGAACTCTATTTTATGAATCTAAACAGAAAAAGTATAGGTTTATAGTCGGAAATATAAGTTACAAGTCGTTTTTGTAAAGGTAGTCATTTCAGTTGAAAGAACGACGTCTAGATGACCATTTTAGAAAACATACTTCCACTTTGAGTTTAATCATGATTTTTGGATATAGTTTCATGTTCATAAGAAAAATAATTTTCCCAGAAGAACAACTTTTAAATCAAAGTTTATCATAGTTTTTAATTAACTAACCCAAAACTGCACGCGGTGTTACTACGACGGCGTATGTCCGGTTTTACAGTGTTCTTCGTGTTTCCAGGTTTTAAATCATTAAGTTAGCATATCATATAGATATAGAACATGTGTTTAGTTGATTTTAAAAGTCAAGTTAGAAGGATTAACTTTTGTTTGCGAACAAGTTTAGAATTAACTAAACTATGTTCTAGTGATTACAAGTTTAAACCTTCGAATAAGATAGCTTTATATGTATGAATTGAATGATGTTATGAATATCATTACTACCTCAAGTTTTCTGGATAAAGCTACTGGAAATGAGAAAAATGGATCTAGCTTCAAAGGATCCTTGGATGGCTTGAAAGTTCTTGAAGCAGAATCATGACACGAAAATAAGTTCAAGTAAGATTTCCACTCGAAATAAGATTGTTATAGTTATAGAAATTGAATCAAAGTTTGAATATGAGTATTACCTTGTATTAGAAAGATATCTTACTGTAAATAAGAAAGATTTCTTGAGGTTGGATGATCACTCTACAAGATTGGAAGTAAGCTAGCAAACTTGGAAGTATTCTTGATTTTATGAAACTAGAACTTGTAGAATTTATGAAGAACACTTAGAACTTGAAGAAAGAACTTGAGAGAGATCAATTAGATGAAGAAAATTGAAGAATGAAAGTGTTTGTAGGTGTTTTTTGTCGTTGGTGTATGGATTAGATATAAAGGATATGTAATTTTGTTTTCATGTAAATAAGTCATGAATGATTACTCATATTTTTGTAATTTTATGAGATATTTCATGCTAGTTGCCAAATGATGGTTCCCACATGTGTTAGGTGACTCACATGGGCTGCTAAGAGCTGATCATTGGAGTGTATATACCAATAATACATACATCTAAAAGCTGTGTATTGTACGAGTACAAATACGGGTGCATACGAGTAGAATTGTTGATGAAACTGAACGAGGATGTAATTGTAAGCATTTTTCTTAAGTAGAAGTATTTTGATAAGTGTCTTGAAGTCTTTCAAAAGTGTATGAATACATATTAAAACACTACATGTATATACATTTTAACTGAGTCGTTAAGTCATCGTTAGTCGTTACATGTAAGTGTTCTTTTGAAACCTTTAGGTTAACGATCTTGTTAAATGTTGTTAACCCATTGTTTATTAAATCAAATGAGATGTTAAATTATTATATTATCATGATATCATGATGTATTAATATATCTTAATATGATATATATATATATATACATTAAATGTCGTTACAACGATAATCGTTACATATATGTCTCGTTTCAAAATCATTAAGTTAATAGTCTTGTTTTTACATATGTAGTTCATTGTTAATATAATTAATGATATGTTTACTTATCATAATATCATGTTAACTATATATATATCCATATATATGTCATCATATAGTTTTTACAAGTTTTAACGTTCGTGAATCGCCGGTCAACTTGGGTGGTCAATTGTCTATATGAAACCTATTTCAATTAATCAAGTCTTAACAAGTTTGATTGCTTAACATGTTGGAAACATTTAATCATGTAAATATCAATTTCATTTAATATATAAAAACATGGAAAAGTTCGGGTCACTACAGTACCTACCCGTTAAATAAATTTCGTCCCGAAATTTTAAGCTGTTGAAAGTGTTGACGAATCTTCTGGAAATAGATGCGGGTATTTCTTCTTCATCTGATCTTCATGCTCCCAGGTGAACTCGGGTCCTCTACGAGCATTCCATAAAACCTTAACAATCGGTATCTTGTTTTTTTTAAGTCTCTTAACCTCACGATCCATTATTTCGACGGGTTCTTCAATGAATTGAAGTTTTTCATTGATTTGGATTTCGTCCAACGGAATAGTGAGATCTTCTTTAGCAAAACATTTCTTCAAATTCGAGATGTGGATAGTGTTATGTACATTCGCAAGTTGTTGAGGTAACTCAAGTCGGTAAGCTACTAGTGTGACACGATCAATAATCTTGAATGGTCCAATATACCTTGGATTTAATTTCCCCCGTTTACCAAATCGAACAACACCTTTCCAAGGTGCAACCTTAAGCATGACCATTTCTCCAATTTTAAATTCTATGTCTTTTCTTTTAATGTCGGCGTAGCTCTTTTGTCGAATTTGGGCGGTTTTCAACCGTTGTTGAATTTGGATGATCTTCTCGGTAGTTTCTTGTATTATCTCCGGACCCGTAATCTGTCTATCCCCCACTTCACTCCAACAAATCGGAGACCTGCACTTTCTACCATAAAGTGCTTCAAACGGTGCCATCTCAATGCTTTAATGATAGCTGTTGTTGTAGGAAAATTCTGCTAACGGTAGATGTCGATCCCAACTGTTTCCGAAATCAATAACACATGCTCGTAGCATGTCTTCAAGCGTTTGTATCGTCCTTTCGCTCTGCCCATCAGTTTGTGGATGATAGGCAGTACTCATGTCTAGACGAGTTGCTAATGCTTGCTGTAATGTCTGCCAGAATCTTGAAATAAATCTGCCATCCCTATCAGAGATAATAGAGATTGGTATTCCATGTATGGAGACGACTTCCTTCAAATACAGTCGTGCTAACTTCTCCATCCTGTCATCTTCTCTTATTGGCAGAAAGTGTGCTGACTTGGTGAGACGATCAACTATTACCCAAATAGTATCATAACCACTTGCAGTCCTTGGCAATTTAGTAATGAAATCCATGGTAATGTTTTCCCATTTTCATTCCGGGATTTCAGGTTGTTGTAGTAGACCTGATGGTTTCTGATGTTCAGCTTTGACCTTAGAACACGTCAAACATTCTCCTACATATTTAGCAATATCGGCTTTCATACCTGGCCACCAAAAATGTTTCTTAAGATCCTTGTACATCTTCCCCATTTCAGGATGTATTGAGTATCTGGTTTTATGAGCTTCTCTAAGTACCATTTCTCTCATTTCTCCAAATTTTGGTACCCAAATTCTTTCAGCCCTATACTGAAAGGACCCGTTCATATACATTATAAACGATTCACAATAGTTGATTACATTGCGAGGTATTTGATCTCTATATGATACATTTTACAAACGTTGCATTCGTTTTTAAAAGACAATCTTTCTTTACATCAAAAATTGACAGGCATGCATACCATTTCATAATATCCACTATCCAACTATAAATTGATTTAATAATAATCTTTGATGAACTCAATGACTCGAATGCAACGTTCTTCGAAATATGCTATGAAAGACTCCAAGTAATATCTTTAAAATGAGCAAATGTACAGCGGAAGATTTCTTTAACACCTGAGAATAAACATGCTTTAAAGTGTCAACCAAAAGGTTGGTGAGTTCATTAGTTTATCATAATCATTTATTTCCATCATTTTAATAGACCACAAGAATTTTATTTTCAGTTCTCATAAATATACGTCCCATGCATAGAGACAAAAAATAATCATTCATATGGTGAACACCTGGTAACCGACATTAACTAGATACATATAAGAATATCCCCTATCATTCCGGGATCCTCCTTCGGACATGATATAAATTTCGAAGTACTAAAGCATCCGGTACTTTGGATGGGGTTTGTTAGGCCCAATAGATCTATCTTTAGGATTCGCGTCAATTAGGGTGTCTGTTCCCTAATTCTTAGATTACCAGACTTTAATAAAAAAGGGGCATATTCGATTTCGATAATTCAACCATAGAATGTAGTTTCAATTACTTGTGTCTATTTCATCAAACATTTATAAAAGTGCATGTATTCTCAGTCCCAAAAATATAAAGGGTAAAAAGGCAAATGAAACTCACCATACTGTATTTCGTAGTAAAAATACATATAACGTCATTGAACAAGTGCAAGGTTGGCCTCGGATTCACGAACCTAAATTAATTATATATATTTATGTGTTGGTCAATATTTGTCTAACAAATTAGGTCAAGTCATAGTGTACCACAATCCTAATGCTCGAGACTAATATGCAAAAGTCAACAAAAGTAAATTTGACTCAAAATAATTTCCAAAAATCTATACATGATTAATATATAGTTTAAATATAGTCGTTTTATATTTTTAAATATTTTTAAAAGATTTATTAGAGTAAATAATATAATTTATTTATTAATAAATAAAATTTTATATTATATGTATATAATAAAATATACTTTTATATATATTAAGTAATAAAATTTATAGGGTTCATTTAATATTATAAAGATAATATGATAGGTATTATTAAAGTAAGTTATTACACGTAGTAAAATATGTTTGTATCAAATATTTATTTGATAAAATAATATCTATAATGATAGTAAGTAAAAGTTGTATTATTTTATAATAATAATTATTATTATAAAAATATCAATATTTATAATTACTAAGATGACATTATGATAAAACGATAATTCTAATTATGATAACTTTAATATTTACGATAATTTTTAATATTATCTTTAAAATAATAATTCTATTTAAAATAATAATAATAATAATGATATTTTATAGTAACAATGACATTCTTATTAAAATGATAATTTTTGTTAAAATGATAGTTTTAATACTAACGATAATTTTAATAATAATAGTAATGATAAAAATAATAAGAACGATAATTTTATCTAAATCAATATCTTATAATATTTTAATTTCATCATGATACTCTTACCCATTATTTCCTAATCGTTTCGTTTAATTGCTTTTAATCGTCTTTTATATCGTGTTCGTAATAATGATAATAATAGTAATCAAAATAATTAGGTGTTACAAATATTTGTTTTAATTACACTAATATTAATAATGATAGTTACTATAACATTATTAACGATAATACTAATAATTATCTTAATGATAATATAGTAATAATAATATTAACAATAACAATAACCATTTTTAAATAATGATATATATATTAATAATGATAATAATAATAATAATACCAATAATAATAATAATAATAATAATAATAATAATAATAATAATTGGATAATAATAATAATAATACTAATTATAACTTTAATGATAATAACGATAGTAATAATAAAAAAATAACAATTTTTTTTAATGATAAATCCTTTTATTGATAAAGATAATAATAATAATAATAATAATAAGATAAAACTAGAACGACAATAATAACGACGATAATAATAATCATTTTTAATAATAATACAAAAATTCGATGTACTATAACTTCAAATCAGTTCATCGAAATCATTCGATATCTAAATGAAAAGTTCTTAATTTTTCGCTAGCTTTCCAACGACATGCATATCTTATACCTTATCTCAGTCGCATATATAACTAATTCAGGATTCAACATAACCTAACTAAAGGCAATATCAAAAGTACAAACATGCATAATCCTATATACTCGAGCACTAGTCAGGGATACACTATTAGTATGTAAAAGTTAAATTATGAGTACTCACGTATCAATATTGAGATTCAATATTGCAGGAAAGGTACGTAGACGCAACGAAAATGATAAACACTATATTGACCTCACGAGCATACCCATGAACCATACCCAATCACCTCCATAGCTATAACCCATAATTTCCTTAATCCAATCCCATTCGAAAAACAATTTCGAAATCACTCGGACAGCACTCTGACATAATATTTTATGTATACTAATAATATCTTGAAATAATACGGAGTAAATATATATATGTAAATCGATTGAGAGAGTTTAGAGAAAAATATTTTCAAGTTTCTATGAAATAATGAAACCTATTGAATTCTATTTATAATAAATTTTTGAATTATTAAAGTGAATTATTAAAGTATGAATTATTAAAGTATGAATTATTAAAGTGAATTATTAAAGTATGAATTATTAAAGTGAATTATTAAAGTATGAATTATTAAAGTGAATTATTAAAGTTAAAGTAAAGTAAAAATAAAGTAAAGGTAAAGTTTAAGTATAGTAAAAGTATAAAACTATGTACGTATAATACGCGTATAAATATATATAATATTAATTTAAATAGTTATATATATTAAATAAAATATAAATATCATTATCTTTATCATACTGGTTAAGTAATGAGTTGTCAAAAGTGGTTCTAGATATTTATAAAAGTTATATACGTTTTAATAATAAAGTTCTTTTTAAACTGAAAACGTTTTTGTACGTTTGAAACTAAATCAAATAAATATAATAATTTTGTTTTCCAAAACCAAATATATTTTTAAGAATCATTTTGTTTAAAGGTTAAAATAATGGAAATCGTTATATCATAAAATGTTTTAGAAAAGTAGAATCATATATATTCATAATAGGTTTCAAGTTTTTAAATTACAGTTTGTTGGTGAAGCATGAGATAAAGTTCAAAGGTTAAATAAACGTATGAAATCATCTTAATGAAAAATGTCGAGTTACTTAACTTGTCGATATCCAACATCTAAGTTATTTACACTTCACGTTCTTACTTATAAATCACTTTACTATTTTCCGAATGTTGTCAAAAAGAATAGATTTCTTAAATCACAGTGGACCTCATAACATAGACCCGTAATCATATCATAATGTATCTGATAAATCAATTATTTGATATTATCTTCTAATTCCATCGATAAACATATTGAAACAAATACGTTCATGTAAAGTATTATACGTTTAATACTTTATTAATATTCTCAAGTTATAATATATATATACATATTTATTTATATATAATGGTTCGTGAATCGTCGGAATTTAATCGAGGTTATAAGGAATGTATGAACACAATTTAAAATTCTTGAAATTTAACTTAACAAACTTTGCTTATCGTGTCGAAATAATATAAAGATAAAGTTTAAATTTGGTTGGAAATTTTCGGGTTGTCACAGTACCTACCCGTTAAAGAAATTTCGTCCCGAAATTTGAGTGGAAAGGTCGTGAATGATAATAAGTATGTTTTCATGATGCATACCGGCTGAAAATTAGAGTTTTATCATCAGCGAATAATTTGGATAAACAATCCATTTATATAAAGAGTACGAATGAAGCTAACATAGAAGAGTGAAATGAGTAAGTGTAGATTCATCTTATCATTTGACGTAGATATGATTGATTTCCAGATTTCAAGGGATTTGAAGAAAATCTTTGTAATAAGATTTATTCTCCGGTAACAAAAGGAATTAGGATCCGCTTTAAATGCGATCGTCCATTTTAATTGTTCCGTCGGAGATTTTCTTATAAATTCACCTCCTTCGTTTTCTTACAACTCACACCTTCTGTTGATGCATTTTATGCAAGTCCCTAAACATCTACCCACGTCCATTGCAGGTACAACAGTTTACAGGCCACCATGATTGTTCGTTATTATCCTATCCGTGTTTGTATGTGGTTATAGCAACTGCAGGAACGAGATTTGGATGTTTGACTATGTTAGACTTAGTCAGACGTCCGAGTGAAACCTCACTCGTACGGCTGATAGGCTCATACGCACGGTTGATACTGAGCTAAGTCACAATTATAACTTAAATGAGAAGACACGAGTGAGTGATCACCCGTACGGCTGATGAAGCCAACTCGTATGTGTGATGGATGAATCGTACGGGTGAGTCAACAGCAGGGGTATATAAAGTCTTATGTTCTTCATTTTAGGTTAAGCCTCTCATTTGTTATACACACTCAGATCTGGTGAGCTCCTCCGATTCTCTCTCAACCCAAATCACCCAGGTAGTGAATAATAGCTCTAGGTGTTGATTTAATCACACTTGATTTAGTTATGGTATGACTAAATTAATCCCAAAAAGCTTAACCTATTTACTAGAGGGTTTGATTCACTTATTCCGTCATTGTGTGAGTTAAATCTGTTAATTTCTAAGTTCCTAGTCATGTTTGATCACCTTCTATTCTTTCCCCCTCAACTCATATTTTAAAGTGTCCATCAATATGCTCCATCCAGTTCTGATTCTCGATATACTTATAACTTTCATATCGGTCATTCTTCTTTTTCATCTACCGCCGAAAGAATCTATTTACTTCTACTATACTCTTGGGTTTATAGTGTTTCTAGTTCTCCCGTGTCTTTATATTGCTATATGCATCGATATATATAGTTTATAATTTTTGGTTTGTCGTTGGGCTTTATATCTTTCCTTATATTTCAAAGTCTCTGTTTCTATCTTCTATAATCATTGTCATCCACAGTTAATGCTCTCTTTTATTTGCTGCAATTTATACCCCAATTTCTATTTCGGAGTTTTGTCCTTTCGTTTCTTCTTCTTGCGATTAAGCACCGCTTGTAATGGTCCAGAATTCACAGATATGAATTTCGGAATGAACATTGTTAATGTTCTAGGAAGGAAATTGTGATGGCACGATCTTGACTTGTCAAATTACTAGAATACCTTGGAAAAGGCCGAATCATCAAGAAATATTTTCTTGATATTTTAGAGGTTAAATAGAATACAAGAGTCGTATAACATGGCACATGATGATGTTATGATCTGTGAATCATCACGTTCCATTTAGAAACTCATCATGAATTACTGTAATATAATCACGTTGATCAAGTGTCATTATATTATACTAACTCATGCTTCAGTTTCCAACACTACTTCAAAAACATTCATATTTTAAACTCAAAGGTTTACAGAGTATAGGAACTAAACAGTTTCCTTTTTGATGTAATACAGATAGCGCAAAGAGATAAATGATTCCAGATAAGAATAGTTATGGAAATATCTTCAGAAATATGGAGGATATTTATAATGAAAGATACGATGATATCTTAGAATTTCTAATATCAGAGGATGATGAAGAATATTGTCTGTAAGGGTTTAGTGTCAGGAGCAAGGTATTCGTTAATGACTTCAGCAGACACTGAATCATTTGGATTCTTTGAAGGCAGGTTCAGTCTTTGTGATTTGTCCACAGCCTCCTTCATACTTTGCACAATCCGTTTTCCAGTTCCAAAACTTCTCTATTTCTGAGCTTTGTTAATACACTAATCTTTATCATCAAACTTTTTACTGCTAAGGTCGTTTACAGTTTTTGTTGCTTCAACAGCATTTCGAGAACTAGTTCGCGGTTCAGAGTGTTTTTCAGAAACTTCACATTCGAAGTATGTAAGCCTTGGAAATAGACGTTATGTATAACTGTTGGCGTCAACATGCTGTGAGATTTCAAAATACTGATTGCTAATTCCCAATGATTCGTATGGCAATTCTCGTTACAAGAGGCAGATGAGTAAATAATGAGGTTTCGATAAATATAAAGATTCTTCGGAATGCCCAAGATCAGTGAAGTTGTTGGTAAGTTTATTGCTAATGTGGTGGAATATGAAAAGTTCTCCGGTAACAAAAGGGTAATCACATATATCAAAATTATGATAAGGCTACCCCGAATGAAAAAATCGAAGTTGTCTTGCTGGAGCTGTGATATAATTTGCTACTTTGCAAAGGAATTGCAAGGTTATTTTTTTGCTAATAAATGCCAAAAGATCTGACACAGATATGTGTTGAATTATGACTTTGGTTTCGAGAACTTTTTAAGTACATAACTGTGGGTAATATGTGGTTGGATCATCATCTCGATTGCTCATTATTTGAAGTGTCTTCAGAGATTTTCGAAGGGTTTGAACACAGATTGTAATTGTTTGTATACGTTTGATGTTCTAACACACTTTTGAAGTCAAAGTATAGCTTTGAAAGATGTAGGAATCTAAAAGTGATGGTACCGGTTATATCTCGAATTGAATTCTGAGATTTTAAAATCAGAATATGTAATTGGGTTTGAATGAGTATGGTTGTTTTGATTTCTATGAAAGAATGTATATTATTGTGAAAGTAGGAAGTATAATTGATAATTTGCTTGATCTGATTCGAAGAATGTAACATATTAATTGTGAATTTATATATATCTCTCGGGTATTACCTACCCGTTAAAAATTTTTCACAATTAATATTTTGTACATAAGAATTTTATTACAGTCTTTATGAAAATATATATGTATATATTCTCCTCAGATGTAACATAGATTTTAATGAGTTAATACTAAATTAAACTCATTCGATTTACGGTTGGAACTAGAATTGAATAATTCCTTGAAGGCTTTAGAGGTTACATAAGTATTTTTTCAATAATATTGAAATTATGAATCAATACTTCGTTATTTGTTGAGATGTGATGTTGGTTTTCGTTAAATTCTTGTGAACTTCTCAAAGTACGAATGATGTTATCTGAAAAGTTTCGGTTACATCAATGATGAAGTGAAAAATAAAATATATACTTGATTTATTAGGAATTGGAATTTGTTGAATTGAGACAGAGATTGTAGTTAACGATGGTTAAGTCGCGGGCGAGGGACGTACATTATTGCATATTTGTAATATGAATTAACCGAGTAGTTAAGATTCACACACAATAGCTTAGCACGAAAAGATTTATTTTTTATTTCAAAATATATATATATATAAAATATATATATAATTTCTTCAGAGGGAATCAGTTAATTCTTCATAACTTGTTGATACAATATACACGTTATTGATTCGTAATGATGTCCACAGTGATTCTTGAACTGACGGAGTTTGTGATATTATAGGTGTTGTTGATTCTGATGTTGACTGTACTGACGATGCTGGTGACGTTGACGGTACTGTTGATGCTGTTGGTAAAACAAGTTTAACTTGTTAATCACACACCATTTTTGTCAGGGTTTCTACTCTTCCTTCTATCATTTTGGTTCGCTTAGCTGATTTATGGTTAGTGCTAGATTAGATAATCTCTAAGACTTTAGAGATTATATAATCGCCGCGGAATGTTTCTCCAATGAAGTTATGAATTAATGCTTCGTCAGTTATTGTTGTTGGTACTCCTTGGTATCTATGGTGCGTATGACGTTGATGCTAGTGGGACAGATTGTGAAGTTGAGGTTTACAACGCGGTTGTGGTTGGAGGTGGTAATGGTACTGTTGGCATTGATGATGGTGGTACTGGTTATGCTGCTGGTGCTGCTGCTGGTGTTTGTAATCTCTGCACCATATTCTCCAAAGCCACTACCCGAGCGCGAAGTTCGTTGACTTCTTCTATTATTCCAGGATGATTGTCGGTCGGAATGAGAGGATAAATAAAATCTAGAATTTGATGTAGTATATAATCGTGACGAGATACCCTGGAAATGAGAGAGAAAATGGTGTCTCGAACAGGTTCGCCGGTAAGTGCTTCAGGTTCTTCGCCAAGAGGGCAATGTGGTGGATGGAAAGGATCGCCTTCTTCTTGTTTCCAATGATTGAGGAGGCTATGAACCCATCCCCAATTCATCCAGAATAGGTGATGACTGATTGGTTGATCCATTCCGGTCACACTGCTTTCGGAGCTTGAGTGAGATTCCATTTCGGAATCCGAGTGACTTGAACTGATGACAAATTCCATTTCGTACGATTGGATAAAGGATTTTCGATATAAAATGATTTTTCGGCTATCGGGTGTATTCTATTTACATAGGATATCTATATATAGAGATCAAAAGATTTCATAGATTACGGAGGAATTTGTGGGGTATGTCAGGCAAAGTTTAAAGTAACAGATACGATAAGATATGATTTAGCAGATACGCTAAGATATGAATTTTGTCTATACACTACTCATGCAATTAATGTAGCAAGACGTGTCTAGACTAATAATAATAAGCAGGTAATTTCCTATGGATGATAAGCAGATGATTTCCGACTAGAAATGATAAGCAAAACTTTTGACATGCAGACACGGTCGAAGTCCAGACTCACTAATGCATCCTAACGACTTATCAGTTAGACACACTAATGCAGACCTGGTTCGCTAAGACCACCGCTCTGATACCAACTGAAAGGACCCGTTCATATACATTATAAACGATTCACAATAGTTGATTACATTGCGAGGTATTTGATCTCTATATGATACATTTTACAAACGTTGCATTCGTTTTTAAAAGACAATCTTTCTTTACATCAAAAATTGACAGGCATGCATACCATTTCATAATATCCACTATCCAACTATAAATTGATTTAATAATAATCTTTGATGAACTCAATGACTCGAATGCAACGTTCTTCGAAATATGCTATGAAAGACTCCAAGTAATATCTTTAAAATGAGCAAATGCACAGCGGAAGATTTCTTTAACACCTGAGAATAAACATGCTTTAAAGTGTCAACCAAAAGGTTGGTGAGTTCATTAGTTTATCATAATCATTTATTTCCATCATTTTAATAGACCACAAGAATTTTATTTTCAGTTCTCATAAATATACGTCCCATGCATAGAGACAAAAAATAATCATTCATATGGTGAACACCTGGTAACCGACATTAACTAGATACATATAAGAATATCCCCTATCATTCCGGGATCCTCCTTCGGACATGATATAAATTTCGAAGTACTAAAGCATCCGGTACTTTGGATGGGGTTTGTTAGGCCCAATAGATCTATCTTTAGGATTCGCGTCAATTAGGGTGTCTGTTCCCTAATTCTTAGATTACCAGACTTTAATAAAAAAGGGGCATATTCGATTTCGATAATTCAACCATAGAATGTAGTTTCAATTACTTGTGTCTATTTCATCAAACATTTATAAAAGTGCATGTATTCTCAGTCCCAAAAATATAAAGGGTAAAAAGGCAAATGAAACTCACCATACTGTATTTCGTAGTAAAAATACATATAACGTCATTGAACAAGTGCAAGGTTGGCCTCGGATTCACGAACCTAAATTAATTATATATATTTATGTGTTGGTCAATATTTGTCTAACAAATTAGGTCAAGTCATAGTGTACCACAATCCTAATGCTCGAGACTAATATGCAAAAGTCAACAAAAGTAAATTTGACTCAAAATAATTTCCAAAAATCTATACATGATTAATATATAGTTTAAATATAGTCGTTTTATATTTTTAAATATTTTTAAAAGATTTATTAGAGTAAATAATATAATTTATTTATTAATAAATAAAATTTTATATTATATTTATATAATAAAATATACTTTTATATATATTAAGTAATAAAATTTATAGGGTTCATTTAATATTATAAAGATAATATGATAGGTATTATTAAAGTAAGTTATTACACGTAGTAAAATATGTTTGTATCAAATATTTATTTGATAAAATAATATCTATAATGATAGTAAGTAAAAGTTGTATTATTTTATAATAATAATTATTATTATAAAAATATCAATATTTATAATTACTAAGATGACATTATGATAAAACGATAATTCTAATTATGATAACTTTAATATTTACGATAATTTTTAATATTATCTTTAAAATAATAATTCTATTTAAAATAATAATAATAATGATATTTTATAGTAACAATGACATTCTTATTAAAATGATAATTTTTGTTAAAATGATAGTTTTAATACTAACGATAATTTTAATAATAATAGTAATGATAAAAATAATAAGAACGATAATTTTATCTAAATCAATATCTTATAATATTTTAATTTCATCATGATACTCTTACCCATTATTTCCTAATCGTTTCGTTTAATTGCTTTTAATCGTCTTTTATATCGTGTTCGTAATAATGATAATAATAGTAATCAAAATAATTAGGTGTTACAAATATTTGTTTTAATTACACTAATATTAATAATGATAGTTACTATAACATTATTAACGATAATACTAATAATTATCTTAATGATAATATAGTAATAATAATATTAACAATAACAATAACCATTTTTAAATAATGATATATATATTAATAATGATAATAATAATAATAATAATACCAATAATAATAATAATAATAATAATTGGATAATAATAATAATAATACTAATTATAACTTTAACGATAATAACGATAGTAATAATAAAAAAATAACAATTTTTTTTAAATGATAAATCCTTTTATTGATAAAGATAATAATAATAATAATAAGATAAAACTAGAACGACAATAATAACGACGATAATAATAATCATTTTTAATAATAATACAAAAATTCGATGTACTATAACTTCAAATCAGTTCATCGAAATCATTCGATATCTAAATGAAAAGTTCTTAATTTTTCGCTAGCTTTCCAACGACATGCATATCTTATACCTTATCTCAGTCGCATATATAACTAATTCAGGATTCAACATAACCTAACTAAAGGCAATATCAAAAGTACAAACATGCATAATCCTATATACTCGAGCACTAGTCAGGGATACACTATTAGTATGTAAAAGTTAAATTATGAGTACTCACGTATCAATATTGAGATTCAATATTGCAGGAAAGGTACGTAGACGCAACGGAGATGATAAACACTATATTGACCTCACGAGCATACCCATGAACCATACCCAATCACCTCCATAGCTATAACCCATAATTTCCTTAATCCAATCCCATTCGAAAAACAATTTCGAAATCACTCGGACAGCACTCTGACATAATATTTTATGTATACTAATAATATCTTGAAATAATACGGAGTAAATATATATATGTAAATCGATTGAGAGAGTTTAGAGAAAAATATTTTCAAGTTTCTATGAAATAATGAAACCTATTGAATTCTATTTATAATAGATTTTTGAATTATTAAAGTGAATTATTAAAGTATGAATTATTAAAGTGAATTATTAAAGTATGAATTATTAAAGTATGAATTATTAAAGTGAATTATTAAAGTATGAATTATTAAAGTGAATTTTTAAAGTATAAATTATTAAAGTGAATTATTAAAGTGAATTATTAAAGTTAAAGTAAAGTAAAAATAAAGTAAAGGTAAAGTTTAAGTATAGTAAAAGTATAAAACTATGTACGTATAATACGCGTATAAATATATATAATATTAATTTAAATCGTTATATATATTAAATAAAATATAAATATCATTATCTTTATCATACTGGTTAAGTAATGAGTTGTCAAAAGTGGTTCTAGATATTTATAAAAGTTATATACGTTTTAATAATAAAGTTCTTTTTAAACTGAAAACGTTTTTGTACGTTTGAAACTAAATCAAATAAATATAATAATTTTGTTTTCCAAAACCAAATATATTTTTAAGAATCATTTTGTTTAAAGGTTAAAATAATGGAAATCGTTATATCATAAAATGTTTTAGAAAAGTAGAATCATATATATTCATAATAGGTTTCAAGTTTTTAAATTACAGTTTGTTGGTGAAGCATGAGATAAAGTTCAAAGGTTAAATAAACGTATGAAATCATCTTAATGAAAAATGTCGAGTTACTTAACTTGTCGATATCCAACATCTAAGTTATTTACACTTCACGTTCTTACTTATAAATCACTTTACTATTTTCCGAATGTTGTCAAAAAGAATAGATTTCTTAAATCACAGTGGACCTCATAACATAGACCCGTAATCATATCATAATGTATCTGATAAATCAATTATTTGATATTATCTTCTAATTCCATCGATAAACATATTGAAACAAATACGTTCATGTAAAGTATTATACGTTTAATACTTTATTAATATTCTCAAGTTATAATATATATATACATATATATACATATTTATTTATATATAATGGTTCGTGAATCGTCGGAATTTAGTCGAGGTTATAAGGAATGTATGAACACAATTTAAAATTCTTGAGATTTAACTTAACAAACTTTGCTTATCGTGTCGAAATAATATAAAGATAAAGTTTAAATTTGGTTGGAAATTTTCGGGTTGTCACATATACCGGGTTCCGTCTTCCCGAATATTAAGATGCTTCTCCGATCCTTTGGGTATTTCATCCTTTAAATTTCCCTCTTTTAAAACTCCTTGTTGTGCCTCCTATATTTGAGTAGTAAGGTTAGTGTGAATCATTATATTCATAGATTTTACTCGAATGGGTTCTCTGTCCTTTCTGCTCAAGGCGTCGGCTACCACATTTGCCTTCCCCGGGTGGTAACGAATCTCAAAGTCGTAATCATTCAACAATTCAATCCACCTACGCTGCCTCATATTCAGTTGTTTCTGATTAAATATGTGTTGAAGACTTTTGTGGTCGGTATATATAATACTTTTGACCCCATATAAGTAGTGCCTCCAAGTCTTTAATGCAAAAACAACCGCGCCTAATTCCAAATCATGCGTCGTATAATTTTGCTCGTGAATCTTTAATTGTCTAGACGCATAAGCAATCACCTTCGTCCGTTGCATTAATACACAACCGAGACCTTGCTTTGATGCGTCACAATAAATCACAAAATCATCATTCCCTTCAGGCAATGACAATATAGGTGCCGTAGTTAGCTTTTTCTTCAATAATTGAAACGCCTTCTCTTGTTCATCCTTCCATTCAAATTTCTTCCCTTTATGCGTTAATGCAGTCAAGGGTTTTGCTATTTTGGAGAAATCTTGGATGAATCTTCTGTAGTAACCAGCCAATCCTAAAAATTGACGTATATGCTTCGGAGTTTTTGGGGTTTCCCACTTTTCAACGGTTTCGATCTTTGCCGGGTCCACCTGGATACCTTCTTTGTTCACTATGTGACCGAGGAATTGAACTTCTTCCAACCAAAATGCACACTTTGAAAACTTAGCGTACAGTTTTTCTTTCCTCAATACTTCTAGCACTTTTCTCAAATGTTCTTCGTGCTCTTGATCATTCTTTGAGTAAATAAGTATGTCATCGATGAAAACAATGACAAACTTGTCAAGATATGGCCCACACACTCGGTTCATAAGGTCCATGAACACAGCTGGTGCGTTAGTCAATCCAAACGGCATAACCATAAACTCGTAATGACCATAACGCGTCCTAAAAGTAGTTTTTGGAATATCATCCGCCTTTACTTGCATTTGATGATATCCAGAACGTAAATCGATCTTCGAATAAATCGACGAGCCTTGTAGTTGATCAAATAAGTCGTCAATTCTCGGCAGTGGATAACGGTTTTTGATGGTAAGTTTGTTCAACTCTCTGTAGTCAATACACAACCTAAATGTACCATCCTTCTTCTTGATAAACAAAACAGGAGCTCCCCATGGTGAAGTGCTTGGTTGAATGAAACCACGTTCTAATAGTTCTTGCAGTTGGCTTTGCAGTTCTTTCATCTCACAAGGTGCGAGTCTATAAGGAGCACGAGCTATTGGTGCAGCTCCTGGTACAAGATCTATTTTAAATTCAACAGATCGATGTGGAGGTAGTCCCGGTAATTCTTTCGGAAATACATCGGGAAATTCTTTTGCGACGGGAACATCATTGATGCTCTTTTCTTCAGTTTGTACTTTCTCGACGTGTGCTAGAACAGCATAGCAACCTTTTCTTATTAGTTTTTGTGCCTTCAAATTACTAATAAGATGTAGCTTCGTGTTGCCCTTTTCTCCGTACACCATTAAGGGTTCTCCTTCTTCTCGTACAATGCGAATTGCATTTTTATAACATACGATCTCTGCTTTCACCTTCTTCAGCCAGTCCATGCCAACTATTACATCAAAACTCCCTAACTCTACGGGTATCAAATCAATCTTAAATATTTCGCTACCCAGTTTAATTTCTCGATTCTGGCATACATAATCTGCTGAAATTAATTTACCGTTTGCTAATTCGAGTAAAAATTTACTATCCAACGGCGTCAATGGACAACTTAATTTAGCACAAAAATCTCTACTCATATAGCTTCTATCCGCACCCGAATCAAATAAAACGTAAGAAGATTTATTGTCAATAAGAAACGTACCCGTAACAAGCTCCGGGTCTTCTTGTGCCTCTGCCGCATTAATATTGAAAACTCTTCCGCGGCCTTGTCCATTCGTGTTCTCCTGGTTCGGGCAATTTCTAATAATGTGGCCCGGTTTTCCACATTGGCATAACTTGCTCCGACACTACTTGCTCCGACACTACTTGCTCCACCATTACTCGTTCCGACACCATTTGTTCCTTTCATTCTGTTAACCCCTGGTCCGTAGACCTCACACTTCGCCGCGCTATGACCATTTCTTTTACACTTGTTGCAAAATTTGGTGCAGAACCCCGAGTGATACTTTTCACACCTTTGGCATAGCTGCTTCTGATTGTTGTTGTTGTTGTTGCGGTTGTTATTGTTGTTGGGATGATTGTTGTAGTTGTTGTTGTTGTTGTTGTTGTTGTTGTTGGGCCGTTTGTTGTAGTTGTGATTGATGTTGCGATTATTGTTGTAATTGATGTTGTTGTTGTATTGGTGATTCTTATCACCGTTTTCCTCCCACTTTCTTTTGACTTGCTTCACATTGGCCTCTTCAGCCGCCTGTTCTTTAATTCTTTCCTCAATCTGGTTCACTAGTTTGTGAGCCATTCTACATGCCTGTTGTATGGAGGCGGGCTCGTGTGAACTTATATCTTCTTGGATTCTTTCCGGTAATCCTTTCACAAACGCGTCGATCTTCTCTTCCTCATCTTCGAACGCTCTCGGAAACAATAGGCACAATTCTGTGAATCGTCTTTCGTACGTGGTAATATCAAATCCTTGGTTTCGTAACCCTCTAAGTTCTGTCTTGAGCTTATTGACCTCGGTTCTGGGACGGTACTTCTCATTCATCAAGTGCTTGAATGCTGACCACGGTAGTGCGTAAGCATCATCTTGTCCCACTTGCTCTAGATAGGTATTCCACCATGTTAACGCAGTACCTGAGAAGGTATGCGTAGCGTACTTCACTTTGTACTCTTCAGTACACTTACTTATGGCAAACACTGATTCGACCTTCTCGGTCCACCGTTTCAATCCGACCGGTCCTTCGGTTCCATCAAATTCCAAAGGTTTGCAGGCAGTGAATTCTTTGTAGGTGCATCCTACACGATTTCTTGTGCCGTTAGCTGAATTGCTAGATTCGGAGTTACTGTTGGTATGTAGCGCAGCCTGTACTGCGGCTATGTTTGAAGCAAGAAAGGCACGAAATTCCTCTTCGCTCATATTCAAGGTGTGTCGAGTAGTCGGTGCCATTTCCTTCAAAATAGTCAAATGAAACGAGTTAAACATATAGAATATCAAGAGTAGTCAATAGTATTTCGTAGCGTAATATGAACTTATTTATAAAAGCTCTTTCTTCATATTAGCGTTTTATACTCTTTAATTCGGGTAGTACCTACCCGTTAAGTTCATACTTAGTAGCTAACATACCATTTCAACTACTACAATTCTATATGAAAAACTAATCACAAAAAAAAAAAATATCATATTCAAACCTTTATACAATAACTTGCAAACTTACAATACCGCTTTTTTTTTTACATATAGCATGAAATATAGCACATAAAACTTTGATACAAAGTAGTTGCGAAGATAATTCTAGTTAATAAATAAGGCGTTCAGCAAAGGCAATAAAGACACGTAATTCATACGTCCAGAAACAAGTCATGCATTCTGGTTTTACTAATACCACTTTCCATCCTTGGTTTTGTGGAACATAACCGTTGTGACCGATAGTAAGACAATGTGTTGTAACGTCGTCAAAAGGATGAAGGTTACGTAATGATCAACAGTCTCGTAATAACCTAAAAACCTCATTTCTTACCCCAATTACCGACTCCGTCACTTGTGGGAACGTTTTGTTTAATAGTTGTAGCCCGATGTTCTTGTTCTCACTTTGGTGAGAAGCGAACATTACTAACCCGTAAGCATAACATGCTTCTTTATATTGCATGTTAGCCACTTTTTCTAAATCACGAAGTCCTATATTCGGATATATTGAGTCAAAATAATTTCTTAACCCGTTGCGTAAAATAGCATTTGGGTTCCCCGCAATATATGCGTCAAAGTAAACACATCGTAACTTATGGATTTCCCAATGTGATATCCCCCATCTTTCGAACGAAAGCCTTTTATAAACCAAGGCATTCTTGGAACGTTCTTCGAATGTCTTACAAACTGATCTCGCCTTAAATAGTTGTGCCGAGGAATTCTGACCGACTCTAGACAAGATTTCATCAATCATGTCTCCGGGTAGGTCTCTTAAAATATTGAGTTGTCTATCCATTTTGTGTTTTTAAACTGTAAAATAAACAAGAGTTAGATTCATAAAAAAAATACTTATTAATACAAGCAATTTTTACATATATCATAAAGCATAAGCACACTATATTACATATATTACACCACACGAATACAACTATTTTATTCCGACTCGCTCGTTTCTTCTTCTTCGGTTTTGGTTCGTTTTGCCAAGTTTCTAGGGATATATGATGTTCTCCTAATACGAGCCGTCGTTTTCCACATTGGTTTAGAAAAACCTGGTGGTTTAGAGGTTCCCGGGTTATTGTCACAACTTAAGAAATACGGGTGTTGACGATACATATAAAGTTCATCGGGTTTGAAATCAAATTTCTCTATTTTTATGCCCTTTCCCTTATTGTTCTCTTTTGCCTTATTAAATTGTGTTGGGGTAATTTCTATAACATCATCGGAATCCTTGTTGGGATCCGATTCATCGGAGAATTGGTAATCCTCCCAATAATTTGCTTCCTTGGCGGAAACACCATTGACTATAATTAACTTTGGTCGGTTGGTTGGGGATTTTCTTCTACTTAACCGTTTTATTATTTCCCCCACTGGTTCTATTTCTTCTTCCGGTTCCGATTCTTCTTCCGGTTCCGACTCTTCTTCCGGTTCCTCTTCGGGAACTTGTGAATCAGTCCACGAATCATTCCAATTTACATTTGACTCTTCATTATTATTAGGTGAGTCAATGGGACTTGTTCTAGAGGTAGACATCTATCACATAATATCAAACACGTTAAGTGATTAGTATATCACATAATATTCACATGTTAAAAATATATAGTTTCCAACAAAAATGTTAAGCAATCATTTTTAAAGAAAACACGGTCGAAGTCCAGACTCACTAATGCATCCTAACAAACTCGATAAGACACACTAATGCAAATTTTCTGGTTCTCTAAGACCAACGCTCGGATACCAACTGAAATGTCCCGTTCATATTGATTATAAACGTTCCATATTAATTGATTTCGTTGCGAGGTTTTGACCTCTATATGAGACGTTTTTCAAAGACTGCATTCATTTTTAAAACAACCATAACCTTTATTTTATCAATAAAGGTTTCAAAAGCATTATGTAGATTATCAAATAATGATAATCTAAAATATACTGTTTACACACGACCATTACATAATGGTTTACAATAGAAATATATTACATCGACATATGTTTCTTAAATGCAGTTTTTACACAATATCATACAAACATGGACTCCAAATCTTGTCCTTATTTTAGTATGCAACAGCGGAAGTTCTTAGTATTCACCTGAGAATAAACATGCTTTAAACGTCAACAAAAATGTTGGTGAGTTATAGGTTTAACCTATATATATATCAAATCGTAACAATAGACCACAAGATTTCATATTTCAATACACATCCCATACATAGAGATAAAAATCATTCATATGGTGAACACCTGGTAACCGACATTAACAAGATGCATATATAAGAATATCTCCATCATTCCGGGACACCCTTCGGATATGATATAAATTTCGAAGTACTAAAGCATCCGGTACTTTGGATGGGGTTTGTTAGGCCCAATAGATCTATCTTTAGGATTCACGTCAATTAGGGTGTCTGTTCCCTAATTCTTAGATTACCAGACTTAATAAAAAGGGGCATTTTCGATTTCGATAATTCAACCATAGAATGTAGTTTCACGTACTTGTGTCTATTTTGTAAATCATTTATAAAACCTGCATGTATTCTCATCCCAAAAATATTAGATTTTAAAAGTGGGACTATAACTCACTTTCATATATTTTTACTTCGTCTGGAAGTAAGACTTGGCCACTGGTCGATTCACGAACCTATAACAAATATGTACATATATATCAAAGTATATTCAAAATATATTTACAACACTTTTAATACATTTTGATGTTTTAAGTTTATTAAGTCAGCTGTCCTCGTTAGTAACCTACAACTAGTTGTTCAACGTTAGATGTACAGAAAAAAATTAATATATATTATCTTGAATCAATCCACGACCCAGTGTATACACGTCTCAGGCTAGATCACAACTCAAAGTATATATATTTTTGGAATCAACCTCAACCCTGTATAGCTAACTCCCACATTACTGCATATAGAGTGTCTATGGTTGTTCCAAATAACATATACACATGGGTCGATATGATATGTCAAAACATTTGCATACGTGTCTATGGTATCCCAAGATTACATAATATATTAGAATACATGTATAATACAATATAAGTTAGCTAGGATATGATTAATATAGATTTGTTACCAATTTTCACGTTGCTACAACAAGAAAAATTATCCAATCTTGTTTTACCCATAACTTCTTCATTTTAAATCCGTTTTGAGTGAATCAAATTGCTATGGTTTCATATTGAACTCTATTTTATGAATCTAAACAGAAAAAGTATAGTTTTATAGTCGGAAATATAAGTTACAAGTCGTTTTTGTAAAGGTAGTCATTTCAGTCGAAAGAACGACGTCTAGATGACCATTTTAGAAAACATACTTCCACTTTGAGTTTAATCATGATTTTTGGATATAGTTTCATGTTCATAAGAAAAATAATTTTCCCAGAAGAACAACTTTTAAATCAAAGTTTATCATAGTTTTTAATTAACTAACCCAAAACAGCCCGCGGTGTTACTACGACGGCGTATGTCCGGTTTTACAGTGTTCTTCGTGTTTCCAGGTTTTAAATCATTAAGTTAGCATATCATATAGATATAGAACATGTGTTTAGTTGATTTTAAAAGTCAAGTTAGAAGGATTAACTTTTGTTTGCGAACAAGTTTAGAATTAACTAAACTATGTTCTAGTGATTACAAGTTTAAACCTTCGAATAAGATAGCTTTATATGTATGAATCGAATGATGTTATGAACATCATTACTAGCTCAAGTTTTCTGGATAAAACTACTGGAAATGAGAAAAATGGATCTAGCTTCAAAGGATCCTTGGATGGCTTGAAAGTTCTTGAAGCAGAATAATGACACGAAAATAAGTTCAAGTAAGATTTCCACTCGAAATAAGATTGTTATAGTTATAGAAATTGAATCAAAGTTTGAATATGAGTATTACCTTGTATTAGAAAGATATCTTACTGTAAATAAGAAAGATTTCTTGAGGTTGGATGATCACTCTACAAGATTGGAAGTAAGCTAGCAAACTTGGAAGTATTCTTGATTTTATGAAACTAGAACTTGTAGGATTTATGAAGAACACTTAGAACTTGAAGATAGAACATGAGAGAGATCAATTAGATGAAGAAAATTGAAGAATGAAAGTGTTTGTAGGTGTTTTTGGTCGTTGGTGTATGGATTAGATATAAAGGACATGTAATTTTGTTTTCATGTAAATAAGTCATGAATGATTAATCATATTTTTGTAATTTTATGAGATATTTCATGCTAGTTGCCAAATGATGGTTCCCACATGTGTTAGGTGACTCACATGGGCTGCTAAGAGCTGATCATTGGAGTGTATATACTAATAGTACATACATCTAAAAGCTGTGTATTGTACGAGTACGAATAAGGGTGCATACGAGTAGAATTGTTGATGAAACTGAACGAGGATGTAATTGTAAGCATTTTTGTTAAGTAGAAGTATTTTGATAAGTGTCTTGAAGTCTTTCAAAAGTGTATGAATACATATTAAAACACTACATGCATATACATTTTAACTGAGTCGTTAAGTCATCGTTAGTCGTTACATGTAAGTGTTCTTTTGAAACCTTTAGGTTAACGATCTTGTTAAATGTTGTTAACCCATTGTTTATTAAATCAAATGAGATGTTAAATTATTACATTATCATGATATCATGATGTATTAATATATCTTAATATGATATATATACATTAAATGTCGTTACAACGATAATCGTTACATATATGTCTCGTTTCAAAATCATTAAGTTAATAGTCTTGTTTTTACATATGTAGTTCATTGTTAATATACTTAATGATATATTTACTTATCATAATATCATGTTAACTATATATATATATATATATATCCATATATATGTCATCATATAGTTTTTACAAGTTTTAACGTTCGTGAATCGCCGGTCAACTTGGGTGGTCAATTGTCTATATGAAACCTATTTCAATTAATCAAGTCTTAACAAGTTTGATTGCTTAACATGTTGGAAACATTTAATCATGTAAATATCAATTTCATTTAATATATAAAAACATGAAAAAGTTCGGGTCACTACAACTTCATCTTTGGGTAACGTTGGGTCTTCTTTTGCCTTCATCAAGACCGCGTGTGTCAAACACGTCCATGACACCGTAGAAGTTGACTTAGAAGACGAGAAGTTCTTGAACGCATCTTTATGGGTTAATGAGGTGAATTCATCGATTGTGGATGCCAATTGGTTAAATGATGTTTTTCCTCCTGACCTTTTAACCATTTCCAATCGGATCGTTATGGCAGGGCATCTTTTTTATGAACAACATGTCGGTAATGTGCAAGATGCTTTAGTGGTCCAGGAACCGTTCGATGAACCGATTGTTGGGCAAGATGATGTGATTGAAGCTGTTGTGATCGAACAGGATGTTAATGTCTCGGTTGCTTCGGTTTTGAAGTTTGGAAGTATTGATGATGATATTCTTGTCGGCTCCCCGATTCAAGTTCAAAATCTTCATGTCGTGCCGAGTTCTTTTGGTGAAATTAATGTTTCTGTTGCGGATCATACACAAGTTGCTGCTTCTGTTTCTGTTGCGGAGGATTTGCCTGCTCCTGATGCTTCTGCGTCTGCGTCTGTTAAGGGCACATCAATGCCTGGTTCTGCTACGGTTTATGCATCTTCGGATGCACATGTTGCTAATTCTGGTTCTGATACGGGCAAAGAGAGTTTGGCAGAAAGGGCTTGAAGACAACATGAAGTTGAATCTCATGTGGACTGCGTACCGGCGATTTCTTTGGGTGACAAGTTCGTTATCATTCGTCCTTTGGTTCCTCGTTCTAGGATTGACAAGAACCGGAAGAATAAGGATTGTGGTTCGTTCGTACTTCGGGATGAAGATGACGCAGAACAATCGAACGGCAACGTTCCCCCTGTGGCACAGACGTTCACCCTGTGTCACTGCCTAGATATTTTGGAGCACGTGTGCATGCTACCGAATAGTGGACATGAATGCCCAAGTTTAAAGGTTTAAGTGTAAACATGGTATAAGTTATTCCTTCGAATTCCAATTCCTTTGACACATTCCATTTCTTTAAAAAACATTCTTCCAACCAAACGGGGCCCAAGTGTTTCTTCACGGCAACTCTTATCCGGCTACTTCCCATCCGACAGGCTTGTCGGCATGCTTCATCCGAAATCTTTCTATCCTTCCTTTAGCCTCAGTGCCGGTTTGCTTGCTCATAAACCATCCTTTTTTTGCCAATCTTCCTCTTTTACACAAAACTTTATCCGGTACCGATGCTGTTTATAATCATTGCAGGTCCTGATTGTTTCATAGAATGGTTGATCCGTGCACAAAAATAAAAATTATTTGATACGGATCATAGGGCTAGAGCACATCATTATTAAAGATCATAATAAATAAAACGTTTACCCTTGTTATCATTCTTAACTGATCACCCAATGCTAAAACTTAGAAAGTTTCTTACGCAAACAATGAGACAATACACAACGTAGACAAAAAGAGACATTCATTAGTGAGACCATAATCACAGCAACTTTTCATAAGACTCGCAATCACCTACTAAAATGCAAAAATGCGAGTCGAACCCATAGTCTAGACTTTAGCTTAAATTTAACATCATTAACATAATTAAAGATACAGATTAAAGTCGCCAATCGATGGGCGGAGTGTCTGCTTCTTCCAAGATCTTATTGGTACGAGAAAAATGCCTGTGCATCAAGAATTTATATGATCAATGCGTTTGGTATTATCATAAACATTACAGTATATGCGGCTTAACAGAGTTGGATAACGGTGTCAAGCAAACTATCAGTCAAAACCTTTTTTCATTTTCATTAAAATATGATCATTTCAAACTAGAAATACACTTCGGGTGACTTTCAAGTTTCAATCTGTTCCCTTACAAATAAGCATATTTTTAGAATCATCCCATTTATAAGTCAATAGGAATTAAATTAGGCTTGTATATCGTTAAAAATTAAGAATCTTCAATTTGTAGTTCATTAAATACTGATTATAGATTACTATTTGAGATGTAAATGATAATGGATTAAAACATGTGTTGAAAACACTAACCTGCATCCAAAAAATCCTCTATGGGCAGATAAACCAGATGGATGTGCCGCTTTAAGAATATGGTGCTTGCTTTCATCAATCAGCCTGAACAACCAATTTATATATGATTTTTAAATGGGTTGAATTGGACTACGTTTATCTCTGGTGGGTCAAAAAGGTGCAATAAACAATATCTAAACATGAAATGCTTCAAACAGGTAGAAAAACACCTAAAATGGAGTACTATTTAGTCAGTTAGCCATAAAACCTTCTAAATGATATTATTCAAAAAAGTATATTAGCATCGAAAAGACGGAACTTTTATACTGTAATTATATTGGACAATACGTTTTTTATGCAACCCATCTACACCCCTATTGACCCATACCAAAAATTACACATTTTGACACAATCCTGTTAGACCCATTAACAGCCCGGTTTGTCACTTCTAGAATTATGTAATAAAATATGATCAGAAGTACCTGGATTTTGCTTGTGCATAGTTTCCCCAAAGAAGGAAAACAATCCCTGATTTCTTTTTAGAAATTGTCTCGATTACAGAATCAGTGAATTGTTCCCATCCTTTCTTTGTATGAGAATTTGCTTGATGCTGCCTAACTGAAAATAATATAAACAAAAAAAAAATGTGATTTGGTGAATTAAAAAGATTACTAATAGACAATCTTATTAGCATACATGATACAACTACAAAATTATTAATGGATAATCATTTTATCTTCTTCCTTGCTAGAGTATCTTACCGGTAAGAACAGCATTAAGCATCAGAACACCCTGCATGTAAAATAGAAAATTCATAACAAATACATGTCATTATTAGATGAGATGCTGATATTGTTATTGCTTTTCATGATCAGCA
This sequence comes from Rutidosis leptorrhynchoides, assembly GCF_046630445.1. Classification (NCBI taxonomy): domain Eukaryota; kingdom Viridiplantae; phylum Streptophyta; class Magnoliopsida; order Asterales; family Asteraceae; genus Rutidosis; species Rutidosis leptorrhynchoides. The sequence continues at coordinate 661,106,425 of NC_092334.1, forward strand.
CCTAAAAATAAAATAAAAAAACATAAACCACCATAAAAAAAAAATGTAATACAAGTTTCACCTGTACGGCCCATCGTTCTAAATTCCCGTGAGAGGGAATCGAGCACTGCAAATCCTGCTCAAGTTCCTTGTACATGTTCATTAAACTTGACGGTATTTTTATTCCTTCAGGAACAGAAAATGAAAGACCCATAGCTTGACCCGGTCCATGATATGGATCCTAAAATACAACAAAACCAGAGTGTTATTCTTTTCTTTAATACACGAAATTTAACAGAAAAATATTACTGTACTTTATTCACAAATGAACTGATTAAATATTAATCTTGTAAGCATGTGAAGATTCATGTAGTATTTTAATCATTTCAAAGTCATCCACAAAATCAAGGTTGAAAAAGAAGCGAGACGGAGACGAGTCAGTCGTGATGAGGTCAACAGGGAAATTGAGCAACGCTGACTTATAAATAAATATATATTAAAAGATAAATATTTCAAACATAAATATTTTAAACATAATATTTTTAAAATAAGATAATCTGGTGTTAATTTAAATAATATATAGGTTTTTATGATGTTTTCTATGATTATAATTATAGTGTATTTATTAACTTATCTTTATTGGATACTATGTAAGTCGGTGTTATTACCAGCTAATTTTTTAATGGGCTTGAGATTATTGTTTACACTAAAACAAGGCCAGACAAAAAGTCGACTTTTGACTTACGTTTACCAACTTTGACCCAACTTTCTCGGCTTTAACCTGATATTCTAGCGTTGACTTACTGATTAGACGTTTCGGGCGAAACGGGACAAGCTAGTCACGAAACCGCCACAACCACCGTTTACAACCATGATAAAATCCAAATAAAAAATTCATTTTGAGTTATACAAAAGACCAAGATTCAAGTAAGGTTACCTGCCCAATGATGACAGCTTTGACTTGGTCAAAAGGAGTAGAATTCAAGGCATTAAAGATCAAATGTTGTGGAGGGTAAATTGGTATGGAACCTTTTATTTCACTCTCCACAAATTCACTCAATTGTTTGGTATAAGGTTTCTGAAACTCCCCATGAAGAGCTTCTAACCATGTTTCTTCCACCAATAGTTCTTCCAGTTTCACACGTCCCAAACCCTCACCTAAACATTAATTCAAGTTAACCATATTAGTAGTATTTAAATTACAAAACACCTAAACATTAATTCAAGTTAACCATATTAGTATTTAAATTACAAAACACATAAACAGTAACAACATAGGAATAACTCTATAATTTCATATAGAAAATTAGATAAAACTCATGTCAAAAAGCTTACCTTTTTGTTGAAATAGACATTAAACATGATCATGTAACATCACAAGTACATAATCTTAAAGCAACAAAATATACTATAAAATATTCGTTCCTTAATTATCAATACGAAGTACTCCATATAATAAAGGGCCAACCTTTAGACCAACCATCTCTATGCACCAAATCAAAACACCAAATTCTTATGCAACAAGTCAACACTATACACCACTCCAAATGTTAAGTTTCATATTAACCTTATCAGTGTTAAAAATAGAACTAATTTTCTCTATGAGAATATTAGTGAAATAAAATTAAGAATAAAAAAAATTCATATTTGAAGTGGAATCCAAATTTGATGTACTCTTTTTACTTCATACTTCAATGTAACTTTTGGTTCACATATTGGAGATGCCATAGTTACTTGCTTGTACATATACAATATCATCAAAAGCATTACCATAAATCATTGAATAAAAATCATGTCACAATTTTAAACAGAAGAAGATAAATCAAATCAAGTCAAAATTAGACAAACCCAAGTCAAAGAAGCTACCTTTATTAAACCTAAACATACAACACATCATTACAATCATGTATCAACAAGATTCACACACACACACACACACACACACAAAACCCTTTATAAAACCATACTGAAGACAATCAAATTAGATGAAAACCCACATTAAAAAAACTTACCTTTAGTAGATTTAAAGACTCTTTCTTTACAGATTTTGAGATTACGTTTAGCTTTTGCTAATGACTGATTAAAATGAACCCTAACTTTCTGTTCCGCACTTAAACTCGACGAACCCTGAATTGGGTCGGGCGTGGGTCCACCGCCGTCCATCGATTCCGGCGCGGCAGCGGTGGCGGCGGCGGCGGCCGTGGATTTTTGGGGAACTGAAATGAAGGTTTTTTGGAAGGAAGATGAAGAAGGAAGTGGTGTTTGTGATGTTATAGTTTTGGAACGCTTAGATGGTGGAAAGAAATCAGTTATAGGTTTAGAAGATGCCATTGGTATTATTGTATTTTTGTGAGTCAAGAATTTGTTTACAAAAACAGAACAAGATGAAGGTGAAGGTGTGTTTGTGTGTGTGATAATTTTGGCGGGAAATGGGATGAAGTGGGAACTAATAGACATTGATTTGATTGAGTTGATTAGGGATGATGTTCCAAGATTTTGATGAAAGGGGGTGTTTGGTTAAGATTATTATTTTGGTTTTTAAGTTTTTGCTAAAACTAAATTTTTATATATCGTTTTATTTTTGGGTAGTGATAAATTTTTGATAAATCCATTCATTCTGTGAAATAATGCATAATATGAGTGGATTTATCAAAATCCTTGTTGAATTTATCACCACCCTTTTATTTTTCATTTTACATCCTTTATTGTCGTTAAAAGAACACATCATGTTCTACGACTCTACGAGTACTACTTAGGGGGTGTTTGGCTTAGCGACTTGAACTTGATTTTTTAATTATCGCGTTTAGAAATCGCAAATAAGTTATTTGTAGTGTTTGGCAAAAAATTATCAAAACTCGATTATTCACGTTTTTATAGCTCCAAAACGCAGAAAACAAAAAGTATGGGAGATGTTACTGCAGGGAAATCGCGCTTTTCTATAAACTTTCCCGCCAGTTTTTGTACCATTATACCCTTATAAATTAATAAAGTACAGAACCCTAAAAGTTACTCTTGGCAGGCAGCGGCTGTAATTTTTGTGCTCTGCAACTCTACACTTAAGTAAGATTCTTTTTCTTCTTTTCCTTTTACCTCCATTAATTTATTAATTTTCTCTCATGTGTCAGTGATAGTGACCAATCAATATCTATAGATTCTTTGAGCTAGACTATATTTTAGTGAATTTGGTTCTGCCAATTAATTTCAGTTGTACTTGTATTCTTTTTTTTCTTTTTCTTTTCCTTTTTTTTTTTTTTTGTACGAAAGCAATCAATTGTATTGTTGGACTATATAGATAATATAAGATTATGTAGAATGATCATGAGGGGCTATCCAGTACTGTATACATTATCACCCCCTTGTTTGCTATACACATGTACGATAAATATAAAATGTGTAAAAGAATAATAAGAAAAAAGTTTACTATCTAAAGTTTAACATGTGCTGGTTCTACATGGTAACATTCTCCAATTGCATGTATGTAAAAAATAAATTGATAAAGGTGTTGATGCATGTAAAAACTTATCTGATGTATAATACTCCGTAATATGTTTGTGATATAATTTGGTATATCATATATAATTCAACTTTTTATGTTTGGATGATGTAATATTATTAAAATTCAGGATATGGATTCAAATAATGAAAATACGAATGTGAGTTCGGCACATGCAAAGGTTAATTCTCGAAAAACAGTTTGGGATAACAACACCCATATCGCATTTCTTGAGTTATGTATCAATGAGGTAAAAAATGGGAATAAATCAGGGACCACTTTTACTAAAGTTGGGTGGACAAATATAGCAAATAACCTAAAGAGTCGAACGGGAAAGGTTTTCGATAAACGACAATTTAAAAACCATTGGGATTCAATGAAAAGAGATTGGAAGTTATTTGATCGGCTGATGAGAATTGAGTCCGGCCTTGGATGGGATCCAGTAAACAAAACGATCAACGCAACACCCGAGTAGTGGGACGAGAAAATAAAGGTAATATATGATTTACAAAGTGTTTTTTTATCTATTAGTTCCTTATATAAATAAATAAAATTTCAATATTTTGAAGGCAAATCCGGATCTTGCAAAATTTAAAGGAAAAAATTTGGAGATGTATCACATGTATTATGAGACTTTGTTTCGGGATTCGGTTGCAGTTGGTGATAGGACTAAGACCCATTCGCAATTACAAAATGAATTAGGTTCAGATAACGTTCAAGATGAGATTGATTGTGTGGATGTAGACGACAAAGATGATTGTGAGGAAGATAATTTAGATGATGATAGTGAAATATGCTTTCCTGAAAGTCGGTTGGATAAGAGAAAGAAGACGAGTAGTAGTGATAACAGTCGCTCTAAAAAAAGGAAAACGGTGACGACTTCGGCATATGAAGAAAAATTGGATACGGTATTGCAAGCACTAACATCAAGAAGCACACAAACTGCTTCACATGTTCCTTCTATTTCTGAGTGCATGGATATTATTTCTACATATCCCGATTTTGAGCCAGGTTCATTGGATTTTAACAAAGCAATGCGAATAATGTGGAAAAAGGAGGCAAGAGAATCTTTTATGTATCCGCAAAGTACCTTTGACAAGATTAGCTTTCTCTACTCACTCATGAATGAGTGATATGATATTGTGTTTCCGTTACGTTAATTATTTCGTGTTTAATGGTTCTTGGATGCTTACTTATCTTGTTCTCGTTCTGTTATGTTTGAGATATTTAATAAAACTTTTGATATGTTAAATACTATTTGGTATTTCTTCCTCATTATGTATTGTAATAGGAATATATTTGATATTAAATGTATTTTTTTATGGCGATTCTAATAGGATGGATTTAGTGAATGACATTAATTCTGATGTCGATGATGACAATAATGCTATGGATGAAGAAGATTGCAGCCTTGATGAGAATAGATGGTTGTTATTATGCGGTATAACAATTGAAGGGATAATTATTAGTCGTAATAAGTTGGATAAGACTCGCATCCCTTGTCGCACCTCTTGTCGCACAGGCAATGTTTTTATGCACGAAATATTAAATGGTCATCCTCGAAGATGTTATGAGGATTTTAGGCTAAATATTGATGTGTTCAAGAGCTTATGTTTTGATCTTAAAATGCGTTACGGTGTAAAGCCAACTCATAATGTATCAATTGAGGAGTCTGTTGGTATATTTTTGCTAATACTAGCACATGGATGCGTAAATAGATTAGCTCAAGAAACTTTTAATCATTCAGGAGAAACTATTCATCGACATTTTCACATGATTTTGAAAGCGGTGCTTAAGCTTAGCGGAGACATTATTAAGCCAAATACACGTTACAACGAAGAAGTATCTCCGCAACTTTTAAACAATTCACGCTGCTATCCCATCTTCAAGGTATGTAATATAGCTCATTTGATATTTCAGTTGTATCTTATCTATGTGATAGTTTAAGTAATTAATTGATATTTTATACTTATAGGATTGTATTGGAGCTATTGATGGCACACATGTTAGAGCATCTGTTCGAGAGCATGAACAAGCAAAATATATCGGGAGAAAAGGATACGCGACCCAAAATATTATGGCGGCATGTGATTTTAACATGTGTTTTACATTTGATTGGGCCGGTTGGGAAGGCACCGCACACGATACAAGAATTTTTCTAGAAGCGTTACGAAGACCAGAAGTGAATTTTTCGCGTCCAACGGGAGGTTAGAAGTGATGCAATATTTTTATAAGTTTTTGTTGTTTCGATTTTATTTTATTTATGTATGTAATAATGTTTTATATTATAATATGTAACAGATAAGTACTATGTTGTTGATGCTGGGTATCCAAATACTAGAGGGTATCTTGCTCCGTACAAAGGAAACAATATTCGTTATCATATTCCAGATTTTCGTCGTGGTAAAACTGCTGCTCAACGTGCTCCTAAAGGAACGAAGGAGACATTTAACTACCATCACTCATCGTTGAGAAATGTGATTGAACGTACATTTGGAGTATGGAAGGCAAGATGGGCAATATTAAAAGATATGCATGTAAATTACTCGTATGAAACACAAGTGAATATCGTGATAGCGTCTATGGCAATTCACAACTATATTAGGATGAATGGTCACTTTGATGAAGCATTTAACACGGCACAACAAGAAAATTATCGTCCAACTCAAGAGTTTAATGTTGAATCATCTACTAGCACCACTATGACTCTAGAAGAACCATGTACAAGCCGTAGAGCCGATGATCTATATATGAGTGTAGTAAGAGATGAAATTGCAAGAAATCTTATGAGAGCGAAGTGAACGTTTTTTTTATGTATATGTCAGTACTACTTCAGTTTCAAATAATCGTGTAGATCTACTATTATTTTTATTACACTTTTGGACTTTATAAGTGTAATAAATGTATGTTTATTTTTATTTGAGCGGTAATAAAAGTGTTTACAAACTATACATTGGTAGCATATATGTAAGTAACAGATTATATAGTTTATGAAAAAAATACTTATTATAATTTATGAAATAAATGTTTATTGTATTATTTAAAATTAATACCCCTTTTGGTAATTTTACATGATTTGTTGTGAAATAATTTGATTTACCCAAACACTCATAAAATGATTATCTAATTATTACGACATCAATCAGCATAATCAAATCCAAACACCATTTAGCAAAATCACGTTTTGAAACAGCTGATTATTTAATTATGATTATTTAAAACGCATAATCAATTTTCAAAACGCTCAGCCAAACACCCCCTTAAAACACAATGAACGATATGGTTTTTCATGTTGAAGTTGTCCTTATTGAAAATTAGAACAAGTACAAAAATGCGTAATAATTGACGGTAGTGTACGATTTAATTCAACCTTGTTTCGTTAGCTCTATAAGGATTAGGTTTATGGCTATATGATAACACGGTTTTTCAAATTCTAACAAATTCAGGATAGCTTAGTAGTTGGGTTATTATATCATTATTAGAGGTTTTAGTTTTGAACCTCACTATAGTTGGTCATCAGAAAAGGTTTTGCGATAATTTGATTATGTCACGTATAAAAAAAAAACGTTAATGATGAGAAACGGTTATGCGATAACTTGATTAAGTACAACTAATTAAAATTCTTTCACCTTTTTGAGACAAGGACAACGTTAACATTAAAAATCACGGCCTAGCTGTACCTATTGTTTCTTTTCTTTTCTTGTGTCAATATCAACAATCCAAATCAAGAGGGAAGCACTTTTTTGGAGGAAGTAATTTTTTTCGTTTTTTTCGAATTTTTTTTGCATACATCAAGTTTAGGTGAAAAAATGAACATTTTAAAAAGACACTTTGTGACGATTGTTATTATTTAAGCGGGAAAACGATCGAAGAAATAATTGATAACATTCATCATGAGTAATGTTTTAATTAGAGTTTGTTTACATCGTTTTGTTTTTCATCTTGTGTGAAGTGTTTTTTTTTTCAAAATTTAGCCCGATTTAGAGTTAACCTAAATCCAAAACCCTAAACTCTAAACCGTTCGTGTTAAAAATTCAATCTAAACCCTAAACCCTAATTTCTAAACCCAAAACCCTAAAAGCTAAACCCTAATAGCTAAACCCTAATTTTTAACCTCCTAATTTCTAAACCCTAATTACTAAACCCTAATTTCTAAACCCTTAAGAAAAACTCAGAAGCAAAACATTCATTGCATTGAATGTTATCATTTATTTCTTCGAGCGTTTTCCCGCCAAAATAATAACATTTATCACAAAGTGTCTTTTTTAAATATTCATATTTTCATGTGATCTTAATGCTTGAAAAAAAAAATTCAAAAAAAACGAAAAAAAATTACTTCCCACACTTCCTCCAAAAAAAGTGTTTCCCTCTTGATTAAAACACTGCTTACATATTTAGCATTAAAATGCATTTACCGTTAGATTTACAGTTTGCTTTCAACTTTATAATGAAATAATTATGATATATTGCAATAAAACACATATAACTAACAAAATAAACATATAAATTACATAGTTAATTTTTTCATAATCTACGTTTAATAGTAATTCAACAAACCGTGTTATATCATCGACAAATATTACACATTTTTGTGGATAAATTTTAATTATGTTATGTTATATTTATTTTACTATACTACGTTATTGTTTTCGCCGCATACTAGGGAATATCATAACATTTTTATAACATTCAAATGGATATTCATTAACCCGCTTAATCCAGTTAATATGGATATGGATGGATGAACTGAAATTAAATGAATCTGGATATGAACGAACAAAAACTAAATAGATATGAATATGGATATGAATACATCATCACCCGATCCACAATCCATTGCCATCTCTACTCTTGATGATGACCCATATGTAAGCAAATATCAATATCTATGTATTTGTATATGTATTTCGGATGTTAATGTATATATTCATGGATGAAATTTTTCATCCATGTCCATTTTCATATCCATTTAGGTTGATTTATATCAGTATCCATATTCATTTAGGTTCATCCACATCCATCACGAAGCGGGTGGATCAGATGGATATCCATTGGATCAAGTGACAATTGATATCCCTAACTGTGTACTTCTATTTTCATAAAGATAGCATTACACAACATGAAAGACTTACTATAGACATATTCGACACGAAGCTTTTTGAAACTTGTAACTTTTAGCTATTATGAAAAAACTCTTATATAATAAAAAACTTCTTTTAGTTAAAATAGCAGGGAGGGAAAAAAAGTAAAAGTTAAAAGCTAATTGAACTAGCGTTTGAGAAAAAACTCCTAACTTTTTGTCATTTTGCTCACAAAAGGCTAAAAGCTAACAACTACCAGCCATTTACCAGCCACAGCCATTAACTACTACAGACTAGTTTGCCAAAGATACCCTATGAATGTATACAAAATGTTTTGCAGTTTTGCGATTGATGAAACGGGCTGTAATCACATAGTTAAGGGATTCGAACTTCCAAATATACAACTAGATCAAACAGATTTTCATTGAACATATGTAAAAATGAAACCTGCTATACATAATAATGTTTTCGACTATTTGCTTATACCTTACGTTCCACTGTGCACAAGGGCGTATTAAAATCAAGTTATCACCTAAAAATATAAAGGAATTATGTACTCGTGACTATAGCCAAAATCAGCTTCTTGTTCCAAAGTGTTTCAAAAAGCCTTTTCACCTATATAAATAAATATATACAAACTCTATCTAGCATAAACCATCTTCAGCACTTGCAGTTATCACGGCCGATATATTTTTATTGTTTTTGATACTTGGAGCCGACAGAACGGACATCGGGAAACAGCAGACGAGCATCGACGGCATAGCACGTGACCACAAGGAATAATGGTAATATCTACTTCATTAGTTAAACAGATACGGCATAACCATGCTGCTTTAGCTGTGTCCGCTTCTTTTGTTGCCATTTCTGACTTTTCCTGAAATTTGTCATGAAATTTCAATGAATAGGTGTTTAAACAATGTCATTTACTTTTATCGAAGGTGGCAAACTTTACCCAATCACCTACCATTTGGGCTATATGATTTCATCTCTAAAGTGGTCAAACGAGTTAAAAGTCATCTGATGTGTATTCAAATGCATTAGATGCAGTATAATCACTTTCTTAGTAATGTTACAGAATTCTGCATTCTTTAGAACGTCAACTACTTATAAACAAGGTTGCAAAAATCGTTACTCGAGGAGTACTCGGTCGGCACTTTTGAGAGAGTAATCGCAACTCGAGGAGTCATCGCGAAGAAATCAGATTGGACTATTTATACATTAATTTAATAATTTTTAGATTTTTATATGTGTATATTATACAAGAAATCTAAATACATAAAACGTTAACATAATTGAAACATAAACATAATCTTGATTTGTTCAAAAACTCAAATTCTAATTAAAATATAAATTCATATTAAAATGTTGACCGACATTAACTTCGATCGATTTGACTTAATAAATCCGAATTTGACCAACTAAATACAATTTTGCCCCATTGACCGATGTTGACCAATTAATTACTCGGACTTTGAAAAATCGGATCGGCCGGTTCATAAAAAGGAGTAATCAGTAGTAACCGACACTAATCGGGAAGTTTTACAACACTGCTTATAAACTTTTTTTTATTAAAAAACAGAATAAAATATAAATAAGTGGTTTACATCTTGAACTGACGCACCTGCTTTGAACATAACCCAATTTATATGCATTTTAAATTAAGTAAAGATGTGGACCCACCTGCTCGAGCAGAAGTGCTGCCTGAGATTCTTTCAATCGTTCTTGCAACGACAACGTCGACTGAAGGAGCGACTGCTTCTCTGTGTCCATTCTGACTCCAGCAGCCGACAACATCTCTTGAACCGCTTGAACCAGCTCCTCAGCCGATACACGCCCATGTTGCAGTTCTTTAATCGGTTGTTTCTGCCAAAAAATAATAATTAAATAATTCATAAGATTCATAAATTTCAGTTGCCACCTATCTTACACTGTGCATCCAATACTTCATGACAAAAAAAAATAAAAAAATAAAAATAAATAAATAAATAAATAAAAAACACTTTAGATGGCAAATAACCTGATTTTTCGTCTTCACTATTCCAGATCCTTCGGGTCGGTCAACATGGTCAACCCCGTTACCACTGTCTTCCGACATCACATGTGACGAAGATTCGTTTCCAATTGACAAACTTCTAAAAGAGAATACATGTGAAGAAAGAGTAGTTTCAGTCTTCCCAGGAGATGTTTCAAGATTAAATCGATAAAGTGCTTGCCCCGCCGACGGTCTTACATCCTCGGGAATTCGACCGTACTTTAACTTTTCTCCGTTTTGACTTCTCCATGCGACTATCTCGCCTTTATAAAACGGTCTTAACGGATGTAGTTGCACTTGCATTGCATCTTGTGGAAGGATATCGTTTCCAAGAAAGTGGGACGCAGTACCCATGCCGTCTCTCACTTTTTCATTAGATGAAAGTTTGAGGATGTTAATAAGTGCGGTTTCAGAGTCTTCTGGGCAGAGAAATAACGAACTGATTGGCAGTGGGACCTGAGACCCCAAAACATGGCTCACAACAATTGAGACAAGATCAAGAACAGACACGTAGCTTGGTGGTTCGGCAATTAACATACAGTTGTTTGAACGATCAACATAGTATAAAGCTCGGTGACTGGGCCCACTTTCCCATTCTGGGATAATAGTCTCTTTAGATGTACGGGTTATGTCTAAAGATTTTGGGAGGAGTAAAAACCGGGTGTGAACAGACTGCACGAATTGCAGCTTTTGAGCAATTGATTCGAGCGATTTTTGTAGTGTCGGGAAGTCGAAACCTTTAGATCTAGTAGTGATAGGCATTGTGTTAAGAACACTTAATACAGTAACCTGAAATGAATTACTTAACAACTTCTGCTTAACAGCTGATAATGAAACCGACCCAATTTCTTCAAGAATCTGAAGAGGTTTTTCACGATCGAGCTCCTGTACAACAGTATCACAAACAAAAGTAAGCATCATAAAATTATACCTGTAGAGCCCTACTTATACTAAAAAAATTTAAATAGACTAAACCAATAAAGTGAGATAAAGGAGTTAACTTTAGTACCTCCACAACAACATCAGAGAGCTTTCTTATGTGAAAGGCCAAACACAATTTCTCTGAAACATCATGGTGAACAAACCTCAGTCTCGATGAATCAATATACTTTACATAACGTGAGCCGTAAGGATCGATATAAACACACGAATTTGCATGAACGAGTCTGCAACCATAATCAGGAACGATCAACTCTGATAAAAAGTTGGAATCGATTGTTTCATTGCAGAGGAAAAGAAGAATCTCCATCACTGCACGAAGCTCATTTGGATTAAGACGTTGATACCCACATGATTTTTGTAAATTTGAAAGAAGATCGAGTGCACAAGTAATAGATAGCGTATCCTGAAGCCCCAAATCTTTGAGAATCTTAATGAATGGCAGGTAGCGTGAAGGAAGTTCAAACGCAAATGGTGAAAGGTTTATCGAAAGACGGGCAAAAAGTGAGCTTGAAGCGACTAAACGGGTCCCATTAGCAGCCGGAATGAATGCAACTCGTTGCAACTCTGACACGTCTGACAAGGAATAAAATAGTATTACAACATTTTCTCAGCTACTACATTCAAATAGATTCAATCTAAAACAAACTTTTTATTCTCATGTATTCCACTATGCAAAGTCATACACACAGAACTAACAACCACAAATTATTTGAGTGTAGTGTGATCGTTCTATAAGCAGATACTGTCTGTAGGTAGAATCGATAAATAAGGTGGAAAAGAATATGAAAGTTACCTGATGAAGATAGTGTACCCCAAATTTTGTCCAGATACTTGAATATCTCAAAAGAAGCTTCTTCAACAGATATTAAGCCCGACTCGTTAGGCCAATGAGCCAGAGTATCTTCACCGAAGTTTCGTCCGATAGCCTGCAATTTGGGTCATAGGTTCAGACGTGTAAAACAGCAAAAGATAACAAAAACACTTACAATTTTTGTGACAAAGTCAAGACATAAATTATAGGGGCTGGTTCAGGTAGTACAAGGTCGCGGGTTCGAGCCCGAACACCCCCAGATTATGGATAGGCAGGTGATTGTGGGTCGGTCAGAGTTTCCGGTTATCAAACTTTTGCATTGAATGTATACGTGTCTATCCAGGTAATCCAGATCCATATTTGGATCATTATCCAACCCACCCAATTAGACACCTCAACATTGAAAAGATAGAAAACATAATATAACTACCTGCAGGTGCTTTAAAACTGTAGTAAAAGGAGGAGGGCTTCTGAGTTGAAGAGCTCCCCAAGAGTACTCCGGTGGGACCATGTTTTGTTTTGAAAGAATCGGTGCAACGCTCCACGCAAGTGGCCAATCTTTTAATATAATAGCTTCACTATACGAACAAAGCACTCGTTTACCGCCTATTTTCCCGCTTACAGACGGAAACCCTTTTTCCATAGGAACACATGCAATCTTGCCAAGAACGTTACAGAAATTATTCCCGTAAAGGACTGCAAAATTTGCAAATATCGATCCGATAAGCGTTTCAGCTAAAGACCATATTTCTAAAGAAACTTCACTTTTAGTGTTTGAAAACTCTTCCTCAAAATCATCAACAAATCCTGAAGATTTCATACTTTCAGCTCCAAGGAACTCGACTCTTCTAGCACATTCTAGAACAATATCTGCATCCCCGGTGTTTTTAAGACCCGTCTTTCTTAATATGTTAAGCCATTCATCTGAAACAAACCGTTCTCCTGGAAACTTGTGAACCTCACCCGAAAAAATCGATCTTAATAATGAATCACCCGGGTCAAACAAGTCTTTGGGTTTGTATAAAGTTCCCGATTGCTCATCAGCACTTTTTACAAATTTCGTCTCTTTTAATGCTTCGATGACTGATGAATCTTGTTGCAGATCTTGCCAGTTCATGTAAAGATATATCCATATGTCATCTTGTTCTGGCTGACCCTTCTCTTCGAACCCCGGTAACGCGAACCGGACCAATATCTGTTCATCGTGCAATTCGGTTACCCCCATGGCGCGTAAAAGTTCACTCTTTACAAACTCAGAGTAACATATACACTTATCATTGTACGGTTTCAGGAAAGTGTCGGGAGCGATCAAGCATGTTTCCTGGATATTCAATTTTATGTAATTTCCAGTCACAGTTTTATATATCGGTAGATCGGCCCACACTAAAATAGCTTCTTGTGTGTACTCTAACGGGATATATGAAAAATCATAAGCCAAAAGATCAAAAAGTTGATCGCTCTCTGAAGCAGTAAAGGAGGGCATTTCTGGTAAATAACCCGCATTTTTAGCTGCAACAAGCTTAGTTGTTATGACTTGTGCCAATGATTGGTCGACACCTGGAAAATAGTTAAGCGGTGGAGCACAGTCGATGAAAGCGGGATCGAGTACTGGTATGTTGCATCGGTTAAGCAACGAGTACAACCATGGGAAACTTTTACTCTTAGCTTTGAAGGATATCATATAAGGTTGAACCGCTTCAGGTAAAGAATTTATTGACGCCACGTCATCATCTTCAAGACCTCGTACACTAACAGAAATTTCTGAGTTTGAATCTATTGGTGGAGGTGGGATGAATATAAGATTACAATGCTTCACACGGCATAAAACGGGTCTACCGAGGAAAGCAGGAACAATTGGCCAATCAGAGAAGAGTGGTAGATCTTGGGACCCACTGAAACTTTCCCAAAAAAGTCTAATCCAGTCTGGAGATGGCCCACCTTCACGGCCTGAACTTGCATTATTTTCCCACGAGAACCAAGGAGCCGAACTTGAGTTCATAACATGGTTCACCCAACTTTCATTGAAGAGTGAACTCATATGATCAGCAAGCAAACTTGGAGAAAACACACGCATTTTCAGTAGTGACAATAAACCATCACTGGTAAAAATCTGGGCCAAAATCGGTCTTTCTAATATATTCGGGTGCACAAAGTTTGCAGCCAAATGGGTCATAAGTGATTGCTGCTGTTTGGTTCCAACCCAAAGCTCATTTGTACCCAATTTAGTAAGGTGACTCGTTGCAGTGGGGCACGGTAAGCCTTTAAGCTCGGCGGCTACTTTCAGGAGCTTAAGGTCCGTACTTCTTCGACCATCATGACCAATTCCCACCATGTTGTACCTTTCGGTTAACGAACCTCCCCCACGACCCATGTCTTCAACAACCCCTCGCCCAAAATCAAACAGAGCCTTGCCTATGCTAGCCACCATCTCTATCGGGTCACCTTGACCAGGTGTAGTATGAGTTGACCGATAAGGCCTACTCCGGTCAGGTCCGGGTACATAATTGACATCTGGCTCATTAATTTCTCTCGATGTACCAGGCTCATCGGTACCGGAAGGTTCTAGAAGCTGAATATCTGATAAGCAATACTCAAGAACATCCACATAAGTATCAATTAATGGAATAACGATTGAAGTTGAAGACATTCTAAGAAGCTCACGGACCATTTTTGGTTTTATTTCTCTAATATTAAAACCGATTAACTGAATTTCAGACACTAATTCCCAAGGTACTGAAAATACTGGATAATGCTCTTTAACGAAAGCACAAACTGTAGCTGGAAGCACGTTTCCACCGATTCTACTTCCTGGTTGTGTAAGAAACATACCCTCTTCAGCTCTGACTAAATTTCCAGAGTACAACTGCCAAACAGGAAGATCAACAAGGCGAGAATAGAACGGTTTTATGACTCGGTCGACTAAACAGTTCCAGTCAGCTTTAAGTGTCCTCTCTGAAACTACGAACTTGTCGCATTCGGTATCAGTAAGCATCGGTCTCCCGCTGGATGTAGGCCAGAAGGAATATATCTGAGCCCCGCATGCATTCAACGCCATATTAATGGCATGGATTGCTCTCGAGTCAAGTGACGATGTTGATGGGTCCCGCCTTATTTTAAACATTTCCAACACTAATCTTATGTATGAATCCCGCACACAAGTCAACAGTTCTCGATTCCATGCTTCAATTAGCTGATTTCCTGCATCTGGTTGTGCTTTAGCCAAAGACTCGTTATCTTGATACATAAAAATGTAACGGCCTCGATTATGACGAACAAGAAAACAACCAAGAACAGCTACAGGCATGCTAATACAGTCAGATAAAGGAAGAGGAGACATGATAGAAAACAATGATCGGGTCTCAGCAAGATGTCCATTTCTTAAAATGTGAACCGCCACACCAGCGACAGGTGTCAGGTTATATGCTAGATATCGCCTGCAATAAATAATAACATAAGGATTTATCAAAAAAAAAAAAAAAGGTACATAAGAAAAATGTGTAAATAAACCAATCATTTACCTATCAAGAGCCATATTTCTTGTTTGACCAGAACCCAAGCTAAGTACAACGAGCCATCGGTCCACAACTATTGTTCCCTTTTGGTGCATATTAATATCTACAACATGCAACTTGACAGCAGAACTTGATGTGCCAAATAAATTTGATAACTGAAATTTCTTCCATTTCTTCTCTGAAAACGGATTCCTTAATGTTGCATGTGACGGATCCACATATATCAGAAAATCTTGCGAAGGTTGTGAATCTTTTTCCTCCCAAGTTGATAATGAAACCTGAAATTTGCATAGAATTACAATAAAAGCACTGCTAATCATGTAAAACAATTATCACATACATTAACTTTTCAAACCATTGATAAATTTACATCATAATAACTCACAAGAACGACATAACTAAATCATATATTATATATTATATATAACAATAAGTTGAGGTCATAAAACAAAAAAAAAAACAAAAAAACAATGTTTTTATTACCTCCGAAACTGACTTCAGAAAGACAAGTGTTCTAGATGCATGCCTGATAAAATTTTCAAATATCTGTGTGATTTCAGTCCATTCAGATTCCGTGTCGACGTCAATTAACTTTGGTGGAATAGGCATGCGTATAACCGTTGAATCAGATGACCAGGGAACTTTTTGACCAACAAACATTGGGCTAAATTGATCACTAAATCGTTCAGTCAGATTTGTTCCTGCAGTTAAGCAAGGAAATAAGATAATCTAAGTGACAAAAAGATAAAAGATTTGGCAAACACGAGACAAAATACAAACATACCTGTCAAATTAAACATCTTTGCGGCAGGAGAATGAGTTGAAGGTAAAGCAAAAGCCATACCACGAGGATCAAACATGTATAAATAGCCACCAGATAACACAGAAGGAAGATCAGTTACAGAATAACAGCTCATTAAACCTAAACCATAATTAAGCATGTCACCCCTTAAACCCCACGGAGGAAGAAACTGGAGGCTCGATATTTCTTCCCTACTCAAACTGGCTCCTTCCAAAACAGCAACGAGAGCGGGCCCTTGAAAATCACCTGTAAATGATATACATGGAGAAAATTTTGATCTCAAAAACTTCAAAGTTTTGTTGAATATTGATTCTAAAAAATAAGGGTTGCGGGTTTTACTGCGCCAATTAGGGCCCTCCCTTCAGCAGTCCTATGTGAATGGTCTACTGAAAAATTTATCTACAACAGTTACAGGATGTAGCAATATTAACCCATTATGTTCCACTCGAACGAATCAGGCTGGTCAAATATAACTAGCACAACCTACAAGTAAAGGTAGCAATCTTGACCCATTACTCCTAAATTAATTAATTTTAATAATTAAATAAAAACCCATTAGAACAACCTCTAAAACCAAATTTGACACATAATTATGACATGGCAAAAAAATGAACAAGTTTTGTGGGTCAACCAATCCCCACCAGTTTTGAGTTTTGACCCTCAGAAAGCGATAGGCCACTCTACCTGACAGCCCATCTTACCCGACCTCAAATAAAAATATGTCCGTACCATATAGAGTTCAATTCAGTTTCCTATACAGTAATAATCTAATCTAATAAACTTGAAGTCAAATTCCGACTGTACCTAAGTTTTGCTGCAGCAATGACTGACATGGATGTTGCCTCTTGTCAAATATTATGTGAAGCTTTTTGGCTTTGCAGCAGTCTGCCAGCTCAATAAGATCAAATAATAGGAAATCTTTGCTCCCGTACAATTCGAGAAGATCGCAGATTTTAGCGTAGTCCATGCACGGTAAATCTTTTGTCATTTCCTCACTGACCAAAGAGATGGATCTAAGAGATTGAATCCCGAGCCTATTTGCCAGATCATGACTGATAGCTGGGTGTATGACATGTTTCCCGATCATAGTATTATTTTCGATCCAAGGAGTATCGTTATACATAACATGTTGTGAAGCCATAAGAACCCCTTGAGAATCCGGGACCAATAACGGGCTGTTAGAAGATTCAAACATTCTTCTATCTAATTGACAATCTGCAATTGCTTCTAGAACACACACAACGAAACTTAGCTGATCTTCTGAAAGTGGTGACCCTCTAACATCTTTTTGTAAGCGTAGTAGAACGTTGGTATAGTCATAGACGTCAAAACTTAGTTTAACTCCTAAAGCCAGAAGAAAATCTCTAAAAACTGATAATTCAGAGGGGACCACGTATAAATATGGACTGTATTTTACAGGCGAATCGAATGCGAGTGCTTCAACAGTTACAAAATCATCTCCAATCCATACCCAAGAAACACCATCAAGAGAAGCTTTTAAGACTTCAAATTCTTCACTGCCAACATATTCTTGCAAATTTGAATAAAGTACAGGCATATGTTCTTGTAGAGAAACTTCAAATTCAGGATCCAACTCCGAACGGGTCTTGAGTTGTGCATAAGATTTGGACAGTGAAACTAGTTGAGTAGACAATATACTTATATGTAACCGCTCTGTCCAACCGAGCATACGTTGTAAATACATCGAATTACATTCACCATCCAGTATGTGCATCATAGATGAACCAAGCCACATTTGTGATTTGGGTCGGACCGTATCCGGTGATGCAATTACTTGACCCGGTACCAACCATGGAAGACCATACAAAGGTGGGTCAACATAAACAGGACACCAACTAATGGTTCTCAGTTCAGACCAAAACTCCTCTCCAGGCATTTCATCAAACAGGTTATTTGCAACGTTGTGATCATCATCATTGGGCAAGCTGATGTCACTTTCAGCTGCAGTCCCAAACTCATTAAAGTTAAATTCTACTTCCTCAGTTGAGAGCTTGAGTGCCAATGCATTTAAAGAATTAAGTAATATTTTCCCATTCACAACAGCATTTGGGTCCCCTGATTCATGCCACACAGACACTGACCTAGCAGAGTCGAGCAAACCTTTAATTCCTAAGTTTTGCCTTAGTCCAAGTTTGACTAACGTCTCCAATGTTTCCGGGTCAGAGAAGTTTCCAGAAGGAAAGAACATGTCTTTATGCAGAAAATTTTGTAGCTCTGCTACACGAGGATCATATAGCCTGCAGAATTTAGAAAAGCATATCATGAACAAAAATACCAACACAGATATATACACTCAAACTAAACTATAAACGTGCAAAGGAAACAAATCAAGATTATACCTGTGTGGTTCCTGCAAAGATCCCTCATTTGTGAGGACAAAGGGTGTCCTCGTGAGTTCTTCTTTAAAGAAGCTATCTTCCTGGATCAAAACACGGATTTCGTCGAGGATAGCGGAGAGAATCCCGGGTTTAGAGACTAGTTCGGGCATGCGATTAAATACATTGACTTTATAAAATTGTACTCGAGAAGGTTCTTGAATATCTAAATACTTTTTCAATAATTTTCTTTCTTTCTCTGAGTCAATACGAATAAAGTCATCATTCAAAAGATCCTCTAGGATACCATCTGGTTTAAGCCATTTAGTAGGTTTGGTTAAAGAAACCAACTTTCTACTCTTGAATGACTCAAACATTGGAATCTGTTTGATGATATTAATATGAGAATTGTTTAATAATCCTTCAGAAAACCACTTGGATTGAAGAATGAAACTTCTAAGCTCGTGTAGCTCACCCTCTGATGCATCCATAAAAAGCGGTTCGATTTTGTCGGGTTCACTAGCAACCGATAAGAGTGCATTTAACAAGCCACTTGCAGTTGGAGACTGCACGTATTTATTCAAATGTGGATGTTCTAACGGCATATCATGTCTCAATAACAAACATCCTATCTTCAACAACAATGATGTCATGTTCTCGCTCCAACCATCATCTTCAATCACATATGAACTCTCAACAAGTTGCATAAGATGATTATTTCCGACAGGTAAAATCGGCCACTTCGAAAATATCGATAGATCCTCACAGTTCAAATTTAAATAATTCCATAACAACCTCATCCATTCCAAAGTAGGTTGACCTTGTTGACCCGGGACCCACGTCACCTGCTTCGCGTGCATCCATTCTGCGGGAAGTATTCTCAGAAAGAGCTTTTCAAGCGTATAGCAATTCAGAATCGAAACGTTGAAAAAATCACTTTTGGCTATTTCACATAATTTCTCGTAAATGGTATCGGAAATTTCGGAATCCACAAGTTGGTTTGAAACATAGTCTTTTAAAAGATTATATGCATCTCCACGTGCTAAAAAAACTCTGTCACTCGACCCTCGTTTCTCAATACCCGTGAATAAACCATTTGAAAGAGGCAGAAGAGGTAAACCATACAAACTATCTGCCTGAATAGGCGTTTTCAAATCAACCAAACAATACTCAAGTGCCAAAAGCATTCCATTTCGATCACGAAATTCCCTTTTTCGGCGAACCAACAATGTTCTTAGTAACGGGGGAGTCAAAAAATGCAACGAAGGACAAAACTCCATGAATTTTACCACATGAGACTTGGGCATCGTTGTAATCGGTAAACCTGCATCAGATAACGCATCTACAAGACCGGTGACACTCTCAAATGTAAAATCAGGGAAGATAGCTTGTTTAGTTGATATCCATTGACCACCCCTTGCTTTAGTGTACAATACACGAAGACCCGAATCAGCAACGAAGCTATAAAGCTTCTGAACCATTGAAGCCCATGGTCCTGACGTAGCAGTTGTCGGCCAAAAAGAATAAAATGAATCAGAGTTCTCGATTTCCAACGTAAGTTTTTCAAGCAAATGGCCATATGCAGGTGCAGCAACTTCTTCCAATAGATACACGTTCCATTCAGAACGTTTTTTGCCACCACCCGCCATGTCATTACCAAACCATATATCCCTTCGATTAGAAGATAACTCAAAATACGCATTAACATGCACCGGAAGACCCGTACTTATCGGAAGCGGTAAAAAACAAAATGCTTGCCCCTCAAAATTTCTCTCAGCTTCGGAAAAATCGGTTTTTAAACATGACGCCACGCAAGCCCATGGAATATATTTATGAGATTTGTTGTCGTTGGCTTCGGAGTTTCTTTTACCATGTCGACCATCAAAGCATTCACTAGTTAGCCAGACGTTTGACTTTTCTTCAGACGAGCTTTTCTCGGTCAACAAAAGTTTTTGACTTTTCCATGGCAGACCCGTGTCACTTGATCTCCTCAACTTTTCATAGAAACGATTTATATCTGATCCATCATAATGTTCATGCAAATAATTAAGTGCTCCAGGCTCAGCTTCACCGATATGTTCCTTATGGACTCGATGTACGAGCTGCATCTCACTACCGGCCCCTTCTTTTGTATAAATGGCAATGGTTTTCACGTTACGTAAAAACAGCAACGTTTCGGAAACAACCTCAGCAAACGATGATAAGAGTGATGTGACATCCTGTGGTGAGTAAGCTTCCTTTTTTATTTGACTTTTCAAAGCAACTTTAGCATTTCGTAAGGGGAATCGAAAAAGTGTACCAGGAAACGCCTGTTGCATGTCACAACCGAAGTGAAGAAACGGTGAAAATTGATCGGGGAACTGTTCAAGAATCTTTCGGCCTGAAAATTTGATCCGTAAACCGGGATGAGAAGGAGATATTCCCGGTAAGTTGCATGCATGAGGATCAAACAATACAATATTCTCCCCAGATACAAACGTAGGTATATCAGTAAAGTGGTAAACACAGTTAAACCCTAAACCAAATCTTCCAATCGCAAACGGCTTTTCGAGCTTACTTTCTTGACCAATTCGAGAAATTGCATACAAATCTTGTGGACTGAAAACCGAGTTATTGAAACAGTATAACGCGGGCCCTTGCCATTCCGCCATTTCCGGTGACAAAATCGACGAAGTCCCGTAATGAGTATTATCCAACAAAAACGCTACTTCTGTTGCTTTAGCGTCTTCCGCATTTTGCACTAGCTCAAAAAGTGTACCGGGCCCATCTGCATACATATCAAGAATATGTTTAAGTCTGGTAGTCAACGCCTCATGTTGACCAAATGCTTCAGCAGCTCCCGATAAACTCAAATTCATTGAATCGGCACTCTCAGCAAGTAACATCCGACGAAGAGAATGAACACCGAGCTTTTCAGCCACATCATTCGAAATGTTACCGTGCACGTATTTCTGCACCGTTCGTTTCATATTCAAGGCCACGTTAGATGAATCATCTTCAGAACCGAGTAACCATGGTGCATCGTTATAAACCAAATCTGTGGCGTCAACAAGAACACATGAAACATCTGGTAAAAAGATTTTAATTTGCCCTTCGTACGATTGAACTTCGGCCAGATGTTGTGCAATTAGTAACGATGCTCTTAGTTCTTGTGAATTTAATCGGGTCGACCCTTTGATTCCCGCCATTCTACATAAAATTTTAGCATAATCTGTAGGATTTAAAAACTCACGGATCCCGAGCTCTATAAACAAATCTCTAAAAACAGCTAAGTCAACAGGGATGACCCGTATATAAGGGGCCAAATGGAGCGACCCGATTATAACGACTTCTTCCGGCGTTGCAAACCCGTCTCCTACCCAAATCCATCTAGAACCTTCTAGAACAGCCTTCACGATATCCATCTCGTCTGAATTTAGCATGTTTGATAAAAGCGAGTATATTCTCGGCATTGCTAACGCCAATTCCTGACGAAGCTCGGGGTCAGTAACGGTTTCGTTGTTTTTCCCGAGCTCGAGAAGTTGGGCGGCAATTACACTGCCACCTGGCGGTGATGACCACCCGAGATAAAGCGATAACGATGTCGAAGAACAATTACCGTCCAATATACGCATACTGGCAGAAACAAGCCATAAATCTGAATAAAGTCTAACTAATTTTGGAGGTGCAACCATAGATGACACAACGGGCCATGGTAACGATTGAAACGGAGGCGAAACGAGAACCGGGCACCATGAAATTAACCGTAGATCGTTCCAAAACTTATCTAAATCGGACTTGAGATTTCGGGACCTAAATGCACTAGCAGCCCGTGAGAACATCCGGTTCACTGTTCCTTGATCATTAGGCAAATCGGGTATCCATTTCAATGCGTTTACTTCAAGATAAGAAAGAAGTACTTTCCCTCTAAAATGAGCCGTTTGTTGATCATCGTGCATTAACCGCTCAACTTGTCGAGCACTTTGTATGACAGCCTCGGGAGACACAAATGTTTTTAACCCCAAACCTTGTAAGATGTCTAAAATGGTAGTTTCTTCATAAGCACCAGAAGGAAAACTATCAGAACCTTCTAGAAGAGCGTACAACTCTTCATTTCGAGGATCATAAAGCACGGTTGGAGATTTCAACGTACCACTGGAAGTAGAAACAAATTCCAAATTTGCCACCTGGCCCCTGAAAGTGGGGTCCTCAGCTGACAAATATGGCAACTCTTGAAGAACTGACATCATGGTGATGTCACGGAACTCGGCTGGCAAATCTTTAACCTTATTAAACACGTATTGCTTATAGAATCTAGCCTTCCCCATACGCTCGATCCCATAGTACTTGCTCAAAATTTCATCTTCAATAGCGGAAGAACTTTTAACAAAGTCATCACCAAATAACGACTCGGGACATTCAAATGGTGGCAAAATTTTCCCATCTTGTAATCCAGAGTACCGAAAGTTCTCGTCCCCACCGAACATTTTAAAAATTGGAAGCCGCATACATGCTTTTTTATCAGAGTCAGACATATAGTTTCCAATATACCATTTTGGATCAAGAAAAAATTGGCGAATCTCGTCCCTTTCGAAAGCTTCTAGCTTTTGAAGAAAAACTTCATTAATATCATCAAATGATAAAACGACATCGAAGATTGACTTCAATACACCTGCTCCATCAGCATCACGAACATAGTTGACCAAATCCGGGTGTTCAATTGCATGGCTTGTGTCAAGTATCTTGCAACCGATTTTACGTAGAACATGTTGCATATTCTCCGATAATTTATCGACATTTAATAATTTGAGCTGACCAGATGGTCTGTAGAGATGACCAGAAAGTGAGGGTAAAATAGGCCAATCACCAAATATTGATAAACTGTCACAGTTACCATTAAGATACTTCCAAAATAGATGAAACCATGTTCTATCAGGATGATTAGAATTGGATTCTGGGTCCCACAAAACCGAGGCTTTATATTTCCAATCAGCAGGTACAACTTTCGCGAACAACTGAAGGAAGAAATCAACATTGAGAACGAAAACATTTGTGGACGGGATCGTAGCAATAGATTCAAGTCTAGTTAATAAGTTCTGAGGTATATTTCGATCGATAACTCTTTCGGGTATCTTTTGTAGCAGCACATATTCCAAGTCGTTGCAGACGAAATACAACACACCTTTTGAAGCTTCAAAAAACGATCCAAATTCACCATTTGCTAAAGGAACCAAAGCCAAATTATACGCATGTGTAACAACATCATCATCGATCAAATCCTCAAGACAATACTCCAACAATACAAGCTTGTAAGATCGGTCTATATTGTCGATACCTTTCGATAGCCTTAAAAAATTCCGTACTGAATCGGGAGTAACTACTTTAACTCGCACGCTAGATGCAAATTTCACAAGCATATCTCGTAATTCAATAGGTAAATGAACGATAGGCATTCTCAACTGTATAAGAGCTTTACCAAGTTCGTTACTTTTACAGAACTCAATATCATGAAGATAAGCTTCAACCAATGGGACCCACTTCCCACCATCAAGATCTGAATGCAAAACAGGGGAATCACCTATGCTTTTATAAAATTTCTCCACCAAAATGTTCCATGGCTCCTCAAACAAACCGGTAGGCCATAAAGAATAGTATAAATTGGTGGGACCCAAAATTGATTGTACTTGAAGAAGTAAAGTAACAAAAGAAGAAGCGACAACATCCTCCAACAGAAGCCGGTTCCAAAGAGACCGTATCCTTCCACTTCTGTCCATGTCAGCACCATACCAAATGCCACGACGGTTTGATGACACCTCAAAGTATCCATTTATTTGCACAGTCATTCCAGTTTTTACTGGCAACGGGAGAAAACAAAATGCCCGACCATCTTTAAGGACATCACCCTGTTAAACATAAAAAAGATAGTATCAGTAAAATCCAGTAACGAAGTCGAATTTATGCATATAATCAAGGTATATATAAAGTAAATATTACTCTGGATGAATTGTCTGATATACAAGCAGCAACTGCAGCCCACGGTAGCAGATGGATGTCATAATCTTTTGACATACTAGCAGCAAAAGAACCAATTTTGCTAGATGCTGATGCCATAGTCTGCACGATATAGAATGTATCGACCCGCTTTTGAGCCTGGACCCCACTTAAATCTTCACTCAAAAAATCCATCAAAAAACCATCAGTTCTATTATCTGATGAATTCATGGATTTGGATAACCTTAAAAGAGCCTGACGATGCCATACGGTTTCTTTATCTGCCAACCCGATAGAGCTTGAATAAACTTTTGTAGGTTCCAGCATATCAGTATCCCATACAAACATTTCAATAGAAACAACACTTTTTAAAAATAAAAGTGCAAAAACGCCTTCTTCATATAGCTGATTAAACATTAGAGAAATATCATCTGCCAAATAGGCTTGTTTGGAGAGTTTACTGATGGCTGCCTGCTCTTTGTTCCTCAAAGGGAAACGAAATATGGTTCCGGGAAAAGTAGTTTTCATGTTGCAACCGAAGGCACAATATGGAGAAAGTTGGTCTTGGTATTTTGAGAAGGCATTTGAAGTTACATACTCGATTCTCTTTCCGGGGTTTAAAGTGGAAATATTTGGAAGGTAATCACCCTGAGGATCAAACAAGACTACATATTTGTCACTAACGAAAGATGGCAAATCAGTCAGATGGTACACCGAGTTGAAGCCAACCCTAACAGACAAAAAGATACAGATCATCAATTAGTTAACGATTGATAAATCAATAGTTAAGTTTAGGAATACTTAAATAGATTCTTATACCATGCAGTGCAAAAGAGTAATGAAGATCATCGTCAAGTATATATCTGAAGAGCTACGAAATTTAGAGCAAATATTGACTTGTTATTAATTTTAAGTGACAAAATGATGTTATGTATGTAGTGTTACAAGTACCAAATTGGTAGTTTCTATAGTTTTATAGGAATATAGGATAACACGTGGATTTGGAATCAATATAGTGAAAATAACATCACTTATTATTCATGGCAAATTGAAAGTTGTGTAGATTACATGAACGAGATCATAGAAGTCTTACAGTATGCCTAGTCACATTAAGAATAGTAACTGAATGATAAAAATAGATAAAGTTAATCAAATATCCTCATAGTGATTACTTTTGCAATTTGACCTCTCCGTATTTGCCCATAGTTGGAGGGTCACTAAAAGTTCTTTTAACTTTCCACAGAATAATAGCAGTTATATCAATATATTCGGTTGCCAAAATATTTTATTGCAAAAAATACGAACAGCTATGTTATCACAACACATTTTCATAAGAGTCTGCGAAATTCATGTTTCACGGGTCAAGACTAACTCCCAAACAGTCATTGTCTGCTGACACTACGTTGTGAGACTAAGATTCCCGTCATGGAGAATACAATAGCTAGTAGTGATTCACCTACTATGATAGTATCTAGCACTATCTAGATAGGGTTTTAAAAAACGCTAATTGGGTATTAGACTGTGAAAACCTTGTAGGGATTAATCGGCCAAATCAGGGACTAATAGAGAAATTATCAAATTGGAATTTTTATACATTGACCAATAAATTTCAAAATTATATGCATAGATATATAAGAAAACCATTAACATAACACATGAACAAACATAAACTTTAACATAATTTCCTAGAACCATAAACATAATCGTTCAATTGTTCAACTTAGACTTTTACCAAATTTTGACTGACTAAATCCACCATTGACCAACTTAATCCGATTTAGAATCATTGACCAGCGTTGACTGATTAGTCATACGGATTTATAAAAATCTAATCGATCTGCTTCTAAAAAAGATTAATCGGGGATTAATTGGGATTTTTCAACAGTGTATCTAGATATCTGACAACCATGTGTACATATTTGATCGTAGTACCCAAAACTGTTCCCCTAACGCTCACGAATGTGTCTTTGTAAGTGAACTCCAACACCCCAATAATCAGTATTGGCAACTAATAGCATCTAACTAAAATCCTTTCACTAATCCAATTTACCATACGTATTAACCTACTACATGTACCTAGAACATCTAATAATTATCCAGAATTTGAGTATAATTTGCATCAAAACCCTCTGTAATATATCTCTTTTTAACTAACCAGACGCATCTTAAAACTAACGTCAAAACATACTTCTACAACAAATTTATGTCAAAACCCTAACGATAGGTAAATCTCGAGAGTCGTTTGTCTCGAACTCATTACTCATCTCAGGTAGCAAAATTCAGTGCAACAACCCCTTTTCTATCATCATATGTCACAAAAAGGCCGTATACATGTAAACAAACCAATAACAAGAAGCAGATTGCATATTCAAAAACATGAACAAAACGTTACAGAGTCCCTTAAAGCAACCACATAAATCTATAATATCAAATTGACTTTAATGCAATGGCAATCTAACAAACTAACTATCCTAGTGCTCAAATTCCATTGGACATTGGCAACCTTGTTAGACAATGAAACCCGTAGGCATTACTTTATTATAGCACCATATATATAGGGATGCAAGGACACATATAAACCCTGAAAACACGACGTATGAAATAAAAAACGTTACGGAAAAGGAAACACAATCAAGCAAGACGTAACCAAATCAACGAATACCATTCCATCTGTGCCACAAATTAAAAAAAAAAAAAAAAAAAGAGTTATTTTTGTTTATTTGTTAGTGTTTTTTTAATATTAGCATTCTCTTCCAGTCCGAGCTTTCGCGATTTCGCCGCTCGGCGTGCGGGGCGTGTTAGATGATAGGTTAGTGGCCTAACCCGATTGTGGGCTTGGGTCCATTAGGGTTTTTACGTTTTGTATGTGTCCTTGTATCCCTATATATATATATATATATATATATATATATATATATGGTGCTATAATAAAGTCATACCTACGGGTTTCATGGTCTAACAAACCTAGCAAACTAACTATCCTAATATGCAAATTTTGCTACACTTTACTCAGTAACCAAACAAGATTACAACAATCACATTACATAGCATGAACAGATTCAATCATAACAAGTTATAGATGTAAAATTCACCCGAATCGACCAGTCTTCCATGTTTGACTTTGTTTACCACTGCCACCGATTCTCGAAATACTAGCGAAATCATCTTCAGTAAACACGGCATTATTATACGCCAATAACGCCGGCCCTTGCCACTGAGCGAGGTTCGGTGACAACAGTGAACTGGTGGCGTGTGAACGCCGGTCCAAACACAAACAGACTTTGGTAGCACCGGCGTCATCGGCGTTTTGAATTAGTTCTTTCAAAACGGTGGTTCCTTCAGGATAATTTAATAAAACCTCTCTGATTCTTCTTGTTAGATCTACTTTTTGACCGAAATCTTCCAACAGAAGTGATCGTGATGATGATGATGATTGTTCGTCCATTGTTGATGGAATTAAAAATCACAGGTCAAACCATTTGCGAAGAAATTTGGGGAAGAAATAGAGAGGTTGAGGTGAGGGTTTACTATTTAGTTTTGATTTTATTATTTTTTATTTTTTATTTGATCTTTGATTTTGATTTTTGATTTTTTTAATGGGTGTAGAGTGTAGACCGACTTTGCAAAACTTTTTTTCTTTATTTTTTCCCCAAATGTTTAGTTCTTTTCTTCGGTTCAGGGTTTTCTCTTCTCTACTAAAATTATTTTTTTTGACAGCTATTGAATCACTCCGGGGAACTAAAACACTCGTTACGATCATCTCCCGTTTCGACTATATCGATGCAGTGATAATAAACTCGCTCCCATCGCTCCGGGAGGAAACCTTGAAACCGATCCAAGGACACGGCCAAGTAAAACCGCCCTCCCCTTTATCCCCAAACGATATGAGAAATGTACCATGGATGGATACTTCATGGCAGCGAGATGGAATTGTGTTTTTAATGTTACTCCAATGTTATAATAATTATTGTTTATAAATTATAAAAATTATTAAACTATTAACTATAGTAATAATTTATTATGGAAAAATAGTTAAAGATAATTGGTTGATTAATTTTTTCTGTTGATATTGACTGTTTAACAACATATAATTGACCAGTTACATTTATTGTAAAAGTTGTCGATTAATGTGTGAAAATATATTCTTAAAATATAGTCCTTGAAATCATAATTAGACAAATCTAACAAATTATAGGACGGTGAAACTCAATGTTCACAACTTAATCAGGTATCTTTTACCACAGAGCATATGTTCTGACCTCTATGAAATATTAGTTTAACTAAACTAAATTAAGATATCTATCACGATAATTTATGAAGGCTATTTGTTATGATATCAATAGTTGTGATAGAGTTGAAAATCTACTTTGTGATTTTACTTTATATATGGTGTTGTACATATATGTAGTTTTAGAATCGGCATATCTAAATTGAGCATTGGAGTGAACGATTTTAACATCTCTGCTACGACATTGGAGACGGGCTATATGTTCCGATCATTTTCGACATCTTACCTCGATTTGTTTGTTGGTTCTATTTTGAAGATGGTTACCAGATTATGAAAGAAGCTAACATTTCGAAAAAGCATATATGCTTTTAATTGGTGGCCACTTAACTCGTATTGAATTGGTACTTGGCGGCCTACGTATTTATCACTTGTTGTTGTTTAAATACCCGCTTCATGTTATTGGTAACCTTGAAGGCTTGCGATATAAATTCACTTTGGGAGGCAGTGAGGATAAAAGCAACATGACTTGGTTAAAATGGGAGCATATCTTAACCAGTCGAGATAATGGGGGTTTGAAGATTAAAAGTTTGAAAACTTTTTATCTTGCTTTACTTCGTAAGTGGCATTGGCGTAAAGAAAATTTGTAATCATGCATAAAGAAACTCGTCATGAATCGTAACACCGTATTATTATTTTTTAAATAACACAGCGGAAGTCATTCTTACAAAACGTGCCCTTATGTACACGCATAAACATAATTACTACAAATTCATTTATCAATACATATTTATCAAACAACCGGTGTTACTTTAATATCCGATTTTATATAGAAAACATCAGAGTTCTAGACTTGTCGAACACAACCCAACACGCCCCTCTTCTCCCATGTCCACAAAAGCAAAAGACCTATAACCTGCAAGGGGGAAGGTGGAGGGGTTAGCACGAAGCTAAGTGAATGGACTAATCTAACAGCTAAAACACACAGGTACAATCACTAGAACATGCATCATCAAGTTAATCAGACAGTTAATCACATATCCACTAGAATCATTGTAACGACCCGCCAAAATCGCTATTGACGCAGTACGTTATTCACCGGTTTCATTGCGAGGTATTGACCTCTATATGATACGTTTTGTAAACATTGCATTCTTTTGAAAACACACACCATAAATGAATATCTAAATCCAAGGCTTTCGACATCTGATGATTTCTACATATAGACAATCACCGTAAATAATAGTTTACAATAATACATCCGTTGACAATACAGTCAAAATAAGATACATGGTGATGTTTTTGTGAATGCAAAGTTTTCTCTAATAAAGCATGTATGACTCCATGCACATAGCTTGTATAACGTATAAGCAAACAGCGGAAGACTTCTAGAGACCTGAGAATAAACATGCTAAAAAGTGTCAACACAAAGGTTGGTGAGTTCATAGTTTTAATATTGCGCATAATCTGTATATAAAGGTGGATCACAAGATTTCAGTTGTTTCATCCAGAAACGTTTATCAAAATATTCTACAAGATTGAGCACCCTGGTAATTAAACTTTAACATCTATAATAAGTACCCCTCGTTTAACATGCAACCAACATGTACAATACACGCAATCCAACGTGTATTAACTTCAAATAGCATACGTCTGTTTTATAGCTCAGGCTAGAGTTTCTTTCTATACCTGGAACAGACGGGGATGTCAAACCCTATGGATCCATATATCTCTATTCGCGCTCATCGGTTCTTATAACCGACAGTTACTAGTTACCAAAGCTAAGGGATTTTCGGTTCAAACTCGGTGTAGAATTTAGTATGTACTTGTATCCATTGCGTTTAAAATAAATTGCATGTATTCTCAGCCCAAAAATATATATTGCAAAAGCAATTAAAAAGGGATCAATGAAACTCACCTGACAACTTCAGAAATAAATCACAGAGATGTGACCGAATATCGGAATGCAAGTAACCGTAGACCTCAACCTAGAGAACATATGTTGGTCAATAAGTGTTTAATAAGCTAGGTCGGTCCATAAGGTAAGTATAGTCCTATTGCTCAAGTCCGACTCATAAATTTAGCAAAGTTTAGCAAAAGTCAACAAAAGTCAACAGAAGTCAAAGTAAGTCAAATGTAAGTCAAACGCAAGTCAAACACAGTCAACATGGTCAAAACAAATAAACAATCTCATAATATTACCCAAGTTGGTCAAATAGTCAAACATAAGTCAAACTTAGGTTATCTGTTTTTACTTAAAAAAAAATATTATTTACATATATGTATTTTTTAGGTATTTTGCAGCTGATTCCGGGTCCACCAACTTTGATATAATACCTTAGGTCGTGACCATTGGAAAGTATATCATCCCACCTTTCTATAGAAAGTTTATTTGATGAAAACGGAGTTACGGTTTGAAAGTTATGGCCTCGCGAAAACAGCCTCCCGAAACATAAACTGCTGATAAAATGCAAACTGCTGATAAAATGATAAGTGTTCAAAATCAGCAACGATTACCCATTTTCACGCTTGTTTTAAACCTATTTAGACTTAACAAAATCATACATATAATATATAGTTTTAAAGCATGTCGTAAATACTTTCAATACCAATTAATAGTTTTTATCCAGACTTAACTGATTTCAACTTACGAGTCCGCAAAGTAGACCCAAGATTCATTTTTGACACTTTACCAAAACTAAAAGTCAGCCCCAACATCCTGTTTTCAGGCTCGTTTTAAACTAGTTTTGACTCGACAAAATCATAAATATCTTATATCATTTTGAAGCATCTCATATCTACTTTCTGACCCAATTAATATATTTCTCCATAACTTAATCATTTATAATTTACGAGCCTACAAAGTGAGCCCGAGAGTCATTTTGACACTTTCACTAAAATAATAAAAATTTTCCATTGACAACTCAAATTCCAAGCCATAATACTTGAGCATGTAAAAATCATGTCATAAGTTTAAAAATGATATTTTAGACGTGCTACATACCTTTGATCCTCAAAATTTCGCATATTGGTCAAAGTAGACGCGTATGACTCAAATGGGTCATAAATACCCATTTTGATCAAAACATGCCAAAAATTATTTTTAAAACATTATAAACTTCAAACTTACTTAAATTGATATATCGGACGTGTCCTCGGTGCCCGTTACCCATTTTGACACTTTTTGGCTTAAACGGGTTAAATGTCCAAACGGACGGTTTAAATTACATGGTTTATACATATACAAAATTACCACTTTAGAGCACCCCACACTATATGAAATAGTTAATATAAGTGTATTAAGTTCATACAAAAAGTTTCAAGTCTCAAGTATTGGTCATATTTTTTATAACCCGAAAAATTTGCAAAAACACAAGTTTAAAATAAGGTTTACAGCAGTAACTTCTGTGATTTTTAGAAAAATCATCGCAACTCCAAATCTGTCACCGCCAATTGGAGATGTGGCGATTTTAAGTGAAGAATCTACCCAATTTTTCGTATAGTCTGATTTGTCCCAGAAAAGCCCCAGTTACAGAATACGTTAAACTATGTTCGTGCAGTTTTCAGAAATCAAACAGCATTTTTATTAACATGTACCAAACTTTGAACGAGCGTAAAAGTCTAAAGAAAATTCGAATCGACCTGATTCTTGAGTCTAATATCAGTGGTTTTTCAAGTCCAATAATCCTATGAACTTATATTATTAGTTATATGTCATTTAGCATGCCAAAAACGTTCACCTTTTTTCATACAAAAACATAACTTCAATCGTTCATAACTTAAGTTCTATAAATCGAAAAGATATGATATCTAAACGAAAAGTTAATAATTTTTCAAGCTCTTTTCAAATATTATCATGCCAAGAACAGATTGTAAACTCAACTTTTCCAGATTAGCAATATCAAATACGAATTTTCAAACCAAAATCAATTAATCACAATTTTTGATCTAGAAATCGAAATCGCGCAATATCTATATGAAAAATTAACTACTCTTCGATAGCAATTCAATTATGAACTTTGATTAACTGTATTTAACATGTAAGAATGAGTTCATATCAGTTCAAAAATGGAATTTCATTATAACTACTCAAATGATCAATTAAACACCATTTCATTTGTAAATATTCAAGGACTTGAGCACTAGACACTATATCTACCCTAATATGTATCAAAAACATGAAAAATCAAAAATTAGAGTTTTTAAAACTTACCCTAATCAAGAAATTATTGGTATAGATGTGTAGAGCTCTTCGAGAGGAGTCCGAATATGTAAACGATTTTATGATCAAGTGATTTCTTGAAGGTGTTTTTGAGGAAGGAAGATCGATGAAGATGATGAATAGTAGATGGGTGTTCTTAAGAGAAAGAATTGTGTACGTGATTGTTTGATAAATGAATCTGATATAGATAGATAATATAGATAAGATAGAGTCACGGGTAAATATCTATCTCAATAATAGATATCACGGGTATTAACTGTATAGTCACGGGTATAGATATATCATGGGTGTAATATTAAATAAACACGGGTTATAAATTTTTGTAGTCACGGGTTTAATAGTAAGGAAATATAGATATAATATATAGTCAAGGGTAATTAACAATGGCATTTACGGGTATCCCTAAAATATATATATTAGATATTTATTAGATTTTTATCCGTTATCTAAAACTCAATGTATTTTGCCTTAACATGTTTCTGTGATTGATAAATTTTATATTTAAAAAAATACATCTATGTATATTGTTCGAAACCTTTTATATTTAATTCCAGTCAATTATTAAGATTATGTTTAAATATCACTATAATATTTAAATTATATGATAGAGTAATTATAATGTTTATAAGTCATGTGTTACGTAAATTATGGGAGTAGTTGGCAAGTGGGTTACGAATTTTTATATCCATTATATAATATAAAATATTATAATAATAAACTGAATTATTAGTTTGAATTATTAAACCGATTTATTAATTTGAATTAATAATTCATTTATTAGTTTGAATTATTAGTGTATAAAACTATATATCTAGAAACGTTAGTATAATACGAGTATAAATACTTGTTGAATAAAAATATAAGTATCATCATCCTATTTAATTAAAATGATTTTCAAAACTCAATTGTTATATAACCTAATTATTAAAATTAATAATCATACATTTTGTTGTCTTAAAATATATATTTTTTTTTCGTTTTCACTAACCGTAGTGTTTTAAAAAAAAAATGTAACCAATATTAATAGTAGTATATTATAAAAAAAAATTTACATATAAAATTGTAGATTTTAAGTAATGGTTGTTATGTTTTTTTAACGAAAAGTTAACGGAAAAAGTCGGGTTATTACAGTACCTACCCCTTAAAGAAAATTTCGTCCCGAAATTTTGGTTAGTGCGATTAAACGGCGTTTAGGAAAACAAGTGAGGATAGAAATGTTTGTCTTGACGTAGTAAGATCGAGCATCTTGTAGTTAAGTATGAAAGTTGGGTAAAACGAGATCATATTCCTTTGGTGACGAATACCTTTGAATAAACTGCTCGGAGTGCAAGTATGATATGACAAAGATGGGAAGGAAATCAAGTGGACCTCAAATGATGTCACATATATAATCAGAGTATATTCAGATGTCAGCAGAAAAAATAAATGAGTCATGTAACAAGATACGTGGTGAAGGTAAGGTTGATCAAGCATTACCACCATCACGTTCCATTAGAACTTCCGCATGACTTACCGTAATATAACCATGTTGATCGGGCGTCATTATATTACACTAACTCATGCTTCCATTCCAACACTACTCCAAAATATTTATGGATATAAAACAAGTGTCATTTTCCAGAATTTATAAATCGAAATGATTTCAAAAAGGGGTGTACTAAAAATAGTACGAGAATATAATATTTAATTTAATTAATAATATTGAAAGGGTAATGACGTAAGAATGTCTTTGAAACTATTGAGAATCTTCGTGAGTCGGATAAGACTTCTTCCGATTTACAATTCGAGATGTCGGAAGTTTCTGAATCGAAGCACATAAGCACATAATATAACACATGATATCTATAAAAATATATAAGTAATAACTCACATAGGAATGTCGGGAATTTCGAAAGTCCTGAATGACACTTCCTGGTTTTTCACTAACCGGGGTGTTGAAAATGACTTGAGCAGGAGAAGGCTTGTAATACTTTCTCACCGATAGTAATAATAATATTATATTAATGTCAGAATATGCACATAATCACGTATAAGTGTAACGACATGGTTATAGACTAGACCACTAATGTATCCAAACAGTCCAGGTCAGACACACTAATGCACCTAACTCCCTACAACCAACGCTCTGATACCACTTGTAACGACCTGCCAAAATCGCTATTGACGCAGTACGTTATTCACCGGTTTCATTGCGAGGTATTGACCTCTATATGATACGTTTTGTAAACATTGCATTCTTTTGAAAACACACACCATAAATGAATATCTAAATCCAAGGCTTTCGACATCTGATGATTTCTACATATAGACAATCACCGTAAATAATAGTTTACAATAATACATCCGTTGACAATACAGTCAAAATAAGATACATGGTGATGTTTTTGTGAATGCAAAGTTTTCTCTAATAAAGCATGTATGACTCCATGCACATAGCTTGTATAACGTATAAGCAAACAGCGGAAGACTTCTAGAGACCTGAGAATAAACATGCTAAAAAGTGTCAACACAAAGGTTGGTGAGTTCATAGTTTTAATATTGCGCATAATCTGTATATAAAGGTGGATCACAAAATTTCAGTTGTTTCATCCAGAAACGTTTATCAAAATATTCTACAAGATTGAGCACCCTGGTAATTAAACTTTAACATCTATAATAAGTACCCCTCGTTTAACATGCAACCAACATGTACAATACACGCAATCCAACGTGTATTAACTTCAAATAGCATACGTCTGTTTTATAGCTCAGGCTAGAGTTTCTTTCTATACCTGGAACAGACGGGGATGTCAAACCCTATGGATCCATATATCTCTATTCGCGCTCATCGGTTCTTATAACCGACAGTTACTAGTTACCAAAGCTAAGGGATTTTCGGTTCAAACTCGGTGTAGAATTTAGTATGTACTTGTATCCATTGCGTTTAAAATAAATTGCATGTATTCTCAGCCCAAAAATATATATTGCAAAAGCAATTAAAAAGGGATCAATGAAACTCACCTGACAACTTCAGAAATAAATCACAGAGATGTGACCGAATATCGGAATGCAAGTAACCGTAGACCTCAACCTAGAGAACATATGTTGGTCAATAAGTGTTTAATAAGCTAGGTCGGTCCATAAGGTAAGTATAGTCCTATTGCTCAAGTCCGACTCATAAATTTAGCAAAGTTTAGCAAAAGTCAACAAAAGTCAACAGAAGTCAAAGTAAGTCAAATGTAAGTCAAACGCAAGTCAAACACAGTCAACATGGTCAAAACAAATAAACAATCTCATAATATTACCCAAGTTGGTCAAATAGTCAAACATAAGTCAAACTTAGGTTATCTGTTTTTACTTAAAAAAAAAATATTATTTACATATATGTATTTTTTAGGTATTTTGCAGCTGATTCCGGGTCCACCAACTTTGATATAATACCTTAGGCCGTGACCATTGGAAAGTATATCATCCCACCTTTCTATAGACAGTTTATTTGATGAAAACGGAGTTACGGTTTGAAAGTTATGGCCTCGCGAAAACAGCCTCCCGAAACATAAACTGCTGATAAAATGCAAACTGCTGATAAAATGATAAGTGTTCAAAATCAGCAACGATTACCCATTTTCACGCTTGTTTTAAACCTATTTAGACTTAACAAAATCATACATATAATATATCGTTTTAAAGCATGTCGTAAATACTTTTAATACCAATTAATAGTTTTTATCCAGACTTAACTGATTTCAACTTACGAGTCCGCAAAGTAGACCCAAGATTCATTTTTGACACTTTACCAAAACTAAAAGTCAGCCCTAACATCCTGTTTTCAGACTCGTTTTAAACTAGTTTTGACTCGACAAAATCATACATATCTTATATCATTTTGAAGCATCTCATATCTACTTTCTGACCCAATTAATATATTTCTCCATAACTTAATCATTTATAATTTACGAGCCTACAAAGTGAGCCCGAGAGTCATTTTGACACTTTCACTAAAATAATAAAAATTTTCCATTGACAACTCAAATTCCAAACCATAATACTTGAGCATGTAAAAATCATGTCATAAGTTTAAAAATGATATTTTAGACATGTTACATACCTTTGATCCTCAAAATTTCGCATATTGGTCAAAGTAGACGCGTATGACTCAAATGGGTCATAAATACCCATTTTGATCAAAACATGCCAAAAATCATTTTTAAAACATTATAAACTTCAAACTTACTTAAATTGATATATCGGACGTGTCCTCGGTGCCCGTTACCCATTTTGACACTTTTTGGCTTAAACGGGTTAAATGTCCAAACGGACGGTTTAAATTACATGGTTTATACATATACAAAATTACCACTTTAGAGCACCCCACACTATATGAAATAGTTAATATAAGTGTATTAAGTTCATACAAAAAATTTCAAGTCTCAAGTATTGGTCATATTTTTTATAACCCGAAAAATTTGCAAAAACACAAGTTTAAAACAAGGTTTACAGCAGCAACTTCTGTGATTTTTAGAAAAATCATCGCAACTCCAAATCTGTCACCGCCAATTGAAGATGCGGCGTTTTTAAGTGAAGAATCTACCCAATTTTTCGTATAGTCTGATTTGTCCCAGAAAAGCCCCAGTTACAGAATACGTTAAACTATGTTCGTGCAGTTTTCAGAAATCAAACAGCATTTTTATTAACATGTACCAAACTTTGAACGAGCGTAAAAGTCTAAAGAAAATTCGAATCGACCTGATTCTTGAGTCTAATATCAGTGGTTTTTCAAGTCCAATAATCCTATGAACTTATATTATTAGTTATATGTCATTTAGCATGCCAAAAACGTTCACCTTTAATCATACAAAAACATAACTTCAATCGTTCATAACTTAAGTTCTATAAATCGAAAAGATATGATATCTAAACGAAAAGTTAATA
Source organism: Rutidosis leptorrhynchoides (assembly GCF_046630445.1). Taxonomy (NCBI): domain Eukaryota; kingdom Viridiplantae; phylum Streptophyta; class Magnoliopsida; order Asterales; family Asteraceae; genus Rutidosis; species Rutidosis leptorrhynchoides. The sequence continues at coordinate 661,144,741 of NC_092334.1, forward strand.
ATTTTTCAAGCTCTTTTCAAATATTATCATGTCAAGAACAGATTGTAAACTCAACTTTTCCAGATTAGCAATATCAAATACGAATTTTCAAACCAAAATCAATTAATCACAATTTTTTATCTAGAAATCGAAATCGCGCAATATCTATATGAAAAATTAACTACTCTTCGATAGCAATTCAATTATGAACTTTGATTAACTGTATTTAACATGTAAGAATGAGTTCATATCAGTTCAAAAATGGGATTTCATTATAACTACTCAAATGATCAATTAAACACCATTTCATTTGTAAATATTCAAGGACTTGAGCACTAGACACTATATCTACCCTAATATGTATCAAAAACATGAAAAATCAAAAATTAGAGTTTTTAAAACTTACCCTAATCAAGAAATTATTGGTATAGATGTGTAGAGCTCTTCGAGAGGAGTCCGAATATGTAAACGATTTTATGATCAAGTGATTTCTTGAAGGTGTTTTTGAGGAAGGAAGATCGATGAAGATGATGAATAGTAGATGGGTGTTCTTAACAGAGAGAATTGTGTACGTGGTTGTTTGATAAATGAATCTGATATAGATAGATAATATAGATAAGATAGAGTCACGGGTAAATATCTATCTCAATAATAGATATCACGGGTATTAACTGTATAGTCACGGGTATAGATATATCATGGGTGTAATATTAAATAAACACGGGTTATAAATTTTTGTAGTCACGGGTTTAATAGTAAGGTAATATAGATATAATATATAGTCAAGGGTAATTAACAATGGCATTTACGGGTATCCCTAAAATATATATATTAGATATTTATTAGATTTTTATCCGTTATCTAAAACTCAATGTATTTTGCCTTAACATGTTTCTGTGATTGATAAATTTTATATTTAAAAAAATACATCTATGTATATTGTTCCAAACCTTTTATATTTAATTCCAGTCAATTATTAAGATTATGTTTAAATATCACTATAATATTTAAATTATATGATAGAGTAATTATAATGTTTATAAGTCATGTGTTACGTAAATTATGGGAGTAGTTGGCAAGTGGGTTACGAATTTTTATATCCATTATATAATATAAAATATTATAATAATAAACTGAATTATTAGTTTGAATTATTAAACCGATTTATTAATTTGAATTAATAATTCATTTATTAGTTTGAATTATTAGTGTATAAAACTATATATCTAGAAACGTTAGTATAATACGAGTATAAATACTTGTTGAATAAAAATATAAGTATCATCATCCTATTTAATTAAAATGATTTTCAAAACTCAATTGTTATATAACCTAATTATTAAAATTAATAATCATACATTTTGTTGTCTTAAAATATATATTTTTTTTTCGTTTTCACTAACCGTAGTGTTTTAAAAAAAAAAATGTAACCAATATTAATAGTAGTATATTATAAAAAAAAATTTACATATAAAATTGTAGATTTTAAGTAATGGTTGTTATGTTTTTTTAACGAAAAGTTAACGAAAAAAGTCGGGTTATTACAATCATGCAGAAACATAGCAATACAAATACAATATCATACAATAACCAACAATCAACTAAATCCAAAGTCCATCAAAATCATCTACAGCAACGGTCAATCCAAAGCAACCGTGATGACTACAAGCAATGGTCAATCAGAATCAACCATCTGGGTAATCCGAAGCAACCCATTGAGAGACTCGGCGGCCTGGCCGGGCCAACGACCCCAGTTGATCAGTCTAGAGTCTACCGAAAACTCATAACTCTGTATCACTAGTATAAGTCTTCCACACGCGACGGACGCGTGATTCCGACTTATATTAATCATACAACATCAATGAGCCCAACCTGATCAGAAGCAAGGTTGATCTCTCCCGCCCTGATCAGAAGCAAGGTCGGTCCAATAAAGGCGTGAGGTCATAGTCCACATCACACAACAACAAAGGTTCGAAGCATAGCAACTAGGTCAATGGTCTAGGTCATGTCACTATATGCCTTAACGGCTAGATTAACCCACTCGCCGAATACCAGCACAAGAAGAACTCAAAGGTCTTATATTTCTGAATCTTCACTTCTCCTAATCACCTGGAAAAGATACAAATAAAGTCAGTAATTACATCCTGATAATATTCTATCAACAAAACAGACACAAAAATGAGATAGATACAAAACAATCATACATACTCAGTCAACCGTACGAGTAACACCATCACACGTTTGAGAACACTCAACCGTGCGGTTGACAACTCACTCGTACGTTTGGTCTATGACCAAACATCCAACAATGACTCACCTGATCCGTACGGTTCACTACACGAGTGACCAGTGACTCGTATGAATCACATCTCAACCGTACGTATCATCACAATCAAAACATAAGTTCCCATCACCACTCACTCACACGGTTCACCACACGGTTGACTACCTCAACCGTACGAGTGAAGGCTCACTCGTGCGAGTGATGAAGAACAGTAGCAACAGCTAATTATATGGGTTTCAACCCAAAATCACAACATAAAACATCAATACATACACTAAATCAACACCTACAAACATGTAATCACTATATGATAAGTCTACATCATAATTTCAACCCAAAACGACACTCTAAAGCGTGTAAAACAAGGCATACACCCTAAAATCCCTTTTTCTGACCAAAATAAAGTTTGATCCAGATTCTTAAAAGTTTACCATTGGAAAGGATTTTTCATTACGATTCTAACGATACTTGATTCATCAAAAACGGAGTTACGGTTTAAAAGTTATGACCAAAACAAGTTTCCCACAAAGCTGATTGGTGCTCACACGTGTGACTGAGACCTCACTCATACGAGTGAGTCCTCACATGTGTGGTTGACCCTCAAAAGTGTGGTTACTCGTACGAGTGACTTGTCAAAAGTGTGGGTGCTGATGAACACCTGCAGCTCGCTGTTTTAGCGTTTTTTGACCCCAAAACATGATTTTTGCTCAATCTGATCATGAAACCACTTCAAAAATATTATATAACAACTATAGAACATATATCTAACAACAATTAACGCTAACAAACACAATTCATCAAGATTCAAGCATCAAAACTCACTTTTTCTCAAGAACACAAAAACTCAAATTACACAAGATTCAAGCAATGATTCAAGCATGCTAACCTGGTTTGATGATTACAAAGATGATATAAATCAGTTTCTAAAGCTCCACAAACCAACTTCAAGCTTGGATCAAGTTAGAGTTTTTGATGTAGGTGAAAGATGAAGAACGAGGTGTTTGGTGAATTTTCTAGAAAATGCAAGAAGTGAACTGCACTAGTCATATAAATGGGTTTTAATTCCCACACTATGCAACACACGGGTATTTATCAGTTATCTTATATCTTTCGTACTTCGTTAGGCGGCCCTAATAGAGTCCAAATTAAACAAATGAACCTGTTCTGTGACCCTTGTCACGAACTGGTCTCAACCAAATAGTCAAATGGTTATAAATATTCAACTAATAAAATAACAATATAAATGCACACAAGGGCAAAATGGTCATCTCATCTAGGCCCAATTATCGGGTGTTACAAATCTACCCCCCTTAAAGAGATTCTGTCCTCGAAATCTGGTCAAAGTCAAAAGCCACGGTAACATAATCTCATCAAGTATTCATCAAGCAACACATATTAACAACAATTTAAGCAGTCAATTATCCTACTTCTCTTCTTAACTTACTGAAACTTTCGCATGACCTACCAAAATGTGCTTACGTTGGCCAGACGTAATACATTATCATAGATCACGTCTCCATTTCAGTTAAAAAAATCCGAGAAACCTAAATCCAAGTCATCTCTATCACTACAACCAACGCTACCTCAAAGTACCTTTTATTAAACAGAATACATCATCTACATAACATACTAAACACGTGATTCTGAAATCAAAAGCAATAACAAGTTTAGTCTGATCATACCAGTATTTAAGTCTTTTGATACAACATCAGTATCTGCTACCATCTGATAAGCTCTAGCTATAGCCGTGGGAGGACCTTTTCTTTTCTGTCCTACTGATGCGGTAGATCCACCAAAAGACGCCGACTGTACCCCGGACCCTGCCCCGGAACCACCTCTACCCGCTGCCGGAGACTGTGCTGACCTATGACCTTCTTTATGACAATTCCAACATACATTGCTTTCGAAAGAATATTGTTGAACGTCATGTCCCACTATACCACATCTTAGACACCTTTTCGTACTTGGAGAACACTGTCCACTATGGTAAGATCTGCACGAGTTACACCACTCTTTCTGTACGGAACCCGACCCACTCGTATTCGAAACTTCCCTCGTACTGGACCCGATTGACTTTCTTGATTTTGGACTGGACTGATAACTAGATTGACCTTCCGACCTCTTCCCATAAGAACCACTCCCCACTCCCGTACTCCTTGTGGCTTTAACATCACCTTCTGTCGCTTTGGCCATCTCAAAAGCTTGCGATAAAGAAGAAGCAAATCTAACCATTGACCGATACTCCGACTTAATAACTCTAATAAAGTGCTGAATTTTATCTTTCTCATGTGGTACCCACTGTTGACAAAACCTTAACTTAGAGGTAAAGTCCAAAATAACATCATCAATCGTCATATCATCAGTCATTCTCATCCCCAAGAACTCGGTTTTCAATTTCTCCAAATCATATTCTGAACAATACTGCTCGTGAACCTTGGCATGAAACTGCTCCCATGACACTTGACTTAGTTGTTCTTTTGATAAATGACCTGTGATGGAGTCCCACCACTCCATAGCTCGTCCCTTGAATAATCGACTAGCATATAACACTCTCAACTTTGGCTCGCACTGACAAGCATCTAATGCTCTTTCCACTTCCCTGAGCCAATTTAGAGTCTCAGTCGGGTCAGTTTTACCAGTATACTCTGAAGGTTGACAATTAAGAAAGTCCTTATATGAGCACTTCTTCTTTTCAAACATCGGTGGTTGGAAAAATGGTGTCTGAAGCGGGTACATCACTTGATTCGGAAGTACCGGATTGAACTGAGATGGTATCTGGTACTGAGGTGGCACATACTGTTGTTGAGAAATGTTTCCAAACTGTGGGTAAGCACTTGGAGGAAAGCTTTGTTTTATTGCTGTGGTGTTAGAATGCGATATCATTTGTTGTTCAAGCTCTTTGATCCTATCTTGAGCATCTTTCAACTGACTTTGAAGCTCTAACACTTCTTCTGATACTTCTTCTTCTGATACATGACCGTCTTCATCAGGAGCTCTAAAGGTTCCGGAGGCATTGGGGGCAGCGTCTTGATTACCTGACATATCTGTACTACCACAACATCTCACACAAATGCTTAGTAGATAACCGGTTAGTGCCTATCAACTAACACATAAAAGCTCCTACATTCACTTAACCCGTCCCCTTTGTGTTATGTTCGACAAGATCCTCTCAAGGTTTGGGAACATGACATTCAAGTACAACGTCGATGCGGCCAAACCTATGCTCTGATACCAAATTGTAACACCGTATTTTTTTTTTAAATAACACAGCGGAAGTCATACTTACAAAACGTGCCCTTATGTACACACATAAACATAATTACTACAAATTCATTTATCAATGCATATTTATCAAACAACCGGTGTTACTTTAATATCCGATTCTATATAGAAAACATCATAGTTCTAGACTTGTCGAACACAACCCAACACGCCCCTCTTCTCCCATGTCCACAAAAGCAAAAGACCTATAACCTGCATGGGGGAAGGTGGAGGGGTTAGCACGAAGCTAAGTGAATGGACTAATCTAACAGCTAAAACACACAGGTACAATCACTAGAACATGCATCATCAAGTTAATCAGACAGTTAATCACATATCCACTAGAATCATGCAGAAACATAGCAATACAAATACAATATCATACAATAACCAACAATCAACTAAATCCAAAGTCCATCAAAATCATCTACAACAACGGTCAATCCAAAGCAACCGTGATGACTACAAGCAATGGTCAATCAGAATCAACCATCTGGGTAATCCGAAGCAACCCATTGAGAGACTCGGCGGCCTAGCCGGGCCAACGACCCCAGTTGATCAGTCTAGAGTCTACCGAAAACTCATAACTCTGTATCACTAGTATAAGTCTTCCACATGCGACGGACGGGTGATTCCGACTTATATTAATCATACAACATCAATGAGCCCAACTTGATCAGAAGCAAGGTTGATCTCTCCAGACCTGATCAGAAGCAAGGTCGGTCCAATAAACGCGCGAGGTCATAGTCCACATCACACAACAACAAAGGTTCGAAGCATAGCAACTAGGTCAATGGTCTAGGTCATGTCACTATATGCCTTAACGGCTAGATTAACCCACTCACCGAATACCAGCACAAGAAGAACTCAGAGGTCTTATATTTCTGAGTCTTCACTTCTCCTGATCACCTGGAAAAGATACAAATAAAGTCAGTAATTACATCCTGATAATATTCTATCAACAAGACAGACACGAAAATGAGATAGAAACAAAACAATCATACATGCTTAGTCAACCGTATAAGTAACACCATCACACGCACGTTTGAGAACACTCAACCGTGCGGTTGATAACTCACTCGTACGTTTGGTCTATGACCAAACATCCAAGAATGACTCACCTGATCCGTACGGTTCACTTCACGAGTGACCAGTGACTCGTATGAATCACATCTCAACCGTACGTATCATCACAATCAAAACATAAGTTCCCATGACCACTCACTCACACGGTTCACCACACGGTTGACTACCTCAACCGTACGAGTGAAGGCTCACTCGTGCGAGTGATGAAGAACAGTAGCAACAACTAATTATATGGGTTTCAACCCAAAAGCACAACATCAAACATCAATACATACACTAAATCAACACCTACAAACATGTAATCACTATATGATAAGTCTACATCATAATTTCAACCCAAAACGACACTCTAAAGCGTGTAAAACAAGGCATACACCCTAAAACCCCCTTTTATGACCAAAATAAAGTTTGTTCCAGATTCTTAAAAGTTTACCATTGGAAAGAATTTTTCATTACTATTCCAATGATACTTTGATTCATCAAAAACGGAGTTACAGTTTGAAAGTTATGACCAAAACAAGTTTCCCACAAAGCTGACTGGTGCTCACACGTGTGACTGAGACCTCACTCGTACGAGTGAGTCCTCACACGTGTGGTTGACCCTCAAAAGTGTGGTCACTCGTACGAGTGACCTGTCAGAAGTGTGGGTGCTGATGAACACCTACAGCTCGCTGTTTTCGCCTTTTTTGACCCCAAAACACGATTTTTGCTCAATCTGATCATGAAACCACTTCAAAAACATTATATAACAACTATAGAACATATATCTAACAATAATTAACACTAACAAACACAATTCATCAAGATTCAAGCATCAAAACTCACTTTTTCTCAAGAACACAAAAACTCAAATTACACAAGATTCAAGCATGCTAACCTGGTTTGATGATTACAAAGATGATATAAATCAGTTTCTAAAGCTCCACAAACCAATTTCAAGCTTGGATCAAGTTAGGGTTTTTGATGTAGGTGAAAGATGAAGAACGAGGTGTTTGGTGAATTTTCTAGAAAATGTAAGAAGTGAACTGCATTAGTCATATAAATGGGTTTTAATTCCCACACTGTGCAACACACGGGTATTTATCAGTTATCTGATATCTTTCGTACTTCGTTAGGCGGCCCTAACGGAGTCCAAATTAAACAAATGAACCTGTTATGTGACCCTTGTCACGAGCTGGTCTCAACCAAATAGTCAAATGGTTATAAATATTCAACTAATAAAATAACAATATAAATGCACACAAGGGCAAAATGGTCATCTCATCTAGGCCCAATTATCGGGTGTTACAAATCGTAATGCATTGGAATATAATCATTCATTCTATCTATGATAAGAATGCATGCTTTGGTTCCAATATGACAAGCGACTTTTGATCTTACATCGTCAATTCCTCTTATGATCTACATAATCGTCAAATCAACCCTCTTCATGCTATTTATGAATGATTCAAATGTGCTGATTGAATTTGGTTGTTAACACGTTTGATAAATATTTCTGAATGGACTTTTTGAATTTCTAAAAAAAAATGTAATGACATTTTAGGTGATTTTTTGGTTCGAAGATTGGAGCACTAAAGAAGTTGTAAAGGTTAAAGTGTACATTATTATCTCTTCCCTAGTTTGGCATGTGTGGAGGTACGAGAATAGCTTGATTTTCCTCGATGAAGCAATGAAGAAATCGTGTAATTTGATTCTATTTGTGGTTTTCCTTATTCGTGGATTAGTGGTAGAGCAAAAATTGATGTAAAATGAAATGATTGGCTTTTAAAGCCGTTATAATCGCATGTTTGTTTTCCCCATATCTGTTGGGTGTTTGATTTTTAATACAATTTTGACTGTTAAAAAAAATGTTTTGACATTTTAAATGAATAAATAAAATGATATAAGTGAGCATATATATATATATATATATATATATATATATATATATATATATATATATATATATATATATTCGATTGCTCAACCGTACTTTGGCTATCTTACGTGGAGTTGAATTAGGTTTTTCGGTGTTCTCGTTGGTACATGCGGGCGTACTCCTTGCTTCTGGAGACATTGATTTGATAAGTGTACTGGATATGATATAATGAGGATATCAAATCAAACAAATGTGCTTAATGGTTAAGAAAGTAATATAGAATAGAATTATACAATGAAATAAATAGAATAAACCATCACAAAATAGGCCCTTATAATTTTACATGAGGTTTCAAGTTCGGATTTTGTGATGGTTAGATATGGATTAGAAACGACCACGAGGTAATTCGCATGAGCCTCGTACACTAGAGTTGATGTCGGGATACTCGCTATCTCGGTTAACCCGAACAGGGAAAAACCTTTTAAGTTTAAACCTTTAAAAGATAGCCGAATAATTGGGGTTCTATCCTTACAAGAGGTCTCATATTTGAATCTTTTGGTAGTTAGAGATGGTGAAAACAAGCACTAAGTAATCCGGCTTAGCAGCATACATTAGAGTATATGAGGTCGGAATACTTTCAATCTCAGATAACTCGAATGAAGAAAAACCTTATAAATAACTCATCGGTTGAGCTTCCGATATCCTTACAAGAGGTCTCAAATTTGTAGTATTTTTTAGTGGTCAGAGATGAATTAGAAACGACCACGGAATAATGCGGCTACAGTGTATATGTTAGAGTACAGGTCGGAATAAATCGAGTAATAAATTAACTTTTGTTTTCTATGAGCTGTCTCAAAGCTATTTATTTTTCCAAGCCGCGCGCCAAAGATAGTGTGAAAAAACACCTTCGTACACATATTGAAGTTGGAGTATATACGATAAGAATCAGCAAATTCAAAACCCTGAAGAACTAAAAATTAGGGTTTAAGTCTTCACTGTAAAATAGTACCAAACAAGAATTAAAGCAATCAGAGGTTGGTTTGCTAGTTAGGTTTTAAAAAATGGAAAAAACTGCAGCAGCTAATGCAATGGAATGGAGCATTCATCTTGAAAAATCCTTACGCTCCAACAACCCTGGTTCTATTTTTTACTTCCATTCTGTAATTAAATTAATAAATCATTTTATTATATTATTTATACTTATTATTATAAAAATCCCTTTATTTTTATAAAGCTGTGATTTTTTTTCAAGGGGTTTGCTCATTGTTGATAATGCTAGTATTCTTTTGATTTTGTGAACTAGTATTTTATTTGTATAATTTTGTATATGGATTAGTTATTATTCATGAGTAAATTGTATTATGAATGATTAGTTATTGAATCTACATTCAACCAAAATCACAAAGTTCAATCTTTTATTGGATTTGGCTATAGTTTGAATTTGTTAGTAATAAGTCAGAGTTAACTAAGTGCATATTTGTTGTAATTTATATACAGATTAGTTATCATTTTCTTTGTAAATTTGAAAATTTTAACATGTACTTATCAAATTTAAATTTATTTATTTTAGGTAAACGTATAGAAGCTATTAAAGAAGTTGGAGCTAGGTTAGAATGGTGGAGTAAAGAACCCGAGCTTTCGATGGCCGAATACGATATGTTTGGATCAGTTCCTGAAGAAGATAAACTATTTGCAAACGCTATTCTTTTGCGGTTGACTGACACTTTTACGTCCGGTGACAAACATACCAAGCTTTGTATCGTTAAAATTTTCATGTCAGAGATGAAGCACAGGAATAAAAAGAAAAAAATCGATACGAAAAACAAAGGAATTTTATCAAGATATAAAGTAGAGAATCACCTCGAACTTTTAAGGAGAATAAAGGTGTGTTTTAACGCTGGTGACGAGGACGTTAGAGCGTTGTCGTTAGCTCTTTTTGGTTGTTGGTCTGATTTTGCCAAAGATAATGCAGATATTCGATATCTTATACTATCTAGTATTGTTTCTTGCAATGTTCTTGAGGTAACATTATGAATTTTATGATAATTGATTGTTCTTTAATATTAGTCTTTGCCATTTTTTGATAGTGTCATGAACTTTTTTTTCTTTTTGTTAGGTTAAGGCTTCGTTATTTGCTGCGGGATGCTTTTGTGAGTTTTCGGACGACTTTAGTCGCGTACTCATTGAGATTTTAGTAAATATGGTTTCATCGTCTGATATGCCAATTGCTGGTAGACTAGCAGGAGTTCGTGCTTTTGCGAAACTAAGAAGTTCGATAGCTATATCGACTAAAGCTTATGAGGTTTCAGATATTCTCGTTAATTTTTCAATATTTTTTGTCAAGACTTGCAGTTATTATAAGAATTTACTAGTTATGGCTCATAGCTAATTAGCTAATAGTGTTGCAGATCTCAGAATTACTCGGTCAAACTAGGTTAAACTTGGCCAAAACTCGGGATTGCTCGGAAAATCAGTCAAATTTGGTCAAAATCGTCAAAGTCAAACTTGGTCAACATTCGAGTACTCCTCGAGTAGCTGTGAACAAAATTTATTATCTTGAAGTTCCAATACTTACTGTTAACTCATTGCAGGAGGGGAGAAAGGTGCTTTTAGGTTCGGTGGAGGATTATATTGTGATGACTATGCTGACGTCACTCTCGATAATTGCTTCCAGATCAGCACTCTTGATTCCTAGGCAGGTATTACTCTGTTCATCATGTGATTTTACTCTTTTTTTTTTTTTTCCTTTTTCTTTTTAACTCTAATATAAAATATAAATATAAATTTAAACCAAGTAATATGTTATATTGATTTTGTGACAGAGTAAAAAAAATTTAATGTATAAAATTGAAAACCGTTAACTATGTATTTGAATCAATGTATACGTTGCTTTTTGGTTCAGGTAGATTTGCTTCTTTCTTTTTTAAGGCAAGATAAGTCAATGTCACAACAAGCAACATCATTACGATGTCTACGTATCGTATTATCAAAAAGTTGCTTTCGTTTTTCTCCTCCTACAGAGCTAATTAGTGTATTTTTCAACATGCTAAATGATGAACTCTCATCTGTGATGCAACGGGATGCTCTTCATATTCTATACGAGGTTGGTATAGTTCTTGATTTGATTGCCACCAGAGCTAGATTTTTTGACCCAATTACTTATCAATGGATATATTTGGGTTCTACTTTCTCATTTACATGTCAAAACAGATTCATGAATTCACTTCTAAGGATACCAAATGGGTCGAATAGACCGAATATTGCCCAAAATGTTACGATTTAAGTAATTTAATAGCTATTAATAATGCCCTGATTGTGTTTACTTGCATTTTGCAACATTTCACTCTATTTGACCGTTACCCAGCCTGCCCATTTGGCCCCCTTTACACGTCTTGATCATTATCAATAACACAAATAACATACCTTGGTATTATTTCTTACATTTCGGAGGAAATATGCAGATCCTGATGTCCAAGATGTTAAGCATGAATCATTCCGAAATAAACGAGTGTTTCGTCAAGATATTAAGCGTTGTCGAGAATTTAACGAAATCTCCATTAGTATCGACTAGACTCTTTGCTGTGCATTTTCTAACAAATATATCCGTGAAGTTCACAAGAAGAATCGGTATGCAATACAATAATGACGATAATGCCCCCGCATTTCAAGCAATCTCGTTTGTCATTGGTCGTCTAACTTTGTTGACAAACTCGGTTTTGAGCGTTAACGAACTTGACATAGAACTTGACATAGAACTTGAGCAAGAAATTCAGACTTTATTTAAAACGACTAATCTCATGCTTAATGAATGCCCCGATATTGGTGAGTTCGCGCTAAATAAGCTCTATCGTTTTACTAACTGCCTACTGAATAAGGATAGTCAAACATTCAGGTCAAAGCTTGCTGTAAATGTATCGAAAGTGGTTGTTGTGTGCCTAAAGAACATGGTGAGAAATGGAACTTTGACTAGTCAAATAAAGGACGTTGTGAAGCTTTTGATCAAGGACGTATGTGAATGCAGCTATTTCGATTACTACGTACACAACGTCTATTATCTTTTGTTTCATACCGTTCCTATTGAAGAACGCGGTTCGGATCAAGCGTACATGATTACTAACGAAATTCTCGCACTTGAAAACGCGAAAAAACTTATAGAAAAGAAAAACTATTGGTCTACTTATAAGTTTGCTAAATATGCAGTTTTTCAGGGTGCGTGGTTTACAGCCGCTTTTAGTTTTGGAGAATTAATAAAAACGGTTAATTCTGATTCGTGCCAGCAATGGTTGACTTCGTTGACTTTATTCGCGTATTCAGAAGTCAAGATTTTGTATCGTGGTTTACCAAAAGAACGGTCGGTTTTGTTAGATTGGTTAGTCAAGAACAGATCTGATTTAACGATACTCGGAGTTTTGGGTGAAGTAGGAAATTCGAAAAACGCCGAGTTTGAGAATCTTGATGGCGTTTGTAAAATTCTTCGGGTTTCAAAAGAATTGTTGTCGGTTGATGATGTCACTGTACGAGGTAAACACTACTTCCAGATTCGGTTTTTGTCTCTTAGGGCAAACGTTTTAGAAAACGTTGTTCATTTATTTAACCTCTTGCATAAAAACTTCTCTAACTATCATGATGTGTCATTTGTTGAAACACTTACGCAACTATCGACCCGTTTAACGAAACTGGCACAAGAGTATGATCTAGTCGCCACGTCATTTATCGGCATGGACCCCGCGGATACAATGATCGTGTCTGCACACGCGTTAAGTTGTTCAGTTTTGGCTTTCGTTACTGGTTTTTCATTTTTCTTTGCAAATCTTCATTTCGGAGACGGTTTACGAAATAACTTTTATGCTGAGCTTATAAATGATCTTGTGAGACGGGTTTGGTGTATAGATGATGAGAGTAGTAAAAAGCTTGCGTCTTTACAAAAAACTAGTTTTGGTCAAACTAAGAGTTGTGCTGGTCAAACTTCTAAAACTCAGAGGTTGGAAAATACGTATGAAGTAAGAAGTATCGTTAAGATTTGTCGTCTTGGTGTTAATGGTGTTGTTGGGTTACAAGGTGCAGCTAAAATGATGCGTGAAAATGATGATACTGTTCGATTGCAAATTATAAATGATGGATTAAAGCTTCAATTAGATGTTTTAAGGAACTGGTTGAACATCTTTGTAAGGACTCCAACGTATTTCTTCAGTGTAAGGTATGTCAGGGTTGATTATTTTGTAGTGGTGGCAATTTTGACCCATTCACTAATGGACGGGTCGACTCGGGCTATGTTTATTATATCTAAAATGGTCAAATAGATGACTAATGATAGCTTAAAAGGAAATAGGTCAAATGGGTGGAAGTTGCCCACAATTGTATCTCTAATGCTTAGAATTACACTAAATCCTCATTTTAAAAAGTTAGATAATTGATGAAATAATATAATATAATGCTTATAACTTACCAACTACCCGTATGGACCCGTTACTAGAGATGAGCAAAGACAGTTTTAAACTAGATTTCAATCTAATCCAAAAGACAGTTACTTCATAGAAATTAAAGAACCATTTTTTTTAGTACCGGACTAGTTTTAGTTTAGACTGTTTTGCTCATCATTAACTCTTACCCAGCCCACCCATTTTGTCACCTTTAGTTTTTGTTATATGCGTTGTACTAATTCACTTTTTGCACATTTGACAGGCCTTGTGTCTCTTGTCAACTATTTACAATAAACAGAGACTCAGCAAACAATGAGAAAATAATGGTTCTACGAGGATATCATCTTCATCTAGATTTATGCCTTCAATTAAACGACATTTTACATGAATCAAAATCTCAACTTACCAAACTTTATTGCATCCTTCAATGTAAATCTTGTTATCAGTATCCTAGTCAAAGTGGAAACAGTAAAAGTCAAACACCAATGGAGTTTCATGATTGGACAGATGATAACATTTTAGGATTAGATGCTAAGATATTTAAGCATGTCAACAACTGTGAGAAAGACGATATTTTCGATCGGGAGGTTGCGGAAACAATCGTTTGTTTTAGACCAAATGGAAATGGGCAAGGATTTGCGTCTTGTATGCTCGATGTTTCTATGTTTCCTTTGGGTTGTTATGAGATTAAGTGGCGTGCGGGTTGTTTGGACGTAAATGGCTGTTATTGGAGTCTGAATTCTTTCAATTCTGGTCCAGTTTTTACTGTACAATGATCTTGTTATAAGGTGGTGATAGTGATTCTGACAGGTTCAACTGTCCAGTTTTTGTTGCAGGGTAATGCAAGTAATTTTCACTCCATTTGGGGATTAAAGTTTTCTTTCTTTCTTTTTTTCAAATATTTGTGCAATCTTTGTTTATGCTTGATAAAATGAAACGAATTGCAGGTACATATTCTGGAAACTTTAAGTATGACGCGTGAATTGAATCGGAGGCAGAGTTGCTATGTTATGTAAGGTTAACTTGTGATGTTCATATTAGGTAATGGTTATTAGGTCTTTCTACTTTATTTGGTGTTTTGACAGTGGTTTTGATTTTAATTATCAGATTATTTAGGCTTTAAAGCCTCGTATAATCAACTTTGGATAATCAGTTTCGTACCATTTGCAGCGAAACTGATTATTTAGAAAATATTAAGTTTACTTGAATATCCCTTTTCGTTACCCTCGGATTCATAGTTTATAATATGATACTGCTAAGAATTATAACTGTTGAATTTATTTACTTTAGTTATGAAAAACTTCATGGGGTAATCCATTTTTACCCCAGAAAAATGTGTTGACAAATTATTTATTTTACTCCTGTTTTGTGTCAAAATTTAAATTAAATGCTTCAGCAGTATTTATATAAGAGCGTCTATTTTGGTAGTATGTGTCAGCTCCGTAAATACTGAATAGCCAGAATTTGGCACACACTTAAACCGCTATTATACCTTGAAACATCAGAAGTGCATCCAAACACTTCACTTATGCCGAGTTGCTTATCTGCACCTAATTATTCAATTTCACATTACCGTTTATCAGAACTTACATTCAAACGCTCCCATATGAGAAAAAGAATAAACTGAACAGTTTTCATTGTGTAATGTTATTTATCTTTTAATAGCGAGTTAGCAGTCACTGACGGCGGACCACCATAGGAGGTCCCACCATCCGATCATATTCGGGTACATGTAAGGAGGAAACCCCATATTAAACCACCACTAGGATGCAATCTAGAGAAACCATCAGGTAATTTTGTTGTTAATGGTACCGGGCCCCGGATTTCAAGTACCTCAACTAGTCTTGAGTAATTTTGTTAATTTTTTTTTTTTTTTTTTTATCTTTACTTACGTAGGTTTCTGTGACTAACTCAGGGCGACTACACGCTTTGTGAGCAGTCTAGAATAATTGCAGGTAAACTTCACGAGAGGTTTTTTTTTTTTTTGGTTGCTTAGCAGATTTTTCTTTGTTTTTAGGTGGACTATGGAAATGTTTTTCTGTAATCTCTTTTAGCTAAATCCATTTCATGGAGACCTCGATAGGCTCGCTGTAACACTATTGTCTTGTTTCGCTCTAAACTGATGGAAATATATGGACGTTTTTACTTTTTTAACCCATCGAACAATTCTATTCTGTATATAAGTTTAGTTATCTATAAAGATATAGATACTGCTAGTTTAGTTATTATCTACACGGATCTTGTTTGTCTTTGACACGGCGACACAAAAAAGCCCACATGATAACAGAGCAAGTATACAAGTATTGGGGGCGTTTGGTTCGGGGATTTCAATTCCCAGGATTTGAAATCCCACGGGATTTGAAATCCTAGGATTTGAAATCCTATCTTCTGTTTGGTTCGAGGTTTTCAAATCTCAAAATTTGTAATGCGAACCCGAAACGGGAACGCTATCGCAAAACACAAACCCGAAATCGAAACGTGAATCCAAAACTACAATGCGACCGTGATACGCGAACCCAAAATCAAAATGCGCACCCGAAATCTAAATGCGAACCCGAAATTGAACACGAAACGCGAACGCGTAACATGAAATCTATGGGATTTGAAATGCAAATCCCTCCAACCAATTCCTCCAACCAAACATGGGATTTCATGGGATTTAAAATGCAAATCCCACGAAATCCCACGAACCAAACGCCCCTTAGTAGCACAACAAAAATGTCTCTCATAAGTGATATGTTTGCTTGTGGAGATTGAATTTATCCCAATTTATGATCCCATTTAAGGGAAATTGATCAAAATACACATTTTTTTAAGGCTTCAAACAAAATACACTTTTTAAAAAAAAATTGCCTTTTTACACCATTCGGTAGACGGGATTTCCGTCTACCACCTTTATCTGTCGTCTACTACCATTTTTACAAAGTAGTCGACGGTGAGATAAAGGTGGTAGACGAATTCCCGTCTACTGGCAGGGTTAGTAGACAGTGAGAACAAAGCAGTTGACAGACATTTACAAAGTAGTCGACTGTCTACTGCCTTGTTGTTGCTGTCTACTGCCTTGTTAGTGTCTACAAGGCAGTAGACAGCAACAACAAGGCAGTAGACAGCAACAACAAGGCAGTAGACGGTCGACTACTTTGTAAATTCTGTCTACCACCTTTATCTCACTGTCGACTACTTTGTAAAAATGGTAGTAGACGACAGATAAAGGTGGTAGACGGAAATCCCGTCTACCGAATGGTGTAAAAAGACAATTTTTTTTTAAAAAGTGTATTTTGTTTGAAGCCTTAAAAAAAAGTGTTTTTTGAACAATTTCCCCCCATTTAATACAGACAGATGTAACGAAATATCGTCCAACATTAACCAAAATCATGATAAAAATATTGGAGCAAAACAGGGGAAGCTTGAAGCCAATATTCCTTCAAGAAAGATGTTGGGGAAAACATCTGATTTCTTCCACTAGTGTGCCTGTTACTATTACATTAACAAAAACAACAGCCTGAAATCTGGTTTCAGCAATGGATTTACTCAAGTTTTACTCTGAACCTTTCTCAACAGCATCTGTTACCAAAGTTAATGGTCTCTCATCTATGACCTCGTCTATGATGCCGAACTCTTTGGCTTCTTGTGGGGTCATAAAGTAGTCACGGTCCATATTTTTCTGAATAACGTCAATAGCTTGCCCAGTATGTTTTGAATACAACGCATTCAACGAATCCCAAATCCTAATTATCTCCTTGGTGTGAATAGTCATGTCTTTAGCCTGCCCGCTATATCCACCTGAAGGTTGGTGGATCATGATCGTCGCATTAGGAAGAGCCCGTCTTTCACCCTTCGCACCAGCAGCTAACAGTAACGAAGCCATTGATGCAGCTTGACCTAAACATATGGTATTGATCGGAGAACGTATGTATTGCATTGTATCATATATTGCAAGGCCTGCAACAATAACAGTTTGGAAGAATGCTAACAGCAGTTTTGACTTGCATGGATATCATTAAATAAACTAAAACAAAGTGTATTGTTAGTTACTTTGTGAGTTTTTGACCCTATAAACACCTCAAAAATATGAATACTGCATCATTACATGATAGAACATGCAATATAATCACGTATTAGTCAATACTTTAACACATGATGAAAGGGATTTTTCAAATACAACATAGTTTAAACTTCTTTTAGAAAACCATAACGCATCTACAATCTACAATCATCATCAAATAAACCTACAAAAACAGTCCTACATGGTATGATAACTTTAAGCATGACATACAAGTAGATAAACTTCTGCTAATACAAATTCAAAACAGACCTATTTACACGAGACAGATAGGATTTTTTTTTACTGATATATTCACCCATAAGGACACCATATTGCCTGCTATCTATGCTTCTATAAGAAATTATATCAAAACTTCGGATGACATTCTTAACAAAATTTAAGATAATAAACACTGATTATGTACCAAGTACTATACAACCACAAAAATATCAATTGCACTACACAATTAGGTGAAAATATCTCTGTCTCTCACTTCTTCACAAAGCATTAAAATTATCTAAAACACATGTTACATGATTAAGATGAGCTCAAAACTACTGTTATCGATGACACGTGGTCATAAATAAATGCAATGCATATTTAACACCTAAAACCTGATTTTGCATAATAATAATAATAATAATAATAATAATAATAATAATAATAATAATAATAATTGTTATAATTCAGTAGGCTTATAACTACCTTTAGTGGCCTAGTTCTTGACTGTAGACTACTAATAAGTATATAGAGAGAATATGAGAGAATATGAGAGAATATATTTTAGTGTGTATTTTATAAACTCATAACACACATATTTATACTCAAAAAATCTACTATACAATATCTATAATAATAATAAAATTAACATCCAATTTAACTTTTATAACACTCCCCCTTGGATGACAATTTTATTAGAGAATAACTAGTACTGCCTCGTTAAAAACCTTGCTAAAGAAAATCCATTGGGATAAAACTTTAGCTAAGGGAAAAAGAGTGCAGCATAGAGTTGACTCCCCCTCAAGTAGGCAACGCCTGAATTGTTACATCTTCTGAACATGCCTCATGCCAAAATTATGAATGTGTGTTCTGAAAATAGCAGTTGGAAGTGCTTTGGTGAAAAGGTCAGCATAGTTTTTGCTGGACTGAACATATCTCATTTCAATCTGGTTGTCCTCAATGAGATTTTGAGTGTATGAGAAGAATCTAGGAGGTATGTGTTTTGTTCGGTCACTTTTGATATACCCTTCTTTCATCTGTGTTGTGCAAGCTACATTATCTTCATAGATAGTTGTTGGACTTTTATCGCGTTCTAGTCCACAAGAATCGGTAATGAGTTGTGTCATTGATCTCAACCAAAAACATTCCCGAGTAGCTTCATGTAATGCAATCACTTCGGCATGATTTGATGATGTTGCAACAAGTGTTTGTTTTTGAGAACGCCATGATATTGCGGTACCTCCATTTAGGAATACATATCCATTTTGAGATTTAGCTTTATGTGGATCAGATAAATAACCTGCTCTGCATAACCAACAAAATCTTGTTTCGATTCGTTAGAATAAAATAATCCTAAATCAGTAGTTCCCCGAAGGTATCGAAATATGTGTTTGATCCCATTCCAGTGTCTTTTGGTAGGAGCTGAGCTGAACCTTGCCAACAAATTAACTGCAAAAGAAATGTCAGGTCTTGTATAATTTGTAAGATACATAAGAGCTCCAATTGCACTAAGATATGGTACTTCTGGTCCTAGGATATCTTCATGATCTTCACAGGGACGAAATGGATCAGTGTCAACATTAAGTGATCTAACAACCATAGGAGTACTTAATGGTTTTGCCTTGTCCATATTAAAACGTTTTAAAATCTTTTCAGTATATGTTGTTTGATGTACAAGTAAACCATTAGGCATATGTTCAATTTGTAAACCAATGCAATACTTGGTTTTTCCGAGATCTTTCATTTCAAATTCTTTCTTTAGAAGTTGAATGGCTTCATGGATCTCTTTATTTGTACCTATGATATTAAGACCATTGACATAAATAAATACGATATATATCTGGTCATTGTTTTCATAATTAAAACACATGTGCAAATAAGTTTATATGTATACACTTTTCTTATCAAGTAATCACTTAATCCGTTATACTATTGTATCAACCCATATAAAAATCTTTGTGATTCAATGGAATACATTTCTTTAGGTTTTGCGTTAGATGTTTCTGATACCTTAAACCCTTCAGGTATATTCATATATATCACTATCAAGTGATCCATATAGATAAGTAGTAACAACATCCATGAGATGCATTTAAGTAACTACAGGTTGATTAAGTATCTAATAAGTAATTGTATCCATTACATAAGGATAAGTTTTCCTCATAATTCATTTCTGGTCTTTGTAGGAAACCTTGAGTTACACGTCTAGTTTTGCCTTGTATCTTCATTTGCACATTTCTTTTTCGGATAAAAATTCATTTATATTCCATACGTTTCACATCTTTAAAAGTGATAACGATTGATCCGAAAACTTTTCTTTTATTGAGTGATTCTAATTCAGCTCGTATTGCTCCTTTCTGTTGAGCTCAATCATGTCTATTTTGATATTCAATGACAGATTTTGGTTCCAGATCATCATCTTTATTCATGATGTCATTGTAACATTATATGAAAATATCTCATCAAGATTTTTCATTTCATTTCGGTTCCATAATATTGCATAATTTATTGCAATTTATGTATTTACATTTATCAATATCCTCTGCAGAAGGAATATTGATTTGTGGTTCTTCTTGAACACTCTTTTTTTTTTACCTCATTATCAGCTGATTTTTCTTTTCTAGGATTTTTATCTTTGGAACCAATTTGTCTTCCACGTTTTAGACGTGGCGAAGACTCATGAGTGACATTATTGCCAGCTTTTGGAATTTCAATTCTAGCTTAAGCATTTACTGCTGGTATATATGATTTAGTCACTCTTTTTGTATCTTTAAATGCATAAAGTAATTAATTTGCAAGTTCTTGCATATGCATTATTTTTGAACTTTCGTTTCGCATTCTTTTGTGCGAGTTCTATATACCTTAATTGATGTTCACATAATGAAGCATCTTTTTATTTATTTTTCATTTCTCCCCCTAATATAGGGAACAATGTTTCATTAAAGTGACAATCAACAAAATGTGCTGTAAAACATCACCCGTCATGGGTTCAATATATCTTATGATTGAAGATGTTTCATATCCAACATATATTTCCATCCTTCTTTGAGGAATCATTTATTGTGGTGGTGCAATTAAAAATACACTGCACAACCAAATGTTCTAAGATGGAAAATATTTGGCTCTAGACCAAAATTAAGTTGGTAATGGAGAATATTTATGACTTGCACTTGGTTTAATGCGAATTAATGTCGCATCATGTAATTTTACATGTCCCCATATAAATATTGAGAGTTTTGTACTCATTTCCAATTGTCTAGTTATTAGCTGCAAGCGTTTATCTATTGATTTAGCTAAACCAATTTTGTGTATGCACATGAGTAACTGGATGTTCAACAACAATCCCTGTAGACATATAATAATCATTCAATACTTGAGATGTTAACTCACCAGCATTATCAAGTCTCATCCTTTTAATGATGTAATCAGAATAATGTGTTCTCAATTTAATAATTTGTGCAAGAAACTTTGCAAATGCCATATTACGGCTTGATAACACACAAACATGAGACCATCCGCTAGATGCGTCTATAAGAATCATGAAATATCAAAATGGTCCACATGATGGATGAATTGGTCCATATATATTCCCTTGAATTCTTTCAAGAAATATTGGTGATTCTTTCTCAATATGCTTTTCATTAATCACCATATGCACTTTTAATCATATGCGCTGCGCTTTTCATCATATGCGCTTTTCATCATATACGCTTTTTATCATATGCGCTTTTAATCATATACGCGCTTTTCATCATATGCGCTTTTCGGTGCTACATAGATATTTCTCATTATCTGTTATCATTTACTGATAATCATATCCATTATGATATATATATATATCAGAGAAAATCAATTAATTTCTCTTTGATTTTGAGAAAACAAGGCATTGTTTATCAGAAAATTTTTACCATTTGGTAATATGAATTTTTGTCTTTTTCGTTCCTTATATCAAGTTTGCAAGACCTGATATAGTATTTATAATTCCTTCATTTGATTTAAATCAATGAAATATTTCTTAGATTTGATCATAGTGTGTATGTTACCATTATCTGCAAACAAGTTACAATCTGAGAAAGAACCGCATTAGAAAGCGACTCAACAATCGTACTAATAACCTAGTAGCAATAGTCATGATAAGCCCAATTAATCATCATAAAACTGGACTCCACATTTTTTTTTTTGCATAAAATAATATATATCAAATATAAGGTAACATTTCAAATATTAAATTACCATGTAAATCGATCTAATATATCAAAGGTCTGTGAATTATATTCACTTGAAAGATATGCATATTAAGTATACAACTAATTTATGTACAGATCAAATATATTTCTAATCTTAAAAGATCATGATGATTATCAATTATGCATTAAATATTAAAATAATCCAACATGCAATTTATCGTGATTTAAAAAAAAAATTAAATTGCATCAGTGTATAGCACATATAATCATGTATATGGCGAGAGTTTAAAAGAGTACACCGATCACAAAATAATATGCCAATCTAATCCACTAACTTATTAATCAATTAGATTAATAATAGCATAGGTCATGATATAACAAATTAATATAACCACTTTTTCCAAGTTTCATGTTAGACCAATTAAAAACTTACAAGGTAGCAACCATAACCATGTAGCATATATAATCACAATATATACATATATACATATATAAGTATAAAATTACTTGATGCATATATCAAATACACCAAGTATACTTTGTCTTAAAAAATCATGATTATGATTCATCAATATTCATTTCATAAATAGAATATTCCTAGTCAATACAAAACGTAAATCAACGATTATATTCATCATGCATAAAACTCAAAAATAGTTATTCTATCCGAAGATAACTAGACACAAATAT
The DNA here is from genome assembly GCF_046630445.1 of Rutidosis leptorrhynchoides. NCBI lineage: Eukaryota > Viridiplantae > Streptophyta > Magnoliopsida > Asterales > Asteraceae > Rutidosis > Rutidosis leptorrhynchoides. Next base: position 661,167,770 of record NC_092334.1, read on the forward strand.
GTTCTATAACATGCTCATATGTAGTCGGTTTATACAATCATACAAGTTAAAACAGTATACCACAATATGATAACATGAGAGTAGCAGATCATAGTATTGCAATATATATATATATATATATATATATATATATATATATATATATATATATATATATATATATATATATATATATATATATATATATATATATATATATATATTTCTTCTTTTTGGAATAAAATAATATGCACAACTATTTAATTACTTCATAGATCTAATGTGTTAATAACTCAAACGAGAAATATCCAGTTTACGACTACATATATATTATAATAATAAAATATATTCAACAACTTAGGTAGAGTTTTGGTATACACAACTTTTGATTTCATAACCTGCTTCATATTATCAAATAAAATATAAATCATATTATACCAATTTTATAGGCTGACTAATCGTTTACATATTCAGTTAACAAAAAAAAAAGGAATATATTCGGAACTTATGTTCCTTTCTTATTTTAACTTTTAAGATTTACTTTTAATAAAAATACAAACTACTTTTTCTATTTTAACTTTTAAGATTTACTTTTAATAAAATACAAACTACTTTTTTTTTTTAACTTTTAAGATTTGCTTTTAATAAAAATACAAACTACTTTTTCTTATTTTAACTTTTAAGATTTACTTTTAATAAAAATACAAACTACTTTTCTTATTTTAACTTTTAAGATTTACTTTTAATAAAAATACAAACTACTTTTTCTTATTTTAACTTTTAAGATTTACTTTTAATAAAAATACAAACTACCTTTTCTTATTTTAACTTTTAAGATTATAAATTTAAGAATAAACATTAGTATGCATGAAATAAATAATGATTAATTGCATAAGTAATCATAAATGTTAGATAACATATAAAGACCCCATCGTATTCGTATTGATCGGAATTAATCTCGACCCATGGTACCGTGTTGTCAAATGACGTGTTGCGTACATAAAGTACCGTGTTGTCAAATGACGTGTTGCGTACAATCATGAGGTCTTATTAACATAAATATAAATGTTAGTGAAGTTAATAAGAGTTAGATTACAGAAAATATAATTCAGGCGGTATAACGGACCATATATAACTTAAATAACATAAATATAAATGTTAGTGAAGTTAATAAAAGTTAGATTACAGAAATATAATTCAGGCGGTATAACCGACCATATATAACTTAAATAACATAAATATAAATGTTAGTGAAGTTAATAAAAGTTAGATTACAGAAATATAATTCAGGCGGTATAACCGACCATATATAACTTAAATAACATAAATATAAATGTTAGTGAAGTTAATAAAAGTTAGATTACAGAAATATAATTCAGGCGGTATAACCGACCATATATAACTTAAATAACATAAATATAAATGTTAGTGAAGTTAATAAAAGTTAGATAATTTCTTACCTTGATTAGTGACGTGTGCTTGCTTAGATAAATCTTGATTATACGGAGCACTTCGTGCTGATAACGTGTTATAATTCAGTAGGCTTATAACTACCTTTAGTGGCCTAGTTCTTGACTGTAGACTACTAATAAGTATATAGAGAGAATATGAGAGAATATGAGAGAATATATTTTAGTGTGTATTTTATAAACTCATAACACACATATTTATACTCAAAAAATCTACTATACAATATCTATAATAATAATAAAATTAACATCCAATTTAACTTTTATAACAATAATAATAATAATAATAATAATAATAATAATAATAATAATAATAATAATAATAATGATAATAGACACCTTAACAGGTGATAACAAAGTAAAAACTAATTCAAATACGAGTAGTTAATATTAAATTAAAATTAATATAAAAAAAGAAAAAGAAACCTGCAGTAACAGCTCCGCCAGGTGAATTGAGATACATGTTGATTGGTTTTGAAGGATTCTCAGATTCAAGGAACAGAAGCTGAGCAACGACGACGTGTGATGTGTCATCGGAAATCGGACCGTTAATTACAACGATTCGTTCTTTCAATAGTCGAGAAAATATATCGTAAGCTCGTTCTCCACGCGATGAGTGTTCGATCACCATCGGTATTAAATTGTACGGACGCCATTGACGATGTTGATGATGATGATGATGATGATTTACAGTAGCAGGTCTTAATGACGCTGCGGATCTCAAAAGTTTGGTGAAATTGCGAGTGATTGGATTTTGCATTGTTGATGTTTAGATTGATTGGAATTTGGTGCAAAATTGGGGAAATTGGGAATTTAGGGCTTGAAATAAGTAAGCTGTGTTTCTCACACAAACTTAAACTTTTTGATACGTTTACACCTAATGATTATACCTTAATGATAATGATTATACCTTAAACTAAAGTTATTCTCACATATAAATTTTTGATTCATTTATATCTAATTTACTTCCTACTATTATACCCTTAAATATACTTAGAATAATAATATAATTTCAACTTAGTAGATTAATTTAAAGGTATAATAGTAAATTTATGAAACAAAAGTATAGATAGATCAAAAAGTGGTGTGTGAGGATCACATCTCATTAATTAATACAATATTAATTAATTATTTAATATTATATTAATATAATGATTTTTTTAAATATTGATAATAATCAATTGAAGTTTAATAGCTTCTGGAAATAAAATAGTCACTTTGTGGTATTTTGGCTTCGGGCGGTTTGATTTGTTGGAGTTCTTTTGGTTCCCGTACTCTCGAACTTGTTGGTGTACGTGCCAGTGGTGGATGTTGTTTTCTTCTTCCCGGTTGGCCTTCTTTTGCTTGGAGTGTTGTGGCTCTTTCAAGCTCTCTCTGTTGGTTGGTTTACCTTTGTGACGTTCACACTTGTGTTAGAATTTGACCGTGGACTGAGTTTGTTGTTAGTTGCATCTATTTTCATAGCTAGTTTACTAGCGGCCCTCCGGTGAGTTGTCGGCAGTTCGTTTGTTGCATGAATGATCAACATGACGTCATTATCCCGCCTATTGCTGTTTGTTTGTTTTGCTTTATTTCAATACAATCGTTGTATTAGGATTTTTATGTTAGCCTTGTTAGGCACTTTTACTTGCTTGTCATTTGTGTCCCGTCCATTTGGTAGCAGCTTTTTTTTAGTTTTGCAATATTGTCGTTTGTATAGCTAGGTTTGGGTTTCCTTGTATTTGTTGATCTTCGAATTCGTTATAATGTTATCGTATATTTCACAATAAAGATAAAAAAATAATAATAAAATTAAATAGTCACTTTGATGTCACAGATTTGGTCATTTTCCACATTAGAAATTTAATTTTGTTACGAAAATTACATGTATAGACAATTTTGTTGAATAAGTATAGTCAAATATATATTGATATTTAAATATTGTATAGTGATAAATATGTAGTATATATATGTGTGTGTGGTGTAGAGAGTTTACAAGCTAAAAAAAAACACATCTTTCTTTGCATCAGTTTCATTCTCAAGTTTCTTTCTTTATATTTTTCAATTAAGTAGTAGTAAAATAATTAATAATAATTAGTATTAAGTTTGGGTATTGTTCAAGGTTGCGGATATTATAGTACTGCTTTTCTATCATTCCAAATCATTTATTCTATAGGCAAAAACTAGACCACTAAAGGTAGTTATAAGCCTACTGAATTATAACACGTTATCAGCACGAAGTGCTCCGTATAATCAAGGTTTATCTAAGCAAGCACACGTCACTAATCAAGGTAAGAAATTATCTAACTTTTATTAACTTCACTAACATTTATATTTAGGTTATTTAAGTTATATATGGTCGGTTATACCGCCTGAATTATATTTCTGTAATCTAACTTTTATTAAATTCACTAACATTTATATTTATGTTATTTAAGTTATATATGGTCGGTTATACCACCTGAATTATATTTTCTATAATCTAATTCTTATTAACTTCACTAACATTTATATTTATGTTAATAAGACCTCATGATTGTACGCAACACGTCATTTGACAACACAGTACTTTATGTACGCAACACGTCATTTGACAACACCGTACCATGGGTCGAGATTAATTCCGATCAATACGAATACGATGGGGTCTTTATATGTTATCTAACATTTATGATTACTTATGCAATTAATCATTATTTATTTCATGCATACTAATGTTTATTCTTAAATTTATAATCTTAAAAGTTAAAATAAGAAAAAGTAGTTTGTATTTTTATTAAAAGTAAATCTTAAAAGTTAAAATAAGAAAAATATATTATAATAATATATATTATAACTTAATATATATATTATAATAATATTATTAATAATATAATATGAACCTATATTCTATCATTCCCTTATGGTTTTATTATTTGTAATCATACCATTATTCTTTTGTTTGCTACTTATGAATCTAAACTAATTCTAATTTCATGTTGTTATTTGTCTATGAAAAAAAAATTTGATTATGATTATGATTATGATTTATGTTGTTCATCTTTCTGAAAATAGAAAATGTCAAATTTATCAAAGCTTGAGTTTGATGCCTTAGACGTATCGGGAACAAACTACACATCATGGGTTATGGACGTAGAAATAAATCTTGGATCATTGGGTATTCTAGAAACTTTAAAAGAAAATAATACTTGTTCCGATCAAGATAAATTAAAATCAATTGCTTTTATTCGCAAACATATTGATACCACTTTAAAACATATGTTTCTCACTATCAAAGATCCACATGTTTTATGGGAAAGTATCAAGAGTAGATTCGATAATCAAAAGGAAATATTACTCCCAGCTGCGAGGGAAGAATGGAGAAATCTAAGGTTCCAAGATTTCAAAAAGGTAAGTGAATACAGCTCGGCCATGTTCAAGATCCGTTCAAAGCTTCAATTCTGTGGTCAAGAAATAAGTGATGCTGATATGATGGAGAAAACTTTCTCCACAATGCATTCTGCAAACATAACTGTGCAAGAAAATTTAAGATTGCAGAATTATAAAACTTTTTTCAAACTTCAAACTTATCTCTTAGTTGCAGAAGTTAATAAAGAATTACTGATGAAAAATCAAGAATCTCGTCCTACCGGTGCGCTAGCATTTCCTGAAGCTAATGCTATTAACAATAATAATAATAAAAAAAGAAATGCACATGGACGAGGGCGTGGACAAGGTCGTGGCCATATTGGCCAAACCCATCATCATGGAAATTATCATAAAAATAATAAAAATCATAACTATGTTCGAAATCACCCTTATGGTAATGGTCGTGGTCGTGGTGGTCGTGGACAAAGAAATAATAATCCACAAAATTATAAAATCCAAACACCATACAATCTCACAAATCACAATGTTGAAGAAGGCTCTTCAAAGAATGTTGAAGATTCTTGTTACCGATGTGGTAAAATTGGCCACTGGTCTAAAAACTGCCGAACAAATCAGCATTCTGTTAATCGATATCAAGAATCCCTAAAGAAAAAATGAAAAGAAGCAAATCTTGTGGATGACCTTGATACAAAAATCACTGAGCCAACTTGTGACTACTTTAATGAATAAATTTCTAATATCTATATATATAGATATCCTATTATATGTTCCCGTTAAATAAATGGTTGTAGATTTTCAATCTACCCCATATCTAGTTTACTACATATTTCCTTATTATGTGTTATCGTTTGTAACATGTTTTGAATGTAATATATTGATGAATTATGTACTCATTATTTGTTTCTCATATTTTTGAAGTTCATGATGTATATTGTTGGAGTAAAAAAATCAGTCAAATGGTGGAGATATTTGTATTGCAGATAGTGGTGCCACTCACACCATACTCAAATCCAAAAAATATTTCACAGACTTGAAAGCAACGGAAGGAACTATACATACTATATAAGGTCCCGTGGACTTAATAAAAGGAATGGGAAAGGCAAAATTCATGTTACCAAATGGTACGAATTTTCTGATAAATAATGCCTTATTTTCTCCCATGTCAAAGAGAAATTTGTTAAGTTTCTCTGACATATACCAAAATGGATATGATTATCAGTCAGTGACAACAGAAAATGAAAAATATTTAAGTATCACTGATAAGAATCGTGTAATTGAAAAACTACCAAGACTTCATTCTGGTTTACATTATACACATATAAATGTACCTGAAGTAAATGTGGTAGTTAAAGAAAAATCATGTGATCCTGTAATGATCAGTTTGTGGCATGAGAGACTAGGCCACCCAGGATCAACAATGATGAAAAGAATAATACAAAATACACATGAACATCCATTGGCGGATCAAAGGATCCCTCATGATGCACTTATCCCATGTACATCATGCTCACTTGAAAAGTTGATAATAAGACCATCACCTCTTAAGGTTGAAAAAGAATCACCAATGTTTCTTGAAAGAATTCAAGGTGATATATGTGGACCAATTCATCCACCATGTGGACCATTTAGATACTTTATGGTTCTAATAGACGCATCTAGTAGATGGTCTCATGTTTGTCTATTATCAAGTCGAAATATGGCATTTGCAAAATTTCTTGCTCAAATTATTAAATTGAGAGCACATTTTCCTGATTATACTATTAAAAGGGTGAGACTAGATAATGCCGGTGAGTTTACGTCTCAAGCATTTAATAACTTTTGCATGTCTATTGGGATTATTGTTGAACATCCCGTTGCCCATGTGCATACACAAAATGGTTAAGCTGAATCATTAATTAAACGATTGCAGCTAATAGCTAGACCATTGATAATGCGAACAAAACTCCCAGTATCTGTATGGGGCCATGCAATTTTGCATGCTGCATCATTGATTCGCATTAGACCAAGCGCAAGTCATACATATTCTCCCTTGCAACTTGCTTTTGGCCATCAGCCAAATATTTCCCACCTTAGAACATTTGGTTGTGCGGTTTATGTCCCTATCGCACCACCACAACGCACTAAAATGGGTCCTCAAAGAAGGATGGGAATATATGTTGGATATGAAACATCTTCAATAATAAGATATATTGAACCCATGACGGGTAATGTTTTTACAGCACGTTTTGCTGATTGTCACTTTAATGAAATATTATTCCCTAGATTAGGGGAAAAAATAAAAAATAAAGAAAATGATGTTTCATGGTGTGAACCTCAATTAATGTATCTTGATCCTCGCACAAAAGAATGCGAGACCGAAGTTCAAAAAATAATGCATATGCAAGAACTTGCGAATAAATTGCCTGATGCATTTACAGATACAAAAAGAGTGACTAAATCATATATACCAGCAGCAAATGCTCCAGCTCGAATTGAAATTCCAAAAACTGACAATAATGTCATTCTTGAGTCTTTGCCACGCCAGAAACGTGGGAGACCAATTGGTTCCAAAGATAAAAATCCTCGAAAAAGAAAATCAGCTGATAATGAGGTAAAAGAAAGTGTTCAAAAAGAACTACAAATCAGTACTCCTTCTGCAGAGGAGATTGATGATGTCAATACGGAATTTTCAATCAATTATGCACATTCAAAAATATTATAGAACCGAAATGAAATGAAATATCTTGATGAGATATTTTCATATAATGTTGCATATGACATCATGAATGATGATGATGATCCAGAACCAAAATCTGTCATGGAATGTCAAAATAGACATGATTGAGATCATTGGAAAGGAGCAATACGAGCTGAATTTGAATCGCTCAATAAAAGAAAAGTTTTCGGATCTATCATTCTCACACCTAAAGATGTAAAACCTGTGGGATATAGATGGGTTTTTGTACGAAAAAGAAATGAGAAAAATGAAGTTACAAGATATAAAGCTAGACTTGTAGCTCAAGGTTTTTCTCAAAGACCAGGAATTGATTATGAGGAAACTTATTCTCCTGTTATGGATGCAATTACTTTTAGATACTTAATCAGCCTGGCAGTTTCTAAAAATTTAGAAATGCATCTCATAGATGTTGTGACTGCTTATCTTTATGGATCACTTGATAGTGATATATATATGAAGATACCTGAAGGATTTAAGGTATCAGAAGCAACCAATGCAAAACCCAAAGAAATGTACTCAATCAAGTTACAATGGTCTTTATATGAGTTGAAACAATCGGGTCGCATGTGGTATAAACGATTAAGTGATTACTTGATAAGCAAAGGGTATACCAATAATCTTATTTGCCCATGTGTTTTCATTAAGAAAACAACATCCGGATATGTGATCATAGCTGTTTATGTTGATGATCTTAATATCATAGGTACAAATAAAGAGATCCATGAAGCCATTCAACTTCTAAAGAAAGAATTTGAAATGAAAGATCTCGGAAAAACCAAGTATTGCCTTGGTTTACAAATTGAACATATGCCTAATGGTTTACTTGTACATCAAACAACATATACTGAAAAGATTTTAAAACGTTTTAATATGGACAAGGCAAAACCATTAAGTACTCCTATGGTTGTTAGATCACTTAATGTTGACACTGATCTATTTCGTCCCTGTGAAGATCATTAAGATATCCTGGGACCAGAAGTACCATATCTTAGTGCAATTGGAGCTCTTATGTATCTTACAAATTGTACAAGACCTGATATTTCTTTTGCAGTTAATTTGTTGGCAAGGTTCAGCTCAGCTCCTACCAAAAGACACTGGAATGGGATCAAACACATATTTCGATACCTTCGAGGAACTACTGATTTAGGATTATTTTATTCTAACGAATCAAAACAAGATTTGGTTGGTTATGCAGATGCATGTTATTTATCTGATCCACATAAAGCTAAATCTCAAAATGGATATGTATTCCTAAATGGAGGTACCGCAATATCATGGCGTTCTCAAAAACAAACACTTGTTGCAACATCATCAAATCATGCCGAAGTGATTGCATTACATGAAGCTACTCGGGAATGTTTTTGATTGAGATCAATGACACAATTCATTACTGATTCTTGTGGACTAGAACGCGATAAAAGTCCAACAACTATCTATGAAGATAATGCAGCTTGCATAGCACAGATGAAAGAAGGGTATATCAAAAGTGACCGAACAAAACACATACCTCCTAGATTCTTCTCATACACTCAAAATCTCATTAAGGACAACCAGATTGAAATGAGATATGTCCAGTCCAGCAAAAACTCTGCTGATCTTTTCACGAAAGCACTTCCAACTGCTATTTTCAGAACACACGTTCATAACATTGGCATGAGACATGTTCAAAAGATGTAACAACTGAAGCGATGTCTACTTGAGGGGGAGTCAACTCCATGTTGCACTCTTTTTCCCTTAGCTAAAGTTTTTTCCCATTGGGTTTTCTTTAGCAAGGTTTTTAACGAGACAGTAACTTACTGTTGATCTCTAACAAAACAAAATTGCTATCCAAGGGGGAGTGTTACGAAAATTACATGTATAGACAATTTTGTTGAATAAGTATAGTCAAATATATATTGATATTTAAATATTGTATAGTGATAAATATGTAGTATATATATGTGTGTGTGGTGTAGAGAGTTTACAAGCTAAAAAAAAACATATCTTTCTTTGCATCAGTTTCATTCTCAAGTTTCTTTCTTTATATTTTTCAATTAAGTAGTAGTAAAATAATTAATAATAATTAATATTAAGTTTGGGTATTGTTCAAGGTTGCGGATATTATAGTACTGCTTTTCTATCATTCCAAATCATTTATTCTATAGGCAAAAACTAGACCACTAAAGGTAGTTATAAGCCTACTGAATTATAACAAATTTAATTTTTTTTATACTTCATCAGCGATGCATGCATAATAAGTGATAAAATAATGACAAAATATGTAAATCGGCAGTAGTATTAAATCATGTGTTTCCTTTGAAACGATTATCATCTCTTTTATCAAGGGTTGTAAATGTTTGTCTAGAGTACAACTCGAACATCTATTTTGACAAACACCATCACATAATGAATCTTAGCTGCTTAGTCAACAAGTACCATTGAGCTATTAGCGCATTGGTGCTAATAAAAATTATTAAACTCATTATTTACATTAATTTATTACTTTTAATTAATTATTACAGAGTATTTAATTTATTTATTTTATATTAATGATAATACAGTAACTAGTGCGGATCCGGCCCGCGCGATGCGGCGGGGGCTTTCGGCCTGTGTATTCATATTTAACGTAGCGTTGTGTATTTAGAGAGGGGAAAATGGCTCATGTCTTAAGCGCCGTTTTAGATGTCGTTGTCTTAAGCGTTTTTTAAAAAGTGTCCGTTTCGAACGTAGTTTGTTTCGTTTTGTTCATAAAAAAAATTTCGAGTGTAACGGTGCTGTCAGAAAAATTTAACTTGCGGCGAACAGAAAGATACGGGCTGTCGTTGTGTTAAGCGTTTTTTTAAAAAGTGTCCGTTTCGCGTATAGTTAGTCCCGTTGGGTTCGTGAGACTTTTTCGAGTTGAACGGTGGTATCGAAAAAATTTAACTCACACCGAGCGAGAAGATAGGGCCCGTTATGAATTCGGGGGGAATTAGTTTCTTTTATTTTAATATTACACTTCTTCTACCCCTGAGAAAGTGTAAAGTTGAGGGTCTGTTGTGTAAGTTGAGCCGAATTTGAGGGGCCAGTGTAACACGAGCTCAAAACTACAATCAAAATTAACAAAAACTACACCATTAGGCATGAGTTTTAGTATATAAGGATTAATAATAATTTTCGGTCAAAAGATATTAGCAAAACTCTATTAATTTTAAAAATTTATAATTATTGTTGACGAAGTGAATACTATTTTTCCAAAAGAATTTAATTAAACCTAGACTTTGACTGTTTTAATACTAGTTTAAAGAGATTTTTTTTACTCATGAATCCATTATTCCATGATAATCAACAAACCTTGTTATTTTTTATATGTTTTAAAAAAGGAGTGTGACTAAAGGGTGCGCTGAAACGACTCCGACTCAATTTCAAAAATTGACAACCATTTTTAAACATTTTGACACAATCCAAAACCAATACAAAAGTTACCCAAACACATTCATATCAACCAAAATCTGTTTAGGATTCAACGTACGACAAAATCACACAACGAAACGCTTAAACAAGTTTAATCATATATCGGGCGGCCCACGACCCGTTACATAATACAAAAGTGTAAATTTGACCCAAATTACACAACGAACGATTTAGGACTTAACAACTCAAACCAATACCAAGAGCATGATCCCGGGACCACTTACTCCCAACCCGAGTCTAATAAGGTAGTAGCAACCACGTCATAAGCTCAAGCAATTCTTGGACATCTAGTCTAAAACTAGATATCTTCATGTCATCACACCGGTACCTATAAAAAGGTAAACAACAACAGAATAGGCTAACACTTAGTGAATGTAATAATCATACATACATACACATAGCTCATACAATCACGACTATAGCACCGAGCATGCAATCGTATAGGCACCAAATGCTAGCACGATAAGAAACACAATAAAGCATGCTACATCACATCAATCAAAAATTAAGACTCAATCATAACACATAAGGATATCCAAATCATCGGGAGGCCGCCCAAACGTTATCAAGTGTCCAATCAGAGTCACTAGATAATAAGTGGTCTAACTCATAGTCCACTTTAGTGGCCTAACTCATAGTCCACTCGCCATGTGGTCTAACTCATAGTCCACTCGCCATGTGGTCTAACTCATAGTCCACTCGCCACGTCACATCATCATATGCACAAATATTCTCCGGTTTGTTAACAAATCATCTTTGGTCAAATATTCGTCGGGTTTGACCAAAAGTTACTAATAGTCAAACATTCGCCGGTTTGACTACGGGTCGCACATATAACCTATGCACATGTACATACAATTATTACACTCACCTTGATAACGCGTAACAAGTAACTTGGAAGCACAACCGCCATCAACATATCCGAGCAAATATTTACCTATACAACACATAGACATATAAACATATAAACACGCATTCTCTAAAAGAGAATCCGACACCATCATTCCTTAGCCTAGGGTTTCCACCTTGCTCACCAAAATCCTCCCATTTAGACATTTAAATGGACACAACAAAATTACCACTAAGGGTGGTAATTCTAGCCCACACACACAAGTACAATTTTAACGCCTATTGCACTTGACCCAAAAAGGACTCGACCCATCACCACTACATGTGGTAAATCAAGTCCCATAACACCCTAAAGTTATTGACACTTGTACCAAGTCCAAATTTCCAAACAACAACACTTTAATCACTTTTTACCCATTTAACCAAATCTGGACATACCCTTTTTTCATGACCTGTCCTAATCCATCTGGACGAATACATTACATTAGGTTACATCGTGAGGTACTTAACCTCTATATAATACATTTTACAAACATTGCATTCGATTTTAAAAGACAATCTTTCTCTTACAACGAAAGTTGACGGCATGCATACCATTTCATAATATATCCAACTATAATTGACTTAATAATAATCTTGATGAACTCGACGACTCGAATGCAACGTCTTTTGAAATATGCCATGAATGACTCCAAGTAATATTTCTAAAATGAGCAAATGCACAGCGGAAGATTTCTTTCGTACCTGAAAATAAACATGCTTTCAAGTGTCAATCAAAAGGTTGGTGAGTTCATTAGTTTATCATAAACAATCATTTCCTTTATTTTAATAGACCACAAGATTTTCATTTCTCATAAATACACATCTCGTATCAGGCATTTCGCAAACAACATAGAGATAAAAATCATTCATATGGATTGAACACCTGCTAACCGACATTAACAAGATGCATATAAGAATATCCCCTATCATTCCGGGACATCCATCGGACATGATAAAATAACATCGAAGTACTAAAGCATCCGCTACAACGGATGGGGTTTGTTAGGCCCAATAGATCTATCTTTAGGATTCGCGTCAATTAGTAGACTGGTTTACTAATTCTTAGGTTACCAAGCAAAAGGGGCATATTCGGCTTCGATCATTCAACCATATAATGTAGTTTCGATTACTTGTGTCTATTTCGTAAAACAGTTATAAAAGCGCATGTATATTCTCAGTCCCAAAAATATATATTGCAAAAGCATTTAAAAAGGGAGCAAATGAAACTCACACTACTGTATTTTGTAGTAAAAATACATATGACGATATTGAACAATGCAGGGTTGGCCTCGGATTCACGAACCTATATCATTTGTATATTTATCAATATGCATAGTGGAAATCGAACATATATATATATATATATATATATATATATATATATATATATATATATATATATATATATATATATATATATATATATATAAATTTATTAGTTATATCCTTTTTATATTAATAGTATATATATATTTTATATATTCATTTTGTATATAAAGATATTAATTTTTGTTATGTTATATGTATTTAAATATATCATTTGTATATTAGTAGTAGTAGTAGTTATAATAATACTAAAATAATATTACTAGTGGTAAAAAAAATGTTTATAATACTCAATATTATTAATGAGTTAATAACGTTAATAATTCTATATTAATAATAATAATAATGATATTAATGATAGTACATGTAAAAATACTAATTTTAATGTTAATTTTAATTATTATAATAATTTTAGTAACTAGATAGTAATACTCATGATAACATAATTAATAATACTTATAGTAAAATTAGGGGTAATAATAAAAACCTTAATAGTAATATTTATAGTGATACTAATAATTATAGTTATGATAATAACACCTATTTAAATGATAATGATGATAATAATTATACCTAATAATAATAATAATAAATTTTTTATTACTGTCCTAATAATAATAATAATAATAATCATAATCATAATTATAATGATGATAATAATTTTAAAATGATAGAATTTCTTAATAATAATATTATTAATACTTATAGTACTAATAATGATAATGACTATAATACTTATACATATAGTAGTAATAAAAATTTTACACTAATAATAACATAACAATAATAACCATAACAATAATTATACTAGTAATAATAATTCTAATAATAATAATAATAATAATAATAATAATAATAATAATAATAATAATAATAATAATAATAATAATAATAATGATAACAATAATAATAATAATACTAATATGGATACTAATAATAATAATAATAATGATAACAATAATAATAGTAATAATATTAATAATAATAATAATAATAATAATAATAATAATAGTAATAATAATAATAATGGTAATGAAACTACCTCATGTTAATCAGATTAAAAAAAAAAATGGCTCAGCCGGGTCTCGAACCAGAAACCTCTCGAATAACGCTAACACCCTTCACCACCTTGCTGTTTCTGTCTTTCTGAATTAACCCCAAATAATTTAAAGATAACCCGTGTATATTGTATTTCCCTATTCTTCTTCTTCTTCCAATCAAACTAGTTGACCAGGGATAGAATCAACCCAACACTTTACTAGTAAATTTTAAATCCGTCATTGAAGCATAAACAAATAAATTTAGTAAGTTTTAATTAACAAAAAATTAAAAAAAAGAAAACTTTTAAGTCTGTAACAGACTTTTCGATGAACACAGACCCAAACATGGATTTTGATTTTTAAGTTGTTTTAGACAATAATCATAACACGAAAAAGGTTCCAATTCACTTCTATAGACTTTCTCAAACTTCAATTGGACTTGAAACATTTAGACAAACTCGAATTTGATCAATGAACAATCTGTTGACTTTTAAAACCAAATCTTTGACCTCAAAATTTGAATTCAGTATTAAAAATTGAGTTTTGAAACTTTGCAATAAGTTTAAACGAAATATATCTAGCATAACTGCATTTCTAGATTTTGAATTTAATTACGAAATCAAACTTTTGGCAAAATAATCAAGAACAGAGGTGTCGTGCCCTTTTCTTCAAAGTTTTGATTTAATTCAACTGTTTTTTATTCGAAATTATTAGGAGGAGGTTATATAAAGGATATTTGATATTGTTACAGCTCATTTGACCAAATTGCAGTTTGTTTTATAGCCTAAAGTGATTCGACAGGTTCTATCGGGCAGGGAAGTAAAAAAATAAAATATATATATATATATATATATATATATATATATATATATATATATATATATATATATATATATATATATCAGACAATGACTTTAAACAAATTCGTACTATTTATTCGATAATTGAAAGCTAACACTCAGAAAATAACAAAATTTAATTAAAGTTGATGTATATGGGAAACAGATTTGAGTTCCAAATTTCGCGTATGATGCTATATAATTATTATTATTATTATTATTATTAATTAGTAATTATAATTATAATTATATCAATAATAATAAAAATACAAATGATGTCATTAAATAGAAAATATAATAATAATAAGTCACAATTATTAAAATTTTTTAATGAAATTGATAGTAATCATATTCATAGTAATATTAAATAATGATGTTATTTAATAATAAAATACTAATACTATTATTAATAATAATAAAATTGTTAATAATAATAATATCAAAATAATACTAGTAATAATTATGATATCAAGATAATAAAGAAAAATAATGATACTGATATGTTAACATAAATAAAAGATAAGTTTAATAAATAATTAATACTAATGATGCTAATAATAATAATATTATCAATGATAATAATAATATTGATAATAATAATATAACAACTTATACATATCAGATTTTATATTTAATAATATTATTAATAAATATTAATAATAATAATAATAATAATGAAAGTAAATGAAAATTTTATTATAACAACTATATTCTTATCTTGTAATTACATTTAATATATTAATACTACCGTTTATTAAATATGTAAGATTTATTAATTATATATAATTTTAATATTTATACTCTATATGTATATATATATATATATATATATATATATATATATATATATATATATATACTACTTCCGTCTCATTCCAATAGGCCATTATTCTATTTTGGGCTGTCCCATTTTGATAGTCCACTTCCATAAATAGAAAGAAAAGAAGATATTTCATTGGTGGATTTGGAGAGAGAAGATATTTCATTGGTGGAGAAATGAAGTTAGTGGGATTTCCTAAAATTGCGTGTTTTTTGTCTGTGGACTATTGGAATGAGACGGAGGTAGTATATATTACAATATACTTTTAATAATAATTATACATAGAACTCGTATCTATATATATAGACTCATTTTAAATTATTATAATAATTTTGTATTTTGTTTTACATATTTAATTTATATTGTATTTTATTATTTCCAATTATTATATATTCTTATATATATATATATATATATATATATATATATATATATATATATATATATATATATATATATATATATATATATATATATATATATATATTACAATATACTTTTAATAATAATTATACATAGAACTCGTATCTATATATAGACTCATTTTAAATTATTATAATAATTTTGTATTTTGTTTTACATATTTAATTTATATTGTATTTTATTATTTCCAATTATTATATATTCTTACATTTTATATATATGTATATATATTTAATTACATATTTATTTACAAACAATTGTTCGTGAATCGTCAAGAGCAGTGAAGGGTAATTGCATATATGAAAACAGTTCAAATTTTTTGAGATTCAACTCAACAGACTTTGCTTATCGTGTCGAAACCATAATAAAATTAAGTTTAAATTTGGTCAGAAATTTTCGGGTCGTCACAGTACCTACCCGTTAAAGAAATTTCATCCCGAAATATGAGTGAGGTCGTCATGACTAACAATAAAAATATTTTCATGATGAATATAAGTTGATAAATAGAGTTTTATCATTATTGATTAATATAGATAAAATGATTCGATTATGCGGAGCGTACGAGTGAAGCTATCACAAAATAGTGTAATGAAAGGATAAAGATTTGTCTTAGCTTTTGAGAGAGTCAGGTTTGAATTCCGGAATTCAAAGAATTTAAAGAAAATCTTCGAAATCTAAAAGATTTGATTCTTCGGCGAATAAGAAAATTAAGATCTCTATAATTAAATACGGTGATCTGCCTCGATTACTCTGTCTGATAGTTCCATTATAAATTAAACTTTTCCGTTCCATTATTCTCACCATCCTTATACTTTCTTTCTTAGTTCATACATCCAAAAGATTATGAAAATGTTTAATCCCGTTCTAATCCTTGATATTTTCCTAATTATCAGTTCTGTCATCCTTCTTTTCAATCTTCCACCAGAAAAATCTGTTTACTTCTACTATTACCTTGGGGTGATACTATTCTTAATTCTACTGTGTCTTTATATTGCTATTCGTATTAATATCCACAGTTTGTAACCTCCGTGTTGTTATTGGGCTTTATATTTTCTCTTATATTTTGGAGTTCTTTGCCTTTTTATTATCTTCTCATCCTCTAGTAAAGCGAGTAATGGTCCAGAATTCGTAAGTATGGAATTTCGAATGAACTTAATGTTCCAAACAAGAAAGAGCGTAATCGCACGATTGGATTTGTCAAATTATCTGAATCACTGAGAATAGAACTATCAAGAATATACTTTCTTGATATGTTCAGAAGTTAAGCAGAATGAAAGAGTTATGTAACATGGCACATGATGACATTATGATCTGTGAATCATCACATTCCATTAAAAATGCAGCATGACTTACTGTAATATAATCACGTTGATCAAGTGTCATTATATTATACTAACTCGTGCTTCAGTTTCCAACACTACTCCAGAATTCATTCATAGTTTATACTTAGATTCTACAGAAATTTCCAATATAATGTATTACAGATAGCACGAAGAGGTATATAATTTCGGACGAGAATATTTACGAAAATATCCTCAGAAATATCGAAGATATTTTTGATGATATTTTGGAATTTCTAAGTTCCAAAGTTGATAAGGAAAAATTTTTCGCAAGATTTTAACATGAATTTGGAGCAGGATATTCTCTAAAGATTTCATCGGATCCATAATTACCTGGATTCTTTGAATATAGGGTTTGGTCCTTGTATTTGTCCTTGGTCTCCTTCATGGTTAGCTCAATCTGTTTTTCAGTACCAAATTTTCTATCGAGTGTTACCAACATTCCATTCTTTATTATCAAACTTTTGGCCATTTAGACCATCTATGATTTTGCTGTTTCCTCTGCATTTAATGCTACCATATCTGAATCTTTGTTTATCAATCCGAGGTGGTTTCAAGAAAATTGTGTTTTTAGATGATTAAACGCTGATGGTAATATGGTGGAATATAAAAGGTTCTCCGGTAACGAAGGCGAAAAGACAATGTATATATCAAGGTTATAATAAGACTTATTCGAATAAAAGGTCGAAGTTGATTGGCTGGAGCTGTGAAAAAATTGGCTAATTTGAAAGGGATTATCAAGTTATTTTGGGTAATAATAACACTAAGGAATTAGCACAACTACGTGTTAAACGTTTACTCAGTTTCTGAGAGTTTTTTTTCAGATGCATAACTATATGCATCAATCTTTCCTTCTGTAGATGAAGTGCGGTTGGTTCATCTTATCGATTGAAGTGTTTTCAGGAATTATGAAAGGTTTGATTCGCAGATTGTAATCGTCAAGATACAAATGGGGTTTAAGATGAAGTCAAGTGGCAAACTTGAAAAATGTTTAGTTTCATATGTTATAATCAATATTTTAATTCATTTTAATTGTCCAATGTTATTAGTCCACAGTCTATAGTCCACAGTTAACAGTCCAATAATTCATATATAGTTTAATATATAATATTTGAATTAATTAATACGTATCGTGACCCGTGTACATGTCTCAGACTCGATCACAACTCAAAGTATATATATTATTATAGAATCAACCTCAACCCTGTATAGCTAACTCATACATTACTGCATATAGAGTGTCTATGGTGATTCCAAATAATATATATAGATGCGTCGATATGATATGTCAAAACCTTGTATACTTGTCCCGATATTTAAAGTGCGTAAAATAAATAACAGAAATTAAATGATGATAAATAAAATTGCGAGAATTAAAATTGCGAATAATAAATTACGATAAATAAATGTAATAAGTTAGCTAGGAACAGTTAGCTGGAAAAAGTTAGCGTGGATTCTTAAAAATTTTCTCATAGTTAATTCGTTTGTTTCTAACAAATTTTATTTTGTCAAATGTTTTCTTCATTATGCCACTTGTTGGATTCTGATAGGTTAAAATCCAAATATGAAATTGAATGAAAATGGTTATTCTGCAGTGAACGGATACGTATATAGGTGGTTATAAGTAGGATAGTAAATGACTGTTGAATCAAATTGGAAGAATGTACAGTGTAACTTATTAATGTGAAATTTAAATATTTCTAGGGTATTACCTACCCGTTAAAATATTTTCACCATTAATAGTTTGTAAAAAAGAATTTTTAATTACAATCTTTATGAAAATATATATACATATATATTTTCTTCAGATGTAATCATGGATTTAATGAGTTAATATGATATTAAACTCATATGATTTTTTGTTTGAGCTAGAATACGTAATCTCTAAAACTATTAGGAACCACATATTCTTCGCAGAATATTTCTTCAATGAAGTTATGGATCAATACTTCATCGTTCATTGTTGTTGGTACTCCTTGGTATCTATGGTGCGTATGATATTGATGCTCGTGGGACAGATTGTGATGTTGAGGTGTGGGATGCTGATGTTGTTGTTAGTGGTACTGATGCTGCCGGTACTGATGTTGGTGGTACGGTTGGTGCCGGTGATGTTGCTGAAGCTGGTACGTTTTGCACCATATTTTTCAAGGCTACAACTCGGGTGCGAAGTTCGTTGACTTCTTCCATTATTCCGGGATGATTGTTGGCCGGAACGAACGGATGAATAAGATCCATAATTTGAGATAGTATATAATCATGACGAGATACTCTGGAAATGAGAGAGAAAATAGTATCACGAACAGGTTCGCCGATAAGTGCTTCAGGTTCTTCGCCAAGAGGGGAATGTGATGGATGGAAAGGATCGCTTTCTTCTTGTCTCCATTGGTTTAGTCGACTACAAACCCATCAGATGAATTGGGGATGAATGATTGGTTGATTCATTCTAGTGACGCTGCTTTCGGAGCTTTGGTGAACATCCATGTCGGAATAGCTGTCGGAATCTAAGGAATTTTAACTAGTTGTGAGTTCCGTCTTGTATGGTTAGATAAAAGGGTTTGCGATATGAAATGATTTTCGGCTATCGGATGGTATTCTAATTACATAAGATATCTATATAGAGCAAAAGATTTCGTAGATTACCGAGGAATTTACGGCATATGTCAGGCAAATCTACAGTAACAGATACGCTAGGATATGAATTTTGTCTATACACTATTCATGCAATCAATGCATGTCATAACCCAACTTAACCATAAGGACGAATACAATAACATATGATTTCATCGCGAGGTATTGACCTGTATATGCGAAGTTTTTCAAAAACTGCATTCGTTTTTACAATACAAACCATAACTTTTATTACAAATACAAGGTTTAAACAAGATAATAATGATTATCGTTTAGAGATAATCTTAGACTTAAAAACTTTACATGTGATAATAACAACACGACTTCCAACATATTTTACATTACAAATCCTCCGATATGCAGTTTTATTTTTGACACAAATATGCATACTCAAGATCTTGTTTAAATTCAACATGTTGCAGCGAAAGCTTTTAGTTATCACCTGAGAATAAACATGCTTAAAATGTCAACATAAAGTTGGTGAGATATAGGTTTAATGCCGGCAGCATTATGAATATAGACCACAAGATTTCATATATAAACGTTTTAATAAAAATATTCTAAGTTGTTGAGCACTTGATAACCATACTTAACATTTAATCAACGTCGCATATTCCCTTTATTATGAAATCTTACTACACCGTACCAAGTGTAGTCACCGAAACGAAGTACTGTGCAACCGTTGAATACTGGTCGTCCAGTCCGGTTGGGGTTGTCAGGCCCGATAGATCTATCAACAGGATTCGCGTTTACAATACCGCATGTAAATAGTAATTACCAAGTTACAGGGAGATATGCCAATGGTACAACTCAACGTAGAATATATAATTTTAATCACTTGTGTCCATAACGTAAATCATAAAATGCATGTATTCTCATCCCGAAATATTTAGAGTTTAAAAGTGGGACTATATACTCACCTTTTCCTTGAAGGTATTTAACTCGACTTGGTCTCCGATAGATATCACGAACCTAACCATATATATAATATATCAACATATTTTCTTTTCAAGTAATCGTTACATATATATATATATATATATATACTTATAATACTTTTAATATTTTCTTAGTCCGTAGTTAGCAGTCTGTTGTTAATGGTCCACAATTAGTTACTCAATAAAATAAATAAAGACCCCATCGTATTCGTATTGATCAGAATTAATGTCGACCCATGGTACCATGTTGTCAAATGACGTGTTGCGTACATAAAGTACCGTGTTGTCAGATGACGTGTTGCGTACAATCATGAGGTCTTATGATTAATCTTCTCGTGTTGTTTACGGGTGGTCCTGAAATATATAAAATCAAATCATAAGTAAATATATATTAAATATTATGTTAATTAGCCAAGATATGATTAATCCGATTTTGTCATAATATGATATATTACAGGTTTTGAAGTGTTTTAAAAATCAAATTAGAAGGATCTATTTAGTTTGCGAACAGGTTTGAAATCATTCAAACTATGTTCTTGTTGTTAAAAATTTTATAACACAAAATAAGATAGCTATATAAATATGAATCGAATAAGATTATGAATAAGGTTACTACCTCAAGTTACTTGGATAAAGCTACTGGAAAAGATAGAAAATAATCTTGATCAAACTTTCTTATGATGATTATAGGTTGTTCATGAAGCTAGTTCTTCATGAGTATTTTCTGAGATTGTGAAGAACACTTAGAGTTCCTAAGAGTGTGTTTTTGGTTAGAGAAAGATGGTTGTAAGAATGAAATGAAAAACCAAGGTGATGGTGATACTTATAGGACAGTCTGGTTGTTGAGGGAACAAGGACAAATTATTGTGTTGAATTTTTGAGTAATAATGTATGCTAGCTTACAAATAAGATTCCCTCTTATCTAGGGCAGCTCGACCCCAGCCAGGGGCTCTGTCCCTTGGACCCCGCCAGGGGTTGCCACCCCTTGGACCCCGCTTATCGGGGGCGCTTCCCCCGAACCCCCGTCATAATCAAGATAAGTTCAAACAAGTGTGCACTCCACACTTCCCCAAACTTGTTCGATATTTATCAAGATTATTTTGGTTACAAATTAATCCCATTACACTTAAATCATATTGGTGACATAAATCACAACACATTATAGATTGTAAGTATATATGTCAAAGAACATTACATATAGTTATCATTTTGAAAACTTAAGTTAGTGGTCTCAAAGTATACTTATAACTCATTGTTGTTAGTTCACAATGAAATGTTAAACCATCCTTAAATCATGTTAAATATGTATAGATATGTACATATATATAATCGTATAATTATCGTGTGTTATATAGTTCGTGATATCATCGGTCAAATTGGACGGTCAAACGTTGTGTAAAACTTTTTTCAAAAATATAAGTCTCAACAGTTTAGATTGCTTATCATGTTGGTAAGGTTTAATTTATATAAATATTAATCTCATAAGTATAGAACGATCGGAAAATTCCGGGTCATTACAATGCAGTAAGATGTGTCTAGACTAAAAATGATAAGCAAATGATTCTCTAAGAATGATAAGCATGTAATTTTCGACACGAAATGATAAGCAAAACTTTTGACATGCAGACACGGTCGAAGTCCAGACTCACTAATGCATCCAAACAACTATCAGTTAGACACACTAATGCAAGACCTGGTTCGCTAAGACCACCACTCTGATACCAACTTTCATGACCCGTCCTAATCCATATGGACGAATACATTACATTTGGTTACATCGCGAGGTACTTGACCTTTATATGATACATTTTACAAACATTGCATTCGATTTTAAAAGACAATCTTTCTCTTACAATGAAAGTTGACGGCATGCATACCATTTCATAATATATCCAACTATAATTGACTTAATAATAATCTTGATGAACTCGATGACTCGAATGCAACGTCTTTTGAAATATGCCATGAATGACTCCAAGTAATATTTCTAAAATGAGCAAATGCACAGCGGAAGATTTCTTTCGTACCTGAGAATAAACATGCTTTCAAGTGTCAACCAAAAGGTTGGTGAGTTCATTAGTTTATCATAAATAATCATTTCCTTTATTTTAATAGACCACAAGATTTTCATTTCTCATAAATACACATCTCGTATCAGGCATTTCGCAAACTGCATAGAGATAAAAATCATTCATATGGATTGAACACCTGGTAACTGACATTAACAAGATGCATATAAGAATATCCCCTATCATTCCGAGACATCCATCGAACATGATAAAACAACATCGAAGTACTAAAGCATCCGCTACAACGGATGGGGTTTGTTAGGCCCAATAGATCTATCTTTAGGATTCGCGTCAATTAGTAGACTGGTTTACTAATTCTTAGGTTACCAAGAAAAAGGGGCATATTCGGCTTCGATCATTCAACCATATAATGTAGTTTCGATTACTTGTGTCTATTTCGTAAAACAGTTATAAAAGCGCATGTATTCTCAGTCCCAAAAATATATATTGCAAAAGCATTTAAAAATGGAGCAAATGAAACTCACACTACTGTATTTTGTAGTAAAAATACATATGACGATATTGAACAATGCAGGGTTGGCCTCGGATTCACGAACCTATATCATTTGTAGATTTATCAATATGCATAGTGGAAATCGAACAAATATATATATATATATATATATATATATATATATATATATATATATATATATATATATATATATATATATATAAATTTATTAGTTTTATCCCTTTTATATTAATAGTATATATATGTTTTATATATTCATTTTGTATATAAAGATATTAATTTTTGTTATGTTATATGTATTTAAATATATTATTTGTATATTAGTAGTAGTAGTTATAATAATACTAAAATAATATTACTAGTGGTAAAAAAAATGTTTATAATACTCAATATTATTAATGAGTTAATAACGTTAATAATTCTATATTAATAATAATAATGATATTAATGATAGTAAATGTAAAAATACTAATCTTATTGTTAATTTTAATTGTTATAATAATTTTAGTAACTAGATAGCAATACTCATGATAACATAATTAATAATACTTATAGTAAAATTAGGGGTAATAATAACAACCTTAATAGTAATATTTATAGTGATACTAATAATTATAGTTATGATAATAACACCTATTTAAATGATAATAATGATAATAATTAGACCTAATAATAATAATATTAATAATAATAATAATAATAATAATAATAATAATAATAATAATAATAAATTTTTTATTACTTTCCTAATAATAATAATAATCATAATCATAATTATAATGATGATAATAATTTTAAAATGATAGAATTTCTTAATAATAATATTATTAATACTTATAGTACTAATAATGATAATGACTATAATACTTATACATATAGTAGTAATAAAAATTTTACACTAATAATAACATAACAATAATAACCATAACAATAATTATACTAGTAATAATAATAATAATAATAATAATAATAATAATAATAATAATAACAATAATAATAATAATACTAATATGGATACTAATAATAATAATAATAATAATAATAATAATAATAATAATAATGATAACAATAATAATAGTATTAATATTAATAATAATAATAATAATAGTAATAATAATAATGGTAATGAAACTACCTCATGTTAATCAGATTAAAAAAATGGCTCAGCCGGGTCTCGAACCCGAAACCTCTCGAATAACGCTAACACCCTTCACCACCTTGCTGTTTCTGTCTTTCTGAATTAACCCCAAATAATTTAAAGATAACCCGTGTATATTGTATTTCCCTATTCTTCTTCTTCTTCTTCCAATCAAACTAGTCGACCAGGGATAGAATCAACCCAACACTTTACTAGTAAATTTTAAATCCGTCATTGAAGCATAAACAAATAAATTTAGTAAGTTTTAATTAACAGAAAATTATAAAAAAAGAAAACTTTTAAGTCTGTAACAGACTTTTCGATGAACACAGACCCAAACATGGATTTTGATTTTTAAGTTGTTTTAGACAATAATCATAACACGAAAAAGGTTCCAATTCACTTCTATAGACTTTCTCAAACTTCAATTGGACTTGAAACATTTAGACAAACTCGAATTTGATCAATGAACAATCTGTTGACTTTTAAAACCAAATCTTTGACCTCAAAATTTGAATTCGGTATTAAAAATTGAGTTTTGAAACTTTGCAATAAGTTTAAACGAAATATATCTAGCATAACTGCATTTCTAGATTTTGAATTTAATTACGAAATCAAACTTTTGGCAAAATAATCAAGAACATGTAGTGACCCGAACTTTTCCATGTTTATATATATTAAATGAAATTGTTATTTACATGATTAAGTGTTTCCAACATGTTAAGCAATCAAACTTGTTAAGACTTGATTAATTGAAATAGGTTTCATATAGACATTTGACCATCCAAGTTGATCGGTGATTCACGAACGTTAAAACTTGTAAAAACTATATGATGACATATATATGGATATATATATATATATATATAGTTAACATAATATTATGATAAGTAAACATATCATTAAGTATATTAACAATGAACTACATATGTAAAAACAAGACTACTAACTTAATGATTTTGAAATGAGACATATATGTAACGATTATCATTGTAACAACATTTAATGTATATATATCATATTAAGATATATTAATACATCATGATATCATGATAATGTAATAATTTAACATCTCATTTGATTTAATAAACAATGGGTTAACAACATTTAACAAGATCGTTAACTTAAAGGTTTCAAATCAACATTTTAATGTAACGACTAACGATGACTTAACGACTCAGTTAAAATGTATATACATGTACTGTTTTAATATGTATTCATACACTTTTGAAAGACTTCAAGACACTTATCAAAATACTTCTACTTAACAAAAATGCTTACAATTACATCCCCGTTCAGTTTCATCAACAATTCTACTCGTATACACCCGTATTCGTACTCGTACAATACACAGCTTTTAGATGTATGTACTATTGGTATATACACTCCAATGATTAGCTCTTAGCAGCCCATGTGAGTCACCTAACATATGTGGGAACCTTTATTTGGCAACTAGCATGAAATATCTCATAAAATTACAAAAATATGAGTAATCATTCATGACTTATTTACATATAAATAAAATTACACATCCTTTATATCTAATCTATATACCAACGACCAAAAACACCTACAAACACTTTCATTCTTCAATTTTCTTCATCTAATTGATCTCTCTCAAGTTCTATCTTCAAGTTCTAAGTGTTCTTCATAAATTCTACAAGTTCTAGTTTCATAAAATCAAGAATACTTCCAAGTTTGCTAGCTTACTTCCAATCTTGTAGAGTGCTCATCCAACCTCAAAAAATCTTTCTTATTTACAGTAAGATATCTTTCTAATACAAGGTAATACTCATATTCAAACTTTGATTCAATTTCTATAACTATAACAATCTTATTTCGAGTGAAAATCTTACTTGAACTTGTTTTCGTGTCATGATTCTACTTCAAGAACTTTCAAGCCATCTAAGATCCTTTGAAGCTAGATCATTTCTGGTCACTTCCAGTAGGTTTACCTAATAAACTTTAGGTAGTAATGATGTTCATAACATCATTCGATTCATACATATAAAACTATCTTATTCGAAGATTTGAACATGTAATCACTAGAACATAGTTTAGTTAATTCTAAACTTGTTCGTAAACAAAAGTTAATCCTTCTAACTTGACTTTTAAAATCAACTTAACACATGTTCTATATCTATATTATATGCTAACTTAATGATTTAAAACTTGAAAACACGAAAAACACCATAAAACCTGATATACGCCGTCGTAGTAACACCGCGGGCTGTTTTGGGTTAGTTAATTAAAAACTATGATAAAATTTGATTTAAAAGTTGTTATTCTGGGAAAATGATTTTTCTTATGAACATGAAACTATATCCAAAAATTATGGTTAAACTCAAATTGGAAGTATGTTTTCCAAAATGGTCATCTAGACGTCGTTCTTTCGACTGAAATGACTACCTTTAAAAAAATGACTTGTAACTTATATTTCCGACTATAAACCTATACTTTTTCTGTCTAGATTCATAAAATAGAGTTCAATATGAAACCATAGCAATTTGATTCACTAAAACGGATTTAAAACGAATAAGTTATGGGTAAAACAAGATTGGATATTTTTTCTTGTTGTAGCTACGTGAAAATTGGTAACAAATCTATATTAATCATATCCTAGCTAACTTATATTGTATTATACATGTATTCTAATATATTATATAATCTTGGGATACCATAGACACGTATGCAAATGTTTTGACATATCATATCGACCCATGTGTATATATTATTTGGAACAACCATAGACACTCTATATGCAGTAATGTGGGAGTTAGCTATACATGGTTGAGGTTGATTCCAAAAATATATATACTTTGAGTTGTGATCTAGCCTGAGACGTGTATACACTGGGTCGTGGATTGATTCAAGATAATATATATCAATTTTTTTCTGTACATCTAACTTTGGACAACTAGTTGTAGGTTACTAACGAGGACAGCTGACTTAATAAATTTAAAACATCAAAATGTATTAAAAGTGTTGTAAATATATTTTGAACATACTTTGATATATATGTACATATTTGTTATAGGTTCGTGAATCGACCAGTGGCCAAGTCTTACTTCCCGACGAAGTAAAAATCTGTGAAAGTGAGTTATAGTCCCACTTTTAAAATCTAATATTTTTGAGATGAGAATACATGCAGGTTTTATAAATGATTTACAAAATAGACACAAGTACGTGAAACTACATTCTATGGTTGAATTAAGTACTTTGAAATTTATATCATATCCGAAGGGTGTCCCGGAATGATGGGGATATTCTTATATATGCATCTTGTTAATGTCGGTTACCAGGTGTTCACCATATGAATGATTTTTATCTCTATGTATGGGATGTATATTGAAATATGAAATCTTGTGGTCTATTATTATGATTTGATAATATATAGGTTAAACCTATAACTCACCAACATTTTTGTTGACGTTTTAAGCATGTTTATTCTCAGGTGATTATTAAGAGCTTTCGTTGTTGCATACTAAAATAACGACAAGATTTGGAGTCCATGCTTGTATGATATTATGTAAAAACTGCATTCAAGAAACTTATTTTTGATGTAATATATTCTTATTGTAAACCATTATGTAATGGTCGTGTGTAAACGGTATATTTTAGATTATCATTATTTGATAATCTACGTAATGCTTTTATACCTTTATCGATAAAATAAAGGTTATGGTTGTTTTAAAAATGAATGCAGTCTTTGAAAAACGTCTCATATAGAGGTCAAAACCTCGCGACGAAATCAATTAATATGGAACGTTTATAATCAATATGAACGGGACATTTCAGTTCGTATCCGAGCGTTGGTCTTAGAGAACCAAAAAATTGCATTAATGTGTCTTACCGAGTTTGTTAGGATGCATTAGTGAGTCTGGACTTTGACCGTATTTTTCTTCAAAAATGATTGCTTAACATTATTGTTGTTGGAAACTATATATTATTAACATGTAAATATTATGTGATATATTAATCTCTTAACGTGTTTGATATTGTGTGATAGATGTCTACTTATAGTACAAATCCCATTGATTCACCTATTAATAATGAAGAATCAAATATATTTTGGGAAGATTCACAAATTCCCGAAGAGGAACCGGAAGAAGAGGAACCGGAAGAGGAGGAACCGGAAGAAGAGGAACCAGAAGAGGAGGAATCGGAAGAGGAGGAACCAGAAGAAGAAGAGGTTCCGGAGGAAGAAATATTGATACCTATAGTAAATTGATTAAATAAAAAAAAATCTTCAACCAATGGACCAAAGTTAATAATGGTCAATGGTGTTTCCGCCGAGGAAGCAAAATATTGGGAGGATTACCAATTTTCCGATGAATCGGATCCCGATGAGGATTCCGATGATGTTATAGAAATTACCTCGACCCAATTTAATAAAGCGAAAGAAAATAATAAGGGAAAAGGTATAAAAATAAAGAAACCCGATTCCAACCCCGATGAACTTTATATGTATCGATAACATCTGTATTTCCTAAAATGTAACAATGACCCGGGAACCTCTAAACCACCAGGTTTTTCTAAACCATTATGGAAAATGACGGCTCATATTAGAGGAACATCATATATTCCTAAAAAAATAGGAAAACGAACCAAGTCCGAAGAAGAAGAAATCAGTGATTTAGATTAGAGGGTTGTAATCATGTTGTGTATTATATGTATTGTACTGTGCTTGTACTTTTATATTCTATGTAAAAATTGCTTGTATTGTTTGTTAATTATCTTTTACGAATCTAATCCTTGTCTATTTTACAGTATAAAAATAAAATGGACGTTAAGGGTAGACGACCGAATATTTTAGAAGACCTACCAGAGGATATGATTGAAGAAATCTTGTCTAGAGTCGGTCAGAATTCATCAGCACATTTAGTTATGGTGAAATTAACTTGTCAAACATTTGAAAGACTTTCCGGAAATGCCTTAGTTTATAAAAGGCTTTCCTTTGATAGGTGGGGTATATCACATTGGAGAGACCGTAAGTTACGCCGTGTTTTCTTTAAAGCATTAAATGCGGGGAACCCAAATGCAATTTTACGATACGGGTTAAGAACCTATTTTGACTCAACATATCCCAACATAGGATTTCGTGAATTAGAAAGAGCTTCTAACATGCAACATAAAGAAGCATGTTATGCTTACGGGTTAGTGATGTTCGCTTCTTACCAAACTGAGAAAAAGAACATCGGATTGCAGCTTTTAAATACAACTTTCTCACAAATGATGGATTCAGTAGTTGGGGTGAGAAACAAGGTTTTTAGATTATTACGGGGCTGTTGGACATTACGAAACCCTCGTCCTTTTGACGACATTACAACATGCTGCCTAGCCAATGGTCATAACGGTTATTTTCCACAAGACCAAGGATGGGAAGTCGTCTTAGTAAAACCAGAATGCATGACTTGTTTTTGGACTTATGAATTACGTGTCTTTATTTCCTTTGCTGAACAACTTGCGTATTAACTAGATTTATCTTCAAAACTGTCATGTATCAAAGTGTACTATATTTCATGTTATATGTAATATAGCGAAGTTGTAAGTTTGAAGAATATTTATATGTGATATATTATTATAATCAGTTTTTCATATGGAATTGTAGTAGTTGAATTGTATATTAGCTACTAAGTATGAACTTAACGGGTAGGTAGTACCCGAATTTAAACTTATAAAACACTAATATGAAGAAAAAGTTTTTATAAATGAGTTCATATTATGCTACGAAATACTATTGAATACTCTTAATATTCTGTATGATTAACTCGATTCAGTTATCTATTTTGAAGGAAATGGCACCGACTACTTGACATACCATGAATATGAACGAAGAGGAATTTCGTACCTTTCTTGCTGCAAACATAGCCGCAGTACAGGCTGCACTACATACCAACAATAACGCTGAATCTAGCAATGCAGCTAACGGCGCAAGAAATCGTGTAGGATGCACCTACAAAGAATTCACTGCCTGCAAACCTTTGGAATTTGATGGAACCGAAGGACCAATTGGATTGAAACGGTGGACCGAGAAAGTCGAATCGGTGTTTGCCATAAGTAAGTGTAATGAAGAGGACAAAGTTAAGTACGCTATGCATACCTTCACAGGTACTGCGTTAACGTGGTGGAACACCTATCTTGAACAGGTAGGACAAAATGCTGCTTACGCACTACCGTGGTCGGCATTCAAGTAATTGATGAACGAGCAGTACCGTCCTAGAAACGAAGTCAATAAACTCAAGGCAGAACTTAGAGAGTTACGAACACAAGGGTTCGACGTTACCACATATGAACGACGATTCACAGAGTTGTGCCTATTGTGTCTGGGAGCATTTGAAGATGAAGAAGAGAAGATCGACGCGTTTGTAAAAGGGTTACCAGTAAGGATTCAAGAAGATGTGAGTTCACACGAGCCCGCTTCTATACAGAAGGCAAGTCGAATGGCTTATAAACTCATAAATCAGATTGTGGGAAGAATTAAAGAGCAGGTGGCCGAAGAAGCCAACACGAAACAACTCAAGAGGAAGTGGGAGGAAAACGGTGACAAGAGTCACCAGTACAACAACAACAATTACAAACACAATCGCAACAACTATCCCAACAACCGCAACAACAATCGCAACAATAACCGCAATCTTAACAATAACTACAACAAACATCCCAACAACAACAACAACAACTACAACAACCATTTCAACAACAATAACAATTCCAACAACAACCTCAATAACAACAACGGTAACAAAAACCAAAAACAGCCATGTCATAGGTGTGAAGAAAATCATCAGGGGTTTTGCACAACATTTTACAATAGGTGTAAAAGAAATGGTCATAGCGCGACAAAGTGTGAGGTCTACGGACCAAAGTTTAACAGAACTAAAGGAACAAATAATGCCAGAACAAGTAATGCCGAAATGAATAGTGTCGGAGCAAGTAATACCAACGCTGTTTGTTATAAATAGGGAAAACCGGGCCACATTATTAGAAATTTCCCGAATCAGGGGAATACAAATGGGCAGGGCCGTGGAAAAGTTTTTAATATTAATGCGGCAGAAGCACAGGAAGACCCGGAGCTTGTTACGGGTACGTTTCTTATTGACGATAAATCTGCTTATGTTTTATTTGATTCGGGTGCGGATAGAAGCTATATGAGTAGAGAATTTTGTGCTAAATTAAGTTGCCCATTGGCACCTTTGGATAGTAAATTTTTACTCGAATTAGCAAATGGTAAATTAATTTCAGCAGATAATATATGTCGGAATCGAGAAATTAAATTGGTTAGCGAAACATTTAAGATTGACTTGATACCAGTAGAGTTAGGGAGTTTTGATGTGATAATCGGTATGGACTGGTTGAGAAAAGTGAAAGCAGAGATCGTTTGTTACAAAAATGCAATTCGCATTATACGAGAAAAAGGAAAACCCTTAATGGTGTACGGAGAAAAGAGCAACGCGAAGTTAAATCTTATTAGTAACCTGAAGGCACAAAAACTAATAAGAAAAGGTTTCTATGCTGTGCTAGCACACGTCGAGAAAGTCAATTCCGAAGAAAAGAACAACAATGATATTCCCGTCGCAAAAGAATTTCCCGATGTATTTTCGAAAGAATTACCGGGACTACCTCCACACCGATCCGTTGAATTCCAAATAGACCTTGTATCGGGAGCTGCACCAATAGCTCGTGCTCCATACAAACTCGCACCTAGCGAAATGAAGGAACTTCAGAGCCAATTACAAGAACTTTTAGAGCGTGGTTTCATTCGACCAAGCACATCACCGTGGGGAGCTCCTGTTTTGTTTGTCAAGAAGAAAGATGGTACATTCAGGTTGTGTATCGACTACCGAGAGTTGAACAAACTTTACATCAAGAACCGCTACCCACTACCAAGAATCGATGACTTATTTGATCAACTACAAGGCTCGTCTGTTTATTCGAAGATCGATTTATGTTCTGGATATCATCAAATGCGGGTAAAGGAGGATGATATTCCAAAGACTGCTTTTAGGACGCGTTACGGTCATTACGATTTTATGGTTATGCTGTTTGCATTGACTAACGCACCAGCTGTGTTCATGGACATCCTGAACCGAGTGTGTGGGCCATATCTTGACAAGTTTATCATTGTTTTCATAGATGACATACTTATTTACTCGAAGAATGATCAAGAGCACGAAGAACATTTGAGAAAAGTGCTAGAGTTGCTGAGAAAAGAAAAACTGTACGCTAAGTTTTCAAAGTGTGCATTTTGGTTGGAAGAAGTTCAATTCCTCGGTCACATAGTGAACAAAGAAGGTATTCAGGTGGATCCAGCAAAGATCGAAACCGTTGAAAAGTGGAAAACTCCGAAAACTCCGAAATACATACGCCAGTTTTTAGGACTAGCGGGTTACTACAGAAGGTTCATCCAAGACTTTTCCAGAATAGCAAAACCCTTGACTGCATTAACGCATAAAGGGAAGAAATTTGAATGGAAAGATGAACAAGAGAAAGCGTTTCAATTGTTAAAGAAAAAGTTAACTACGGCACCTATATTGTCATTACCTGAAGGGAATGATGATTTTGTGATATATTGTGATGCCTCAAAGTAAGGTCTCGGTTGTGTATTAATGCAACGAACGAAAGTAATTGCTTATGCATCTAGACAATTGAAGATTCACGAACAGAATTATACGACACATGATTTGGAATTAGGCGCGGTTGTTTTTGCATTAAAGACTTGGAGGCACTACTTATATGGGGTCAAAAGTATTATATATACCGACCACAAAAGTCTTCAACACATATTTAATCAGAAACAACTGAATATGAGGCAGCGTAGGTGGATTGAATTGTTGAATGATTATGACTTTGAGATTCGTTACCACCCGGGGAAGGCAAATGTGGTAGCCGACACCTTGAGCAGGAAGGACAGAGAACCCATTCGAGTAAAATCTATGAATATAATGATTCACAATAACCTTACTACTCAAATAAAGGAGGCGCAACAAGGAGTTTTAAAAGAGGGAAATTTAAAGGATGAAATACCTAAAGGATCGAAGAAGCATCTTAATATTCGAGAAGACGGAACCCGGTATAGGGCTGAAAGGATTTGGGTACCAAAATTTGGAGATATGAGAGAAATGGTACTTAGAGAAGCTCATAAAACCAGATACTCAATACATCCTGGAACGGGGAAGATGTACAAGGATCTCAAGAAACATTTTTGGTGGCCGGGTATGAAAGCCGATGTTGCTAAATACATAGGAGAATGTTTGACGTGTTCTAAGGTCAAAGCTGAGCATCAGAAACCATCAGGTCTAATTCAACAACCCGAAATCCCTGAATGGAAATGGGAAAACATTACCATGGATTTCATCACTAAATTGCCAAGGACTACAAGTGGTTTTGATACTATTTGGGTAATAGTTGATCGTCTCACCAAATCAGCACACTTCCTGCCAATAAGAGAAGATGACAAGATGAAGAAGTTAGCAGGACTGTATTTGAAGGAAGTCATCTCCAGACATGGAATACCAATCTCTATTATCTCTGATAGGGATGGCAGATTTATTTCAAGATTCTGGCAGACATTACAGCAAGCATTAGGAACTCGTCTAGACATGAGTACTGCCTATCATCCACAAACTGATGGGCAGAGCGAAAGGACGATACAAACGTTTGAAGACATGCTACGAGCATGTGTTATTGATTTCGGAAACAGTTAGGATCGACATCTACCGTTAGCAGAATTTTTCTACAACAGCAGCTACCATTCAAGCATTGAGATGGCGCCATTTGAAGCACTTTATGGTAGAAAGTGCAGGTCTCCAATTTGTTGGAGTGAAGTGGGGGATAGACAGATTACGGGTCCGGAGATAATACAAGTAACTACCGAGAAGATCATCCAAATTCAACAACGGTTGAAAACCGCCCAAAGTCGACAAAAGAGCTACGCCGACATTAAAAGAAAAGATATAGAATTTGAAATTGGAGAGATGGTCATGCTTAAGGTTGCACCTTGGAAAGGCGTTGTTCGATTTGGTAAACGAGGTAAATTAAATCCAAGGTATATTGGACTATTCAAGATTATTGATCGTGTCGGACCAGTAGCTTACCGACTTGAGTTACCTCAACAACTCGCGGCTGTACATAACACTTTCCACGTCTCGAATTTGAAGAAATGTTTTTCTAAAGAAGATCTCACTATTCCGTTAGACGAAATCTAAATCAACGAAAAACTTCAATTCATCGAAGAACCCGTCGAAATAATGGATCGTGAGGTTAAAAGACTTAAACAAAACAAGATACCAATTGTTAAGGTTCGATGGAATGCTCGTAAAGGACCCGAGTTTACCTGGGAACGAGAAGATCAGATGAAGAAGAAATACCCGCACTTATTTCTAGAAGATACGTCAACACCTCCAACTGCTTAAAATTTCGGGACGAAATTTATTTAACGGGTAGGTACTGTAGTGACCCGAACTTTTTCATGTTTATATATATTAAATGAAATTGTTATTTACATGATTAAGTGTTTCCAACATGTTAAGCAATCAAACTTTTTAAGACTTGATTAATTGAAATAGGTTTCATATAGACATTTGACCATCCAAGTTGACCGGTGATTCACGAACGTTAAAACTTGTAAAAACTATATGATGACATATATATGGATATATGTGACGACCCGAAAATTTCCGACTAAATTTAAACTTTATCTTTATATTATTCTGACACGATAAGCAATGTTTGTTAAGTTAAATCTCAAGGATTTTAAACTATGTTTATACATTCATTTAAACCTCGACCAAATTCCAATGATTCATGAACCATTAAATGAACATATATGAATATGTATGTATAGGTGTATATGTTATAAATTGAAAATGTCAACAAAGTATTTAAACGTCTAATGCTTTATATGAACGTATTTATTTCAATATGATTATCGACGAAATTAAAAAATATATATTAAATGATTGAATTATCAGAAACATTGAATTATGATTACAAGTCTCTGTTGAGAGGTCCACTATGATTTGAGAAAATCTATTCCGCTTAACGATATTCAGAATAATTTGTAAAGCTATTTATAAATAAAAATAAAAAGTGTCATTTACGAAAGTTAGACAAAAGCTAGTGGAGAATTGGTTTCCATAATATTCTATTAATCTATTTTCAAACGTACAAAAAACGTTTTCAGTTTAAAAAGAACTTTATTATTAAAATGTATATAACTTTTATAAATATCTAGAATCACTTTTGACAACTCATTACTTAACCAGTATAATAAGTATAACGATATTTATATTTTATTTCATTAAATATATAAAACGATTTAAATTAATATTATATATATTTATACGCGTATTATACATACATAGTTTTTATACTTTTACTATACTTTAACTTTACCTTTACTTTTACTTTACTTTAACTTTAATAATTCACTTTAATAATTTATACTTTAATAATTCACTTTAATAATTCATACTTTAATAATTCACTTTAATAATTCATACTTTAATAATTCACTTTAATAATTCATACTTTAATAATTCACTTTAATAATTCATAATTTAATAATTTACTTTAATAATTCATACTTTAATAATTCATACTTTAATAATTCACTTTAATAATTCAAAAATCTATTATAAATAGAATTCAATAGGTTTCATTATTTCATAGAAACTTGAAAATATATTTCTCCAAACTCTCTCAATCGATTTACATATATATATATATATATATATATATATATATATATATATATATATATATATATATATATATATTTTGCTCTGTATTATTTCAAGATATTATTAGTATACATAAAATATTACGACGGAGTGATGTCCGAGTGATTTCAAAATAGTTTTTTGAATGAGTCGAAGCTAAGGAAATTATGGATTATAGCTATGGAGGTGATGGGTATGGTTCATGGGTATGCTCGTGAGGTCAATCTAGTGTTTATCATCTCCGTTGCTTCTACGTACTTTCCTGCAATATTGAATCTCAATATTGATACGTTCGTGAATCCGAGGCCAACCTTGCACTTGTTAAATGACGTTATACGTATTTTTACTACGAAATACAGTATGGTGAGTTTAATTTGCTCCCTTTTATATATATTTTTGGGACTGAGAATACATGCGCTGTTTTTATAAATGTTTTACGAAATAGGCACAAGTACTAAAACTAATTCTACGTGGGTTTAAACCAGAAATATACCCTTAGCTTGGTAACATTAAACTACTTGTCTATGTACGGTAGGCACGAATCCTAAAGATAGATCTATTGGGCCTGATAAACCCCATCCTGACTATGGGATGCTTTAGTACTTCGAGGTTATTTTAAACACACCTGATCTGGTGTACTTCAGAGGGTAAAACATGAACGTTAAGGCTTGTTACCGGGTGCCTACAACTTATAGAATACTTTTATACACTTGCGAGTGTACATATATTTATAAACGGAAATCTTGTGGTCTATTAATATATTGAGATGATTGTTATGATAAACCTATGAACTCATCAACCTTTTGGTTGACACTTTAAAGCATGTTTATTCTCAGGTATTAAGGAAATCTTTCGCTGTACATTAGCTTATTTTAAGGATATTACTTGGAGTCATTCATGGCATATTTTGAAAGATGTTGCATTCGAGTCATTGAGTTCATCAAGATTATTATTATGTCAATTATAGTTGAATGTATTATGAAATAGTGTGCATGCCGTCAACTTTCATTGTAAAGAAAGTTTGTCTTTTAAAAACGAATGCAATGTTTGTAAAATGTATCATATAGAGGTTAAATACCTCGCGATGTAATCAACTATTGTGAATCGTTTATAATGTATATGAACGGGTCTTTTCAGTTGGTATCAGAGCGGTGGTCTTAGCGAACCAGGTCTGCATTAGTGTGTCTAACTGATAGTCGTTAGGATGCATTAGTGAGCCTGGACTTCGACCGTGTATGCATGTCAAAAGTTTTGCTTTTCATTTTTGTCGGAAATTGCCTGCTTATCATTCTTAGTATAGACACGTCTTACTGCATTGATTGCATGAATAGTGTATAGACAAAATACATATCTTAGTGTATCTGCTAATCCATATCTTAGCGTATCTGTTACTGTAAACTTTGCCTGACATATCCCGTAAATTCCTCCGTAATCTACGAAATCTTTTGCGCTATATATATAGATATTCTATGTAATTAGAATACCACCCGATAGCCGAAAAATCATTTCATATCGAAAAATCCTTTATTCAATCGAACGAAATGGAATTCGTCATTAGTTCAAGTCCCTCGAATTCCGATATGGAATCCCACTCAAGCTCCGAAAGTAGTGTGACCGGAATGGATCAACCAATTAGCCATCATCTATTCTGGATGAATTGGGGATAGGTTCGTAGCCTCCTCAATAATTGGAGACAAGAAGAAAGTGATCCCTTCCATCCACCACATTGCCCTCTTGGCGATGAACCTGAAGCACTTACTGGCGAACCGGTCTGAAACACCATTTTCTCTCTCATTTCCAGAGTATCTCGTCACGATTATATACTACATCAAATTCTAGATTTTATTTATCCGCTTGTCCGAACCGAAAATCACCCCGGTGTAATAGAAGAAGTCAACGCACTTCGCGCTCGAGTAGTGGCTTTAGAGAATATGGTGCAAGGGTTACAAACACCAACAAATAACGAATAATTTCAATTTTATTGAATAAATACTCCGTAAAAGTTATGTAATTTCTAAAGTCTTTAGGGATTATTCAGTTCTAGTTTCAACCGTAAATCAAATGAGTTTAATTTAATATTAACTCATTAAATCTATGTTACATCTGAAGAAAATATGTACATATATATTTTCATAAAGACTGTAATAAAATTCTGTTGTACAAAATATTAATTGTGAAAAAAAAATTTAACGGGTAGGTAATACCCGAGAGATATATAAATTCACAATTAATATGTTACATTTTTCGAATCTGATTAAGCAAATCATCAACTATACTCCCAAAATCTCACAACAATATACATTCTTGTATAGTAATCAAAACAACCATTCTCACCCAAATTTGATTACGCATTCTGATTTTGACAAATCAAAATCCAAGTCATGATTTAACAGAAGACATCACTCTTAGATTCCTACATCTTTCAAAGCTATACTTTGACTTCAAAACTGTGTTAGAACATCATATGAATATTAACGATTACAAACTGTGTTCAAACTCTCTGAAGTTTTCGAAGACACTTCAAATAATGAACAATCAAGATGATGACCCAACCACATATTACCCACATTTATGTACCTAAAAAGCTCTCGAAGCCAAAGTCATAGTTTGATGCGTATCCGTGTCAGACCCTTTGGCATTTATTAGCTAAAATGACTTTTCAATTCCTTTTCAAAGTAGACAGTTTTGTCACAGCTCCAGCAAGTCAACTTCGACTTTTCAGTCGGACTAGTCTTATTATAACCTCGATAGATACGTTGCCCTTTCATCATCGTTACTGGGGACCTTTCATATCTCGCCACTTTAGCAATAAACTTACCAACAACTTCAATTATCTTTGACTTTTCGAAAAATCATTATATTTATTGAAATCACATCATTTACTCATTCGCATCTTGTAACGAGAATTGTCACACGAATCATTGGAAAACAGTAACCAGTATTTTGAAATCTCGCAGCATGTCTACGCCAACAGTTATATGTGTACGTAAAACGTCTATCTCCTGGACTTACATACTTTGAATGTGAAGTTCTGAAAAATATTTTGAACTGCAAACTAGTTCTTGAAATGCTGACGAAGCATCAAAAACTGTAAACGATCTTAACAGTAAAAAGTTTGATGACAAAGAATAGTAAGGTGGTAAAGCTGAGAAAAAGAGAAGGTTTGGAACCGGAAAACGGATTGAACAGACTATGAAGGAGGCTGTGGACAAATCACAAAGACTAAATCTGCCTTCAAAGAATCCAAATGATTCAGTGTCTGCTAAAGTCATTAACGAATACCTTACTCTTTATTCTAAACCTTTACAGACAAATCTTCATCATCATCCATCAATATTAGAAATTCTAAGATATTATCATATCTTTCATTATAAATATCCGCGATATTTCTGAAGATATTTTCACAACTAATCTTATCTGAAGTCATTTATCTCTTTGCGCTATCAGTGTTACATCATATAAGAAACTATTAGTTTCTATATTCTATAAACTTTCAAGTTTAAATTATGAATGTTTTGAAGTAGTGTTGGGAACTGAAGCATGAGTTAGTATAATATAATGACACTTGATCAACGTGATTATATTACAGTAAGTCATGCTGAGTTTCTAATGGGACATGACGATTCACAAACTATGCCGTCATCATGTTCCATGTTACACGACTCTTGTATTCTATTTAATCTCTAAAAATATCAAGAATATATTTTCTTGATGATTCGGTCTTTTCAGGGTATTCTGGTAAATTAACAAATCAAGATCGTACCATTACCATTTCCTTCTTAGAACATTAACTATGTTCATTCTAAAATTCATATTTGCGAATACTGGACCATTACAAACGTTGCTTAATTGCAAGAAGAAGAAACGAAAGGACAAAACTCCAAAATAGAAATTGGAGTATAAATCGCAGCAAATAGAAGGGATCATTAACTATGGATGTCAATGATTATAGAAGACAAAAGCAGGGTCTTTGAAATATAAGGGAAGATATAAAACCCAACAACCACCCAAAAATTATAAATCGTATATATCGATGCATATAGCAATATAAAGACACGGAAGAACTAAAAATGCTATAAAACCGAGAGTATAGTAGAAGTAAATAGATTCTTCCGGAGGCAGATGAAAAAGAAGAATGACAGATATGAAAGTGAGGAGTATATCGAGAATCAGTATTGGATGAAGCATATTGACAAATACTTTAAAATATGAGTTGAGGGAGAAAGAATAGAAGGTGTGAGTTGTAAGGAAACGAAGGAGGTGGATTTATAGTGAAATACCCGACAGAGAAATCAAGATGGATTATCGTATTAATTCGAAGAGAATAATAATCTCCTTAATCATCGAAGCATCAAATCCAACATAGATTACAAAGATTTTCTTTAAATTCGGAGATTAATTGTGATGACGTCAAAAGATATGACGGATCACTATAATCTTATTTCCTTCATTTACGATAACTTCCCTCATACGCTTCGAGTAATCGAATTATTTTATCCATACTTCTTAGACATGATAAAACTTCATAATCGTTACGTCATAATAACATTCTCATTGTTAGCTGTAACGACCTCTATCAAATTTCGGGGACGAAATTTCTTTAACGGGTAGGTACTGTGACGACCCGGAAATTTCCGACTAAATTTAAACTTTATCTTTATATTATTCTGACACGATAAGCAATGTTTGTTAAGTTAAATCTCAAGGATTTTAAACTATGTTTATACATTCATTTAAACCTCGACCAAATTCCAATGATTCACGAACCATTAAATGAACATATATGAATATGTATGTATAGGTGTATATGTTATAAATTGAAAATGTCAACAAAGTATTTAAACGTATAATGCTTTATATGAACGTATTTATTTCAATATGATTATCGACGAAATTAAAAAAAATATATTAAATGATTGAATTATCAGAAACATTGAATTATGATTACAAGTTTCTGTTGAGAGGTCCACTATGATTTGAGAAAATCTATTCCTCTTAACGATATTCGGAATAATTTGTAAAGCTATTTATAAATAAAAATAAAAAGTGTCATTTACGAAAGTTAGACAAAAGCTAGTGGAGAATTGGTTTCCATAATATTCTATTAATCTATTTTCAAACGTACAAAAACGTTTTCAGTTTAAAAAAAAACTTTATTATTAAAACGTATATAACTTTTATAAATATCTAGAATCACTTTTGACAACTCATTACTTAACCAGTATAATAAGTATAACGATATTTATATTTTATTTCATTAAATATATATAACGATTTAAATTAATATTATATATATTTATACGCGTATTATACATACATAGTTTTTATACTTTTACTATACTTTAACTTTACCTTTACTTTACTTTTACTTTACTTTAACTTTAATAATTCACTTTAATAATTCATACTTTAATAATTCACTTTAATAATTCATACTTTAATAATTCATACGTTAATAATTCACTTTAATAATTCATACTTTAATAATTCACTTTAATAATTCATACTTTAATAATTGACTTTAATAATTCATACTTTAATAATTCACTTTAATAATTCATACTTTAATAATTCACTTTAATAATTCATACTTTAATAATTCACTTTAATAATTCAAAAATCTATTATAAATAGAATTCAATAGGTTTCATTATTTCATAGAAACTTGAAAATATATTTCTCCAAACTCTCTTAATCGATTTACATATATATATATATATATATATATATATATATATATATATATATATATATATATATATATATATTGCTCTGTATTATTTCAAGATATTATTAGTATGCATAAAATATTACGACGGAGTGATGTCCGAGTGATTTCAAAATAGTTTTTTGAATGAGTCGAAGCTAAGGAAATTATGGATTAT
Source organism: Rutidosis leptorrhynchoides (assembly GCF_046630445.1). Taxonomy (NCBI): domain Eukaryota; kingdom Viridiplantae; phylum Streptophyta; class Magnoliopsida; order Asterales; family Asteraceae; genus Rutidosis; species Rutidosis leptorrhynchoides. The sequence continues at coordinate 661,210,249 of NC_092334.1, forward strand.
AGCTATGGAGGTGATGGGTATGGTTTATGGGTACGCTCGTGAGGTCAATCTAGTGTTTATCATCTCCGTTGCTTCTACGTACTTTCCTGCAATATTGAATCTCAATATTGATACGTTCGTGAATCCGAGGCCAACCTTGCACTTGTTAAATGACGTTATATGTATTTTTACTACGAAATACAGTATGGTGAGTTTCATTTGCTCCCTTTTATATATATTTTTGGGACTGAGAATACATGCGCTGTTTTTATAAATGTTTTACGAAATAGGCACAAATACTAAAACTAATTCTACGTGGGTTTAAACCAGAAATATACCCTTAGCTTGGTAACATTAAACTACTTGTCTATGTACGGTAGGCGCGAATCCTAAAGATAGATCTATTGGGCCTGACAAACCCCATCCTGACTATGGGAGTACTTCGAGGTTATTTTAAACACACCTGATCTGGTGTACTTCAGAGGGTAAAACATGAACGTTAAGGCTTGTTACCGGGTGCCTACAACTTATAGAATATTTTTATACACTTGCGAGTGTACATATATTTATAAACGGAAATCTCGTGGTCTATTAATATATTGAAATGATTGTTATGATAAACCTATGAACTCACCAACCTTTTGGTTGACACTTTAAAGCATGTTTATTCTCAGGTATTAAGGAAATCTTCCGCTGTGCATTAGCTCATTTTAAGGATATTACTTGGAGTCATTCATGGCATATTTTGAAAGACGTTGCATTCGAGTCATTGAGTTCATCAAGATTATTATTATGTCAATTATAGTTGGATGTATTATGAAATGGTGTGCATGCCGTCAACTTTCGTTGTAAAGAAAGTTTGTCTTTTAAAAACGAATGCAATGTTTGTAAAACGTATCATATAGAGGTCAAATACCTCGCGATGTAATCAACTATTGTGAATCGTTTATAATGTATATGAACGGGTCCTTTCAATATATATATAGTTAACATGATATTATGATAAGTAAACATATCATTAAGTATATTAACAATGAACTACATATGTAAAAACAAGACTACTAACTTAATGATTTTGAAACGAGACATATATGTAACGATTATCGTTGTAACGACATTTAATGTATATATATCATATTAAGATATATTAATACATCATGATATCAGGATAATGTAATAATTTAACATCTCATTTGATTTAATAAACAATGGGTTAACAACATTTAACAAGATCGTTAACTAAAAGGTTTCAAATCAACATTTACATGTAACGACTAACGATGACTTAACGAATCAGTTAAAATGTATATACATGTAGTGTTTTAATATGTATTCATACACTTTTGAAAGACTTCAAGACACTTATCAAAATACTTCTACTTAACAAAAATGCTTACAATTACATCCTCGTTCAGTTTCATCAACAATTCTACTCGTATACACCCGTATTCGTACTCGTACAATACACAGCTTTTAGATGTATGTACTATTGGTATATACACTCCAATGATCAGCTCTTAGCAGCCCATGTGAGTCACCTAACACATGTGAGAACCATCATTTGGAAACTAGCATGAAATATCTCATAAAATTACAAAAATATGAGTAATCATTCATGACTTATTTACATATAAACAAAATTACACATCCTTTATATCTAATCCATTTACCAACGACCAAAAACACCTACAAACACTTTCATTCTTCAATTTTCTTCATCTAATTGATCTCTCTCAAGTTCTATCTTCAAGTTCTAAGTGTTCTTCATAAATTCTACAAGTTCTAGTTTCATAAAATCAAGAATACTTCCAAGTTTGCTAGCTTACTTCCAATCTTGTAGAGTGATCATCCAACCTCAAGAAATCTTTCTTATTTACAGTAAGATATCTTTCTAATACAAGGTAATACTCATATTCAAACTTTGATTCAATTTCTATAACTATAACATGAAATGTCCCGTTCTTATTGTATAAAAACGTTCCATATTAATTGATTTCGTTGCGAGGTTTTGACCTCTATATGAGACGTTTTTCAAAGACTGCATTCATTTTTAAAACAAACCATAACCTTTATTTCATAAATAAAGGTTTAAAAAGCTTTACGTAGATTATCAAATAATGATAATCTAAAATATCCTGTTTACACACGACCATTACATAATGGTTTACAATACAAATATGTTACATCGAAATCAGTTTCTTGAATGCAGTTTTTACACAATATCATACAAACATGGACTCCAAATCTTGTCCTTATTTTAGTATGCAACAGCGGAAGCTCTTAATATTCACCTGAGAATAAACATGCTTTAAACGTTAACAAAAATGTTGGTGAGTTATAGGTTTAACCTATATATATCAAATCGTAACAATAGACCACAAGATTTCATATTTCAATACACATCCCATACATAGAGATAAAAATCATTCATATGGTGAACACCTGGTAACCGACAATAACAAGATGCATATATAAGAATATCCCCATCATTCCGGGACACCCTTCGGATATGATATAAATTTCGAAGTACTAAAGCATCCGGTACTTTGGATGGGGTTTGTTAGGCCCAATAGATCTATCTTTAGGATTCGCGTCAATTAGGGTGTCTGTTCCCTAATTCTTAGATTACCAGACTTAATAAAAAGGGGCATATTCGATTTCGATAATTCAACCATAGAATGTAGTTTCACGTACTTGTGTCTATTTTGTAAATCATTTATAAAACCTGCATGTATTCTCATCCCAAAAATATTAGATTTTAAAAGTGGGACTATAACTCACTTTCACAGATTTTTACTTCGTCGGGAAGTAAGACTTGGCCACTGTTGATTCACGAACCTATAACAATATATACATATATATTAAAGTATGTTCAAAATATATTTACAACACTTTTAATATATTTTGATGTTTTAAGTTTATTAAGTCAGCTGTCCTCGTTAGTAACCTATAACTAGTTGTCCACAGTTAGATGTACAGAAATAAATCGATAAATATTATCTTGAATCAATCCACGACCCAGTGTATACGTATCTCAGTATTGATCACAACTCAAACTATATATATTTTGGAATCAACCTCAACCCTGTATAGCTAACTCCAACATTCACATATAGAGTGTCTATGGTTGTTCCGAAATATATATAGATGTGTCGACATGATAGGTCAAAACATTGTATACGTGTCTATGGTATCTCAAGATTACATAATATACAATACAAGTTGATTAAGTTATGGTTGGAATAGATTTGTTACCAATTTTCACGTAGCTAAAATGAGAAAAATTATCCAATCTTGTTTTACCCATAACTTCTTCATTTTAAATCCGTTTTGAGTGAATCAAATTGCTATGATTTCATATTGAACTCTATTTTATGAATCTAAACAGAAAAAGTATAGGTTTATAGTCGGAAAAATAAGTTACAAGTCATTTTTGTAAAGGTAGTCATTTCAGTCGAAAGAACGACGTCTAGATGACCATTTTAGAAAACATACTTTCACTTTGAGTTTAACCATAATTTTTGGATATAGTTTCATGTTCATAATAAAAATCATTTTCTCAGAATAACAACTTTTAAATCAAAGTTTATCATAGTTTTTAATTAACTAACCCAAAACAGCCCGCGGTGTTACTACGACGGCGTAAATCCGGTTTTACGGTGTTTTTCGTGTTTCCAGGTTTTAAATCATTAAGTTAGCATATCATATAGATATAGAACATGTGTTTAGTTGATTTTAAAAGTCAAGTTAGAAGGATTAACTTTTGTTTGCGAACAAGTTTAGAATTAACTAAACTATGTTCTAGTGATTACAAGTTTAAACCTTCGAATAAGATAGCTTTATATGTATGAATCGAATGATGTTATGAACATCATTACTACCTTAATTTCCTTGGATAAACCTACTGGAAAAGAGAAAAATGGATCTAGCTTCAATGGATCCTTGGATGGCTCGAAGTTCTTGAAGCAGAATCATGACACGAAAACAAGTTCAAGTAAGATCATCACTTGAAATAAGATTGTTATAGTTATAGAAATTGAACCAAAGTTTGAATATGATTATTACCTTGTATTAGAATGATAACCTACTGTAAGAAACAAAGATTTTTTGAGGTTGGATGATCACCTTACAAGATTGGAAGTGAGCTAGCAAACTTGAAAGTATTCTTGATTTTATGAAACTAGAACTTTTGGAATTTATGAAGAACACTTAGAACTTGAAAATTGAACTTGAGAGAGATCAATTAGATGAAGAAAATTGAAGAATGAAAGTGTTTGTAGGTGTTTTTGATCGTTGGTGTATGGATTAGATATAAAGGATATGTAATTTTGTTTTCATGTAAATAAGTCATGAATGATTACTCATATTTTTGTAATTTTATGAGATATTTCATACTAGTTGCCAAATGATGGTTCCCACATGTGTTAGGTGACTCACATGGGCTGATAAGAGCTAATCATTGGAGTGTATATACCAATAGTACATACATCTAAAAGCTGTGTATTGTACGAGTACGAATACGGGTGCATACGAGTAGAATTGTTGATGAAACTGAACGAGGATGTAATTGTAAGCATTTTTGTTAAGTAGAAGTATTTTGATAAGTGTATTGAAGTCTTTCAAAAGTGTATAAATACATATTAAAACACTACATGTATATACATTTTAACTGAGTCGTTAAGTCATCGTTAGTCGTTACATGTAAGTGTTGTTTTGAAACCTTTAGGTTAACGATCTTGTTAAATGTTGTTAACCCAATGTTTATAATATCAAATAAGATTTTAATTATTATATTATCATGATATTATCATGTATGAATATCTCTTAATATGATATATATACATTAAATGTCTTTACAACGATAATCGTTACATATATGTCTCGTTTAAAAATCATTAAGTTAGTAGTCTTGTTTTTACATATGTAGTTCATTGTTAATATACTTTATGATATGTTTTCTTATCATAGTATCATGTTAACTATATATATATATATATATCCATATATATGTCATCATATAGTTTTTACAAGTTTTAACGTTCGTGAATCACCGATCAACTTGGGTGGTCAATTGTCTATATGAAACATATTTCAATTAATCAAGTCTTAACAAGTTTGATTGCTTAACATGTTGGAAACATTTAATCATGTAAATATCAATCTCAATTAATATATATAAACATGGAAAAGTTCGGGTCACTACAGTACCTACCCGTTAAATAAATTTCGTCCCGAAATTTTAAGCTGTTGAAGGTGTTGACGAATCTTCTGGAAATAGATGCGGGTATTTCTTCTTCATCTGATCTTCACGCTCCCAGGTGAACTCGGGTCCCCTACGAGCATTCCATCGAACCTTAACAATTGGTATCTTGTTTTGCTTAAGTCTTTTAACCTCACGTTCCATTATTTCGACGGGTTCTTCGATGAATTGAAGTTTTTCGTTGATTTGGATTTCATCTAACGGAATAGTGAGATCTTCTTTAGCAAAACATTTCTTCAAATTCAAGACGTGGAAAGTGTTATGTACAGCCGCGAGTTGTTGAGGTAACTCTAGTCGGTAAGCTACTGGTCCGACACGATCAATAATCTTGAATGGTCCAATATACCTTGGATTTAATTTCCCTCGTTTACCAAATCGAACAACGCCTTTCCAAGGTGCAACTTTAAGCATGACCATCTCTCCAATTTCAAATTCTATATCTTTTCTTTTAATGTCAGCGTAGCTCTTTTGTCGACTTTGGGCGGTTTTCAACCGTTGTTGAATTTGGATGATCTTCTCGGTAGTTTCTTGTATAATTTCCGGACCCATAATCTGTCTATCCCCCACTTCACTCCAACAAATCGGAGACCTGCACTTTCTACCATAAAGTGCTTCAAACGGCGCCATCTCAATGCTTGAATGGTAGCTGTTGTTGTAGGAAAATTCTGCTAACGGTAGATGTCGATCCCAACTGTTTCCGAAATCAATAACACATGCTCGTATCATGTCTTCAAGCGTTTGTATCGTCCTTTCGCTCTGCCCATCAGTTTGTGGATGATAGGCAGTACTCATGTCTAGACAGGTTCCTAATGCTTGCTGTAATGTCTGCCAGAATCTTGAAATAAATCTGCCATCCCTATCAGAGATAATAGAGATTGGTATTCCATGTCTGGAGATGACTTCCTTCAAATACAGTCGTGCTAACTTCTCCATCTTGTCATCTTCTCTTATTGGTAGGAAGTGTGCTGATTTGGTGAGACGATCAACTATTACCCAAATAGTATCAAAACCACTTGCAGTCCTTAGCAATTTAGTGATGAAATCCATGGTAATGTTTTCCCATTTCCATTCCGGGATTTCGGGTTGTTGAAGTAGACCTGATGGTTTCTGATGCTCAGCTTTGACCTTAGAACACGTCAAACATTCTTCTACGTATTTAGCAACATCGGCTTTCATACCCGGCCACCAAAAATGTTTCTTGAGATCCTTGTACATCTTCCCCGTTCCAGGATGTATTGAGTATCTGGTTTTATGAGCTTCTCTAAGTACCATTTCTCTCATATCTCCAAATTTTGGTCCCCAAATCCTTTCAGCCCTATACCGGGTTCCGTCTTCCCGAATATTAAGATGCTTCTCCGATCCTTTGGGTATTTCATCCTTTAAATTTCCCTCTTTTAAAACTCCTTGTTGCGCCTCCTTTATTTGAGTAGTAAGGTTATTATGAATCATTATATTCATAGATTTTACTCGAATGGGTTCTCTGTCCTTCCTGCTCAAGGCATCGGCTACCACATTTGCCTTCCCCGGGTGGTAACGAATCTCAAAGTTGTAATCATTCAATAATTCAATCCACCTACGCTGCCTCATATTCAGTTGTTTCTGATTAAATATGTGTTGAAGACTTTTGTGGTCGGTATATATAATACTTTTGACCCCATATAAGTAGTGCCTCCAAGTCTTTAATGCAAAAACAACCACGCCTAATTCCAAATCATGCGTCGTATAATTTTGTTCGTGAATCTTCAATTGTCTAGACGCATAAGCAATCACATTCGTTCGTTGCATTAATACACAACCGAGACCTTGCTTTGATGCATCACAATAAATCACAAAATCATCATTCCCTTCAGGCAATGACAATATAGGTGCCGTAGTTAGCTTTTTCTTCAATAACTGAAACGCTTTCTCTTGTTCATCATTCCATTCAAATTTCTTCCCTTTATGCGTTAATGCAGTCAAGGGTTTTGCTATTCTGGAAAAGTCTTGGATGAACCTTCTGTAGTAACCAGCTAGTCCTAAAAACTGGCGTATGTGTTTCGGAGTTTTCGGGATTTCCCACTTTTCAACAGTTTCTATCTTTGCCGGATCCACCTTAATACCTTCTTTGTTCACTATGTGACCGAGGAATTGAACTTCTTCCAACCAAAATGCACACTTTGAAAACTTAGCGTACAATTCTTCCTTTCTCAATACTTCTAACACCTTTCTCAAATGTTCACCGTGTTCTTGGTCATTCTTTGAGTAAATAAGTATGTCATCAATGAAAACAATGACAAACTTGTCAAGGTATGGTCCACACACTCGGTTCATAAGGTCCATGAACACAGCTGGTGCATTAGTTAAACCAAACGGCATGACCATAAACTCGTAATGACCATAACGTGTTCTGAAAGCAGTCTTTGGAATATCATCTTCTTTCACCCGCATTTGATGATACCCGGAACGTAAGTCAATCTTTGAATAAACAGACGAGCCTTGTAGTTGATCAAATAAGTCATCGATTCTCGGTAGTGGGTAGCGGTTCTTGATGGTAAGTTTGTTCAACTCTCGGTAGTCGATACACAACCTGAATGTACCATCTTTCTTCTTGACAAACAAAACAGGAGCTCCCCACGGTGATGTGCTTGGTCGAATGAAACCACGCTCTAAAAGTTCTTGTAATTGGCTTTGCAGTTCTTTCATCTCGCTGGGTGCGAGTCTGTAAGGAGCACGAGCTATTGGTGCAGCTCCTGGTACAAGATCTATTTGAAATTCAACGGATCGATGTGGGGGTAATCCCGGTAATTCTTTCGAAAATACATCGGGAAATTCTTTTGCAATGGGAACATCATTGATGCTCTTTTCTTCAGTTTGTACTTTCTCGACGTGTGCTAGAACAGCATAGCAACCTTTTCTTATTAGTTTTTGTGCCTTCAAATTACTAATAAGATGTAGCTTCGTGTTGCCCTTTTCTCCGTACACCATTAAGGGTTTTCCTTTTTCTCGTATAATGCGAATTGCATTTTTGTAACAAACGATCTCTGCTTTCACTTCTTTCAACCAGTCCATACCGATTATCACATCAAAAATCCCTAACTCTACTGGTATTAAATCAATCTTAAATGTTCCGCTAACCAGTTTAATTTCTCGATTCCGACATATATTATCTGCTGAAATTAATTTACCATTTGCTAATTCGAGTAAAAATTTACTATCCAAAGGCGTCAATGGGCAACTTAATTTAGCACAAAAATCTCTACTCATATAGCTTCTATCCGCACCCGATTCAAATAAAACGTAAGCAGATTTATTATCAATAAGAAACGTACCCGTAACAAGCTCCGGGTCTTCCTGTGCCTCTGCCGCATTAATATTGAAAACTCTTCCGCGGCCTTGTCCATTCGTGTTCTCCTGGTTCGGGCAATTTCTAATAATGTGGCCTGGTTTTCCACATTTATAACAAACTACATTGGCATAACTTGCTCCGACACTACTTGCTCCGCCATTACTCGTTCCGACACCATTTGTTCCTTTCGTTCTATTAACCCCTGGTCCGTAGACCTCACACTTCGCCGCGCTATGACCATTTCTTTTACACTTGTTGCAAAATTTGGTGCAGAACCCCGAGTGATTCTTTTCACACCTTTGGCATAGCTGCTTCTGATTGTTGTTGTTGTTGCGGTTATTATTGTTGTTGGGATGATTGTTGTAGTTGCTGTTGTTGTTGTTGTTGTTGTTGTTGTTGGGCCGTTTGTTGTAGTTGCGATTGATGTTGCGATTGTTGGGATAATTGTTGCGATTATTGTTGTAATTGCTGTTGTTGTTGTATTGGTGATTCTTATCACCGTTTTCCTCCCACTTTCTTTTGACTTGCTTCACATTGGCCTCTTCAGCAGTCTGTTCTTTAATTCTTTCTTCAATCTGGTTCACTAGTTTGTGAGCCATTCTACATGCCTGTTGTATGGAGGCGGGCTCGTGTGAACTTATATCTTCTTGGATTCTTTCCGGTAATCCTTTCACAAACGCGTCGATCTTCTCTTCCTCATTTTCGAATGCTCCCGGACACAATAGGCACAATTCTGTGAATCGTCTTTCGTACGTGGTAATATCAAATCCTTGGGTTCGTAACCCTCTAAGTTCTGTCTTGAGCTTATTGACCTCGGTTCTGGGACGGTACTTCTCGTTCATCAAGTGCTTGAATGCTGACCACGGTAGTGCGTACGCATCGTCTTGTCCCACTTGCTCTAGATAGGTATTCCACCATGTTAACGCAGAACCTGTGAAGGTATGCGTAGCGTACTTCACTTTGTCCTCTTCAGTACACTTACTTATGGCAAACACCGATTCGACCTTCTCGGTCCACCGTTTCAATCCGATCGGTCCTTTGGTTCCATCAAATTCCAAAGGTTTGCAGGCAGTGAATTCTTTGTAGGTGCATCCTACACGATTTCCTGTACTGCTAGATCCAAGGTTATTGTTGGTATGTAGCGCAGCCTGTACTGCGGCTATGTTTGAAGCTAGAAAAGTACAGAATTCCTCTTCATTCATATTCACTGTGTGTCGAGTAGTCGGTGCCATTTCCTTCAAAATAGTCAAATGGAACAAGTTAATCATACAGAATATTAAGAGTAGTTAATAGTATTTCGTAGCATAATATGAACTCATTTATAAAAGCTTTTTCTTCATATTAGCGTTTTATAAGTTTAAATTCGGGTAGTACCTACCCGTTAAGTTCATACTTAGTAGCTAATATACAATTCAACTACTACAATTCTATATGAAAAACTGATTATAATAATATTTCGCGTTCAAACTTTTATACAATATTTTACAAACTTACAATACCGCTTATTTTACATAAAGCATGAAATATAGTACACAATAACTTTGATACAAGATAGTTGTGAAGATAATTCTAGCTAGTACACAAGTCGTTCAGCAAAGGCAATAAAGACACGTAATTCATACGTCCAGAAACAAGTCATGCATTCTGGTTTTACTAGGACTACTTCCCATCCTTAGTCTTGTGCAACATAACCGTTATGGCCGTTGATAAGACAGCGTGTTGTAACGTCGTCAAAGGGACGAGGGTTACGTAATGTCCAACAGTCCCGTAACAATCTAAAAACCTCATTTCTTACCCCAATTACCGACTCCGTCACTTGTGGAAACGTTTTGTTTAATAGTTGTAGCCCGATGTTCTTGTTCTCACTTTGGTAAGAAGCGAACATTACTAATCCGTAAGCATAACATGCTTCTTTATGTTGCATGTTAGCCGCTTTTTCTAAATCACGAAGTCCAATATTCGGATATATTGAGTCAAAATAATTTCTTAACCCGTTGCGTAAAATAGCATTTGGGTTCCCCGCAATATATGCGTCAAAGTAAACACATCGTAACTTATGGGTTTCCCAATGTGATATCCCCCATCTTTCAAACGAAAGTCTCTTATAAACCAAGACATTCTTGGAACGTTCTTCGAATGTCTTACAAACTGATCTCGCCTTAAATAGTTGTGTCGAGGAATTCTGACCGACTCTAGACAAGATTTCATCAATCATGTCTCCGGGTAGGTCTCTTAAAATATTGGGTTGTCTATCCATTTTGTGTTTTTAAACTGTAAAATAGACAAGAGTTAGATTCATAGAAAAATACTTATTAATACAAGCAATTTTTACATATATCATAAAGCATAAGCACACTATATTACATATATTACACCACACGAATACAACTATCTTATTCCGACTCGCTCGTTTCTTCTTCTTCGGTTTTGGTTCGTTTTGCCAAATTTCTAGGGATATATGATGTTCCCCTAATACGAGCCGTCGTTATCCACATTGGTTTAGAAAAACCGGGTGGTTTAGAGGTTCCCGGGTCATTGTTACAACTTAAGGACTTCGGGGGTTGACGATACATATAAAGTTCATCGGGGTTGGAATTAGATTTCTCTATTTTTATGCCCTTTCCCTTATTATTTTCTTTTGCCTTTTTAAATTCAGTTGGGGTAATTTCTATAACATCATCGGAATTCTCGTCGGAATCCGATTCATCGGAGAATTGGTAATCCTCCCAATATTTTGCTTCCTTGGCGGAAACACCATTGACCATAATTAACCTAGGTCGATTGGTTGAGGATTTTCTTTTACTTAACCGTTTTATTATTTCCCCCACCGGTTCAATTTCTTCATCCGGTTCCGATTCTTCTTCCGGTTCCGATTCCTCTTCCGGTTCTGACTCTTCTTCCGGTTCCTCTTCGGGAACTTGTGAATCAGTCCACCAATCATTCCAATTTACATTTGACTCTTCATTATTATTAGGTGAGTCAATGGGACTTGTTCTAGAGGTAGACATCTATCACATAATATCAAACGCGTTAAGAGATTAATATATCACATAATATTCACATGTTAAAAATATATATTTTCCAACAAAATTTGTTAAGCAATCATTTTTCAAGTAAACACGGTCGAAGTCCAGACTCACTAATGCATCCTAACAAACTCGATAAGACACACTAATGCAAAATTCTGGTTCTCTAAGACCAACGCTCGGATACCAACTGAAATGTCCCGTTCTTATTGATTAAAAACATTCTATATTAATTGATTTCGTTGCGAGGTTTTGACCTCTATATGAGACGTTTTTCAAAGACTGCATTCATTTTTAAAACAAACCATAACCTTTATTTCATAAATAAAGGTTTAAAAAGCTTTACGTAGATTATCAAATAATGATAATCTAAAATATCCTGTTTACACACGACCATTACATAATGGTTTACAATACAAATATGTTACATCGAAATCAGTTTCTTGAATGCAGTTTTTACACAATATCATACAAACATGGACTCCAAATCTTGTCCTTATTTTAGTATGCAACAGCGGAAGCTCTTAATATTCACCTGAGAATAAACATGCTTTAAACGTCAACAAAAATGTTGGTGAGTTATAGGTTTAACCTATATATATCAAATCGTAACAATAGACCACAAGATTTCATATTTCAATACACATCCCATACATAGAGATAAAAATCATTCATATGGTGAACACCTGGTAACCGACAATAACAAGATGCATATATAAGAATATCCCCATCATTCCGGGACACCCTTCGGATATGATATAAATTTCGAAGTACTAAAGCATCCGGTACTTTGGATGGGGTTTGTTAGGCCCAATAGATCTATCTTTAGGATTCGCGTCAATTAGGGTGTCTGTTCCCTAATTCTTAGATTACCAGACTTAATAAAAAGGGGCATATTCGATTTCGATAATTCAACCATAGAATGTAGTTTCATGTACTTGTGTCTATTTTGTAAATCATTTATAAAACCTGCATGTATTCTCATCCCAAAAATATTAGATTTTAAAAGCGGGACTATAACTCACTTTCACAGATTTTTACTTCGTCGGGAAGTAAGACTTGGCCACTGTTGATTCACGAACCTATAACAATATATACATATATATTAAAGTATGTTCAAAATATATTTACAACACTTTTAATATATTTTGATGTTTTAAGTTTATTAAGTCAGCTGTCCTCGTTAGTAACCTATAACTAGTTGTCCACAGTTAGATGTACAGAAATAAATCGATAAATATTATCTTGAATCAATCCACGACCCAGTGTATACGTATCTCAGTATTGATCACAACTCAAACTATATATATTTTGGAATCAACCTCAACCCTGTATAGCTAACTCCAACATTCACATATAGAGTGTCTATGGTTGTTCCGAAATATATATAGATGTGTCGACATGATAGGTCGAAACATTGTATACGTGTCTATGGTATCTCAAGATTACATAATATACAATACAAGTTGATTAAGTTATGGTTGGAATAGATTTGTTACCAATTTTCACGTAGCTAAAATGAGAAAAATTATCCAATCTTGTTTTACCCATAACTTCTTCATTTTAAATCCGTTTTGAGTGAATCAAATTGCTATGATTTCATATTGAACTCTATTTTATGAATCTAAACAGAAAAAGTATAGGTTTATAGTCGGAAAAATAAGTTACAAGTCGTTTTTGTAAAGGTAGTCATTTCAGTCGAAAGAACGACGTCTAGATGACCATTTTAGAAAACATACTTTCACTTTGAGTTTAACCATAATTTTTGGATATAGTTTCATGTTCATAATAAAAATCATTTTCTCAGAATAACAACTTTTAAATCAAAGTTTATCATAGGTTTTAATTAACTAACCCAAAACAGCCCGCGGTGTTACTACGACGGCGTAAATCCGGTTTTACGGTATTTTTCGTGTTTCCAGGTTTTAAATCATTAAGTTAGCATATCATATAGATATAGAACATGTGTTTAGTTGATTTTAAAAGTCAAGTTAGAAGGATTAACTTTTGTTTGCGAACAAGTTTAGAATTAACTAAACTATGTTCTAGTGATTACAAGTTTAAACCTTCGAATAAGATAGCTTTATATGTATGAATCGAATGATGTTATGAACATCATTACTACCTTAATTTCCTTGGATAAACCTACTGGAAAAGAGAAAAATGGATCTAGCTTCAATGGATCCTTGGATGGCTCGGAGTTCTTGAAGCAGAATCATGACACGAAAACAAGTTCAAGTAAGATCATCACTTGAAATAAGATTGTTATAGTTATAGAAATTGAACCAAAGTTTGAATATGATTATTACCTTGTATTAGAATGATAACCTACTGTAAGAAACAAAGATTTTTTGAGGTTGGATGATCACCTTACAAGATTGGAAGTGAGCTAGCAAACTTGAAAGTATTCTTGATTTTATGAAACTAGAACTTTTGGAATTTATGAAGAACACTTAGAACTTGAAGATAGAACTTGAGAGAGATCAATTAGATGAAGAAAATTGAAGAATGAAAGTGTTTGTAGGTGTTTTTGGTCGTTGGTGTATGGATTAGATATAAAGGATATGTAATTTTGTTTTCATGTAAATAAGTCATGAATGATTACTCATATTTTTGTAATTTTATGAGATATTTCATACTAGTTGCCAAATGATGGTTCCTACATGTATTAGGTGACTCACATGGGCTGCTAAGAGCTGATCATTGGAGTGTATATACCAATAGTACATACATCTAAAAGCTGTGTATTGTACGAGTACGAATACGGGTGCATACGAGTAGAATTGTTGATGAAACTGAACGAGGATGTAATTGTAAGCATTTTTGTTAAGTAGAAGTATTTTGATAAGTGTATTGAAGTCTTTCAAAAGTGTATAAATACATATTAAAACACTACATGTATATACATTTTAACTGAGTCGTTAAGTCATCGTTAGTCGTTACATGTAAGTGTTGTTTTGAAACCTTTAGGTTAACGATCTTGTTAAATGTTGTTAACCCAATGTTTATAATATCAAATGAGATTTTAAATTATTATATTATCATGATATTATCATGTATGAATATCTCTTAATATGATATATATACATTAAATGTCTTTACAACGATAATCGTTACATATATGTCTCGTTTAAAAATCATTAAGTTAGTAGTCTTGTTTTTACATATGTAGTTCATTGTTAATATACTTTATGATATGTTTTCTTATCATAGTATCATGTTAACTATATATATATCCATATATATGTCATCATATAGTTTTTACAAGTTTTAACGTTCGTGAATCACCGATCAACTTGGGTGGTCAATTGTCTATATGAAACATATTTCAATTAATCAAGTCTTAACAAGTTTGATTGCTTAACATGTTGGAAACATTTAATCATGTAAATATCAATCTCAATTAATATATATAAACATGGAAAAGTTCGGGTCACTACATAACAATCTTATTTCGAGTGGAAATCTTACTTGAACTTGTTTTCGTGTCATGATTCTACTTCAAGAACTTTCAAGCCATCCAAGATCCTTTGAAGCTAGATCATTTCTTGTCACTTCCAGTAGGTTTACCTACTAAACTTGAGGTAGTAATGATGTTCATAACATCATTCGATTCATACATATAAAACTATCTTATTCGAAGATTTGAACATGTAATCACTAGATCATAGTTTAGTTAATTCTAAACTTGTTCGTAAACAAAAGTTAATCCTTCTAACTTGACTTTTAAAATCAACTTAACACATGTTCTATATCTATATGATATGCTAACTTAATGATTTAAAACCTGAAAACACGAAAAACACCATAAAACCGGATATACACCGTCGTAGTAACACCGCGGGCTGTTTTGGGTTAGTTAATTAAAAACTATGATAAACTTTGATTTAAAAGTTTTTATTCTGGGAAAATGATTTTTCTTATGAACATGAAACTATATCCAAAAATTATGGTTAAACTCAAAGTGGAAGTATGTTTTCCAAAATGGTCATCTAGACGTCGTTCTTTCGACTGAAATGACTACCTTTAAAAAAACGACTTGTAACTTATATTTCCGACTATAAACCTATACTTTTTCTGTCTAGATTCATAAAATAGAGTTCAATATGAAACCATAGCAAATTGATTCACTAAAACGGATTTAAAACGAATAAGTTATGGGTAAAACAAGATTGGATATTTTTTCTTGTTGTAGCTACGTGAAAATTGGTAACAAATCTATATTAATCATATCCTAGCTAACTTATATTGTATTATACATGTATTCTAATATATTATATAATCTTGGGATACCATAGACACGTATGCAAATGTTTTGACATATCATATCGACCCATGTGTATATATTATTTGGAACAACCATAGACACTCTATATGCAGTAATGTGGGAGTTAGCTATACATGGTTGAGGTTGATTCCAAAAATATATATACTTTGAGTTGTGATCTAGCCTGAGACGTGTATACACTGGGTCGTGGATTGATTCAAGATAATATATATCAATTTTTTTCTGTACATCTAACTTTGGACAACTAGTTGTAGGTTACTAACGAGGACAGCTGACTTAATAAACTTAAAACATCAAAATGTATTAAAAGTGTTGTAAATATATTTTGAACATACTTTGATATATATGTACATATTTGTTATAGGTTCGTGAATCGACCAGTGGCCAAGTCTTACTTCCCGATGAAGTAAAAATCTGTGAAAGTGAGTTATAGTCCCACGTTTAAAATCTAATATTTTTGAGATGAGAATACATGCAGGTTTTATAAATGATTTACAAAATAGACACAAGTACGTGAAACTACATTCTATGGTTGAATTATCGAAATCGAAAATGCCCCCTTTTATTAAGTCTGGTAATCTAAGAATTAGGGAACAGACACCCTAATTGACGCGAATCCTAAAGATAGATCTATTGGGCCTAACAAACCCCATCCAAAGTACCGGATGCTTTAGTACTTTGAAATTTATATCATATCCGAAGGGTGTCCCGGATTGATGGGGATATTCTTATATATGCATCTTGTTAATGTCGGTTACCAGGTGTTCACCATATGAATGATTTTTATCTCTATGTATGGGATGTATATTGAAATATGAAATCTTGTGGTCTATTATTATGATTTGATAATATATAGGTTAAACCTATAACTCACCAACATTTTTGTTGACGTTTTAAGCATGTTTATTCTCAGGTGATTATTAAGAGCTTTCGTTGTTGCATACTAAAATAAGGACAAGATTTGGAGTCCATGCTTGTATGATATTATGTAAAAACTGCATTCAAGAAACTTATTTTTGATGTAATATATTCTTATTGTAAACCATTATATAATGGTCGTGTGTAAACGGTATATTTTAGATTATCATTATTTGATAATCTACGTAATGCTTTTAAACCTTTATCGATAAAATAAAGGTTATGGTTGTTTTAAAAATGAATGCAGTCTTTGAAAAACGTCTCATATAGAGGTCAAAACCTCGCGACGAAATCAATTAATATGGAACGTTTATAATCAATATGAACGAGACATTTCAGAACAGAGGTGTCGTGCCCTTTTCTTCAAAGTTTTGATTTAATTCAACCGTTTTTATTCGAAATGTATTAGGAGGAGGTTATATAAAGGATATTTGATATTGTTACAGCTCATTTGACCAAATTGCAGTTTGTTTTATAGCCTAAAGTGATTCGACAGGTTCTATCGGGCAGGGAAGTAAAAAAATAATAATATATATATATTTTTATATATATCAGACAACGACTTTAAACAAATTCGTACGATTTATTCGATAATTGAAAGCTAACACTCAGAAAATAACAAAATTTAATTAAAGTTGATGTATATGGGAAACAGATTTGAGTTCTAAATTTCGCGTATGATGCTATATAATTATTATTATTATTATTATTATTATTATTATTATTATTATTATTATTATTATTATTATTATTATTATTAATTAGTAATTATAATTATAATTATATCAATAATAATAAAAATACAAATGATGTCATTAAATAAAAATAATAATAATAATAATAATAAGTCACAATTTTTAAAAAAATTTAATGAAATTGATAGTAATCATATTCATAGTAATATTAAATAATGATGTTATTAATAATAAAATACTAATACTATTAATAATAATAATAAAATTGTTAAAATAATAATATCGAAATAATACTAGTAATAATTATGATATCAAGATAATAAAGAAAAATAATGATACTGATATGTTAACATAAATAAAAGATAAGTTTAATAAATAATTAATACTAATGATGCTAATAATAATAATATTATCAATGATAATAATAATATTGATAATAATAATAATATAACAACTTATACATATCAGATTTCATATTTAATAATATTATTAATAAATATTAATAATAATAATAATAATAATGAAAGTAAATGAAAATTTTATTATAACAACTATATTCTTATCTTGTAATTACATTTAATATATTAATACTACCGTTTATTAAATATGTAAGATTTATTAATTATATATAATTTTAATATTTATACTCTATATGTATATGTGTGTGTGTATATATATATATATATATATATATATATTACAATATACTTTTAATAATAATTATACATAGAACTCGTATTTATATATATAGACTCATTTTATATTATTATAATAATTTTGTATTTTGTTTTACATATTTAATTTATATTGTATTTTATTATTTCCAATTATTATATAGTCTTACATTTTATATATATGTATATATATTTAATTACATATTTATTTACAAACAATTGTTCGTGAATCGTCGAGAGCAGTCGAAGGGTAATTGCATATATGAAAACAGTTCAAAATTTTTGAGATTCAACTTAACAGACTTTGCTTATCGTGTCGAAACCATAATAAGATTAAGTTTAAATTTGGTCGGAAATTTCCGGGTCATCACACCTTCGTCCCTTAATTCTGACCCGTTTAAACACCGATTAAGAAAAGACAAACTTACTAGTTGGAAAGTATACACCAAGACCTTTCCGAAAAGTGCTCACACGCCCCAAACGGAGTCACGGTTTGCAAGATATGACCTTTTGAAAATCAAGTTTTGAGCAGTTTTTATAGCTACAGATTTAATAATATTTACCCAATTTACACTCACAAACATACCCAAAACACTAATTCACCAACTCTTGATTAACAACACTATGAAGAATTGATTTTTTTTTTAATCATAAATCATCATCACCATCTTCATTTACAACACTAAAATCATGAATTTTAGTTACAATTACCCAACCCTAGTTCATCCATGATGCTTATGCATCATGCTTGAACTAGTCTCATCTTCAAACAACACCACATATCATAATCTAAAAGAAACCCAATTAATTAAAGTTAGGGTTCTTACCAGAACACTAGAGATGAAGAAGAAAGATTTCTTTAGTTATTTCTACACTCAATGGTTTAGTCTATCACCAATTGCACAAAATCACTAGCTTTTAGCTCCAATTTAATGAGAATCGAAACCCACTTTTCTCCTATTTCTTTCTTGCTCATCGCCACTCTCTTTCTCCATTCTCTGCTTTAATTATTTTTTTTTTTTTTTTTTTTGTGACTAAATGAAAAGGAGATGCTTCCCGCCAATGTTGCAAAATTTGCTATTCGGGGATTAATCGGTCAGGACTTTGGAAGGATTAATCAGAAATTTGGGGATTAATCGAGGGTTAATCGGATTGTACTTTATACATTAATATTAAAATTTCAAAAATTATATGTGTAAATATAGAAGAAAATCATAAGCATAAACATAAGCTTTAACATAATTGTCTAAATTTGTTCAATTTATTCAAAAACTATAAATTCTAATCATATTAAAATGTTGACAAATTTTGACTTTGACCGAATTTGATTACCAAATTCGATTTTGACACATCAATTGACGTTGACCGATTAATTAAACGGATTTTGAAAAATTGGAACGGATTGCTCTTAAAAATGATTAATCAGGGATTAATCGATTAGTAATCGGGATTTTTACAACACTGCTTCCAGCCTTTTAATTTGTTTTTAATTTAAGTTTAGTGGTTCTACACTTTAACCCTCCCTTACACAAAGTCTTGCAAACAAAGTCATATTTCTCACAAACAAGGTCCTTTTTCTAACAAGATTATATTAACTAGCAACAACAAATTAAATAATACCTTAATTAATATTGGGGTGTTACATGCGCATAATGCGGAATTCACCTGGTACCAAGTCTCGCGTTCGGAGGCTTGTTTACCCAAGGTTTTACCTTCTATGGGGGAGTCAATGTGCTCGTTCATAGCAGAGTTTCTTTCCTTACCAAAAATAAAATAAAAAATACTTGATATGATTGCAAGTACTAAAACCAATTTTTTAAAATAATATACTCCAGTAAGAAATTACCCCTATATACTAAATATACTAATATGCATGGGAAAAATGGTAGTTTTAGTTTTATCCGAATGTCGTTTTGAATTTGCGTTCACACTACACCCGGCCCCTCAAATTCGGCTTCATATACACAACGACCCCCAACTTTCTATTTTTAGGGTAAAAAGCGTAAATATATAATTTTAAAAAAACAAAAGAAAATGATTCCACCCGTATTTTTAACGGGCCCTATCTTCTCGCTCGGTCCGAGTTAAATTTTTCTGAGACCACCGTTCAACTCGAAAAAATCAGACGGACACAACGGGACTAACTATGCGCGAAACGGACATCGTTAAAAAAACACTAAATAACGGGCCCTATATTCCGCTCGGTGCGAGCTAAATTTTTCCGAGACCACCGTTCAACTCGATATTATTTTACGAACACAACGCGACTAACTATACGCGAAACGGACATCGTCAAAAAAACACTAAATATTTCGAGCTATATTTCATACATATACGTACACGTCCAACAAACAACTCAACCTACTAGATATATTAGGTACCAAACAACGTATATACAAATATGACTGCGCGTTTAGATCTAAAAATAAAATTTACTTCTATATACAAAACTTTCAGTTTTCTGAGTCAATTACCAGGACCCCTGAAATCTCATTATCTAGCCAAAACTCCAACTTAAACTTAATGACTTAAAACCGTCCTATCCAACTCGATTCGGTTGCAACCCTAGCCAAACCAATTTATAAACTTTGGACAACAGAACTTAAGAAGACAATTTATAAAGAATAATAAATATACATTCAGTAATTACCATTTTGGTTTCCAAATATTTATAGGAAACTAAATATAGAACATATAAACAGCATCCAGTCTTCTCAGTTCTCACTGCATTTCTCAATACACAAGCCTAAACATCTAATATACAGCTTTCTATCTAAATGTATATTCTTAGCCCCAAAAATTTAAATAATTTTCTTCAATTGATTGCTTTATTTCTATATTTTCCCCCTTCTTTCTATTTCCTCTGTCCTTCGAATTCAATTCCTCGAAGGACCGTATATCGAAACCAAAAGAAGATAATTTACTAATCAATGGCCGCTTTGTTCTTCCGACCACTCATTGGCTTTGGCAACCCATCAAAGATTGGTCTTGTGATGGCTGCCGTAGACAATGCTTGAAGATCTGCTGTCAAATTCAACATAGAAGTAGGCCAAATCGAAGATGAAGATGTGCAATAACTATTATTACTGTTGCTATTACTATATGATTCATGAAAGCTTGGTGAACTTGAAGACTTTTTAACACCACCAGAACTATCTGTAATGACTGAATCCCCTAATTTTAACAGGGGCATGTTTGGTGGACCATCAGCATCACTGTTGGTTCGACTGGTGGCTTTTGGCCTCAAAGCTAAACCTTTTCCGGCAGCCGGTGAAAATGCAGTGGCGGTGTTGGTAGTGTCGGGTCTAAGCATCATCTCTGGGGTGTGATTTTGAAGGTCGATTTCTGATCTACGCCTTCTCATTAATCTGTCATACCATGTATCAGAATCGGGTTTATTTGCATTTGGGGGTGTTGTTACATCAGTATCCATGGCAATTTTTTCTGATAAATCGTTAGCTAAGCTTTTGCATTTTCTGTGAAGACCGAGTGGCGGGTGAGAATTTTGAGGTGGTTTGGATCCGTGTTCTAAGCTGAAAGTAGCTCTAGTTTGATAGGGATCAGTTTTAGATTTTTCATCGGTACCATTCTGATTGGTTGGTTTAAGACCATAATAGTCTCTTAAAGCATCCATGGATGGTGAAACGGTACGAGGAGCAGAAGCTGACAGTTTTAGGGATTTGATGGAGTCAAATAAGTCAGAATGTATACGGTCGGGTGGTGTCATCTCAGACTTATTTGGCCTGCAAAAAATAAAAATAAAAAATACCATGTTAGGTCAATTGGTTAAACACCGCTACAGAAATATATTGTTGTTTTCTCAAACCAAGAAGGCATCACCCTATAAAGTGTGTGTACATTATAAAGCGTTGTATTTAAAAGCTTATAATTCGATATGGTTCATGGCTCAAATTTACTAATTAGGTTCCGACAAATCAACCACTAAGCTACACTTCACACAAGAGAAAAGGGCATCAAGGACGTTATATGCTGGCACAAACATGTAAACTCAAAATCAGCTTGAAATGATGTCACAACAAAAGACATTAATATGGAGCAAAAATGATTTCAAGTACTTCTGTTATTAAAAATGTAAAGTCGGCATTTCTTCACACAAATCAAAGAAACACTTTTTATGTGGATACAAAACGACATATACCCTAAAGTCCGCTCATTACAAGATTGGTATATGATTTGGAACTGCAGGGGGCGGAAAAGATACAAGAATGGTCAAAAGAAGTATGCATTGTTAAGGTAAAATGGTGAAACAGCGTAATGATGAAAAGATTGGCCCTTGCTGTCAGCTATATTTATATTTATATTTGCTATCATGTGTATATATGCATATACAATAGATAAGATTTCACGATATTCAGACATAATCAGTACCGTTGACTATCATGTCCATTTGTCAAGATGGGAGAGGGTGGATGCCTTCCTGGTAGTGGTATGTGAAGCGTCTTGCGGGAAAACATTTGTAGATCAGTTGTCAGCCCATTCATCCTCTTTATGTCAGCCACCTGACATAAGATGCAACGGTAAATACAGAATAAATAAACTAGCAATATCACATTTTAATGTAGAGACGTAAGTCATAATTTGGAGTGGTATTTAAAAGTAATTCAACTTTTTCGGTCTTAACTAACAGCCCATATTTATATATCTCCCTTAGTACACTAAGTGGCTCTACCTCAGAATCACGTACCTCATACATTCATTTAATACCTTTTGGCGACATTCATATAAATATATAAACATCCCTTTAAGTACATAAAATGAAATGATACGAAGTACATTTTATTGATAGAGATTTGTCATCATCCCAAATTGAAAAGACTTGATAACCACTCTATTTGTAACAATCATAACCATAAATACCGTAACTTAATAATTAGTAGTTCCTTCGCCACCTAACATTCACAAATAATTAATTATCATACATCAACTAACAACGTAAATCAGTCATCATCCCTACAAAACAGCTAAGCTTGTAACTTGTCTTTGTCCCCTACGAAAAACTATCTGCCAAATTTCAACAAGTTTAACATTCCTAGCATACCATTCCTCTAACCAACACATGATAAACAGTCATTCATCAATTTCCATCATATAAACGATAAAATTGTTCAAAAACGTTACCACGCTAGAAGTAACACGTTCTAGTCGAAAGTACTAATTTCTACAACAAAACCATATTATATTAAAAATAATGTTCAAACAAGACATGTAGCACTAACATAGTATTAATTCTCCATGATAGAGATTTATTCACCAATAACAATCAAGGTAAACACAATTATTTTAAAAAATCATAAAATTGCTTAAATTTTTTGGTCATACTTGAAAGTTGAAACAAATTCTTTCTTACACATACACCTGATCACATGAACACTCACAAAAAGTAACTTACCAAATTTCCATAAAAAGACATATCACAGTTCAAACACATTACGAATTACGTAAAATGAATTAACCAAACTAATTTATTAATAATTTAATTTAATTGCACTCGATAATTTAATATTATTAAATTATTAGATTAAAATATAAATAAATATACCTCAACACCATACTTAATTGCCACACCAGCAAGCGTATCAAATTTTGTTACAATATGTACAATATATCCCAAAACACCACCGCCACCACCACTAACCGATGAATCATTATCAAACAGCTTCGTATGTGGCGTTGATTCCATCAATAATCTCCGATCTAATAATTGATTCCAATCAGCGTTTCTTTTCTGCATCTTTATATTCTCCAATTAACAACATATCTCCTAATTTTAGAATCCGAAAACCTTAACCTAACCCTAAAATTGACCGTACATTGCTCCGATAATTATATACATGACGATGAATTGATCGACGAATCGTTTAATGAGAAACGAATTAAATAACGGTCAATTAAATGATTGATTGAGGATTGTAGATCTTGTGGTGAATTGATTTGTAGAGATTTGTTGTTGTATGTATAAATACATGTAACGAAAGCTTGTGTGTGAAAAAGTGATGGAATTTTGGAATGAGAGAAAGAAAGAGAGAGAATGAAGAAGGGGGAAGATGATGATGTGGTATGTGTATAAATGGAAGTCTTTCTTTTTTTTTTTTTCTAAGAAAGAAAAAGAAATTACTCGACGTGTTCCAATTTTTAGATTTTTCAAATTTTTATTACTCTACTACTCATACTATAACATTATTTTAATAGTTTTATGAGCTCGTGCGTGGCACGACATTTGTTAAATTGGTAGTCAATAACATTAATATTGATAGTTATCAAATATATAATACAATTACAATAAACAATTTTTTATTGCAGATAATATTTCTATCAATAACATTAGTATTGAATACTAATGCATAGATTATGAGTCTGTTCGTTGAAATCATTTTAACTTCAATTGACAAATAATCGATAAAAATACCAAACACGAGCTCCTAAAAAGTTGTTTTAAAACCGATCGTTAAGAATAATATTTTATGTTCATCTCGAGTTGTATATGTTTTTAGTACAAACTAAATTCATTATGTTAAAATTTTAAACGAAACAATATCTATAAAGATTATCAAATAACCATTTTAACTTCAATTGACAACATGAGCCAGTGCGTTTATATAATATTTTACAAATATTATGAGAAAACTATAAATTAATTTTATATGATATAAAATATCATTCATAAATAATAGTATAATTATAATATCAATAAAAAATATCTATTTTATAATTTTTATTACAATAAAAAAATATTGTAAATGATTTTTAATATATGACCATTTATATATATAAATATCATCAATCAATATTTATATTAAAATAATATATCAGTTAATAAAATTTCATAATAATAATATCTGTGTATTAAATTAAATTATTTAATAATTCGATTAATATATGAAAATAACAGATAGACTGACACGTGTCAAGAATAAATGAGGAGTTGACACATGACATGAATTAATCAGGAGTTGACACGTAGGATTATTGTCACGCGCTTTATATAATGTATAGAAGATAGATAGAAGATTGATAGATATTTTATTATTTTATAATAAAATAATATATATATATATATATATATATATATATATATATATATATATATATATATACATTAATATTATATATTAAATGAATTTTTTATTATTATTACTATTTATATTTATATATTAATATTAATATTAAGTTTTATTATTATTATATTCTATATATTAGATTATATAATATTATATTATTTATTAGTATTATATTATTTAGGGCTAATGTTCCTGTACAAAAAAGAACATTGAATTGAATGACGGTGGTCTGAGATGTTGAATTGAACTGAATTTGGGTTGATGTTGAACGTGACTTTCTAATCGGCCTGTAGGTTTAATCTAATAGTTGGAAACAAATTGAGAAGAAAGTTATCAGAAGGACGTAGACTTTGTTCGTAGCAAATAGATGTTACTTGAAAGTATCACCATTGAATTATACTATGAAGAATGAAAATGTTCGATTGCTGATGAATGACCGGGAATGGAAAGGGTGAGATTGAAAGAGTTTTCAAATGACCCCTATGAATGATCGTTACGTAATGCTTCCCGTGTAAATTATTTGAGGGCATTTTCGGGAGTTGTTAAAGGAAAAGTTGATTTATTAGCTAATAAGAGTAGAGGATTAATTTAGACCATTAGATGAAGGGATATGTGATGGGCCTTTTTTAATCTTGAGAAAGGGGTTTTTAAAATATTTATTATTTAATAAAGATTCTCTTTTAATATATAGGATATGATGATAGGAAATGATAGGATATAAAAATATAAATAAATGATAGAAAATGATCTTGTACCGATTCAAGTCAAATTGTTAAAATGTAGACACCGTTAACTTTAGGCAGTTGGTCTGTTTTAGTTAAAACTATTATTTTAAGTTTAAAATATTAAATATAAGCTAGGTCTTTATTTACTTAATTCAGTTGCTTAAAGTTTAGTTTGTTACGGAGTAGTTTTAAAATTTTCAATTTTTTATTGTGTCGACTCCAACCCATTATTTGATTGCCTCCTCGTATGTCGGTGGACTACTTACGTTGGTCCCCCATTTCACGACTTAATTCAATAGCTGTTTCTAATTTTTAGTTTTTGTTTTCTTATACAACAACAACAAAACCCAATATCACATAAATGGTGTGTATAGGAGGTGATATGTAGACAATTTTTCTCCTATCTGAGAATAAAAATAATTTATTTCTCCACCCAGAGTGAAACACTCTCAAAAGTAGAGAATGTCATCACTCTCTCTATTCGACGGATAAAGAGATTGTTTTCGAATGGACATCCTACAAATAAGTAGATTTTTATAAATAAATAAAAAACTAAAATAAAATTGAGACGTCATGCAAATGATATAATCAAATTTCTATGGATTTTAAAATATATCTGAAATTCAATTTAAGCTTTAAACGGCAGTTAAGACGCCAATAAATTGACGTTTACTGTTGACTCAAAAATAGAACCAAAGTTTTTGTTTTCTTATGTAAACATCAAATCAGAATATAGAGTAGTAATGAAGAGTAGTATTTCAGTTTCAATAATAATAATAATAATAATAATAATAATAATAATAATAATCTTATATTATTTTTGTTCGATAATACTAAATTATCAAGTGAGAATCTCATATCTTTCGATACTTTTTTTCTGTACGAGATCATTCAATGGGGACTCAACCACTCACGCGTTTATCTTCCTGCAGTTGCATAATCCGCCTTCAACTGATGGTCAGGAGGAAAATCGGTCGTATCCGAAGACATGAGCGATAAAACTTCCCTCACCCACTGCCCCCGTAATTCGATGTGCGGAAGACATCATTTAAAACCATAAATTACATGTTTCTCTAAAGGGTTTTGATAAACGTAGCCCTAAGGGCTACGTTTAAGCATAGTTTATAAACTTTGTTTAATTTATTACAATGCATATATAATTTATTTTAAATATCGACTTTTCTATATAAATTTGATATTAATATTATTCATGACAGGTTTAAATTATAAATATGAAATAAAATTATATTTGAAATGTTTAAGAGTAGTCCTTAAGACTAAGTTTATTATTTTCCTTCTCTAATAACTTTTCAATGCATAATGTATCAAAACTTAAAATACATATTTGGAGAAATATAAAATTGTCTTTAAATATTAATTACTCGTATTGACATAATTCAAATTTTATTTTATTTTTCTTCATAACCACTTTTTCATTTAAATTGAATTGATGATGATGATATTCACACTTACTAAAACTTAAAATATTAATATTCTTACAAGGGTGTTACCTGAAATTTCAATAATTTATATCTGAAAAGATTTTTTTATATTCTTTTTTTGTTATTGTTAAAATTAATATTTAATTACTAACTATAATAAAAAATTGAAATTACATTTTCAATACACTTTTCATTCTCTAGTTCACTAGAGAATAAGCCTAGAATTCTCCATGATATTTTTATTTATGAATTTTTCTAATGATAATTTTAGGGCTTTCATTAAAAAATAAAGTAATGCAAAAGTGATATTATATTTTGTAATTATTTTTTGTAATAAAGTATGCGTGTTGGAATTTTTTTAAAAATATTCTTTAGAGTTGTAAGTAGAAAAAATTCTTTATTTATTAGGGAAGAGATCACTTTACATAAATTTATTATTATTCATTAACTAGACAGCCAATTAATGATGAACGTTATGTATGTTGACTATGATTTGTCTAAATGAGACACCACTTGCATAATATTAAAGGGAGTTGATCCGTACACCACCTTATTTTTGCCATACACCACCAAAATAATTATTTAGACAGTTTTACCCTTCCTTTGAGAAGTTAAGGGGAGTTGGTGGTGAACAAAAGGAAGGGTAAAAATGTCCAAAAAATTTATTTAGTGGTGTATGGCAAAATAGAAGTGGTGTACGGATCACCTTCCAATATTAAATGTCCTTATAATTAAAGTTGTAATTATAATTTTCCTGCGAATAAACTTTTATTAAATAATCCTAAAATGAGTTGGATTGAAGATGCAAAAAGTGATTTAAAGGAGCGGTGTGAATGAAATATTTATAATATGAGACGATCAAATTATTATTTTTTGTAAGCGAGAAAAACCTCCTATTAACGAGTACATTGGTTCCCCAATAGAAGGTAAAACCTCTGGTAATCAAGCCCCCATGAGTGCGAGACATGATACCGGATAAATTTCGCATTATGCGTACCTTCTAGTCACACTACCTTTTTGAACAATTTGACATAAACAGGAATTGAACCCGGGTGATGTGCTTCATTGGACAACTCGGTGGCCACTCAGGCAAACCTTAGTGGTTTGAGACGATCAAATTATTCATTGGTGACATTGGCAATTCTACCCTATGAGTCATTATATTAGACGATAATAGAGTCCGAGTTTGTATGTGGCTTTAGAGTCCATTAAGCTTTAAACCTATTGAACCTAAGCTCACATACAAACTTGGACCTTATTATCATCTAATAAAAGCCAATCACAATTTCAGTTTATTCACTCAATTTTTTTAACGGCGATATCGGCATCGAATGCTCTCATTTGTCACTCACACACGCGTTAGGAGATAACCCCATTCGCGACGATGTTGGCAGTACCGTCGAAGGTTGAGAAAACCCCTCAGAGACAGTGGCGGGCCCAGAAATTTTTTTCACCGGAGCGATTTTTTTTTTAAATGTAGGGATTTTTTTTAATTTTTTTTTTGCAAAACATGGAGGTGTTGGGGAAAATTATAGAGTTTTTTGAGCAAAATTTGAATTTTTTTGGGCAAAATACGAAGATTTTTGAGCAAAATATGAAAGTACGAAATCGACCGATTTTTACAATATAATATCTTGTAGATCAAGGAAACTACGAAACATCAACAAATCGGAACTTACCTTTGTGGTCCAGTGGTTCACCCCTTTGCATTTGTGCAATGGGATGGGGGTGGGGAGGTCTGAAGTTCGAGTCTCTCCCCTTAAAAATATTCGTGGGATTTATTTCCCGAAAGCCGAATTGTCCCGGGGAAGGTTTTACCGACCCGTATTCAGGTTCCAGGTCCGATCGCCTGCCCCTCGAGATGGTATAAGGTTCGGATCCCTATAATGCGGTTCCGGTTTTCTGTCCAAAAGCGCGTGCGTGGCAAATTCGATGCCAACAACTTGCCTTTAAAAAAAATCAACAAATCAATCGATTTTTACATTCCGTAATTAATTGATATTCTGTACATTTTAATTTCCTTATATATTATGGACACACACACACACACACACACACACACACACACACACACACACACATATATATATATATATATATATATATATATATATATATATATATATATATATATATATATATATATATATATATATATATTCTCGCGTTATTAGTATATTATTACACCATTACAACATGTTTGTTTTTTAAAGATGGTACAACACTTTTGTTTTTTTGGGTTTAAGCTACAAATAGATCACATACTTTTACTTTTGTCACCTTGTAAACTATATATCCTAAATAATACCATTGTACTACGTAAACTTTTAAATAGTGTATTCACATAAACTTCAAAACTTTTTTAACCAGAAATTGAAAAAAAAAAAAGTGATAACGTGAAATCCTACATGACGATGACTTGGTATTACAAGTAGGATTAATGTTACTATTTAATTTCCCTTTTTTCATACAAGGTTGCAGCAAACAAGGTGGTTCAGATAGTTCTAATCTAACTTTAAATTTAATTAAACTCTAACAAAACAAAATCTAAATTCTAACTTTAAATTTAATGTTTAATTTTCCCCTTCGTAACCCATTTTTCAAACATGGTTGCAGAGTCGATTAATCAAGGTGGGGTTACCACCAGCAGCAAACAATGTGGTTCACTATGGTTGTGGGTTTCAATTGGGGTTGCCAGCAGCAGCATATTCCATCAATTGGGATTACAACTTATTAAAAAAAGTTAAACCAATTTCACCCAAATTTTTAAGAGAGTGTATCTTTCCGTTCGGGTTTTACTTATGAAGTTTGGGGTTTTAATTAGATAAACAGACACAGCTGAATGGTTAAGGGCGGTGATAGGTTAGCGAGTGGTCTCGGGTTCGAGCCTGGTCATGAGCATTTATTTTTGGAACGCGAGTTAAATTTATCCGACGTCATCGTTCAACTCAAAATAATTTTATGAACACAACGCAACTAACGATACGCGAAACGGACGCTTTTTAAAAAACGTTAAATATTCCGGGTTATCTTTCAGACATACACATACACGTACATTAAACAACTCAAACTAACTATATTATATCGATGATACCATTCCCCTTTTTTACGCGATTTTCCTGGCGTTAAAAATGCGCAGGCCATTAGGTATACTATGTACTAACCACGTGTATCCAAATACACCCGTAGCAATGCGTTTTTAATTCTGTAAATACATAACGCTACGTTAAATATGAATATACAATCCGAAAGGTCCTGCCGCATCGCGCAAGTCGATATTTTTCTAGTTATAATCATAATTGGAACCATAGAGTGTACATATGACACAATATGGAGTTGTGAACAATACAATATATGATCAATATGCATATACAAAATAATAGTTCAGCTTAAACCACAAATGATTACAACATATTTATGATCAATATACATTATACATAAAATATAATATGGGTAATGTGTATTACAACAAAAAAACAAAAGGTTTGAAGTGGGTCAAATAAATTTACCTTAAAAACTCATGGATAATTCTTTTCACGAAACCGAACCAAAACTTGTGAAACCGAACCGAACGGATATTATATGGTAGGATCCTCGGTACGACTTGGTTCAATATTTTGGGACTATTGGACGGATCGAACCGAATTATTTTGGGCTGATCCGTACCATACAAAAAGGATTTAAACGCACCATATATACCTACTTAAATTGCATAATACCACATACACCTATTTTAATCAATTGAATGCGTCCAAGAAGTGAAGCACCATCGCTACCGAAGTAGTGGCCATAAACTCTGCATCTCAATTCTACTTAATTCTCACAGATACAACATGATGAAGCACCTTCACCACTAAAATACCATCGTTTATTAACATTAGATAAAAACCAATTTAAAGTCGATAGATTCACTCACTACATCAAAGCTTAAGTAGCAATTTTACATTTTGTGCTCGTTTCCATTTATCCGTATTTAACTAAATCATTTACTTTACGACTAAACCAATAATTGATCATCAAGGTTCAAAAACCCGTAGACAGATTATAGATATACTTTGTACTTGTATTAGTCGAATATATAATTGAACAACTGTGATGCTCTATCATACAAAGACTAGAACGACGATGGTGCCTCGGTACTGATGGCGCTTATCATGTTGAATCTGTAGGAGATAAATAGAATGGAGATGTTGGATTTATGGCCACCATTTCAGTAGTGTTTCACTTATTGGATGCATTTAATTGATTAAAATTTGAGTGTATGCAATATTATGTACTTTAGGTGGGTGTCTATGATCCTTATAATTAATTAGAATATGTATATGTAATATTATTCATCTTAAGTGAATAAATACGTGATCTAATATCTAATTTTAAGAAGGAGATGTATGATAAAATTTCATAAAAGTATATGAATATTTAAACAAGCGAAAAGACTCGTGGAATCACGGCTTTGTTTAATCGAAACAGCTTAATAATATGTTTTAGGTATTAAGTGAATATAAATGTTTTTTTTTCAAAAGCAAACTTCAAACTCCGAGTGCAACTAAGGAAAAGCCGGTTGCGAGAGGGCAACCGAAGCCAAGCTACTACTTACACCTATACATCAATTAGCCGACCAAAACTACAAAACTCGACAACTAACGTAAAAATGAAACAAGGATCGACTATTACAATGAGGATAATAACCCACTCGGGTTCGAAATCCAATTTAACCAATCAAACGAATGAATTTTTTCTCGCGACGAAATCCACTTGAACATTTGGATTGTATTTCACTAAGGGCCATCGGAATGTTCCAAGTTTTGTTTTGGAAGATGATTTTATTCCTAAGACCCCAAATGTGGTAGAGCCCAATCCAAACAATTGCTTGCCATATCACTTTACCCCGATCCGACATCGATGTTGAAGCTTTTCCTTCGATTAGTACTTTTAAATGGGTAGGGGTGAAGTTGTGAATCCCCCACCATTTAGCTATACGTAGCCAAAGACCTCGAATCCGATCACAATCAAGTAAGGAGTGTTCTACCAATTCCTAATCATCGTTACACACGGGACATCTCACAATATGAAGATCAATGCCCCTATTATCAATTTCAAGTCACACCGGTATTCTCCTCTTTTGCACCCGCCAAATAAAAATCTCCACTTTTTTAGGAACTAATATGTTTTTCAAAGTAGCCTCCTGTGAAGAAAATTGCTCCAACATGTTTGTCTCTAAAAGATTAGATAGTTTTTTAACCGTGAACATACCATTTGAGGCCAAAGGCCACGACCATTTATCTCTTGAGTCAAATTCGAAGGAGTAGCGTGATATCATCTCGATCAGCAGCTGCAGTTCGCCCTTGGTTCTGTCTCGCGGTTCTCTGCTCCAACACCATTCGAATAAAAAACCCGAGTCTGAAGCTCTAATTCGATCAGAAATTCTGACTTCTTTCTCTGTTTCTAGTCGATAAATTCTTGGGAAAAGAGTACAGAGTTTGTCCGCCCCGATCCAGTGTTCTAACCAAAACGCCGTCGAGTCACCACTTCTAATTGTTTTGATGAAGGAATGTTTGAACGAAACCTGTAATTCTTCCATGGCATGACCTGCAATAATAATATTACCCCAAATGGTTGGTAATACGGAGCAGTTAAAATCACTCCCCATCACCAAACCACCACAATTCCCGTAAATACTTTTGATTAACTTTACCCCAAGTGATTCGATAAGGTATTAATGACCCGCGTACAATATTTGAATGTAAACGTTAAATTCATTTAGTTTAATGACCCGTGGAACCACGAATTTCGACTAAGAAACTTGTCGTTATTTTTACAAAAATATTGATGTACTTAACTTGGTCTGAATAAATGAAATACATTCATTCTCTTACCACCATCTTCCAATTTTCATTACAATTACTGGTTTCCTTATCATAAAAACCTAGATTACAATCTTTTATTGAGACATGTAGTTCAGATACATATGTAACGTAATTAATCTTGTAAAGAGAACTCATAGTTGAATAATAATAATAATAGTAATAATAATAATAGTAATAATAATAGTAATAATAATAGTAATAATAATAATAATAATAATAATAATAATAATAATAATAATAATAATAAAGTTTGCTTTAAAAGTGAGTATTTATATTTTTAAAATAATTATTAGTAATAAAAAATGACTCGTGAAATTTTTTCAAAAATTAAAATACAATTATTATATGAACGTTGTACAGTATGCATCAAAGTTTGTATATGTGTTCATGGGGTGCTTTGTAAAAGATTGTACAATTTGTTTTAAAGTTTTTACATATGGTCATGGGGGTGTTATATTATAAGGTTGTACATAATGCTTCAAATATTGTACATATCGTTATGGGGGTGTTTTACCATAAGGTTGTACATAATGCTTCAAATATTGTACATATAGTCATGAAGTGTTTTATTATAAGACCATACCCAACCGGGCGTGAGTTTTACTCCGTCAGTCCTACATGGCCAAAGTGACAGAAACTGACGGCCCCTAACGGGGCGTTAGTCAGTTTGGATGTCATCCGTCAGTCACGAACGTGACCCAAGGTGAAGGATCCGTCAGTTTTTGTCCCACCAATCACAATTTTTCATTATATATATTTTTATTTTTAATTAATTTTTTTCCACCCCATTTTCAATGTGATTTTACCACATCACCCTACTCAATATTTAACACATAAAACTGACACACACGGTTATAAAATGTCAGAAATTGACACTGCCCAGTCATAATTAGATAAAGTGCACTAACTGCCCATGACGTCACAGTCAGGGTTGGAAATGGTCTAAGGTTGCACATAATGCTTCATATATTATACAATTAACATGTTAATATTTTTATTAAATACAATTATTTTTTTATGACATCATCATGGAGGGCTTAGATTTTTTCTATATATTTTTGAATTTTTTTTAAGCTTGAATAATCCTTATTTATGACATCATCATTTTAGAAATTTATATGATACTATAAAAGATTGACACCAATGAGGTGATTCTCACACACCATTTTTTAATCCATATACGTTTTTGTCTCATAAATTTACAGTTATATCCCTGAATTAATATGAGAAGTTGAACTTATATTATTATTGTAAGTATAATTCAGCATATAATAGGTAATTAGGTGTACATGAATTAAAAAGTGGTGTGTGAGGACATCACTCTTTTGGAAACATATATTGTAACGACCCGACTTTTTCGACTTGTTTATGTGCCTTGTGATTTTAGCGAAACTGCATATTTGTGCGTACTATGCTACTTTATACTCTGGAACCTTTATATACATGGTTTACTTTCATTTATATGTTAAAACGTGCCTTAGAGTACGTAGGATACTTAACTTGATCACCGGAAACCTTTATGACCGTTAGTGTCACTTGACGTTACGAACAAACTGCGTACTGCGTACACGTTTAACTTTTGTCGTAATCGGAATATTATGACTACGAAATCTTAATTATTATTTTATAATAATAATTACTTGGGTTTTTAGATGCTTAATTATGCGTAGTAATTTAATTATGCTTACTAGTTAGTCTTGGTGACCCAATAATAAGTAAGACAAATGTCCATTTATTAAAGGAAACATGCTAGCATTTATGTCAAGTATTATCCTTAATGTTGCATGAGATCCTAACATAAGCACCAACTTTAGACAATCATTAACCAAAAAGCAAACTTTTGTCCCCCTTGTCCCCCCTCTAAATCACGGCCACCTTCACCACCACCCTCCCCCATTCACCTATAAATACCACCCTTATTCCATCCATTTAACACTTGCTTTCATTTGTAATTCACACACGCACTCTCTCTAATTCTCTCTAGTTCTTTCTCTCTCTAAAAGTGTAAGTATTTTGAACTTTTCTTCTTCTTCTCCTTCTCATCACTACGAATTCATCATCATCATCATCATGGGTCTAGCTTTTTAGCTTTTGATCTTGATTATATCTTGTAGATTCAAACATGGATTTGAATCCTTCAAGAACATGAAAGATTCAAGCTTTCTAGCTTTGAATCTTTACCCACTTTGTAGATCTATATCTTTTAACTTTAAATCTTGTTATTTTGTTATAAAGATTCAAACTTGTGTTTGTAATCTTCATGTAACTTAAAGATCTAAGGTTTATGCTTCAAGATCTTCAAGAACAATCAAGATGCAAGCTTTCTAGCTTGGATCTTCATATCTTTTGATGGATCTAAGTTTTCTAACTTATGATCTCATTATTTTGATATAAAGATCAAAACTTGTGTTTATGGTCTTCATATAACTTAAAGATCTAAGATTTATGCTTCAAGTTTTTCAAGAACACTAAAGGTTCAAGCTTTCTAGCTTTGTGACCTTATAACTTGTGTGAAAGGGATCCAAGCTCTCTAGCTTAGGGTTTCATCACCTCATTTAACTTAGATTATGTTCATACTTGTTTGATTGATGTAAAGTTTGTAGCTTTAGTTGTAAATGTAACTTGTAATTGTAGTGACCCGAACTTTTCCATATTTATATATATTAATTGAGATTGATATTTACATGATTAAATGTTTCCAACATGTTAAGCAATCAAACTTGTTAAGACTTGATTAATTGAAATATGTTTCATATAAAGCAATTGACCACCCAAGTTGACCGGCGATTCACGAACGTTAAAACTTGTAAAAACGACATGACGATATATATATATATATATATATATATATATATATATATATATATATATATATATATATATATATGGGTATACATATGGTTGACATGAGATTATGATAAGTAAGTATCTCCATAAGTATATTAACAATGATTTATATACATATAAACAAGACTACTAACTTAAGGATTTCGAAACGAGACATATATGTAACGATTATCGTTGTAACGACATTTAAATGTATATATATCATATTAAGATATATTAATATATCATAATATCATGATAATATAATAATTTAACATCTCATTAGATATAATAAACAATGGGTTAACAACATTAATTGAGATCGTTAACTTAAAGGTTTCAAAACAACACTTACATGTAACGACTAACGATGACTTAACGACTCAGTTAAAATGTATATACATGTAGAGTATTTAGATGTATTAAAATACTTTTGGAAGACTTCAAGACATATATCAAAACACTCATACTTAACGAAAATGGTTACAGTTACTTTTCCATTCTTTTCTTTCATCAAGAATTCTAGTCGTATTCTTACCCGTATTATACACAGCTTCAAAACGTACTTACTATGAGTATATACCAATAGGAACTAGCATGGGATTCCACTCTTGATTATGTTATGTATGACTAATCAATTTTAACTTCTACCATGAGCTAGTCAACTAACTAGAACTCCTTTTAACCCCACTCACCACTCACCAATTACCACTCATCATTCACTCCATTTCACTTCCAATTCTCTTTCTAATTCTCTCTCAACACCCACACACTATTATGAATGTATTTTTCTAGTAGTTAATCATCATCTTCATCAAAAATCACTTCAAGAATCAAGCTATAATCATCATAGGAAGAACACTTCAAGAACACTTCAAAAATCCCTTCAAGTTTATTAATTTACTTTCAAGCTTTCTAATTCATTCCAAGTAATCATCTAAGATCAAGAAACCTTTGTTATATACAGTAGGTAATCTTTCTTATTCAAGGTAATATTCATATTCAAACTTTGATTCAATTTCTATAACTATAAACTATCTTAATTCGAGTAAAAATCTTACTTGAACTTGTTTTTGTGTCATGATCCTACGTCAAGAACTTTCAAGCCATCCAAGATTCTTTGAAGCTAGATCATTTCTTGTCATTTCCAGTAGGTTTACCTACTAAACTTGAGGTAGTAATGATGTTCATAACATCATTCGATTCATATATATAAAACTATCTTATTCGAAGGTTTAAACTCGTAATCACTAGAACATAGTTTAGTTAATTCTAAACTTGTTCGCAAACAAAAGTTAATCCTTCTAACTTGAGTTTTAAAATTAACTACACACATGTTATATATCTATATGATATGCTAACTTAATGATTTAAAACCTGAAAACACGAAAAACACCGTAAAACCGGATTTACGCCGTCGTAGTAACACCGCGGGCTGTTTTGGGTTAGTTAATTAAAAACTATGATAAACTTTGATTTAAAAGTTGTTATTCTGAGAAAATGATTTTTATTATGAACATGAAACTATATCCAAAAATTATGGTTAAACTCAAAGTGGAAGTATGTTTTCTAAAATGGTCATCTAGACGTCGTTCTTTCGACTGAAATGACTACCTTTACAAAAATGACTTGTAACTTATTTTTCCGACTATAAACCTATACTTTTTCTGTTTAGATTCATAAAATAGAGTTCAATATGAAACCATAGCAATTTGATTCACTCAAAACGGATTTAAAATGAAGAAGTTATGGGTAAAACAAGATTGGATAATTTTTCTCATTTTAGCTACGTGAAAATTGGTAACAAATCTATTCCAACCATAACTTAATCAACTTGTATTGTATATTATGTAATCTTGAGATACCATAGACACGTATACAATGTTTCGACCTATCATGTCGACACATCTATATATATTTCGGAACAACCATAGACACTCTATATGTGAATGTTGGAGTTAGCTATACAGGGTTGAGGTTGATTCCAAAATATATATAGTTTGAGTTGTGATCAATACTGAGATACGTATACACTGGGTCGTGGATTGATTCAAGATAATATTTATCGATTTATTTCTGTACATCTAACTGTGGACAACTAGTTGTAGGTTACTAACGAGGACAGCTGACTTAATAAACTTAAAACATCAAAATATATTAAAAGTGTTGTAAATATATTTTAAACATACTTTGATATACATGTATATATTGTTATAGGTTCGTGAATCAACCAGTGGCCAAATCTTACTTCCCGACGAAGTAAAAATCTGTGAAAGTGAGTTATAGTCCCACTTTTAAAATCTAATATTTTTGGGATGAGAATACATGCAGGTTTTATAAATGATTTACAAAATAGACACAAGTACGTGAAACTACATTCTATGGTTGAATTATCGAAATCGAATATGCCCCTTTTTATTAAGTCTGGTAATCTAAGAATTAGGGAACAGACACCCTAATTGACGTGAATCCTAAAGATAGATCTATTGGGCTTAACAAACCCCATCCAAAGTACCGGATGCTTTAGTACTTCGAAATTTATATCATATCCGAAGGGTGTCCCGGAATGATGGGGATATTCTTATATATATGCATCTTGTTAATGTCGGTTACCAGGTGTTCACCATATGAATGATTTTTATCTCTATGTATGGGATGTGTATTGAAATATGAAATCTTGTGGTCTATTGTTACGATTTGATACATATAGGTTAAACCTATAACTCACCAACATTTTTGTTGACGTTTAAAGCATGTTTATTCTCAGGTGAATACTAAGAGCTTCCGCTGTTGCATACTAAAATAAGGACAAGATTTGGAGTCCATGTTTGTATGATATTGTGTAAAAACTGCATTCAAGAAACTGATTTCGATGTAACATATTTGTATTGTAAACCATTATGTAATGGTCGTGTGTAAACAGGATACTTTAGATTATCATTATTTGATAATCTACGTAAAGCTTTTTAAACCTTTATTGATAAAATAAAGGTTATGGTTTATTTTAAAATGAATGCAGTCTTTGAAAAACATCTCATATAGAGGTCAAAACCTCGCAACGAAATCAATTAATATGGAACGTTTTTAATCAATAAGAACGGGACATTTCAGTTGGTATCAGAGCGTTGGTCTTAGAGAACCAGAAAATTTGCATTAGTGTGTCTTATCGAGTTTGTTAGGATGCATTAGTGAGTCTGGACTTTGACCGTGTTTTCTTTAAAAATGATTGCTTAACATTTTTGTTGGAAACTATATATTTTTAACATATGAATATTATGTGATATATTAATCTCTTAACGTGTTTGATATTATGTGATAGATGTCTACCTCTAGAACAAGTCCCATTGACTCACCTAATAATAATGAAGAGTCAAATGTAAATTGGAATGATTCGTGGACTGATTCACAAGTTCCCGAAGAGGAACCGGAAGAAGAGTCGGAACCGGAAGAAGAATCGGAACCGGAAGAAGAATCGGAACCGGAAGAAGAAATAGAACCGGTGGGGGAAATAATAAAACGGTTAAGTAAAAGAGAATCCTCAACCAACCGACCAAGGTTAATTATGGTCAATGGTGTTTCCGCCAAGGAAGCAAAATATTGGGAGGATTACCAATTCTCCGATGAATCGGATTCCGACGAGAATTCCGATGATGTTATAGAAATTACCCCAACTGAATTTAAAAAGGCAAAAGAAAATAATAAGGTAAAGGACATAAAAATAGAGAAATCTAATTCCAACCCCGATGAACTTTATATGTATCGTCAACCCCCGAAGTCCTTAAGTTGTAACAATGACCCGGGAACCTCTAAACCACCAGGTTTTTCTAAACCAATGTGGACAACGACGGCTCGTATTAGGGGAACATCATATATCCCTAGAAACTTGGCAAAACGAACCAAAACCGAACAAGAAGAAACGAGCGAGTCGGAATAAGATAGTTGTATTCGTGTGGTGTAATATATGTAATATAGCGTGCTTATGCTTTATGATATATGTAAAAATTGCTTGTATTAATAAGTATTTTTTTTTATGAATCTAACTCTTGTCTATTTTACAGTATAAAAACACAAAATGGATAGACAACCCAATATTTTAAGAGACCTACCCGGAGACATGATTGATGAAATCTTGTCTAGAGTCGGTCAGAATTCCTCGGCACAACTATTTAAGGCGAGATCAGTTTGTAAGACATTCGAAGAACGTTCCAAGAATGCCTTGGTTTATAAAAGGCTTTCGTTCGAAAGATGGGGGATATCCCATTGGAAAATCCATAAGTTACGATGTGTTTACTTTGATGCATATATTGCGGGGAACCCAAATGCTATTTTACGCAACGGGTTAAGAAATTATTTTGACTCAGTATATCCGAATATAGGACTTCGTGATTTAGAAAAAGCGGCTAACATGCAACATAAAGAAGCATGTTATGCTTACGGGTTAGTAATGTTCGCTTCTCACCAAAGTGAGAACAAAAACATCGGACTACAACTATTAAACAAAACGTTCCCACAAGTGACGGAGTCGGTAATTGGGGTAGGAAATGAGGTTTTTAGGTTATTACGAGACTGTTGGTCATTACGTAACCCTCGTCCCTTTGACGACGTTACAACACGCTGTCTTATCAACGGCCATAACGGTTATGTTCCACAAGACCAAGGATAGGAAGTAGTCCTAGTAAAACAGAATGCATGACTTGTTTCTGGACGTATGAATTACGTGTCTTTATTGCC
This sequence comes from Rutidosis leptorrhynchoides, assembly GCF_046630445.1. Taxonomy (NCBI): domain Eukaryota; kingdom Viridiplantae; phylum Streptophyta; class Magnoliopsida; order Asterales; family Asteraceae; genus Rutidosis; species Rutidosis leptorrhynchoides. The sequence goes on from NC_092334.1 coordinate 661,251,084, forward strand.
TTTGCTGAACGACTTGTATACTAGCTAGAATTATCTTCACAACTATCTTGTATCAAATTTATTGTGTGCTATATTTCATGCTTTATGTAAAATAAGCGGTATTGTAAGTTTGTAAAATATTGTATAAAAGTTTGAACGCGAAATATTATTACAATCAGTTTTTCATATAGAATTGTAGTAGTTGAATTGTATATTAGCTACTAAGTATGAACTTAACGGGTAGGTACTACCCGAATTTAAACTTATAAAACGCTAATATGAAGAAAAAGCTTTTATAAATGAGTTCATATTATGCTACGAAATACTATTAACTACTCTTAATATTCTGTATGATTAACTTGTTCCATTTGACTATTTTGAAGGAAATGGCACCGACTACTCGACACACCGTGAATATGAATGAAGAGGAATTCCGTACTTTTCTAGCTTCAAACATAGCCGCAGTACAGGCTGCGCTACATACCAACAATAACCTTGGACCTGGCAGTACAGGAAATCGTGTAGGATGCACCTACAAAGAATTCACTGCCTGCAAACCTTTGGAATTTGATGGAACCGAAGGACCGATCAGATTGAAATGGTGGACCGAGAAGGTCGAATCGGTGTTTGCCATAAGTAAGTGTACTGAAGAGGACAAAGTGAAGTACGCTACGCATACCTTCACAGGTTCTGCGTTAACATGGTGGAATACCTATCTAGAGCAAGTGGGATAACATGATGCGTATGCACTACCGTGGTCAGCATTCAAGCACTTGATGAACGAGAAGTACCGTCCCAGAACCGAGGTCAATAAGCTCAAGACAGAACTTAGAGGGTTACGAACCCAAGGATTTAATATTACCACGTACGAAAGATGATTCACAGAATTGTGCCTATTGTGTCCGGGAGCATTCGAAGATGAGGAAGAGAAGATCGACGCGTTTGTGAAAGGATTACCGGAAAGAATCCAAGAAGATATAAGTTCACACGAGCCCGCCTCCATACAACAGGCATGTTGAATGGCTCACAAACTAGTGAACCAGATTGAAGAAAGAATTAAAGAACAGACTGCTGAAGAGGTCAATGTGAAGCAAGTCAAAAGAAAGTGGGAGGAAAACGGTGATAAGAATCACCAATACAATAACAACAGCAATTACAACAATTATCCCAACAATCGCAACATCAATCGCAACTACAACAAACGGCCCAACAACAACAACAACAACAACAGCAACTACAACAATCATCCCAACAACAATAATAACCGCAACAACAACAACAATCAGAAGCAGCTATGCCAAAGGTGTGAAAAGTATCACTCGGGGTTCTGCACCAAATTTTGCAACAAGTGTAAAAGAAATGGTCATAGCGCGGCGAAGTGTGAGGTCTACGGACCAGGGGTTAATAGAACGAAAGGAACAAATGGTGTCGGAACGAGTAATGGTGGAGCAAGTAGTGTCGGAGCAAGTTATGCCAATGTAGTTTGTTATAAATGTGGAAAACCGGGCCACATTATTAGAAATTGCCCGAACCAGGAGAACACGAATGGACAAGGCCGCGGAAGAGTTTTCAATATTAATGCGGCAGAGGCACAGGAAGACCCGGAGCTTGTTACGGTTACGTTTCTTATTGACAATAAATCTGCTTACGTTTTATTTGATTCGGGTGCGGATAGAAGCTATATGAGTAGAGATTTTTGTGCTAAATTAAGTTGTCCATTGACGCCTTTGGATAGTAAATTTTTACTCGAATTAGCAAATGGTAAATTAATTTCAGCAGATAATATATGTTGGAATCGAGAAATTAAACTGGTTAGCGAAACATTTAAGATTGATTTGATACCAGTAGAGTTAGGGAGTTTTGATGTGATAATCGGTATGGACTGGTTGAAAGAAGTGAAAGCAGAGATCGTTTGTTACAAAAATGCAATTCGCATTATACGAGAAAAAGGAAAACCCTTAATGGTGTACGGAGAAAAGGGTAACACGAAGCTACATATTATTAGTAATTTGAAGGCACAAAAACTAATAAGAAAAGGTTGCTATGCTGTTCTAGCACACGTCGAGAAAGTACAAACTGAAGAAAAGAGTATCAATGATGTTCCTATTGCAAAAGAATTTCCCGATGTATTTCCGAAAGAATTACCGGGATTACCCCCACAGCGATCCGTTGAATTTCAAATAGATCTTGTACCAGGAGCTGCACCAATAGCTCGTGCTCCTTACAGACTCGCACCCCGCGAGATGAAAGAACTGCAAAGCCAATTACAAGAAATTTTAGAGCGTGGTTTCATTTGACCAAGCACATCACCGTTGGGAGCTCCTGTTTTGTTTGTCAAGAAGAAAGATGGTACATTCAGGTTGTGTATCGACTACCGAGAGTTGAACAAACTTACCATCAAGAACCGCTACCCACTACCGAGAATCGACGACTTATTTGATCAACTACAAGGCTCGTCTGTTTATTCAAAGATTGACTTACGTTCCGGGTATCATCAAATGCGGGTGAAAGAAGATGATATTCCAAAGACTGCTTTCAGAACACGTTACAGTCATTACGAGTTTATGGTCATGCCGTTTGGTTTAACTAATGCACCAGCTGTGTTCATGGACCTTATGAACCGAGTGTGTGGACCATACCTTGACAAGTTTGTCATTGTTTTCATTGATGACATACTTATTTACTCAAAGAATGACCAAGAACACGGTGAACATTTGAGAAAGGTGTTAGAAGTATTGAGGAAGGAAGAATTGTACGCTAAGTTTTCAAAGTGTGCATTTTGGTTGGAAGAAGTTCAATTCCTCGGTCACATAGTGAACAAAGAAGGTATTAAGGTGGATCCGGCAAAGATAGAAACTGTTGAAAAGTGGGAAACCCCGAAAACTCCGAAACACATACGCCAGTTTTTAGGACTAGCTGGTTACTACAGAAGGTTCATCCAAGACTTTTCCAGAATAGCAAAACCCTTGACTGCATTAACGCATAAAGGGAAGAAATTTGAATGGAATGATGAACAAGAGAAAGCGTTTCGGTTATTGAAGAAAAAGCTAACTACGGCACCTATATTGTCATTGCCTGAAGGGAATGATGATTTTGTGATTTATTGTGACGCATCAAAGCAAGGTCTCGGTTGTGTATTAATGCAACGAACGAAGGTGATTGCTTATGCGTCTAGACAATTGAAGATTCACGAACAAAATTATACGACGCATGATTTGGAATTAGGCGCGGTTGTTTTTGCATTAAAGACTTGGAGGCACTACTTATATGGGGTCAAAAGTATTATATATACCGATCACAAAAGTCTTCAACACATATTTAATCAGAAACAACTGAATATGAGGCAGCGTAGGTGGATTGAATTATTGAATGATTACGACTTTGAGATTCGTTACCACCCGGGGAAGGCAAATGTGGTAGCCGATGCCTTGAGCAGGAAGGACAGAGAACCCATTCGAGTAAAATCTATGAATATAATTATTCATAATAACCTTACTACTCAAATAAAGGAGGCGCAACAAGGAGTTTTAAAAGAGGGAAATTTAAAGGATGAAATACCCAAAGGATCGGAGAAACATCTTAATATTCGGGAAGACGGAACCCGGTATAGGGCTGAAAGGATTTGGGTACTAAAATTTGGAGATATGAGAGAAATGGTACTTAGAGAAGCTCATAAAACCAGATACTCAATACATCCTGGAACGGGGAAGATGTACAAGGATCTCAGGAAATATTTTTAGTGGCCGGGTATTAAAGCCGATGTTGCTAAATACGTAGGAGAATGTTTGACGTGTTCTAAGGTCAAAGCTGAGCATCAGAAACCATCAGGTCTACTTCAACAACCCGAAATCCCGGAATGGAAATGGGAAAACATTACCATGGATTTCATCACTAAATTGCCAAGGACTGCAAGTGGTTTTGATACTATTTGGATAATAGTTGATCGTCTCACCAAATCAGCACATTTCCTGCCAATAAGAGAAGATGACAAGATGGAGAAGTTAGCACGACTGTATTTGAAGGAAGTCGTCTCTAGACATGGAATATCAATCTCTATTATCTTTGATAGGGATGGCAGATTTATTTCAAGATTCTGGCAGACATTACAGCAAGCATTAGGAACTCGTCTAGACATGAGTACTGCCTATCATCCACAAACTGATGGGCAGAGCGAAAGGACGATACAAACGCTTGAAGACATGCTACGAGCATGTGTTATTGATTTCAGAAACAGTTGGGATCGACATCTACCATTAGCAGAATTTTCCTACAACAACAGCTACCATTCAAGCATTGAGATGGCGCCGTTTGGAGCACTTTATGGTAGAAAGTGCAGGTCTCCGATTTGTTGGAGTGAAGTGGGGGATAGACAGATTACGGGTCCGGAGATTATACAAGAAACTACTGAGAAGATCATCCAAATTCAACAACGGTTGAAAACCGCCCAAAGTCGACAAAAGAGCTACGCTGACATTAAAAGAAAGGATATAGAATTTGAAATTGGAGAGTTATCTCAACAACTCGCGGCTGTACATAACACTTTCCACGTCTCGAATTTGAAGAAATGTTTTGCTAAAGAAGATCTCACTATTCCGTTAGATGAAATCCAAATCAACGAAAAACTCCAATTCATCGAAGAACCCGTCGAAATAATGGATCGTGAGGTTAAAAGACTTAAGCAAAACAAGATACCAATTCTTAAGGTTCGATGGAATGCTCGTAGAGGACCCGAGTTCACCTGGGAGCGTGAAGATCAGATGAAGAAAAAATACCCGCATCTATTTCCAGAAGATTCGTCAACACCTTCAACAGCTTAAAATTTCGGGACGAAATTTATTTAACGGGTAGGTACTGTAGTGACCCGAACTTTTCCATATTTATATATATTAATTGAGATTGATATTTACATGATTAAATGTTTCCAACATGTTAAGCAATCAAACTTGTTAAGACTTGATTAATTGAAATATGTTTCATATAGACAATTGACCACCCAAGTTGACCGGCGATTCACGAACGTTAAAACTTGTAAAAACGACATGACGATATATATATATATATATATATATATATATATATATATATATATATATATATATATATATATATATATATATATATATATATATATATATATATATATATATATATATATATATATATATATATATATATATATATGGGTATACATATGGTTAACATGAGATTATGATAAGTAAGTATCTCCATAAGTATATTAACAATGAGTTATATACATATAAACAAGACTACTAACTTAAGGATTTCGAAACGAGACATATATGTAACGATTATCGTTGTAACGACATTTAAATGTATATATATCATATTAAGATATATTAATATATCATAATATCATGATAATATAATAATTTAACATCTCATTAGATATAATAAACAATGGGTTAACAACATTAATTGAGATCGTTAACTTAAAGGTTTCAAAACAACACTTACATGTAACGACTAACGATGACTTAATGACTCAGTTAAAATGTATATACATGTAGTGTATTTAGATGTATTAAAATACTTTTGGAAGACTTCAAGACATATATCAAAACACTCATACTTAACGAAAATGGTTACAGTTACTTTTCCATTCTTTTCTTTCATCAAGAATTCTAGTCGTATTCTTACCCGTATTATACACAGCTTCAAAACGTACTTACTATGAGTATATACCAATAGGAACTAGCATGGGATTCCACTCTTGATTATGTCATGTATGACTAATCAATTTTAACTTCTACCATGAGCTAGTCAACTAACTAGAACTCCTTTTAACCCCACTCACCACTCACCAATTACCACTCATCATTCACTCCATTTCACTTCCAATTCTCTTTCTAATTCTCTCTCAACACCCACACACTATTATGAATGTATTTTTCCAGTAGTTAATCATCATCTTCATCAAAAATCACTTCAAGAATCAAGCTATAATCATCATAGGAAGAACACTTCAAGAACACTTCAAAAATCCCTTCAAGTTTATTAATTTACTTTCAAGCTTTCTAATTCATTCCAAGTAATCATCTAAGATCAAGAAACCTTTGTTATATACAGTAGGTAATCTTTCTTATTCAAGGTAATATTCATATTCAAACTTTGATTCAATTTCTATAACTATAAACTATCTTAATTCGAGTAAAAATCTTACTTGAACTTGTTTTTGTGTCATGATCCTACGTCAAGAACTTTCAAGCCATCCAAGATCCTTTGAAGCTAGATCATTTCTTGTCACTTCCAGTAGGTTTACCTACTAAACTTGAGGTAGTAATGATGTTCATAACATCATTCGATTCATATATATAAAACTATCTTATTCGAAGGTTTAAACTCGTAATCACTAGAACATAGTTTAGTTAATTCTAAACTTGTTCACAAACAAAAGTTAATCCTTCTAACTTGACTTTTAAAATTAACTACACACATGTTCTATATCTATATGATATGCTAACTTAATGATTTAAAACCTGGAAACACGAAAAACACCGTAAAACCGGATTTACGCCGTCGTAGTAACACCGCGGGCTGTTTTGGGTTAGTTAATTAAAAACTATGATAAACTTTGATTTAAAAGTTATTATTCTGAGAAAATGATTTTTATTATGAACATGAAACTATATCCAAAAATTATGGTTAAACTCAAAGTGGAAGTATGTTTTCTAAAATGGTCATCTAGACGTCGTTCTTTCGACTGAAATGACTACCTTTACAAAAACAACTTGTAACTTATTTTTCCGACTATAAACCTATACTTTTTCTGTTTAGATTCATAAAATAGAGTTCAATATGAAACCATAGCAATTTGATTCACTCAAAACGGATTTAAAATGAAGAAGTTATGGGTAAAACAAGATTGGATAATTTTTCTCATTTTAGCTACGTAAAAATTGGTAACAAATCTATTCCAACCATAACTTAATCAACTTGTATTGTATATTATGTAATCTTGAGATACCATAGACACGTATACAATGTTTTGACCTATCATGTCGACACATCTATATATATTTCGGAACAACCATAGACACTCTATATGTGAATATTGGAGTTAGCTATACAGGGTTGAGGTTGATTCCAAAATATATATAGTTTGAGTTGTGATCAATACTGAGATACGTATACACTGGGTCGTGGATTGATTCAAGATAATATTTATCGATTTATTTCTGTACATCTAACTGTGGAACACTAGTTGTAGGTTACTAACGAGGACAGCTGACTTAATAAACTTAAAACATCAAAATATATTAAAAGTGTTGTAAATATATTTTAAACATACTTTGATATACATGTATATATTGTTATAGGTTCGTGAATCAACCAGTGGCCAAGTCTTACTTCCCGACGAAGTAAAAATCTGTGAAAGTGAGTTATAGTCCCACTTTTAAAATCTAATATTTTTGGGATGAGAATACATGCAGGTTTTATAAATGATTTACAAAATAGACACAAGTACGTGAAACTACATTCTATGGTTGAATTATCGAAATCGAATATGCCCCTTTTTATTAAGTCTGGTAATCTAAGAATTAGGGAACAGACACCCTAATTGACGCGAATCCTAAAGATAGATCTATTGGGCCTAACAAACCCCATCCAAAGTACCGGATGCTTTAGTACTTCGAAATTTATATCATATCCGAAGGGTGTCCCGGAATGATGGGGATATTCTTATATATGTGCATCTTGTTAATGTCGGTTACCAGGTGTTCACCATATGAATGATTTTTATCTCTATGTATGGGATGTGTATTGAAATATGAAATCTTGTGGTATATTGTTACGATTTGATACATATAGGTTAAACCTATAACTCACCAACATTTTTGTTGACGTTTAAAGCATGTTTATTCTCAGGTGAATACTAAGAGCTTCCGCTGTTGCATACTAAAATAAGGACAAGATTTGGAGTCCATGTTTGTATGATATTGTGTAAAAACTGCATTCAAGAAACTGATTTCGATGTAACATATTTGTATTGTAAACCATTATGTAATGGTCGTGTGTAAACAAGATACTTTAGATTATCATTATTTGATAATCTACGTAAAGCTTTTTAAACCTTTATTGATGAAATAAAGGTTATGGTTTGTTTTAAAATGAATGCAGTCTTTGAAAAACGTCTCATATAGAGGTCAAAATCTCGCAACGAAATCAGTTAATATGGAACGTTTTTAATCAATAAGAACGGGACATTTCAGTAATTGTGTTAAGACTAAGGATATGATGTAACCTTGGTTCATCATCCATCTAAGACTCTTAAATGAGTTGTGTTATTACTTAGTCTTAACATATTGTGTATTGATGGTAGAATCTTGGTCAAAAGTGATGCTAAACCATCAACGAGTTGTACACTTGAAGCTACAAGCATCAAGCATTAAGAACCCCACCGGAGCACTTGTTTACTGTTTTTCGGGATCTGATCAGTAACCTGGTGTAAGACCCAAATATTTATTGTACATAATGTATTCATGGTGTACGATGCGTATATGAAGTGTACGAAGCATGTACGTGTTGCTTGCTCGAATGTCGAAGAAAACTGGACGTTGTTTGAGGTACAAGGTGTGTACGTATCTTTTCAACCCCAAATAAAGTTTGAGTTGATGTTTCAAAGCCTTTACATTGGAAATAATATCTTATTATGTTTCCAACGATATTTGATTCATCGAAAACGGAGCTACGGTCAAAAAGTTATGGCCAAAACAAGTTTCTGAAAACTGACCTGTAGGTTGGAGCGGCGCTCCACCTTTCGGCGCGGCGCGCCGAACCCGTCTGATGCAATTTTCAGCCTTTTTAAAAGGTTTAAATGAGGGGTACTTTGGTCTTTTCATTTATGGTCGGTTTAGGGTCACCAAAACTGATTTAGAACTCCATTGGAGCTCATTTTCACTCATTAAACACTCTCATCTTCAAACCCTAGAGTGAGAGGAGAGTTTTAGAGAGAGAGAGCTCCAATTGGAGAAGAAGAAGGGTGTTTCGGGTCAAACCTCGGGTATTAAAGTTGTTCTACTCGTCAACGGCATCATTTTGGCGGTATTGGTAAGTTCAAACTCCGAACTTCATCTTTGTAATTTGATATTCAAGTTTAGGGTTTTGAACTAGTTAGTTATAAAACTCTTTTAGGAGGTGAAATGGGTAATTGTAACTAGTTATTGTTGATGTTGGTGGGTTTAGGATTGGATGATGATATTGTTAGTTTGTAAACTAATTTTTGTTGATGAAATCACTAGCTAACTTGGATTATTAGTGATTTGGGGTGTAAGTTCACAAATTGGGTGTTTTGACTAGTTTTAGGTCAAAATGGGTTTTTGTATAAATGATGGTCTAAAATGCATTTAAAGCCTAAAAGAGGTGTATTTAGGTATTTCGGGAACGCGGGAAATGGTCTCGTTAGTTTTGAACTTTCGAGTATCGTTAAAAAGTACAAAAAGGCGTAGATTGCACTTTATGTCAATTTGGGCGGGTCGTGAGTCCAAATGGGGGATTGGTTGATCAAACCTTGTGCAAAATGTATTAGTGGGACATAATCACTATTCGATTGTGATTATGAGTAGTTCGGGTGAGATTTGACTTAGTCAAAGTTGGTCAAGTGTATATAGTCGAAATTACACTTGTGATGTGTTAAGTCGAATAGGCTTAAGTTGTAGCTTATTTGCATGTATAATTTGCGTAGGTGATATACGTGAAGTCGGTGGAAGGAGTTCAAGTTTGCGAGTTGCACTTCTTCAAGTAATCGAGGTGAGTGAAATATTTATACATGTATGTATGTGGTTTATTTACTCGTACGCGATGTGGGCCTTTGGTGCCACATCGTGAGTAGTGGGCGTTATGTCACAAGACGGTGACATATTTGTTGGTATGATGGGATGGGAACTACAAGTCGGTAGTGTCTCGGCAGGTTATTCACAAGTCGGTGACACCTCATAGTGGTTCACGGGGCGGTGACCCTTAGTAGTTGGTTGGTGTTTCACAAGTCGGTGTCACCATAAGTCGGGGAAGTGATTCACGAGTCGGTGACACTTCATAGTGTTCACAAGCTGGTGACACTAGGTGGTGCTTCACAAGTCGGTGATGCCACATGGAGGTTCACAAGTCGGTGACCCATATGTATTGATGGGGGTTCACAAGTCGGTGATACCCTTGGGTGATTCACAAGTCGGTGACACCCTATAGTGTTCACAAGTCGGTGACACTTAGTGGCGCTTCACAAGTCGGTGATGTCACATGGCGTTCACAAGTCGGTGACCCATAGATATTGGTGGGTAGTTCACAAGTCGGTGACACCCTTTGATGAGTCACAAGTCGGTGACAACATACGAGTGAGACTCGACGTTATTGGTCGTCTACAAGTCGGTAGTGCCATAGCGGGGAACGGTTTGTTATAATTATGCATTATTGTGATTTAGTATATTATTCTGGCGATTTATATACTAACGTTGTTGCTAGTCGTATGTTTGTTGTTGCTAGCTCGTTTATACATTTTGATAGCATGGTATTGTAAGTGGATGCGTGTAGGTAAATTACATATGTATATGTATAAGTATTGCATTCACTAAGCGTTAGCTTACCCTCTCGTTGTTGACTTTTTTATAGATTGCATGGATGCGGAGGCTCGGGTAAGCGGGGACTAGTTGACTTGCGTAGTTGCTTTAGAAGGCTTGCTTTTGGATTGATTAGGATTGGGTAGCGTATCCCCAATCGCCATGCTCGACCTTTATTTTGTATTACAAATCATGTGGTTGAAAACTTGTATTTTCGTACGAAAGTCGTAAAACGGCCGATGTGGGCCCGGTCCTCGTAAAACTTATTTTATGAATGGAACATGTTAGTTTTTCATATATGAATATGTTGTGAATAGCGTTTTGTCTAAATACGTCGGGAAGTGGTCAAACATTTTAGCATTTCAAGACTTTTTGGACAGGCCACTTTGGCGCGCCGCGCAAGGTTATGGCGCGCCGCGCCACCTACTGAACAAAGGAATTTTTTTTTATTTTGGTAAATTTCACGTGGTCGATTATATATCGGGTTGGGTTGTTACAAGTGGTATCAGAGCATTGTCTAAGGGATTTAGGTGACTTGAGATAGGCGCCTCGACTTAGACTTTTTGTGTGGACTATTATGCGGGACTTGTAGGATTACGGGTCGGTTCGGGTTTCTAGTTAGTGCCTTTGAGAATAGGTGCTTTAACTACACGTTGATTATGTGTTACCAATCATGTTGTGTTGTGTTGAACATCTAGCGAGATGATTGTTGTATTCATGAGTTCGGCATGGCATGTGAGCGTAATAATGCTTCGCGACCATTATTACGGTTGCAAGCCAAGTCATGCAAGTGATGTACAACAAGTGTTGAACTAGATGGGATGTACGAACGGTGGCATATTATATGTTTGTGAATGATTGATCGTGGTGGTGTGTGTAAGTTATTCATGTTGTGTTCCTAACCGAGTTCATTTCTTAGAATGACGACAAGGAGCAAACAAGCCAACGAAGATCAAGACGAAGACGTTGAGTTCACGGCTAAGGTTGAGGCCATCTTTAAACGTCAAAAAGCGGAGTTTCTCAAGGATGTTAGAAAGGTTTTCCGGGAATCGGTTGATGGGCAAATAACCTATCTAATTGATGAAAGGGTGAAGGTCGCAATCGAGGAAGCGCTTGATGCTAGAAATATTTATCCCCGAGGCGAAGGGAGTGAAGGAAATGGGAGGCGGGATTTCCATTACAAAAACTTCAAGGATGCACAACCTCCTATGTTTAATGGGGTAAGGGATCCGTTGAAGAGTACATGTTGGGTTTCCGACATCGAGGGGGCTTTCCGTACTAGTGAATGTCCTCCCGAGAAGAAAACGAGGTACGGTTCTAGTATGTTATGTGAAAAAGCCAAGTTGTGGTGGGATGACAAGATTCAATTGTATGGCGAGGAACAATGTATGAGCTTGTCATGGGATGAGTTCAAAACGGAGTTCTTTGATGAATACCGAACTTCTTCCGATCTTGATAGAATCCGGGACGAGTTACACAATTTGCGACAAGGTTCGATGGACTTGGTTACTCTCAAGTCTACCTTTTTAGCAAAGACTCGTTTTTGTTCGGAGTACGTTGGTGACGATCACAAGTTGATGAAAGATTTCTACCGTACACTGAATGACGAATTTAAGGGTAAGATTAGTCGGGGAATGGCTAAGTCTTTTGAAGAGTTGTTTGAGTTAGCTCGGGGTATCGAACCAGAGGTGTCGAAGCCAAGTGTGTCCGGTGTTAGTAAACGGAAGTTCGAAGCGACGGCGTTTTCGAACAAGAAGAGTAAAAGTGCTACCGAAGGTGTCGGAAGCGTAAAGATGAGTGACACGGGTGGTTCTAAATTCGCGTGTTATAATTGTGGACAAAAGGGGCATAAGTCTCGTGATTGTCCGTCGGGCAAGGTCACATGTTTTAAGTGCCGGAAGGAGGGACACCGGAAGTCGGAATGTCCCGAGTGGAATAGTGACGGGGCGCGAAAATCTGGCGACACTTGATTCAGGTACTATTCAATTTTAGTACTATCTATGTGCGGATGATTTGGGTAATGATTGAGTTTATCCATGTGTTGTAGTGACTAGCTAGGTCGAGTTAGTCCATTGCGGTTTGATTAACCAGGTCGGGTTAATCAATTGTTGTTAGGTGTTGACCGAGTCAGGTTGACCAAGGGTATTTGACTAACCAAGCCGGGTTACTCAAATTGTTTTTAGGGGTTTGACCGAGTCGGGTTGACCGAGATAGTTTGACTAACCTAGTCGGGTTAATCGATAAATTGTTAGGAGTGTTGACCGAGTCGGGTTGACCGAGTGCGTTTGACTAATCAAGACAGGTTAATCAATTGTTGTTAGGACTTAACCAAGTCGGGTTGACCGTGTGTGTTGACTTAACCAAGTAGGGTTAATCGATTGTTGTTAGGTGTTGACCGAGGCGGGTCAACATAGTGTATTTGACTTGACCGAGTCGGGTTAATTGGGTTGGTGTTGGAGGCTTAACCAAGTCGGGGGTAACCATGGGATGATTAGAGGGTTACTTGTATTGTTCTCCATAAGGGTTAGCATAGGATGGAATTTCGTTCGAGAGGCGCTTACGTTGATCATGTAGGTGTGCGAGAAGAGTCACGATTGTTGACTATCTTTGGTGTGTGTAAATAACCGTGTTAACGGTTGAGAGGATACGAGTTGGGGTGTAAGTCTTGGTGGCACCAAGCATCACCATTGTAAGTGAAAGGATTACTAGGCTTGCTTTGCGGCCTAGGCGGATAGTGACAAGCAGGCGTCACTAGAAAGTTGTAGGCGTTGAGCCGTAATGTCCATTGGATTTGTGTGACTTCGAATAGTCAAGTGTCATATGACACCGAGGAGGGACCCGAAAGGGTCGAGTGATTGAGACTCGGTGGTAGTAATGGGAGTTGCATAACACTACGTCAGGTGCCCTCCGTATACCTGCAAGTGGAATGTTTCACTCCGGTGTTGTGATTATTTTGTACTTGGGTACTGACGAGAAAACCCGAAGGTACAATGATGGTTTATTGTGGTGATTAGCGGGCGGTGACGTTTAACCGATTCGAAAGGACTAGGTCCGAGTATCTTGTGGTAAGTCCGCGGAAAATTTTGAGTATGACCAACGTTGGTGCCGGTCATGTGTGTGTGGAATGTTGAAATTTCACAAGATATTATCGTCTTGACGGTGATAAGGTAGGGTTAAAACCCTAAGTGAGGGAGTATGTACCCGGTGGGTACGATGTTTCTTCGATTTGGTAGGCGTGTTTGAGCCATTTGCCGGAAGTTGTCTCGTTTGGGGAGCCAACTAGGGGCGTAGAGTGTTAGTTTGGACTGTCTCATGTAGGGGCGTGTTAGTGTAGAGTGCGTTCGGGAACGAACTCTCTAGAGTATTGGCGGTGGGCGTTAGAACTCTAAGTCGTGAGTTGGAGTACGCCAAGGAATTTCTGAAGGATAGTTGTGCGATTGGAACGTTGCATGGTGGTAAAGCGTGATCGATAGGATGCAATGGCGGCATCAAAGGGTCCGAAATTGTGTGAGAACTCGAAGACTTGAGGAAAGTGTGTTGTTTTTGTTCGCGATGAGGTTTAGATCACGAGGACGCGATCCAATTTAAGTGGGGGAGAGTTGTAAGACCCAAATATTTATTGTACATAATGTATTCATGGTGTACGATGTGTATATGAAGTGTACGAAGCATGTACGTGTTGCTTGCTCGAATGTCGAAGAAAACTGGACGTTGTTTGAGGTACAAGGTGTGTACGTATCTTTTTAACCCCAAATAAAGTTTGAGTTGATGTTTCAAAGCCTTACCATTGGAAAGAATATCTTATTATGTTTCTAATGATATTTGATTCATCGAAAACGGAGCTACGGTCAAAAAGTTATGGCCAAAACAAGTTTCTGAAAACTGACCTGTAGGTTGGAGCGGCGCTCCACCTTTCGGCGCGGCGCGCCGAACCCGTCTGATGCAATTTTCAGCCTTTTTAAAAGGTTTAAATGAGGGGTACTTTGGTCTTTTCATTTAGGGTCGGTTTAGGGTCACCAAAACTGATCTAGAACTCCATTGGAGCTCATTTTCACTCATCAAACACTCTCATCTTCAAACCCTAGAGTGAGAGGAGAGTTTTAGAGAGAGAGAGCTCCAATTGGAGAAGAAGAAGGGTGTTTCGGGTCAAACCTCGGGTATTAAAGTTGTTCTACTCGTCAACGGCATCATTTTGGCGGTATTGGTAAGTTCAAACTCCGAACTTCATCTTTGTAATTTGATATTCAAGTTTAGGGTTTTGAACTAGTTAGTTATAAAACTCTTTTAGGAGGTGAAATGGGTAATTGTAACTAGTTATTGTTGATGTTGGTGGGTTTAGGATTGGATGATGATATTGTTAGTTTGTAAACTAATTTTTGTTGATGAAATCACTAGCTAACTTGGATTATTAGTGATTTGGGGTGTAAGTTCACAAATTGGGTGTTTTGACTAGTTTTAGGTCAAAATGGGTTTTTGTATAAATGATGGTCTAAAATGCATTTAAAGCCTAAAAGAGGTGTATTTAGGTATTTCGGGAACGCGGGAAATGGTCTCGTTAGTTTTGGACTTTCGAGTATCGTTAAAAAGTGCAAAAAGGCGTAGATTGCACTTTATGTCAATTTGGGCGGGTCGTGAGTCCAAATGGGGGATTGGTTGATCAAACCTTGTGCAAAATGTATTAGTGGGACATAATCACTATTCGATTGTGATTATGAGTGGTTCGGGTGAGATTTGACTTAGTGAAAGTTGGTCAAGTGTATATAGTCGAAATTACACTTGTGATGTGTTAAGTCGAATAGGCTTAAGTTGTAGCTTATTTGCATGTATAATTTGCGTAGGTGATATACGTGAAGTCAGTGGAAGGAGTTCAAGTTTGCGAGTTGCACTTCTTCAAGTAATCGAGGTGAGTGAAATATTTATACATGTATGTATGTGGTTTATTTACTCGTACGCGATGTGGGCCTTTGGTGCCACATCGTGAGTAGTGGGCGTTATGTCACAAGACGGTGACATATTTGTTTGGTATGATGGGATGGGAACTACAAGTCGGTAGTGTCTCGACAGGTTATTCACAAGTCGGTGACACCTCATAGTGGTTCACGGGGCGGTGACCCTTAGTAGTTGGTTGGTGTTTCACAAGTCGGTGTCACCATAAGTCGGGGAAGTGATTCACGAGTCGGTGACACTTCATAGTGTTCACAAGCCGGTGACACTAGGTGGTGCTTCACAAGTCGGTGATGCCACATGGAGGTTCACAAGTCGGTGACCCATATGTATTGATGGGGGTTCACAAGTCGGTGATACCCTTGGGTGATTCACAAGTCGGTGACACCCTATAGTGTTCACAAGTCGGTGACACTTAGTGGCGCTTCACAAGTCGGTGATGTCACATGGCATTCACAAGTCGGTGACCCATAGATATTGGTGGGTAGTTCACAAGTCGGTGACACCCTTTGATGAGTCACAAGTCGGTGACAACATACGAGTGAGACTCGACGTTATTGGTCGTCTACAAGTCGGTAGTGCCATAGCGGGGAATGGTTTGTTATAATTATGCATTATTGTGATTTAGTATATTATTGTGGCGATTTATATACTAACGTTGTTGCTAGTCGTATGTTTGTTGTTGCTAGCTCGTTTATGCATTTTGTTTGCATGGTATTGTAAGTGGATGCGTGTAGGTAGATTACATATGTATATGTATAAGTATTGCATTCACTAAGCGTTAGCTTACCCTCTCGTTGTTGACTTTTTTATAGATTGCATGGATGCAGAGGCTCGGGTAAGCGGGGACTAGTTGACTTGCGTAGTTGCTTTAGAAGGCTTGCTTTTGGATTGATTAGGATTGGGTAGCGTATCCACAATCGCCATGCTCGACCTTTATTTTGTATTACAAATCATGTGGTTGAAAACTTGTATTTTCGTACGAAAGTCGTAAAACGGCCGATGTGGGCCCGGTCCTCGTAAAACTTATTTTATGAATGGAACATGTTAGTTTTTCATATATGAATATGTTGTGAATAGCGTTTTGTCTAAATACGTCGGGAAGTGGTCAAACATTTTAGCATTTCAAGACTTTTTGGACAGGCCACTTTGGCGAGCCGCGCAAGGTTATGGCGCGCCGCGTCACCTACTGAACAAAGGAATTTTTTTTTATTTTGGTAAATTTCACGTGGTCGATTATATATCGGGTTGGGTTGTTACACCTGGGCTACTGTAAAGTTGATTTTCAGTTAGTTCGGTTCGAGTAGATGATTTTCCGTTTAGGCCTCGTCTTAATCCGAGTTACGGTTTAGGATTTATGGCCCTCCGAAAGTCACTACGCCATTGTAACGTTGTGCTGAAATTTCTGACCTACTCGCACTTAAACCGTCGCCACGGTCAAACGAAGACGAGTTAGGTTCTTAAAATTTTTCAAAGGTTAGGGGACTCATATACGGAGCCATAGCCAATGACTACTCGTCTTTTCGATTTACGTAGAGGTCATAACTGCTGACCGAAGTCAGCCTATTGTTTTGATCTATATTCTCGTCAAACTTACTTAGTTTTTAATGATGATGATGATGACACTTAAACTTATTTTATGCACTAGTAGAACTTATGAGGATAACATACTGACCTAGTAACCTTTGATTTAGGTTGACGACCTTTCGGACCGACTTACTACTTGCACACTTTCGTATCGACTTGTATTGCTTATTCACTGTGAGTTATAGCTTCCCTTTTTACTTTACTATTTTTGGGACTGAGAATACATGTGCTTTTTATGTTTTACTTATTTGACACGAGTACTTAAACTTTACATATGTGTGGGTTATATAACGGCATAAACTTTCCCCTTAGCACGGTAATGTTTAACTATCGGTTTTTGAACCGGTAGACGCGAATCTTAGATATGGATCCATAGGGTTTGACATCCCCACTCGGGCTAGTCGCGCTAGCATTTAACGGGTGTTTAATACTTCGAGGACATACGCACTCGCCATGTGTACTTTCAGGGGGTGTGATAATGCTAAAAACGAACATATATTTCATAGCATTATTCCTCAAGAAAGACAAGCTTTTAGTTACAATTGTTCTATTTACAAGTGATATTCGTTTAAATAATAAAAGGTGAAGACAAGAGACAGATTCGACGAATTGAAGACGCAAACGACTAAAAAGCTCAAAAGTACAAAATACAATCCAAGAGGTTCCAATTATTGATAAGAAACGTCTCGAAATTACAAGAGTACAAGATTCAAAACGCAAAGTACAAGATATTAAATTGTACGCAAGGACGTTCGAAAATCCGGAACCGGGACCAGAGTCAACTCTCAACGCTCGACGCAACGGACTAAAAATTACAAGTCAACTATGCACATAAATATAATATAATATTTAAATAATTCTTATAATTATTTAATATATTATATTTATTTATAAAACCGTCGGCAGAAGAAAACAACCAAATATGAGCCTCCCCAGCTGGCCATGCGATCGCATGGCCTGGAAGGCATAAATCCATGCGATCGCATGAGCCCCAGTTCCAGCCCACATGCCTATAAAAATCGAGCTTTGGTGCACCACAAAATCCATCATATATCATTCTCTCTATCTATATACGTAAAATATATATATATATAATTTATATTTTAATTTTAAATTTAATTTTAATCCTAATAATAAGGGTATGTTAGCGAATGTTGTAAGGGTGTAAGTCAAAATTCTGTCCGTGTAACGCTACGCTATTTTTAATCATTGTAAGTTATGTTCAACCTTTTTAATTTAATGTCTCGTAGCTAAGTTATTATTATGCTTATTTAATCCGAAGTAATCATGATGTTGGGCTAATTACTAAAATTGGGTAATTGGGCTTTGTACCATAATTGGGATTTGGACAAAAGAACGACACTTGTGGAAATTAGACTATGGGCTATTAATGGGCTTTATATTTGTTTAACTAAATGATAGTTTGTTAATGTTAATATAAAGATTTACAATTGGGCGTCCCTATAAGTTACCATATACACTCGATCGGACACGATGGGCGGGGTATTTATATGTACGAATAATCGTTCATTTAACCGGACACGGGAATGGATTAATAGCCACTAGAATAATTAAAACAGGGGTGAAATTATGTACAAGGACACTTGGTATAATTGAAAACAAAATATTAAAACCTTGGGTTACACTCAGTCGACATCCTGGTGTAATTATTAAACAAAGTATTAAAATCTTGTTACAGTTTAAGTCCCCAATTAGTTGGAATATTTAACTTCGGGTATAAGGATAATTTGACGAGGATACTCGCACTTTATATTTATGACTGATAGACTGTTATGGACAAAAACCAGACGGACATATTAAATAATCCAGGACAAAGGAAAATTAACCCATGGGCATAAAACTAAAATCAACACGTCAAACATCATGATTACGGAAGTTTAAATAAGCATAATTCTTTTATTTCATATTTAATTTCCTTTATTTTATATTTAATTGCACTTCTAATTATCGCATTTTTATTGTTAATATATTTAATTGCACTTTTAATTATCGTACTTTTTAATTATCGCAAGTTTATTTTATCGCACTTTTATTATTCGCAATTCCATTATCGTTATTTACTTTACGCTTTAAATTAAGTCTTGTATTTATTTATTATTTTACATTTGGTTTTAACTGCGACTAAAGTTTTAAAATCGACAAACCGGTCATTAAACGATAAAAACCCCCCTTTATAATAATAATATTACTTATATATATATATATTTGTATTTTTATAAAAGTAAACTAATATAGCGTTAAGCTTTGTTTAAAAAGATTCCCTGTGGAATGAACCGGACTTACTAAAAACTACACTACTGTACGATTAGGTACACTGCATATAAGTGTTGTAGCAAGGTTTAAGTATATCCATTCTCTAAATAAATAAATATCTTGTGTAAAATTGTATCGTATTTAATAGTATTTTCTTGTAAAATTTAATAGTATTTCGTAGTAAATATATAACTATTTTGTACCCCTCTGCTAAAACATCAAGTATTTTTGGCGCCGCTGCCGGGGATCAATCTAGCTTAAACGCCGGAAGCGCAACGCTAATATAAACAAAAAAAAAAAAATTTAGTTTACTTTTATTAAAATTCGTTTTTATAAAAATACGTTTTAAATATTCGAAAATATAAAAAGAAAAACAAAAATATAAATATTTTTTTAGAGTTTGGTAAATATTTAAGTTTTATAAAGTTTCTTTATTTCTATTTTTTTATTATTTTGTAAAAATATAAGTTTTATTTAATTAATAAATATATTTTATATTTTACAGCAAAAACAGAAAAAAATAATATTATTAATTCGGCCTGTACTGTAGCAGCCCACTCTGTGGCCCGAAACCCTAGCCCATGCGATCGCATGGCTGGGCAACTGAGGACTCATGCGATCGCATGAGCCCATCTGACATGCCCTACTGAACCTGCCGACAGCATTAATTACGGATTATTATTAATTATTATTAATATTAAACCCTAATTAGGGTTAGTTATTATATTAATTAATTTTAGATATTAATTAATTTGTATTTTTAGTTTAATTAGTTTATTTAAATTGTAAAATTAATAGTTTTATAAAATAAATAATATAAAAATAATATTTTTATAAAAATTGTACTTTTTACAACTTTTTATATTTTGTCCCTTTTTAATCGTTTTAGCGTAACTTTTGTATTTTTCGCTCATATTTAGTTTTAATTCATAGTCTTTGCCATTGTTATTTTTACTTCTAGATTTTTAGGCTTTGCCGTAGAATTCCTTAAGTGCTTTTTCTTTAGACTAAGATTTAAGTGCTTTAGAATTTTGCGACGCAGTTTTAAGATTTTAGTACCTTTTTAAGTTATTTCCATTTGGGATTTAGTTTTTCCTATAAGCTTTAATATTTTTAGACGACTTTTACCTATGTATCAATTATCATTCCAATTAGTAATCTCAATTTGCGATTATAATTTTAAGTTAGTTGTAGTAATAAGGTTAGGTTAGTCAAGTATTTTTAAGTTTTATAAGTTTCTTTTATTTTTCCGTCACCTTTTATTTTTCAACCATTTTTATTTTTCGACCTTTTTCGACGAACTCTTTTTTTTTCTTATTTCTCGCTATTCTAGTTTTAGGACATAGATTTTTATTCTACTTCTTATCTAAATTTCTTAAAATTACGAAAATTTATTTTAAGTGGTTAAATTGATAGACATCAAAATTTTCTGGTTCGTAGTAATAGTTGGATTTGTATGTGGACCGGGTTATTGGAGCCAAACAGTCCTCAATTATATTGAGACCAAATGAATCCTGCCCCTCTGCTGCATCTTTTGGCTATTCGAAACGTGGGCAAAATCAGAAAAGTCTATTGATTGGATAACTTATTATAATTTTTCTTTCCTTTTAAAAACTAATAGGATATTCAGTGAATGCACCGAGCAAGACATTCACCACCTGTAACTAGATCAAGACATTTAGCAAATATTACCGCCGTTGATTTTTCTTTAGAATCGTCATCCAGTCAACCAAGTACTTCAGTTCAAATTTCCGATAATCCATTTTTTGAACCCGACCTCACAATTGAGAATCCGGAGAATATTCAGGAACGATTCGTAGATCCTGAACCACTAAACTTTCCTCCGGAACCACCAATCATTCAAACAGAGATTGTTGAGGAACGAACTATTAAATCAGAATCCTCTAGTGATTCCGATTCAACAAATTCAATTATGGAGAATCTGGAACCTTTAAGTATGGAAGACCGAATGAGAGCTAAACGCACTGGCCAAGGTCACGCAATTACTCATCCAGACATTAATGCGCCAGATTATGAAATCAAAGGACAAATTCTACACATGGTGACTAATCAATGCCAATTTAGTGGTGCGCCGAAGGAAGATCCAAATGAACATCTACGTACCTTTAATAGGATCTGCACACTATTTAAAATCCGAGAAGTGGAGGATGAACAGATATATCTCATGTTATTTCCCTGGACTTTAAAGGGAGAAGCCAAAGATTGGTTGGAATCGTTACCTGAAGGGGCGATCGATACATGGGATGTTTTAGTTGAAAAATTTCTTAAACAATT
Organism: Rutidosis leptorrhynchoides; assembly: GCF_046630445.1. Lineage (NCBI taxonomy): Eukaryota > Viridiplantae > Streptophyta > Magnoliopsida > Asterales > Asteraceae > Rutidosis > Rutidosis leptorrhynchoides. Next base: position 661,272,734 of record NC_092334.1, read on the forward strand.
CTTTCCTGCATCTAAAGCCGTAAGACTTCAAGCAGAAATTGTTACGTTTACACAGAAACCAAATGAAACTCTATATGAGGCGTGGACTAGATATGGAAAGTTATTAAGAGGATGTCCGCAACATGGTTTAGACACCTGTCAAATAGTACAAATATTCTACCAAGGATGCGACATCACTACAAGGAAAGACATAGATATAGCAGCTGGTGGTTCTATTATGAAGAAAACCGAAACTGATGCTTACAAAATTATTGATAACACTGCTTCCCACTCACATGAGTGGCACCAAGAAAAAGATATCGTTAGATCATCTAAAGCAGCTAGAGCCGATTCTAGCCATGACTTAGATTCCATTTCTGCAAAGATAGATGCTGTCGAGAGACGAATGGAAAAGATGACTAAAGATATTCACTCAATACGAATTAGTTGTGAGCAGTGTGGAGGACCACATTTGACAAAAGATTGTCTCAGTATTGAATTAACAATGGAACAAAGAGAGAATATTTCATACATAAACCAAAGGCCTGGAAATAATTATCAGAATAATTATCAACCGCCAAGACCGATTTACAATCAAAACCAGAATTATAATCGAAATATTCCATACAACAACCAACAAGGTCCTAGCAATCAACAAGTATCCAATAATACTTACAATCAGTAAAGACCTAATTTTCAAAACAAACCACCACAACAAACCGATGATAAAAAGCCGAATTTAGAAGATATGATGACGAAGCTAGTTGAAACTCAAACGCAGTTTTTCACATCTCAGAAACAAACTAATGAACAAAATGCTCAAGCATTTAGAAATCAACAATCTTCTATTCAAAATCTGGAACAAGAAGTAAGTAACCTAGCAAGGTTAATAGGTGAAAAAAAACTGGGAAGTCTACCTAGTGATACAAATGCTAACCCCCGGAATGAAACAGCTAAAGCCATTACCACAAGAAGTGGTACAACACTTAAACCACCTGAAATACCTGTAACTTCTGATGAAGCTATTCCTACTCCACAAGAACCACAACCTGATCAAGATAAGGAAAAAGAACCGGTAGTTGAAAAGGTTAATGAAGATAACACAGTTAAGGCTAAACCTTATGTTAAACCATACCAATCACCACTTTCTTACCCGAGTAAAATGAAGAAAGAGAAACTTGAAGCCGAGGAATCCAAATTCTTGGATATGTTTAAACAGATAAATGTAAATCTTCCTTTCATTGATGTGATTTCAGGAATGCCTAGATATGCTAAATTATTGAAAGATCTAATCTCAAATAGAAAGAAAATGGAAGAACTCTCGGCTATTACTATGAATGCTAATTGTTCAGCAGTGCTGTTGAATAAGATACCAGAAAAATTATCTGATCCAGGAAGTTTCACAATTCCATGTTTTCTGGGTAGTCTTAGTTCAATAGAAGCATTGGCAGACTTAGGTGCTAGTATAAATCTAATGCCGTATTCACTATACACTAAACTAGACCTTGGAGAATTGAAACCAACCAAAATAAGCATAAAACTAGCCGATAGATCAATAAAATATCCTAGAGGGATAATGGAGAACATGCTAGTTAAAGTTGGTACTTTAGTATTTCCAGTAGATTTTGTTGTTTTGGACATGGAAGAAGATTCTCAAGTTCCTCTCATATTAGGAAGACCATTCTTAAATACGGCTAAAGCAATGATAGACGTGTTCGGTAAGAAACTGACCCTAAGTATAGAGGATGAGAGTGTTACCTTTTTAGTTGATAGAGCAATGCAACAACCGCAATCTGCAAATGATACATGTTATTATATTCAAACTATAGATGCACATGCAGAATTGTTAGAAGAATTTCCAGAATTACAAGGAACAGGAGAATGTTCTTTAGGAGAAGGTAATGAACCAATTGATGAAGCTGAAATGTTAGCTACACTTATAGCTAATGGATATGAACCAACAACAGAAGAAATCCAAATGCTAAAAGAAGAAGATAGATATCGATATAAATCATCGATAGAAGAACCTCCGAAATTAGAGTTAAAGCCACTTCCAAACCATTTGGAATACGCTTATTTACATGGTGAATCTGAATTACCTGTAATAATATCATCTTCTCTTACTAAAAATGAGAAATCACAACTCATTTCTGTGTTGAAAGCTCATAAACCAGCCATTGCATGGAAGATTCATGATATTAAAGGAATAAGTCCTTCGTATTGCACACATAAAATCCTTATGGAAGAAGGTCATAAAACGTATGTGCAACGCCAACGAAGACTAAATCCTAATATGCAAGATGTAGTTAAGAAAGAGATTATTAAACTGCTAGATGCAGGTCTAATTTATCCAATTTCTGATAGTCCATGGGTAAGCCCAGTTCAATGCGTGCCTAAGAAGGGTGGCATGACTGTCATTACAAATGAGAAAAATGAGCTTATTCCTACTAGGACTGTAACAGGATGGCGTGTGTGTATTGATTATAGAAAATTAAATGACGCCACCAGAAAAGATCACTTTCCCTTACCTTTCATAGATCAAATGTTGGAAAGATTAGCCGGAAATAGTTACTATTGTTTTCTAGATGGATTTTCCGGATATTTTCAAATTCCAATAGCACCCGAAGATCAAGAGAAAACCACATTCACGTGCCCTTATGGTACTTTTGCTTACAAACGCATGCCATTTGGACTTTGTAACGCCCCAGCAACCTTTCAAAGGTGCATGATGGCGATTTTTCATGACATGATAGAAGAATGCATGGAAGTTTTCATGGATGACTTTTCAGTCTTCAGTGATACATTTGAATCATGTCTAGCTAATCTGGAACGAATGCTTATTAGATGCGAACAATCAAATCTAGTACTTAATTAGGAGAAATGACATTTCATGGTTAAAGAAGGCATCGTTCTTGGTCATAAAATTTCAAAAGAAGGAATTGAAGTGGATAGAGCTAAAGTAGATATAATTGCTAAACTTCCACATCCCACCAATGTTAGAGGAGTTAGGAGTTTTCTAGGGCATGCCGGTTTTTGCCGACGTTTCATAAAAGATTTTTCTAAAATTGCCACTCCTATGAATAAACTCCTAGAAAAGGATGCTCCATTCATCTTTTCCGATGAATGTATCAAATCTTTTAATATTCTTAAAGAGAAACTCACTAATGCGCCGATCATGATAACACCAAATTGGAATCTACCATTTGAACTAATGTGCGATGCAAGTGATTTTGCAATGGGAGCCGTTTTAGGACAAAGGATTGAAAAACGATTTCAACCTATATATTATGCTAGTAAGACGTTACAAGGAGCACAAACGAACTATACAACTACTGAAAAAGAACTCCTTGCTATTGTCTTTGCTTTTGACAAATTTCGATCATATCTCGTTCTAGCAAAAACGGCGGTCTATACCGACCATTCTGCTCTTAGATACCTATTTTCGAAACAAGATGCTAAACCAAGATTAATCCGTTGGATCTTACTCTTACAAGAGTTTGATATTGAAATCTGAGATAAAAGAGGAGCAGAAAATCTCGCCGCTGATCATCTTTCTCATCTTGAAAATCCCGAATTAGAAGTTCTAAATGAATCGGCCATACAAGACGACTTTCCTGATGAATATCTATTGAAGATAGATTATAAAGAAATTCCATGGTTTGCAGACTATGCAAACTACTTAGTTTGTGGATTCCTTGAAAAAGGATTATCGTACCAAAAACGAAAGAAATTCTTCAGTGATATAAAACACTATTTCTGGGAAGATCCACATTTGTTTAAAAGTTGTCCCGATGGAATAATACGCCGATTTGTATTTGGAGATGAAGCCAGTAAAATGTTAAACCATTGTCACACAGGACCAACAGGAGGGCATTATGGGCCTCAACTAACAGCAAGAAAAGTTTATGATGCTGGATTCTATTGGCCTACAATTTACAAAGACGCACACCTTCTTTGCAAATCCTGTGATGCTTGTCAAAGGGCGGAAAAAATAAGTCAACGTGATGAAATGCCACAAAATGTCATCCAAGTATGTGAAGTATTTGACATTTGGGGTATTGACTTTATGGGTCCATTTCCAAAATCTCATAATAATCTATATATACTCATAGCCATTGATTATGTATCTAAATGGGCGGAAGCACAAGCTCTCTCAACTAACGATGCACGAGTTGTAGTCAACTTTTTAAAACGTCTTTTTGCAAGGTTTGGAACACCGAAAGCTTTAATAAGTGATCGGGGTACTCATTTCTGTAATAATCAACTTGAGAAAGTTCTTAAAAGATATGGAGTAACTCATAAAATCTCCACCGCATATCATCCACAAACAAGTGGACAAGTTGAAAATACAAACCGAGCTTTAAAACGTATTCTAGAGAAAACCGTAGGATCAAATCCGAAGGAATGGTCCATTAAATTGGAGGATGCACTCTGGGCTTTTAGAACAGCCTACAAAACTCCAATTGGAACCACACCTTTTAGACTTGTTTATGGAAAAGAATGTCATCTTCCAGTAGAAATTGAACACAAAGCATTTTGGGCTTTGAAGACGTGTAATCTTGATTTACGTGAAGTCGGACGTCTACGATTAAGTCAACTAAAAGAATTAGAAGAATTAAGACATGAAGCATACGAAAATTCGTTAATCTATAAAGAAAGAACGAAGAAATGGCATGATAAAAGAATCAGAAGTTTAAAAGAATTTAAGGAAGGAGACAGAGTTCTTCTTTTCAATTCACGATTCAAGCTATTTCCTGGAAAATTGAAATCAAGATGGTCTGGACCATTCATAGTTAAAAGAGTTTTCCCATACGGAACGATAGAATTAATAAATTCAAATGGGATTGAATTTAAAGTTAATGGTCACAGAGTTAAACACTACATAGATAGTCCGATGAAAGTCGACAACGAAGTTAATCACAATTTCGACACCACAGCTAACTAAGTGTGGGGAGAATCAAATCTTTAAAGGGTAATATGTATTTCTGTTAGAGTTAGATTGTCTGTTTTCGTGTAGTTCTCGAAAATGGAACCCGAATGGTCTTTCCCTAGCAGACCCTAAAGAACTAGTCTTCTCCCTCCATTCTGAATTTTTATTTTTTTAGGTTTTTACAAAATGAAGACTACCTGTGAACTAAACCATGGTCTAATGCTACACGCTTTGATCACTAAACGTAATAATGACACACTACCGAGTGAAATAGTATCAGTAATCAGAGAAAGAATGGACGGAGTTAGAAAAGAATCCAGATGCGAAGATAATAAGTTACAATTTGGTAAAGGAAAATCAAAATCCGCAGCAAAAAGAAGAGCACGACACCTAGAAAGATGTCACAAATGCGGAAAATGGTCACATGGAGGTAAATGTTCAAATAATCAAACCTATTCAAATACCGAATTTGTTACTTTATGCAGAGACGGACCGTTCATATGTTTAGAAGAAAAGACACTGAATGCTCGAGGTTACGCCTATGTAGCTATGGAAAACCAATTAAACCGACTATCTTATGAATGGGATAGATCATATAACTAAGAAATCTATTTCACAGGTATATTTGTACAGTTTTTATTTTATTTTTTTTATTTTTTAACCTTTTGATAATAAACGCTAAATTGTTCGCTATAAAGTATTAAATTGGTATTGAATAAAATTAGGTTTGGCGACCGAAATTATTGATATCATTCAAAAATTTATTACATCACTGCGAAATTTAACGTTTATTCTTAAGATATAAATATCTTTAATCAATCAACCCAAAATATTTCAAAAATTCGTCATGAGTTAAATTAGGTCTTGGAACCGAAATTACTTTACCGAAAAGAGGGGCGTATATTTTTCATAATATTTGATTGATTAAAGTGGGATAAAAAGCCAAAAAGATTTTTAATTTTATTTTTACCATGTTTTTAAAATTAATATTTAAATCTTAAATTAATATTGTAAACTTTGTAAAATCAATATATTTAAAATTGTAAATATTTGAAAAAATTAATATAAGTTTGGTGTGAATTTATAATATGAATTTTTAAATTAAGTTTGGTGTGAATTTTTAATTTTTAAAAAAATGAATTTTTAATTTTATGCAATTCAAATTTTAAATTTAGTGTGAATTTTTAATATTAATTTTGAATTTTATATTTAAGTTGTGTGAATTTAAAAACAAAAATTTACTTTATCTCATTAAGTTAAAAATATGATTTTTAAAATTCGTCGTAAGTTGAAGACTAGGTCTTTGAACCGAAATTGCTTTACCCGAGGGAGGGACGAGAACTTTTATTATCATTATTTTTAATCTTATTGAATTAAAGTATGCCAAAAACATTAAAAAAACCCAAAAATCTTTACTTTTAAAAACCGCGCTTTGATTTGACAAATTTTAAAATTTTGTCGAGGGACAGACTAGGACAACGATCCGAAACGCCCTCGCTCCTAAAGGAAAACAAAATTTTTAAAATTTAATTAATTATAAGTTTTATAAAGTATAAGTTTTAAAAAAAAAAAAAAAAAAAAAAAAGCTGAAATCACTGTACCTGAACCCCCATGCGATCGCATGGTATTTTCACTATACCTCCATGCGATCGCATGGAGGCAAAAATCAGACCTGATACATACAGCAGCCTGTTCTGTCTTCCTCACCACAACACACACACATTCACGAAACTCACCCAAAAATTCACCAATTTTCGCCATTTTCCACCGTAATTCGTCATTTTTCTTGCTCTAATCATGCCTAGATTCTCATTCTTCAGCAAATTGGTAAAAATTACACCCCTAAACTCTATAAATTCCTAGTTTTTGTGATAATTACCAATTTTTTACCTAATGCAATTTTGTTAATTTCTAGTGTAATTAGTGTTAAATTGTTAGTATTTTATGCATGTATAACCTAGATTGATGCTATTTAACATGATTTGAAGCCAAAAACTTCAAAATTTTTAGAAATCTAGGGTTTGTGTTCTTGAGCAATTTGGGGCTTTTTGATATAAACAGGTTATGACCGATTTTTGTCATGAATTATTGCTAAATTGAGTAGTGTAACATGTTTAGATAGTTAAATGATCCAAACAATGATCCTAAACATGATTTTTGGAGATTAAAGTGGACTTTTTAAGTCCAAAATTCATGAACTTGATTAATTTGATATATTTGCCATTTGAGACTTGTTTAATTATTAGTAATGAATATTTTGACATGTTATTTGAGTTAAATGCTTATGAATTTTGTATACATTTTCATATGTGCTTATTTGAAAAGTGTAGAATTGTGAAAAATTGTGAAAATGTGTATAAGTTTAATTTTGATTTAACATGTTATAGTGATTGTTTTAAGTTGTTATTTTGCTAACACTAATGCATATTTGGATGCACAAATTTTGTGTTTAATGTGTTTTGCAGAAAGCCGATACTGGAGGTTCAGGAGCATCATCATCTAGACGACCAGCACCAGCACCAGAACCAGAAATGCAACACGAGCAAGAACCACAACAGGAACAACAACAGCCTGAACAGCACATCCCTTATTATGATCCGGTACAGTTTGTTGATGAATTCATAGTATTCCCAATGAGGCCGCCAGTAGAATTCCCAACGATTCTTGAGCACACTCTACATCCTAATCTGAGATTTGATAGAAGATGGAGAGATTACGAGACATATCAAAGGAACAAATTCAAATTGGTAACAAAAAATGTAGAGGTGCCAAGGGTAATTGATTGGGCCCCTTTGGAAACGGTCCATCTAGCTGACCGTGTTAGACAGCTTTTAGTTCAAAGGTATGGCAGTTCTTCTTTTACAGATTGGAAACGTCTTTTCACCATTCGTAGACCTGTATATAAGGAATGGTGTGTTGAGTTGATGAGTACTGTATCACTTGATACAAATATAGTTAGAATAGATGATAGAAGATTTCTTAGGTTTATCCTTGGCGGTAGGATGTACAGAATGTCCATGCTGGACATGGCCAGGGCCTTACAGATATATACTCCTGGTGAGTTGCTATTACCTGATTGTACAAACTTGATTCATTATGGTGAACGGGTAGATAGTAACTTTGACGCTGACGCCATTTGGAGACGTATGTCACATTTTGATGTTTTTACACGAGCAGGAGGACACTCCTATACACATATTGACAGAGCCGAGCTTCGTATTATTCATAGATTTTTGGCTAACTCGATTACACAAAGAGGTCATAATAAAGAAAAAATTACCTTATATGATTTATTCTACCTAAAGTGTATTCAGGATCCTAGAAGCTTTGTCAATATCAGTTACTGTGTTGCTTTTTATTTATCTAAAATGGTAGAGGGAATGCAGGACGAGAGTATAATAGGAGGAGGTATTTTTGTTACTCTCATTGGAGAGTATTTAGGTGTTGATAGGAACCAAGGGGGTCCATTACAGATTTGTAGAGAACAGGTTGAGCCCTTAGGATTGAAAGTTTATGTGGGTGCTAAGGTATTGAAAAGTAGACGTAACCAGGCAGTACCCTATGAGGGATCTCATCCTCAGGTAGAGAGAGGCTCAGACGAGGAAATGGAGGAGGCGGAAGACATTAGGGATGTCTTTCGAGATGCTATTCTTGACGTCCACGTTCGTATAGATGAGGAAGCAATGACGAACGCGGGCAGACATAGTATGTATGAGCAGTGGAACTCCGAGCGAGTATACGAGGATTATAGGCGACGCCAACACGATAGCTGGTTAGTTCATCAGCACCAAATCATGAGCCAGCTATCATATCAGGTACCAAATAACTATGTACCTACTCGACCTGCTCATTTTCCGCCACATAGCCCCGATATCCGACCACCCTTTAACCGGTATGACTATAACCAAGCCTATCAGAACACCTATAACCAACAATGGAACCCACCCGATAAGATGAACTGGAACCCCTATCCAGACTGATTTAGTTCCATTTGGTTATTTTTATGATTTTTATGTTTTTATCTTTTGACTTTTTCATGTTTAAACTTATGTTATTGGATATATTTGTGTAATTTTTATTATTTTATTATTATTGTGTACTAATATTTCATATTTAGAATTTGAAAGTGGGATATTAAGTCCCATTTCAAATTGCCATGCATGATTATATTTGTATGTATGTATATTATCGATTGTACAAAACAGGGTAAAACAGCGCATTTTCAAAGACTGGCATTAAGTTCAGCAAAAGCTAATAATTTTGACGACAAGATGACAAATAAATGTGATGTAACAACAGACGAAATGAACAAATGATATGCACCATTTATCATTCAGCAAACAAACGCCAATATGTTTGGAAACTTTGGTAAAATTTAATCATTTCTACGCTAATCACCCTCAATAATTTAAATTGTACTGATTTCTTGCAAATGAGGGCATTGCAAGATCTTAAGTGTGGGAAGGGGTTAAATTCTTTCGGATTTTTAAAATTTTTATCTTTATACACTTGGTTACCATTAAAAATACTAGTAACGTAGTAGTTGTATTAGAATCTAGTGCTCTCTGATAATAAAGAACAGCCCTAGTCTTATATACTGACTACCCAATTCTAGTAAAATTTTTCAAAATTTTCAATTAAATGAACTCAAAATCATGTTTATACATATTTATGAACGATAAAACTAGGTGTTAACACCGAAATTATTGTTACCTCGGAAAGGACATAAATTGAGAAACAAACCAAAATGTTAAAATTCATTTAAAATGGAATAGAGAACAATAAAAAGGAAAATAAAAGCCAAGTGTGGGAAAAATTACCAAGTTATCTTAAACATATGTCACATATTTCTGTAACAAATAAACTGAAAATACTTTTGCTTTGGACTAAACTAAACTATTTTACCCGATGAAAGAAAAGAAGAGATGGATCTACACGATGAATCAATTCCATCATTAAAAGGAAGTAAAGTCTTCCGAAAAAGACACGCGCTTCTTGATTTAGGTCAAGAAGTTGTCGTCCAGACCAGCTGTAGGTTGACGAAAAATCTAGAAAAGTCATCACTAAAATCAGCAGGAAATCCACGGACCTCAGCATTAAACAGGGTCGCCAAGTGGTCAGATTTATCCTAACCATGAGAAGGATTTATCTCGTACAATGGGGGGCACCATGCAAATTAGCTTGATAAGACTAATGAATCAGATCCCCAGAAAGGATAATCTCCTTAAAAGATCAAAAATTAGCTTTTAAGCCTGATATTACTCAATCCTAGAGATTGACCTTAAAGATTGAGAATTCAAACTCATGGAATTCAATGATATCTAAACTCGAGCTTGAACGAGAAAATATTTTGATCAAAATTACAAACCGATTTGTTTTCTGAAAACCCTATTTTCAATGCGTTCATTACCATTGAACGTAAAATCCTAGGAATTCACCTAGAATTCATTAGGTCACCTGAACCAAATCGGGTGTCAACCGTAAGAACGGTGGTTGCATAGCATGGTCAAAGACAGGACCTTGTGCCAGACCGAAAAATTATAAGGGTGAGCTTTACTATTGCTCCTACCAAGGATAGTAATTGCGTCCGACACGTTATAGACCATAATTAAAAGCATGTCAGGGGACATTGCCTTAACAGTTGCTTGTTCAATGCTTTTCTTTACAACCGGACGGTAGTTTATCGAAAGGTAATATACGGGACAAGTAAACTGGACGTGTTGCTTTCCAAATACAAGGTTAGCAAGTGGGTGACACAAAACCGCAAGTTTTGAGCTAAAATTTTCAAATCTGAAACCCATCAAACCCACAAAAATATTTTGCAAACACCGGTGAAGGGTTATTTCGGAAAACTTATCTAGGGTAAAAGCTAGATTGAATTTTCAAAAGATCAAATATTTTCATAAAGATCCAATTTCCTTAAGGATCTACATTTTCATAGTCATGTGGGACTGTAAACCGCCTTTTAAATGTGCACTTTGCTTTGGAAACCGAAAGTAAATCGGCTATTTGATTGCAAGTGTCGTTGACCTAAACCCGAGGCAACTGTGGATGACACACCCACCTTTAACCATGGTTCTATCGTTACTATCATTGTTTATACCGCCGTATAGAAATCACTGATGTACAAAGTGTGAAGAATAAAGAAGTGATTCTAGTATTTCAAGACGATATTGCTTGAGGACAAGCAACGCTCAAGTGTGGGAATATTTGATAATACTAAAAACGAACATATATTTCATAGCATTATTCCTCAAGAAAGACAAGCTTTTAGTTACAATTGTTCTATTTACAAGTGATATTCGTTTAAATAATAAAAGGTGAAGACAAAAGACAGATTCGACGAATTGAAGACGCAAACGACCAAAAAGCTCAAAAGTACAAAATACAATCCAAGAGGTTCCAATTATTGATAAGAAACGTCTCGAAATTACAAGAGTATAAGATTCAAAACGCAAAGTACAAGATATTAAATTGTACGCAAGGACGTTCTAAAATCCGGAACCGGGACCAGAGTCAACTCTCAACGCTCGACGCAACGGACTAAAAATTACAAGTCAACTATGCACATAAATATAATATAATATTTAAATAATTCTTATAATTATTTAATATATTATATTTATTTATAAAACCGTCGGCAGAAGAAAACAACCAAATATGAGCCTCCCCAGCTGGCCATGCGATCGCTTGGCCTGGAAGGCATAAATCCATGCGATCGCATGAGCCCCAGTTCCAGCCCACATGCCTATAAAAATCGAGCTTTGGTGCACCACAAAATCCATCATATATCATTCTCTCTATCTATATACGTAAAATATATTTATATAATTTATATTTTAATCTTAAATTTAATTTTAATCCTAATAATAAGGGTATGTTAGCGAATGTTGTAAGGGTGTAAGTCGAAATTCTGTCCGTGTAACGCTACGCTATTTTTAATCATTGTAAGTTATGTTCAACCTTTTTAATTTAATGTCTCGTAGCTAAGTTATTATTATTCTTATTTAATCCGAAGTAATCATGATGTTGGGCTTATTACTAAAATTGGGTAATTGGGCTTTGTACCATAATTGGGGTTTGGACAAAAGAACGACACTTGTGGAAATTAGACTATGGGCTATTAATGGGCTTTATATTTGTTTAACTAAATGATAGTTTGTTAATGTTAATATAAAGATTTACAATTGGGCGTCCCTATAAGTTACCATATACACTCGATCGAACACGATGGGCGGGGTATTTATATGTACGAATAATCGTTCATTTAACCGGACACGGGAATGGATTAATAGCCACTAGAATAATTAAAACAGGGGTGAAATTATGTACAAGGACACTTGGTATAATTGATAACAAAATATTAAAACCTTGGGTTACACTCAGTCGACATCCTGGTGTAATTATTAAACAAAGTATTAAAATCTTGTTACAGTTTAAGTCCCCAATTAGTTGGAATATTTAACTTCGGGTATAAGAATAATTTGACGAGGACACTCACACTTTATATTTATGACTGATGGACTGTTATGGACAAAAACCAGACGGACATATTAAATAATCCAGGACAAAGGACAATTAACCCATGGGCATAAAACTAAAATCAACACGTCAAACATCATGATTACGGAAGTTTAAATAAGCATAATTCTTTTATTTCATATTTAATTTCCTTTATTTTATATTTAATTGCACTTCTAATTATCGCATTTTTATTGTTAATATATTTAATTGCACTTTTAATTATCGTACTTTTTAATTATCGCAAGTTTATTTTATCGCACTTTTATTATTCGCAATTCCATTATCGTTATTTACTTTACGCTTTAAATTAAGTCTTGTATTTATTTATTATTTTACATTTGGTTTTAACTGCGACTAAAGTTTTAAAATCGACAAACCGGTCATTAAACGGTAAAAACCCCCTTTATAATAATAATAATATTACTTATATATATATATATATATATTTGTATTTTTATAAAAGTAAACTAATATAGCGTTAAGCTTTGTTTAAAAAGATTCTCTGTAGAACGAACCGGACTTACTAAAAACTACACTACTGTACGATTAGGTACACTGCCTATAAGTGTTGTAGCAAGGTTTAAGTATATCCATTCTCTAAATAAATAAATATCTTGTGTAAAATTGTATCGTATTTAATAGTATTTTCTTGTAAAATTTAATAGTATTTCGTAGTAAATATATAACTATTTTGTACCCCTCTGCTAAAACATCAGGGTGATATTTATATTTACGTTAAGTCTAGTTACCATGTGCCCACGTTTATACATATGCTTTTCACACTGTTTTGAGACACTGAAATCTCGTGGTCAATCTTATATTACTGTTACAACTTAAACTATAGCTCATCAACTTTATTGTTGATATTTTTAAGCATGTTTTCTTAGGTGTTTAGAGGTTTGTTGCTTCCATTGTTAGTCTTGCTGTCATGCTGTTTAAACTTGCTGTTAAGGACCTACCGTGTTAGATATCCGCTGCATAACTTAGAGATGTCTCAACTATGGAACTTTTCTTTTGCATTCGTAATTTATGTTATTTTCAAAAATAATGACTTTGTAACGACCTTTGTGTCACGTTATCTTTTGTAAACGCTATGTCTTTTTATGAATGCAAACTAGTTTTCAAACAGCATGTAGTACTTGACCGTGTAAAGATCCTGTTGTTGATGAATCGTACACGATGGTTTTGTATGGGGCGTCACATATATTCAAATAAACAACATTAAATTATCATCTCATTAACACGTAGAAGAAATTAGAATACACAAAGCAAAATTACCACTTTCATTATTATTAAATTATTATTAAGATTATTATTATTGTCATTATTATTATTATTATTATTATTATTATTATTAATATTATTATTATTATTATTATTATTATTATTATTATTATTATTATTATCATCATCATTTTTATTATTATATTATTGTTATTGTACTTCCTTTTGCCTTAAAATAGAGACATTTCCTTTTTTGTATATGTCAAATACCTTGAATGAACAAGAAATTCACACGTGAAGCCATGTTCTTCCTTTTTACCGTAAAACAATGTTACAAACTGTAATAATTGAAATTTTTTGAAAATAATTATTTGTACACATTATATTGTATAAGTAAATGTAATAATAACATTCCAAGTGATAATTGTAAAAAAAATTCATACAAAAAATAACGGTAAACATCGTAATTTTAACAACATATTGTAGCCTAAAAACAAAAAAAAAAGTTAATTAATTCATATAAAGTTATTAATAATATGATGAATGTTAAAGTTATTAATGACAAAGTATAACATTCAGCTAATGATTATAAAATTTTAATTGAAAAAATAATATTTTATAAAAATCATTGTTTATTTTATAAGATACATTTTTTTATCAGAATTTAGAAATTTCAAAGTCCCTACAAAATATTGTATGGTATGACTTTTCATTGAATTTAAAATCTATAAATTGTATATTATGCCCATCATTCGGTGATCTTTTTAAGTTAAAATTACTGTCGCAAAAAGATATTGAATGTTGTATTTTTTGATAATAAAAAGGGTACAGTTGGAACAATGTTTTTATTGTTATCTACAATAAGGGATTGTATGTTTGAGACAAAAAAATATAAATAAATAATAGAATGAATAGTTTTTAAAGATGGATGGAGAAATTATCTTTTTAATATATTATTATTATTATTATTATTCATTTATGTAACGACCCTATTTTTTCGGTTATTCTTTACCGTTTATATTTAACTTCGGTTTACTGGTATTCGTGCCACGTCATTTCTATGACTTATATTATTATTTGAATATTGATATTTTTCTTATTATGTGTCATATAATTATATGTGTTCATATTTGGATTTGTACGTTTCTACGTTTCTTGGATTTCTATCCGGCGAATCATTTCGAATTTCAAACCAACGGTTAGACTTTTGAGATTTTTGAATCCAAAATATTTTAATTATGATATTTTTATATCATATGAGTATATAAAGTATTTCTATATTTTATTTTTCGCGTGTGCGTAATTCCTTCGAAGATTTTATCGCGTAACGGTGTTTTCACGTTTCGGGCTTTGTTGGGCATTCGGGCCATAAGCAATTACACATAGCATCATTTTGGGATAATGGGGCCCACCCCCATACTATTTTCGGCCGAACCATTCATGGGGAGGGGTATAGTTGTCAAATTCTTAAACTTATGATCTTAATCCTTAATCTCCTCATTTCACTTTCACTTTAACCTAAACCAAAATATTTTCTCCTCCCTTTTTCTCTCTTGTGAGCCGTCGCCAACACCACCATACATCATCATCTTCTTCATCAAATTGTTACTCATTTCAAGGGGCTTTTATCATAATCGGATTCACCATTATACTAATCATTTCTTGATTAGGGTATAAACTCTAACCCTAGATTTTTTAATTTCAATAATTTTTACTGATTTTGTATGTTTATTGATGTTATAGTACTTGTGTATGATTGTATTGTTGATATTATGCGTAGAAATGCTCATTTATGTATGTTTTCGGTTTGATCAAAAGTGGACAGCCCTTTTTTTGTTAAAATCAGTATACTTAATAGATGGTTTTGGTTAAATAAAGTGTATAGATGAGTTCCTCTCATCAAGACAATAATTTTAGGCCTTGGATTCATGTTGTTTCAAGTTTCGGATCAAAAGTTATGCTCGTTTTAGTGTTTTGATTAAATTGAAATGTAAAAGCTTGTGATATCAGTTTTGGTCCGACTTTGTAATCATTTTTAGAGCCTCTAGGGTGTACCATTGGGTTAGGATTGATAATTGGATGAACATTCATGTTCGGGTCATCGAAATCCGAGCCACGAATCACCCGGAATGGCTAAAACAAGTTTTAAAACAGATTAATGATTTAGGTTGGTTCATGGCTGTTCTTCACGACTTATGAACTGACCTTAGGGTGTTCTTGAGTGCACTAATGTGTCGGGTTGGTTGGTTAGACGAGGATATATATAAAATTCATCGAAAACCGACACCCGAGGCACAAGTTATGACCTGGCGAACTTTTAATTAAACTTATGGTTATAAATATTAAACATAGGTTATAAATAATGATTTGCATTATAATTAAATTACTTATGATATAAAAGTAATTATCTTTAATTAAGACTTATGATACATATCTATTATATCATTTAATAATTATATTATGATTTAATTATTCTTATAATTAAACTTATGATTAATAGTATTTTTATTATTAATGAAAAATACTTATAATAAGTATTAAACTTATGTTATGAGCTTATTATATCAAGACTTATAATAAAGATTAATTATTTATTTATTATAAGGCTTAGTTATTATTTAATTATAATTTAATTATTAAATACTTATGGTTTAATAATTATATTAAAATACTTATGATATGATTAATAATTCATTATTAATTAATAATACTTATGATATGATTAAAAATTTATTATTAATTAATAATACTTATGTTATGATAATTAATTAAATACTTATGTTATATCAATTATATCATTTAAACTTATGTTAACTTTATAATTCAATTTAACTTAATTAAACTTATGATATGACATGATTATACGAGTATGACTTTAAATAACATTAGAAGTTATATTATTAATATAAATTACACTTTAAATTTCAAGGTTGACTAAGTTTGACCAAGGTTGACTTTTGAGTTGACTTTCAATTGACTTTGACTTTTTGTTGACTTTTCTAATTAAGGAAACTTTCCTAAGATAAAATTTTTCCAAAAATGAAAACCTGCTAAAAAAGAAACTTTCTAAAAATAGAAAGTACATGTTATACGATGTCCTGATCATACCGAAACATACCGAGTGTTGTTCTATGCTTATTTGCAACAAGTACTATAGCTATCATACTAAGGCTTGACCTAAGTTAGTTATTTATATCGACCCGCTTTATTTATAGGTCGGAGTTGTGATCATTCTTGATCACTTTACCATTTGTTGTTCGCATTTCTGTGGTGTTGCTTCATTTGCTTTAAGGTCAGTTATAGTCCCATTTTTCTATTTTAAATCTGTTGGGATGAGAATACATGCAATTTATTTTACATATTGGACACAAGTGGAAATTGGTTTAAATTATTCACTATGAGTCGAACAAAAATATTTCCTAATCTGCTAATTTTAATCAATGGTTTCTACTGGTGAACGCGAATCCTATGGATAGATATATCGAGCATGACAGCCCCATTTCATGCTAGTCGTGCTAGCAGTTACAGACGGAATGTATTAGTACTTCGTATTTTGGAAAATACACATGTTCAGTGTATATTGTTATATTGGTTTTTGTTAAGGGTAAGGAGTTGTTAAGTTATTACAGGTGGCTCACGGGTTAATGGAATAATGTTTTTATATGTTTCAAGTATATAATTTTGTGGTCCAAAATGAGTCTTTATGTTTTCAAACATAAATTTTTATGGTTTAAATTAATTATTGTTTGAAATATTAAACCTATAATTCACTCAACATTTTTGTTGACAGTTTACTCGCATGTTTTATTATCATGTTCATGATTGATTGCTTCCGCTGTGCTTAGAGAGTCTGCATTGTCTGTCGCAGATTTTGATTTAAATATTAAACATTGCATTCTACTTTAAATACTGTTACATTGTAGGTAGTTGTTGACTTGTTTTGGTCAACCCTTTTTATACATTTGGGTTGGTTTTTCTAAATTTACAAATGATTTAGATTTTTCCTTTTGAGATAATCAATTTTATTAAATGAATGCAGTGTTATTTATGAAAATTCATATAGAGTTATGATCAAACTATGGGACCAAGTGACGGAGCCGTTAAGGGTACTTGACGGGTCATCTTAGTTGGTATCAGAGCCTTAGTTGTAGGGAATTAGGCTGCATTGATGTCGTTACCCGAGTCAATTGGGTGCATTAGTGAGTCTAGTCTACAGCCCGGCCTATAGCATATTATTATATGTGGCTGTCTGTATCGTATTGGTATGTATATTATTTTCATATACATACATCTCCTTCTTATGTTCTGAATTCGTGAGGAACTCCCATTCCGATTTAAACGTATTCTCCGACTCATGCGAGTTTATCGTTTATAAGAACACCTCAGTTAGTAAAACCGAGGGACGTCATTCTTGACTTCTAAAATGCTCGACATTTCAATGTCAGCTATTATATTTATGTATATAACATTCTTGTTATATTTCATGCCTTTGTGCTTTGGTTTGCGAATCGGAAAATGTCATTCTTGACTTATAAAGATTCTTGATAATTCAGAGACATTTTTATTGTCATCTTTATTCATATTCATTACTATTAATACTTTTCTTTTTGTGCTATCCTTAGCACACTGTTTAAGAAATTGTTTTAGAGAAAATTTTGTAGAAATTCGAGATTGATCACTTGTCCTGACCTCATGTAGTGCTATTGTAATGAAACTATGAATTAGTGGAATATAGTGGCGTCTGGCCAACGGGATTATATTACGGTAATTCATATAGAAATTTCAATATTGTGACATGAGGAATAGAAAGTGAGTCAAAGAAAATTTTTACACTGCTCATTCAGAAATTCCAATGTTATTACATGAGGAATGAAAATACTCATTATCTTATTTGTGGATATACGAAGAACTCATTTTAACCAAACTATCTATCTAATGCTCATGAGTAGAGTTATAGTATCTCATATGCCATAAGGGTTGTGAATTGAGGAGCTGTGGAATTTTGCATTCATTTTTGTTAACAGCATACCTCTTATTCATTGATAATTCATCATCACTTGTTGAATCTGGGCTCACACTATTACACTATGTTTAATCAAATGTTAGTTCGATACTCACCACCATATCCTTGCTGGGAGGCATGGTACATATTCTTAAGTAACTGATAGTGACACCCCTGAAATTTCCTAAGGCGTGCATCTTGTTACCTATTATTACGCTTTTGGCGTAGATTTTCATATGATTTTCATGACCATATTTGGAAATTCAACGGAGACAATCGACAATCACTTGTAGGGATTTTATTTGAACCCTCAAGCGTCGAACTTATAAACACCTTACTATTTCGTTCCTTATGCTGAGATGGTAAATACCTCACGAGCAAAATCTTTTGAGGAATAGAACCTACCTACGGGTATCTTTTGATTAATATGATCAAGAAAGTTTTCACACTCATGCGTCTATTAAATAACAGATTGCTAGGCACCGTGTGAGTAATGATGTTGTACCCAACTGAAAATCGTTCACTGTGAATTTTAAACACACACCATCTGAAATTCCCCCGTTTGCCTGCGGGCTGTGGCATGAGCCAAATTCATCATAATTACATCAGAAAACTACTATGACAAATAGAGGAATTCAAAAATATTTTGACGTATCCTCTTCTTGGGTCCGAAATGACCGAAGTTTATATATAATTCTACCTTTACATTGGTACTATGTGATTCTTTACACACTCAATATGTTCAAGGGTAACGTTGATATAATTTCCATTATGCTACCTAAGGTTAATCATCGCACAATTTGTTGTGCATATATGATAAGTTGTGACCTTTGAGTCATGAATCACTTCTTAAAGATCTTATGATACTTCATTTTGACTTGGTGATAAGAGTATTAGCTGCACACCGATCAATCATTACTCAATCCCGTGTGTTCGCGTTGCCTAATCTCAGGTTAGGACTTTCATCTTCTTATTTACAACGTTGTGTGCTAAATATTTATCTTCTCACACGAACTTTCACATAGATAAATTTGAGATCATCAGTTACATGTCGTAACCCTACCATTCGAACACTCACTTTGGTGAGTCAACCTTATGCTCTTTGGTACATAAGAGCAGCGAGGTTTTACTCGTCACGATAGATCCATTTACGCATGTTAGGTTTTATCATTAAGTGATTATTTATTAATGGTACTAACATTGGCAATTGACGTCATGTCTTTTATTCATCGAAGAAATTAGTATCGTCCGGACAATAATCTCAGATTAAATGAGGATTAAACAAGTAAATTTTCAATGACCATTACTGTGACGACCCGTAAAATTTTGACTTATTTTGAACCAAATTCTAGATATGATTTAATGTTTCCGACACGATAAGCAAAGTCTGTTAAGCTGAAACTCAAAAATTTTGAACTATGTTCATGTATTCAATTACCCTTTGACTATTCTCAATGATTCACGAACGATTATATGTATATATATATATATATATATATATATATATATATATATTGATTGATCGAAAACGTTAACAAAGTATTAAATGTATAATGCTTAACATTAAACTTATTTGTTTCAATATATGTTTAATATATTTATCTACAGAATTAAAAGATAATACCAAACGATTGAATTAGAAGATATTTTAACAATTATAAATCCTATAAATATTGTGATATTGTTACGGGTCTCTGTTGTGAGGTCCACGTTGATTTGAGAAATCTTTCCTTTTTAACAGCATTTGGAATAGATAATAATGAAATCTACAAGTAAGAACAAAAGTGTCAATTAACGAGAGTTAGACAAAAGTTAGTGGAGATTCCTGTTTAATTTCCAATGCATGATTTACAATAATTTCCTCGTGTCTCTTGATATGTTAACTAATTAGCTTTCATAATATTAATGGATGTCGACATGATAAGCAAATGAATATGTTGCATTAAAATGATTTCATACGTTTAATCATCCTTTGAACTTAACCCTACAATTCACGAACAAACTTTAATCTAAAACCTAAAACCCATTATGATTCATGTATGATGTTACTTTCCTAAATGAGAACGTTTTATGATATAACAATTTCTATTATTTTAAACTAAGAAAATGATTTATAATATAATTAGTTTTGGGAAAACTAAATTTTATAATATTTATTCGATTTAATGTCATATGTACGAAGATGTTTTTCAATCTAGAAGAACTTTGTTATTAAAACGTTTTATAATATAATTTGAATATGTATATAAAATGAGAAAAATCTAATTAAATTTTTATGTTATAAATATTAAGTTTACAAGTATGTATGTATGTATGTATGTATGTATGTATGTATGTATGTATGTATGTATATATATATATATATATATATATATATATATATATATATATATATATATATATATATATATATATATATATATATATATATTGGTTCAAAAATATAAAACGTACAAACTTATATTACAAAACGATAATATATTTTACAGCGGTTCAAAATATATTATTACAAATTATATATATATATATATATATATATATATATATATATATATATATATAATATATATATATATATATATATATATATATATATATACTACTTAAATATAAAATGTTTTGAATATATAAAAGAAAACAATATAAATTTTCTTGTAATTTATATATATAAAGATTTTAAATAAATAATAATATTAAATATACTTTAATAAATAACGAGAAGATGATCTAAAAACGTAAATGGCCAAAACACTCTAACGTACAAGTTACACTCTAAATGATATAATTTATCGGTGAATTAAGTCTAATTATTGATGAAAGTACAAGCCGCGAAATGTAGAGTACAAGATTTCAACGCATACGAAAAGACGTTTGAAAAACCGGAACCGGGACATAAGTCAAGCATTAACGTACAAGTCAACGGAGCTTAAATTACAAGTCAATTATGCACTAAAATATAATATAATATATATATAATTATAAAGATTAAATATATATATATATATATATATATATATATATATATATATATATATATATATATATATATATATATAAAGTGTCGACATAGAAAAATCAACATGGCAGCTAACATATTCAATTTACAGGTTTTTTTATTATTTAATTATCTTAATATATTATTATTATAATTATATTTATTATATTAAAATATTTTAATTATCTATATAAACGAACATGGAATTCTCTACTTTGAATACACACTTATGTAATTTATTTACTCCGTATCATATTTTTTTATAGTTTTAAGATATTATTAATAATATATTACAACAAGGTAATACACGGGAGATTTTAATTCGAGTTTCAAAACGTTTATAACTAGAGGAAATATGGGTATTGTTCGTGAATCCAAGGCCAACCATGTTTTTGTCCACCACGTTACTTCTACATATTTTGCCTACAATATTGAACCACAATATTGAACTGTGAGTTTATAGATCCCCTTTTAATTGCTTTTGCAATCTATATTTTTGAGCTGAGAATACATGCACTTTATTTTAAACGCAATGGACACAAGTACATACTAAATTCTACACTGAGTTTGAACCGAAAATCCCTTAGCTTTGGTAACTAGTAACTGCCGGTTAGAAGAACTGGTGGATGCGAGTAGTTTTATATGGATCCATAGGGCTTGACATACTCGTCCGTTCCAGGTTAGAAGCCCTAACCTGAACTATAAAACGGACGTATACTATTTGAGTTTAGTATATGGTGGTTTATGTGTATTGTACATGTTGGTTGCATGTATGTTAAAATGGGGGTACTTATTATATATACGTTAAGTTTAGTTACCAAGGTGCTAAATTTCGTAGAATATTTTGATAAACGTTTTGGATGAAACAACTGAAATCTTGTGGTCCACCTTTATATACAGCTTATGCGCAATATTAAAACTATGAACTCACCAACCTTTGTGTTGACACTTTTAGCATGTTTATTCTCAGGTCCTTAGAAGTCTTTCGATGTTTGCTTATACGTTATATAAGCTATGTCCATGGAGTCATACATGCTTTATTCGAAAAAACTTTGCATTTACAAAATCATCACCATGTATCTTATTTTGACTATATTGTCAACGGATATATTATTGTAAACTATTATTTACGATGATTATCTATACGTAGAAATCATCAGATGTCGAAAACCTTAAATTTATAAATTCATTTATGGTGTGTCTTTTTAAAAGAATGCAATGTTTACAAAACGTATCATATAGATGTCAATACCTCACAATGTGACTAAACGTTGAAGACTTCGTCTAGGTGGATTAGGACAGGTCACTACAATTACATAGTCAAAATCTACAACATTAGTGTGCCTTCATAATTGTCTATGTGCATGATGTATTATTCACATCCAGAACATCACGAAACCTTTTGCAACCGTCAAAATCCAGATATTCATGTGTATGTGTGATAAAGGCACTTACTGCCACGTCATGCAGAGTCCTCGGACATCCACTAACACTTAAAATATTCAAAATTGTTAAATTACCCAAGGATCTTATTTGCCACACCTGTTGAAACGATGCTCTTTCTTACGTAACTCTAAGTTTTGACTTATTCCAGGAGATTCACATTTGGTGATATTAACACCATCAGTCTTTCGACTTTAATATTAGTCATAACCTGTTTGGCATTTTGCAAAGTCAATAAGTGATTCACTTCTCATCCTCATGCTCTATCCTTCATACCTCACTTGTTAACATCAGCTTCGCACGTGAATAGTTTTGGCCCAAGGACTTATGTCCTGATAATAGTCAAAACCACATTTAATTCGTAGATTTTCATTACCTCATAACATTTGTTGACCAAATATCGCATGACGATTCAAGTCCTTCACTCGATCTTCCATGATCTTACTTTAATTTGTAACCTCTGAAATACGAATACTATGTTTATCAAAAATTTTACACGTTGTTTTGTGCGGTCCTCACGAGAATTATGGAAAATGGAAGCCATTAACGAATACCTTGCTTCCGAATCTAAACCCTTGCGGACAATATTCTTCATCATCCTCTGATATTATAAATTCTAAGATATCATCGTATCTTTCATTATAAATATCCTCGATATTTCTGGAGATATCTTCATAACTATTCTTATCTGAAATCATTCATCTCTTCGTGCTATCTGTATTACATCATAAAAGAAACTATTTTAGTTTCTAAATTCTGAAACCTTCAAGTTTAAAATATGAATGTTTTGAAGTAGTGTTGGGAACTGAAGCATGAATTAGTATAATATAATGACACTTGATCAACGTGATTATATTACAGTAAGTCATGCTGAGTTTCTAATAGAACGTGATAAAGGTTCACAGATCCCACCCTCATCATGAACCATGTTACATAACTCTTTCATTCCATATAATCTCTAAATATACCATGAAAATATATTTCTTGATGATTCGGTCTTTTCCGGATATTCTGGTAATTTGACAAATCAAGATCGTGCCATTACAATTCCTTTCTTAGAACATTAACTATGTTCATTTCAAAATCCATACCTACGAATTCTGGACCATTATTCGCTTGACTTAAAGTCGGGAAGAGAAAACGAAAGCATGGAGCTCTGAAATATAAAGGAGAATATAAGCCCGATAACAACCCCGAAATTTACAAACCATGTATATCAATGTGTATAGCAATATAAAGACACGGGAGAATGAAAAACACTATAACCCCAAGGTAATGGTAGAAGAAAGTAACTTCCTCTGGTGGAAGATGAAAAAGAAGAATGACAGATATGAAAGTTAGGAGTATATCAAGAATCAGAACTAGATGAAGCATTTTCACAATATATTAAGAAGTATGAAATAAGGAAGAAGATGTAGGAGTGGTGAAAATAATGAAACGGAAGTGGTCAATTTATAGCAAAATATCAGACATAGCAATCGAGGCAGATTACGCATTTAATCAAAGGAAATCTTAATTTCCTTAAATTTCGAAGAATCAAATCTTATTTAGATTATGAAGATTTTATATCCCTTAAATTCTGGAAATCAATCGTTACTATGTCAAGAGATAAGACGCATCTTTATTCTCCATTTCACTCTATTACGATAACTTCCCCCATACGCTTCGAGTAATTGGATTGTTTTATCCATATTATTCAACGGTGATAAAAATTCTATTTATCAACACATATTCGTCATGAAAACATTTTTATTGTTAGCCATGACGACCTCACTCAAATTTCGGGACGAAATTTTTTTAACGGGGAGGTACTGTGATGATCCGGAAATTTCTGACCAAATTTAAACTTAATCTTTAACGTTTCCGACACGATAAGCAAAGTCTATGAAGTTGAATCTTAAAATTTTGAACTATTCAATTACCCTTCGATTGTTCTCAACGATTCGCGAACAATTATATGTAAATAGATACATATACTATAACTTAAAAACGTAACAAAGTGTTAAGTAAATGATATTGTGCATTAAACTTATAGGTTGGATTATCTGATTGATATATTCAACTACGGAGTTAAAAGATTTTGACAAACGATTCAAGTAAAAGATATTTACGGAGTCTCTTAAGGATTATGATATTATTACGGGTCTCTGTTGAGAGGTCCACGTTGATTTGAGAAATCATTCATTTTTAACGGTATTCGGAAAATGGTAAAGTGTTAGATAATGAAAGTTAGATAAAAGTTAATGGAGAACTAAACTGCATAATATTAAATTGGTTTTGTTTCAAACGTGCGAGAACGTGTTTCGATATAATAAGATTGGTTAATTAAGTGTACTTGTTTAAATAACACATACGATAAATAAGGAATATTAACTGTTAGAATTAGTTATATGAATAATGTGCGATGTGCATTTTATAACATGTTTATTAACATTGAAATTATATATATAATAATACGATAAAATATAATTTTAACTTGGTCATAAAACAAATTGTTATTATATATATATTAACAAATAGCGAGACGATGATTTATAGAAGTAAATGACCAAAACACTCAAATGTATAAGTTGTACTTTGAGTGGTATAGTTATGGATAATTTAAGTTTATATTTTGACAAAGGTACGAGTCACGAAACGAAAATTACTAGTTTTCTCAGCGTACGAAAGGGCGTTCGAAAAACCCGAACCGGGACATAAGTCGAGTGACAACGTACGACTTATCGGAACAAAAATTACAAGTCAACTATGCACGTGAATTTAATATAATATATAATTAATTATATAAATTAAATATATTATATTTATATTATTAAAACATGTCGACAAACAAGAAAATAAAAATTTGTGAGCTGGAATCTGAGGCCATGCGATCGCATGGCCACAAGCCTAGAAATCCATGCGATCGTATGGAGGCAAAAATATGGCCTGATGCTATAAAATGGCATTTTGCTCGACACTTATCACACATATATTCTTATTATTACTCCGTATGAAATATATATATATATATATATATATATATATATATATATATATATATATATATATATATATATATATTATTATTATTATTATTATTATTATTATTATTATTTATATTGTTATTAAGATTAATATTATTATTAATCTTATTATTATTAGTAGTATTAGTACATAAAATACTACGACGAGGTCATGAGCGTGTCACTTTCAAAATGAGTTTCGAGCGGGATAGAGCTAAGGAAATTATGGGTTATAACTATGGAAGTTATAAGTAATGTTCATGGGTATTATTTCGCAAGTCAAACCTAGTGTTTATCATCTCCGTTACGTCTACGTATTTTTCTGAAATATTGAATCACAATATTGATACGTAAGCATTTATATTTTATCTTTTATAAATTAATAGTGCATACATGTCTAGTGCTCGAGTATATATATTTATACATGTTTGTATGCTAAATTTTGTCGTTAAACAGTTTATAATGAATCCCAAGTTAAATACAAATATTACTGGTAAAAGGTATATGATATACATGTTTTTGGAAAGCTGGCGAAAAATCAGTAACTTTTCATTTAGACACCGAATAGTTTCGATGAACGGATTAAAAGATATGATCAACTGAATTATGACTGACGTTAATTGAAATTGCTTTTGAATCTGCAATTAAGATTTAAACAACTTGTTTACGAGATTGATAAAATGGATTTTTGAATATTACCAACCGAGTAAATGAATCCTTATACAAGGTACGTCTCATTTTGTTGAACTATTGTCAAAAATGACTTTTTGAAATGACTTTTGATAAACTTTTGTATGTGGATCTCGAGCATTAGGATTATGATACACTATGACCTGACCTAGCTTGATAGACATTTATTGACCAACATATGTTCTCTAGGTTGAGATCTACGATTATTTGATATTCTGAGTTTCGGTCACATTACGATGAACAACTTTATGTGTTGCTAAGGTGAGTTTCATATGATCCCTTTTTAATTGCTTTTGCAATACATTTTTGGGCTGAGAATACATGCAATTTATTATGGATACAAGTACATACTTAATTCTACACTGAGTTTAAACCGAAAATCCCTTAGCTTTGGTAACTAGTAACTGCCAGTACATAGGATATGGACTGGTGGGCGCGAATAACAGTATATGGATCCATAGGGCTTGACATCCCCGTCCGAGCTAGAGCGCTAGCCTTTTAACGGACGTGTATTATTTGAGTTTAGGACACGTTGGTTTGTGTGTATTAAAACGAATGGGGAATTTATCATTATAACGTTAAAGTTTAGTTACCAGGGTGCTCTGTTATGTAGAATCTTTTGATAAACATTTCTGGATGAAACAACTGAAATCTTGTGATCCACTTTTATATACAGATTATGCGAAACACTAAAACTATGAACTCACCAACCTTTGTGTTGACACTTGTTAGAATGTTTATTCTCAGGTTTCCTAGAAGTCTTCCGCTGTTTGCTTATATGTTAGATGTGACGACCCGGAAATTTTCGATCAAATTTAAACTTAATCTTTATATAATTTCGACACAATAAGCAAAGTCAGTAATGTTGAGTCTCAAAAATTTTGTGAACTGTTTACATGAAACCATTTGACTTTTGACTATTCCCGACGATTCACGAACAATTACTTATAAATATAAATAAGTATGTATATATTATAATTATAATTTAAATATTATCAGTTATTATAATGATTATGTATTGTATTATAATTAAGTATTATAAATATAATGATTTTGTTATCATTGTTAATATCACTATTATATTATTATAAGTAGTAAAATTTCGATTATTATTATTATTATTATTATTGTTTTACGATTACCCTTATCATTAAAATCATTATTATTATAATTAATCTTAGAAAGTAATACAAATTATTATTTGTATCATTAATAATATTATTATCTTCCTTATTAATGATTATTACCAAACCTAATAAAAATTATCATTTTGGTTATTATTAATAACATCATATGATTATCAATATATTTTCAAATTTATTATTATTATATATCTTATTATTAATAATTAATGTAATTATTATTAATTAGTATTAATATTATTAATAATGTAATTATTAATTTTTACAAATTAAATACATAAATTATATAAAAGGAAAAGGTACGTAAATTGGTTTTCAATCCACATCAAACAGTAATGGATTTGTTTCCTTGTCTCTAATCATGTAATAAGAATCGAATACAAGAAGATATATCCAAATTCTGTTATCAATCGACTTCCCTTTTATTTTTATATTTATTTTCTGAACAATGATCAATCAACCATCTTTCCTTCTTTTTGTTTTAATTAAGCTAAACCACTATATTTTTTTTCTGTCTTTGTTACCAAGAACAAACCAAACCCACATCAACCACTTTTTAATTGGCCACTGCTATGCGTATCTATCTGTTTCTATTTGAACCGACCACCATTCAAGTCATCATTAAACCATGATTAATCATTATGACTCGCCATCAAACCACCAACAACAAAACCACAACATAAACTTACGATCATCATTATTCAGCTCAAGTTGTTCATATATTTTCTGAAGTATTCGACCAACAACCATCAAGACTTGATCCTCCTGTTCCAACCAAACCTTACATGGTACTACTTTTGTTTGGTTTTATATTTTTACATTATACTATGTATATACTACATGCTTGAACCTTTATCACTATCCTAAAACCATCGATTAAACTAGTCAATCAACACCACCACAACACTAGTTGCACACATCTTCAATCTTCATCGAGAAACCCAATCATCTTCATTATTTTCTTTTGCTATTAGACCAACCCAAACAACCCCATCGAATAAAATGCTACTACTTACCATCGAAACCCAATTCACCCATTTAACCATTATCTACATATCACCGATCATCATTACCAGCTTTTATCTTTATTACTAGAGACCACCTTAACCAAAACCTTCATCAAACCCATAACCACCATTGAGAACCACCCGAAAATTCACTTAATACTTGATCAAATATTGTTGTTACGGTCATAACCGAACACCACACCATCTACCACTTTACATGTTGCTTGTTGTAAAACCATCACCATAACCGTCGCCTAAACCCACCATAATCACCTTGAACCATTACCATCTTACTTTCTCTATCTATCTCTCTCACTAAAACATCATTGCTACTATGGTAGTGCAACAGACGATTAAATTTTTTTTGTTGTTGTTTCAATCCCCATTACAATCAACCAAAGTCATCAACCTGATTGTTACTGTTTTCGGTTCATCATAGAAAAATTCTTCTCTCCCTCTTTCCTGAACCACACGACCGCCACCATTGTTAATACCTGCTGTACAGCATCGATGATAAAGGAGGATGAATACTTGATTCCTTTATGATTATGCTACGCATTGATAACTGGGAATGAAGTCACAATAATGTATAAGATAAGGGTGTTAATAATGAGGGTGGATGGTTGTAAAATTTAAATGTGACAACTTGATTACATAATAATACATGTTGAATTAGTTGGCCGACATTTCTAAGTGTTGGTGCCCCACATAGATCGCAAATCCTTTTTTCATGGTATATATCGATCCTTTTGAGCTGCTATGGATTTGGACGTATAATTTGGTCAACCATTTTTGTTTTTATGGACTTATATCATGATGAGGTTTGGGCCATAAGAAACTAGACTATCCTAACTACCCTTTCTGTTTCTTGTATGAGGAGGATAATGATATTTGAAGGTGTGATTAAGGATATTGATGATTAGGATGATGATTATGAATGAGACAATAGCGGTGATGTTAGATGTTGATAATAATAGATGATGGTAGATGACAATTTTACTTATAATGATGATATACGTATGATGAAGAGATGATGATGAGAATTGATAATGCTAAAAACGAACATATATTTCATAGCATTATTCCTCAAGAAAGACAAGCTTTTAGTTGCAATTGTTCTATTTACAAGTGATATTCGTTTAAAAAAATAAAACGTGAAGACAAAAGACAGATTCGACGAATTGAAGACGCAAACGACCAAAAAGCTCAAAAGTACAAAAGACAATCAAAGAGGTTCCAATTATTGATAAGAAACGTCTCGAAATTACAAGAGTACAAGATTCAAAACGCAAAGTACAAGATATTAAATTGTACGCAAGGACGTTCGAAAATCTGGAACCGGGACCAGAGTCAACTCTCAACGCTCGACGCAACGGACTAAAAATTACAAGTCAACTATGCACATAAATATAATATAATATTTAAATAATTCTTATAATTATTTAATATATTATATTTATATTTAAAACCGTCGGCAAGAAAGACTCCAAAAGGGACTGAGCTGTAATTTCAATCTCCGCGACTCGCGGAGTTTGAAGGCCAAAAATGCCGCGAGTCGCGGAGCCCCAAGTTTTGAAAGTCCCTATAAAAGCAACCGAATTCTGAGCATTTTCATCATCTTTTTCTTCTTCTCTCATAATACTACGTAAATATTTATATTTATATTTTAATTTTAATTTTAATTTTAATTATAATTCTAATAATAAGGGTATGTTAGCAAATATTGTAAGGGTGTAAGTCGAAATTCTGTCCGTGTAACGCTACGCTATTTTTAATCATTGTAAGTTATGTTCAACCTTTTAATATTAATGTCTCGTAGCTAAGTTATTATTATGCTTATTTAAAACGAAGTAATCATGATGTTGGGCTAATTACTAAAATTGGGTAATTGGGCTTTGTACCATAATTGGAGTTTGGACAAAAGAACGACACTTGTGGAAATTAGACTATGGGCTATTAATGGGCTTTATATTTGTTTAACTAAATGATAGTTTGTTAATGTTAATATAAAGATTTACAATTGGGCGTCCCTATAAATTACCATATACACTCGATCGGACACGATGGGCGGGGTATTTATATGTACGAATAATCGTTCATTTAACCGGACACGGGAATGGATTAATAGCCACTAGAATAATTAAAACAGGGGTGAAATTATGTACAAGGACACTTGGTATAATTGATAACAAAATATTAAAACCTTGGGTTACACTCAGTCGACATCCTGGTGTAATTATTAAACAAAGTATTAAAATCTTGTTACAGTTTAAGTCCCCAATTAGTTGAAATATTTAACTTCGGGTATAAGAATAATTTGACGAGGACACTCGCACTTTATATTTATGACTGATGGACTGTTATGGACAAAAACCAGACGGACATATTAAATAATCCAGGACAAAGGACAATTAACCCATGGGCATAAAACTAAAATCAACACGTCAAACATCATGATTACGGAAGTTTAAATAAGCATAATTCTTTTATTTCATATTTAATTTCCTTTATTTTATATTTAATTGCACTTCTAATTATCGCACTTTTATTTATTGTTATTTAATCGCACTTTTAATTATCGTACTTTTTAATTATCTCAATTTTATTTTATCGCAATTTTATTTATTGCAATTTCATTATCGTTATTTATTTTACGCTTTAAATTAAGTCTTTTATTTATTTAATATTTTACATTAGGTTTTAACTGCGACTAAAGTTTTAAAATCGACAAACCGGTCATTAAACGGTAAAAACCCCCCTTTATAATAATAATATTACTTATATATATATTTGTTTTTTTATAAAAGTAAACTAATATAGCGTTGAGATTTGTTTAAAAAAGATTCCCTGTGGAATGAACCGGACTTACTAAAAACTACACTACTGTACGATTAGGTACACTGCCTATAAGTGTTGTAGCAAGGTTTAAGTATATCCATTCTATAAATAAATAAATATCTTGTGTAAAATTGTATCGTATTTAATAGTATTTCCTGCTAAAATTTAATAGTATTTTATATACACCTCGCACGACATCAAGTTATTTTTGGCGCCGCTGCCGGGGAACTACTCTTAAAAGCCGGAAGCGCAACGCTAATAAAAAAAAAGATTTTTATTTTACTTTTATTAAAATTCGTTTTTATAAAAATACGTTTTAAATATTCGAAAATATAAAAAGAAAAACAAAAATTTGTATATTTTTAAGAGTTTGTTAAAAGTTTTATAAGTTTCTTTATTTTTATTTTAGTTTATAAAGTTATAAAGTTTTATTTAAATATCTTTTATTTATTTAAAAACAGAAAATTAAAAAAAAAATAAAAAAAAATAAAAACGCGTCGAATTTTAAAGCTGTCAGTTGAATTTTTGAACCCCGCGACTCGCGGAGGTTTACAGCTTCGAATACCGCAAGTCGCGGAGATAAGCTGACACGCCGACAGAACCCTAATCAGGCATTAATTACGAATTATTATTATAATTATTAATATAAGACCCTAATTAGGTTTTAATTAAATATGTATTTTAGTTTTTATTAATATTTTGTTTAATTAGTTTAATTAAATTGTAAAATTAATAGTTTTATAAAATAAATAATATAAAAATAATATTTTTATAAAAATTGTACTTTTTACAACTTTTTGTATATTTTTATATTTTGTCCCTTTTCAATCGTTTTAACGTAATATTTGTATTTTTAGCTCATATTTAGTTTTAAACTTAGTTTTTGCCATAGTTATTTTTATTTCTAGATTTTTAGGCTTTGCCGTAGAATTCCTTAAGTGCTTTTTATTTAGACTAAGATTTAGGTGCTTTAGAATTTTGCGACGCCTTTTTAAGTTTTAGTTTCTTTTTAAGTTATTTCCATTTGGGATATAGTTTTTCCTG
Source organism: Rutidosis leptorrhynchoides (assembly GCF_046630445.1). NCBI lineage: Eukaryota > Viridiplantae > Streptophyta > Magnoliopsida > Asterales > Asteraceae > Rutidosis > Rutidosis leptorrhynchoides. The sequence continues at coordinate 661,305,557 of NC_092334.1, forward strand.
TAAGCTTTAATATTTTTAGACACCTTTTACTATGTACCAATTATCATTCCAATTAGTTATCTCAATTTGCGATTATAATTTTAAGTTAGTTGTAGTAATAAGGTTAGGTTAGTCAAGTATTTTTAATTTTTATAAGTTTCTTTTATTTTTCCGTCACCTTTTATTTTTCAACCATTTTTCTTTTTCTACCTTTTTCGACGAACTCTTTTTCTTTCTTATTTCTCGCTATTCTAGTTTTAGGACATAGATTTTTATTCTACTTCTTATCTAAATTTCTTAAAATTACAAAAATTTATTTTAAGTGGTTAAATTGATAGACATCAAAATTTTCTGGTTCGTAGTAATAGTTGGATTTGTACGTGGACCGGGTTATTGGAGCCAAACAGTCCTCAATTATATTGAGACCAAACGAATCCTGCCCCTTTGCTGTATCTTTTGGCTATTTGAAACGTGGGTAAAATCAGAAAAGTCTATTGATTGGATAACTTATTATAATTTTTCTTTCCTTTTAAAAACTAATAGGATATTCAGTGAATGCACCGAGCAAGACGTTCACCACCTTTTGTACGTTCACCACCTGTAACTAGATCAAGACATTTAGCAAATATTACCACCGTTGATTTTTCTTTAGAATCGTCATCCAGTCGACCAAGTACTTCAGTTCAAATTTCCGATAATCCATTTTTTGAACCCGACCTCACAATTGAGAATCCGGAGAATATTCAGGAACGATTCGTAGATCCTGAACCACTAAACTTTCCTCCGGAACCACCAATCATTCAAACAGAGATTGTTGAGGAACGAACCATTAAATCAGAATCATCTAGTGATACCGATTCAACAAATTCAATTATGGAGAATCTGGAACCTTTAAGCATGGAAGACCGAATGAGAGCTAAACGCACTGGCCAAGGTCACGCAATTACTCATCCAGACATTAATGCGCCAGATTATGAAATCAAAGGACAAATTCTACACATGGTGACTAATCAATGCCAATTTAGTGGTGCGCCGAAGGAAGATCCAAATGAACATTTACGTACCTTTAATAGGATCTGCACACTATTTAAAATCCGAGAAGTGGAGGATGAACAGATATATCTCATGTTATTTCCCTGGACTTTAAAGGGAGAAGCCAAAGATTGGTTGGAATCGTTACCTGAAGGGGCGATCGATACATGGGATGTTTTAGTTGACAAATTTCTTAAACAATTCTTTCCGGCATCTAAAGCCGTAAGACTTCAAGCAGAAATTGTTACGTTTACACAGAAGCCGAATGAAACTCTATATGAGGCATGGACTAGATATGGAAAGTTGTTAAGAGGATGTCCGCAACATGGTTTAGACACCTGTCAAATAGTACAAATATTCTACCAAGGATGCGACATCACTACAAGAAAAGACATAGATATAGCAGCTGGTGGTTCTATTATGAAGAAAACCGAAACTGATGCTTACAAAATTATTGATAACACTGCTTCCCACTCACATGAGTGGCACCAAGAAAAAGATATCGTTAGATCATCTAAAGCAGCTAGAGCCGATTCTAGCCATGACTTAGATTCCATTTCCGCAAAGATAGATGCTGTGGAGAGACGAATGGAAAAGATGACTAAAGATATTCACTCAATACGAATTAGTTGTGAGCAGTGTGGAGGACCGCATTTGACAAAAGATTGTCTCAGTATTGAATTAACAATGGAACAAAGAGAGAATATTTCATACATAAACCAAAGGCCTGGAAATAATTATCAGAATAATTATCAACCGCCAAGACCAATTTACAATCAAAACCAGAATTATAACCGAAAAATTCCATACAACAACCAACAAGGTCCTAGCAATCAACAAGTATCCAATAATACTTACAACCAGCAAAGACCTAATTTTCAAAACAAACCACCACAACAAACCGATGATAAAAAGCCGAATTTAGAAGATATGATGACGAAGCTAGTTAAAACTCAAACGCAGTTTTTCACATCTCAGAAACAAACCAATGAACAAAATGCTCAAGCATTTAGAAATCAACAAGCTTCTATTCAAAATCTGGAACAAGAAGTAAGTAACCTAGCAAGGTTAATAGGTGAAAGAAAACCGGGAAGTCTACCTAGTGATACAAATGCTAACCCCCGAAATGAAACAGCTAAAGCCATTACCACAAGAAGTGGTACAACACTTAAACCACCTGAAATACCTGTAACTTCTGATGAAGCTATTCCTACTCTACAAGAACCACAACCTGAACAAGATAAGGAAAAAGAACCGGTAGTTGAAAAGGTTAATGAAGATAACACAGTTAAGGCTAAACCTTATGTTAAACCATACCAACCACCACTTCCTTACCCGAGTAAAATGAAGAAAGAGAAACTTGAAGCCGAGCAATCCAAATTCTTGGATATATTTAAACAGATAAATGTAAATCTTCCTTTCATTGATGTGATTTCAGGAATGCCTAGATATGCTAAATTCTTGAAAGATCTAATCTCAAATAGAAAGAAAATGGAAGAACTCTCGGCTGTTACTATGAATGCTAATTGTTCAGCAGTGCTGTTAAATAAGATACCAGAAAAACTATCTGATCCAGGAAGTTTCACAATTCCATGTTTTCTGAGTAGTCTTAGTTCAATAGAAGCATTGGCAGACTTAGGTGCTAGTATAAATCTAATGCCGTATTCACTATACGCTAAACTAGACCTTGGAGAATTGAAACCAACCAGAATAAGCATACAACTAGCCGATAGATCAATAAAATATCCTAGAGGGATAATGGAGAACATGCTAGTTAAAGTTGGTACTTTAGTATTTCCAGTAGATTTTGTTGTTCTGGACATGGAAGAAGATTCTCAAGTTCCTCTCATATTAGGAAGACCATTCTTAAACACGGCTAAAGCAATGATAGACGTGTTCGGTAAGAAATTGACCCTAAGTATAGAGAATGAGAGTGTTACCTTTTCAGTTGATAGAGCAATGCAACAACCACAATCTGCAGATGATACATGTTATTATATTCAAACTATAGATGCACATGCAGAATTATTAGAAGAATTTCCAGAATTACAAGGAACAGGAGAATGTTCTTTAGGAGAAGGTAATGAACCAATTGATGAAGCTGAAATGTTAGCTACACTTATAGCTAATGGATATGAACCAACAACAGAAGAAATTCAAATGCTAAAAGAAGAAGACAGATATCGATACAAATCATCGATAGAAGAACCTCCGAAATTAGAGTTAAAGCCACTTCCAAACCATTTGGAATACCCTTATTTACATGGTGAATCTGAATTACCTGTAATAATATCGTCTTCTCTTACTGAAAATGAGAAATCACAACTCATTTCTGTGTTGAAAGCTCATAAACCAGCCATTGCATGGAAGATTCATGATATTAAAGGAATAAGTCCTTCGTATTGCACACATAAAATCCTTATGGAAGAAGGTCATAAAACGTATGTGCAACGCCAACGAAGACTAAATCCTAATATACAAGATGTAGTTAAGAAAGAGATTATTAAACTGCTAGATGCAGGTTTGATATATCCAATCTCTGATAATTCATGGGTAAGCCCAGTTCAATGCGTGCCTAAGAAGGGTGGCATGACTGTCATTACAAATGAGAAAAATGAGCTTATTCCTACTAGGACTGTAACAGGATGGCGTGTGTGTATTGATTATAGAAAATTAAATGACGCCACCAGAAAAGATCACTTTCCCTTACCTTTCATAGATCAAATGTTGGAAAGATTAGCCGGAAACAGTTACTATTGTTTTCTAGATGGATTTTCCGGATATTTTCAAATTCCAATAACACCTGAAGATCAAGAGAAAACCACATTCACGTGCCCTTATGGTACTTTTGCTTACAAACGCATGCCATTTGGACTTTGCAACGCCCCTGCAACCTTTCAAAGGTGTATGATGGCGATTTTTCACGACATGATAGAAGAATGCATGGAAGTATTCATGGATGACTTTTCAGTCTTCGGTGATACATTTGAATCATGTCTAGTTAATCTGGAACGAATGCTTATTAGATGCGAACAATCAAATCTAGTACTTAATTGGGAAAAATGCCATTTCATGGTTAAAGAAGGCATCGTTCTTGGACATAAAATTTCAAAAGAAGGAATTGAAGTGGATAGAGCTAAAGTAGATGTAATTGCTAAACTTCCACATCCCACCAATGTTAGAGGAGTTAGGAGTTTTCTAGGGCATGCCGGTTTTTACCGACGTTTCATAAAAGATTTTTCTAAAATTGCCACTCCTATGAATAAACTCCTAGAAAAGGATGCTCCATTCATCTTTTCAGATGAGTGTATCAAATCTTTTAATATTCTTAAAGAGAAACTCACTAATGCGCCGATCATGATAACACCAAATTGGAATCTACCATTTGAACTAATGTGCGATGCAAGTGATTTTGCAATGGGAGCCGTTTTAGGATAAAGGATTGAAAAACGATTTCAACCTATATATTATGCTAGTAAGACATTACAAGGAGCACAAACGAATTATACAACTACTGAAAAAGAACTCCTTGCTATTGTCTTTGCTTTTGACAAATTTCGATCATATCTCGTTCTAGCAAAAACGGTGGTCTATACCGACCATTCTGCTCTTAGATACCTATTTTCAAAACAAGATGCTAAACCAAAATTAATCCGTTGGATCTTACTCTTACAAGAGTTTGATATTGAAATCCGAGATAAAAGAGGAGCAGAAAATCTCGCCGCTGATCATCTTTCTCGTCTTGAAAATCCCGAATTAGAAGTTCTAAATGAATCTGCCATACAAGACAACTTTCCTGATGAATATCTATTGAAGATAGATTATAATGAAATCCCATGGTTTGCAGACTATGCAAACTACTTAGTTTGTGGATTCCTTGAAAAAGGATTATCGTACCAAAGACGAAAGAAATTCTTCAGTGATATAAAACACTATTTTTGGGAAGATCCACATCTGTTTAAAAGTTGTCCTGATGGAATAATACGCCGATGTGTATTTGGAGATGAAGCTAGTAAAATATTAAACCATTGTCACACAGGACCAACAGGAGGGCATTATGGGCCTCAACTAACAGCAAGAAAAGTTTATGATGCTGGATTCTATTGGCCTACAATTTATAAAGACGCACACCTTCTTTGCAAATCCTGTGATGCTTGTCAAAGGGCCGGAAAAATAAGTCAACATGATGAAATGCCACAAAATGTCATCCAAGTATGTGAAGTATTTGACATTTGGGGTATTGAATTTATGGGTCCATTTCCAAAATCTCATAATAATCTATATATACTCGTAGCCATTGATTATGTATCTAAATGGGCGTAAGCACAAGCTCTCCCAACTAACGATGCACGAGTTGTAGTCAACTTTTTAAAACGTCTTTTTGCAAGGTTTGGAACACCGAAAGCTTTAATAAGTGATCGGGGTACTCATTTCTGTAATAATCAACTTGAGAAAGTTCTTAAAAGATATGGAGTAACTCATAAAATCTCCACCGCATATCATTCACAAACAAGTGGACAAGTTGAAAATACCAACCGAGCTTTAAAACGTATTCTAGAGAAAACCGTAGGATCAAATCCAAAGGAATGGTCCATTAAATTGGAGGATGCACTCTGGGCTTTTAGAACAGCCTACAAAACTCCAATTGGAACTACACCTTTTAGACTTGTTTATGGAAAAGCATGTCATCTTCCAGTAGAAATTGAACACAAAGCATTTTGGGCTTTGAAGACATGTAATCTTGATTTACATGAAGCCGGACGTTTACGATTAAATCAACTAAACGAATTAGAAGAATTAAGACATGAAGCATATGAAAATTCATTAATCTATAAAGAAAGAACGAAGAAATGGCATGATAAAAGAATCAGAAGTTCAAAAGAATTTAAAGAAGGAGACAGAGTTCTTCTTTTCAATTCACGATTCAAGCTATTTCCTGGAAAATTGAAATCAAGATGGTCTGGACCATTCATAGTCAAAAGAGTTTTCCCATACGGAACGATAGAATTAATAAATTCAAATGGGATTGAATTTAAAGTTAATGGTCACAGAGTTAAACATTATATAGATAGTCCGATGGAAGTCGACAACGAAGTTAATCACAATTTCGACACCACAGCTAACTAAGTGTGGGGAGAATCAAGTCTTTAAAGGATAATATGTATTTCTGTTAGAGTTAGATTGTCTGTTTTCGTGTAGTTCTCGAAAATGGAACCCGAATGGTCTTTCCCTAGCAGACCCTAAAGAACTAGTCTTCTCCCCCCATTCTGAATTTTTATTTTTTTTAGGTTTTTACGAAATGAAGACTGCTTGTGAACTAAACCATGGTCTAATGCTACACGCTTTGATCACTAAACGTAATAATGACATACTACCGATTGAACTAGTATCAGTAATCAGAGAAAGAATGGACGGAGTTAGAAAAGAATCCAGATGCGAAGATAATAAGTTACAATTTGGTAAAGGAAAATCAAAATCCGCAGCGAAAAGAAGAGCACGACACCTAGAAAGATGTCACAAATGCGGAAAATGGTCACATGGAGGTAAATGTTCAAATAATCAAACCTATTCAAATACCGAATTTGTTACTTTATGCAGAGACGGACCGTTCATATGTTTAGAAGAAAAGACACTGAATGCTCGAGGTTACGCCTATGTAGCTATGGAAAACCAATTAAACCGACTATCTTATGAATGGGATAGATCATATAACTAAGAAATCTATTTCACAGACTGAAAGGGGTGAATCTTCATCCCAAGCCCGCAATGCTCCTGCTGAGAATGCGAAACAACAGGAGGTGGATAACTACTACAAGCAGGATATACCTCATCCAGTCATGACCTTTTCTGATATGCACTTGGAAGAGTTGCACCCGAACCTGAGATTTGACAGACTTTGGATAGATTATCCAAAATATCAAAGGGGTTTGCATACTCTTCATTCTAAGGTTGTTGAGGTACCGAGGGTCATAGAATGGGGACCCTTAGAAGCTGTAGAATTGGCCGGGCCAATTAGGGAATTACTTGTACAGAGGTATGGTAATTCTACTTTTAATGACTGGGTACATTTATTCACCATGTGTAGACCTGTATATAAAGTATGGTGTGAAGAATTGTTGTGTAGTATAGAGTTGAATGATCGGGTAGCTAGTTTAACCGATCGTTCTTTTATTAGATTTTTGTTAGGCGGTTCGATGCGCCACATGTCTTTACTAGACATGGCTCAGGCTTTACGTATATATACGCCTGAGGAGTTAGCATCTGCCGATTGTAGAGGGTTGATACTAAATGGTAGAAAGATAGATGAAAATTTTGATACACACGGTGTGTGGAGTCAAATGACAAGCCATCACCGTTTCAAAGGGGGAAATTACTCTTATTTGGATATAAATAGAGCTGAATTAAGAGTAATTCATAGGTTTTTAGCTAATTCAATTACACAAAGGGGTAAGAACAAGGAAAAAGTAAATGAACAGGATTTGTTTTACCATATGTGTATTCGAGACCCACAAAGCGCTGTAAGTATACCGTATTGTGTGGGTTATTATTTATCAGCTATGGTTCGGGGGATGAGACCGCATAGCATAATAGGAGGTGGTATTTTTATTACTTTGATTGGTGAATATCTCGGTGTGGATATAAGTCGGGGGGGATTATTAGTAGAAGAACCAGAACCCCGCGATACTATAGGTTTAAATGTATACCATGGTGCGAAAGTTTTGAAGAGGCGAAATAACGCCGCAGTACAATACCATGGTAGACATCCACATGTTGAGAGAAACCAACAGCAAGGTAATGTAGGAGGGGGGAATGAGATGCAAGAAATGCAAAGGTTTATAGCTTCTCAGGAGTACGAAAATGCTAGACAGAGAGCATTTGAAGATTGGCAAGTTCATCAGAACCAAATCATAGCTCATTGCCAACATATAGGTAGAAACTATATTCCTACACCGAAACCCATCTTCCCTCCCTGGTCTATAGAGATGCAGCAACCATATCCTACGTATAACCCTGTCGAAGCATTTTATAGCACCTATGGTTATGCCTGGAACCCCTATTGGTATCAATATCATCCCTAGTCTACTTATTTTTTTTATTTTATTTTGTAATTTGTAATGATTGATACGTTTAATACTTTTGTTAATATTGTAATAGTTTTTATAATTGTCTAACTTTTATTCTTAGATTTTAATAATTTTTGAATGTGGGGTAATATACCAAACTTCAAAAATATGTATATATGTTTGCAGTTTATCTTATGTACACAACAGGGTAAAACAACGCATTTTCAAATACTGGCATTAAGTTCAGCAAAAGCAACTAATTTTGACGACAAGATGCAAAATATATGTGAAATAACAACAAGACGGAATGAACAAATGATGTGCACCATTTATCATTCAGCAAACAAACGCCAATATATTTGGAAACTTTGGTAAAAATTTAATCATTTTCACACAAATCACCCTCAATAATTTAAATTGTTACTGATTTCTTGCAAATGAGGGCATTGCAAGATCTTAAGTGTGGGAAGGAGTTAAATTCTTTCAGATTTTAAAATTTTTATCTTAAACACTTGGTTACCATTAAAAATACTAGTAAAGCAGTAGTTGTATTAGAATCTAGTGCTCTCTGATAATAAAGAACAGCCCTAGTCTTATATACTGACTACCCAATTCTAGTAAAATATTTAAAAATTTTTTTCAATTAAATGAACTCAAAATCATGTTTATACATATTTATGAACGATAAAACTAGGTTTTAACACCGAAATTATTGTTACCTCAGAAAGGACATAAATTGAGAAACAAACCAAAATGTTAAAATTCATTTAAAATGGAATAGAGGACGATAAAAAGGAAAATAAAAGCCAAGTGTGGGAAAATTTACCAAGTTATCTTAAACATATGTCACATATATCTGTAACAAATAACTGAAAATACTTTTGCTTTGGACTAAACTAAACTATTTTACCCGATGAAAGAAAAGAAAGATGGATCTACACGATGAATCAATTCCATCATTAAAAGGAAGTAAAGTCTTCCGAAAAAAAAAACGCGCTTCTTGATTTAGGTCATGAAGTTGTCGTCCAGACCAGCTGTAGGTTGACAAAAAATCTAGAAAAGTCATCACTAAAATCAGCAGGAAATCCACGGACCTCAGTATTAAACAGGGTCGCCAAGTGGTCAGATTTATTCTAACCATGAGAAGGATTTATCTCGTAAAATGGGGGGGCACCATGCAAATTAGCTGGATAAGACTAATGAATCAGATCCCCAGAAAGGATAATCTCCTTAAAGATTAAAAATTGGCTTTTAAGCCTGATATTACTCAATCCTAGAGATTGACCTTAAAGATTGAGAATTCAAACTCATGGAATTCAATGATATCTAAACTCGAGCTTGAACGAGAAAATATTTTGATCAAAATTATAAACCGATTTGTTTTCTGAAAACCCTATTTTTAATGCGTTCATTACCATTGAACGTAAAATCCTAGGAATTCACCTGGAATTCATTAGGTCACCTGAACCAAATCGGGTGTCAACCATAAGAACGGTGGTTGCATAGCATGGTCAAAGACAAGACCTTGTGCCAAACCGAAAAATCATAAGGGTGAGCTTTACTATTGCTCCTACCAAGGATAGTAATTGCGTCCGACACGTTATAGACCATAATTAAAAGCATGTCAGGGGACATTGCCTTAACAGTTGCTTGTTCAACGCTTTCCTTTACAACCGGACTGTAGTTTACCGAAAGGTAATATACGGAGCAAGTAAACTGGACGTGTTGCTTCCCAAATACAAGGTTAGCAAGTGGGTGACACAAAACCGCAAGTTTTGAGCTAAAATTTTCAAATCTGAAACCCATCAAACCCACAAAAATATTTTGCAAACACCGGTAAAGGGTTATTCCGGAAAACTTATCTAGGGTAAAAACTAGATTTAATTTTCAAAAGATCAAATGTTTTCATAAAGATCCAATTTCCTTAATGGATCTAAATTTTTATAGTCATGTGGGACTGTAAACCATATCATTACTACCATTGTTTATACCACCGTATAGAAATCACTGATGTACAAAGTGTGAAGAATAAAGAAGTGATTCTAGTATTTCAAAACGATATTGCTTGAGGACAAGCAACGCTCAAGTGTGGGAATATTTGATAATGCTAAAAATGAACATATATTTCATAGCATTATTCCTCAAGAAAGACAAGCTTTTAGTTGCAATTGTTCTATTTACAAGTGATATTCGTTTAAAAAAATAAAAGGTGAAGACAAAAGACAGATTCGACGAATTGAAGATGCAAACGACCAAAAAGCTCAAAAGTACAAAAGACAATCAAAGAGGTTCCAATTATTGATAAGAAACGTCTCGAAATTACAAGAGTACAAGATTCAAAACTCAAAGTACAAGATATTAAATTGTACGCAAGGACGTTCGAAAATCCAGAACCGGGACCAGAGTCAACTCTCAACGCTCGACGCAACGGACTAAAAATTACAAGTCAACTATGCACATAAATATAATATAATATTTAAATAATTCTTATAATTATTTAATATATTATATTTATATTTAAAACCGTCGGCAAGAAAGACTCTAAAAGGGAATGAGCTGTAATTTCAATCTCCGCGACTCGCGGAGTTTGAAGGCCAAAAATGCCGCGAGTCGTGGAGCCCCAAGTTTTGAAAGTCCCTATAAAAGCAACCGAATTCTGAGCATTTTCATCATCTTTTTCTTCTTCTCTCATAATACTACGTAAATATTTATATTTATATTTTAATTTTAATTTTAATTATAATTCTAATAATAAGGGTATGTTAGCAAATATTGTAAGGGTGTAAGTCGAAATTCTGTCCGTGTAACGCTACGCTATTTTTAATCATTGTAAGTTATGTTCAACCTTTTTATATTAATGTCTCGTAGCTAAGTTATTATTATGCTTATTTAAAACGAAGTAATCATGATGTTGGGCTAATTACTAAAATTGGGTAATTGGGCTTTGTACCATAATTGGGGTTTGGACAAAAGAACGACACTTGTAGAAATTAGACTATGGGCTATTAATGGGCTTTATATTTGTTTAACTAAATGATAGTTTGTTAATGTTAATATAAAGATTTACAATTGGGCGTCCCTATAAATTACCATATACACTCGATCGGACACGATGGGCAGGGTATTTATATGTACGAATAATCGTTCATTTAACCGGACACGGGAATGGATTAATAGCCAATAGAATAATTAAAACAGGGGTGAAATTATGTACAAGGACACTTGGTATAATTGATAACAAAATATTAAAACCTTGGGTTACACTCAGTCGACATCCTGGTGTAATTATTAAACAAAGTATTAAAATCTTGTTACAGTTTAAGTCCCCAATTAGTTGGAATATTTAACTTCGGGTATAAGAATAATTTGACGAGGACACTCGCACTTTATATTTATGACTGATGGACTGTTATGGACAAAAACCAGACGGACATATTAAATAATCCAGGACAAAGGACAATTAACCCATGGGCATAAAACTAAAATCAACACGTCAAACATCATGATTACGGAAGTTTAAATAAGCATAATTCTTTTATTTCATATTTAATTTCCTTTATTTTATATTTAATTGCACTTCTAATTATCGCACTTTTATTTATTGTTATTTAATCGCACTTTTAATTATCGTACTTTTTAATTATCTCAATTTTATTTTATCGCACTTTTATTTATTGCAATTTCATTATCGTTATTTATTTTACGCTTTAAATTAAGTCTTTTATTTATTTAATATTTTACATTAGGTTTTAACTGCGACTAAAGTTTTAAAATTGACAAACCGGTCATTAAACGGTAAAAACCCCCCTTTATAATAATAATATTACTTATATATATATTTGTATTTTTATAAAAGTAAACTAATATAGCGTTGAGCTTTGTTTAAAAAAGATTCCCTGTGGAATGAACCGGACTTACTAAAAACTACACTACTGTACGATTAGGTACACTGCCTATAAGTGTTGTAGCAAGGTTTAAGTATATCCATTCTATAAATAAATAAATATCTTGTGTAAAATTGTATCGTATTTAATAGTATTTCCTGCTAAAATTTAATAGTATTTTATATACACCTCGCACGACATCAAGAATCTAGGAAGGTAATTTGTTTTGGTTTCCTGATAAATTAAATTTTTGAGAAGAAGGATACTAGAATATATATACGGGTTATATATAAAGTAAAACGAATATATATATATATATATATATATATATATATATATATATATATATATATATATATATATATATATATATATATATATATATATATATATATATATATATATATATATATATATATATCAGAAAAATAGTATTAATTTGATGGTTAAGGGTGTTAGCGATTGACCGAATGGTGTCGGGTTCGAGCCTGGACCATAGCATTTTTTATTTAGAATAATGAGGAGAAGAGAAAACAGACATTTTAAGGGTTATATTGATTTCATCAGGAGCTAAAACAGAAAGTGTTAAATGGTTAAATGGTTTAGAAGTTGGTATGGCAAGTGAGTGGTCGTGGGTTCGTGCCCGGGCATGGGCATTTAATTTTTCTTTTTGGAGCTTGTTTCATTAAGGTAGCACATTTATTATTTTTGTTATTATTATTTTTATTTTTATTATTATTATTATTATTATTATTATTATTATTATTATTATTATTATTATTATTATTATTATTATTATTATTATTATTATTATTATTATTATTATTATTGTTAGATTATTTATTATTATTAACAAAATTATATCATAATTATTAGTATTATCATTAAACGTTATTAGTATTATCATTTCAAACAATTTTTATTATTAGTACTATCTTTATCATTAATATTAAAATTATCATTATTATTATTATTAAAATTATCATAATTAGTATTATTTTTATCATTATTATTATTACTATTAATATGTCAAATGAAGATTTTCTATATAAAAATATATTTATGACATAAAACCTAATCATATTAATACTTTTGTAATAAATGTTAATTTATCTATATAAAGATAAATATATCTAAATAAGTTATTAATAAAACACATATATAAAATAACAGATAAAATCACTAATAATATATATATTTGTTCGATTACTATTACATGTATTAATATACATGATTGAATAATAGGTTCGTGAATCCGAGGCCAACCTTGCATTTGTTCAATATCGTCATATGTATTTTTACTACGAAATACAGTATTGTGAGTTCATTTGCTCCCTTTTACTCTTTACATTTTTGGGACTGAGAATACATGCGCTGTTTTTACAACTATTTTATTTAATGCCTTTGAAATCTATATTTTTGGACTGAGATGCTTTTATAAATGTTTGACAAGATAGACACAAGCAAAACATTCCTCGAATGAATTATTATGCAGACAGAAGTTCTGCGGATTATTATTGAATTATGTGGACATGATAATTGCCACCATTGAATTATGTGGATATGATAATTGCCACCATTGAATTATGTGGACATGATAATTGCCACCAATTGATGTGAATGCTATGTATCGAGAGAATGATTTTTATACACAGGTTATGCGTATTAGTTTTGTGCACGAGATATGTGTACGGTTACTAAGATTTATGAAAATGGATTGCGTACACGAGAAAGGTGTACTATATTTAAAAGATATCGCATGTACGTTACAGGTGGGTATAGGATTCGGGCCCATTTGTACCATGTAGCATTTAAATCTTGTGGTCTATCAAAATGATGAATTTTATTATTTTATGTTAAACCTATGAACTCACCAACCTTTTGGTTGACACTTGAAAGCATGTTTATTCTCAGGTATGAAAGAAACCTTTTGCTGTGCATTTGCTCATTTTAAAGACATTATTTGGAGTAGATCGTCGCAATGGGACCAGATGTTGGTGACTTCGTCCAGATAGATTTGGACGGGGTATGACATGTGGTATCAGAGCGGTGGTCTTAGCGAACCAGGTCTTGCATTAGTGTGTCTAACTGATAGTTGTTAGGATGTATTAGTAAGTCTGGACTTCGACCGTGTCTGCATGTCAAAAGTTTTGCTTATCATTTATAGTCAGAAATCAACTGCTTATCATCCTTAAAGTCTAAACACGCCTTACTGCATTTAATGCATGGATTGTGTATAGACAAAATTCATATCTTAGCGTATCTATTACTGTAGAATTTTCCTGACAGCGTCCATAGATTCCTCCGTAACTTATGGGATTTTAGTATTATATATGCATATGTAAATTATGTATTGCATGGTACTAATCTACATCCTATAATCTATTTCTTATCGAAAATCCTTCATCTGATCGTACGAGATTAATCCTGCAACCAGTTCGAGTCCCTCAGATTTCGATAGCTATTTCGATAGTTATTCCGACAACTATTCCGACATGGATATTCACCTAAGCTCCGAAAGCGGTGTCACCAGAATGAATCAATCAATCAGCCATCCCCAATTCATCTAATGGGTTCGTAGTCGATTTAATCAATGGAGACGCGAAGAAAGCGATCCTTTCCACCAACCAAATCTACCTCTTGGCGACGAACCTGAAGCACTTACCGACGAACCTGTTCGTAATATTATTTTCTCTCTCATTTCCCGAATATCTCGCCAAGATTATATTCTATCTAAAATTCTAAACTTTATTCACCCGCTCGTTCCGATCGACAATCATTCCTGGATAATAGAAGAAGTCAACGAACTTCGCGCTCGAGTAATCAATTTGGAGAATATGGTGCAAAATGTACCAGCTTCAGCAACATCACCGGCACCAACAGTACCATCAATAACAGCACCAGTACCAGCAACAATCCATGTCTCAACATCTCATTCTGTACCTCGAGTATAATCATTGTACTACGTATCGTTCTATCTATTTTATTTTCGTTTGACATGGCGATTAAGTAATCTCTAATGTTTTAGAGATTATATATTCTTGTTCTAATGGTAAATCAAATGATTTTAATATCATATTGACTCATTAAATCCATTATTACATCTGAATGAAATATATATATTTTCATAAAGATTGTAATTAAAAATTCTTTCGTACAAAACTGTTAATGATGAAAATATTTTAACGGGTAGGTAATACCCAAGGAATATTTAGATTTCACATTAATAAGTTACATTGTACATTCTTCGAATCTGATTCAACAGTCATTTACTATCCTACTTACAACCACAGAAGTACGAATCCGTTCACCACAGAATAACCCTTTTCATTCAATTTCATATTTGGATTTTGATCTATCAGAATTCAACAAGTGGCATAATGAAGAAAACATTGGACAAAATAAAATTTCTTAGAAACAAACAATTTAATTATGAGAAATTTTATTAAGAATCCACGCTAACTGTTCCTAGCTAACTGTTCCTAGCTAACTGATTACATTTTATTTATCGCAGTTTATTTATCGCAATTTAATTATCGCAATTTTATTTATCGTCATTTAATTTCTGTTATTTACTTTACGCACTTTATTTATCGTCATTTAATTTCTGTTATTTATTTTACGCACTTTAAATATCGGGACACGTATACAAGGTTTTGACATATCATATCGACGCATCTATATATATTATTTGGAATAACCATAGACACTCTATATGCAGTAATGCTGGAGTTAGCTATACAGGGTTGAGGTTGATTCTACAATAATATATATAGTTTGAGTTGTGATCGAGTCTGAGACATATACGGGTCACGACACGTATTAATTAATTCGAATATTATATATTAAAATATTAAACTGCTAACTGTGGACTATCAACTGTGGACTACCAACATTGGACAATTAAAATGAATTAAAATATTGATTATAACATATGAAACTAAACAATTCTTCAAGTTTGCCACTTGATTTCATCCTAAACCTCATTGTATCTTGACGATTACAATCTGCGTTCAAACCTTTCATGATTCTTGAAAACATCTTAATCGAGAGGATGAACCAACCGCACTTCATCCACGGAAGGAAAGATTTATGCAAATAGATATGCACCTGAAAAACTCTCGGAACCTGAGTAAATGTTTAACACATAGCTGTGCTAATTCCTTTAGTGTTATTAGTACCCAAAATAACTTTGCTGTTCTTTTTCAAAATAGCCAATTTTTTCACAGCTCCAGCAAGACAACTTCGACTTTTCACTCAAAACAACCTTATTATAACTTTGATATATATGCGTGCTCTTTATTGTTACCAGGGAACCTTTCATATTCCACCATTTTACCACCAGCATTTAATCATCTAAAAACACAATTCTTCTGACACCACCTCAAATTGATAACCGATGATTCAGATATCGTAGCATTAAATGCAGAGGAAACAGAAAAATGGTAGAGGGTCTAAACGGCCAAAAGTTTGATGATAAAGAATGGAATGTTGGGAACGCTCGATAAAAAATTTAGTACTGGAAAATAGATTGAGCTAACAATAAAGGAGACCAAGGACAAAGACAAGGACCAAACCCTATATTCAAAGAATCCAGGTAATTCTGGATCCGCCGAAATCTTTAGAGAATATCTTGCTCTGAAGTCAGGTTAGAATCTTGCGGGAAATCTTTCTTCATCAACCTTCGAACATAGAAATTCCAAAATATCATCATAAATATCTTCGATATTTCTGAGAATATTTTCATAAATATTCTTGTCCGAAATTATCTACCTCTTCGTGTTTTCTGTATTCCATTATATTTGAAACTCCTGTAAAATCTAAGTATAAATTATGAATGAATTGTGGAGAACTGTTGGGAATTGAAGCATGTGTTAGTATAATATAATGACGCTCGGCCAACGTGATTATATTACAGTAAGTCATTCTGAGTTTCTAATGAAACGTGATGATGGTTCACAGTAGATCATACCATCATCATGTGTCATGTTACATAACTCTTTCATTCTGCTTAATCTCAGAATATATCAAGAAAATATATTCTTGATAGTTCCATTCTCTGGGATTCTGATAATTTGACAAATCAAATCGTGCTATCACGTTCCTTCCTGCTTAGAATATTATAATCATTCGAAACTCTATATTTACAAATTCTGGACCATTATTCGCTTGATTTAAAGTCAGGAAAAGAAAACAACAGCAAGGAGCTCCGAAATATAAGAGAAAATATAAAGCCCGATAACAGCACTGAAATTACAAACCGTGTATATCAATGCGTATAGCAATATAAAGACACGGGAGAATGAGAAATACAATAATTCCTAGAGCATAGTAGAAGTAAACAGATTCCTCTGGTGGAAATTGAAAAAGAAGAGTGATTGATACGATAATCAAGAAAATATCAAGGATTAGAACTGGATTAAGCATTTTCTCAATTCTTGGAATTATGAACTAAGAAAGAAAGTATTGAAGTGATGGAAGTAATGAAATGGAAGAGGTCAATTTATAATGAAATTATCAGACAGAGCAATCAAGGCAGATCATCGCATTTAATTAAAGAGATCTTAATTTTCTAAAATCCCGAAGAATCGGATCTTATTGATTTCGAAGATTTTCTTTAAATCTCTTGAATTCCGGTTCAAACCAGGCTATGTCAAAAGTTAAGATGCACCTTACTTTCTAAATTCAAACATGAGTACGTCAAAAGTAAAGATGAACATCTATTACCTTATTCCAATCTTTTGTAATAGCTTCACCTATACTCCTCGAGTAATCGAATTGTTTTATCTATATTTATCAATAATGATAAAACTATATTTATTAGCTCATATTCGTCATGAAAACATTTCTTATTGTTAGCCATGACTACCACACTCAAATTTCGGGACAAAATTTATTTAACGGGTAGGTATTGTGACGACCCGGAAATTTTCGATCAAATTTAAACTTAATCTTTATATAATTTCGACACAATAAGCAAATCAGTAATGTTGAGTCTCAAAAATTTTGTGAACTGTTTACATGAAACCATTTGACTTTTGACTATTCCCGACGATTCACGAACAATTACTTATAAATAAGTATGTATATATTATAATTATAATTTAAATATTATCAGTTATTATAATGATTATGTATTGTATTATAATTAAGTATTATAAATATAATGATTTTGTTATCATTGTTAATATCACTATTATATTATTATAAGTAGTAAAATTTCGATTATTATTATTATTATTATTATTATTTTACAATTACCCTTATCATTAAAATCATTATTATTATAATTAATCTTAGAAAGTAATACAAATTATTATTTGTATCATTAATAATATTATTATCACCCTTATTAATGATTATTACCAAACCTAATAAAAATTATCATTTTGGTTATTATTAATAACATCATATGATTATCAATATATTTTCAAATTTATTATTATATATCTTATTATTAATAATTAATGAAATTATTATTAATTAGTATTAATATTATTAATAATGTAATTATTAATTTTTACAAATTAAATACATAAATTATATAAAAGGAAAAGGTACGTAAATTGGTTTTCAATCCACATCAAACAGTAATGGATTTGTTTCCTTGTCTCTAATCATGTAATAAGAATCGAATACAAGAAGATATATCCAAATTCTGTTATCAATCGACTTCCCTTTTATTTTTATATTTATTTTCTGAACAATGATCAATCAACCATCTTTCCTTCTTTTTGTTTTAATTAAGCAAAACCACTATATTTTTTTTCTGTCTTTGTTACCAAGAACAAACCAAACCCACATCAACCACTTTTTAATTGGCCACTGCTATGCGTATCTATCTGTTTCTATTTGAACCGACCACCATTCAAGTCATCATTAAACCATGATTAATCATTATGACTCGCCATCAAACCACCACCAACAAAACCACAACATAAACTTACTATCATCATTATTCAGCTCAAGTTGTTCATATATTTTCTGAAGTATTCGACCAACAACCATCAAGACTTGATCCTCCTGTTCCAACCAAACCTTACATGGTACTACTTTTGTTTGGTTTTATATTTTTACATTATACTATTTATATACTACATGCTTGAACCTTTATCACTATCCTAAAACCATCGATTAAACTAGTCAATCAACACCACCACAACACTAGTTGCACACATCTTCAATCTTCATCGAGAAACCCAATCATCTTCATTATTTTCTTTTGCTATTAGACCAACCCAAACAACCTCATCGAATAAAATGCTACTACTTACCATCGAAACCCAATTCTCCCATTTAACCATTATCTACATATCACTGATCATCATTACCAGCTTTTATCTTTATTACTAGAGACCACCTTAACCGAAACCTTCATCAAACCCATAACCACCATTGAGAACCACCCGAAAATTCACTTAATACTTGATCAAATATTGTTGTTACGGTCATAACCGAACACCACACCATCTACCACTTTACATGTTGATTGTTGTAAAACTATCACCATAACCGTCGCCTAAACCCACCATAATCACCTTGAACCATTACCATCTTACTTTCTCTATTTATCTCTCTCACTAAAACATCATTGCTACTATGGTAGTGCAACAGACGGTTAAATTTTTTTTGTTGTTGTTTCAATCCCCATTACAATCAACCA
This sequence comes from Rutidosis leptorrhynchoides, assembly GCF_046630445.1. Taxonomy (NCBI): domain Eukaryota; kingdom Viridiplantae; phylum Streptophyta; class Magnoliopsida; order Asterales; family Asteraceae; genus Rutidosis; species Rutidosis leptorrhynchoides. The sequence continues at coordinate 661,325,179 of NC_092334.1, forward strand.
AAGTCATCAACCTGATTGTTACTGTTTTCGGTTCATCATAGAAAAATTCTTCTCTCCCTCTTTCCTGAACCACACGACCGCCACCATTGTTAATACCTGCTGTACAGCATCGATGATAAAGGAGGATGAATACGTGATTCCTTTATGATTATGCTACGCATTGATAACTGGGAATGAAGTCACAATAATGTATAAGATAAGAGTGTTAATAATGAGGGTGGATGGTTGTAAAATTTAAATGTGACAACTTGATTACATAATAATACATGTTGAATTAGTTGGCCGAAATTTCTAAGTGTTGGTGCCCCACATAGATCACAAATCCTTTTTTCATGGTATATATCGATCCTTTTAAGCTGCTATGGATTTGGACGTATAATTTGGTCAACCGTTTTTGTTTTTTATGGACTTATATCATGATGAGGTTTGGGCCGTAAGAAACTAGACTATCCTAACTACCCTTTCTGTTTCTTGTATGAGGAGGATAATGATATTTGAAGGTGTGATTAAGGATATTGATGATTAGGATGATGATTATGAATGAGACGATAGCGGTGATGTTAGATGTTGATAATAATAGATGATGGTAGATGACAATTTTACTTATAATGATGATATACGTATGATGATGAGATGATGATGAGAATCTAGGAAGGTAATTTGTTTTGGTTTCCTGATAAATTAAATTTTTGAGAAGAAGGATACTAGAATATATATACGGGTTATATATAAAGTAAAACGAATATATATATATATATATATCATAAAAATAGTATTACTTTGATGGTTAAGGGTGTTAGCGATTGACCGAATGGTCTCGGGTTCGAGCCTGGACCATAGCATTTTTTTTTAGAATAATGAGGAGACGAGAAAACAGACATGTTAAGGGTTATATTGATTTCATCAGGAGCTAAAACAGAAAGTGTTAAACGGTTAAATGGTTTAGAAGTTGGTATGGCAAGTGAGTGGTCGTGGGTTCGTGCCCGGGTATGGGCAGTTAATTTTCCTTTTTGGAGCTTGTTTCATTAAGGTAGCACATTTATTATTTTTGTTATTATTATTATTATTATTATTATTATTATTATTATTATTATTATTATTATTATTATTATTATTATTATTATTGTTAGATTATTTATTATTATTAACAAAATTATATCATAATTATTAGTATTATCATTAAACGTTATTAGTATTATCATTTCAAACAATTTTTATTATTAGTACTATCTTTATCATTAATATTAAAATTATCATTATTATTATTATTAATATTATCATAATTAGTATTATTTTTATCATTATTATTATTACTATTAATATGTCAAATGAAGATTTTCTATATAAAAATATATTTATGACATAAAACCTAATCATATTAATACTTTTGTAATAAATGTTAATTTATCTATATAAAGATAAATATATCTAAATAAGTTATTAATAAAACAAACATATATAAAATAACAGATAAAATCACTAATAATATATATATTTGTTCGATTACTATTACATGTATTAATATACATGATTGAATAATAGGTTCGTGAATCCGAGGCCAACCTTGCATTTGTTCAATGTCGTCATATGTATTTTTACTACGAAATACAGTATTGTGAGTTCATTTGCTCCCTTTTACTCTTTACATTTTTGGGACTGAGAATACATGCGCTGTTTTTACAACTATTTTATTTAATGCCTTTGAAATCTATATTTTTGGACTGAGATGCTTTTATAAATGTTTGACGAGATAGACACAAGCAAAACATTCCTCGAATGAATTATTATGCAGACAGAAGTTCTGCGGATTATTATTGAATTATGTGGACATGATAATTGCCACCATTGAATTATGTGGATATGATAATTGCCACCATTGAATTATGTGGACACGATAATTGCCACCAATTGATGTGAATGCTATGTATCGAGAGAATGATTTTTATACACAGGTTATGTGTATTAGTTTTGTGCACGAGATATGTGTACGGTTACTAAGATTTATGAAAATGGATTGCGTACACGAGAAAGGTGTACTATATTTAAAAGATATCGCATGTACATTACAGGTGGGTATAGGATTCGGGCCCATTTGTACCATGTAGCATTTAAATCTTGTGGTCTATCAAAATGATGAATTTTATTATTTTATGTTAAACCTATGAACTCACCAACCTTTTGGTTGACACTTGAAAGCATGTTTATTCTCAGGTATGAAAGAAACCTTTTGCTGTGCATTTGCTCATTTTAAAGACATTATTTGGAGTAGATCATCGCAATGGGACCAGATGTTGGTGACTTCATCCAGATGGATTTGAACGGGGTATGACATTAGACAAGCTATGTGCATGGAGTCTTATATGGCATATTTTTCAAGGAAACGTTGCATTCACCTAATCATCACCATCTATCTTATTTTGACTGCATTGTTAACGAAAGTATTGTTGTAAACTATTATATTACGGTGGTTGTCTATATGTAGAAATCATCAGATGTCGAAAACCTTTGATTTAAATATTCATTTATGGTGTGCCTTTTCAAAAGAATGCAATGTTTACAAAACGTATCATATAGAGGTCAAATACCTCGCAATGAAATCGATGAATGACGTGTTCGTCCATATGGATTTGGAGCGATTGTCACAGTTGGTATTAGAGCGTTGGTCCTAGTGAACCCGGTCTTGCATAAGTGTGTCTAACTGATAGTTGTTAGGATGCATTAGTAAGTCTGTACTTCGACTGTGTCTGCATGTCAAAAGTTTTGCTTATCATTTCTTGTCAGAAATTACCTGTCTATCATCTTAAGTCTAAACGTGTCTTATTGCATTGATTGCATAGATAGTGTATAGACAAAATTCATATCTTGGCATATCTATTACAGTAAACTTTGACTGCCATCTTCTGAAAATTTCTCCGTAATTTACGGGATTTTGGTATTATATATACATATGTAAATTATGTATTGAAGAGTACCAATCTAAATTCTATAATCTATTTTATATCAAAAATCATCTCTCTAATTATACAAGATGTATCACGTATCTAGTTCAAATTCCTTAAATTCCGACAGCTATTCCGATTTGGATATTCACTTGAACTCTGAAGAAAGTGTAACCGGAATGGATCAACCAATCAGCCATCACCTATTCTGAATGAATTGGGGATGGGTTCGTAGCCTACTTAATCATTAGAGACAAGAAGAAGGTGATCCCTTCCATCCACCACATTCACCTCTTGGCGAAGAACCTGAAGCACTTACCGGCGAACCTATTCGTAATACTATTTTCTCTCTCATTTCCAGAGTATCTCATCATGATTATATACTATCCCATATTATAAATCTTATTTATCCGATCGTCCGAACCACCGATCATCCCGGTATAATAGAAGAAGTCAACGAGCTTCGAGTAGTGGCTTTGGAGAATATGGTGCAAGGGTTACGAACACCAGCAGCATAACCGGTACCACCATCATCCACACCAACAGGATCATTACCACCACCAACAACCACATTCGCATTACACACCTCAACATCACAATCTGTACCTCAGATATCAACATCATACGCACCATAGGTACCAAGAAGTACCAGCAATGACAAACGATGAAGTATGGATTCATAACTTCATCGAAGAAACATTCTACGGAGATTATGTAATTTCTAAAGTTTAGAGATTATCTATTCTAGCCTTAACCCTAAATCAGATAGAGTAGAAAGCCTTATCCGAATGGTGTAAGATATAAGCTAGACTTGTTTTACCAACAGCATCAACAGTACCCTTAGCCTCACCAGCACAGTCAGTGCTGTCAACATCGTCAGAATCAGCATCACCTCTAACATTACAAGCTCCGTCAGTTCAAGAAAGCACCGTGGATATCATTACGAGTCAACAACGAGTATATTGTATCAATGAGTTATGAAGTAATAACTCAATTCATCTAAAGAATTTATATGTATATCTTATATATATAAATTTTAAAACCATCATGAATCTTTTCGTACTAAGCTATTACGTGTGAATTTTAAGGGGTAGATACTACTCAGTTAATTCATATTACTAATATGCTATGATGTACATCCTTCGTTAACAACTTAACCATCGTTAACTATAAATCTCTGTTTCAACTCAATGAATTCCATTTCCTAATAAACCAAGTGTATTATTCAATTACATAATTGATTTTACATTTTCATTTTCGATATACTCAAAACTTTCTAGAAAACATCATCTATGCCTTGTAAGGTTCACAAAAATTCCACGAGCATCAACATCCTTCACCGAGGAATAAGAATAAATAATGAAGTATTGATTTCATTAGTAAAATACTCCGCGAAGATTATGTAATCCTTAATGTTTTAGAGATTATTCATTCAATTCAAAAATCAAATGAGCTTAGTATGATATTAACTCATCAAATCTGTATTACATCTGAAGAAAATATACATACATATATTTTCATAAAGACGGTAATAAAAAAAATTCTTTTGTACAAAGTATTAATTGTAAAATCTTTAACGGGTAGGTAATACTCGGAAAATATATAAGTTCACAATTAATATGTTATAATGTACATTCTTCAACTTTGATTCAAAAATTATTAACAATGCTCACAGCGATATACAATCGTTTCCATACAAATTCAATTACATATTCTGATTTTGAAAAATCAGAATTCAAGCCAAGATTTAACAGAAAACATCACTCTTAGATTCTTACATCTTTCAAATGCTATACTTTGACTTCAAAACTGTGCTAGAACATCACTTCTATTCATAAACCCAGAAGAAAAAAATTTGTATCGTTCAAAATTCTAGAACATCATATGTATCTTGACAATTACAATCTTCATGCAAACCCTTCAAACTTTTGAAAACACCTCGGATTAATAACCGATGATTCGGTTATGATAACTTTGAATGTTGATGAAGCAGCAAAAACTGTAAACGACCTTAACAGCCAAAATTTTGATGATAAAGAATAGTGTGTTGGCAAAGCTAAAAAAAAAGAGAAGGTTTGAAACTGGAAAACGGATTGAACAAAGTATGAAGGAGGCTGTGGATAAATCACAAAGACTAAACCTGCCTTCAAAGAATCCAAATTATTCAGTATCTACTGAAGCCATTAACGAATACTTTGCTTTCGAATCTAAACCCTTGCGGACAATATTCTTCATCATCCTCTGATATTAGAAATTCTAAGATATCATCGTATCTTTCATTATAAATATCATCGATATTTCTGGAGATATCTTCATAACTATTCTTATCTGAAATCATTCATCTCTTCGTGCTATCTGTATTACATCATAAAAGAAACTATTTTAGTTTCTAAATTCTGAAACCTTCAAGTTTAAAATATGAATGTTTTGAAGTAGTGTTGGGAACTGAAGCATGAATTAGTATAATATAATGACACTTGATCAATGTGATTATATTACAGTAAGTCATGCTGAGTTTCTAATAGAACGTGATAAAGGTTCACAGATCCCACCCTCATTATGAACCATGTTCCATAAATCTTTCATTCCATATAATCTCTAAATATATCAAGAAAATATATTTCTTGACGATTCGGTCTTTTCTGGATATTCTGGTAATTTGACAAATCAAGATCGTGCCATTACAATTCCTTTCTTAGAACATTAACTATGTTCATTTCAAAATCCATACCTACGAATTCTGGACCATTATTCACTTGACTTGAAGTCGGGAAGAGAAAATGAAAGCATGGAGCTCTGAAATATAAAGGAGAATATAAGCCCGATAACAACCCCGAAATTTACAAACCATGTATATCAATGCGTATAGCAATATAAAGACACGGGAGAATGAAAAACACTATAACCCCAAGGTAATGGTAGAAGAAAGTAACTTTCTCTGGTGGAAGATGAAAAAGAAGAATGACAGATATGAAAGTTAGGAGTATATTAAGAATTAGAACTGGATGAAGCATTTTCGCAATCTATTAAGAAGTATGAAATAAGGAAGAAGATGTAGGAGTGGTGAAAATAATGAAATGGAAGTGGTCAATTTATAGCAAAATATCAGACATAGCAATCGAGGCAGATTACACATTTAATCAAAGGAAATCTTAATTTCCTTAAATTTCGAAGAATCAAATCTTATTTAGATTATGAAGATTTTCTATCCCTTAAATTCTGGAAATCAATCGTTACTACGTCAAGAGATAAGACGCATCTTTATTCTCCATTTCACTCTATTACGATAACTTCCCCCATAAGCTTCGAGTAATTGGATTGTTTTATCCGTATTATTCAACGGTGATAAAAATTCTATTTATCAACACATATTCATCATGAAAACATTTTTATTGTTAGCCATGATGACCTCACTCAAATTTCGAGACGAAATTTCTTTAACGGGGAGGTACTGTGATGACCCGGAAATTTCTGACCAAATTTAAACTTAATCTTTAACATTTCCGACACGATAAGCAAAGTCTATGAAGTTGAATCTTAAAATTTTGAACTATTCAATTACCCTTCGATTGTTCTCAACGATTCGCGAACAATTATATGTAAATAGATACATATACTATAACTTAAAAGCGTAACAAAGTGTTAAGTAAATGATATTGTGCATTAAACTTATAGGTTGGATTATCTGATTGATATATTCAACTATGGAGTTAAAAGACTTTGACAAACGATTCAAGTAAAAGATATTTACTGAGTCTCTTAAGGATTATGATATTATTACGGGTCTCTGTTGAGAGGTCCACGTTGATTTGAGAAATCATTCATTTTTAACGGTATTCGGAAAATGGTAAAGTGTTAGATAATGAAAGTTAGATAAAAGTTAATGGAGAACTAAACTGCATAATATTAAATGGTTTTGTTTCAAACGTGCGAGAACGTGTTTCGATATAATAAGATTGGTTAATTAAGTGTACTTGTTTAAATAACACATACGATAAATAAGGAATATTAACTGTTAGAATTAGTTATATGAATAGTGTCCGATGTGCATTTTATAACATGTTTATTAACATTAAAATTATATATATAATAATACGATAAAATATAATATTAACTTGGTCATAAAACGAATTGTTATTATATATATATTAACAAATAGCGAGACGATGATTTATAGAAGTAAATGACCAAAACAACTCAATGAATTCCATTTCCTAATAAACCAAGTGTATTATTCAATTACATAATTGATTTTACATTTTCATTTTCGATATACTCAAAACTTTCTAGAAAACATCATCTATGCCTTGTAAGGTTCACAAAAATTCCACGAGCATCAACATCCTTCACCGAGGAATAAGAATAAATAATGAAGTATTGATTTCATTAGTGAAATACTCCGCGAAGATTATGTAATCCTTAATGTTTTAGAGATTATTCATTCAATTCAAAAATCAAATGAGCTTAGTATGATATTAACTCATCAAATCTGTATTACATCTGAAGAAAATATACATACATATATTTTCATAAAGACGGTAATAAAAAAAATTCTTTTGTACAAAGTATTAATTGTAAAATCTTTAACGGGTAGGTAATACTCGGAAAATATATAAGTTCACAATTAATATGTTATAATGTACATTCTTCAACTTTGATTCAAAAATTATTAACAATGCTCACAGCGATATACAATCGTTTCCATACAAATTCAATTACATATTCTGATTTTGAAAAATCAGAATTCAAGCCAAGATTTAACAGAAAACATCACTCTTAGATTCTTACATCTTTCAAATGCTATACTTTGACTTCAAAACTGTGCTAGAACATCACTTCTATTCATAAACCCAGAAGAAAAAAATTTGTATCGTTCAAAATTCTAGAACATCATATGTATCTTGACAATTACAATCTTCATGCAAACCCTTCAAACTTTTGAAAACACCTCGGATTGATAACCGACGATTCGGTTATGATAACTTTGAATGTTGATGAAGCAGCAAAAACTGTAAACGACCTTAACAGCCAAAATTTTGTTGATAAAGAATAGTGTGTTGGCAAAGCTAAAAAAAAGAGAAGGTTTGAAACTGGAAAACGGATTGAACAAAGTATGAAGGAGGCTGTGGATAAATCACAAAGACTAAACCTGCCTTCAAAGAATCCAAATTATTCAGTATCTACTGAAGCCATTAACGAATACTTTGCTTTCGAATCTAAACCCTTGCGGACAATATTCTTCATCATCCTCTGATATTAGAAATTCTAAGATATCATCGTATCTTTCATTATAAATATCATCGATATTTCTGGAGATATCTTCATAACTATTCTTATCTGAAATCATTCATCTCTTCGTGCTATCTGTATTACATCATAAAAGAAACTATTTTAGTTTCTAAATTCTGAAACCTTCAAGTTTAAAATATGAATGTTTTGAAGTAGTGTTGGGAACTGAAGCATGAATTAGTATAATATAATGACACTTGATCAACGTGATTATATTACAGTAAGTCATGCTGAGTTTCTAATAGAACGTGATAAAGGTTCACAGATCCCACCCTCATTATGAACCATGTTCCATAAATCTTTCATTCCATATAATCTCTAAATATATCAAGAAAATATATTTCTTGATGATTCGGTCTTTTCTGGATATTCTGGTAATTTGACAAATCAAGATCGTGCCATTACAATTCCTTTCTTAGAACATTAACTATGTTCATTTCAAAATCCATACCTACGAATTCTGGACCATTATTCGCTTGACTTGAAGTCGGGAAGAGAAAACGAAAGCATGGAGCTCTGAAATATAAAGGAGAATATAAGCCCGATAACAACCCCGAAATTTACAAACCATGTATATCAATGCGTATAGCAATATAAAGACACGGGAGAATGAAAAACACTATAACCCCAAGGTAATGGTAGAAGAAAGTAACTTCCTCTGGTGGAAGATGAAAAAGAAGAATGACAGATATGAAAGTTAGGAGTATATTAAGAATTAGAACTGGATGAAGCATTTTCGCAATCTATTAAGAAGTATGAAATAAGGAAGAAGATGTAGGAGTGGTGAAAATAATGAAATGGAAGTGGTCAATTTATAGCAAAATATCAGACATAGCAATCGAGGCAGATTACACATTTAATCAAAGGAAATCTTAATTTCCTTAAATTTCGAAGAATCAAATCTTATTTAGATTATGAAGATTTTCTATCCCTTAAATTCTGGAAATCAATCGTTACTACGTCAAGAGATAAGACGCATCTTTATTCTCCATTTCACTCTATTACGATAACTTCCCCCATACGCTTCGAGTAATTGGATTGTTTTATCCGTATTATTCAACGGTGATAAAAATTCTATTTATCAACACATATTCATCATGAAAACATTTTTATTGTTAGCCATGATGACCTCACTCAAATTTCGAGACGAAATTTCTTTAACGGGGAGGTACTGTGATGACCCGGAAATTTCTGACCAAATTTAAACTTAATCTTTAACGTTTCCGACACGATAAGCAAAGTCTATGAAGTTGAATCTTAAAATTTTGAACTATTCAATTACCCTTCGATTGTTCTCAACGATTCGCGAACAATTATATGTAAATAGATACATATACTATAACTTAAAAGCGTAACAAAGTGTTAAGTAAATGATATTGTGCATTAAACTTATAGGTTGGATTATCTGATTGATATATTCAACTATGGAGTTAAAAGACTTTGACAAACGATTCAAGTAAAAGATATTTACTGAGTCTCTTAAGGATTATGATATTATTACGGGTCTCTGTTGAGAGGTCCACGTTGATTTGAGAAATCATTCATTTTTAACGGTATTCGGAAAATGGTAAAGTGTTAGATAATGAAAGTTAGATAAAAGTTAATGGAGAACTAAACTGCATAATATTAAATGGTTTTGTTTCAAACGTGCGAGAACGTGTTTCGATATAATAAGATTGGTTAATTAAGTGTACTTGTTTAAATAACACATACGATAAATAAGGAATATTAACTGTTAGAATTAGTTATATGAATAGTGTCCGATGTGCATTTTATAACATGTTTATTAACATTGAAATTATATATATAATAATACGATAAAATATAATATTAACTTGGTCATAAAACGAATTGTTATTATATATATATTAACAAATAGCGAGACGATGATTTATAGAAGTAAATGACCAAAACACTCAAATGTATAAGTTGTACTTTGAGTGGTATAGTTATGGATAATTTAAGTTTATATTTTGACAAAGGTACGAGTCACGAAACTAAAAGTACTAGTTTTCTCAGCGTACGAAAGGGCGTTCGAAAAACCGGAACCGGGACATAAGTCGAGTGACAACGTACGACTTATCAGAACAAAAATTACAAGTCAACTATGCACGTGAATTTAATATAATATATAATTAATTATATAATTTAAATATATTATATTTATATTATTAAAACATGTCGACAAACAAGAAAACAAAAATTTGTGAGCTGGAATCTGAGGCCATGCGATCGCATGGCCACAAGCCTAGAAATCCATGCGATCACATGGAGGCAAAAATCTGGCCTGATGCTATAAAATGGCATTTTGCTCGACACTTATCACACATATATTCTTATTATTACTCCGTATGAAATATATATATATATATATATATATATATATATATATATATATATATATATATATATATTATTATTATTATTATTAAGATTAATATTATTATTAATCTTATTATTATTAGTAGTATTAGTACATAAAATACTACGACGAGGTCATGAGCGTGTCACTTTCAAAATGGGTTTCGAGCGAGATAGAGCTAAGGAAATTATGGGTTATAACTATGAAAGTTATGGGTAATGTTCATGGGTATTATTTCGCAAGTCAAACCTAGTGTTTATCATCTCCGTTACGTCTACGTATTTTTCTGAAATATTGAATCACAATATTGATATGTAAGCATTTATATTTTATCTTTTATAAATTAATAGTGCATACATGTCTAGTGCTCGAGTATATATATTTATACATGTTTGTATGCTAAATTTTGTCGTTAAACAGTTTATAATAAATCCCAAGTTAAATACAAATATTACTGGTAAAAGGTATATGATATACATGTTTTTGGAAAGCTGGCGAAAAATCAGTAACTTTTCATTTAGACATAGAATAGTTTCGATGAACGGATTAAAAGATATGATCAACTGAATTATGACTGACGTTAATTGAAATTACTTTTGAATCTGCAATTAAGATTTAAACAACTTGTTTACGAGATTGATAAAATGGATTTTTGAATATTACCAACCGAGTAAATGAATCCTTATACAAGGTACGTCTCGTTTTGTTGAACTATTGTCAAAAATGACTTTTGATAAACTTTTGTATGTGGATCTCGAGCATTAGGATTATGATACACTCTGACCTGGCCTAGCTTGATAGACATTTATTGACCAACATATGTTCTCTAGGTTGAGATCTACGATTATTTGATATTCTGAGTTTCGGTCACATTACGATGAACAACTTTATGTGCTGCTAAGATGAGTTTCATATGATCCCCTTTTAATTGCTTTTGCAATACATTTTTGAGCTGAGAATACATGCAATTTATTCTAAATGCAATGGATATAAGTACATACTTAATTCTACACTGAGTTTAAACCGAAAATCCCTTAGCTTTGGTAACTAGTAACTGCCATTACATAGGATATGGACTGGTGGGCGCGAATAACAGTATATGGATCCATAGGGCTTGACATCCCCGTCCGAGCTAGAGCGCTAGCCTTTTAACGGACGTGTGTTATTTGAGTTTAGGACACGTTGGTTTGTGTGTATTAAAACGAATGGGGTATTTATCATTATAACGCTAAAGTTTAGTTACCAGGGTGCTCTGTTATGTAGAATCTTTTGATAAACGTTTCTGGATGAAACAACTGAAATCTTGTGATCCACTTTTATATACAGATTATGCGAAACACTAAAACTATGAACTCACCAACCTTTGTGTTGACACTTGTTAGCATGTTTATTCTCAGGTTTCCTAGAAGTCTTCCGCTATTTGCTTATATGTTAGACAAGCTATGTGCATGGAGTCTTATATGACATATTTTTCAAGGAAACGTTGCATTCACCAAATCATCACCATCTATCTTATTTTGACTACATTGTCAACGAAAGTATTATTGTAAACTATTATATTACAATGGTTGTCTATATGTAGAAATCATCAGATGTCAGAAACCTTTGATTTAAATATTCATTTATGGTGTACCTTTTCAAAAGAATGCAATGTTTACAAAACGTATCATATAGAAGTCAAATACCTCGCAATGAAATCGATGAATGACGTGTTCGTCCATATGGATTTGGAGCGATTGTCACAGTTAGTAACATCCGTAGCTAAAACTATCCGGACATCAAACTGCATGGTTGTGATCACCGCGTATTCCACTCTATTTGTCAGCCTTGTATTGTGACATAAACGCTCAATGTTTAGATGAGCTTAGTAATGTTCATGATGCATTTCATACATCCAGCTTACTGAAAATGCCTGTATGGCTAAAAACATCATCATCCCTTTTGTGGAAATATATTCAGATGACATATTTATGTTAGCGAGAAACGAAATCAATTTGTTGATCTTAAGATCAAGAAACTTAAATAGAGTCGTATACATATTCTTATTGTTATACGCCGGAACACCTCCCAAGGTAAGTAGTTCACTTCTGAGGATAGGAGTCCCTTACGATATTGATACGCTCCTTTTTTTCAAATTCGGTACCGTTTATGGTCACTCCTCAAATTTCGGGGAGAAATTTCTTTAACAGGTGGGTGCTGTAACGACCCTACTTTTTTCGTTATTCTTTACCGTTTATATTTAACTTCTGTTTACTGGTATTTATGCCACGTCATTTCTATGACTTATATTATTATTTGAATAATAATATTTTCCTTATTATGTGTCATATAATATAATTATATGTGTTCATATTTGGATTTGTACGTTTCTACGTTTTTTGGATTTCTATCTGGCGAATCATTTCGGTTTTCAAATCAACGGTTAGACTTTTGAGATTTTTGAATCCAAAATATTTTAATTATGATATTTTTATATCATATGAGTATATAAAATATTTCTATATTTTATTTTTCGCGTGTGCGTAATTCCTCCGAAGATTTTATCGCGTAACGGCGTTTTCGCGTTTCGGGCTTCGTTCGGGCATTTGGGCCACAAGCAATTACACATAGCATCATTTTGGGCTAATGAAGCCCACCCCCATACTATTTTCGGCCGAACCATTCATGGGGAGGGGGGATAGTTGTCAAATTCTCAAACTTGTGATCTTAATCCTTAATCTCCTCATTTCACTTTCATTTTAACCTAAACCAAAATATTTTCTCCTCCCTTTTTATCTCTTGTGAGTCGTCACCAACACCACCATACATCATCATCATCTTCATCAAATTTTTACTCATTTCAAGGGGCTTTTATCATAATCGGATTCACCGTATCGTTTTCTACGCATCTATACTAATCATTTCTTGATTAGGGTATAAACCCTAACCGTAGGTTTTTCAATTTCAATCATTTTTACTAATTTTTTATGTTTATTGATGTTATAGTACTTGTTTATGATTGTATTATTGATATTATGCGTAGAAATGCTCATTTATGTATGTTTTCGGTTTGATCAAAAGTGGACAGCCCTTGTTTTGTTAAAATCAGTATACTTAACAGATATTTTTGGTTAAATAAAGTGTATAAATTAGTTCCTCTCATCAAGACAATAATTTTAGGCTTTGGATTCATGTTGTTTCGATTTTCGGATCAAAAGTTATGTTTATTTTAGTGTTTTGATGAAATTGAAATGGAAAAGCTTGTGATATCAGTTTTGGTCCGACTTTGTGACCATTTTTGGAACCTATAGGGTGTACCATTGGGTTAGGATTGATGATTGGATGAACATTCATGTTCGGGTCATCGAAATCCGAGCCACGGATCACCCGGAATGGTTAAAACAAGTTTTAAAACGGATTAATGATTTAGGTTGGTTCATGGCTGTTCTTCAAGACTTATGAACTGACCTTAGGGTGTTCTTAAGTGAAATAATGTGTCAGGTTGGTTGGTTAGACGAGTATATATATAAAATTCGTCGAAAACCGACACCCGAGGCTCAAGTTATGACCCGACGAACTTTTAATTAAACTTATGGTTATAAATATTGAACTTAGGTTATAAATAATGATTTGCATTATAATTAAATTACTTATGATATAAAAGTAATTATTTTTAATTAAGACTTTTGATATATATCTATTATATCATTTAATAATTATATTATGATTTAATTATTCTTATAATTAAATTTATGATTAAGAATACTTTTATTATTAATGAAAAATACTTATGATAAGTATTAAACTTATGTTATGAAATTATTATATCAAGACTTATAATAAAGATTAATTATTTATTTATTATAAGGCTTAGTTATTATTTAATTATAATTTAATTATTAAATACTTATGGTTTAATAATTATATTAAAATACTTATGATATGATTAATAATTCATTATTAATTAATAATACTTATGATATGATTACAAATTTATTATTAATTAATAATCCTTATGTTATGATTAATATTTAATTAATTTAATTAATTAATTAAATAATTATGTTATATTAATTATATCATTTAAACTTATGTTAACTTTATAATTCAATTTAACTTAATTAAATTATGATATGACCTGATTATACGAGTATGACTTTAAATAACATTTTAACTTATATTATTAATATAAATTACACTTTAAATTTCAAGGTTGACTAAGTTTGACCAAGGTTGACTTTTGAGTTGACTTTCATTTGACTTTGACTTTCAGTTGACTTTTAGTTGACTTTTAGTTGACTTTTCTAATTAAGGAAACTTTCTTAAGATAAAAAATTTCAAAAAATAGAAACTTTCCTAAAATAGAAACTTTCCAAAAAATGGAAACCTGCTAAAAATAGAAACTTTCTAAAAATAGAAAGTACGTGTTATACGATGTCCTGATCATACCGAAACATACCGAGTGTTGTTCTATGCTTATTTGCAACAAGTACTATAACTATCATACTAAGGCTTGACCTAAGTTAGTTATTTATATCGACCCGCTTTATTTTTAGGTCGGAGTTGTGATCATTCTTGATCACTTTACCATCTGCTGTTCGCATTTCTGTGTTGTTGCTTCATTTGCTTTAAGGTGTGTTATAGTCCCATTTTTCTATTTTAAATCTGTTGAGATGAGAATACATGCAATTTATTTTACATATTGGACACAAGTGAAAATTGGTTTAAATTATTTATTGTGAGTCGAACGAAAATATTCCCTAATCTGGTAATTTTAATCACTGGTTTCTACTGGTGAACGCGAATCCTATGGATAGATCTATCGGGCCTGACATCCCCATTTCGTGCTAGTCGCGCTAGCAGTTACAGACAAAATGTATTAGTACTTCGTATTTTGGAAGATACACCTGTTCAATGTATATTGTTATATTGATTTTTGTTAAGGGTAAGGAGTTGTTAAGTTATTACCAGGTGGCTCACGGGTTAATAGAATAATGTTCTTATATGTTTTCGAGCATATAATTTTGTGGTTCAAAATGAGTCTTTATGTTTTCGAACATTAATTTTTATGGTTTAAATTAATTATTGTTTGAAATATTAAACCTATAATTCATTCAACAATTTTGTTGACAGTTTACTGGCAAGTTTTATTTTCAGGTTCATGATTGATTGCTTCTGCTGTGCTTAGAGAGTCTGCATTGCCTGTCACATATTTTGATTTAAACATTAAACATTGCATTCTACTTTATATACTGTTACATTGTGGGTAGTTGTTGACTTGTTTTGGTCAACCCTTTTTATACATTTGAGTTGGTTTTTCTAAATTTACAAAATGATTTAGATTTTTCCTTTTAAAGTAATCAATTTTATTAAATGAATGCAATGTTATTTATGAAGATTCATATAGAGTTATGATCATGCTTGATAGATCAAATCATGGTGAGATTAGAAGATGTGATGAGTTAGAGTGAGACTCGGTAAGTGAAGAACAGATTCAGTATTAGAGAGAATCGGTAAAATTTACACTCCACAGCTTCTAAAACTCAGTTACAATATAATGGCTATCTAATTAGGACTACATAGGTTCCTTATATAGCCATCTTCTAAGGAACCTTCATTTAAGGATGTTTCACATTAACACTATACAACTTTCGGGTCCTAACAATCTCCCCCTTAGTGTTAAATGTGAAATTTACAATATAATCCTATTTGTAACATCTAAAGGAACTTTGTTCCTCTGAAATGAATCTTTTATTTGAATCCTTTGAGTCCCTCATACCTTCTTATGTTTACTCTCGTTTTGAGACGACTCTTCAATCTTGTAAAAATGTATTTGACTATCTCACTATCTTCTGTTGAGTAGCATTTGTTAATCAATCTCCATCTAAGATATTTGAAACCATACATCAATGTTCCATCTGAATATCTTCTGAAGTCTAAAACTCTGATGAAGACCTTTGTGTAATGAGAGTTGACAAACCCATATGGACAGTCACTTACTTCAAGTAAGGACATATATCTTCGCTCTTCAATCACTTGATTTAGCGGTTTGATTTCGAGCTTTTTGTGTCCAGATTCCAACCCAACTGATAGTCGTGAACAGACATCCATCTCATTGAGTTAAGAATAAATCTGTAGACTGCCTTCATTGCAGTAGCATGATAAATTGTTGCAGATTCATTCAAGTCTATCAAGTAATTGTAGATGAAGATAATGTCGTCCATCTTTAAACTATCAAAATCCGCTTCCAAGAACTGATAGTCCTCGTCATCCATTCTTGTCACATGAAACAATGGCATCTTCACTTCATCCTTGTTAATCATTGAAATCTTATTTATGCTTTTGATTTCTGAATTCCGCTGTTCTTGAAGTTTTTCTTCATTCTTTAATTTAAATTTGTTGCGAACACTCAGATAAGCTTTGAGATATTCTGATTTCTTATGATATTTCCATGCACCCAGAACACTCATTGATGTAGAAAGGACAAGATCAGAATCACCATAAATCTTGTAAGCTTGTTGTTCTATGAATGGTGATCGAAGAATCAGCTTCTCTTCATCCTCATCAAGTTTATAATCAGCATCACGCTTAAGAACAATCTCTGCAGTTTGAAATGGAACATTAAGATCAGAAGGAGTCGTAGTATCTTCTTTGCTATTTGAGAAAATCTCCTTCTCAAAGTGTATCCCAAATTCATCGGTTGGTGATATCATGTTGACAAATTGATGTTCATTAAATTCATTGGAGGCACTAGACCCCCTCAAAATATTTTCAATATTATCAAAATTTCGATTGTCCTCTGGAGCTGACTTGTTTTCTGTTTGTTCAGCTGAATCCATAATCATTAACATCCCTGAGTCACCCTCTCTCTGAACTTCCGATTCATCTAGAAAGCTTTCATGTTGGATTACCTCAATTTTATCACTCTCAGAATCAGATATTTCAACGACATCGTGATCCCAATGTTGACTAGACGAACCAGCTTCATAAGTTGATCTTTGCACTGGACCACTGGACCTATAACCATGGCTATTCTCCCCCTCATGAAGATTATTGTGACGACCCGGAAATTTCCGACCAAATTTAAACTTAATCTTTATATGATTTCAAAACGATAAGCAAAGTATGTAATGTTGAGTCTAGAAAATTTTAAAACGATGTTCATATATTCAATCGACCTTCGACTGCACTCGATGATTCACGAACAATTAATTGTAAATAGATATGTGTGTATGTATATATAAATAATAATTCGAAATACAATTTGAAGTATTATATGTTGTTGTTATTAAAAATTAATAAAATAAAAATAAGATATTTTAATAATTATTATTTAAAATATATCTCTATATATTAAAAATAAATATTAAATGATTGTAATACTTGTTTGATGTTTCGATTGATATTAAGTAAGTTAAATTCAAACTTATGTAATTTTAAAATAAACGGTGATACGAAAATGAGTTCTATAAATTTTAGGCTTATTAAAAATTTATTTAGGAACTATTTGTTAAGTTTTAACACTTTTTATATTTTACCCAGAAATGAGAGGGACAGTTGATGTAATTTTCATTTAACAAATTAAGGATCGAATTTTATACCATAATGACCAAAATAAATAAATATAATTAATTTAAGAATTTAGGATTTTTCTGAAGACTTTTATTCGCCACTGATTTACAACGGGGTACGAAATACCATTTCTAATAAAACTGTCAGCAGAATCATCCAAAACTTAGGCTGCTAACTGTTGCTACACGTTTAAATTTCAATAGAACGAGGATATCAATTATTATTAGTATATTATTTAAATTACGTTTTTGCATCTTTATCATCTATCAAACTTTTATATATATTAACTTATATGCATCCATGTTAGAGTACACACACATACACCGCCTTAACCCTCTTTCTTGCTTTCTTTCTTTTGGTAATAACCGCCACCATCACCTTAAACTTTATGTTCACTACCTTCCTTCGGTTACAACTAGAATCGAACACACTACACCATAATAAACCCACCACACTCGTATACAATCACCGAGAGTCACTACCTTAAAACCCACTTCTATAGATATAAGTTACCATCGAGACCCAACCCTATAATCACCACCCTTATTAACTGTTGCTGCTATGCTATTGTTTCCATTTCCTATCAAGAACATTACCACATGCATTTTTACTACTGCTACTATATTATTGTTTCTGTTTACTTCGATCATCAACACCAAACCACGAACCATCATATTAAAAACGCTGCTGGTACGCGTCAAAATTTATGTTTCTTTACCTCACCGAAGACAGCCATCACATCACTCTCTCCTCTCCCTATTCTCTTTCTGTTTTTTCTGTTGAAACACCATTAACCGCCACAATCAAAATCCTTTGTATTTTCTTTTCTGTTTCCTTTTCAAACTGTCACAAAACCATCGCACCTACACCCATTTGAAACTGCAACTACATCTGTTATATAAATTGTTTCTGTTTCCTGAACCAACCATCAACAACATGTTATCTTTATCCTACTACTATTTGTAAAATAAATATTTTTTTTTCGCTATCAACAAAGAATAAACCCAAACACTATTGTTACCTATTATAATACGGTTCTTATTATGAACAACCAACCATAGCTACCGTCTTCTTCACCATAATAACCCTGAACACCTATTTTACGTTCCTGCTTCGATTATCCACACAAACTCGAAACCCATTGCTGTTTGATTGAAGATGAAATTTAAATAGTGATGAAGACGTGATTGATGTTATTTAATAATGATAGTGCGTTTACAGATGAACCCCACAAAAAGGAAACCTCCCACTTGGTCGCTGAAATAAAAAAAAATGATGGCGGCATGTTTGATCCTGATCGACAAAACAGAATAATTGATTTTATTGCTATAATCCATTAAGTATTGTAGTGGGCCATGACAAATTAGGATGTTACTGGGTTTCAAAAATAGCAAGAGATTGGGCCTTATAAAACCCACTGATTCATACGGAGTTAAATAAGATTTTCTAGTTCTTTTTTTTTGAAACTGTGAAAGAGTGGAAAACATATAATTAGTGATGATAATTTTGATTTGATGATATTAGGAATGATGATGATGATGATCACGTTTAGATTATGATGATTAAACATGATGATGATTTAAATGCGGGATG
Organism: Rutidosis leptorrhynchoides; assembly: GCF_046630445.1. NCBI lineage: Eukaryota > Viridiplantae > Streptophyta > Magnoliopsida > Asterales > Asteraceae > Rutidosis > Rutidosis leptorrhynchoides. The sequence goes on from NC_092334.1 coordinate 661,344,913, forward strand.
ATTATGATTATGATTATGATTATGATAAGATGATTATGGTCTTGATTATGATATACTTACAATGAAAATAAGTCACGATGATAATTTGAATCATGATAATAGAGATGATTATGATATAAGAATGATGATACGTAAGATTGATGATTCGTGATAATGAAGATCACGATTAAGATATAGTGATGATAATTGATATTGATGAAAAAGAAAGGAAATAGAAATGTTGGATTATACAGTTTTAGTTTGGAATTATTTCATGAAATCATCAATGGAGTAATGGTTAAGGATGTTATCGGGTTAGCGGGACGTCGCGGGTTCAAACCCGGACTTGGGCATTTTTTTTAAGACTACTTCCCTGAGGTAGTTTACTTACCACTCATTATTATTATTATCATTATCATTATTATTATTATTATTATTATTATTATTATTATTATTATTATTATTATTATTATTATTATTATTATTATTATTATTATTATTATTATTATTATTATCATTATTATTATTATTACTAGTATTAAGTATTATTAGTATCATCTTATAATTTTTAGTAATATTAGTATTATCATTATTATTACTATCATTTGTATTATCATTAACTATTAGTAGAATTATTATTATTATCATCATTACTAAAAGTATTATTATTTCTAAATTTATCATTTTTATTAAAAGTTGTATTATTTTAATCATTATTATTATTAGTATTATTAATTATTTAAATAAAGATTTTCTATATAAAAATATATTTATGACATAAAACATAATTGTATTAATATTTTTGTGATAAATATTAATCATCTATTTAAAGTATATAAAAAAATACATTTATTACAAATTAACTATATAAGATATATAAATTAAGAATAAATTTATTTGATTACAATTATATGTGTTAATATATAATTGATATAAGTTCGTGAATCCGAGGTCAACCCTGCATTGTTCAATATCGTCATATGTATTTTTACTATAAAATACAGTATTGTGAGTTCATTTGATTCCCTTTTACTCTTTATATTTTTGGGACTGAGAATACATGCGCTGTTTTTATAACTGCTTTATTAAATACTTTTGAAATATATTTTGAACTGCGAATACATGAAATGCTTTTATAAATGTTTGACGAGATAGACACAAGCAAAACATTCCTTGAATGAATTATTATGCAGACAGAAGTTCTGTGGATTATTATTGAATTAGTTGGACGTTATAATTGCCACTAATTGTTGTGAATATTTCGCCTGATTATTATTGCTTGGTAACCTAAGAATTAGAAATGGGTATGACCCTAATTCACGTGAATCCTAAAGGTAGCTATCGGGTTTAACACCCCCACCCAGAATGTTCACTAGACGAAAGAGCTAGTGGGCGTGGTGTTTAGTACTTCGAAGTTTATTTATTATACAGACGAGATGTTCTGTTTTGGGGATATTATTAATGCACATTATATGTTAAGGTCGGCTACCATGTTGAGCAATAAAATCGAAATGAATGTTATGTATCGAGAGAATGATTTTTATACACAGGTTATGTGTATTAGTTTTGTGCACGAGATATGTGCACGATTATTTAAAAATCGCGAGGCAACCTACGGGGGAGAAAAGGATACAAACCTACTCTGCTAAGCATTATGAAAAATGTTTTCGTACACGAGATAGGTGTACTATATTTGAATCTTGTGGTCTATCAAAATGATGAATTTTATTGTTTACGAAAAACCTATGAACTCACCAACCTTTTGGTTGACACTTGAAAGCATGTTTATTCTCAGGTATGAAAGAAATCTTCCGATGTGCATTTGCTCATTCTAGATATATTACTTGGAGTCATTCATGACATATTTCAAAAGACGTTACATTCGAGTCGTTGAGTTCATCAAGATTATTATTAAGTCAATTATAGTTGGATATATTATGAAATGGTATGCATGACGTTAACTTACGATGTAAAGAAAGATTGTCTTTTAAAAACGAATGCAATGTTTGTAAAATGTAGCATATATAGGTCAAATACCTCGCGATGTAATCAAATGTAATGTATTCATCCAGATGGATTAGGACGGGTCATTTCAGTTGGTATCAGAGCGGGGGTCTTAGCGAACCAGGTCTGCATTAGTGTGTCTAACTGATAAGTCGTTAGGATGCATTAGTGAGTCTGGACTTTGACCGTGTCTGCATGTCAAAAGTTTTGCTTATCATTTTGTGTCGAAAATTACCTACTTATCATTCTTAGGGAATCACTTGCTTATCATTCTTAGTCTAGACACATCTTACTACATTGATTGCATGAATAGTATATAGACAAAATTCATATCTTAGCGTACCCGTTACTGTAGACTTTGACTGACATATTTCGTAAATTTCTCCGTAATCTATGAAATCTTTTGTTCTATATATATAGATATTCTATGTAATTAGAATACCATCCAATAGCCGAAAATCATTTCCTATCTAAAAAAATCCTTTACTCCATCGTATGAAATGGAACTCGTCACTAGTTCAAGTTCTTCGGAACCCGACAGCTATTCGGACATGGATGTTCACCTAAGCTCCGGAAGCAGCGTCACCAGAATGAATCAACCAATCAGCCATCCCCAATTCATCTGATGGGTTCGTAGTCTACTTAATCATTGGAGACAAGAAGAAGGCGATCATTTCCATCCATCACATTGCCCTCTTGGTGAAGAACCTGAAGCACTTACCGGCGAACCTATTCGTAATACCATTTCCTCTCTCATTTCCAGAGTATCTCGTCACGATTATATACTAACTCAAATTCTAGATCTTATTCATCCGCTCGTCCGAACCGCCAATCATCCCGGTGTAGTAGAAGAAGTCAACGAGCTTCGCGCTCAAGTTGTAGCCATGGAAAATATGGTGCAAAATGTACCAGCTTCAGCAACATCACCGGCACCAACAGTACTAACAACATCAACACCAGTACCACCAACAACCCAAGTTTCAACACCACATGCCTCAACATCTCATTCTGTACCTCGAGTATAATTATCGTTCTACGAATCGTTCAACATCAATTATCTTCATTCTACGTGACGATTATATAATCTCTAATGTTTTAGAGATTATGTGTTCTAGTTCTAACGATAAATCAAATGAGATTAATACCATATTAACTCATTAAATCCACGATTATATCTGAAGAAAATATATATGTATATATGTTTTCATAAAGATTGTAATCAAAAATTCTTTTGTACAAACTGTTAATGGTGAAAATATTTTAACGAGTAGGTAATACACGAGGAATATTTAGATTTCATATTAATAAGTTACACTGTACATTCTTTCAAATCTGATTCAATAGTCATTTACTATCCTACTTACATCCATCGATGCACGTATCCGTTCACTACAGAATAACCACTTTCATTCAATTTCATATTTGGATTTTGACCTATCAGAATTCTACAAGTGGCATAATGAAGAAAACATTGGACAAAATAAAATTTGTTAGAAACAAACAAATTAACTATGAGAAATTTTGTTAAGAATCCACGCTAACAAAATCCTAGCTAACTATTCCTAGCTAACTGTTAATTCCGTATTACATTTTATTTATCGCAATTTTAATTCTCGTAATTTTATTTATCGTCATTTAATTTCTGTTATTTATTTTACGCACTTTAAATAACGTCATATAAATTGGGACACATATACAATGTTTTGACATATCATATTGACGTCATCTATATATATTATTTGGAATAACCATATATACTCTATATGCTGTAATGATCGAGTTCGCTATACAGGGTTGAGGTTGATTCTTAAATAATATATATACTTTGAGTTGTGATTGAGTCTGAGACATGTATACAATGGGTCACGATACGTATTAATTAATTCGAATATTATAATTACTAACTGTGGACTAATAACTGTGGACTACTAACATTGGACAATTAAAATGAATTAAAATATTGATTTTAACATATGAAACTAAACACTTCTTCAAGTTTGCCACTTGATTTCATCATAAACCTCATTTGTATCTTAACAAATACAATCTGCGTTCAAACCTTTCATGATTCTTGAAAACACCTCAATCGAGAGGATTAACCAACGCACTTCATCTACGGAAGAAAAGATTGATGCATATAGTTATGCACCTGAAAACACTCGGAACCTGAATAAACGTTTAACATGTATTTGTGCTAGATCCTTTGGCATGGCTATTACCGAAAATAACATTGCAATTTTTTTTTTCAAATTAGCCAATTTTGTCACAGCTCCAGCAAATCAGCTTCAAATTTTCATTCGAATAAACCTTATTATAAAGATTACCCCTTCATCATCGTTACCGAAGAACCGTTCATATTCCACCACATTAGCAGTAAACTTACCAGCAACTTCATTACTCATTGGTTTAAGTCTCTCCGAAGAACCATTATATTTGTTTGTTAAAACTTATTCATATACTCATCCACATCTTATAACGAGAATTAACACATCAATTACTGGGAATTAGCAATCAATATTTTGAAATCTCGCAGCATGTCTACATCAACAGTTACATGTATACATATAACCTTTATCTCTTAGAATTATGACCTTCCATTCTAAAATTCTGAAAAGCACCCAGTCTGTGAATCAATACTCGGAATGTTGAAAAAGCTGAATGAAGCAGCAAAAACTATAGATGACTTTAACAGTCAAAAGTTTGATGATAAAGAAGGATACGTTAGAAAAGCTCAAAAGAAAATTTGATACGGGAAAACGAACTGAGCAAACCATGAAGGAGACCGTGGATAAATCACAAAGGCTAAATATGCCTTCAAAGAATCCAAATGATTCAGTATCTGCTGAAGTCATTAACGAATACCTTGCTCCTGACTCTAAACTCTTGCGGACAAATTTTCTTCATCATCCATCGATATTAGAAATTCTAAGATATCATCGTATCTTTCATTATAAATATCCTCGATATTTCTGAAGATATTTTCATAACTATTCTTATCTGAAATCAGTTATCTCTTCGCGTTATCTGTATTACATCATAAAGGAAACTGTTTAGTTTCTAAATTCTGAAACCTTCGAGTTTAAAGTATGAATGTTTTTGAGGTAGTGTTGGGAACTGAAGCATGAGTTAGTATAATATAATGACACTTGATCAACGTAATTATATTACAGTAAGTCATGCTGAGTATCTAAATGGAACGTGATGATTCACAGATCATAACGTCATCATGTGCAATGTTACACGAATCTTACATTCTATCTAATATATAAACATATCAAGAACATAATTTCTTGATAGTCCTATCTTTTCCCTTGAATTCTGGTAATTTGACAAGTCAGATTGTGCTATTACCATTTCTTTCTTAGAACATTAGTCATGTTCATTAGAAACTCCATACCTACGAATTCTGGACCATTATTTGTTTGACTTAAAGTCGGGAAGAGAAAACAAAAGGATGGAACTCCAAAATATAAAGGAAATAAAGAGGATGGATTTATAGTGAAATATCAGACAAAGCAATCGAGACAGATCATTGTATTTAATTAAAGAAGATCTTAATTTCCTTAAATTTTCGAAGAATCAAATCTTATTTAGATTTTGAAGATTTTCTCTAAATTCCTTGAATTCTGGAAATCAACCGTGACTACGTCACCGGACAAGACGAATCTACATTTATTCATTTCACTCTTTTGTGATAGCTTCATTCGTACTCTTCGAATAATCGAATTGTTTTATCCATATTACTCAACGATGATAAAACTCTATTTATCAAATCATATTCGTCAGGAAAACATTCTTATTGTTAGCCATGATGATCCCACTCAAATTTCGGGACGAAATTTCTTTAACGGGTAGGTACTGTGACGACCCGGAAATTTCTGACCAAATTTAAACTTAATATTTATATGATTTCGATACGATAAGCAAAGTATGTAATGTTGAGCCTAGAAAATTTTGAAACGATGTTCATATATTCAATCGACCTTCGACTGCTCTCGACGATTCACGAACAATTAATTATAAATAGATATGTGTGTATGTATATATAAATAATAATTCAAAATATAATTTGAAGTATTATATGTTGTTGTTATTAAAAATTAATAAAATAAAAATATGATATTCTAATAATTATTATTTAAAATATATCTCTATATATAAATAATGTATATTAAAAATAAATATTAAATGATTGTAATACTCGTTTGATATTTCGATTGATATTAAGTAAGTTAAATTCAAACTTATGTAATTTTAAAATAAACGGTGATATGAAAATGAGTTCTATAAATTTTAGGCTTATTAAAAATTTATTTAGGAACTATTTGTTAAGTTTTAACATTTTTTTATATTTTACCCATAAATGAGAGGGACAGTTGATGTAATTTTCATTTAACAAATTAAGGATCGAATTTTATACCATAATGACCAAAATAAATAAATATAATTAATTTAAGAATTTAGGATTTTTCTGAAGACTTTTATTCGCCACTGATTTACAACGGGGTACGAAATACCATTTCTAATAAAACTGTAGGCAGAATCATCCAAAACTTAGGCTGATAACTGTTGCTACATGTTTAAATTTCAATAGAACGAGGATATCAATTATTATTAGTATATTATTTAAATTACGTTTTTGCATCTTTATCATCTATCAAACTTTTATATATATTGACTTATATGCATCCATGTTAGAGTACACATACATACACCACCTTAACCCTCTTTCTTGCTTTCTTTCTTTTGGTAACAACCGCCACCATCACCTTAAATTTTATGTTCACTACCTTCCTTCGGTTGCAACTAGAATCGAACACACTACACCATAATAAACCCACCACACTCGTATAGAATCACCGAGAGTCACTACCTTGAAACCCACTTCTATAGATATAAGTTACCATCGAGACCCAACCTTATAATCACCACCCTTATTAACTGTTGCTGCTATGCTATTGTTTCCATTTCCTGTCAAGAACATTACCACATGCATTTTTACTACTGCTACTATATTACTATTTCTGTTTACTTCGATCATCAACACCAAACCATGAACCATCATATTAAAAATGCTACAGGTACGCGTCAAAATTTATGTTTCTTTACCTCACCGAAGACAGCCATCACATCACTCTCTCCTCTTCCTATTCTCTTTCTGTTTTTCTGTTGAAACACCGTTAACCGCCACAATCAAAATCCTTTGTATTTTCTTTTCTATTTCCTTTTCAAGCTGTCACGAAACCATCGCAGCTACACCTATTTGAAACTGCAACTACAGCTGTTATATAAATTGTTTCTGTTTCCTGAACCAACCATCAACAACACGTTATCTTTATGCTACTGCTATTTGTAAAATAAATATTTTTTTTTGTTTTCGCTATTAACAAAGAATAAACCCAAACACTATTGTTACCTGTTATACTTCGGTTCTTATTATGAACAACCAACCATAGCCACCGTCTTCTTCACCATAATAACCCTGAACACCTATTTTACGTTCCTGCTTCGATTATCCACACAAACTCGAAACCCATTACTGTTTGAATGAAGATGAAATTTAAATAGTGATGAAGACGTGATTGATGTTATTTAATAATGATAGTGCATTTACAGATGAACCCCACAAAAAGGAAACCTCCCACTTGTTCGCTGAAATAAAAAAAACGATGGCGGCTTGTTTGATCCTGATCGACAAAACAGAAAAATTGATTTTATTACTATGATCCATTAAGTATTGTAGTGGGCCATGACAGATTGGGCTATTACTGGGTTTCAAAAATAGCAAGAGATTGGGCCTTATAAAACCCACTGATTCATACGGAGTTAAATAAGATTTTCTAGTTCTTTTTTTGAAACTGTGAACGAGTAGAAAACATATAATTAGTGATGATCATGATGATTTGATGATATTAGGAATGATGATGATCACGTTTAGATTATGATGATTAAACATGACGATGATTTAAAGGCGGGATGATTATGATTATGATTATGATAAGATGATTATGGTCATGATTATGATATACTTACAATGAAAATAAGTCACGATGATAATTTAAATCATGATAATAGAGATGATTATGATATAAGAATGATGATACGTAAGATTGATGATTCGTGATAATGAAGATCGCGATTAAGATATAGTGATGATAATTGATATTGATGAAAAAGAAAGGAAATAGAAATGTCGGATTATACAGTTTTAGTTTGGAATTATTTCATGAAATCATCAATGGAGTAATGGTTAAGGATGTTATCGGGACGTCGCGAGTTCAAACCCGAACTTGGGCATTTTTTTAGGACTACTTCCCTGAGGTAGTTTACTTACCACTCATTATTATTATTATTATCATTATCATTATTATTATTATTATTATTATTATTATTATTATTATTATTATTATTATTATTATTATTATTATTATTATTATTATTATTATTATTATTATTTTTATTATTATTATTAATAATATTATTTTTAGTATCATTATTATTATTATTACTAGTATTAAGTATTATTAGTATCATCTTATAATTTTTAGTAATATTAGTATTATCATTATTATTACTATCATTAGTATTATCATTAACTAATAGTAGAATTATTATTATTATCATCATTACTAAAAGTATTATTATTTCTAAATTTATCATTTTTATTAAAAGTTGTATTATTTTAATCATTATTATTATTAGTATTATTAATTATTTAAATAAAGATTTTCTATATAAAAATATATTTATGACATAAAACATAATTGTATTAATATTTTTGTGATAAATATTAATCATCTATTTAAAGTATATAAAAAATACATTTAATACAAATTAACTATATAAGATATATAAATTGAGAATAAATTTATTTGATTACAATTATATGTGTTAATATACATAATTGATATAGGTTCGTGAATCCGAGGTCAACCCTGCATTGTTCAATATCGTCATATGTATTTTTACTACAAAATACAGTATTGTGAGTTCATTTGATTCCCTTTTAGTCTTTATATTTTTGGGACTGAGAATACATGCGCTGTTTTTATAACTGATTTATTAAATGCTTTTGAAATATATTTTGAACTGCTAATACATGAAATGCTTTTATAAATGTTTGACGAGATAGACACAAGCAAAACATTCCTCGAATGAATTATTATGCAGACAGAAGTTCTATGGATTATTATTGTATTAGTTGGATGTTATAATTGCCACTAATTGTTGTGAATATTTTGCCTGATTATTATTGCTTGGTAACCTAAGAATTAGAAACGGGTATGGCCCTAATTCACGCGAATCCTAAAGGTAGCTATCGGGTTTAACACCCCCACCCAGATTGTTCACTAGACGGAAGAGCTAGTGGGCGTGGTGTTTAGTACTTCGAAGTTTATAAATTATACAGACGAGATGTTCTACTTTGGGGATATTATTGATGCGCATTATATGTTAAGGTCGGTTACCATGTTGAGCAATAAAATCGAAATGAATGTTATGTATCGAGAGAATGATTTTTATACACAGGTTATGTGTATTAGTTTTGTGCACGAGATATGTGCACGATTATTTAAAAATCGCGAGGCAACCTATGGGGGAGAAAAGGATACGAACCTACTCTGCTAAGCATTATGAAAAATGTTTTCGTACACGAGATAGGTGTAATGTATTTGAATCTTGTGGTCTATCAAAATGATGAATTTTATTGTTTACGAAAAACCTATGAACTCACCAACCTTTTGGTTGATACTTGAAAGCATGTTTATTCTCAGGTATGAAAGAAATCTTCCGCTGTGCATTTGCTCATTCTAGAGATATTACTTGGAGTCATTCATGACATATTTCAAAAGACGTTGCATTCGAGTCGTTGAGTTCATCAAGATTATTATTAAGTCAATTATAGTTGGATATATTATGAAATGGTATGCATGACGTTAACTTTCGATGTAAAGAAAGATTGTATTTTAAAAACGAATGCAATGTTTGCAAAATGTAGCATATAGAGGTCAAATACCTCGCGATATAATCAAATGTAATGTATTCATCCAGATGGATTAGGACGGGTCGTTTCAATTATCGAGATCGAAACCATCATGATCAGGTATGTGAATTGTTCCAGGTGATTTACACGGAGATAAAGGATATACTACTTTGCTTGCTCAAGATAAAGCATCATAGTCTCGCGAACTTCATCAAGATCAGTTCTTTTAGCAAACGCAGCAAGATATAACTCCTCCAACTCATTGTCAGAGAGATATTTGAATCCGTATCTGTTTGAAATACGAGAAGGTGACCTAGTTAGTGAAACAACAGCGTAACCATGAATAGCATCAGCATCAGCAGCAACTGTTGAAGGCGATGTCGGTGGAAGTGTTTGATTTGCCGTGAGGGCAGGTAAGGATAAATGTGCGGTATTATTCTTATATGGATGGTTGTACGTACTTGATAGTGCTCCAAATGAACATATATTTAGTAGCAATATCCTCCCAATATGTAAATTATTTAGTTGTAATTGTCCTATTTTAAGTTGTAATCGTTTATATTAAATAAGTGCGAAGACAAAAGGTGAAAATGACGATTTGAAGACGCAAATGACCAAAAAGCTCAAATGTACAAGATACAATCCAATTGGTTCAATTTAAATATAAGAAGCGTCTAAAAATGACAAAAGTACAAGTTGCGGAACGCAAAGTACAAGATATTAAATTATACGAAAGGACGTTTGAAAATCCGGAACCGGGACATGAGTCTACTCTCAACGCGCGACTCAACGGTGCAAAAATTACAAGTCAACTATGCACATAAATAAAATATAATATTTAAATAATTCTTAAAATTATTTATATATTATATTATTATTTAATTACGTCGACAAGCTAAGATCCAAAAAATTGTGAGCTGAAAAATCAAACTCCACGACTCGCGGAGTTTGAAGGCCAAAAACTCCACGACTCGTGGAGCAGCCAGATTCCAAAATGCCTATAAAAGGCCACGAGCTTCTGCAGTTTTAAAAAAATATAAAAAATAATAATAATAATACTCTGTAATAAATAATAAATAAATATATATAATATACATATATATATATATATATATAGTTTTATATTAGATTAGTCCGGGTTATGTAAAGGTTACTTTACGGGTTTTTGAAGTCGAAATTCTGTCCGTGTAACACTACGCGATAAATACTCAATGTAAGTTATGTTCTCCTTTTTAAATTAATGTCTCATACTTAAGTTATTATTATGCTTATTTAATACCGAAGTAATCATGATGTTGGGCTAAAAATATTAAAATTGGGTAATTGGGCATTGTACCATAATTGGGGTTTGGATAAAAGAACGACACTTATGGAAATTAGACTATGGGCTATTAATGGGTTTTATATTAACCAAACAATACCTTGTTAATTTAATATACAAACTTATAATTTGACGTATTTATATATAACCACATACGCTTGACTGGGTACGGTGGGCGAGATATCTATAAATACCAATAATTATTCATTTTACCGGACACGGAACTGGATTAATAGTTAATAGACTTGTTGAAACAGGGGTGAATTACATTCAAGGGTAATTGGTGTAATTGTTAACAAAGTAGTAAAACCTTGGTTTACACACAGTCGATAACCTGGTGTATTCACTAAACAAAGTATTAAAACCTTGTTACAATTCGAATCCCCAATTAGTTGGAATATTTGACTTCGGGAATAAGAATAATTTGACGAAGGCTTTCGCTCTTTATATTTATGACTGATGGACTATTATGGACAAATCCGTATGGACATATTAAATAATCCAGGACAAAGGACAATTAACCCATGGGCATAAAACTAAAATCAACACGTCAAACATCATGATTATGGAAGTTTAAATAAGCATAATTCCTTTATTTTCATATTTAATTGCACTTCTAATTATTGCACTTTTATTTATTGTTATTGTATTTAATTGCACTTTTAATTATCGTACTTTTTAATTATCGCACTTTTATTTATCGAAATTTCATTATCGTTATTTATTTTACGTTTTAAATTAAGTTATATTTATTTTACATTCGGTTTTAACTGCGACTAAAGTTTTAAAATCGACAAACCGGTCATTAAACGGTAAAAACCCCCTTTTATATATTATTAATATAATATATTTTGTACAAATATAATTGTTTAAAAATATAGTGTGCAATAAGCCCGCTCCCTGTGGAACGAACCGGACTTCCTAAAAACTATACTACTCTACGATTAGGTACACTGCCTATAGTGTTGTAGCAAGGTTTAGGTATATCCCATTTGTAAATAAATAATTAAAACTTGTGTAAAATTGTAGCATATTTAATAGTATTTCCTTGTAAAATTTAATAGTATTTTATACCCCTTAGCTTTAACATCAAGTTTTTGGCGCCGCTGCCGGGGAATCGGCGAAATGCTATATTTTTAATTTATTTTTGTATAAATATATTTATATATCATTTTAGAAAAACAATATAAAATTAAAAAAAAAAAAACCGAAAATGCAAACTCCACGACTCGCGGAGTTTGCAGGCTTAAAACTCCACGACTCGCGGAGCCACCCTGACAGACGCACCCAGAACCCTAATTTGGCATTTATTACGAGTATAATTTAATTATTATTATTAAAACTTAATTAGGTTTATATTTAATATTAATATTTAGTTTTAGTTTTTAAATTAATTTGTATTTTAAATATTAATTAGTATTATTAAATATATATATATAAATTAATACTTTTATAAAATAAATAATATAAAAATAATATTTTTATAAAAATAAATAATTTTTATAACTTTAAGTTTATTTTTATATTTTCATTTGTTTTAGCGTAATATTTGTATATTTTTCGTTCGTAGCTAGTTTTAAGACATAGTTTTTGCCGTAGCTTATTTTTACTTTCTAGATTTTTAGTCTTTACCGTAAAATCCCTTAAGTGCTTTTTCTTTAGATTAAGATTTAGGCGCTTTGGAATTTTGCGACGCCGTTTTTCGCTTTAGTTTTAAATAGATTTTAGTGCCTTTAAGTAATTGCCGTTTTCTGAATAAAATTGCATTTACCTTTAGACCTTTAGGCGCAACTTTTTAGATATAATTTTTAGACTTTTAAGTTTCGACGTTTTTCTTTCTTATTTTTATTTTTCGACGTTTTTCGACGCGCTCTTTTTCTTTCTTATTTCTCGACATTCTAGTTTTAGGACATAGATTTTTATTCTATTTCTTATCTAAAATTTCTTTAAATTACGAAAATTTATTTTAAGTGGTTAAATTGATAGACATCCAAATTTTCTGCTTCGTAGTAATAGTTGGATTTGTTAGTGGCTGAGTTGTGAGCTTCCGATTTAAAGGGTTCTGGCTCCCTGCTGCATCTATTGGCTATTCGAAACGTGGGCAAAAGCAGAAAAGTCTATTAATTGGACAACTTATATAAGTTTTTCTATTTTTATAACTAATAGGATAATTAAAATTTGGTAATAAGCGCATTATGAAAAGTCTCGAAGATATTTTGGAAACTCTTTATGAAATACGAAATCAATACTCTCAACCTAGTGTTGATGACAATTCATTCGGTCAATCTTGGATCACGAATGACGAAACAATAACTGGTTGTGAAATCTGTGGAGATTATCACTCAACATGGGAATGTTATTATTACGTTCCTATGGAAAATTATGCACCCATGGAACCTGAATGGAATGATTATGAAGAATACAATTCAAATTGGGATTATTCCCAAGAATATTTCCAAACTCAACAACCAGTAGACGAGGAAAATTACGTGTCTGAAAATTTATTAGACAATATGAAAATCAAACTCGAAGAACTCAATGCTCAAAATGAACAAATGAGAGAGTTTGTAAACCGGCAAGCTGAAACTCTATCAGACTACACACCTGTTGATCTGAGGAGTCGTGTGCAAGAAAATCTCATATCATCGAATTTTGATGAATTCGAGAGCTCCGAAATCACCAACTATCCCGATGATACTTTTTATTCAGTCTTACCAATATCACAACATATGGACACATTAGCCTCTACCGACGAAATCATCGATCCATCAATGGATAAAGAAGAAGTAAGGGTGACAAATTGGTACTCTTGGGAATATGATAACGTTGAAAATTTTACCCCCGAGGCCAAACCGAACTTCACCATTCCACAACCTTCCAACCCAATATTCTCAATAGACGAGTCATCCACCGGAAATGAACTACGAGCTGTAATAGATAATGACACCTCGAATTTCACCCAATTGGGTAATAGAGGTGAAAACTTTGATCCTGAGAATAAAAGGAAGGAAATATTAGGAATTGTCCACCCTATAGAAATAAGTATGTAGGTGTATATCGATCCATTTGACCAAAAACCAGAAAAGAGACACATCCATTTACTAAAAGCTACACTTAAAAAAGAATTAAGTAGTGACAATCGGGCGAGTCTAAACTTTAAACCCATTGATATATTATACACCACCCGAAATGTAAATAACTGGCTCACTACTCTAATTCGTGGAACTCATTCTACCGACTTCACATGTCGTCAGCTAAGTGTGGGGAAGTCTAACCCCACTTAACGTTAAATTCGGGGTTCGGGTTAGTGCATAACTCGTTAATAAAAATGCATGATAATTTAGGGTAAAATACGTATATTCAAAGATTAGCAAACAGTTCAGAAAAGCAACCGTTTTTGAAGAAAAATATGTGTGATAAAACAAGAAGGAATGAACGATGAGGCGCGCCATCTATCATTTGAAGAGCTTTGTAATTACAAACTGGGTATTTTCAATCACTTTTCTACACTAATCACCCTCATGAATTTATAATTAGAGTCTGATTTCATGCAAATGAGGGCATTGCATGATCTCAAGTGTGGGGAAGGGTTATAAATTCTCTCGGGTTTATACGCCAAATTTTATGAAAATTTGAAAATTTTTCAACTAAATGAATTTAAAATCATGTTTATATATATTTATGAACGGTGAAAATTAGGTGTTAATACCGAAATTATCGTTACCTCGGAAAGGACATAAATTGAGAAACACCCTAAAACGCTTGAATTTATTTATTTAAGAATAAAAAGAAAAATAAAGAAACTAAGTGTGGGGAGAATGTACCTAGTTATTCAATTAAAAACTATCTAGCACATGTTTCTGTAAAGTTTATTGCAGGTGCTTTTGTTTTGTACTAAATTAACTATTTTACCCGATGAAAGAAAAGAAAAGATGGATCTACACGATGAATCAATTCCATCATTAAAAGGAAGTAAAGTCTTCCGAAAAAGACACGCGTTTCTTGATTTAGGTCAAGAAGTTGTCGTCCAGACCAGCTGTAGGTTGACGAAAAATCTAGAAAAGTCATCACTAAAATTAGCAGGAAATCCACGGACCTCAGCATCAAACAGGGTCGCCAAGTGGTCAGATTTATCCTAACCATGAGAAGGATTTATCTCGTACAATGGGGGAACACCGTGCAAATTAGCTTGATAAGACAAATGAATCAGATCTCCAGAAAGGATAATCTCCTTAAAGATTAAAAATCAGCTTTTAAGCCTGATATTACTCAATCCTTGAGATTGACCTTAAAGATTGAGAATTACAAACTCATGGAATTCAATGATATCTAAACTCGAGCTTGAACGAGAAAATATTTTGATCAAAATTACAAACCGATTTGTTTTCTGAAAACCCATTTTCAATGCGTTCATTACCATTGAACGTAAAATCCTAGGAATTCACCTGGAATTCATTAGGTCACCTGAACCAAATCGGGTGTCAACGGTAAGAACGGTGGTTACATAGCATGGTCAAAGACAGGACCTTGTGCCAGACCAGAAAATTATAAGGGTGAGCTTTACTATTGCTCCTACAAAGGATAGTAATTGTGTCCGACACGTTATAGACCATAATCAAAAGCAAGTCACGGGACATTGCCTTAACAGTTGCTTGTTCATCGCTTTCCTTTACAACCGGATGGTAGTCTACCAAAAGGTAATATACAGGACAAGTAAACTGGACGTGTTGCTTTCCTAATACAAGGTTAGCAAGTGGGTGACACAAAACCATAAGTTTTGAGCTAAAATTTTTAAATCTGAAACCCACAAAACCCACAAAAATATTTTTCAACACCGGTGAAGGGTTATTCCGAAAAACTTATCTAGGGTAAAAGCTAGATTAAATTTTCAAAAAGATCAAATGTTTCCTTAAGGATCTACATTTTCATAGTCATGTGGGACTGTAAACCACATCGTTACTATCATTGTTTATACCGCCGTATCAAAATCACTGATGTATAAAGTGTGAAGAATAAAGAAGTGATTCGTGTGATTTAATTTCAAGTTCTGTATTGCTTGAGGACAAGCAACGTTCAAGTGTGGGGATATTTGATAGTGCTCCAAATGAACATATATTTAGTAGCAATATCCTCCCAATATGTAAATTATTTAGTTGTAATTGTCCTATTTTAAGTTGTAATCGTTTATATTAAATAAGTGCGAAGACAAAAGGCGAAAATGACGATTTGAAGACGCAAATGACCAAAAAGCTCAAATGTACAAGATACAATCCAAGTGGTTCAATTTATTGATAAGAAACGTCTAAAAATGACAAAAGTATAAGTTGCGGAACGCAAAGTACAAGATATTAAATTATACGAAAGGACGTTCGAAAATTCGGAACCGGGACATGAGTCTACTCTCAACGCGCGACGCAACGGTGCAAAAATTACAAGTCAACTATGCACATAAATAAAATATAATATTTAAATAATTCTTAAAATTATTTATATATTATATTATTATTTAATTACGTCGACAAGCTAAGATCCAAAAAATTGTGAGCTGAAAAATCAAACTCCATGACTCACGAAGTTTGAAGGCCAAAAACTCCACGACTCGCGGAGCAGCCAGATTCCAAAATGCCTATAAAAGGCCACGAGCTTCTGCAGTTTTAAAAAAATATAAAAAATAATAATAATAATACTCTGTAATAAATAATAAATAAATATATATATAATATATATATATATATATATATATAGTATAGGGTAGTTTTATATTAGATTAGTTCGGGTTATGTAAAGGTTATTTTACGGGTTTTTGAAGTCGAAATTCTGTCCGTGTAACACTACGCGATAAATACTCAATGTAAGTTATGTTCTCCTTTTTAAATTAATGTCTCATACTTAAGTTATTATTATGCTTATTTAATACCTAAGTAATCATGATGTTGGGCTAAAAATATTAAAATTGGGTAATTGGACTTTGTACCATAATTGGGGTTTGGATAAAAGAACGACACTTGTGAAAATTAGACTATGGGCTATTAATGGGTTTTATATTAACCAAACAATACCTTGTTAATTTAATATACAAACTTATAATTTGACGTATTTATATATAACCACATACGCTTGACTGGGTACGGTGAGCGAGATATCTATAAATACCAATAATTATTCATTTTACCGGACACGGAACTGGATTAATAGTTAATAGACTTGTTGAAACAGGGGTGAATTACATTCAAGGGTAATTGGTGTAATTGTTAACAAAGTAGTAAAACCTTGGTTTACACGCAGTCGATAACCTGGTGTATTCATTAAACAAAGTATTAAAACCTTGTTACAATTCGAATCCCCAATTAGTTGGAATATTTGACTTCGGGAATAAGAATAATTTGACGAAGGCTTTCGCTCTTTATATTTATGACTGATGGACTATTATGGACAAATCCGTATGGACATATTAAATAATCCAGGACAAAGTACAATTAACCCATGGGCATAAAACTAAAATCAACACGTCAAACATCATGATTATGGAAGTTTAAATAAGCATAATTCCTTTATTTTCATATTTAATTGCACTTCTAATTATTGCACTTTTATTTATTGTTATTTTATTTAATTGCACTTTTAATTATCGTACTTTTTAATTATCGCACTTTTATTTATCGAAATTTCATTATCGTTATTTATTTTACGTTTTAAATTAAGTTATATTTATTTTACATTCGGTTTTAACTGCGATTAAAGTTTTAAAATCGACAAACCGGTCATTAAACGGTAAAAACCCCCTTTTATATATTATTAATATAATATATTTTGTACAAATATAATTGTTTAAAAATATAGTGTGCAATAAGCCCGCTCCCTGTGGAATGAACCGGACTTCCTAAAAACTATACTACTCTACGATTAGGTACACTGCCTATAGTGTTGTAGCAAGGTTTAGGTATATCCCATTTGTAAATAAATAATTAAAACTTGTGTAAAATTGTAGCATATTTAATAGTATTTCCTTGTAAAATTTAATAGTATTTTACACCCCTTAGCTTTAACATCAGTACTACTAGTCAGATTCATGATATCCCCTTCTGATGGAGGTTGGGGAACAACCGGAGTTGTCGCAGGCGAAGATTCTTTCGAATCACCCGCCTCCATGACTTTAGTCTCATGGGACTCTGACAAAGTAGCAAAACTACCCGTCGGTTTAGTTCTCGCAGAGATATTGCTATCTTCGATTCCTGAAGTCGTTGACATACGATGAGGTGGCACATCTCTTTCAGTTAAAGACTCATTCCCTAAACCCAGAGATTCAGAATCCGGAGAAGAAGTGGTTTGAGCCAATGGATCAATTTCTTGAACCAAAGGAACAGTCTGCTGGAAGTCTGATAAATATCCCGAAGGATTGTCATGTTGACTCATTTCCATGAGACGCGGCAGATCTTCCTCATCAAGATAAGCCGGACCTCCAGACCCTGTTGTACATTGAGGAACAAGAAGATTTCCAGCCGATACGTAGGGTGTCTTTTCAAGATTTTTCGTCTCCCCTTCGGCCGTTCTGAACTTCAATGATTGAGTTTCCTCAATCGATTGAGTCAACGCATACTTTACTGCAGAGGAAGACTTTACTTCCTTAGAAGCCGGAGCATCCTGCTGGGTAGGATTTATTGTTAAGTCCTGTTTAGATTGGATGGGCTGATTGGTCTTTTTACCATCAGTGCGTTTAGCTCTCTTGGCTACCGAAGCTTGCGCTTCATTTAGTGTAGGGCTTACTGTTATTGTTGGATGTGATACGGAGGTGGGTGAAGGTGACCTAATAGGCTCTAGGTCTTGGTCCGTATCACCATTGGTTGGAGTAACTGTTTGGTGTACGATAGGAGTCGTAGTCCTAGATCTAGTTACTCGTAGGGTTGGCAGAGTCTGAATCATCTCATCGGGCATATATCATGTTCTCTTAGGAGAATATTCTAGAGATGATTCAGTTGCTGATGAATCGGTGTCACTACTCTCAGGTATAGTTGATAGGGTAGGTTTTATCCTAAGAGTACTAGGTTCCCTGATCCTCACGGGTTGAGCTTGTTGTGCTACCCTAGGGCGTTTGAGGTTTATCCTGAGTGGAGGATTAGCTGGCCCGGGTGATTGTACTACAGGTTCTTCTACAACCTCCGAGGCTGGAATCGTGGCTGGTTCAAATTGTTCTTGTTGTACCGGGTTCGAAAGAGGTATTCCTACAGCCTCAAAGTAAGAACGCATTCGAGCATCTTGAGGTTCAACTAACCTCTCTAACCAATTTGGAATTGGTTTAGTGAATCTATTGTTAGAAATCACTGGGGTATTCATCTTTAACTCCCCAAATCTCTTCACCTGTAATCCATGTGTACATGGTACAAAAATATTTGCATTTCTACAAGCAGTTAGAGCATCATGGACAAAGATACAGAAAAACCTTTCACAAGAGATGTAGGAACCCCTTGGTTTGTCTACTTGAGCTTGAACCAAACCCCACAAGAGTTCTGTATAATCCGGATTTTCCACTCTTGTGAACGAGTAGAACAGCTTGAGCATTGGCACAGTTAAGCTGTCGGATCTACTCGTTGTCATCAGCAAGCATCTGTTGATGATCGAGAAGATCACATACCACCGAGAGTGCAAGTACTTCTTTTGGAACTTAGCTAGTGGAACATTGGTAGCTCCACTATAACCAAGCTGGAAGATTGAGCTCATCATCTGCTGAGTGGCAGGAAAAGCAGGAGCATTCTATACAAGAGGAAGCTGAAAGATCCTCCTGAAGTCAACTTTAGTGATACTCATGAATCCTTGTACCCCTCTCAGCTCAAATTCAAATTTAGCTGGTTCTCCCTGTGGATTGGCAGCTGTAGGTTGTGTAGCCTCCACAAGCCTTATGGTTCTATTAAGAAGCTCTAAGTCTGTGATTGGCACACTAACTGTTGAGCTTAGAGCAGGCCATAAAGTATGCCTCTCTAGAATAGCAGTCCAGTAATTGCAAGGGATGTTGGTTTCAGAATTGATGAAGTGATTGTTCGCCATTTAGCTATATAAATAAGAAATAGAGAACCACAAGATGTTATCATAAAGCACATATCTCTATTCTTATTTCCTTTGAAAACCTTTGTATTTTTTAGATTTTATAGTTTTTATGATTGTTCTAAGTTATAAAAATCATTTATTCCAAATATGTACCAACATTTGACAAACATGATATTCATACGATATTCATCACATTACACCCTATCATGTAATATCAAATATATAACACAAAGAATTAGAACAACACTTAGTCAATTTTTCAACACAGTTCAAGCAGATTCGGTATTCATGAAAACTTTAGATTCGGTAACCAAATAAGCTTGAGTTTTTAAATTCAAAGACTTAGAATAAAACATGTTAAGTATTTTAAGACAAGAATCAAATTATTTAAAAGTACCAAATAGCAGACTCGGTATCAAGCCAAGAACAGATTCGGTATCTTCAAAATTCACAGATAATCACTCAAACATGCATATTCAGTCTCATATCATGCAAAATCATAACCATAATCAATTAACACCTCATTTATCACAGGAAAACATGTTAATCAATTGAACAGACTCGGTACTGTAGCAAGAACACATTCGGTATGTACAGAATCCATCAAACAATCAATTAAACAAGTAATCAGACTCGGTCAATTGATAGATCAATCAATTTAACACAGATTAGACCAGATTTCATGTCAATCAACCTAATCATTTGAGTTTAATCAAAGATTTAAGAACTTAGACTTCAGATTCAGTATAATCAACAATTTCAAAATTAAATGTCATAATCTTGTATTTATTGATCTTTTCTGGTTAATAATCATGTAATTATCTCAGATCTACAACATGTGAAACTTAAATTTGATTAAAACGAAGAAATACCAAAGATTTGAAGATAGAGAATGACGGACTCGGTAGATTAGGCAGATTTGGTATGTTTAATCAGACTCGGTATGTAATTAAGAACAGTGAGAGAGAAAGTTTGACTTTGACCCTCCTTTTATAGATACCGAAGATGTTCAATTAATGGGCTTTACTGAATGGGCCTATTATACCGAAAGTAGTCCATTTTCAAATTTTAATCCATTTGACTTCAATTTTTGATAAATTTTTAAACAAGATTTTTCAAGTTTATCACATTTTCAATGAAGAACATTTCTGAGACAATTTTTGAAAACTTTGAACTTACCGAATCTGCACTGTTGGTTGTCAGATTCGGTATAATGCTAGAAATAGCATTTATTCAGTGAAAATAATTCTTTTTGAATTTTATCTTTTCCAATTTTTAAGAATTTTCTCAAAACAAGATTTGTACTTTAGAAAAGTTTGAAATATGTACAAAGTACAAATCTTCAATGATACCAAATGTTGAAACGGGTTGTATACTGAGATGTATACAAGCCATAGTGAGTATTTTCAATTCAAAACATGATTTTTATGAATTCACTTTTTGAAAATCAATTTTCTTTTCATTTTCTTCCTTTCTCCCCCTCAAAATATGATATACACAAAATTTTATCACCATTTTGATCTTTCACAAGAAAATTTAATAACTCCCCCTTGAAATATAACATCAATCAGTTACCTCCCCCTTACTTAACCATTGAAAAATAAACCCAGAAAGTTAATAGAAATCGAAAGGCTCCCCCTTAAAAGAGAATATCTAAAGAAAAGGTATCTGTTGCTCCCCCTAGAAAAGTATTACTCTCCCTAAACACATGATCCCAGGTATAAGTCCCAATATAGCTAAGGAAAGTTAAGAACTATACTCTACCATGCCAATCTCTTTGATCAAGGACTTTAGCCTAAGTTCATCTAAGGGTTTAGTGAACATGTAAGCTAATTGCACTTTAGTAGGCACAAAGTATAAC
This sequence comes from Rutidosis leptorrhynchoides, assembly GCF_046630445.1. Classification (NCBI taxonomy): domain Eukaryota; kingdom Viridiplantae; phylum Streptophyta; class Magnoliopsida; order Asterales; family Asteraceae; genus Rutidosis; species Rutidosis leptorrhynchoides. Next base: position 661,367,098 of record NC_092334.1, read on the forward strand.
TCTACATCTCCTTTTTCAACATGATCATTAATGAAATGATAACGAATATCTATGTGTTTAGTTTTAGAATGCTGAACCGGGTTGCTAGTTATAGAAATTGCACTCTGTGAATCACAGTATATCGGGGTCTTAGTTATCTTAAAGCCATAGTCCAAAAGTTGAGTTTGTATCCACAAAACTTGTGAACAACAGTGAGCTGCAACAATGTACTCAGACTCAGCTGTTGACAATGAAACACAGTTTTTTTCTTGTATGACCAACCAACTAACCTATTCCCTAACATCTGAATTGATCCAGATGTGCTTTTTCTATCAACATGGCAATCGCCATGATCCGCATCAGTATAAGCAGTGAGATTGAAATCAGATCCATGTGGATGCCAGATTCCAAGATTACGAGTACCTTTCAGGTATTGAAAAATCCTAACCACCACTTTGGAGTGGGATTTCTTAAGGTTCGACTGAAAGTGGGCACAGACAGTTACAACAAGTGTAATGTCTGGTCTACTTGCAGTTAGATACATTAAAGAGCCAACCATGCTTCGATAAAGCGTAACATCAAAAGGTTCCCCATTAGCATTAAAATCCAATAATGTCCTCATTGGGGTTGTCATTGGTTTTAAAGCAGTCATTTTAAAACGTTTTAGCATATCATTGATATACTTTGTTTGACTGATAAAAATACCGTTTAGTAATTGTTTTACTTGTAACCCCAAGAAGAAATTAAGCTGGTCAAGCATGCTCATTTCGAATTTGTTGGCCATAAAGTCACCAAATTCTTTGCATAGGCTCGGGGACGTGGAACCAAAAATAATATCATCAACGTAAATTTGAACCAAGAGAATGTGACCGTGGTGTTTACGGGTGAAGAGCGTTGTATCAATCGTTCCACGAAAGAAGCCATTATCCAGCAAGTACTTTGTTAAAGTCTCGTACCATGCACCGCGTGCTTGCTTCAGACCATACAAAGCTTTCTCCAAGTAGTAGACGTGGTTTAGATGAATGTGATCGACAAAGCCTTCTGGTTGATCAACATAAACTTCCTCTTGAAGATGACCATTCAGAAAAGCAGTTTTGACATCCATTTGAAACACCATGAACTTCATATGAGAAGCAAATGCAAGGAATAGACGAATAGCCTCAATCCTAGCAATTGGAGCAAATGTTTCGTCATAATCAATACCCTCTTGTTGTCGGTATCCCTTGGCCACAAGACGTGCCTTGTTTCTAACCACAATGCCATCAGAATCCTTCCTGTTCTTTAAAATCCACTTAACCCCTATTGGTCGTTGACCCGTTCGTCTCGGAACTAATTGCCATACTTTCAAATGATCAAATTGATTTATCTCCTCTTGCATTGCTACCACCCAGTTCGGATCTAGAAAAGCTTGAGAAACCGTTGTTGGTTCAATCTTACTAAGAAAGGCAGTATATAGACACATATTCTGAGTAGCCCTTCGAGTTAAAACTGGAGCAGATGCATCACCAATGATAAGATCAATTGGATGACTTTTAGTCCATCGGTTGTGATGTGGAAGAGATTGTACATCAGTGGTATCCATTGAAACATCAACCGTTGTTGATGTTGAGCCTTGATTCGATTGTGCTGATGTAACACTTTTTAATGGATGCATTTGAGTATCTGAAGAAACAACTGGAGTTGTATCAACGGATGAATCTTGAATTGGTTAAAGATTATAAGTAGTAGGAGGTGGGAGGGAGGATAAAGAAGCAACAGGTGAATCAGTTGATGTTGAATCTTCATCAAAGAGACTTGGTTGAGTCTCCACAGTAGTTGATTGTGATGGCGTAACCGGTACAGTTTGAACATTTGAATTTTGTTGAGGAGCATAAAGACTATTGATAATGCTAAAAACGAACATATATTTCATAGCATTACTCCTCAAGAAAGACAAGCTTTTCGTTGCAATTGTTCTATTTACAAGTGATATTCGTTTAAATAATAAAAGGTGAAGACAAAAGACAGATTCGACGAATTGAAGACGCAAACGACCAAAAAGGTCAAAAGTACAAAATACAATCAAAGAGGTTCCAATTATTGATAAGAAACGTCTCGAAATTACAAGAGTAAAAGATTCAAAATGCAAAGTACAAGATATTAAATTATACGCAAGGACGTTCGAAAATCCGGAACCGGGACATGAGTCAACTCTCAACGCTCGACGCAACGGACTAAAAATTACAAGTCAACTATGCACATAAATATAATATAATATTTAAATAATTCTTATAATTATTTAATATATTATATTATTTATAAAACCGTCGGCAGAAGAAAACAACCAAATATGAGCCTCCCCAGCTGGCCATGTGATCGCATTGCCTGGAAGGCATAAATCCATGCGATCGCATGAGCCCCAGTTCCAACCCACATGCCTATAAAAATCGAGCTTTGGTGCACCATAAATCCATCTGTCTTTCTCTTTTCTCATTTCATACGTAAAATATATATATATATATATATATTTATAATTTATATTTTAATTTTAATTATAATTCTAATAATAAGGGTATGTTAGCGAATGTTGTAAGGGTGTAAGTCGAAATTCTGTCCGTGTAACGCTACGCTATTTTTAATCATTGTAAGTTATGTTCAACCTTTTTAATTTAATGTCTTGTAGCTAAGTTATTATTATGCTTATTTAATCCGAAGCAATCATGATGTTGGGCTAATTACTAAAATTGGGTAATTGGGCTTTGTATCATAATTGGGGTTTGGACAAAAGAACGACACTTGTGGAAATTAGACTATGGGCTATTAATGGGCTTTATATTTGTTTAACTAAATGATAGTTTGTTAATGTTAATATAAAGATTTACAATTGGGCGTCCCTATAATTTACCATATACACTCGATCGGACACGATGGGCGGGGTATTTATATGTACGAATAATCGTTCATTTAACCGGACACGGGAATGGATTAATAGCCACTAGAATAATTAAAACAGGGGTGAAATTATGTAAAAGGACACTTGGTATAATTGATAACAAAATATTAAAACCTTGGGTTACACTCAGTCGACATCCTGGTGTAATTATTAAACAAAGTATTAAAATCTTGTTACAGTTTAAGTCCCCAATTAGTTGGAATATTTAACTTCGGGTATAAGAATAATTTGACGAGGACACTCGCACTTTATATTTATGACTGATGGACTGTTATGGACAAAAACCAGACGGACATATTAAATAATCCAGGACAAAGGACAATTAACCCATGGGCATAAAACTAAAATCAACACGTCAAACATCATGATTACGGAAGTTTAAATAAGCATAATTCTTTTATTTCATATTTAATTTCCTTTATTTTATATTTAATTGCACTTTTAATTATCATACTTTTTAATTATCGCAAGTTTATTTTATCGCACTTTTATTATTCGCAATTTCATTATCGTTATTTACTTTATGCTTTAATTTAAGTCTTGTATTTATTTTTAATATTTTACATTTGGTTTTAACTGCGACTAAAGTTTTAAAATCGACAAACCGGTCATTAAACGGTAAAAACCCCCCTTTATAATAATAATATTACTTATATATATATATTTGTATTTTTATAAAAGTAAACTAATATAGCGTTAAGCTTTGTTTAAAAAGATTCCCTGTGGAACGAACCGGACTTAGTAAAAACTACACTACTGTACGATTAGGTACACTGCCTATAAGTGTTGTAGCAAGGTTTAAGTATATCCATTCTATAAATAAATAAATATCTTGTGTAAAATTGTATCGTATTTAATAGTATTTTCTGTAAAAATATAAGCTATTTTATATACTACTCTGCTAAAACAACAAGTATTGTTGGCGCCGCTGCCGGGGACATCATTCTAGCTTAAAAGCCGGAAGCGCAACGCTAATATAAAAAAAAGAAAAAAAAAAGATTTTTATTTTTAGTACGCTTTTGTAAAAATACGTTTTAAATATTCAAAAATATTAAAAGAAAAACAAAAATATAAATATTTTTTTAAGAGTTTGGTAAATATTTAAGTTTTATAAAGTTTCTTTATTTCTATTTTTTTTAGTTTGTAAAAATTTAAGTTTTATTTAATTTATAAATATATTTTATATTTTACAGCAAAGAAAAAAAAAATTTCGGCCTGTACTGTAGCAGCCCACTCTGTGGCCCGAAACCCTAGCCCATGCGATCGCATGGCTGGGCAACTGAGGACTCATGCGATCGCATGAGCCCATCTGACACGCCAGACTGCAACTGCATTAATTACGGATAATAATAATAATTATAATATTTAAACCCTAATTAGGGTTATATATAATATATATTAATTTAGTTTTTATTATTAATTTGTATTTTTAGTTTAATTAGTTTATTTAAATTGTAAAATTAATAGTTTTATAAAATAAATAATATAAAAATAATATTTTTATAAAAATTGTACTTTTTACAACTTTTTATATATTTTTATATTTTGTCCCTTTTTAATCGTTTTAGCGTAATATTTGTATTTTTCGCTCATATTTAGTTTTAATTCATAGTTTTTGCCATAATTATTTTTACTTCTAGATTTTTAGGCTTTGCCGTAGAATTCCTTAAGTGCTTTTTCTGTAGACTAAGATTTAGGTACTTTAGAATTTTGTGACGCCTTTTTAAGTTTTAGTTTCTTTTTAAGTTATTTCCATTTGGGATATAGTTTTTCTTGTAAGCTTTAATATTTTTAGACACCTTTTACTATGTATCAATTATCATTCCAATTAGTAATTTCAATTTGCCATTATAATTTTAAGTTAGTTGTAGTAATAAGGTTAGGTTAGTCAAGTACTTTTAAGTTTTATAAGTTTCTTTAATTTTTCCGTCACCTTTTATTTTTCAACCATTTTTCTTTTTCGACATTTTTCCGACGAACTCTTTTTCTTTCTTATTTCTCGCTATTCTAGTTTTAGGACATAGATTTTTATTCTACTTCTTATCTAATTTTCTTAAAATTACGAAAATTTATTTTAAGTGGTTAAATTGATAGACATCAAAATTTTCTGGTTCGTAGTAATAGTTGGATTTGTACGTGGACCGGGTTATTGGAGCCAAACAGTCCTCAATTATATTGAGACCAAACGAATCCTGCCCCTCTGCTGCATCTTTTGGCTATTCGAAACGTGGGCAAAATCAGAAAAGTCTATTGATTGGATAACTTATTATAATTTTTCTTTCCTTTTTAAAACTAATAGGATATTCAGTGAATGCACCGAGCAAGACATTCACCACCTTTTGTACGTTCACCACCTGTAACTAGATCAAGACATTTAGCAAATATAACCGCCGTTGATTTTTCTTTAGAATCGTCATCCAGTCGACCAAGTACTTCAGTTCAAATTTCCGATAATCCATTTTTTGAACCCGACCTCACAATTGAGAATCCGGAGAATATTCAGGAACGGTTCGTAGATCCTGAACCACTAAACTTTCCCCCGGAACCACCAATCATTCAAACAGAGATTGTTGAGGAACGAACCATTAAATCAGAATCCTCTAGTGATTCCGATTCAACAAATTCAATTATGGAGAATCTGGAACCTTTAAGTATGGAAGACCGAATGAGAGCTAAACGCACTGGCCAAGGTCACGCAATTACTCATCCAGACATTAATGCGCCAGATTATGAAATCAAAGGACAAATTCTACACATGGTGACTAATCAATGCCAATTTAGTGGTGCGCCGAAGGAAGATCCAAATGAACATCTACGTACCTTTAATAGGATCTGCACACTATTTAAAATCCGAGAAGTGGAGGATAAACAGATATATCTCATGTTATTTCCCTGGACTTTAAAGGGAGAAGCCAAAGATTGGTTGGAATCGTTACCTGAAGGGGCGATTGATACATGGGATGTTTTAGTTGACAAATTTCTTAAACAATTCTTTCCTGCATCTAAAGCCGTAAGACTTCAAGCAGAAATTGTTACGTTTACACAGAAGCCAAATGAAACTCTATATGAGGCATGGACAAGATATGGAAAGTTGTTAAGAGGATGTCCACAACATGGTTTAGACACCTGTCAAATAGTACAAATATTCTACCAAGGATGCGACATCACTACAAGAAAAGACATAGATATAGCAGCTGGTGGTTCTATTATGAAGAAAACCGAAACTAATGCTTACAAAATTATTGATAACACTGCTTCCCACTCACATGAGTGGCACCAAGAAAAAGATATCGTTAGATCATCTAAAGCAGCTAGAGCCGATTCTAGCCATGACTTAGATTCCATTTCTGCAAAGATAGATGCTGTCGAGAGATGAATGGAAAAGATGACTAAAGATATTCACTCAATACGAATTAGTTGTGAGCAGTGTGGAGGACCACATTTGACAAAAGATTGTCTCAGTATTGAATTAACAATGGAACAAAGAGAGAATATTTCATACATAAACCAAAGGCCTGGAAATAATTATCAGAATAATTATCAACCGCCAAGACCGATTTACAATCAAAACCAGAATTATAACCAAAATATTCCATACAACAACCAACAAGGTCCTAGCAATCAACAAGTATCCAATAATACTTACAATCAGCAAAGACCTAATTTTCAAAACAAGCCACCACAACAAACCGATGATAAAAAGCCGAATTTAGAAGATATAATGACAAAGCTAGTTGAAACTCAAACGCAGTTTTTCACCTCTCAGAAACAAACTAATGAACAAAATGCTCAAGCATTTAGAAATCAACAAGCTTCTATTCAAAATCTGGAACAAGAAGTAAGTAACCTAGCAAGGTTAATAGGTGAAAGAAAACCGGGAAGTCTACCTAGTGATACAAATGCTAACCCCCGGAATGAAACAGCTAAAGCCATTACCACAAGAAGTGGTACAACACTTAAACCACTGGAAATACCTGTAACTTCTGATGAAACTATTCCTACTCCACAAGAACCACAACCTGATCAAGATAAGGAAAAAGAACCGGTAGTTGAAAAGGTTAATGAAGATAACACAGTTAAGGATAAACCTTATGTTAAACCATACCAACCACCACTTCCTTACCCGAGTAAAATGAAGAAAGAGAAACTTGAAGCCGAGCAATCCAAATTCTTGGATATGTTTAAACAGATAAATGTAAATCTTCCTTTCATTGATGTGATTTCAGGAATGCCTAGATATGCTAAATTCTTGAAAGATCTAATCTCAAATAGAAAGAAAATGGAAGAACTCTCGGTTGTTACTATGAATGCTAATTGTTCAGTAGTGCTGTTGAATAAGATACCAGAAAAACTATCTGATCCAGGAAGTTTCACAATTCCATGTTTTCTGGGTAGTCTTAGTTCAATAGAAGCATTAGCAGACTTAGGTGCTAGTATAAATCTAATGCCGTATTCACTATACACTAAACTAGACCTTGGAGAATTGAAACCAACAAGAATAAGCATACAACTAGCCGATAGATCAATAAAATATCCTAGAGGGATAATGGAGAACATGCTAGTTAAAGTTGGTACTTTAGTATTTCCAGTAGATTTTGTTGTTCTGGACATGGAAGAAGATTCTCAAGTTCCTCTCATATTCGGAAGACCATTCTTAAACACGGCTAAAGCAATGATAGACGTGTTCGGTAAGAAACTGACCCTAAGTATAGAGGATGAGAGTGTTACCTTTTCAGTTGATAGAGCAATGCAACAACCACAATCTGCAGATGATACATGTTATTATATTCAAACTATAGATGCACATGCAGAATTATTAGAAGAATTTCCAGAATTACAAGGAACAGGAGAATGTTCTTTAGGAGAAGGTAATGAACCAATTGATGAAGCTGAAATGTTCGCTACACTTATAGCTAATGGATATGAACCAACAACAGAAGAAATTCAAATGCTAAAAGAAGAAGACAAATATCGATACAAATCATCGATAGAAGAACCTCCGAAATTAGAGTTAAAGCCACTTCCAAACCATTTGGAATACGCTTATTTACATGGTGAATCTGAATTACCTGTAATAATATCGTCTTCTCTTACTGAAAATGAGAAATCACAACTCATTTCTGTGTTGAAAGCTCATAAACCAGCCATTGCATTGAAGATTCATGATATTAAAGGAATAAGTCCTTCGTATTGCACACATAAAATCCTTATGGAAGAAGGTCATAAAACGTATATGCAACGCCAACGAAGACTAAATCCTAATATGCAAGATGTAGTTAAGAAAGAGATTATTAAACTGCTAGATGCAGGTCTAATTTATCCAATCTCTGATAGTCCATGGGTAAGCCCAGTTCAATGCGTGCCTAAGAAGGGTGGCATGACTGTCATTACAAATGAGAAAAATGAGCTTATTCCTACTAGAACCGTAACAGGATGGCGTGTGTGTATTGATTATAGAAAATTAAATGACGCCACCAGAAAAGATCACTTTCCCTTACCTTTCATAGATCAAATGTTGGAAAGATTAGCCGGAAATAGTTACTATTATTTTCTAGATGGATTTTCCGGATATTTTCAAATTCCAATAGCACCCGAAGATCAAGAGAAAACCACATTCACGTGCCCTTATGGTACTTTTGCTTACAAACGCATGCCATTTGGACTTTGCAACGCCCCTGCAACCTTTCAAAGGTGTATGATGGCGATTTTTCACGACATGATAGAAGAATGCATGGAAGTTTTCATGGATGACTTTTCAGTCTTCGGTGATACATTTGAATCATGTCTAGTTAATCTGGAACGAATGCTCCTTAGATGCGAACAATCAAACCTAGTTCTTAATTGGGAGAAATGCCATTTCATAGTTAAAGAAGGCATCGTTCTTGGACATAAAATTTCAAAAGAAGGAATTGAAGTGGATAGAGCTAAAGTAAATGTAATTGCTAAACTTCCACATCCCACCAATGTTAGAGGAATTAGGAGTTTTCTAGGGCATGCCGATTTTTACCGACGTTTCATAAAAGATTTTTCTAAAATTGCCACTCCTATGAATAAACTCCTAGAAAAGGATGCTCCATTCATCTTTTCAGATGAGTGTATCAAATCTTTTAATATTCTTAAAGAAAAACTCACTAATGCGCCGATCATGATAACACCAAATTGGAATCTACCATTTGAACTAATGTGCGATGCAAGTGATTTTGCAATGGGAGCCGTTTTAGGACAAAGGATTGAAAAATGATTTCAACCTATATATTATGCTAGTAAGACATTACAAGGAGCACAAATGAACTATACAACTACTGAAAAAGAACTCCTTGCTATTGTCTTTGCTTTTGACAAATTTCGATCATATCTCGTTCTAGCAAAAACGGTGGTCTATACCGACCATTCTGCTCTTAGATACCTATTTTCAAAACAAGATGCTAAACCAAGATTAATCCGTTGGATCTTACTCTTACAAGAGTTTGATATTGAAATCCGAGATAAAAGAGGAGCAGAAAATCTCGCCGCTGATCATCTTTCTCGTCTTGAAAATCCCGAATTAGAAGTTCTAAATGAATCAGCCATACAAGACAACTTTCCTGATGAATATCTATTGAAGATAGATTATAAAGAAATCCCATGGTTTGCAGACTATGCAAATTATTTAGTATGTGGATTCCTTGAAAAAGGATTATCGTACCAAAGACGAAAGAAATTCTTCAGTGATATAAAACACTATTTCTGGGAAGATCCACATCTGTTTAAAAGTTGTCCCGATGGAATAATACGCCGATGTGTATTTGGAGATGAAGCTAGTAAAATATTAAACCATTGTCACACAGGACCAACAGGAGGGCATTATGGGCCTCAACTAACAGCAAGAAAAGTTTATGATGCTGGATTCTATTGGCCTACAATTTACAAAGATGCACACCTTCTTTGTAAATCCTGTGATGCTTGTCAAAGGGTCGAAAAAATAAGTCAACGTGATGAAATGCCACAAAATGTCATCCAAGTATGTGAAGTATTTGACATTTGGGGTATTGACTTTATGGGTCCATTTCCAAAATCTCATAATAATCTATATATACTCGTAGCCATTGATTATGTATCTAAATGGGCGAAAGCACAAGCTCTCCCAACTAATGATGCACGAGTTGTAATCAACTTTTTAAAACGTCTTTTTGCAAGGTTTGGAACACCGAAAGCTTTGATAAGTGATCGGGGTACTCATTTCTGTAATAATCAACTTGAGAAAGTTCTTAAAAGATATGGAGTAACTCATAAAATCTCCACCGCATATCATCCACAAACAAGTGGACAAGTTGAAAATACCAACCGAGCCTTAAAACGTATTCTAGAGAAAACCGTAGGATCAAATCCGAAGGAATGGTCCATTAAATTGGAGGATGCACTCTGGGCTTTTAGAACAGCCTATAAAACTCCGATTGGAACCACACCTTTTAGACTTGTTTATGGAAAAGCATGTCATCTTCCAGTAGAAATTGAACACAAAGCATTTTGGGCTTTGAAAACATGTAATCTTGATTTACATGAAGCTGGACGTCTACGATTAAGTCAACTAAACGAATTAGAAGAATTAAGACATGAAGCATACGAAAATTCGTTAATCTATAAGGAAAGAACGAAGAAATGGCATGATAAAAGAATCAGAAGTTCAAAAGAATTTAAAGAAGGAGACAGAGTTCTTCTTTTCAATTCATGATTCAAGCTATTTCCTGGAAAATTGAAATCAAGATGGTCTGGACCATTCATAGTCAAAAGAGTTTTCCCATACGGAACGATAGAATTAATAAATTCAAATGGGATTGAATTTAAAGTTAATGGTCACAGAGTTAAACATTACATACATGGTCCGATGGAAGTCGACAACGAAGTTAATCACAATTTCGACACCACAGCTAACTAAGTGTGGGGAGAATCAAGTCTTTAAAGGATAATATGTATTTCTGTTAGAGTTAGATTGTCTGTTTTCATGTAGTTCTCGAAAATGGAACCCGAATGGTCTTTCCCTAGCAGACCCTAAAGAACTAGTCTTCTCCCCCCATTCTGAATTTTTATTTTTTTTAGGTTTTTACGAAATGAAGACTGCCTGTGAACTAAACCATGGTCTAATGCTACACGCTTTGATCACTAAACGTAATAATGACATACTACCGAGTGAATTAGTATCAGTAATCAGAGAAAGAATGGACGGAGTTAGAAAAGAATCCAGATGCGAAGATAATAAATTACAATTTGGTAAAGGAAAATCAAAATCCGCAGCGAAAAGAAGAGCACGACACCTAGAAAGATGTCACAAATGCGGAAAATGGTCACATGGAGGTAAATGTTCAAATAATCAAACCTATTCAAATACCGAATTTGTTACTTTAGGCAGAGACGGACCGTTCATATGTTTAGAAGAAAAGACACTGAATGCTCGAGGTTACGCCTATGTAGCCATGGAAAACCAATTAAACCGACTATCTTATGAATGGGATAGATCATATAACTAAAAAATCTATTTCACAGGTATGTCTGTACAGTTTTTATTTTTATTTTTATTTTTAACCTTTTGATAATAAACGCTAATTTGTTCGCTAAAAAGTATTAAATTGGTATTGAATAAAATTAGGTTTGGCGACCGAAATTATTGATATCATTCAAAAATTTATTACATCACTGCGAAATTTAACGTTTATTCTTAAGGTATAAATATCTTTAATCAATCAACCCAAAAATATTTCAAAAATTCGTCATGCGTTAAATTAGGTCTTGGAACCGAAATTACTTTACCGAAAAGAGGGGCGCATATTTTTGATAATATTTGATTGATTAAAGTGGGATAAAAAGCCAAAAAGATTTTTAATTTTACTTTTACCATATTTTTAAAATTAATATTTAAATCTTAAATTAATATTGTAAACTTTGTAAAAACAATATTTTTAAAAATGTAAATATTTGAAAAATTAATATAAGTTTGGTGTAAATTTATAATGTGAATTTTTAAAATTAAGTTTGGTGTGAATTTTTAATTTTTAAAATATGAATTTTTAATTTTATGCATTTCAAATTTTAAGTTTGGTGTGAATTTTTAATATTAATTTTGAATTTTATATTTAAGTTGTGTGAATTTAAAAACAAAAATTTACTTTATCTCATTAAGTTAAAAATAGGATTTTTAAATTCTTCGTAAGTTAAAGACTAGGTCTTTGAACCGAAATTGCTTTACCCGAGGAAGGGACGAGAACTTTTATTATCATTATTTTTAATCTTATTGAATTAAAGTATGCCAAAAACATTAAAAAACCCAAAAATCTTTACTTTCAAAAACCGCGCTTTGATTTGACAAATTTTAAAATTTTGTCGAGGGACAGACTAGGACAACGATCCGAAACGCCTTCGCTCCTAAAGGAAAACAAAATTTTTAAAATTTAATTAATTATAAGTTTTATAAAGCATAAGGTTTAAAAAAAAAAAAAAAAAAAAAAAAAGAAGCTGAAAACACTGTAGCCGGCACCCCATGCGATCGCATGGAGTTTGCACTTGGAACCCATGCGATCGCATGGGGACCAAATGCATGTCAGAAACAAATAACAGCAGCGGGTCTGTTCTTCACACAAAACACACACATACACCCGAAAAAACTCTCAAATCTTCACCAAATTTCGCCAAAATTCACCGTAATTCGTCATTTTTCTTGCTCTAATCATGCCTAGATTCTCATTCTTCAGCAAATTGGTAAAAATTACACCCCTAAACTCTATAAATTCCTAGTTTTTGTGATAATTACCAATTTTTTACCTAATGCAATTTTGTTAATTTCTAGTGTAATTAGTGTTAAATTGTTAGTATTTTATGCATTGTATAACCTAGATTGATGCTATTTAACATGATTTGAAGCCAAAAACTTCAAAATTTTTAGAAATCTAGGGTTTGTGTTCTTGAGCAATTTGGGGCTTTTTAATATAAACAGGTTATGGCCGATTTTTGTCATGAATTATTGCTAAATTGAGTAGTGTAACATGCTTAGATAGTTAAATGATCCAAACAATGATCCTAAACATGATTTTTGGAGATTAAAGTGGACTTTTTAAGTCCAAAATTCATGAACTTGATTAATTTGATATATTTGCCATTTGAGACTTGTTTAATTATTAATAATGAATATTTTGACATGTTATTTGAGTTAAATGCTTATGAATTTTGTATACATTTTCATATGTGCTTATTTGAAAAGTGTAGAATTGTGAAAAATTGTGAAAATGTGTATAAGTTTAATTTTGATTTAACATGTTATAATGATTGTTTTAAGTTGTTATTTTGCTAACACTAATGCATATTTGGATGCACAATTTTTGTGTTTAATGTGTTTTACAGAGAGCCGATACTGGAGGTTCAGGAGCATCATCATCTAGACGACCAGCACCAGAACCAGAACCAGAAATGCAACACGAACAAGAACCACAACAGGAACAACAACAGCCTGATCAGCACATACCTTATTATGATCCAGTACAGTTTGTTGATGAATTCATAGTATTCCCAATGAGGCCGCCAGTAGAATTCCCAACGATTCCTGAGCACACTCTACATCCTAATCTGAGATTTGATAGAAGATGGAGAGATTACGAGACATATCAAAGGAACAAATTCAAATTGGTAACAAAAAATGTAGAGGTGCCAAGGGTAATTGATTGGGACCCTTTGAAAACGGTCCATCTAGTTGACCGTGTTAGACAGCTTTTAGTTCAAAGGTATGGCAGTTCTTCTTTTACAGATTGGGAACGTCTTTTCACCATTCGTAGACCTGTATATAAGGAATGGTGTGTTGAGTTGATGAGTACTGTATCACTTGATACAAATATAGTTAGGATAGATGATAGAAGATTTCTTAGGTTTATCCTTGGCGGTAGGATGTACAGAATGTCCATGATGGACATGGCCAGGGCCTTACAGATATATACTCCTGGTGAGTTGCTATTACCCGATTGTACAAACTTGATTCATTATGGTGAACGGGTAGATAGTAACTTTGACGCTGACGCCATTTGGAGGCGTATGTCACATTTTGATGTTTTTACACGAGCAGGAGGACACTCCTATACACATATTGACAGAGCCGAGCTTCGTATTATTCATAGATTTTTGGCTAACTCGATTACACAAAGAGGTCATAATAAAGAAAAAATTACCTTATATGATTTATTCTACCTAAAGTGTATTCGGGATCCTAGAAGCTTTGTCAATATCCCTTACTGTGTTGCTTTTTATTTATCTAAAATGGTAGAGGGAATGCAGGACGGGAGTATAATAGGAGGAGGTATTTTTGTTACTCTCATTGGAGAGTATTTAGGTGTTGATAGGAACCAAGGGGGTCCATTACAGATTTGTAGAGAACAGGTTGAGCCCTTAGGATTGAAAGTTTATGTGGGTGCTAAGGTATTGAAAAGTAGACGTAACCAGGCAGTACCCTATGAGGGATCTCATCCTCAGGTAGAGAGAGGCTCAGACGAGGAAATGGAGGAGGCGGAAGACATTAGGGATGTCTTTCGAGATGCTATTCTTGACGTCCACGTTCGTATAGATGAGGAAGCAATGACGAAAGCGGCAAGACATAGTATGTATGAGCAGTGGAACTCCGAGCGAGTATACGAGGATTATAGGCGACGCCAACACGATAGCTGGTTAGTTCATCAGCACCAAATCATGAGCCAGCTATCATATCAGGTACCAAATAACTATGTACCTACTCGACCTGCTCATTTTCCGCCACATAGCCCCGATATCCGACCACCCTTTAATCGGTATGACTATAACCAAGCCTATCAGAACACCTATAACCAACAATGGAACCCACCCGATGAGATGAACTGGAACCCCTATCCAGACTGATTTAGTTCCATTTGGTTATTTTTATGATTATTATGTTTTTATCTTTTGACTTTTTCATGTTTAAACTTATGTTATTGGATAAATTTGTGTAATTTTTATTATTTTATTATTATTGTGTACTAATATTTCATATTTAGAATTTGAAAGTGGGATATTAAGTCCCATTTCAAATTGCCATGCATGATTATACTTGTATGTATGTATATTGTCGATTGTTCAAAACAGGGTAAAACAGCGCATTTTCAAAGACTGGCATTAAGTTCAGCAAAAGCTACTAATTTTGACGACAAGATGACAAATAAATGTGATGTAACAACAGACGAAATGAACAAATGCTATGCACCATTTATCATTCAGCAAACAAACGCCAATATATTTGGAAACTTTGGTAAAATTTAATCATTTCTACGCTAATCACCCTCAATAATTTAAATTGTACTGATTTCTTGCAAATGAGGGCATTGCAAGATCTTAAGTGTGGGAAGGGGTTAAATTCTTTCGGATTTTTAAAATTTTTATCTTTATACACTTGGTTACCATTAAAAATACTAGTAACGTAGTAGTTGTATTAGAATCTAGTGCTATCTGATAATAAAGAACAGCCCTAGTCTTATATACTGACTACCCAATTCTAGTAAAATTTTTCAAAATTTTCAATTAAATGAACTCAAAATCATGTTTATACATATTTATGAACGATAAAACTAGGTGTTAACACCGAAATTATTGTAACCTCGGAAAGGACATAAATTGAGAAACAAACCAAAATGTTGAAATTCATTTAAAATGGAATAGAGGACGATAAAAAGGAAAATAAAAGCCAAGTGTGGGAAAATTTACCAAGTTATCTTAAACATATGTCACATATATCTGTAACAAATAACTGAAAATACTTTTGCTTTGGACTAAACTAAACCATTTTACCCGATGAAAGAAAAAAAGAGATGGATCTACACGATGAATCAATTCCATCATTAAAAGGAAGTAAAGTCTTCCGAAAAAGACACGCGCTTCTTGATTTAGGTCAAGAAGTTGTCGTCTAGACCAGCTGTAGGTTAACAAAAAATCTAGAAAAGTCATCTCTAAAATCAGCAGGAAATCCACGGACCTCAGCATCAAACAGGGTCGCCAAGTGGTCAGATTTATCCTAACCATGAGAAGGATTTATCTCGTACAATGGGGGGGCACCGTGCAAATTAGCTTGATAAGACTAATGAATCAGATCTCCAGAAAGGATAATCTCCTTAAAAGATCAAAAATCAGCTTTTAAGACTGATATTACTCAATCCTTGAGATTGACTTTAAAGATTGAGAATTACAAACTCATGGATTTCGATGATATCTAAACTCGAGCTTAAACGAGAAAATATTTTGATCAAATTAAAACCGATTTGTTTTCTGAAAACCCATTTTCAATGCGTTCATTACCATTGAACGTAAAATCCTAGGAATTCACCTGGAATTCATTAGGTCACCTGAACCAAATCGGGTGTCAACCGTAAGAACGGTGGTTGCATAGTGGTCAAAGACAGGACCTTGTGCCAGACCGAAAAATCATAAGGGTGAGCTTTACTATTGCTCCTACCAAGGATAGTAATTACATCCGACACGTTATAGACCATAATTAAAAGCATGTCAGGGGACATTGCCTTAACAGTTGCTTGTTCAACGCTTTCTTTTACAACCGGACGGTAGTTTATCGAAAGGTAATATACGGGACAAGTAAACTGGACGTGTTGCTTTCCAAATACAAGGTTAGCAAGTGGGTGACACAAAACCGCAAGTTTTGAGCTAAAATTTTCAAATCTGAAACCCACCAAACCCACAAAAATATTTTGCAAACACCGGTGAAGGGTTATTCCGGAAAACTTATCTAGGGTAAAAGCTAGATTGAATTTTCAAAAGATCAAATATTTTCATAAAGATCCAATTTCCTTAAGGATCTACATTTTCATAGTCATGTGGGACTGTAAACCGCCTTTTAAATGTGCACTTTGCTTTGGAAACCGAAAGTAAATCGGCTATTTGATTGCACTGTCGTTGACCTAAACCCGAGGCAACTGTGGATGACACACCCACCTTTAACCATGGTTCTATCGTTACTATCATTGTTTATACCGCCGTATAGAAATCACTGATGTACAAAGTGTGAAGAATAAAGAAGTGATTCTAGTATTTCAAGACGATATTGCTTGAGGACAAGCAACGCTCAAGTGTGGGAATATTTGATAATGCTAAAAACGAACATATATTTCATAGCATTACTCCTCAAGAAAGACAAGCTTTTAGTTGAAATTGTTCTATTTACAAGTGATATTCGTTTAAATAATAAAAGGTGAAGACAAAAGACAGATTCGACGAATTGAAGACGCAAACGACCAAAAAGCTCAAAAGTACAAAATACAATCAAAGAGGTTCCAATTATTGATAAGAAACGTCTCGAAATTACAAGAGTAAAAGATTCAAAATGCAAAGTACAAGATATTAAATTATACGCAAGGACGTTCGAAAATCCAGAACCGGGACATGAGTCAACTCTCAACGCTCGACGCAACGGACTAAAAATTACAAGTCAACTATGCACATAAATATAATATAATATTTAAATAATTCTTATAATTATTTAATATATTATATTATTTATAAAATCGTCGGCAGAAGAAAACAACCAAATATGAGCCTCCCCAGCTGGCCATGTGATCGCATGGCCTGGAAGGCATAAATCCATGCGATCGCATGAGCCCCAGTTCCAGCCCACATGCCTATAAAAATCGAGCTTTGGTGCACCACAAATCCATCTATCTTTCTCTTTTCTCATTTCATACGTAAAATATATATATATATATATATTTATAATTTATATTTTAATTTTAATTATAATTCTAATAATAAGGGTATGTTAGCGAATGTTGTAAGGGTGTAAGTCGAAATTCTGTCCGTGTAACGCTACGCTATTTTTAATCATTGTAAGTTATGTTCAACCTTTTTAATTTAATGTCTTGTAGCTAAGTTATTATTATGCTTATTTAATCCGAAGCAATCATGATGTTGGGCTAATTACTAAAATTGGGTAATTGGGCTTTGTATCATAATTGGGGTTTGGACAAAAGAACGACACTTGTGGAAATTAGACTATGGGCTATTAATGGGCTTTATATTTGTTTAACTAAATGATAGTTTGTTAATGTTAATATAAAGATTTACAATTAGGCGTCCCTATAATTTACCATATACACTCGATCGGACACGATGGGCGGGGTATTTATATGTACGAATAATCGTTCATTTAACCGGACACGGGAATGGATTAATAGCCACTAGAATAATTAAAACAGGGGTGAAATTATGTAAAAGGACACTTGGTATAATTGATAACAAAATATTAAAACCTTGGGTTACACTCAGTCGACATCCTGGTGTAATTATTAAACAAAGTATTAAAATCTTGTTACAGTTTAAGTCCCCAATTAGTTGGAATATTTAACTTCGGGTATAAGAATAATTTGACGAGGACACTCGCACTTTATATTTATGACTGATGGACTGTTATGGACAAAAACCAGACGGACATATTAAATAATCCAGGACAAAGGACAATTAACCCATGGGCATAAAACTAAAATCAACACGTCAAACATCATGATTACGGAAGTTTAAATAAGCATAATTCTTTTATTTCATATTTAATTTCCTTTATTTTATATTTAATTGCACTTTTAATTATCATACTTTTTAATTATCGCAAGTTTATTTTATCGCACTTTTATTATTCGCAATTTCATTATCGTTATTTACTTTATGCTTTAATTTAAGTCTTGTATTTATTTTTAATATTTTACATTTGGTTTTAACTGCGACTAAAGTTTTAAAATCGACAAACCGGTCATTAAACGGTAAAAACCCCCCTTTATAATAATAATATTACTTATATATATATATATATATTTGTATTTTTATAAAAGTAAACTAATATAGCGTTAAGCTTTGTTTAAAAAGATTCCCTGTGGAACGAACCGGACTTACTAAAAACTACACTACTGTACGATTAGGTACACTGCCTATAAGTGTTGTAGCAAGGTTTAAGTATATCCATTCTATAAATAAATAAATATCTTGTGTAAAATTGTATCGTATTTAATAGTATTTTCTGCAAAAATATAAGCTATTTTATATACTACTCTGCTAAAACAACAACTATCAAACAAGATATCCAGTTCCTCTGTTGTAACCATCAGAACACCCTTCTTCAAGAAAATTGAATTATGCGCGGAAGAAGTAGTAGCCAGGTTAGGATCGGGTTTTGAACCGAATTGTTCAAAAGCCATTCCCGAAAATTCATCGAACTTGACATTGATGCTTTCCTTGATCGTCTTTGTCCGTTTGTGATAGACACGATAAGCAACTTTGTTCAAGGAATAACCGAGAAATATGGCCTGATCGCCATGAGGATCAAACTTTCCGAGGCTGTCAAAATCGTTAAGCACATACCATATACAACCAAAGACACAGAAATATTTGATATTCGGGCGTCTACCATATAATAACTCATAAGGAGTTTTGTCAAAACGTTTATTAACGATACAACGATTTTGGATATAGCATGCAGTTGAAATGGCCTCCCCCCACATTTTTGGAGGTAGTTTGGAGTAGGCAAGCATCGTTCGAGCTGCCTCGCACAACGTACGATTACGTCGTTCGACTACTCCATTCTGTTGAGGGTTTCGTACAGCAGAGAACTGATGTTTAATGCCTTGGTCTTTCAAATAACTATCAAGCAGGTCATTCTTAAATTCCGTCCCATTATCAGTTCGGATGCTCTTAACATGTTTGTTAATGGAGCGTTGAGTCTTTTTGATGAACTCAATGATAATGGCGGGGGTTTTAGATTTGGTCCTCAAAAGAAAAATCCATGTAAATTGTGTATAGTCATCTACAATGACAAGCACATGTTTCCGACCACCGAGGCTAGAAATTCTCATGGGTCCACATAAGTCCATATGCAATAATTGCAAAGACGATGAAGTACTGGGGTTTTGCTTAAGCAGATGATTAGTCCGTTTCAGCTTACCCATCGCACATGATGGACATACATGATGCTTATCATACTGAAAGCTAGGAATACCATCAACTAAGTCTTTGGAGACCAGCCGATTAATACCCTTGTAATTCAGGTGTGACATCCGGTGATGCCAAAACCATGAATTTTCTTTTGTCGAACGGGTAGCCAAACACATGTTTCCATGTAATGGTGCATCATTGAGGTCAATAGTATATAGTGAAGCACAACGTTTACCAACAAGGAGATCATTTCCATCGATGGATTGCACCGAGCATTGATGACGTTCAAATAGAACTTTGAGATCTCCGTCACAAAATTGGCTGACACTTAACGAACTGCACCCCAAACCCTCAACATATGAGACCCGTTTGATCGTTATGCCATTTTTCACATAATCTCCATATCCCGTTATCGCTGCAATCTCATCATTTCCGAATGTAACCGTTCCTAGAATTTTTCAACGAAATTGACAAGCAAGAATTTATCGCCCGTCATGTGTCGAGAGCAACCGGAATCGATATACCAAACACAGATGTCAAAACCATGTAAACGTTAATTTCCTAGAGTTTAGGTACCCAAAGTTTCTTGGGCCCTCTACGGTTAGTACCAACAATAAACTTTGGATCAACAATGAGATAATCACGTACAACATCATGCAATTTAGACAATAAAGCATCATTTAAAACCACATTACATGAAGCATCATACGCAATAACAAGTTTTACATCATTATCAGAAGTCTTAACACACAACTTATTCCATGTAGATGTTTTGTTCACAGAAGAAAATTGAAATACATGTGATGACTTCCTAAGTCGACTAGCAGATTTCTTTGGTTTGTTTGCTACTTTCTTAGTCGTTGACTTAGGAATCCATACAGACTTGTAAGTCAAGTTTGAATTATGACCTGTGACACGGAAAACACCTCTGTTAGTTAGACGTCCAAACTTTTCAGTTGACACATGAGATGATTGATTTTGCAAAATTTCCAATTTGATTTTACGTTCCTTTGCATCATACTCACTCAAATCAGGTTTAGGACTTGTGTGTTGTTTAGACTTGATTGATTTCTTTAAAAGACTCTCCTTTGATTTATTTGACATTGGAATCATAGGAATCTTTTTGATTGACACAGAACCATTATGAGAATGAACTTTCTGGACAACAAATTGCGTTGAAGGTATAACTTTTGAAACACGGTTACCAAATTGAGAATGTAGAGGATTTTTAAGAATAGTAATGGTTTTAGCATCCTTAGATGTTGTTGACCCTTTCCCCTTCTTAGTAATCCCACCAACACATTCAGACACATTGGTTTCAATAGTAGATGGTTGCTTAAGTGTGTTAGTCTGTTTCAGTTGAATTATCTTTTGTTTTAAGCTTTTAATCTCAAGACATAATTCCTCAGTAGAAACTATCACTTCTCCTTCCTTAAAAGCATAAGTACATTCTTTCTTAGGAAGTGGAGGCAATTTATCACACAAAGCAAGTATTTGTTCTAAAGATTTACACTTAAGTTGCAATTCAACATTCTCCTTTTCAAGTATATCTACTATACGACTCAAATTACGTACAACAGGTATGTTTGCATAAAATTCATTCATAGGATCAATTGTTGCATTAAAATCTATCAAAGGTTCAACAGTTGGTTCATCTCGAGGTTCTATCTTGTCATCTAAAGAATTTTGACCTAGGGATTCTGTCTCAAAGAAGACAGTTAGTTCATGTGCTAGGTCTTCACAGAAAACATCATCAGAAACAGAACATGCAGGTAAGGCCGGTAGAATTGGTTTTGAAATGTCCCGTTCATATTGATTATAAACGTTCCATATTAATTGATTTCGTCGCGAGGTTTTGACCTCTATATGAGACGTTTTTCAAAGACTGCATTCATTTTTAAAACAACCATAACCTTTATTTTATCTATAAAGGTTTAAAAAGCGTTACGTAGATTTTCAAATAATGATAATCTAAAGTATACCGTTTACACACGACCATTACATAATGGTTTACAATAAGAATATATTACATCAAAAATAAGTTTCTTGAATGCAGTTTTTACATAATATCATACAAGCATGGACTCCAAATCTTGTCCTTATTTTAGTATGCAACAGCGGAAGCTCTTAATAATCACCTGAGAATAAACATGCTTAAAATGTCAATAAAAATGTTGGTGAGTTATAGGTTTAACCTATATATTATCAAATCATAATAATAGACCACAAGAATTCATATTTCAATATACATCTCATACATAGAGATAAAATTCATTCATATGGTGAACACCTGGTAACCGACATTAACAAGATGCATATAAGAATATCCCCTATCATTCCGGAAAATCCTTCGAACATGATAAAAACAACATCGAAGTACTAAAGCATCTGGTACTTTGGATGGGGTTCGTTAGGCCCAATAGATCTATCTTTAGGATTCGCGTCAATTAGTAAATCGGTTTACTAATTCTTAGGCTACCAAGCAAAAGGGGCATATTCGGCTTCGATCATTCACCCATATAATGTAGTTTCATTTACTTGTGTCTATTTCGTAAAACATTTATAAAACTGCATGTATTCTCATCCCAAAATATTAGATTTTAAAAGTGGGACTATAACTCACTTTCACAGATTTTAACTTCGTCAGGAAGTAAGACTTGGCCACTGGTCGATTCACGAACCTATAACAAATATGTACATATATATCAAAGTATGTTCAAAATATATTTACACCATTTTTAATACGTTTTAATTTTTTAAGTTTATTAAGTCAGCTGTCCTCGTTAGTAACCTACAACTAGTTGTCCACAATTAGATGTACAGAAATAAATCGATATATATTATCTTGAATCAATCTACGACCCAGTGTATACACATCTCAGGCTAGATCACAACTCAAAGTATATATATTTTTGGAATCAACCACAACCCTGTATAGCTAACTCCAACATTACTTCATATAGAGTGTCTATGGTTGTTCCAAATAATATATATACATGAGTCGATATGATATGTCAAAACATTTGCATACGTGTCTATGGTATCCCAAGATTACATTAGAATACATGTATAATACAATATAAGTTAGCTAGGATATGATTTGTATAGAATTGTTACAATATTTCCCGTAGCTACAACAATCAAAAAATGTCCAATCTTGTTTTACCCATAACTTCTCCGTTTTAAATCCGATTTGAGTAAATCAAATTGCTATGGTTTCATATTGAACTCTATATTATGAATCTAAACAGAAAAAGTATAGGTTTATAGTCGGAAATATAAGTTACAAGTCATTTTTGTAAGAGGTAGTCATTTCAGTCGAAAGAACGACGTCTTGATGACCATTTTGAAAAACATACTTCCACTTTGAGTTTAACCATGATTTTTGTACATAGTTTCATGTTCATAAGAAAAATCATTTTCCCAGAAGAACAACTTTTAAATCAAAGTTTATCATAGTTTTTAATTAACTAACCCAAAACAGCCCGCGGTGTTACTACGACGGCGTATATCCGGTTTTACGGTGTTTTTCGTGTTTTTCGATTTTAAATCATTAAGTTAGCATATCATATAGATATAGAAAATGTGTTTAGTTGATTTTAAAAGTCAAGTTAGAAGGATTAACTTTTGTTTGCGAATAAGTTTAGAATTAACTAAACTATGTTCTAGTGATTACATGTTCAAATCTTCGAATAAGATAATTTTATATGTATGAATCGAATGATGTTATGAACATCATTACTATCTAAAGTTTAGTAGGTAAACCTGCTGGAAGTGACAAGAAATGATCTAGCTTCAAAGGATCTTGGATGGCTTGAAAGTTCTTGAAGTAGAATCATGACACGAAAACAAGTTCAAGTAAGATTATCACTCGAATTAAGATAGTTATAGTTATAGGAATTGAATCAAAGTTTGTATATGAGTATTACCTTGATTTTAAATGATGTCTTACTGTAAATAGCAAGGATTTCTTGAGGTTGAATGATCACTTTACAAGATTGGAAGTGAGCTAGTAAACTTGGAAGTATTCTTTATTTTATGAAACTAGAACTTGTAGAATTTATGAAGAACACTTAGAACTTGAAGATGAAACTTGAGAGAGATCAATTAGATGAAGAAAAATGAAGAATGAAAGTGTTTGTAGGTGTTTTTGATCGTTGGTATATGGATTAGATATAAAGGATATGTAATTTTGTTTTCATGTAAATAAGTCATGAATGATTACTAATATTTTTGTAATTTTATGAGATATTTCATGCTAGTTGCCAAATGATGGTTCCCACATGTGTTAGGTGACTCACATGGGCTGCTAAGAGCTGATCATTGGAGTGTATATACCAATAGTACATACATCTAAAAGCTGTGTATTGTACGAGTACGAATACGGGTGCATACGAGTAGAATTGTTGATGAAACTGAACGAGGATGTAATTGTAAGCATTTTTATTAAGTAGAAGTATTTTGATAAGTGTCTTGAAGTCTTTCAAAAGTGTATGAATACATATTAAAACACTACATGTAAATACATTTTAACTGAGTCGTTAAGTCATCGTTAGTCGTTACATGTATATGTTGTTTTGAAACCTTTAGGTTAACGGTCTTGTTAAATGTTATTAACCCATTGTTTATTATATCTAAAGAGATGTTAAATTGTTACATTATCATGATATTATGATATATAATATATCTTAGTATTATATATATACAGTTAAATGTCGTTACAATGATAATCGTTACATATATGTCTCGTTTCGAAATCATTAAGTTAGTAGTCTTATTTTTACATATGTAGTTCATTGTTAATACACTTAATGATATATTTACTTATCATTTAACATAATTAACCAAGTGTATCAATATCTTAATATGATTCAGTTATTGAAGAAAAAGCTAACTACGGCACCTATATTGTCATTGCCTGAAGGGAATGATGATTTTGTGATTTATTGTGACGCATCAAAGCAAGGTCTCGGTTGTGTATTAATGCAACGAACGAAGGTGATTGCTTATGCGTCTAGACAATTGAAGATTCACGAACAAAATTATACGACGCATGATTTGGAATTAGGCGCGGTTGTTTTTGCATTAAAGACTTGGAGGCACTACTTATATGGGGTCAAAAGTATTATATATACCGACCACAAAAGTCTTTAACACATATTTAATCAGAAACAACTGAATATGAGGCAGCGTAGGTGGATTGAATTATTGAATGATTACGACTTTGAGATTCGTTACCACCCGGGGAAGGCAAATGTGGTAGCCGATGCCTTGAGCAGGAAGGACAGAGAACCCATTCGAGTAAAATCTATGAATATAATGATTCATAATAACCTTACTACTCAAATAAAGGAGGCGCAACAAGGAGTTTTAAAAGAGGGAAATTTAAAGGATGAAATACCCAAAGGATCGGAGAAGCATCTTAATATTCGGGAAGACGGAACCCGGTATAGGGCTGAAAGGATTTGGGTACCAAAATTTGGAGATATGAGAGAAATGGTACTTAGAGAAGCTCATAAAACCAGATACTCAATACATCCTGGAACGGGGAAGATGTACAAGGATCTCAAGAAACATTTTTGGTGGCCGGGTATGAAAGCCGATGTTGATAAATACGTAGAAGAATGTTTGACGTGTTCTAAGGTCAAAGTTGAGCATCAGAAACCATCAAGTCTACTTCAACAACCCGAAATCCCGGAATGGAAATGGGAAAACATTACCATGGATTTCATCACTAAATTGCCAAGGACTGCAAGTGGTTTTGATACTATTTGGGTAATAGTTGATCGTCTCACCAAATCAGCACATTTCCTGCCAATAAGAGAAGATGACAAGATGGAGAAGTTAGCACGACTGTATTTGAAGGAAGTCATCTCCAGACATGGAATACCAATCTCTATTATCTCTGATAGGGATGACAGATTTATTTCAAGATTCTGGCAGACATTACAGCAAGCATTAGGAACTCGTCTAGACATGAGTACTGCCTATCATCCACAAACTGATGGGCAGAGCGAAAGGACGATACAAACGCTTGAATACATGCTATGAGCATGTGTTATTGATTTCGGAAACAGTTGGGATCGACATCTACCGTTAGCAGAATTTTCCTACAACAACAGCTACCATTCAAGCATTGAGATGGCGCCGTTTGAAGCACTTTATGGTAGAAAGTGCAGGTCTCCAATTTGTTGAAGTGAAGTGGGGGATAGACAGATTACGGGTCCGGAGATTATACAAGAAACTACCGAGAAGATCATCCAAATTCAACAACGGTTGAAAACCGCCCAAAGTCGACAAAAGAGCTACGCTGACATTAAAAGAAAAGATATAGAATTTGAAATTGGAGAGATGGTCATGCTTAAAGTTGCACCTTGGAAAGGCGTTGTTCGATTTGGTAAACGAGGGAAATTAAATCCAAGGTATATTGGACCATTCAAGATTATTGATCGTGTCGGACCAGTAGCTTACCGACTTGAGTTACCTCAACAACTCGCGGCTGTACATAACACTTTCCACGTATCGAATTTGAAGAAATGTTTTTCTAAAGAAGATCTCACTATTCCGTTAAATGAAATCCAAATCAACGAAAAACTTCAATTCATCGAAGAACCCGTCGAAATAATGGATCGTGAGGTTAAAAGACTTAAGCAAAACAAGATACCAATTGTTAAGGTTCGATGGAATGCTCGTAGAGGACCTGAGTTCACCTGGGAGCTTTGAAGATCAGATGAAGAAGAAATACCCGCATCTATTTCCAGAAGATTCGTCAACACCTTCAACAGCTTAAAATTTCGGGACGAAATTTATTTAACGGGTAGGTACTGTAGTGACCCGAACTTTTCCATGTTTATATATACTAATTGAGATTGATATTTACATGATTAAATGTTTCCAATATGTTAAGCAATCAAACTTGTTAAGACTTGATTAATTGAAATATGTTTCATATAGAAAATTGACCACCCA
The DNA here is from genome assembly GCF_046630445.1 of Rutidosis leptorrhynchoides. Classification (NCBI taxonomy): domain Eukaryota; kingdom Viridiplantae; phylum Streptophyta; class Magnoliopsida; order Asterales; family Asteraceae; genus Rutidosis; species Rutidosis leptorrhynchoides. The sequence goes on from NC_092334.1 coordinate 661,393,919, forward strand.
AGTTGACCGGTGATTCACGAACGTTAAAACTTGTAAAAACTATATGATGACATATATATGGATATATATATAGTTAACATGATACTATTATAAGTAAACATATCATTAAGTATATTAACAATGAACTACATATGTAAAAACAAGACTACTAACTTAATGATTTTTAAACGAGACATATATGTAACGATTATCGTTGTAAAGACATTTAATGTATATATATCATATTAAGAGATATTCATACATGATAATATCATGATAATATAATAATTTAAAATCTCATTTGATATTATAAACATTGGGTTAACAACATTTAACAAGATCGTTAACCTAAAGGTTTCAAAACAACACTTACATGTAACGACTAACGATGACTTAACGACTCAGTTAAAATGTATATACATGTAGTGTTTTAATATGTATTTATACACTTTTGAAAGACTTCAATACACTTATCAAAATACTTCTACTTAACAAAAATGCTTACAATTACATCCTCGTTCAGTTTCATCAATAATTCTACTCGTATGCACCCGTAATCGTACTCGTACAATACACAACTTTTAGATGTATGTAGTATTGGTATATACACTCCAATGATCAGCTCTTAGCAGCCCATGTGAGTCACCTAACACATGTGGGAACCATCATTTAGCAACTAGCATGAAATATCTCATAAAATTACAAAAATATGAGTAATCATTCATGACTTATTTACATGAAAACAAAATTACATATCCTTTATATCTAATCCATACGCCAACGACCAAAAACACCTATAAACACTTTCATTCTTCAATTTTCTTAATCTAATTGATCTCTCTCAAGTTCTATCTTCAAGTTCTAAGTGTTCTTCATATATTCTACAAGTTCTAGTTACATAAAATCAAGAATACTTTCAAGTTTGCTAGCTCACTTCCAATCTTGTAAGGTGATCATCCAACCTCAAGAAATCTTTGTTTCTTACAGTAGGTTATCATTCTAATACAAGGTAATAATCATATTCAAACTTTGGTTCAATTTATATAACTATAACAATCTTATTTCAAGTGATGATCTTACTTGAACTTGTTTTCGTGTCATGATTCTGCTTCAAGAACTTCGAGCCATCCAAGGATCCGTTGAAGCTAGATCCATTTTTCTCTTTTCCAGTAGGTTTATCCAAGGAACTTAAGGTAGTAATGATGTTCATAACATCATTCGATTCATACATATAAAGCTATCTTATTCAAAGGTTTAAACTTGTAATCACTAGAACATAGTTTAGTTAATTCTAAACTTGTTCGCAAACAAAAGTTAATCCTTCTAAATTGACTTTTAAAATCAACTAAACACATGTTCTATATCTATATGATATGCTAACTTAATGATTTAAAACCTGGAAACACGAAAAACACCGTAAAACCGGATTTACGCCGTCGTAGTAACACCGCGGGCTGTTTTGGGTTAGTTAATTAAAAACTATGATAAACTTTGATTTAAAAGTTGTTATTCTGAGAAAGAGATTGTTATTATGAACATGAAACTATATCCAATAATTATGGTTAAACTCAAAGTGGAAGTATGTTTTCTAAAATGGTCATCTAGACGTCGTTCTTTCGACTGAAATGACTACCTTTACAAAAATGACTTGTAACTTATTTTTTCGACTATAAACCTATACTTCTTATGTTTAGATTCATAAAATAGAGTTCAATATGAAACCATAGCAATTTGATTCACTCAAAACGGATTTAAAATGAAGAAGTTATGGGTAAAACAAGATTGGATAATTTTTCTCATTTTAGCTACGTGAAAATTGGTAACAAATCTATTCCAACCATAACTTAATCAACTTGTATTGTATATTATGTAATCTTGAGATACCATAGACACGTATACAATATTTCGACCTATCATGTCGACACATCTATATATATTTCAGAACAACCATAGACACTCTATATGTGAATGTTGGAGTTAGCTATACAGGGTTGAGGTTGATTCCAAAATATATATAGTTTGAGTTGTGATCAATACTGAGATACGTATACACTGGGTCGTGGATTGATTCAAGATAATATTTATCGATTTATTTCTGTACATCTAACTGTGGACAACTAGTTGTAGGTTACTAACGAGGACAGCTGACTTAATAAACTTAAAACATCAAAATATATTAAAAGTGTTGTAAATATATTTTGAACATACTTTGATATATATGTATATATTGTTATAGGTTCGTGAATCAACCAGTGGCCAAGTCTTACTTCCCGACGAAGTAAAAATCTGTGAAAGTGAGTTATAGTCCCACTTTTAAAATCTAATATTTTGGGATGAGAATACATGCAGGTTTTATAAATGATTTACAAAATAGACACAAGTACGTGAAACTACATTCTATGGTTGAATTATCGAAATCGAATATGCCCCTTTTTATTAAGTCTGGTAATCTAAGAATTAGGGAACAGACACCCTAATTGACGCGAATCCTAAAGATAGATCTATTGGGCCTAACAAACCCCATCCAAAGTACCAGATGCTTTAGTACTTCGAAATTTATATCATATCCGAAGGGTGTCCCGGAATGATGGGGATATTCTTATATATGCATCTTGTTAATGTCGGTTACCAGGTGTTCACCATATGAATGATTTTTATCTCTATGTATGGGATGTGTATTGAAATATGAAATCGTGTGGTCTATTATTGTGATTTGATATATATAGGTTAAACCTATAACTCACCAACATTTTTGTTGATGTTTTAAGCATGTTTATTCTCAGGTGATTATTAAGAGCTTCAGCTGTCGCATACTTAAATAAGGACGAGATTTGGAGTCCATGCTTGTATGATATTGTGCAAAAACTGCATTCAAGAAACTTATTTTGTTGTAACATATTTGTATTGTAAACCATTATGTAATGGTCGTGTGTAAACGGTATATTTTAGATTATCATTATTTGATAATCTACGTAACGCTTTTTAAACCTTTATAGATAAAATAAAGGTTATGGTTGTTTTAAAAATGAATGCAGTCTTTGAAAAACGTCTCATATAGAGGTCAAAACCTCGCAACGAAATCAATTAATATGGAACGTTTTTAATCAATAAGAACGGGACATTTCAGTTGGTATCCGAGCGTTGGTCTTAGAGAACCAGAATTTTGCATTAGTGTGTCTTATCGAGTTTGTTAGGATGCATTAGTGAGTCTGGACTTCGACCGTGTTTACTTGAAAAATGATTGCTTAACAAATTTTGTTGGAAACTATATATTTTTAACATGTGAATATTATGTGATATATTAATCTCTTAACGCGTTTGATATTATGTGATAGATGTCTACCTCTAGAACAAGTCCCATTGACTCACCTAATAATAATGAAGAGTCAAATGTAAATTGGAATGATTCGTGGACTGATTCACAAGTTCCCGAAGAGGAACCGGAAGAAGAGTCGGAACCGGAAGAAGAATCGGAACCGGAAGAAGAATCGGAACCGGATGAAGAAATAGAACCGGTGGGGGAAATAATAAAACGGTTAAGTAAAAGAAAATCCTCAACCAACCGACCAAGGTTAATTATGGTCAATGGTGTTTCCGCCAAGGAAGCAAAATATTGGGAGGATTACCAATTCTCCGATGAATCGGATTCCGACGAGAATTCCGATGATGTTATAGAAATTACCCCAAATGAATTTAAAAAGGCAAAAGAAAATAATAAGGGAAAGGGCATAAAAATAGAGAAATCTAATTCCAACCCCGATGAACTTTATATGTATCGTCAACCCCCGAAGTCCTTAAGTTGTAACAATGACCCGGGAACCTCTAAATCACCAGGTTTTTCTAAACCAATGTGGAAAACGACGGCTCGTATTAGGGGAACATCATATATCCCTAGAAACTTGGCAAAACAAACCAAAACCGAAGAAGAAGAAACAAGCGAGTCGGAATAAGATAGTTGTATTCGTGTGGTGTAATATATGTAATATTGTGTGCTTATGCTTTATGATATATGTAAAAATTGCTTGTATTAATAAGTATTTTTTTATGAATCTAACTCTGGTCTATTTTACAGTATAAAAACACAAAATGGATAGACAACCCAATATTTTAAGAGACCTACCCGGAGACATGATTGATGAAATCTTGTCTAGAGTCGGTCAGAATTCTTCGGCACAACTATTTAAGGCGAGATCAGTTTGTAAGACATTCGAAGAACGTTCCAAGAATGCCTTGGTTTATAAAAGGCTTTCGTTCAAAAGATGGGGGATATCACATTGGGAAATCCATAAGTTACGATGTGTTTACTTTGACGCATATATTGAGGGGAACCCAAATGCTATTTTACGCAATGGGTTAAGAAATTATTTTGACTCAATATATCCGAATATTGGACTTCGTGATTTAGAAAAAGCGGCTAACATGCAACATAAAGAAGCATGTTATGCTTACGGATTAGTAATGTTCGCTTCTCACCAAAGTGAGAACAAGAACATCGGGCTACAACTATTAAACAAAACGTTCCCACAAGTGACGGAGTCGGTAATTGGGGTAATAAATGAGGTTTTTAGATTGTTACGGGACTGTTGGACATTACGTAACCCTCGTCCCTTTGACGACGTTACAACACGCTGTCTTATCAACAGCCATAACGGTTATGTTCCACAAGACCAAGGATGGGAAGTAATCCTAGTAAAACCAGAATGCATGACTTGTTTTTGGACGTATGAATTACCTGTCTTTATTGCCTTTGCTGAATGACTTGTGTACTAGCTAGAATTATCTTCACAACCATCTTGTATCAAATTTATTGTGTGCTATATTTCATGCTATATGTAAAATAAGCGGTATTGTAAGTTTGCAAAATATTGTGTAAAAGTTTGAACGCGAAATATTATTATAATCAGTTTTTCATATAGAATTGTAGTAGTTGAATTGTATATTAGCTACTAAGTATGAACTTAACGGGTAGGTACTACCCGAATTTAAACATATAAAATGCTAATATGAAGAAAAAGCTTTTATAAATGAGTTCATATTATGCTACGAAATACTATTAACTACTCTTAATATTCTGTATGATTAACTTGTTCCATTTGACTATTTTGAAGGAAATGGCACCGACTACTCGACACACCGTGAATATGAATGAAGCGGAATTCTGTACTTTTCTAGCTTCAAACATAGCCGCAGTACAGGCTGCACTACATACCAACAATAACCTTGGATCTAGCAGTACAGGAAATCGTGTAGGATGCACCTACAAAGAATTCACTGCCTGCAAACCTTTGGAATTTGATGGAACCGAAGGACCGATCGGATTGAAACGGTGGACCGAGAAGGTCGAATCGGTGTTTGCCATAAGTAAGTGTACTGAAGAGGACAAAGTGAAGTACGCTACGCATACCTTTACAGGTTCTGCGTTAACATGGTGGAATACCTATCTAGAGTAAGTGGGACAAGACGATGCGTACGCACTACCGTGGTCAGCATTCAAGCACTTGATGAACGAGAAGTACCGTCCCAAAACCGAGGTCAATAAGCTCAAGACAGAACTTAGAGGGTTACGAACCCAAGGATTTGATATTACCACGTACGAAAGACGATTCACAGAATTGTGCCTATTGTGTCCGGGAGCATTCGAAGATGAGGAAGAGAAGATCGACGCGTTTGTGAAAGGATTACCGGAAAGAATCCAAGAAGATATAAGTTCACACGAGCCCGCCTCCATACAACAGGCATGTAGAATGGCTCACAAACTAGTAAACCAGATTAAAGAAAGAATTAAAGAACAGACTGCTGAAGAGGCCAATGTGAAGCAAGTCAAAAGAAAGTGGGAGGAAAACGGTGATAAGAATCACCAATACAACAACAACAGCAATTACAACAATAATCGCAACAATTATCCCAACAATCGCAACATCAATCGCAACTACAACAAACGGCCCAGCAACAACAACAACAACAACAACAACAGTAACTACAACAATCATCCCAACAACAATAATAACCGCAACAACAACAACAATCAGAAGCAGCTATGCCAAAGGTGTGAAAAGTATCACTCGGGGTTCTGCACCAAATTTTGCAACAAGTGTAAAAGAAATGGTCATAGCGCGGTGAAGTGTGAGGTCTACGGACCAGGGGTTAATAGAACGAAAGGAACAAATGATGTCGGAACGAGTAATGGCGGAGCAAGTAGTGTCGGAGCAAGTTATGCCAATGTAGTTTGTTATAAATGTGGAAAACCGGGCCACATTATTAGAAATTTCCCGAATCAGGAGAACACGAATGGACAAGGTCGCGAAAGAGTTTTCAATATTAATGCGGCAGAGGCACAAGAAGACCCGGAGCTTGTTACGGGTACGTTTCTTATTGACAATAAATCTGCTTACGTTTTATTTGATTCGGGTGCGGATAGAAGCTATATGAGTAGAGATTTTTGTGCTAAATTAAGTTGTCCATTGACGCCTTAGGATAGTAAATTTTTACTCGAATTAGCAAATGGTAAATTAATTTCAGCAGATAATATATGTTAGAATCGAGAAATTAAACTGGTTAGCGAAACATTTAAGATTGATTTGATACCAGTAGAGTTAGGGAGTTTTGATGTGATAATCGGTATGGACTGGTTGAAAGAAGTGAAAGCAGAGATCGTTTGTTACAAAAATGCAATTCGCATTATACGAGAAAAAGGAAAACCCTTAATGGTGTACGGAGAAAAGGGCAACACGAAGCTACATCTTATTAGTAATTTGAAGGCACAAAAACTAATAAGAAAAGGTTGCTATGCTGTTCTAGCACACGTCGAGAAAGTACAAACTGAAGAAAAGAGCATCAATGATGTTCCCATTGTAAAAGAATTTCCCGATGTATTTCCGAAAGAATTACCGGGATTACCCCCACATCGATCCGTTGAATTTCAAATAGATCTTGTACCAGGAGCTGCACCAATAGCTCGTGCTCCTTACAGACTCGCACCCAGCGAGATGAAAGAACTGCAAAGCCAATTACAAGAAATTTTAGAGCGTGGTTTCATTCGACCAAGCACATCACCGTGGGGAGCTCCTGTTTTGTTTGTCAAGAAGAAAGATGGTACATTCAGGTTGTGTATCGACTACCGAGAGTTGAAAAAACTTACCATCAAGAACCGCTACCCACTACCGAGAATTGACGACTTATTTGATCAACTACAAGGCTCGTCTGTTTATTCAAAGATTGACTTACGTTCCGGGTATCATCAAATGCGGGTGAAAGAAGATGATATTCCAAAGACTGCTTTCAGAACACGTTACGGTCATTACGAGTTTATGGTCATGACGTTTGGTTTAACTAATGCACCAGCTGTGTTCATGGACCTTATGAACCGAGTGTGTGGACCATACCTTGACAAGTTTGTCATTGTTTTCATTGATGACATACTTATTTACTCAAAGAATGACCAAGAACACGGTGAACATTTGAGAAAGGTGTTAGAATTATTGAGGAAGGAAGAATTGTACGCTAAGTTTTCAAAGTGTGCATTTTGGTTGGAAGAAGTTCAATTCCTCGGTCACATAGTGAACAAAGAAGGTATTAAGGTGGATCCGGCAAAGATAGAAACTGTTGAAAAGTGGGAAACCCCGAAAACTCCGAAACACATACGCCAGTTTTTAGGACTAGCTGGTTACTACAGAAGGTTCATCCAAGACTTTTCCAGAATAGCAAAACCCTTGACTGCATTAACGCATAAAGGGAAGAAATTTGAATGGAATGATGAACAAGAGAAAGCGTTTCAGTTATTGAAGAAAAAGCTAACTACGGCACCTATATTGTCATTGCCTGAAGGGAATGATGATTTTGTGATTTATTGTGACGCATCAAAGCAAGGTCTCGGTTGTGTATTAATGCAACGAACGAAGGTGATTGCTTATGCGTCTAGACAATTGAAGATTCACGAACAAAATTATACGACGCATGATTTGGAATTAGGCGCGGTTGTTTTTGCATTAAAGACTTGGAGGCACTACTTATATGGGGTCAAAAGTATTATATATACCGACCACAAAAGTCTTCAACACATATTTAATTAGAAACAACTGAATATGAGGCAGCGTAGGTGGATTGAATTATTGAATGATTACGACTTTGAGATTCGTTACCACCCGGGGAAGGCAAATGTGGTAGCCGATGCCTTGATCAGGAAGGACAGAGAACCCATTCGAGTAAAATCTATGAATATAATGATTCATAATAACCTTACTACTCAAATAAAGGAGGCGCAACAAGGAGTTTTAAAAGAGGGAAATTTAAAGGATGAAATACCCAAAGGATCGGAGAAGCATCTTAATATTCGGGAAGACGGAACCCGGTATAGGGCTGAAAGGATTTGGGTACCAAAATTTAGAGATATGAGAGAAATGGTACTTAGAGAAGCTCATAAAACCAGATACTCAATACATCCTGGAACGGGGAAGATGTACAAGGATCTCAAGAAACATTTTTGGTGGCCGGGTATGAAAGCCGATGTTGCTAAATACGTAGGAGAATGTTTGACGTGTTCTAAGGTCAAAGCTGAGCATCAGAAACCATCAGGTCTACTTCAACAACTCGAAATCCCGGAATGGAAATGGGAAAACATTACCATGGATTTCATCACTAAATTGCCAAGGACTGCAAGTGGTTTTGATACTATTTGGGTAATAGTTGATCGTCTCACCAAATCAGCACATTTACTGCCAATAAGAGAAGATGACAAGATAGAGAAGTTAGCACGACTGTATTTGAAGGAAGTCGTCTCCAGACATGGAATACCAATCTCTATTATCTCTGATAGGGATGGCAGATTTATTTCAAGATTCTGGCAGACATTACAGCAAGCATTAGGAACTCGTCTAGACATGAGTACTGCCTATCATCCACAAACTGATGGGCAGAGCCAAAGAACGATACAAACGCTTGAAGACATGCTACGAGCATGTGTTATTGATTTCGGAAACAGTTGGGATCGACATCTACCGTTAGCAGAATTTTCCTACAACAACAGCTACCATTCAAGCATTGAGATGGCGCCGTTTGAAGCACTTTATGGTAGAAAGTGTAGGTCTCCGATTTTTTGGAGTGAAGTGGGGGATAGACAGATTACGGGTCCGGAGATTATACAAGAAACTACCGAGAAGATCATCCAAATTCAACAACGGTTGAAAATCGCCCAAAGTCGACAAAAGAGCTACGCTGACATTAAAAGAAAAGATATAAAATTTGAAATTGGAGAGATGGTCATGCTTAAAGTTGCACCTTGGAAAGGCGTTGTTCGATTTGGTAAACGGGGGAAATTAAATCCAAGGTATATTGGACCATTCAAGATTATTGATCGTGTCGGACCAGTAGCTTACCGACTTGAGTTACCTCAACAACTCGCGGCTGTACATAACACTTTCCACGTCTCGAATTTGAAGAAATGTTTTGCTAAAGAAGATCTCACTATTCCGTTAAATGAAATCCAAATCAACGAAAAACTTCAATTCATCGAAGAACCCGTCGAAATAATGGATCGTGAGGTTAAAAGACTTAAGCAAAACAAGATACCAATTGTTAAGGTTCAATGGAATGCTCGTAGAGGACCCAAGTTCACCTAGGAGGTTTGAAGATCAGATGAAGAAGAAATACCCGCATCTATTTCCAGAAGATTCGTCAACACCTTCAACAGCTTAAAATTTCGGGACGAAATTTATTTAACGGGTAGGTACTGTAGTGACCCGAACTTTTCCATGTTTATATATATTAATTGAGATTTATATTTACATGATTAAATGTTTCCAATATGTTAAGCAATCAAACTTGTTAAGACTTGATTAATTGAAATATGTTTCATATAGAAAATTGACCACCCAAGTTGACCGGTGATTCACGAACGTTAAAACTTGTAAAAACTATATGATGACATATATATGGATATATATATATAGTTAACATGATACTATGATAATTAAACATATCATTAAGTATATTAACAATGAACTACATATGTAAAAACAAGACTACTAACTTAATGATTTTTAAACGAGACATATATGTAACGATTATCGTTGTAAAGACATTTAATGTATATATATCATATTAAGAGATATTCATACATGATAATATCATGATAATATCATGATAATATAATAATTTAAAATCTCATTTGATATTATAAACATTGGGTTAACAACATTTAACAAGATCGTTAACCTAAAGGTTTCAAAACAACACTTACATGTAACGACTAACGATGACTTAACGACTCAGTTAAAATGTATATACATGTAGTGTTTTAATATGTATTTATACACTTTTGAAAGACTTCAATACACTTATCAAAATACTTCTACTTAACAAAAATGCTTACAATTACATCCTCGTTCAGTTTCATCAACAATTCTACTCGTATGCACCCGTAATCGTACTCGTACAATACACAACTTTTAGATGTATGTAGTATTGGTATATACACTCCAATGATCAGCTATTAGTAGCCCATGTGAGTCACCTAACACATGTGGGAACCATCATTTAGCAACTAGCATGAAATATCTCATAAAATTACAAAAATATGAGTAATCATTCATGACTTATTTACATGAAAACAAAATTACATATCCTTTATATCTAATCCATACGCCAACGACCAAAAACACCTATAAACACTTTCATTCTTCAATTTTCTTAATCTAATTGATCTCTCTCAAGTTCTATCTTCAAGTTCTAAGTGTTCTTCATATATTCTACAAGTTCTAGTTACATAAAATCAAGAATACTTTCAAGTTTGCTAGCTCACTTCCAATCTTGTAAGGTGATCATCCAACCTCAAGAAATCTTTGTTTCTTACAGTAGGTTATCATTCTAATACAAGGTAATAATCATATTCAAACTTTGGTTCAATTTATATAACTATAACAATCTTATTTCAAGTGATGATCTTACTTGAACTTGTTTTCGTGTCATGATTCTGCTTCAAGAACTTCGAGCCATCCAAGGATCCGTTGAAGCTAGATCCATTTTTCTCTTTTCCAGTAGGTTTATCCAAGGAACTTAAGGTAGTAATGATGTTCATAACATCATTCAATTCATACATATAAAGCTATCTTATTCAAAGGTTTAAACTTGTAATCACTAGAACATAGTTTAGTTAATTCTAAACTTGTTCGCAAACAAAAGTTAATCCTTCTAAATTGACTTTTAAAATCAACTAAACACATGTTCTATATCTATATGATATGCTAACTTAATGATTTAAAACCTGGAAACACGAAAAACACCGTAAAACCGGATTTACGCCGTCGTAGTAACACCGCGGGCTGTTTTGGGTTAGTTAATTAAAAACTATGATAAACTTTGATTTAAAAGTTGTTATTCTGAGAAAGAGATTGTTATTATGAACATGAAACTATATCCAATAATTATGGTTAAACTCAAAGTGGAAGTATGTTTTCTAAAATGGTCATCTAGACGTCGTTCTTTCGACTGAAATGACTACCTTTACAAAAATGACTTGTAACTTATTTTTTCGACTATAAACCTATACTTCTTATGTTTAGATTCATAAAATATAGTTCAATATGAAACCATAGCAATTTGATTCACTCAAAACGGATTTAAAATGAAGAAGTTATGGGTAAAACAAGATTGGATAATTTTTCTCATTTTAGCTACGTGAAAATTGGTAACAAATCTATTCCAACCATAACTTAATCAACTTGTATTGTATATTATGTAATCTTGAGATACCATAGACACGTATACAATATTTCGACCTATCATGTCGACACATCTATATATATTTCAGAACAACCATAGACACTCTATATGTGAATGTTGGAGTTAGCTATACAGGGTTGAGGTTGATTCCAAAATATATATAGTTTGAGTTGTGATCAATACTGAGATACGTATACACTGGGTCGTGGATTGATTCAAGATAATATTTATCGATTTATTTCTGTACATCTAACTGTGGACAACTAGTTGTAGGTTACTAACGAGGACAGCTGACTTAATAAACTTAAAACATCAAAATATATTAAAAGTGTTGTAAATATATTTTGAACATACTTTGATATATATGTATATATTGTTATAGGTTCGTGAATCAACCAGTGGCCAAGTCTTACTTCCCGACGAAGTAAAAATCTGTGAAAGTGAGTTATAGTCCCACTTTTAAAATCTAATATTTTGGGATGAGAATACATGCAGGTTTTATAAATGATTTACAAAATAGACACAAGTACGTGAAACTACATTCTATGGTTGAATTATCGAAATCGAATATGCCCCTTTTTATTAAGTCTGGTAATCTAAGAATTAGGGAACAGACACCCTAATTGACGCGAATCCTAAAGATAGATCTATTGGGCCTAACAAACCCCATCCAAAGTACCAGATGCTTTAGTACTTCGAAATTTATATCATATCCGAAAGGTGTCCCGGAATGATGGGGATATTCTTATATATGCATCTTGTTAATGTCGGTTACCAGGTGTTCACCATATGAATGATTTTTATCTCTATGTATGGGATGTGTATTGAAATATGAAATCGTGTGGTCTATTATTGTGATTTGATATATATAGGTTAAACCTATAACTCACCAACATTTTTGTTGATGTTTTAAGCATGTTTATTCTCAGGTGATTATTAAGAGCTTCCGCTGTCGCATACTTAAATAAGGACGAGATTTGGAGTCCATGCTTGTATGATATTGTGCAAAAACTGCATTCAAGAAACTTATTTTGTTGTAACATATTTGTATTGTAAACCATTATGTAATGGTCGTGTGTAAACGGTATATTTTAGATTATCATTATTTGATAATCTACGTAACGCTTTTTAAACCTTTATAGATAAAATAAAGGTTATGGTTGTTTTAAAAATGAATGCAGTCTTTGAAAAACGTCTCATATAGAGGTCAAAACCTCGCAACGAAATCAATTAATATGGAACGTTTTTAATCAATAAGAACGGAACATTTCATAATCCTGGAATCTTTTTGGAAGCATCATCTAAAATCTTAGGATCTTCATAACCCAACCCCCACTTTTCACCATGAATCATTTTTGGTCTATTCATTAAATAGATCGAAAGCCCAAAATTCGTGTCCATTAATAAAAGGAAGCCCAAGTTGTATTAGTTTAATGGATCTACAACAACAATCCACTTACAAGTCCAGTAATCATCATTGCCGCTGTATATTGTATTCTATCGTCACTCATTCTCATTCATAGATTCATAATAGGAGCGAAGGAAAAAAAATATAATATAACAGTTTAAAAGAAACCGAATTTTGATTGTAATATTCATGATGGTTGTTGTGATTGTTCTCGGTCAGAGCTCAAATCGAAAAAAAAAATATGGTGGTTTCAATTGTGGTTGTTTTTCGATGGTGACCAAGTAAACCCAGAATACATAATGGAATTATTAGCAGCTAGTGTTCATGCGATGGCTTAATTGATGAAAAGAAAAGAGCAGAAGTGAGTAGCAAACAACCCAAAGTGGTGGGTTTCGAGCAGTAGATGAAAACCGAAAGTGGTGAGCAGGTACAGTAGCAATATAGTAGCGGTTTAATGAAGGTGGTGGATGTTTATAGTGGTGATGGGTGTTCAAAGGTGATGGTGGTCGCTAGGTGGTGAAAGGAGGTGTATGGTAGCGGTAATAAAGGAAGAAGGAAGGGAAACAATGAAGGTGTGGTTTTTAATCGAGCAAGAGTGATGAAGGATGGTGTCGGCCAAGGGTTGCAGTGGTGGTCGCCGGTTGGTGATCGTAGAGAGAGAAGATAGAGAACGGTGAGAGGTGACCGTGGTGGCTATAATCGTTTATGGTTCGAAGGCGGTAACATGGTGGTCTTGGTGGTTTAAACAAAGGTGGTTGTGGTTCGATGATGGTTATGGTGGTTGACGGTTCTTGTTGGGTTTCTACAATAACAACAAAAATTGGAGTTCATGGGTTTCATTGATTAGAAGTTCATGATTAACAGCCGTAGCATAAATCAATATTTAGAATTTGTTCGATCATCGAAATAGTAATGGGTTATGGTGAGGGTGATTGGTGTTCTCAAGAGCAAAAAGAAAGAAGTGTGCACTGCTTAGTCTAGCTTGAGCACATATATATCTATATATATCTAGAGGGAAAGAGATGCAAGCTGTAAAGTAAAACATGAATCGACTAATATTCATGTATCTATATTTTACATATATTAAATTTTATTATTATAATCACATACATCACTTTTAAAAACGTGTGATTTGGAATAAAATGAAAAAGTGATTCAATTATCAATTAGACACAGTTAGCAGCCTCTTTCTACCGACAGTTTATCTCAAATGGCTATATCGTGTCCATTGCTAAACAGTTAACGTATAAAAGTGCTCCTAAAAATCCCAAATTTTAAGATTAAATATATTTAATTATTTCACTCATTAATTGTTTGAAACCTGATCAAAAAGGTTCGATAATTATTTATTTTCTGTTCCAATTTATATGTACGAAGTACTAATATTTAAACTTAAAAAGGTAAAAATACTTTTAACAAATCTAGAATCTTCGTAATCACTTTACACTCCAACTTTTATTTTAGTCTTTCATAAACTCATGTGAAACCTATATGAATGCTAATGAAATATCAACCGAGTAATACAAACTTTGACAAATTAAGCTCGAAATCATTTATATTCTATATACACTTATATATATTTATATATATAGATTCATTTAAATAACAACCTTATTATAATACTTATTATTTTACAATTTAGTTCTTATAATTAAATCATATATTATTTCAAATTATATTTCAAATTAATATATATATATATATATATATATATATATATATATATATATATATATATATATATATATATATATACATATAAATATATATGTAACTATTTTCAAATAGTAGTTTGTGAATCGTCGAGAACAGTCGAAGGTCAATTGAATATATGAAACATTTCAAAATTTTTGAGACTCAACATTACAGACTTTGCTTATCGTGTCAGAAATACAATATCGTATCGAGAGTTTGGTTTAAAATTAGTCAAAATTTTCCGGGTCGTGACAGTACCTACCCGTTAAAGAAATTTCGTCCCGAAATTTGAGTGAGGTCGTCATGGCTAACAACAAAAATGTTTTCATGACGAATATGAGTTGATAATTATAGTTTTATCATTATTGATTAATATAGAGAAAATGATTCGATCATGTGAAGCGTACGAGTGAAGCTATCACAAAAGAGTGATATGTGGAGGATAAAGATTCGTCTTACTTTTGACGTAGTCACTGTTGACTTCCGGAATTCAAGGGATTTAAGAAAATCTTCTAATCAGGAAGAAAATGAAATAGCACGATTTATTAGCAAACTGTTGGAATTACGGAAGAACAGAAATATCAAGCAAATATTTCCATGATATACTTATAAATTAAGTAGAATGAAAGAGTTATGTAACATGACACATGATGATGGTATAATCTACTGTGAACCATCATCACGTTTCATTAGAAACTCAGCATGACTTACTGTAATATAATCACATTGGCCAAGCGCCATTATATTATACTAACTCATGCTTCAATTCCCAACACTTCTCCACAATTCATTCATAATTTATACTTAGATTTTACAGAAGTTTTCAATATAATGGAATACAGAAAACACTAAGAGGTAGATAATTTCAGACGAGAATATTTATGAAAATATCCTCAGAAATATCGAGGATATTTATGATGATATTTTAGAATTTCTAAATTCGAAGGTTGATGAAGAGAGATTTTCCGCAAGATTTTAACATGAGTATGGAGCAAGATATTCGTTGAAGGTTTCATCGGATCCAGAATTACCTGAATTCTTTGAATATAGGGTTTGGTCCTTGTATTTGTCTTTGGTCTCCTTTATGGTTAGCTCAATTCGTTTTTCAGTACCAAATTTTCTATCGAGCGTTCCCAACACTCCATTCCTTATCATCATCTCTTGACCATTTAGGTCATCTACAATTTTACCGTTTCGTCTGCATTTAATGCAGCCATATCTAAATCGTTGGTTATCAATCCGAGGTGTTTTCAGGAGAATTGTGTTTTTAGATGATTAAACGCTGATGGTAGTATGGCAGAATATAAAAGGTTCTCTGGTAACAATGAATGAGCACGCATATATATCAAGGTTTTAGTAAGGTTGTTTCGAACGAATAATCGAAGTTGACTAGCTGGAGCTGTGACAAAATTTGCTACTTTGAAAGGAATTGTAAAGTTATTTTCGGTAATAACAACGCCAAAGGAGCTAGTACAGATATGTGTAAAACGTTTATTCAGGTTCTGAGTGTTTTCAGGTGCATAACTTTATGCATCAATCTTTTCTTCCGTAGATGAAGTGCGGCTGGTTCATCCTCTCGATCGAGGTGTTTTCAAGAATCATGAAAGATTTGAACATGGATTGGAATCGTCAAGATTCAAATGAGGTTTAAGGTGAAATCAAGTGGCAAACTTGAAGAATTGTTTAGTTTCATATGTTATAATTAATATTTTAATTCATTTTTTAATTGTCCAATGTTGATAGTCCCAATAGATAGTCCACAGTTAACAGTACAATAATTCATATATAATTTAATTTTTAATATTCGAATTAATTAATACGTATCGTGACCCGTGTACATGTCTCAGACTCGATCACAACTCAAAGTATATATATTATTTGAGAATCAACCTCAACCCTGTATAGCTAACTCCCGCATTACTGCATATAGAGTGTCTATGGTTATTCCAAATAATATATATAGATGCGTCGATATGATATGTCAAAACCTTGTATACGTGTCCCGATATTTAAAGTGCGTAAAATAAATAACAGAAATTAAATGACGATAAATTAAATGCGTAAAGTAAATAACAGAAATTAATTGACGATAAATAAAATTGCGATAATTAAATTGCGATAAATAAAATGTAATCAGTTAGCTAGGAACAGTTAGCTGGAACAGTTAGCGTAGATTCTTAACAAAATTTCAATTAGTTAATTCGTTTGTTTCTAACAAATTTTATTTTGTCCAATGTTTTCTTCATTATGCCACTTGTTGGATTCTGATAGGTCAAAATCCAAATATGAAATTGAACAAAAATGGATTCTGTGGTGAACGGATACGTATATCTATGGATACAAGTAGGATAGTGACTGACTGTTGAATCAGAGTCGAAGAATGTACCGTGTAGCTGATTAATGTGAAATCTAAATATTCCTCGGGTATTACCTACCCGTTAAAATATTTTCACCATTAACAGTTTGTACAAAAGAATTTTAATTACAATCTTTATGAAAATATACTTGCATATATATTTTCTTCAGATGTAATCATGGATTTAATGAGTCAATAAGATATTAAACTCATTTGATTTATCGTTAATACTAGATTACATAATCTCTAAAACTTTATAAATTACATAATCACCATGTCGAGCGAAGATAATCGATGTAGAACGATTCGTAGAACGATGATTATACTCGAGGTGCAGAATGAGATGGTGAGGCATGGATTGTTGAAACTTGGGTTATTGGTGGTACTGGTACCGTTGGTGCTGAAGCTGGTGATGTTACTGGTGTTGGTGATACTGCTGGTGCTTGCAAATTGTGTACCGTGCTCTCTAAAGTTAACACTCGAGCTCGGAGTTCTTTAACTTCTTCTACTAACCCTGGTTGGTTATCAGTGTGAGGTAAAGGTCGGATATCTTCTCTAGTTCCGTTAATGGTAGCCTCAAGTCGAAAAATTCTTGCAAAAAGGGTATAAACGGTGTTGCGAACAGGTTCGCCGGTGAGCGGGTCGAGCACTCCGATGTTAGGTGGTAAGTTCGGCTCGTGATATGGAGTACCTTCTTCATTTCTCCATAGGGTAAGTATTTCACGAACCCATCCCCACTTTCTAAAGAAATCACGGTAGTTGATCGGTTGGTGCGCTCCCGTCACACTATCTTCGGAGTCAGAAGAACTTGGTCGATTCGTAGAGGCCATCGTACGCGATCACAGAAAAGATTTTTGGTATGAAAAGCTTAGTGACAGCAAATAATAGTTGGATGGTATTCTCAATGCATAATATGCATAGATATATATAGTACCAGGATCTCTTAAATTACGGAGAAATTTACGAAAGATATTAAGCAAAGTCTATCGTAATAGGTACGCTAAGATATAAATTTGTCTATACACTATCTATGCAATAAAGGCAGTAAGGCATGTCTAGACTTAGGAATGATTAGCAGGAAATTTTTCCACTAGGAATGATATACAATATTTATAATATGCAGCTAAGGTCGAAGTCCAGACTCGCTAATGCATCCTAACAACTATCAGTTAGACACACTAATGCAAGACCTGGTTCGCTAGGACCAACGCTCTGATACCACCTGTAACGACCCGTCCTTATCCACCTGGACGAAGTCATCAACATTTGGTCCCATTGCGATGATCGACTTCAAGTAATGTCCTTAAAATGAGCCAATGCACAGCGGAAGACTTAATTCGTACCTGAGAATAAACATGCTTTAAAAGTGTCAACCAAAAGGTTGGTGAGTTCATAGGTTTATCATAACAATCTTTTTAATATATTAATAGGCCACAAGATTTCATAATCATAAACATAATACACTCGCAAGTGTATGTAAAGCATTCTAAGTGGTTGAGCACTTGGTAACCATACTTACCATTTAATCAACGTCGCATATTCCCTTTATTATGAAATCTCACTACACCGTACCAAGTGTAGTCACCAAAACGAAGTACTGTGCAACCGTTGAATACTGGTCGTCCAGTCCGGTTGGGGTTGTCAGGCCCGATAGATCTATCAACAGGATTCGCGTTTACAATACCCATGTAAATAGTAGTTACCAAGCTACAGGGAAATATGCCAGTGGTACAACTCAACGTAGAATATATTTTTAAGTACTTGTGTCTATTTTGTAAACATTTATAAAAGCAGCGCATGTATTCTCAGCCCAAAAAAATATATATTGCAAAAGCAATTAAAAAGGGAGCGAATGAAACTCACTATACTGTATTTTGTAGTAAAAATACATATGACGACATTGAACAAGTGTAGGGTTGGTCTCGGATTCACGATCCTATATCATTTATGTATATTAATACATATAATCGTAATCAAACAAATTTATATATATTTAGTTATTTTTTAAGATTTACTATTTATATATATGATTCAATTTAAAATATATTTAAATATTATTTGTAACTTATTTATAATAACATTTTATTAAAGCAAAATAGTATTTAATATTAATATTAATATAGATGTAATATATATTTTTACATAAATGTCTTTTATTTATTAAAGTAATATTTTTAATACTAAACTAGTGACAATAATGATATTTATAATTTATAATAATAATAATAATAATAATAATAATAATAATAATAATAATAATAATAATAATAATAATAATAATAATAATAATAATAATAATAATAATAATACCTTAGAAAACAAGCTTCCAAAAAAAAATGCCATTGCCCAGGTTCGAACCCGCGACCTCCCGTTAAACACAAACACCCCTAAACCCTCTAATTGAACAGTTATTTTTCTGATTAAATTAGTTCATTAAACCTATTTAATCCATATATGACTGCTGCTTTCATCTTTAACCAAACAGACCGAAATCCATAACCGTGTTATTATATCACCATCATCATGCATCTCATAATCTTTATCACCATTTCTTTAATCATCGACCTCGTTCATAATATCATTTTTATCGTTCACATCATCATCTATATCATTATCATCCTTAAACCCTAATCATAACATTAACACTTCATACATCATGTAATCATCATCATACTTGTATTTTACGATCATAATCATAATTTTGACTCGCCAACATACGCATCAATATCGTTTTCATTCTAAAACCAAAGGAAATACAGTTTTTGAGCCTAAATCAATTGCAGCCCATAATAAATAGATCGAAAGCCCAAAATTCATGTCCATTAATAAAAGGAAGCCCAAGTTGTATTAGTTTAATGGATCTACAACAACAATCCACTTACAAGTCCAGTAATCATCATTGCCGCTGTATATTGTATTCTATCGTCACTCATTCTCGTTCATAGATTCATAATAGGAGCGAAGGAAAAAAAAAATATAATATAACAGTTTAAAAGAAACCGAATTTTGATTGTAATATTCATGATGGTTGTTGTGATTGTTCTCGGTCAGAGCTCAAATCGAAAAAAAAAATATGGTGGTTTCAATTGTGGTTGTTTTTCGATGGTGACCAAGTAAACCCAGAATACATAATGGAATTATTAGCAGCTAGTGTTCATGCGATGGCTTAATTGATGAAAAGAAAAGAGCAGAAGTGAGTAGCAAACAACCCAAAGTGGTAGGTTTCGAGCAGTAGATGAAAACCGAAAGTGGTGAGCAGGTACAGTAGCAATATAGTAGCGGTTTAATGAAGGTGGTGGATGTTTATAGTGGTGATGGGTGTTCAAAGGTGATGGTGGTCGCTAGGTGGTGAAAGGAGGTGTATGGTAGCGGTAATAAAGGAAGAAGGAAGGGAAACAATGAAGGTGTGGTTTTTAATCGAGCAAGAGTGATGAAGGATGGTGTCGGCCAAGGGTTGCAGTGGTGGTCGCTGGTTGGTGATCGTAGAGAGAGAAGATAGAGAACGGTGAGAGGTGACCGTGGTGGCTATAATCGTTTATGGTTCGAAGGCGGTAACATGGTGGTCTTGGTGGTTTAAACAAAGGTGGTTGTGGTTCGATGATGGTTATGGTGGTTGACGGTTCTTGTTGGGTTTCTACAATAACAACAAAAATTGGAGTTCATGGGTTTCATTGATTAGAAGTTCATGATTAACAGCCGTAGCATAAATCAATATTTAGAATTTGTTCGATCATCGAAATAGTAATGGGTTATGGTGAGGGTGATTGGTGTTCTCAAGAGCAAAAAGAAAGAAGTGTGCACTGCTTAGTCTAGCTTGAGCACATATATATCTATATATATCTAGAGGGAAAGAGATGCAAGCTGTAAAGTAAAACATGAATCGACTAATATTCATGTATCTATATTTTACATATATTAAATTTTATTATTATAATCACATACATCACTTTTAAAAACGTGTGATTTGGAATAAAATGAAAAAGTGATTCAATTATCAATTAGACACAGTTAGCAGCCTCTTTCTACCGACAGTTTATCTCAAATGGCTATATCGTGTCCATTGCTAAACAGTTAACGTATAAAAGTGCTCCTAAAAAACCCAAATTTTAAGATTAAATATATTTAATTATTTCACTCATTAATTGTTTGAAACCTGATCAAAAAGGTTCGATAATTATTTATTTTCTGTTCCAATTTATATGTACGAAGTACTAATATTTAAACTTAAAAAGGTAAAAATACTTTTAACAAATCTAGAATCTTCGTAATCACTTTACACTCCAACTTTTATTTTAGTCTTTCATAAACTCATGTGAAACCTATATGAATGCTAATGAAATATCAACCGAGTAATACAAACTTTGACAAATTAAGCTCGAAATCATTTATATTCTATATACACTTATATATATTTATATATAGAGATTCATTTAAATAACAACCTTATTATAATACTTATTATTTTACAATTTAGTTCTTATAATTAAATCATATATTATTTCAAATTATATTTCAAATTAATATATATATATATATATATATATATATATATATATATATATATATATATATATATACATATAAATATATATGTAACTATTTTCAAATAGTAGTTTGTGAATCGTCGAGAACAGTCGAAGGTCAATTGAATATATGAAACAGTTCAAAATTTTTGAGACTCAACATTACAGACTTTGCTTATCGTGTCAGAAATACAATATCGTATCGAGAGTTTGGTTTAAAATTAGTCAAAATTTTCCGGGTCGTGACACTTGTAGTCTATGTACTGAGTGATACAGTGGAGCCACTGAGTGTACTTGCCATCAAACAACACTGTAGGTCGGGAATCTGATCCAATGATCAAAGTATCTTGGGTAGACATCTTGAAATTGAGGTAGATTCGGTATTACACAAATCTAGGATGAAGGTTCACAAAAATCTAACAAAAATGTCAGATTCGGTATCTGGTTCGGTACTGTAGTAGACTCGGTAAGTGGTTCGGTACTGTAGCAGATTCGGTAAATATTCGGAAAACCAGATTCTGTATCAGAAACTGATCAGTAACACAAGTAACACACCCAGATTCGGTATATATTCGGTAACCACAAGATTTAAAGCCTTAGAACACTTAAAACCCAATGTATTAAGTGATACCGAGACTCAGGTTCGGTATTTGACTAGGTAGTCAAATTATGTAAACTTTTGAATGCAAACACAATCCAATTTCTTTGAATTAGATTCGGTAACCTTGCTGCACAAGGAAACAAGTTAGTAATACACAGAATATCAAAGATACCGAATGTATAGGATATCGAATGTCAACTGTAGCAGTTGACAAACCAAGTCTAAGTTTGGAATCTTAGAAATTCAATCGAATCCTTTCTCAAACCACACCAATTAGCTGCGTATGATCAAATCGAATGTGATAGAATCACAAACACACCACAATCTGCAACACTTAACACGAATTATTAACTTTGAAGCAGACTCGGTATGGCAGTTAAGATACCGAGTGTTGATCGAATCTTCAAAACTTGAAGAATTGATGAAATTGAACCGTCAAAAACTTGATTAATCACCTCACGAACACAACTGAAACCTAAAACCTTTACTAAAATACAGAATCAAGCTGGAATTGATCAATACCGAGAGTTTTAGCCACGAACTCTAAAAATTAACTTGATTCTTCATAATTGTTGTTAAAAAAGCTGTAATGATGATCGAAACTCTTTCTAATTAACCTAATACACCTTCGCTGAACTTATCACAAGAATCTGAACGTCAGATTATCAAATTCGATAATACCGAATCTGATTCAATCTAACAGACTCTGTAATCTTCAATCTCTGGATCGATATAGTGATGTAGAATCACTCCCTGGATGCTCTGATACTAAATGATAGGTCAAATCATGGTGAGATTAGAAGATGTGATGAGTTAGAGTGAGACTCGGTAAGTGAAGAACAGATTCGGTATTAGAGAGAATCGGTAAAATTTACATTTCACAGCTTCTAGAACTCAGTTACAATATAATGGCTATCTAATAAGGACTACATAGGTTCCTTATATAGCCCTCTTCTAAGGAACTTTCATTTAAGCATGTTTCACATTAACACTATACAACTTCGGGGTCCTAACAAAGCTGTGGGACCAAGTGACGGAGCCGTTAAGGGTACTTGACGGGTCGTCTTATATTTATCTAAAAGGCATATTGGTTATGAATAGTAAATAAATATAACCCCTCAAACACTGGGTACAATTTTCCGGTGCACAATTCTAACCCACTAAAAGCCACTAAAAGGCATATTGGTTATGAATAGTAAAAAATATAACCCCTCAAGTACTAGGTACAACTTTCCGGTGCACAATTCTACCCTACTAAAAGCCAAAAATCAAGAATACTACACACCTCTTGCATTAAAAACTTATACCTTTATCTTTTAAACATGTACTCACAAAGACCCACACTATGTCTTTTTCCACTTATTATTATTATTATTATTATTATTATTATTATTATTATTATTACAAAATTATAAATTATAATTACTACCAATATTCTTCTTATTATTATTATATTATTACTCCCTCATCTAAAAGATAAAATCTTATACATACTTTATTTTTAGGTTTTTACAAAAGAGCACAAATGGTTTTACAAATGAACACATAAATAGTAGATTTTATAATTTTTACGAAAGTGCAGAAGTTTTTTAGTTTTTAACAAATGAACACGGATACTAAAACATAAACTTTTTTCATTTTACAAATGAACACAAAACTTTTCGCTTTATAAAAATGAACACTTACGAAGTATTATGTAATGTAACTATAACAGGTAAAACGTTTGTAATGTGAATATACCATTAACAAACCCAATTATTAAAACTTTCACAAAATGTCTACCTAAAAGTAAACTTTCGATAATTCACAAATTCGACGCAACACAGAGGCTTACCACTAGTTTGATTACAATGGGAAATTTCTATTAAAAATAATATTTTTTACTTTAATTTTATTGTAACATATTATCAATGGACTATTTAAATTATTGTTTTATCAAATGTTAATCAAATGAGGAGTATTGTTAGTTTTAAATCAGAACTCCGTTAAAAGTTAGCGATGCTTCATTTTTTGATTCACATTTCATTATGCTCCATTTTTTGATTCATATTTCATACTTGAATAATGATGTTTTTTTGGGGCAAAATTTGGCGATGAGTATTTACGTTGGTGAAATCATGTTTGCGTTTATACTAGCGGTTACGAGATTGGTTCTATTCGCGCTGTTAATCAAATATATACAAGTAAGTTTCATATACTTTCATATACTTTATGAGCTTATTTGATTTCGGTAATTAGTACAATGACAATGTTTCGTAATTTTATCAAATGTGAATTAAAAAAAGAAGTATCATTAATTTGTTAACAGAGTTATAATTCTAAAAGTAACGATATAACTCTTTTTGATTAATATTTGATAAAACAAGATTTTACATAGTTCAAATGAAATTAGATTACCTTTTATAGTAATATTGAAATAAAAATGTTACTTTTTAATGAAATTTGCCCAATTATAATTTATAATAATTTATTTATTACAATATTTAAATTTAATATTTATTGTTTATCGGAATATTATCTATAATTTTTATTAATTATATTATTTATTTATTATTTATTTATTCTAAATATACTAAAAGTGACGGAATGTTTGGTCGTCCCATCAGAAAAAAATGACACCAATTTTTTTTTTACAAAACACTCCTCCCAGTTCCAACAATGTTAAACATGCAGAATTTGCAAGGGCTAAAATTGTAAAATTAATATCCTTTTTAAAAAACTCCACCCACATTTTCAACTGGCCGTATCTTTTCGAACGCCATGAGTTAAATTCTTCCGACATCACCGTTTAACTCGAAAAAAAATTACGAACACAACGAAACTAATTTCGCGTAAAACTGCCACTTTTTAGAAAACGCTAAATATTTCGGGCTATTTTTCATACATATACACACACGCACAATAAACGAGCCAAACTAACTACATCACACCCATGGTTTCGTCTTCCTTTTTACGCGATTTTACTGGTTCTAAAAACGCGCATGCCATTAGGTACACTAGGTACTAACCACGTGGATTCAACCACACCCTCATCACCGCGTTTTTAGTTCCGTAAGTATATAACGCTACGTTAAATGTGAATACGCAGCTAGAAAAGTCCCGTCGCATCGCGCGGGCAGATCCGGATCTAGTTTATAACAAATTAACCCAAATCATATTCATATTTTGTTTGGTTACAAAATTCGGGCCTCTGTTCATTTCACCACTCTCTGACAACTAACAAAATCATCACATCCAAAACTCTTCTGCTACACCAACGTCAAATTCATACGCAAACGCAACCTTTAATTCAATCAATTTCACCCAACAACCACAAACAAACACACTTCTTTTTCTCTCTCGAAACCCTAATTTCGCCGTTTCAATGGAGAGATCTGATAGTAAGTGTTTTTAAGCACCTGTCCCAATACCGATTTATTATGTTTCTATTTATCGTCTTCGTTTGAATTATACAGTTCTAATTCGAGCTGTATCTGTTGATTTTGTTATCTAGGGTTTGGTTAAGAGTTTTAATTTTTCTGATTGATGTTTTTATTATTGGTGTACAGATGGCAAAGTGTTTGATGCTTCACAATATGTCTTTTTTGGTCAAGAAAGTAAGGAAAAAGTTGAGTTTGGGTGCTTAGAAGAAAATGGTGATAATAATAATTTTTCAAATGGAATTATTGATGATGAATATCATTTGTTTGATCGAGAAGAGGTAATGTTTATTGTTGATTACATTAGTTACTGATGATTTGTATGCTTGTTAGATTTAAGTTTTGATTCGTTTGTTAAAAATTATATAATTTGTAAAGAAATTGAATTAAAATTTAAGAGTAAGATTATGAAAAAGGTTCCAATACCCTAATCAAGTTGGCTGACTTGATTTGTGGCATTGTGCTGTAAATAGTACCTGAATTTGAATCAGATAGTTTATATTTATAAACTAAAGTAAAAGATTTGCAAATTGCATATTTGAATGTGGTAGTTTTATAACCTTTCAGTCTATTTTAGTTGTGAGACGAGGGTAATTGATATTAGATATTATGATATGATGCGGCGGATATTCAAATATGGTGTGTGTATTGCATTACAAGGATAAAGGATTATCTTCGTATACAGTATTTAGGATTATTCATATATGATATAGGTTAAAAAATGATACATACTACATCAAGGAAGTGAGTAACGTAAAGGTTAAAAATGATACATACTACATTAATGAAATGAATAACATATACCTGTGTCAGTCAAAAATGCAAATTTTATATGATGTATACAAACTTTAAACCATTAGAGAATTAAACAATAGGAACAAAGTTTTTTTTTTTTTTTTTTTTTTTTTGGTTGAAGACAAAAAAGCTTGGCACTTAATGATGGTTCGTTTCCTTATGATCATTTATGCCATATATTTTGATCTTAACCTGTTGCATGTATAGCTAATACGAAACTTGGTTTTTAATCATACGGGACATTAACAAGTGATTTTGATTTTGTATAACTTGATTTAGTTATATATGTTATGTATAGGTTATGTATCCTTCCTATCATATATGATTATATCACCAGTTTGCTTATCTCTTATTTTGGTTTTTAAATCTGAATGCTTGGGTTTGATTGCTGGTTATCTTGTTCTTCAATTACATTTTTAACTTCCATTTTCGTATACTATTTTCAGTTAAGTTTATTGATGCAAGTTTGTAAACTTATAATAATCAATTTTTTTTTCTTCTAAATCTCGTTTTTTTTTTACAGGAACCAGGTGTAGGCTCTCTTTCGGATTTAGATGATCTGTCGACTATATTCTCGAAGGTTGTGCTTTACATTCAGATTTTGAGTTATATATTATATACCCTACAAGTTCACATTCTTACTTTATCATCTGTTTAACTGTGTTTGTGATATAAGAACTTCGTATGTTTTGTAGTTAAACAGAACAGTCAGCGGACCTAGACATCCTGGAGTTATTGGTGATCGAGGGTCAGGTTCCATTTCAAGGGAAAGTGAGTACACTTTTAACCATTTTTTTCTCATCATTTCAATATAACCGTTTCATTTTTGCACTGCTACCAAGTACTATCATCTCTTTTATTATTACTATTATATATTTTTTTTTTATCAAGGTTCATGTTTCAATAGTTTTTGAATGGATTATTTGCAGGTTCGTCTGCATCTGATTGGGTACAGGATCGAGATCTACCCGATTGGATAGATCAACATATATCTGACACCGAAAGCAGCCACCTAAGCAGAAGATGGTCTTCTCAATCTCATATCACAGATTCTAAACCATTATACAGAGCATCATCATATCCTCATGAAAAACACCAATTCTTCACCGAACCTGTACTCGTACCGAGCTCTTCATTACCTTCATTTTCTCCAGGTGGCCACAATAATCTACCCTCGCCACGTCATCATTCTCATTTAAACCGCCCGTCTAGCCTTGGCAGTTCCCAGATACCCTTCCCGGAACCAAATATAGGCGGTGTACCTCACGGGTCCCATTATAATACAAACCGTTCCCACATGGTCCATCATGGCTTGACCCAATACTCTCAGGCTCAAAACCAATGGGCTAACCATAACCATCATGCTGAACTGTTGAATAATGCCATTCAACAAAAGTTGCTTCAAAACACACTTTTATCTCCACAATATATGTCACCACATTCTATGCGATACAGTCCTTTTGCACTCCAACCGTATCTATACGATACACTCCCGTCTCATCCGTTACAAAACAAATACGGTTTGCCCGATACAAGAGATAAACGGGTGAAACAAAAGAGTAAAAACAATGCACGTATTTCTCGTCAGGGGTCTGATAATGGCAACCAGAAGAGTGATAAATGTCGAATACAGTTTCGGTCCAAATACATGACATCTGAAGAGATTGAAAGCATTTTAAATATGCAACATGCTGCAACACATAGTAGCGATCCATATATCAATGATTATTATCATCAAGCTCGTCTTGCAAAAAAATCTTCCAAAAATAAGTTCTACCCGGCTCAACTTAAAGATTTGCAACAACGGTCCCGTAACAGTTCAGATTCTCAACCTCGTATTAACGTCGATTCTCATGGAAGAATCTCGTTCTCTCTTATTCGTAGGCCATCGACACTTTTTGAAGCTGATGTATCATCTGTTGATAAAAGTTCTGAACAAAAAGGATCTGAGAAACATTTGGAACAAGAACCGATGTTTGCAGCTAGAATCATGATTGAAGATGGACTCGGTGTTCTTCTAGATGTAGATGATATCGATCGCCTTTTACAGTCAACTCAGCCACAAGATTGTGGGTCCCAGGCGAGGCAGAGGAGGCAGATTCTTCTAGAAGGCCTGGCAGCAGCCCTTCAGCTTGTAGACCCGCTTGGTGCAAGCTCAAGCACCTCTTCCGGGTTGGCCCATAAAGATGATATCGTTTTCTTACGGGTCGTATCTCTTTCAAAGGGCCGAAAACTCGTGTCCAAATATCTTCAACTTCTTTCTCCAAGTAGTGAACTCGCAAGAATCGTATGCATGACTATTTTCCGTCACTTGCGATTTCTATTTGGCGGACTACCTAACGAACCCGAAGCATCCGAAACGGTTACATCACTAGCAAAAATTGTTAGAACGTGTATCGGTTCAATGGATCTAAATTCGTTAAGTGCTTGTCTTGCGGCTGTTGTGTGTTCTCCCGAGCAACCGCCGCTTCGTCCACTTGGCAGTCCAGCTGGTGACGGTGCGACAGTTATCTTAAAATCGGTTCTAGAAAGAGCTACTCAGTTGCTAACCATTGCTAATTCGGTTCCACAAAATACAACACTTTGGCAAGCTTCTTTCGATGCGTTTTTTGGGCTTTTAACCAAGTATTGTTTAAGTAAGTATGATAGTTTGGTGCAAACTATGTATGCACAGATTCAACCAAGTTCAGAGATTGTTTTTTCTGAAGTTGCAAAGGAGATTAGCAGAGAGATGCCGGTCGAACTTCTTCGTGCTAGTTTACCTCATACAGACGATAATCAGAAAAAGATGTTGGTTGATTTTTCTCAAAGGTCAATGCACGTGGGCGGATTCAGTGGTCATAAAAGCGGTGGTCATGTTGCTCCTGAATCGGTAAGAGGATAATTTAGACCTGCATTTACTCATGGTGGTTACATTACATCAATTGTTGATTAGTATACAAGTCTTGTCATTTGCTAAATCCGCTCATCTTTGCCTGTTGAAGGTGGTTTTTTGTGTACCTATGAAACTAAGATGAGTGACTGTGCACTTGTTTCCCATAGGGAGAAGGGGAATACATCATGAAGTGCTTTAAACTAGATTTTATTATTCTATTTTCATCGTTGATATTTGCATGTACAGTTTCTGCAAGTTCGTATGAATTTAGTTCGACTGCATTGATGCATTCCTTGTGTAGGATATATAGGGACTAAAGGTATGGGAACGGATTAAGGGTGGAACCGGACCAAACTAGTTCGGGTCGGTTATGTACTAAGTCCCAAATTGTAGAAGGAAGTCGGCCGAGAACAGGACCATATATTATCGATTTGGTATGGTATAGTTATTTTTTATGTTTTTTTTTTTGGGTTTGGTTCAGTTTGGTTTGGTTGGTCTGGACCGAAGACCGAAAATCCGTTAAACTGTGGACCAAGGACCGGACCGAAAAAGCTCGGGTCGGGATCAGTTCGGTCCGGTACGGTCTTAGAATTTATTCGGTTTTTTCTTCTTCGTATCATTCACACCCCTAGAACGGATGTTTGGTTTGAAGTATAGTAGAAATTGACTGAACCTGAAAATCCAATCTGATTATAATTTGATTCGGGTTTAAACAGTTTGGTTTATGATCTAAACCCCTGTACTAAAATATAAGGCTTTAATTCTAAAGTCTACATTGAAGATAAAAAGAATACGAGTATAAGGTTTTAATTTATTTTACAACGGTGATAATTTTATCATAAAAGCTCTTTAACAAGATACTAAAAAAGACAAGATGAAAACAAATTACAACAGTTTATATAACCAAGTGTTCCAACAATTGATACTACGATCACTTCACTATGTTTAATTCAAAGAAAAGAACAGGAACGTATAAAGTCGTACAAATTGCCTTTTTATAAGTTGAGATTGGAAAACAGAGCTGTTTCTAAACCTCCAAATGTCCATAATGTAGTTGTTAGAGTGACATACACCCTTCGACGCGCACGAAGTAGAAAACCACAACTTCCAAGTGTCCTGTGAATCGTCAACATCCATTTGGACATTTGTCCACATGCAAATCTTAGACTAGATGCTGCAATCTAAATCGCATTTGAAGAAAAGGTGATCTCTAGTGTTAATTTTGTTATTGCCATCTACACCATTCTTGAAAACCCTGTAAAAAAATTTGCAAAGTGCGAACAAAGATATGAACATAATATTAAATACCCGTAAGATGTTCAATGAACAACATCTAAGTAACTTTTATTACGAGATGGTGTGTTGTGTTATACACCTAACCATGAGTTGCACCATATTTATCAAAAAAGAGAAAAAATTCTTTAACATTACGAGTAATTTGAGGCGATCATCAAATATGGTAAACAGAACAAAAAACCAAGAGCAATATTTTGAGTTGTGATGGTTGAGTTCCTGTATAGCTTTGCTGACTTGGACAAACTAAGTGGGAAACAGTGAAGAATATGTACCATATCATGAGTTGTTGGTTGGTTAGTGAAGTTGATACCATTATCAAATAAATCTTTTTTTACGGTATTTGTAAGATTGGATGGAGTAAACTTGTGTTTGGATTTTTTGTAGTTTTGATTTCAATATTTTGAAATGGATTTTGATTGCATTACGGGATTGCTACAGAGCTAGATGAACTAGACATGAAGTTGAATGTGCCTCAATTGCTGTTAAAAAAAAAAAAAAAAAACTAGAGATGAAGTTGATGTGTTCTAATTGAGAAAATTGGAGATTTCATAAAGGAAAATTGCACGAACATTTTTACCTGCCCTTGCCTTTTTCTTTTAATTGGTTCTCACGGTTTCTCACTATATATATATATATATATATATATATATATATATATATATATATATATATATATATATATCAACGGGAAGATTTATTATAATTTATAGACACCCCTAACGAGAAGCTAGGGGGCAATGAACAACAAATTACAATGGCTTCATAAGCCACTTATTCCAACGTAAATTACATTTATTACGATTACAAATCCAATTAAAAGTAACAATACAAATAGAATAAAAAAATAGTTTCTTTCTTCATTGATCTTCTAGCGAATAAGGTATCGTTCCGGAACCTCCATAAGTGTCATAAAGTATCCGTAATAATACCATATAATCGATCCTTGCTCTTCGTAGTTAGTCAAAAGGAATCAAACCAATCTAAAACGTTGGACCATGAGTCGAGATGGGGGAATTCGAAATCCCCCAAAGTTCGAACTTCCCCCCATAAAGCACTTGAAACCGCACATAAAAATATAATGTGTTCGATGGACTCCATCTGGTTATCGCATACCACACATCTAATATCTTGAATTTCCAAACCTTTCTTTGATAAATTTAATCTTGTCGGGAGCCTATCGATAGATAACTTCCATATAAACACGTTTACTATCCTTGGTATTATCATCATCCATCTCGTCGAGGTTTCTGAACTCGGCAGAATATGTTCGTCGATATGAGCTCTTGTAACACACTTGAAACTGACCCTTGGTGCTAACGTGTTGTGTTGTGAATTATATAATTATCAAAAGTTCCGTTCCGTTATACCGAGGGTGTAACAAATAACACATGAGCAACCCGATTCCAAACCCAAACTCATCCCCAGAATCAGTTTAAACATTTATTCCAAAGCGATCTGATTCGACATCCAACATGTTGGATCGCAAGTCACAAGAGCAAAAACAGACTCAGGAACATCAAATGTGACTTCGGGATGTTTTTCAAATTGGACTCTCAACAAACTGTCCTCGGATTGAGCCGGGTTTCCTCTTGAGCAGAAAGTTATGGGCGGGTTATGCAACTGCAAGAGATGAACGCATGTATGGTTTAGTCCCCTGGGTGATCCTAAATTGCCGTTAAAAAAAAAGGAAGCAAGGAGATGTATCAGAGCTCGCGAATAAACGTACAATGATCAATGTGTTTTAAGTTTTTCACATATTCGATTTCTAGAGTACTTATCACCAGCCGACCGAGAAATGCTCAGGAACGCGAGAGATAACCTTAAACTGGATTATGTTTTGCATTTACACTACCGCCAACACGACCCTAGAATGACTACAATTCCGACTAGTTTAATTTGTATTGTTAGTTAATCTAATGTTTATTTAATTGTATTACTTTACTTTATAAAGTTATTAGTGCAGGGTTATTCTAAAATTGTTAATGTGTTGTATTTATGTTGTGATTATGAGAGGATCGCCTGGACGTTGGTAAACACAAATTTGAGAGAAAATAACTCTATTAGTCGCAAGAATAGATTAGACGAGTATTACAAAACTCAAATAAAAAAAACTCTCAAACTAATTTACTAGGAATTCTCACCACTATCTAGGGATGTATTCACTCTAGGTTATGATTACACTTAACTCACACACACTAACTAGGTTGTGATTACACATTGAATGATTTTACAACTGACTAACTCACTAGATATTCTCACCCTCTCTAGGGATGTATTCACTCTTGGTTAAGATTACATTTCACTGAATGAATGATATTTCAACTGAGGTTTGCACCTATATTTATAGAAAACTTTGAGGATGTGGAATGGTGTGAACGCAAAATGGTGGCTAGCCATTATTGTTTCCAACTTTGCTACTTTCTTATGAGGAGGTGGAATGGTGTGAACATAGAACAAGTGGCTAGCCGTCATTGTTATCAATTTTGCTTCTTCCATTTTGGTGTTCAAATTTGGCTACTTTGAATGTCTAGAAGATACTAGATTACGGATAGAATGGAGACATCTAGTGGCATCTAGAAGATACTAGATTACGGCTGGAAGTTATCAATTCTCCCCATCTAGTCGTATACAGGGAAAACACATCCCGGTTATGTCTCTGCATAACTTTAGTTTCTCTCGAGTCACCACCTTTGTCAACATATCCGCAAGATTCTCCTTTGTATGGATCTTCACTAGTCTCAACAGTTGTCGATCAATTACCTCACGTATTAAAAGATAGCGAATATCAATATGTTTGGTACGTGAATGGTACATGGAGTTCTTGCTCAAATCTAGAGCATTCCAACTGTCACAATGTACCTTGTACTCCTTTTGCTTGATTCCAAATTCTTGGAGATAACGCTTTAACCACAACATTTCTTTTTCAGCTTATGCGGCAACAATATATTTTGCTTCGATTGTGGATAATGCTACACACTTATGTAATCTTGACTGTCATGAAATAGCTCCCCGTTCAAAAGTGTAAATGAATCCTGAAGTAGATTTCCTACTATCAAGATCTCCAGCCATATCCGCATCTTTATAGGCTTCCAAGATTGGATCAACTTTCCCGTAACAAAGACATATCTTTGTTGTACCTTTAAGATATTTGAGAATCCATTTTACCACCTTCCAATGCTCTTTCCCGGTGTTAGAGAGAAAACGGATCACTGTTCCCACAGCGTGAGCAATATAAGGCCTAGTACACACCATCGCATACATCAAACTTCTTATACCACTGTCATCCTTTTTCAGCTTGAACACCCATTCGGTTTTCAGTGCCTTCTTCCCGCGTGGAAGTTCTACAATCTTATAAGTTTGATTATTCTGTAGTTAATCCATCTCATCATGCATTGCGAGCAACCATTTTTCTTTATCCTTATGAGTTACTGCTTCATGAAAACTCTCTGGTTCTCCTTCTCCAGTAAGTAGAAGGTATTCGGATCGAGGATATCTACTCGATGGAATCCGGATTCATTCAGATCTACGAACTTCTGGAATATTCTGAGGAGATCCACCATCATCTTGGCCTTGTGATGGTTCTGAAACGTCTGGCAGACGAGGTTGTGGCTCCCCTGATCAGCACCGTCATTTTCTCATTATCTTCTACTTCTGGTATTTCTTCTTGCACTGAAAATTCATTTCTCATGAATGATTCCGTTGTTGGCTCTAGTACCTGAGCAGCAACATTTGTCTTCTGATATATTGTGGGCTTTTCAATATCTTCTATTGTCTAGCTTTCACGGAACACCACGGAACACCATGTCCCTACTTCTGATCACCTTTTTCTCCTTGGATCCCATAATCTGTATCCAAATTCTTCATCTCCATAGCCTATGAATATGCATGGAGTAGTCTTTACATCCAGCTTCTGTCTGAGCTCCTTAGGATACATGTGCGTACACCAAACATCCAAATACTCTTAAGTGAGAGTATGATGGATTCTTTTCAGACCAAAGTTTCTCCGAAACTTCAAAATTCAGTGGTACTGATGGAGATCGGTTGATCAAATAACATGCGGCTCTGACTGCTTCTCCCCAGAATGGCTTTGGCAGCTTAGCCATACTGAGCATGCTCCGAACACGTTCCATGATTATTAGGTTCATTCTTTCTGCTATACCATTGTGTTGAGGGGTACGTGGAACTGTCTTCTCATGTCAGATGCCATATGATCTGCAATAGTAATCGAATTGCCTGGAAGAGTATTCACCGCCATTATCGGATCGAAGATACTTTAACTTCTTTCTTGTCTCACATTCTACCATGACATGGAACTGTTTGAAGTAATCTAAAACCTGGTCCTTCGTCCGCAAGAAATATACCCACACCTTTCGAGAAGCATCATCGATAAACGTTAGAAAGTATCGGTTGCCACTAATTGATTTAACCTCCAAGGGACCGCAAACATCAGAGTGCACAAGACTGAGTAACTCTGATCTTCTTGGTGAAGAGGAATTAAAGGAGACTCTATACTGCTTACCAAACAGACAATGATTGCAAGGATCTAGTACAATGTCCTTATCTACATTTATAAGCTCCTTCTTTATCAGGGTAGACAACCCTTTCTCACTCATGTGACCAAGTCTCTGAGTGCCATAAATTTTGTGAAGCCTCCTTTTTCACAACATTAAGGATGTCTGTGCAGTTCTTCACATGAGTTTTGTATAGTGTGCCACAAATGTGTCCTCGAGCGACTATCATAGCGCCTCTTGACAATTTTCATGTGCCTTTACTGAAATGACTATCATAGCCTAGTTTGTCTAGAGCTACTCCAGAAAGTAGATTCAGCCGAAGATCTGGCATATGGCGGACATCCTTCAGAGTGATTGTGCTCCCGGAACTTGTATTTATCTTGACATCACCAATTTCGACAATCTAAGCGGAACTGGAATT
This sequence comes from Rutidosis leptorrhynchoides, assembly GCF_046630445.1. Lineage (NCBI taxonomy): Eukaryota > Viridiplantae > Streptophyta > Magnoliopsida > Asterales > Asteraceae > Rutidosis > Rutidosis leptorrhynchoides. The sequence goes on from NC_092334.1 coordinate 661,429,513, forward strand.
TCCTTTACAGCTCTCACCAGCTTTGTGTATTGTGAAGTATTCCTTGTATGGAGTCACGTGGTAGGAAGCGGCAGTATCTACCACCCATTCCGTGTCTTCTCATGAGACGTGAAGGCATGTCTCATTATGGGTTGAACAATAAGCTACATCACCAGAGATAGTCACTAATGTTTCTCCACCCTTGTTCTTCGGTTGTGAACTGCTCTGATCTTGTTCCTCTTTCAATATGTAGAAGTTCTTCTTCATATGTACCTCTAATCCACAATGATAGTATTTATATATTGGTTTTCTGCTATCAGCAGACCTGCCCCTACTCTTGCTACTGCCTCTCCATTTGTTTTTGCTACTCATTCGTTGTCTCCCCCGATTCTCTGTGACAAAGGCATGGGTCTGATCTGTGTTCATGTCCTTTCTCCTTGCCTCTTCCCTGAATAGGGCATCCTTGACCATTGACATGGTAATTTTGCCATTCGGGGCTGAGTTGCTAAGTATTACGACCAGCGTCTCCCAACTATCAAGAAGAGAACTAAGTAGCAGTAGCGCCTGAACTTCATCGCCAAGAGGCATCTCTACAGACGATAACTGGTTGACCAAGCTCTAGAACCCACTGGTATGCTCGGCAACTGAAGTTCCATTTTTAAGCCTGACAAAACGCCTCATTAACAGAGCTTTATTCCGAGCAGTCTTGGTCTGATACATGTCCGCCAACTTTTTCCAGAGGACATATGCGCCTGTCTCTTGTGCAACATGGTGGAAGACACTATGATCAATCCATTGACGGATCTGACCAATAGTTTTTCGTTTTAACTTCTTTCACTCTTTCTCTTTGACGGAATCAGGATTTATACCCTTTAATTCAATAGGGTCAAACAAATCCTTACAGCTGTGGAGATCTTCCATCTGAGATTTCCACAACGTGTAGTTGGTGGCAGTGAGCATAATCATGGATCTGGAAGATAATCCTGACTCTTCCGTGGACATTATCACCTTACAAATAATTTTTCAACACAAACGGGGTTGAAAACTTCAGAAAACTCAAAAACTCGACCAACGCCTCTAACCTGGCTCTGATACCACTTGCTGTGATTATGAGAGCATTGCCTGGACGTTGGTAGACACAAATTTGAGAGAAAATAAATCTACTACTCACAAGAATAGATTACACGAGTATTACAAAACTCAAATAAAGAAACTCTCAAACTAACTCATTAAGAATTCTCACCACTATCTAAGGATGTATTTACTCTAGATTAAGATTGCACTTAACTCACACACACTAACTAGGTTGTGATTACACATTTCTGAATGATTTTACAACTGACTAACTCACTAGAAATTCTCACCACTCTCTAGGGATGTATTCACTCTTGGTTAGAATTACATTTCATTGAATGAATGATATTTCAACTGAGGTTTGCACCTATATTTATAGAAAACTTTGAGGAGGTGGAATTGTGTAAACGCAAAATGGTGGCTAGCCGTTATTGTTTCCAACTTTGCTACTTCCTTATGAGGAGGTGGAATGGTGTGAACGTAGAACAAGTGGCTAGCCGTCATTGTTATCAATTTTGCTTCTTCCATTTTAGTGTTCAAAGTTGGCTACTTTAAATGTCCAGAAGATACTAGATTACGGATAGAATGGAGACATCTAGCGGCATCTAGAAGATACTAGATTACGGCTGGAAGTTATCAATTTATATTACTTATTATTTGATTAATATAGTTTTATTTTTTATGTTAATAAATATCCTCTAAGTTTAGTTCTTCGATCTATGGCAGCGTTCAAATTTTCTTTAAGTTTTTTTGACAATATGCTAATGAAGAGGCGGAGCTCAGAATTTATTGAGTCATTAATTTGATTAATTACAACTAATAAGAAACATACAAAAGTTCTTAGATATTGATAAACTATGTTACTATGATTAACGATATACATAAAAAAAAAAGGTAACCTAGATTGTTTCATAGTATATGAGCAGTCGTAAGGAAGATCATTTATATTTTATTTTTGGTATTGAAGTTGTAGAGCTAAATCTTCCAAAATTGCTTTTCAAAGATAAATAATGAGAAATTTACAGTTAATTATTTTGAATGAATCTTATTACTCCGTATAAGCTTGGATAACTTTTTATATGCATGAATATAATATATAATGACTATGAAATTTTATTGACGAAAGAAACCTTAAATCAAATAAAATCCTACATCAACTAAAACGATTCATGTGCTGGTAACTCTGAAAACATGTTGTTGGAGTGTTGGAATGCTGATGGGCTGTTACAAACAAGTTGCTGGGCTATTTTATAAATTCCAAATGGGCTTCAAAGACACAAGCTGCATGGCTCATGATGGTGTCACTAATATAAAATGGACACTTGGACCTCGAGGCTGTGAAATAGTGGGCCTTTGAATGGATCATAAGCCCACCATTCATAATATGTAGCTCCGCTTATGTTTAATGTAGCGTTGATGTAGCAACTCTTTAATTTACTGTCATGACTAGCCTAAGTGGTTTTAGCGAAATTTTACCTTTTTAGGTGTGCAAGAAATGGTTCGGAGCGTAAGAATCCAAAAATAGGATTGTAAATAAGCCGGTCCGAAATAGCTATTCATAGGGCAACTCATTTTCCGATTCTTAGTTTTATATATTTTAATTATATTTTACTCAAAAATCTAAATTCGTTTAAAATTGGCATGAACCAACATAAACTAATTCTATTCTATGAAATTAAAAACATATAATATAAACATCCAAATAGATGTTTAGTTTTTATTTTGTTGTGTTACATTACACTAAGTTGTTTTGTATATGAAAAAGTCCCTATTGTATCAATGAAGGGCATGTTTACCTTCTTCTTAATGGTATGTTTCTATACAACTCTTAATCTAAAAAATTATGTTTGCTGGAGATATAGAACAAAGACTCATTCTCAAACAAAGCTATATAGAAACAGTCAAACAACACTTAATACCAAATAAAGAGAGCAATGGATCATTTTGAGATAAGGCTTCAATATTTTTTGTTGGACAGCCTATCAAGAATAAACAGCTAGTTGCTGTGATCTGAATATTCAAAGATATTCAAGAACATGCATATTATTTTCATCTCATTTTACGTAATCATTTTTAACTCCCTCTTGAATCATTGTCTTGATATAAAATTAGTATCTATTACTACCTAAAAAGTGACACCCTGTGTCATAAATTAGCCCTAATAAATTCTATCTTATTTAATCATTTACAACAAAAGAAAGAAAAAAAAACATTTTTCCTTATTTCCTACTTAATTTTATAAAGGTAATAATTATAAAAATAAAAGAATTAGAAAATTCATTAATAATAATATCTACGTTTTAATCCTTTTATTTTCCATGTATTAAATTGATTAATTTCAATCCTTTCATTATTCTTATAATAAATAAATAAGTTTTAACCTTTTCATTTTCCTTATATTAAATAAGTTATTATAATGTTGCCTATAAATACTCATTATTCATTTTCACAATACACATTTTTCATTTCACCACATACATTGCAAATACTAATTAATAATTGATAGAGTTTTATATATGTTAGTTCTTAATCATCATCATCATCAATTTAGTAAGATTATTTCCTCATGTAATGTTGTATATTTATCTATCACACGAACGTTAGACTTATGCTACGGTATGACTTTATTAACAAGTTATTGGTGTACATGAGTATTTTTCTATTATCATGTGAAATTTATCCGTTTTGATAGTTGTTTAGAGTTCATATATATATATATATATATATATATATATATATATATATATATATATATATATATATATATATATATATATATATACTCTTACGTCGATTATAGATCTTCGTCAATAATGTATTTGTTGTGTTTTTAATTATTTATTATTATTATTATTATTATTATTATTATTATTATTATTATTATTTAGGTTTCTTTTATTGTTAATATGTAGTGATGTCAACATCTTACTCGGACAAGTTTCAGATATTACAACATTAAGGGACAAAGCATTGTGGAGTATTTCCTATTGCGAATATGTACATATATTAGAGAACACAAATTGTTTCATTTTTGTATTAGATTGTAAGTATGATTTATTTAATTTAGCTTTTCTCTTGATGTTCAATATTTCCTTTTAATGTTGTATTATTAAATATTTTCTTTAGCAATTATTTGCATCATATAGTTCTTTGATAATGGATAAAGAAATTATGCCTTCTTTTTGTATCATATTTGTTATGGATGTAGGTTACAAATATTAAAGAATGCAATTTTTTTACTATTCTATTGAATTGTATGTACGTTTTGTTTGATTTAACTTTTTTTTTATTCTTAATATTTTTAATGTTTTATTATTAAACGTAATCTTTTAGCAATCATTTACATTATAGTAAAATGATTATTAATGTAATTAATGATGGTAAAAAAAATTGATTCTTGAATAACAAAGATAATTTAACATGTATTGAATAAGTCAACCATATTATACGTTATGTTTGATCGAGTAGCTATTACGGAGTAGTCTAATTAGCATATAATTGTTACTTTTACTACATCAAGTTTAATATTAACCAGCTTATTATTAAGTATTAAGTGAATACTTACTACGTATCAAATATTTGAGTTTTCATGTAACTATAATTACTTAATTATTACTCATAATAGACGTGTTTAAGAAAATAAAAATATAAAGATGGTAAAAATAGTTGATTAATTAATCAGGATAAGACAATTTAGAACTAAAAAATTAATAATAAAATGTTGCGTATAAAGTCTTTCAGTTTGATTATTGATATTAAGTTATTATCATACATTTGATCCTAAATATTTTTAATCATAACTAAAATTGATGCATGTTATGCATAATAACAATAGTTTTAAACTTTTCATTTTCCCTAAACATTCATAATAACTTTATGTTATGTCATAAATAATAACAATAGTTTTAACCTTTTCACTTACCTTATATATAGTACCTAATTAAATTGATAGTCATTGTTGTCTTCAAATACTATTTTTCATTTTTCACCGCACTACACTTTTCAAATGAAATAATGACAGTTTTCAAATGAACGACACAAATTGATTTACGTATATTTATATTCAAATATTCCAGATTCGTATTGTTAACCGTCGACATTAACCGCTTCACGTACCAACATTACAAGTGCGATGCAACAACGCTTACCATATTCGTGCAACGCACGGGCAATGCACCTAGTATATTAATATTAGTAAAGTAGTGAGCAATAGGAACTTGAAACGCATTAATTATTAATTAATAAATTAGCTATCTATCTATAACTTCTCTTAAATCTCTATAATGATGATCTCTTTATGATGATGCAAGTATTTCACAATTTAAGCCTAATTTTTTTTCATAAATTATGTTTGAATTTGCATACACTTCCGCAAATTAGTTAGAATTGATAAATATATATATACTAGATTTATGAGCCCGTGCGTTGCACGGGGAATCATCCGCAAACATTATTGGTTTTTAAACCTATATATGAAATAACGTTATTATTGAGATTGAATAGCTGTAGTATACAATTTTAATTATAAAACCCTTAAGTATTAATAACATTTGTACCGAAAGTAAATGTATTGAAACGATAAGTATTGCAAAAGATCATATACTGTTAAATATTGTATATGTATTATAAGAACAATACATGAGCTTTTAAAAATAAAGCGAACTATAAATTTGGTGAATATATAGGTAAACGACTGACGTTGGTGAATATTAACCTTATATACAAAGTGTAGGAAAAATATACATACGAAACTAAAAATTACAAGTAACATACAAACATGCTATGTATAAACGTAATCATAAATAGAAAACATGAATATATATATGCAATATTTAAGGATAAACATAAGCGTAAAACGATCAAACCGAATAGAAGGGTTGAACCGGGCTTGTGTTTGACACAATTCCCTTAAACAGATTCGACGTCTGTTCCCAGGGTACACCGGTTCGAAGCAGCGTGTACTGCCGGACGAGAGCACTTGCCTAAAAAAGTGACCGGAAGCGGGGTGACCGAAGTTGTAGAAGAAGCAGCTGGAAAAAAGAATGTAAAAGGGTTATAATTTTTGTTTGTGTGTTAGTTGATGTCCATTTTCTCAATACCAAACTTTGGTATTTATCGTGCAAACATGATCTCAAAAGGTAAGAAAAGATTTATAAAATCACACAAAGTATATTTACAAAATCCTTGATTGATAAATCAAATCTTTTAGGATTTGAAAAAGATTTACAAAATCTCATAAAATTATTTACAAAATCCTTGATTGATAAATCAAATATTTTAGGATTTGAAAAGGATTTACAAAATCTCATAAGAATATTTACAAATCCTTGGTTGATAAATCTTTTAATTTCTTACTTTGCACTTAAACTAACAACTTTGAGACGCGATATCTCATTCACCATTAACCCGTTTTGGACACGCTTTAGTTCATTTTAAAGCTCTCATTAGTGGTTACAAAAACCTACTAAATAGTCGTTAATATATATCACTTTTTTATATATTAATTTGTGTCCAAAAATTGGTGGAACACACTTTTTCAACCAAATTTTTCAACAATCCCCCACATGAATGGAGATCGCTTCTTAGTAACAACTATCTTCCGATTAAATTTTAGCGGTTGAATCTTGCATAAAATAAGTAGGTGTTACCCTTTGAACTTTCGCTTGTGAAAACGCACTTAGCCTACTGGCTCTGAGTAGACGGCGATGTCTTTGAACTCGTCTGCCATTTATGTAGGCGACAATACGCTTCACACAAGACTCTCCCTGACAATCTCAAGTCCTCATAGTTATGTTCGTTATGGTCATGAACATTAGCCTGGTTCTGCGAGAGCTTATCAAGTATTGTGCCCCAACAATACCCTTCGAAGTGACCCCACTTCTCTCTCACATAGGTGATTCACCACCGAATGGCTACTGATTAACCACGTATGGTTATTTCAGTTGAATCATTAAAAGCCATGGGCTTATCCTCTTACATGTCACTTTTAGGAATGAACTAGGAAGTCTACTCATAATTAGTAAACTCCCTTTAAAAGGTGTAGGGGTTGCTAGTTTAGTAATTAACTCCTCCACAGTGACTTCGCCAGTTCATACAAGTAGGTTTTCCTATTGAACTCAGATCTTGGGATCTCCGGTCAACTGAGTTAGGTTTTCCTTCATATAAACTTAGCCTTTCAGGAGCTTCAGTCCCATTCCCACGCACGACTTATACACTAACTCTCTGCTTAAGCTTTTTGTCAGCGGATCCGCAATATTATCCTTTGACTTCACATAGTCAAAAGTGATAATTCCTGTAGAGATTAGTTTTCGTACTGTATTATATCTACGTCGTATATGTCTATTCTTACCATTATACATTGTGCTATGAGCTCTATCAATCACCGATTGGCTATCACAATGTATACTTATGGCCGACACCGGTTTAGGCCATCTTGGTATATCTTCAACGAATTGACGTAGCCATTCTGCCTCTTCACCAGCTTTGTCTAAAGCGATGAATTCCGATTCCATCGTGGATCTAGCAATAACTGTTTGTATAGACGATTTCCACGATATAGTAGCACTTCCAAGTGTGAATACGTACCCACTTGTTGCTCTGGAATCATTTGTATCAGATATCCAGTTTGCATCACAGTGACCTTCAATCACTGCCGGATATCTGTTATAATGCAGCCCGTACTCTCGAGTATATCTTAAGTATCGAAGTAACTTAGTAATACAATTCCAGTGAAACATCCCTGGATTACTCGTGTATCTACTTAGCTTACTTACAGCATATGCTAAGTCTGGTCGAGTACAACTCATTAGATACATTAAGCTGCCAATAATTCTTGAGTACTCTAACTGGTTAACAGGTTCTCCTCTGTTCTTAACTAGATGTTGACTTGGGTCAATGGGAGTTCTAGCTATATTAGAGTCATTAGCATTGAACTTCTCAAGAATTTTATCCACATAATGGGTTTGACTTAGAATAAGTCCACTTTCGGTTCGTGTGATTTTTACTCCCAATATCACATCCTCAAAACCCATGTCTTCATGTCAAACTTCGATTTCAACATGTCTTTTGTAGATTTGATCATCTTCTCATTACTACCAGCAATGAGCATATCATCTACATATAGACAAAGGATAACATATCTACTTGGTGTGTCTTTCACATACACACACTTGTCACATTCATTGATCTTAAATCCTAAATCAAGCATGATATTATCAAACTTCTGGTGCCATTGTTTAGGAGCTTGTTTTAATCCATATAAAGATTTAACAAGTTTACACACTTTCCTTTCTTGTCCATGCACTAGAAATCCCTCAGGTTATTCCATGTAAATCTCTTCTTCTAGATTTCCATTTAGGAAAGCGATTTTCACATTCATTTAATGTACTTCCAAGTTTCTAATGGCGGCAATGGAAAGTACCAACCTGATTGAGGTTATTCGCGTTATCGGCGAATATGTATCAAAGTAATCTAGACCTTCTCGTTGTCTATAACCTTTGATCACCAACCTTGCCTTATACTTATCAATGGTACCATCTGCCTTTAACTTCTTCTTGAAGATCCATCGATAACCTAGTGTTTTGCATCCCGGAGGAAGATCCACTATCTCCCAAGTATGATTTTGTAAAATAGAATCTATTTCACTTTTAATTGGGTCCTTCCATTGAGGTCCTTCCGAGGAAGACACCGCTTCACGGTAAGTTGTAGGTTCATTTTCAACCATGTAAGTGTGAAAATCAGGACCGAACGATTTTTCTGTCCTTGCTCTTTTGCTTCGTCTCAGCTCAAGCTCTTCTTCCTCAGATTCTACTAGTTCATCTTGAACTCATTCATGAGGTGTGTCAACTTAAACACCTTCATCATTTATTCTAGACGAACTTCCATGTTCATTTGCAATGCACGAAAATACATTTTCAAAGAACAAAGCATTTCTTTATTCCATGATCGAACCTTTGTGTATATCTGAAATCTTGGATTCATGTACAAGGAATCGATAAGCCGTACTGTGTTCAACATATCCAATAAATATGCAGTCAACAGTCTTTGACCCTATCTTTTGTGTGACGCCCCATACAAAACAATCGTGTACGATTCGTCAACAACAGGATCTTTACACGGTTGAATACTACATGCTGTTTGAAAACCAGTTTGCATTCATATAAAGATAACATTTTACAAAAGATAGCGCGCATCCTACGAATAGGAGTATAAACATAATTATTTGACCCTAAGGTCGTTACAAGGCCATTGTTTGAAATTAACATAAACTACGAATGCAACAGAAAAGTTCCATGAATGAGACATCTCTAGTAATGCAGCGGATAACTAATACAGCAGTCCCTTAACATCAATTCAATAACAGCATGACATCAAGTCTAACAGCGGAAGCAATAAACCTCTAGGCACCTGAGAAATACACGCTTAAAAGTCAAAACGAATGTTGGTGAGCTATAGTTTAAGTTGTAACAATAACGTAAGGTAGGCCACGAGATTTCAGTGTAACAAACAATATGAAAAGTATATGTATAACCGTGGGCACCCGGTAACTAGACTTAACGTTTATAACCCCCTGAAAGTACACTTGGCGAGTGCGTATGTTCACGAAGTATTAAACACCCGTTAAATGCTATCGCGACTAGCCCGAGTGGGGATGTCAAACCCTATGGATCCATATCTAAGATTCGCGTTCACCGGTTCAAAAACCATGACTAAACATTACCGTGCTAAGGGGAATGTTTATGCCGTTGTATAACCCACACACATATATAAAGTTTAAGTACTCGTGCCTAGTATGTAAAACGTAAAAAGCGCATGTATTCTCAGTCCCAAAATAGTTAAAGTAAAAAGGGATGCTATAACTCACAGTGATAAAAGTGGTAAAGTCGGTAATGAAAGTACGCAAGTAGTAAGTCGGTCCGAAAGGTCGTCAACCTAAATCAAATGTTACTAGGTCAGTAGGTTGTCTTTATAAATTCTAATAGTGCATAAAATAAGTTTAAGTGTCATCATCATCATCATAAAAGCTAAGTAAGTTCGACAAGAATAGAGATCGAAACAATAGGCTGACTTCGGTCAGCTTCAACGACCTCTACGTAAATAAAAAAGACGCATAGTCAGTGGCTATGGCTCCGTATATGAGTCCCCTAACAGCTGACCAATTTTCAGAACCTAACTCGTCTTCGTTTGACCGTGGCGACGGTTTAAGTGCGAGTAGGTCAGAAATTTCAGCACAACGTTAATAGGGTGTAGTGACTCTCGGAGGGCCATAAATCCTAAACCGTAACTCGGATTAAGACGAGGCCTAAACGAAAAATCATCTACTCGAACCAAAATAACTGAAAATCAACTTTCTAGTAGCCCAGGTGGCCTGATCAGATATGAAAATCAGTGGACAAGTGCTCCGGTGGGGTTCTTGGTGCTTGATGCTCATCACGGTTCTCATCCTTGATGCTTGTAGCTTCAAGTGTACAACTTGTTGATGGTTTAGCATCACTTTTGACCAAGATTCTACCATAAATACGGAATATGTTAAGACCAAGTGGTAACACAACTCTTTTAAGAGTCTTAGATGGATGATGAACCAACGTTACATCATATCCTTAGTCTTAACACAATTACAAGTCCTATTTACAACAAAGTTACAAACTTTACATCAATCAAACAAGTATGAACATGATCTAAGTCAAATGAAGTGATGGAACCCTAAGATAGAGAGCTTGGATACATTTCACACAAGTTACAAGGTTACAAAGCTAGAAAGCTTGAACCTTTGAGTGTTCTTGAAGATCTTGAAGCATAAAGCTTGGATCTTGAAGATACATGAAGATTACAAACAAAAGTTTGAATCTTTATCACAAAATAACAAGATTAAAGTAAAATAAAGATGAATCTACAAAGTTGGTGAAGATTCAAAGCTAGAAAGCTTGAATCTTCCATGTTCTTGAAGGATTCATGCTTGAATCAACAAGATATAATCAAGATCAAGTTAAAGGAACTTGATCTCCATGAAAGAATGATGATGATACATGAAATTAGAAGGGAAAAGAAGAAGAAAAAGAGAAAACTTACAAGTAATACTAGAAAGGAAAGAAAGAAAGAACAATTGTGTGTGAAAACCAAATGAGAGCTAGTGTTTGAATGAGGGAAATTGGCTAGTATTTATAAGCAAAAATTGACATGGATTGATGACATGGAGGCCCCTAGGGCCGTAGGTTTTCATGGGGGGGGGGGGGGAGAGGGGAGACACCATTTTGCTTTTTGGTTAGTGGTTGTCTAAAGCATGTACTTATGCTAGAATCCTAAGTGACAATAGGGATAATCCTTATCCAAATGACTAGTATGACTCATTAATTAATTTCTTTATTTATTTATTTATTATTATGGGTCACTGGTAATAATACTTAGACTAATTAATTGGGTCACTAGCTAGAGTAGGGTGGGCTTGAGCCCATCAAGGTAGAAAGTCCAACAAGCCCAACTATTGTGATCTAGTGATTAAATAAATAAAATTAAGCATCCAAGGGCCCAAATAATTATTATTATAAAATAATAATTAATATTTCGCAGTCCAAATATTCCGGTTACGACAAAAGTCAAACGTGCGCGCAGTCCGCGGTTTATTCGAAACGTTAAGTAACACTAACGGTTATAAAGGCATCCGGTGAACAAGTTAAGTATTTTACATACACCAAGGCAAGTTTTAAAGTATATATGAATATAAAACACGTGTGCCAAGGTTCCGGAGTAATAAAGTAACACAGTACGCACAGATACGCAGTTTCGCTAAAATACAAAGCATAAAAGCTAGTCGAAAAAGTCGGGTTGTTACATTACCCACCTGTTATTGGAAATTTCGTCCCGAAATTTAAGCCAAAGGTGATGGAGGAGCTGGGAAAAGGTGAGGATACTTCTGCTTCATTTGATCCTCTAGCTCCCAGGTAAACTCAGGTCCACGCTTGGCATTCCATCGAACTCGGACAATTGGAATCTTATTGCGTTTCAAGGTTTTGACCTCACGGTCCATAATTTCAACAGGTTCTTCCACGAAGTGGAGTTTGTCATCAAACGTAAGTTATTCCAATGGTATGATAATTTCTGGTGGAGCAAGGCACTTCTTTAAATTTGATACATGGAAGGTAGGATGAACAGCACTCAACTGAGTCAGAAGATCCAGACGATAAGCAACGGGTCCAACAAGTTTCAAAATTTCAAAAGGACCAATATATCGCGGGTTTAACTTTCCCCGCTTTCTAAAGCGGATTACACCCTTCCAAGGTGCGACTTTCAACATCACACAGTCACCTACGTTGAATTTGAAGTCTTTACGTTTAAGATCAGCATAACTCTTTTGGCGATCGCGGGCCGTCTTAAGTCTTGCCTGAATCTGAGAAATCTTCTCCGTCGTTTCATGGACTATCTCGGGTCCGGTGATTTGCACTTCGCCTAACTCGGCCCAACAAATAGGAGAACGGCACTTGTGGCCATACAACACTTCAAAAGGCGCGGCTTTAATACTCGAATGATAACTGTTGTTGTAAGAGAATTCAGCTAGCGGCATATTCCTTTCCCAAGACTTTCCGAAGTTAATAACACAGGCACGAAAAATTTCCTCCAAAGTCTGAATCGTTCGTTCGCTCTGACCGTCAGTCTGTGGGTGATAAGCGGTGCTCATGTCGAGACGAGTTCCCAAGGCTTCTTGCAAGGAACGCCAGAATCTGGAAGCAAAACGGGGATCGTAATCTGAGATAATTGATAGAGGCACGCCATGACGAGATACAACCTCTTTGATGTACAGTTGAGCAAGTCTCTCCATTGTATCTGTTTCTTTCATCGCTAGAAAATGAGCAGATTTGGTAAGACGGTCAACGATAACCCATAGGGTATCGTATCCGCCCACCGTCTTTGGTAGCTTCGTGATGAAATCCATCGTAATTGCTTCCCATTTCCATTGTGGGATTTCTGGTTATTGAAGTAATCCAGATGGCCTCTGATGTTCAGCCTTAACCTTCGAGCAAGTCAAACACCTCCCAACATAAGTTGCAACATCCTTCTTTTGATTTGGCCACCAATACTGTTCCTTAAGATCGTGGTACATTTTTTCGGCTCCTGGGTGAATCGAATATCTCGACTTGTGGGCTTCATCAAGTAAAAGGCTTCGTAAATCTCCATAACGAGGTACCCAAATTCTTCCGGCATAACATCGGAGTCCAGACTCCTTAACCTCGAATTTAGAGACCAGGTTGTTCAGGTATTCATGAGATATGTTCTCCTCCTTGAGAGCCTCTTCTTGGGCTACTCGGATCTGGCTATGGAGGTTCGAATGGATGGTGATGTTCAGAGCCCGAACACGAAGAGGTACCGTTCTCTCCTTTCGACTTAAAGCGTCGGCTACAACATTGGCCTTACCAGGATGGTAACGAAGTTCACAATTATAGTCATTCAGCGTCTCAACCCATCGTCGTTGTCTCATGTTCAGGTGCTTCTGATCAAATATGTGCTGGAGGCTTTTGTGATCGGTGAATATGGTACTCTTTGTTCCATAGTGATAGTGTCTCCACAGCTTCAATACGAAGACCACGGCTTCGAGTTCGAGATCGTGAGTAGTGTAGTTTCGCTCAAGAATCTTCAGCTGACGAGATGCATAAGCAATGACCTTCGTTCTTTGCATCAATACACAACCAAAACCATTCTTCGAAGCATCGCAGTACACAACGAAGTCGTCACTGCCTTCGGGAAGAGATAAGATAGGTGCGGTGGTTAACTTCTGCTTCAGGGTTTGAAATGCTGCTTCTTGTTTGGTTTCCCAAACGAACTTCTTTCCTTTGTGAGTCAGTGCGGTCAAAGGACGCGAAATCAACGAAAAACCTTTAATAAACCTTCTGTAGTAACCGGCAAGACCTAGAAATTGCCGGATGTAAGTCGGAGTAGTGGGTGTCTCCCACTTACTGATAGCTTCAATCTTGGCGGGGTCAACTTTGATACCTTGATCACTCACGATATGACCCAGAAATTGGACTTCCTTTAGCCAAAATTCACACTTGGAGAATTTGCCATAAAGCTGCTCTCATCTCAAGAGTTCAAGCACTAACCGGAGATGTTGCTCATGTTCTTCTTCGCTCTTGGAGTAGATGAGGATATCATCTATGAAAACGATAATGAATTTATCCAGATAAGGCTTGCAGACACGATTCATGAGGTCCATGAACACGGCTGGTGCATTGGTTAATCCGAACGGCATCACGAGAAACTCGTAATAACCATAGCGGGTTATAAACACAGTCTTCATCACATCACTCTCTCTCACCCTCAACTGGTGGTAACCGGATCGCAAATCGATCTTAGAGTACACGCTCGATCCTTGTAGCTGATCAAAAAGATCGTCAATTCAGGGAAGAGGATATCGATTCTTGATCGTCAATTTGTTGAGTTCGCGGTAGTCGATACACATGCGGAAGGATCCGTCCTTCTTCTTCACGAATAAAACGGGCGCGCCCCAAGGCGATGAGCTCGGTTGGATAAACCCTCGGTCGAGTAATTCCTGCAGTTGACTCTGCAACTCTTGCAGTTCGGAAGGTGCTAGTCGATAAGGTACGCGAGCTACGGGTGCAGCTCCCAGCACTAGATCGATTTGGAACTCCACTGCTCTGGGTGGCGGTAATCCAGGCAACTCTTCCGGAAAGATGTCAGGGAATTCATTCACGATCCGTACATCATTCACACTCTTCTCCTCCGTTTCTAAAGCCTTCACGTGTGCTAAAATAGCAAGTCGTCCCTTCTTCATGATCTTCTGCGCTTTCATACAACTAACGAGGTTCAGCTTCGAGTTACATCTCTCTTCGTAAATAGTCAGTGGCTCACCATCTCCTTGTGGTATACGAAGTGCTTTATCTCCACAGATAATGTCGGCCCTTACTTTGGTCAACCAGTCCATGCCAACAATCACGTTAAAGCTTCCCAATTTGATAGGTATTAAGTCAATAGCGAAATCCACACCAGCTATGTTAATAATAGCTCCTCGTCCAATTTGGTCAACTTTCTCAAGTTTCCCATTGGCTACTTCTACTAGCATATTTTCTTCTAAAGGCACTAATGACCAATCTATCTTAGAGCAAAAGTTTCTATAGACATAGCTTCTATCGGCACAAGTATCAAATAGGACAGAGGCTAATAGATTGTTGATAGCGAATATACCTATAACCAAGTCGGGGTTCTCACGTGCATCCCTTGCATTAACGTTGAAAGCTCTACCACGCGGTGGTCTACCGTCCTTCTTTTTATTGGGGCAATCATTCCTAAAGTGGCCCTACTGTCCACACTCATAGCATTTCCTTGGCCCATTTTGGTTTGTCCTCACAGCTAGAATGGGAATCTTGTAGTTCTTGCCAACGTGCCCGATTTTGTTGCATTTTTCACAGACCACATTACAGTACCCGGTATGGTGCTTGTAGCACCTCTTGCACTGCGGTAGAGTACCCTTGTAGTTGGGGTTCGAGCTAGTGTTCGGGTTGGGGTTCCTTCCGTCATTAGGCCTCTTAGCGGGTTTGATCATAGGTTCTCCCCTTGTTGTTGTAGTCCCACTTACGCTTCTCACCACTGGCTCCTGATTCGGATTTACCCTTCTCTGGTTCTTTGCTGATAATTTGGTTCATAAGGGTATGCGCCATTCGCATAGCTACCGGGACGTTGGGTGGATTAAAAGAGGTGACATTCCCCTGAATGGACTTGGGAAGTCCCCACAAGTAGGTTTCCATTCTCTTAAATTCTGGGGTGACCATCGTGGGACACATCAGCGCTAATTCCAGATACCTACGGTTGTAACCATCAAGATCGTTGCCCACAACCTTTAACTCCCAGAACTCAGCCTCCATCTTCTGTATCTCTGTCCTGGGGCAGTACTCTTCGATCATGGCCCCCTTGAATTCTTCTCACTGAATGGCATAAGCCTCATCAATACCCTTAGCTTGAGCCAGTGAGTTCCACCAGGTTAGGGCGCCGTCTGACAGCGTACATGAGGCATACTTAGTTTTGTTCGCCTCTGAGCAGTTGCTAACGCGGAACACAGCTTCTAATTTCTCAAACCACCTAGTCAGACCAACTGGCCCCTCAGTGCTGATAAAGTTGTGGGGCTTGCAGCTTTGAAACTCTTTGTAAGTGCAACCGTTCTGGACGTTCTGATTAACCGGTGGGGCTGGGGGAATGACATTTGCCATGGCTGCGGCTACTCATTCCGCAATCATTTCCTCGATCTGTGCTGCTGTGGGTACTGCTCGTCCGTTTGCCATTGCTCTTCTAAACAGAAATTTTGACTTAAGTCAAAATCCAGCATTCAATAAGTAGTAAGATAGTATATAGCAACCAACATGGAATCAACGCAACACATGTTAACTAAGCAATGCAACCAGATACAGATACTACAAAAACACCATACAGTAACGTAAATAGAACACTGTGCAAGAATTAAACAATACAAAGTTCCATTCATTAATAAAGAGTTGCATACATTCGCTTAGGTTCGTACAATACATAAGTAAAACATGAACTACATACGAGATTACATAATGAAATTTACTACAAAGTCCTATGGTGACTGTGGGTAAAGGATGTCCATTACGTGGGATATCTGATCCTCGAGCTCAGTTACCCGAGCATGGAGGATCTCCACTTCCCTCGCCAGTTCCTCGACAGAGGGAGGGGCTGGTAGAGCAGGCGGTGCGGCTGGTGCAGGTGGTGCCGGTGGTGCAGATGATCCGGCTCCAGAAGTAGAGGCTGCAAAGCGATAAGGCTTACGCACGAAAGGATCAGTAGGGTAAGGCACAACCCGCTTACAAGCGGTACCCCTACGCCGCTGACCATGTGCGTTAGTGAACGCTCGACCTCCGTTGATCCCCGGAATAATGGTGCCGTCAAAACGGTACCGTTTCTTCGGCGGGGTGGAGGGTGGCTGTACAGGTGCATCATCAGGGTCCTCCTCTTCGGAGTCATCGTCACTAGTGTCGTCTGTGGATGAGTCGTCGGATGATGAATCGTCAAAAACAGCTGGAGGTGGCGGCGATCGGCGACCGGTAGTCATGATCCGGTATCTGAAAGGTGGGATCGGTATGACACGTCCATCAGGAAGGCGTCGGCAACAATGGTTATGCTCATTACGGAACGGGACGTCCCCGTATTCCCCGGGAATCACAACACCACCGAAGCGGGGTTGTGGCTCCGAGGGTCCTGGGGCAAGTAGAGCTGAAATCTCCGGGGGGTCCTGGGCTCCGCTTGAGGTAACCACTGGGGCAGGCGTATGGCTGCTGGTTCCGGAGGATGAAGCACCGGGGTCACTGGTTAACGGGACCTGTGTATCGGTAGTAGCAGTAGGTGAGGTGGCTGACGAGTCTGAATCGCTGCCCAAAATGATGACAGGTGGAATATCCGACATCTGAACAAGGAAAAATAACTTTTTTGTGTCAGTAAGCCATAGAGCAAGCACGTATTAGGCACTACAGCAACCTAGCATGGCAGTAATAATAACAGTGCTAAACAGAAATAACATGTGAAAGCAGATAGTAATCATGCAATAGCGGAAATAAGCATACAACAAGTTCGCATGGCAGTGAAGATAAGCAATAGCATGCAGTAAGATCACATAGCAGTATAAGTAAGCAGTAGCATGCAGTAAGTCTCGCAGAAACAAGTAAACTAGCAAGTTGTAGATTAGTCCTATTAGTGAATCCTACTTAGGTCTGGTCTAGACTCACTAATGCAACATAATTCCCTACAACCAATGCTCTGATACCAAATGTGACGCCCCGTACAAAACCATCGTGTACGATTCGTCAACAACAGGATCTTTACACGGTTGAATACTACATGCTGTTTGAAAACCAGTTTGCATTCATATAAAGATAACGTTTTACAAAAGATAGCGCGCATCCTACGAATAGGAGTATAAACATAATTATTTGACCCTAAGGTCGTTACAAGGCCATTGTTTGAAATTAACATAAACTACGAATGCAACAGAAAAGTTTCATGAATGAGACATCTCTAGTAATGCAGCGGATAACTAATACAGTAGGTCCTTAATAGCAATTCAATAACAGCATGACATCAAGTCTAACAGCGGAAGCAATAAACCTCTAGGCACCTGAGAAATACACGCTTAAAATTCAACACGAATGTTGGTGAGCTATAGTTTAAGTTGTAACAATAACGTAAGGTAGGCCACGAGATTTCAGTGTAACAAACAATATGAAAAGTATATGTATAACCGTGGGCACCCGGTAACTAGACTTAATGTTTATAACCCCCTGAAAGTACACTTGGCGAGTGTGTATATTCATGAAGTATTAAACACCCGTTAAATGCTAGCGCGACTAACCCGAGTGGGGATGTCAAACCCTATGGATCCATATCTAAGATTCGCGTTCACCGGTTCAAAAACCAATGACTAAACGTTACCGTGCTAAGGGGAATGTTTATGTCGTTGTATAACCCACACACATATATAAAGTTTAAGTACTCGTGCCTAGTATGTAAAACGTAAAAAGCGCATGTATTCTCAGTCCCAAAATAGTTAAAGTAAAAAGGGATGCTATAACTCGCAGTGATAAAAGTGGTAAAGTCGGTAATGAAAGTACGCAAGTAGTAAGTCGGTCCGAAAGGTCGTCAACCTACATCAAATGTTACTAGATCAGTAGGTTGTCTTTATAAATTCTAATAGTGCATAAAATAAGTTTAAGTGTCATCATCATCATCATAAAAGCTAAGTAAGTTCGACAAGAATAGAGATCGAAACAATAGGCTGACTTCGGTCAGTTGCTATGACCTCTACGTAAATCAAAAAGATGCATAGTCAGTGGCTATGGCTCCGTATATGAGTCCCCTAAAAGCTGACCAATTTTCAGAACCTAACTCGTCTTCGTTTGACCGTGGCGACGGTTTAAGTGCGAGTAGGTCAGAAATTTCAGCACAACGTTAATAGGGTGTAGTGACTCTCGGAGGGCCATAAATCCTAAACCGTAACTCGGATTAAGACGAGGCCTAAACGGAAAATCATATACTCGAACCGAACTAACTGAAAATAAACTTTCCAGTAGCCCAGGTGGCCTGATCAGATACGAAAATCAGTGGACAAGTGCTCCGGTGGGGTTCTTGGTGCTTGATGCTCATCACGGTTCTCATCCTTGATGCTTGTAGCTTCAAGTGTACAACTCATTGATGGTTTAGCATCACTTTTGACCAAGATTCTACCATAAATACACAATATGTTAAGACCAAGTGGTAACACAACTCATTTAAGAGTCTTAGATGGATGATGAACCAAGGTTACATCATATCCTTAATCTTAACACAATTACAAGTCCTATTTACAACAAAGTTACAAACTTTACATCAATCAAACAAGTATGAACATGATCTAAGTCAAATGAAGTGATGGAACCCTAAGCTAGAGAGCTTGGATCCATTTCACACAAGTTACAAGATTACAAAGCTAGAAAGCTTGAACCTTTGAGTGTTCTTGAAGATCTTGAAGCATAAAGCTTGGATCTTGAAGATACATTACAAACCAAAGTTTGAATCTTTTTCACAAAACAACATGATCAAAGCAAAAAGAACTTAGATCTAACAAAAAGATATGAAGATTCAAGCTAGAAAGCTTGCATCTTAATTGTTCTTGAAGATCTTGAAGCATAAAGCTTGGATCTTGAAGATACATGAAGATTACAAACAAAAGTTTGAATCTTTATCACAAAATAACAAGATTAAAGTAAAAGAAAGATGATTCTACAAAGTTGGTGAAGATTCAAAGCTAGAAAGCTTGAATCTTCCATGTTCTTGAAGGATTCATGCTTGAATCAACAAGATATAATCAAGATCAAGTTAAAGGAACTTGATCTCCATGAAAGAATGATGATGATACACGAAATTGGAAGGGAAAAGAAGAAGAAAAAGAGAAAACTTACAAGTAATACTAGAAAGGAAAGAAAGAAAGAACAATTGTGTGTGAAAACTAAATGAGAGCTAGTGTTTGAATGAGGGAAATTGGCTAGTATTTATAAGCAAAAATTGACATGGATTGATGACATGGAGGCCTCTAGGGCCGTAGGTATTCATTGGGGGGGGGGGGGAGATACCATTTTGCTTTTTGGTTAGTGGTTGTCTAAAGCATGTACTTATGCTAGAATCCTAAGTGACAATATGGATAATCCTTATCCAAATGACTAGTATGACTCATTAATTAATTTCTTTCTTTCTTTATTTATTTATTATTATGGGTCACTAGTAATAATACTTGGGCTAATTAATTGGGTCACTAGCTAGAGTAAGGTGGGCTTGAGCCCATCAAGGTAGAAAGTCCAACAAGCCCAACTATTGTGATCTAGTGATTAAATAAATAAAATTAAGTATCCAAGGGCCCAAGTAATTATTATTATAAAATAATAATTAATATTTCGCAGTCCAAATATTCCGGTTACGACAAAAGTCAAACGTGCGCGCAGTCCGCGGTTTATTCGAAACGTTAAGTAACACTAACGGTTATAAAGGCATCCGGTGAATAAGTTAAGTATTTTACATACACCAAGGCACGTTTTAAAGTATATATGGATATAAAATGAAATGTCCCGTTCTTATTGATTAAAAACGTTCCATATTAATTGATTTCGTTGCGATGTTTTGACCTCTATATGAGACATTTTTCAAAGACTGCATTCATTTTTAAACAAACCATAACCTTTATTTCATCAATAAAGGTTTAAAAAGCTTTACGTAGATTATCAAATAATGATAATCTAAAATATCCTGTTTACACACGACCATTACATAATGGTTTACAATACAAATATGTTACAACAAAATAAGTTTCTTGAATGCAGTTTTTACACAATATCATACAAGCATGGACTCCAAATCTTGTCCTTATTTAAGTATGCGACAGCGGAAGCTCTTAATAATCACCTGAGAATAAACATGCTTAAAACGTCAACAAAAATGTTGGTGAGTTATAGGTTTAACCTATATATATCAAATCGTAACAATAGACCACAAGATTTCATATTTCAATACACATCCCATACATAGAGATAAAAATCATTCATATGGTGAACACCTGGTAACCGACAATAACAAGATGCATATATAAGAATATCCCCATCATTCCGGGACACCCTTCGGATATGATATAAATTTCGAAGTACTAAAGCATCCGGTACTTTGGATGGGGTTTGTTAGGCCCAATAGATCTATCTTTAGGATGCGCGTCAATTAGGGTGTCTGTTCCCTAATTCTTAGATTACCAGACTTAATAAAAAGGGGCATATTCGATTTCGATAATTCAACCATAGAATGTAGTTTCACGTACTTGTGTCTATTTTGTAAATCATTTATAAAACCTGCATGTATTCTCATCCCAAAAATATTAGATTTTAAAAGTGGGACTATAACTCACTTTCACAGATTTTTACTTCGTCGGGAAGTAAGACTTGACCACTGGTTGATTCACGAACCTATAACAATATATACATATATATCAAAGTATGTTCAAAATATATTTACAACACTTTTAATATATTTTGATGTTTTAAGTTTATTAAGTCAGCTGTCCTCGTTAGTAACCTACAACTAGTTGTCCACAGTTAGATGTACAGAAATAAATCGATAAATATTATCTTGAATCAATCCACGACCCAGTGTATACGTATCTCAGTATTGATCACAACTCAAACTATATATATTTTGGAATCAACCTCAACCCTGTATAGCTAACTCCAACATTCACATATAGAGTGTCTATGGTTGTTCCGAAATATATATAGATGTGTCGACATGATAGGTCGAAACATTGTATACGTGTCTATGGTATCTCAAGATTACATAATATATAATACAAGTTGATTAAGTTATGGTTGGAATAGATTTGTTACCAATTTTCACGTAGCTAAAATGAGAAAAATTATCCAATCTTGTTTTACCCATAACTTCTTCATTTTAAATCCGTTTTGAGTGAATCAAATTGCTATGGTTTCATATTGAACTCTATTTTATGAATCTAAACAAAAAAAGTATAGGTTTCTAGTCAGAAAAATAAGTTACAAGTCGTTTTTGTAAAGGTAGTCATTTCAGTCGAAAGAACGACGTCTAGATGACCATTTTAGAAAACATACTTCCACTTTGAGTTTAACCATAATTTTTGGATATAGTTTCATGTTCATAATAAAAATCATTTTCTCAGAATAACAACTTTTAAATCAAAGTTTATCATAGTTTTTAATTAACTAACCCAAAACAGCCCGCGGTGTTACTACGACGGCGTAAATCCGGTTTTACGGTGTTTTTCGTGTTTCCAGGTTTTAAATCATTAAGTTAGCATATCATATAGATATAGAACATGTGTTTAGTTGATTTTAAAAGTCAAGTTAGAAGGATTATCTTTTGTTTGCGAACAAGTTTAGAATTAACTAAACTATGTTCTAGTGATTACAAGTTTAAACCTTCGAATAAGATAGCTTTATATGTATGAATCGAATGATGTTATGAACATTATTACTACCTTAATTTCCTTGGATAAACCTACTGGAAAAGAGAAAAATGGATCTAGCTTCAATGGATCCTTGGATGGCTCGAAGTTCTTGAAGCAGAATCATGACACGAAAACAAGTTCAAGTAAGATCATCACTTGAAATAAGATTGTTATAGTTATAGAAATTGAACCAAAGTTTGAATATGATTATTACCTTGTATTAGAATGATAACCTACTGTAAGAAACAAAGATTTCTTGAGGTTGGATGATCACCTTACAAGATTGGAAGTGAGCTAGCAAACTTGAAAGTATTCTTGATTTTATGAAACTAGAACTTTTGGAATTTATGAAGAACACTTAGAACTTGAAGATAGAACTTGAGAGAGATCAATTAGATGAAGAAAATTGAAGAATGAAAGTGTTTGTAGGTGTTTTTGGTCATTGGTGTATGGATTAGATATAAAGGATATGTAATTTTGTTTTCATGTAAATAAGTCATGAATGATTACTCATATTTTTGTAATTTTATGAGATATTTCATGCTAGTTGCCAAATGATGGTTCCCACATGTGTTAGGTGACTCACATGGGCTTCTAAGAGCTGATCATTAGAGTGTATATACCAATAGTACATACATCTAAAAGCTGTGTATTGTACGAGTACGAATACGGGTGCATACGAGTAGAATTGTTGATGAAACTGAACGAGGATGTAATTGTAAGCATTTTTGTTAAGTAGAAGTATTTTGATAAGTGTATTGAATTCTTTCAAAAGTGTATAAAAACATATTAAAACACTACATGTATATACATTTTAACTGAGTCGTTAAGTCATCGTTAGTCGTTACATGTAAATGTTGTTTTGAAACCTTTATGTTAACGATCTTGTTAAATGTTGTTAACCCAATGTTTATAATATCAAAAGAGATTTTAAATTATTATATTATCATGATATTATGATGTACGAATATCTCTTAATATGATATATATACATTAAATGTCGTTACAACGATAATCGTTACACATATGTCTCGTTTCAAAATCATTAAGTTAGTAGTCTTGTTTTTACATATGTAGTTCATTGTTAATATACTTAATGATATGTTTAATTATCATAATATAATGTTAACTATATATATAACCATATATATGTCATCATATAATTTTTACAAGTTTTTAACGTTCGTGAATCACCGGTCAACTTGGGTGGTCAATTGTCTATATGAAACCTATTTCAATTAATCAAGTCTTAACAAGTTTGATTGCTTAACATGTTGGAAACATTTAATCATGTAAATATCAATCTCAATTAATATATATAAACATGGAAAAGTTCGGGTCACTACAGTACCTACCCGTTAAATAAATTTCGTCCCGAAATTTTAAGCTGTTGAAGGTGTTGACGAATCTTCTGGAAATAGATGCGGGTATTTCTTCTTCATCTGATCTTCACGCTCCCAGGTGAACTCGGGTCCTCTACGAGCATTCCATCGAACCTTAACAATTGGTATCTTGTTTTGCTTAAGTCTTTTAACCTCACGATCCATTATTTCGACGGGTTCTTCGATGAATTGAAGTTTTTCGTTGATTTGGATTTCATCTAACGGAATAGTGAGATCTTCTTTAGCAAAACATTTCTTCAAATTCGAGACGTGGAAAGTGTTATGTACAGCCGCGAGTTGTTGAGGTAACTCAAGTCGGTAAGCTACTGGTCCGACACGATCAATAATCTTGAATGGTCCAATATACCTTGGATTTAATTTCCCTCGTTTACCAAATCGAACAACGCCTTTCCAAGGTGAAACTTTAAGCATGACCATCTCTCCAATTTCAAATTCTATATCTTTTCTTTTAATGTCAGCGTAGCTCTTTTGTCGACTTTGGGCGGTTTTCAACCGTTGTTGAATTTGGATGATCTTCTCGGTAGTTTCTTGTATAATCTCCGGACCCGTAATCTGTCTATCCCCCACTTCACTCCAACAAATCGGAGACCTGCACTTTCTACCATAAAGTGCTTCAAACGGCGCCATCTCAATGCTTGAATGGTAGCTGTTGTTGTAGGAAAATTCTGCTAACGGTAGATGTCGATCCCAACTGTTTCCGAAATCAATAACACATGCTCGTAGCATGTCTTCAAGCGTTTGTATCGTCCTTTCGCTCTGCCCATCAGTTTGTGGATGATAGGCAGTACTCATGTCTAGACGAGTTCCTAATGCTTGCTGTAATGTCTGCCAGAATCTTGAAATAAATCTGCCATCCCTATCAGAGATAATAGAGATTGGTATTCCATGTCTGGAGACGACTTCCTTCAAATACAGTCGTGCTAACTTCTCCATCTTGTCATCTTCTCTTATTGGTAGAAAGTGTGCTGATTTGGTGAGACGATCAACTATTACCCAAATAGTATCAAAACCACTTGCAGTCCTTGGCAATTTAGTGATGAAATCCATGGTAATGGTTTCCCATTTCCATTCCGGGATTTCGGGTTGTTGAAGTAGACCTGATGGTTTCTGATGCTCAGCTTTGACCTTAGAACACGTCAAACATTCTCCTACGTATTTAGCAACATCGGCTTTCATACCCGGCCACCAAAAATGTTTCTTGAGATCCTTGTACATCTTCCCCGTTCCAGGATGTATTGAGTATCTGGTTTTATGAGCTTCTCTAAGTACCATTTCTCTCATATCTCCAAATTTTGGTACCCAAATCCTTTCAGCCCTATACCGGGTTCCGTCTTCCCAAATATTAAGATGCTTCTCCGATCCTTTGGGTATTTCATCCTTTAAATTTCCCTCTTTTAAAACTCCTTGTTGCGCCTCCTTTATTTGAGTAGTAATGTTATTATGAATCATTATATTCATAGATGTTACTCGAATGGGTTCTCTATCCTTCCTGCTCAAGGCATCGGCTACCACATTTGCCTTCCCCGGGTGGTAACGAATCTCAAAATCGTAATCATTCAATAATTCAATCCACCTACGCTGCCTCATATTCAGTTGTTTCTGATTAAATATGTGTTGAAGACTTTTGTGGTCGGTATATATAATACTTTTGACCCCATATAAGTAGTGCCTCCAAGTCTTTAATGCAAAAACAACCGCGCCTAATTCCAAATCATGCGTCGTATAATTTTGTTCGTGAATCTTCAATTGTCTAGACGCATAAGCAATCACCTTCGTTCGTTGCATTAATACACAACCGAGACCTTGCTTTGATGCGTCACAATAAATCACAAAATCATCATTCCCTTCAGGCAATGACAATATAGGTGCCGTAGTTAGCTTTTTCTTCAATAACTGAAACGCTTTCTCTTGTTCATCATTCCATTCAAATTTCTTCCCTTTATGCATTAATGCAGTCAAGGGTTTTGCTATTCTGGAAAAGTCTTGGATGAACCTTCTGTAGTAACCAGCTAGTCCTAAAAACTGGCGTATGTGTTTCGGAGTTTTCGGGGTTTCCCACTTTTCAACAGTTTCTATCTTTGCCGGATCCACCTTAATACCTTCTTTGTTCACTATGTGACCGAGGAATTGAACTTCTTCCAACCAAAATGCACACTTTGAAAACTTAGCGTACAATTCTTCCTTCCTCAATACTTCTAACACCTTTCTCAAATGTTCACCGTGTTCTTGGTCATTCTTTGAGTAAATAAGTATGTCATCAATGAAAACAATGACAAACTTGTCAAGGTATGGTCCACACACTCGGTTCATAAGGTCCATGAACACAGCTGGTGCATTAGTTAAACCAAACGGCATGACCATAAACTCGTAATGACCGTAACGTGTTCTGAAAGCAGTCTTTGGAATATCATCTTCTTTCACCCGCATTTGATGATACCCGGAACGTAAGTCAATCTTTGAATAAACAGACGAGCCTTGTAGTTGATCAAATAAGTCGTCGATTCTCGGTAGTGGGTAGCGGTTCTTGATGGTAAGTTTGTTCAACTCTCGGTAGTCGATACACAACCTGAATGTACCATCTTTCTTCTTGACAAACAAAACAGGAGCTCCCCACGGTGATGTGCTTGGTCGAATGAAACCACGCTCTAAAAGTTCTTGTAATTGGCTTTGTAGTTCTTTCATCTCGCTGGGTGCGAGTCTGTAAGGAGCACGAGCTATTGGTGCAGCTCCTGGTACAAGATCTATTTGAAATTCAACGGATCGATGTGGGGGTAATCCCGGTAATTCTTTCGGAAATACATCGGGAAATTCTTTTGCAATGGGAACATCATTGATGCTCTTTTCTTCAGTTTGTACTTTCTCGACGTGTGCTAGAACAGCATAGCAACCTTTTCTTATTAGTTTTTGTGCCTTCAAATTACTAATAAGATGTAGCTTCGTGTTGCCCTTTTCTCCGTACACCATTAAGGGTTTTCCTTTTTCTCGTATAATGCGAATTGCATTTTTGTAACAAACGATCTCCGCTTTCACTTCTTTCAACCAGTCCATACCGATTATCACATCAAAACTCCCTAACTCTACTGGTATCAAATCAATCTTAAATGTTTCGCTAACCAGTTTAATTTCTCGATTCCGACATATATTATCTGCTGAAATTAATTTACCATTTGCTAATTCGAGTAAAAATTTACTATCCAAAGGCGTCAATGGACAACTTAATTTAGCACAAAAATCTCTACTCATATAGCTTCTATCCGCACCCGAATCAAATAAAACGTAAGCAGATTTATTGTCAATAAGAAACGTACCCGTAACAAGCTCCGGGTCTTCCTGTGCCTCTACCGCATTAATATTGAAAACTCTTCCACGGCCTTGTCCATTCGTGTTCTCCTGGTTCGGGCAATTTCTAATAATGTGGCCTGGTTTTCCACATTTATAACAAACTACATTGGCATAACTTGCTCCGACACTACTTGCTCCGCCATTACTCGTTCCGACACCATTTGTTCCTTTCGTTCTATTAACCCCTGGTCCGTAGACCTCACACTTCGCCGCGCTATGACCATTTCTTTTACACTTGTTGCAAAATTTGGTGCAGAACCCCGAGTGATTCTTTTCACACCTTTGGCATAGCTGCTTCTGATTGTTGTTGTTGTTGCGGTTATTATTGTTGTTGGGATGATTGTTGTAGTTGCTGCTGCTGTTGTTGTTGTTGTTGTTGGGCCGTTTGTTGTAGTTGCGATTGATGTTGCGATTGTTGGGATAATTGTTGCGATTATTGTTATAATTGCTGTTGTTGTTATATTGGTGATTCTTATCACCGTTTTCCTCCCACTTTCTTTTGACTTGCTTCACATTGGCCTCTTCAGCAGTCTGTTCTTTAATTCTTTCTTCAATCTGGTTCACTAGTTTGTGAGCCATTCTACATGCCTGTTGTATGGAGGCGGGCTCGTGTGAACTTATATCTTCTTGGATTCTTTCCGGTAATCCTTTCACAAACGCGTCGATCTTCTCTTCCTCATCTTCGAATGCTCCCGGACACAATAGGCACAATTCTGTGAATCGTCTTTCGTACGTGGTAATATCAAATCCTTGGGTTCGTAACCCTCTAAGTTCTGTCTTGAGCTTATTGACCTCGGTTCTGGGACGGTACTTCTCGTTCATCAAGTGCTTGAATGCTGACCACGGTAGTGCGTACGCATCATCTTGTCCCACTTGCTCTAGATAGGTATTCCACCATGTTAACGCAGAACCTGTGAAGGTATGCGTAGCGTACTTCACTTTGTCCTCTTCAGTACACTTACTTATGGCAAACACCGATTCAACCTTCTCGGTCCACCGTTTCAATCCGATCGGTCCTTCGGTTCCATCAAATTCCAAAGGTTTGCAGGCAGTGAATTCTTTGTAGGTGCATCCTACACGATTTCCTGTACTGCTAGATCCAAGGTTATTGTTGGTATGTAGCGCAGCCTGTACTGCGGCTATGTTTGAAGCTAGAAAAGTACGGAATTCCTCTTCATTCATATTCACGGTGTGTCGAGTAGTCGGTGCCATTTCCTTCAAAATAGTCAAATGGAACAAGTTAATCATACAGAATATTAAGAGTAGTTAATAGTATTTCGTAGCATAATATGAACTCATTTATAAAAGCTTTTTCTTCATATTAGCGTTTTATAAGTTTAAATTCGGGTAGTACCTACCCGTTAAGTTCATACTTAGTAGCTAATATACAATTCAACTACTACAATTCTATATGAAAAACTGATTATAATAATATTTCGCGTTCAAACTTTTATACAATATTTTACAAACTTACAATACCGCTTATTTTACATAAAGCATGAAATATAGCACACAATAACTTTGATACAAGATAGTTGTGAAGACAATTCTAGCTAGTACACAAGTCGTTCAGCAAAGGCAATAAAGACACGTAATTCATACGTCCAGAAACAAGTCATGCATTCTGGTTTTACTAGGACTACTTCCCATCCTTGGTCTTGTGCAACATAACCGTTATGGCCGTTGATAAGACAGCGTGTTGTAACGTCATCAAAGGGACGAGGGTTACGTAATGTCCAACAGTCCCGTAATAATCTAAAAACCTCATTTCTTACCCCAATTACCGACTCCGTCACTTGTGAAAACGTTTTGTTTAATAGTTGTAGCCCGATGTTCTTGTTCTCACTTTGGTGAGAAGCGAACATTACTAATCCGTAAGCATAACATGCTTCTTTATGTTGCATGTTAGCCGCTTTTTCTAAATCACGAAGTCCAATATTCGGATATATTGAGTCAAAATAATTTCTTAACCCGTTGCGTAAAATAGCATTTGGGTTCCCCGCAATATATGCGTCAAAGTAAACACATCGTAACTTATGGGTTTCCCAATGTGATATCCCCCATCTTTCAAACGAAAGTCTCTTATAAACCAAGACATTCTTGGAACGTTCTTCGAATGTCTTACAAACTGATCTCGCCTTAAATAGTTGTGCCGAGGAATTCTGGCCGACTCTAGACAAGATTTCATCAATCATGTCTCCGGGTAGGTCTCTTAAAATATTGGGTTGTCTATCCATTTTGTGTTTTTAAACTGTAAAATAGACAAGAGTTAGATTCATAAAAAAATACTTATTAATACAAGCAATTTTTACATATATCATAAAGCATAAGAACACTATATTACATATATTACACCACACGAATACAACTATCTTATTCCGACTCGCTCGTTTCTTCTTCTTCGGTTTTGGTTCGTTTTGCCAAGTTTCTAGGGATATATGATGTTCCCCTAATACGAGCCGTAATTTTCCACATTGGTTTAGAAAAACCTGGTGGTTTAGAGGTTCCCGGGTCATTGTTACAACTTAAGGACTTCGGGGGTTGACGATACATATAAAGTTCATCGGGGTTGGAATTAGATTTCTCTATTTTTATGCCCTTTCCCTTATTATTTTCTTTTGCCTTTTTAAATTCAGTTGGGGTAATTTCTATAACATCATCGGAATTCTCGTCGGAATCCGATTCATCGGAGAATTGGTAATCCTCCCAATATTTTGCTTCCTTGGCGGAAACACCATTGACCATAATTAACTTTGGTCGGTTGGTTGAGGATTTTCTTTTACTTAACCGTTTTATTATTTCCCCCACCGGTTCTATTTCTTCATCAGGTTCCGATTCTTCTTCCGGTTCCGATTCTTCTTCCGGTTCCGACTCTTCTTCCGGTTCCTCTTCGGGAACTTGTGAATCAGTCCACGAATCATTCCAATTTACATTTGACTCTTCATTATTATTAGGTGAGTCAATGGGACTTGTTCTAGAGGTAGACATCTATCATATAATATCAAACACGTTAAGAGATTAATATATCACATAATATTCATATGTTTAAAAATATATAGTTTCCAACAAAAATGTTAAGCAATCATTTTTAAAGAAAACACGGTCGAAGTCCAGACTCACTAATGCATCCTAACAAACTCAATAAGACACACTAATGCAAATTTTCTGGTTCTCTAAGACCAACGCTCTGATACCAACTGAAATGTCCCGTTCTTATTGATTAAAAACGTTCCATATTAATTGATTTCGTTGCGATGTTTTGACCTCTATATGAGACGTTTTTCAAAGACTGCATTCATTTTTAAACAAACCATAACCTTTATTTCATCAATAAAGGTTTAAAAAGCTTTACGTAGATTATCAAATAATGATAATCTAAAATATCCTGTTTACACACGACCATTACATAATGGTTTACAATACAAATATGTTACAACAAAATAAGTTTCTTGAATGCAGTTTTTACACAATATCATACAAGCATGGACTCCAAATCTTGTCCTTATTTAAGTATGCGACAGCGGAAGCTCTTAATAATCACCTGAGAATAAACATGCTTAAAACGTCAACAAAAATGTTGGTGAGTTATAGGTTTAACCTATATATATCAAATCGTAACAATAGACCACAAGATTTCATATTTCAATACACATCCCATACATAGAGATAAAAATCATTCATATGGTGAACACCTGGTAACCGACAATAACAAGATGCATATATAAGAATATCCCCATCATTCCGGGACACCCTTCGGATATGATATAAATTTCGAAGTACTAAAGCATCCGGTACTTTGGATGGGGTTTGTTAGGCCCAATAGATCTATCTTTAGGATTCGCGTCAATTAGGGTGTCTGTTCCCTAATTCTTAGATTACCAGACTTAATAAAAAGGGGCATATTCGATTTCGATAATTCAACCATAGAATGTAGTTTCACGTACTTGTGTCTATTTTGTAAATCATTTATAAAACCTGCATGTATTCTCATCCCAAAAATATTAGATTTTAAAAGTGGGACTATAACTCACTTTCACAGATTTTTACTTCGTCGGGAAGTAAGACTTGACCACTGGTTGATTCACGAACCTATAACAATATATACATATATATCAAAGTATGTTCAAAATATATTTACAACACTTTTAATATATTTTGATGTTTTAAGTTTATTAAGTCAGCTGTCCTCGTTAGTAACCTACAACTAGTTGTCCACAGTTAGATGTACAGAAATAAATCGATAAATATTATCTTGAATCAATCCACGACCCAGTGTATACGTATCTCAGTATTGATCACAACTCAAACTATATATATTTTGGAATCAACCTCAACCCTGTATAGCTAACTCCAACATTCACATATAGAGTGTCTATGGTTGTTCCGAAATATATATAGATGTGTCGACATGATAGGTCGAAACATTGTATACGTGTCTATGGTATCTCAAGATTACATAATATATAATACAAGTTGATTAAGTTATGGTTGGAATAGATTTGTTACCAATTTTCACGTAGCTAAAATGAGAAAAATTATCCAATCTTGTTTTACCCATAACTTCTTCATTTTAAATCCGTTTTGAGTGAATCAAATTGCTATGGTTTCATATTGAACTCTATTTTATGAATCTAAACAAAAAAAGTATAGGTTTCTAGTCGGAAAAATAAGTTACAAGTCGTTTTTGTAAAGGTAGTCATTTCAGTCGAAAGAACGACGTCTAGATGACCATTTTAGAAAACATACTTCCACTTTGAGTTTAACCATAATTTTTGGATATAGTTTCATGTTCATAATAAAAATCATTTTCTCAGAATAACAACTTTTAAATCAAAGTTTATCATAGTTTTTAATTAACTAACCCAAAACAGCCCGCGGTGTTACTACGACGGCGTAAATCCGGTTTTACGGTGTTTTTCGTGTTTCCAGGTTTTAAATCATTAAGTTAGCATATCATATAGATATAGAACATGTGTTTAGTTGATTTTAAAAGTCAAGTTAGAAGGATTATCTTTTGTTTGCGAACAAGTTTAGAATTAACTAAACTATGTTCTAGTGATTACAAGTTTAAACCTTCGAATAAGATAGCTTTATATGTATGAATCGAATGATGTTATGAACATTATTACTACCTTAATTTCCTTGGATAAACCTACTGGAAAAGAGAAAAATGGATCTAGCTTCAATGGATCCTTGGATGGCTCGAAGTTCTTGAAGCAGAATCATGACACGAAAACAAGTTCAAGTAAGATCATCACTTGAAATAAGATTGTTATAGTTATAGAAATTGAACCAAAGTTTGAATATGATTATTACCTTGTATTAGAATGATAACCTACTGTAAGAAATAAAGATTTCTTGAGGTTGGATGATCACCTTACAAGATTGGAAGTGAGCTAGCAAACTTGAAAGTATTCTTGATTTTATGAAACTAGAACTTTTGGAATTTATGAAGAACACTTAGAACTTGAAGATAGAACTTGAGAGAGATCAATTAGATGAAGAAAATTGAAGAATGAAAGTGTTTGTAGGTGTTTTTGGTCGTTGGTGTATGGATTAGATATAAAGGATATGTAATTTTGTTTTCATGTAAATAAGTCATGAATGATTACTCATATTTTTGTAATTTTATGAGATATTTCATGCTAGTTGCCAAATGATGGTTCCCACATGTGTTAGGTGACTCACATGGGCTTCTAAGAGCTGATCATTAGAGTGTATATACCAATAGTACATACATCTAAAAGCTGTGTATTGTACGAGTACGAATACGGGTGCATACGAGTAGAATTGTTGATGAAACTGAACGAGGATGTAATTGTAAGCATTTTTGTTAAGTAGAAGTATTTTGATAAGTGTATTGAAGTCTTTCAAAAGTGTATAAAAACATATTAAAACACTACATGTATATACATTTTAACTGAGTCGTTAAGTCATCGTTAGTCGTTACATGTAAATGTTGTTTTGAAACCTTTATGTTAACGATCTTGTTAAATGTTGTTAACCCAATGTTTATAATATCAAAAGAGATTTTAAATTATTATATTATCATGATATTATGATGTACGAATATCTCTTAATATGATATATATACATTAAATGTCGTTACAACGATAATCGTTACACATATGTCTCGTTTCAAAATCATTAAGTTAGTAGTCTTGTTTTTACATATGTAGTTCATTGTTAATATACTTAATGATATGTTTAATTATCATAATATAATGTTAACTATATATATAACCATATATATGTCATCATATAATTTTTACAAGTTTTTAACGTTCGTGAATCACCGGTCAACTTGGGTGGTCAATTGTCTATATGAAACCTATTTCAATTAATCAAGTCTTAACAAGTTTGATTGCTTAACATGTTGGAAACATTTAATCATGTAAATATCAATCTCAATTAATATATATAAACATGGAAAAGTTCGGGTCACTACATAAAACACGTGTGCCAAGGTTCCGGAGTAATAAAGTAACACAGTACGCACAGATACGCAGTTTCGCTAAAATACAAAGCATAAAAGCTAGTCGAAAAAGTCGGGTCGTTACATTTTGTGCCTTAGGTAGTGGAACAGCTACCTTTGCTAGGCACCCCAACACTTTGAGGTACTCATAGGATGGTTTTCTTTTCCATCATAACTCGTATGGGGTTTCATCCCTTTTCTTTTGGGGTATCTTATTTAAAAGATAGTTTGCCGATAGGATGGCATCCCCCCACATTGACTGGCTTACACCCGAACTCACCAACATGGCATTCACCATTTCTTTCAAGGTTATATTCTTTCTTTCAGCAGTGCCATTTGATTGAGGTGAGTAAGGTGCAGTAAATTCATGTCTAATGCCATTTTGCGCACAAAATTCAGCAAAAGGTGCAACATATTCACCACCTCTATCACTGCGGACAACCTTGATTTTTCGTTCAAGTTGATTCTCAACTTCATTTTTATAAGCAATAAATTTCTCAATTGCTTCATCTTTACTTTTCAATAAGTAAACGTAACAGTACTTCGTGCTATCATCGATAAACGTAATGAAGTACTTGTTACCATTCCATGTTGGAATGGATTTCAAATCACACACATCAGTGTGAATCATATCAAGGGGTTCGGTTATTTGTTCAACCAATTTGAAGGATGATCTTGTTAATTTGGGTTCAACACATGTTTTACATTTATAGTTTGAGTCAATGTGTAAAGTTGGTATGCAATTCAATTTAATTAAGCGACGAATGGAATTAAAATTAACATGACCTAGTCTACCATGCCACACATTAGAAGACTCAAGAAAATAAACAGAACTAGTACTTGTTTTATTAGCTTCACTGTTAATAACCATTGCATTTAGCTTAAACATGCCATTAAGGGCATAACCCTTACCAACATAAACACCATTTTTGGTCAACACGACCTTATCAGACTCAAACACTAGTCTAAAGCCAAACTTATTCAATAACCACCCAGACACAAGATTCTTACGAATCTCAGAAACATACAACACATTAGTTAAAGTAAGTTCCTTTCCAGAGGTCATCTTCAGGATCATATTTCCTTCACCCTTGATATCAGCTGTAGCAGAGTTTCCCATAAACAACTTATCTCCACTAGTAACCTCTTTGAAAATGTTAAAGAGGCTCTTATCAGCACACACATGACGGGTAGCCCCAGTATCAACCCACCATTCTCTGGTATTAGAACCAACCAGATTAACCTCGGAAATCATAATAGTGAGGTCAGAAATCATAGCAACCAGGTTGTCAGCATCATCAACCATGTTAGCTTGCCGGTGAAATGTCCCGTTCATATTGATTATAAACGTTCCATATTAATTGATTTCGTTGCGAGGTTTTGACCTTTATATGAGACGTTTTTCAAAGACTGCATTCGATTTTAGAACAAACCATAACCTTTAAAATATTACGACGATTATCAATTAATGATAATCTAAAATATAGCGTTTTTCACACGACCATTACATAATGGTTTACAATAATATTACACATCAACATAAGTCTTCGAATGCAGTTTTTAAATAATATTATACAAGCATGGACTCCAAATCTTGTCCTTAATTTAGTATGCAACAACGGAAGCTCTTAATAATCACCTGAGAATAAACATGCTTAAAACGTCAACAAAATTGTTGGTGAGTTATAGGTTTAACCTACATATTATCAAATCATAATAATAGACCACAAGATTTCATTTTTATAACACATCTCATATCAGGCATTTCGCAAACTGCATAGAGATAAAAATCATTCATATGTTGAACACCTGGTAACCGACCTTAACAAGATGCATATAGAATATCCCCATCATTCCGGGACTCTCATCGGATATGATAAATCGAAGTACTAAAGCATCCGTAACTCGAATGAGGCTTGTTGGGCCAAATAGATCTATCTTTAGGATTCGCGTCAATTAGGGGCCATTTCCCTAATTCTTAGGCTACCAAGCTAAAAAGGGGCATATTCGGTTCGATAATCCAGCATAGAAAGTATTTTCGATTACTTGTGTCTATTTTGTAAAACATTTATAAAATCGCATGTATTCTCATCCCAAAAAAAAAAATAGATTTTAAAAGTGGGACTATAACTCACTTTCACAGATTTTTACTTCGTCGGGAAGTAAGACTTGGCCACTGGTCGATTCACGAACCTATAACAAATATGTATATATATATATATATATATATATATATATATATATATATATATATATATATATATATATATATATATATATATATATATATATATATATATATATATGTTCAAAATATATTTACAACATTTTTAATACGTTTTAATGTTTTAAGTTTATTAAGTCAGCTGTCCTCGTTAGTAACCTACAACTAGTTGTCCATAGTTAGATGTACAGAAATAAATCGATATATATATTATCTTGGATCAATCCACGACCCAGTGTATACAAGTCTCAGGATAGATCACAACTCAAAGTATATATATTTTTGGAATCAACCTCAACCCTGTATAGCTCCAACATTACTGCATACAGAGTGTCTATGGTTGTTCCAAATAATATATATACATGGGTCGATATGATATGTCAAAATATTTGCATACGTGTCTATGGTATTCCAAAATTACATAATATATTAGAATACATGTAATACAATATAAGTTAGCTAGGATATGATTAATATAGATTTGTTACCAATTTTCACGTAGCTACAACAAGAAAAATTATCCAATCTTGTTTTACCCATAACTTCTTTGTTTTAAATCCGTTTTGAGTGTTTCAAGTTGCTATGGTTTCATATTGAACTTAAGTTTATGAATCTAAACAGAAAAAGTATAAGTTTATAGTAGAAAATATAGGTTACAAGTCGTTTTTGTAAAGGTAGTCATTTTAGTCGAAAGAACGACGTCTAGATGACCATTTTGGAAAACATACTTCTACTTTGAGTTTAACCATGATTTTTGGATATAGTTTCATGTTCATAAGAAAAATCATTTTCCCATAAGAAAAACTTTTAAATCAAAGTTTATCATAGTTTTTAATTAACTAACCCAAAACAGCCCGCGGTGTTACTACGACGGCGTATATCCGGTTTTACGGTGTTTTTCGTGTTTCCCGATTTTAAATCATTAAGTTAGCATATCATATAGATATATAATATGTGTTTAGTTGATTTTAAAAGTCAAGTTAGAAGGATTAACTTTTGTTTGCGAATAAGTTTAGAATTAACTAAACTATGTTCTAGTGATTTCAAGTTTAAACCTTCGAATAAAGTAGTTTTATATATATGAATCGAATGATGTTATGAACATCATTACTACCTCAAGTTTAGTAGGTAAACCTACTGGAAGTGACAAGAAATGATCTAGCTTCAAAGGATCTTGGATGGCTTGAAAGTTCTTGAAGCAGAATCATGACACAAAAACAAGTTCAAGTAAGATTATCACTCGAATTAAGATAGTTATAGTTATAGGAATTGAATCAAAGTTTGTATATGAGTATTACCTTGATTTAGAATGATATCTTACTGTAAACAACAAGGATTTCTTGAGGTTGGATGATCACTTTACAAGATTGGAAGTGAGCTAGTAAACTTAGAAGTATTCTTGATTTTATGAAACTAGAACTTGTAGAATTTATGAAGAACACTTAGAACTTGAAGATAGAACTTGAGAGAGATCACTTAGATGAAGAAAATTGAAGAATTAAAGTGTTTGTAGGTGTTTTTGGTCATTGGTATATGGATTAGATATAAAGGATGTGTAATTTTGTTTACATGTAAATAAGTCATGAATGATTACTAATATTTTTGTAATTTTATGAGATATTTCATGCTAATTTCCAAATGATGATTCCCACATATGTTAGGTGACTCACATGGGCTGCTAAGAGCTGGTCATTGGAGTGTATATACTAATAGTACATACATCTAAAAGCTGTGTATTGTACGAGTACGAATACGGGTGCATACGAGTAGAATTGTTGATGAAACTGAACGAGGATGTAATTATAAGCATTTTTGTTAAGTAGAAGTATTTTGATAAGTGTCTTGAAGTCTTTCAAAAGTGTATGAATACATATTAAAACACTACATGTATATACATTTTAACTGAGTCGTTAAGTCATCGTTAGTCGTTATATGTAAATGTTGTTTTGAAACCTTTAGGTTAACGATCTTGTTAAATGTTGTTAACCGATTGTTTATTATATCTAAAGAGATGTTAAATTACTACATTATCATGATATTATGATATATTAATATATCTTAGTATGATATATATACAGTTAAATGTTGTTACAACGATAATCGTTACATATATGCCTCGTTTCGAAATTCTTAAGTTAGTAGTCTTGTTTTACATATGTAGTTCATTGTTAACACACTTAATGATATACTTAATTATCATTTTATCATGTTAAACATAGTGTATCAATATCTTAATATGATTCATATGTTTTTAGTAAGACGTTGTTATAACGATAATCCTTATATATATCGTTTCGAGTTTCTTAATTCAATAAACTCATTTTTATGTATATCACTCATTGTTAATATAATTAGTGAGATACTTACTTATCATAATCTCATGTTAACCATATATATATATCCATATATATATATATCATCATGTAGTTTTTACAAATTTTTAACGTTCGTGAATCGCCGGTCAACTTGGGTGGTCAATTGTCTATATGAAGCACATTTCAAATAATCAAGTCTTAACAAGTTTGACTGCTTAACATGTTGAAAACATTTAATCATGTAAATATAACAATTTCATTTAATTTATATAAACATGGAAAAGTTCGGGTCACTACAGTCGGGTAGTCTCTTTCTTTTGCTTCTTGCACTCATCAGCACGATGACCAGGCTGGTTACAATTAAAGCATTTGCCAAAGAAACCTTTCTTCTTGGCAACACCATCTTTAGGTCCAAGCTTGAACCATTTCTCCTTGTTACTTTTCTTAGTCTTTCCTTTACTTTTGCTACTTTTTGAGGAGTGACCATGTTCAACAATATTATCCTTTGCCGAACTAGGGGTAATGCTCTTTTTAAGAGCAACTTTGTTGTCTTCCTCAATGCGAAGACGGACCACCAGGTCTTCAACAGTCATCTCCTTTCGCTTATGTTTCAAGTAATTCTTGAAATCAAGCCAGCTTGGTGTTAACTTCTCAATTATTGCTGCAACTTGGAAACTCTCACTGATTACCATTTTTTCAGTATGTATGTCATGAATAATGACTTGCAATTCTTGGACTTGACTCATAACAGTCTTTGAGTCAACCATTTTAAAATCCAAGAATGTAGCCACTACCCATTTCTTAGTACCAGCATCTTCAGTCTTATACTTTTTCTCCAAATACTCTCATAATTCTTTGGCAGTCTCTGTTGTGCAGTACACGTTATAGAGAGAATTCTCCAAACCATTCAAGACATAATTGTGGCACAGATAATCTGAATGTTTCCACACCTCAACCGCGCTCACAGTTTGAGCATCCCCTTCAACTAGTTGGGGAGCGGTTTCAGTTAACACCCTTGCAAGGTTCAACGTGGTCAGATAAAAACGCATATTTTTCTGCCAACGTTTAAAGTTCACACCAGTGAACTTTTCAGGTTTCTCAGCATGAGAAACAACCGCATTAGGTAGCGGTGCAACAATTCCACCATTATTTGGGGTAGCATCCGACTGAGACATTCTGAAAAAGAGACCGAAAACATTAGTGAACTTAAATAATAATTAAAGTTCGTATACCAAACTTGTAAATATCATATCTCATTATAGAATGACATTAAAAATCCACAAAATATGAATATAAGATTATACGTGTAATCTCGAACAGGTTTAAAGATAGCAAATACAAGCAATCAATTATCCAATTTAATCGCCAAGAAAATATCTTAAGCAGTAGAACATCAATGCAACAATAACAAACGAATGCAAACACAATATCAATCAATTACAACATAAAAAGGCCCTACCATTACTTTGAACAATTTAATAAAGATATTTAATTTGATAAACACTACAAGGGATCCAAAGTCGGTGGATATAAAATCTCTACGAATAATGCATAAAGTCCATAAAGGAATATAACTACATTATAAAATTACTGGTTCTCGAAAAATGCATATACCTTTTATACTTCTTAATCAGTTTTAAGGCCATCCACTAATATTTGCCTAGACTTATCAAATAATTAGATGCAAACACATATTCAACTCTATTTGCCAGGTCAGTTTCGCAGAGAATCTGTTTAAGTTTGTAGGAAAAATATACATACGAAACTGAAAATTACAAGTAACATACAAACATGCTATGTACAAACGTAATCATAAATAGAAAACATGAATATAGATATGCAATATTTAAGGATAAACATAAGCGTAAAACTATCCAATCGAATAGAAGGGTTGAACCGGGCTTGTGTTTGACACAATTCCTTTAAACAGATTCGACGTCTGTTCCCAGGGTACACAGTTCGAAGCAGCGTGTACTGCCGGACGAGAGCACTTGCCTGAAAAAGAGACCGGAAGCGGGGTGACCGAAGTTGTAGAAGAAGCAGCTGGAAAAACGAATGTAAGAGGGTTATAATTTTTGTTTGTGTGTTAGTTGATGTCCATTTTCTCAATACCAAACTTTGGTATTTATCGTGCAAACATGATCTCAAAAGGTAAGAAAAGATTTATGAAATCACACAAAGTATATTTACAAAATCCTTGATTGATAAATCAAATCTTTTAGGATTTGAAAAGGATTTACAAAATCTCATAAAATTATTTACAAAATCCTTGATTGATAAATCAAATATTTTAGGATTTGAAAAGGATTTACAAAATCTCATAAGAATATTTACTAATCCTTGGTTAATAAATCTTTTAATTTCTTACTTTGCACTTAAACTAACAACTTTGAGACGCGATATCTCATTCACCATTAACCCGTTTTGAACACGCTTTAGTTCGTTTTAAAGCTCTCATTAGTGGTTACAAAAACCTACTAAATAGTCGTTAATATATATCACTTTATTATATATTAATTTGTGTCCAAAAATTGCTAGAACACACTTTTCCAACCAAATTTTTCAATACAAAGTTGCAGGTTCTAATCTAGTGATGAAATTGTATATCTCTAACCCTTGAAACGCAACTAAGACCATCATGCATTATACATTTCCTTCTCGTGTATCTCAACCTTGATCATTCTCAAATCAAAGCATATCTCTCATGTCTGCAATCATTAATTAATTAAACATAATGATTAATTAGAAATTAACCCACCTGAAAATGTACATATGCGGTTTAAGTGATACGGAGTACAATAATAATGACCCTACATATATTACTAATCACAATAGAACCAATAAAAATATCAAAACAAAAGGAGTTAACATAAAAGATGAATGAAGTAATGAAGCAACTCTATAAAGATTAAAGAGTAAGAAATTAAGCACATACCCTCGTTTGATAAGGTTCTACTTTTGGCCTTCAAGATTACCCAACGCATTCATACCTGGAATTGCATAATGACAATATTTGGCATAAGCAACGTTTTTACTATTGTGGTGCTACTCCTTTTCGCACTTAAGCATTCTCTTGATTGCAATCCTTCGTAACTTCAACACATATATTTTAGCCAAAATAATAATACATCAACACATACGATTTGCATTTTTTGAACCTAGCCTTTCAAAGCCCAAATCTATAACGATCATTAGTAATCAAAACTTACCGATGATCAATATAAGATAAAAATATTAATTCGATCACCTTAACTCAGTTGACCGAAGTGTTATGACATAATAAAATACGAACAACGATAAGTTTACTGATGTATAAGTACATAAATAAGAAGCTTTCATAACCAAAACCATTATACATCAACAAATTAAATAACCGAACTAACCTTACACTTGGATTAAATGAAAGCGGTTTTAGTATAAACTAGTTGTTTACCCTCGTTTCGCACCGGGGGTTCGGTTTTCAATGTATTTTATTGCGTTTAGTTTAACGATGATATCGTTGAAGCGCAACTCGAGTCGAACTAAAAGGTATAATCCGTCAAATATTTAAATGTTATTTTAAATTAATAATATGGATGCATCTCTGCGGGTGGAGAAAAATATAAAGGAAACCAACAAATAAAAAATAAAAAAAAATTGTTACAACGGGTAGAGAAAAATATAAAGAAAACAATCGGTACTATTCATATTTTTTACGTAGTAGATATTTGCTGCTACTAATTATAAAGAAACCATCGGTATTATTCATATTTTTTGTCTAGTAGATATTTGCCGCGGGTGAAGAAAAATATAAAGGAACCAAAAAAGAAAAAATTAGGGAAAAAAACTGCTACAAAAAAAAAAAAAATTGCTACAGTTCTGTGAATAGTACTGTTCACGTGAATGGAAAAAATTGCTACAGTACCGTGAATAGCACTGTTCACGTGAATAGTACTGTTCACGTGAATAGTGAGCGGTGTACAACCATTGTTGCGCGATGTACAAGTGACAAGCGTTATGAATAGTACTATTCATAGCTTTTGTCTGTTAGTATATATATGTAGTGAATAGTACTATTCACAATCCAAAAATAGTTCGCGTGAATAGTACTGTTCACGTGAATAGTGAGCGGTGTACAACAATTTTTGCGCGATGTACTAAAAGACGAGCTATGAATAGTACTATTTATAACTTTATATATGTGTGTGTGTGTGTGTGTGTGTGTGTGTGTGTGTGTGTAATCTCAGTTGTTAATTCCTTCTTTTGATTACGAATTTTGGAGTCAAAGCTTAAATTTAAAAAGTCAAACGAGTGTGTTCAATTTTATCGTCCCACCACAACTTAGTCTCCTCACGTAACATACTAGAACCGTATCTCGTCTTCTTCTCGGAAGGACATTCTGTATATATATATATATATATATATATATATATATATATATATATATATATATATATATATATATAATGCATCTTCACCCTTTTATATTTGAATTAACGATATAATAAGACTAAATAAGAACTCGGATTAAAAGTCAGTTGACTATAACTTCTAATTTGTTCATCGAAACCATTCGATACCTATTATTTCGGATCGGGATACTCGTTTCACATCTCGGTTTTGGCAGAGGGGTCCAGAAAGTCATAAGACGGAGGTTGAGTGTGTGTCATGGAACCGAATGAGATTGTTGCGCGATGTACAAGTGACAAGAGTTATGAATAGTACTATTCATAGCTTTTGTCTTATTCATAGCTCTTGTCTATTAGTATATATATATATATATAGTAAATAGTACTATTCACGGTCCAAAAATAGTTCGCGTGAATAGTACTGTTCACGTCAATAGTGAGTGGTGTACAACAATTGATGCGCTATATACTAGGACACAAGAGCTATGAGCAGTACTATTCATAGCTTTTGTGTCTTAGTATGTAAACTAGTTGTGGAGCCCTCGCTTCGCGCCGGGGGCTCCGTTTTGAATGCGAGTTAAAAAAAAGTGTTGATCTATTTTGTAAAAAAAAAAAAAAAAATCGACATCTAACATTGAAGGGTTGTTCCTTTGTGAAAGTTGCTTCTTTTAGCGTT
Source organism: Rutidosis leptorrhynchoides (assembly GCF_046630445.1). Lineage (NCBI taxonomy): Eukaryota > Viridiplantae > Streptophyta > Magnoliopsida > Asterales > Asteraceae > Rutidosis > Rutidosis leptorrhynchoides. The sequence goes on from NC_092334.1 coordinate 661,472,891, forward strand.
CGGGTATTTTTTTAAAAAAAAAAGTTAGTTGATCTATTTTGTAAAAAGGAATATTTTTCGACATCTTTTGGTAGCATTGAAGGGTTGTTCTTTTATGAAAGTTGCTTTTTTATCGTTTGAGACAAAAAAAAAGTAGCACAGTAGTAGCGTGGTGAGTGTTATTATTCAATATTTTTAGTGTTAGTGATGGGATAAATAATATTTTAGAATATAGGTATAAAATGAGGGGATTCGATTTGTATTTTAATGAAAGTTAGGGGGTTGAGTGTGTGAAAAATAAAATATTAAATAGTACTATAAAATGGGGGGGTTCGATTTGTATTTTATTGAAAGTTAGGGGTTTAGGTGTGTGAAAAATGAAATATTAAATAGGACTATTCATAACTAATAAGACAAGTTTTGTCTATTAGTTATATTAGTAATAGTAATAGTAATAATAATAATAATAATAATAATAATAATAATAATAATAATGAATAATGAATAGTTATTAGATAGTAAAAATTGTGTGGGCAATTTATAATGAATTAGAAGTTTTATGGTTAAATTATAAAATGTGAAAAATTTGTGGTAAATTTATAAAAATTATGAAATTAGCTTGTATGAAGAATGTGGTTGAAATATAAAAAATAAAAAGTTTGAGGTAAGTTTGTGAAGTTTATAAACTTCCCTTTTCACTTTCACTAAAAAAAAAAAAAAAAAAAGTGTGTGGATTAAGGATTGAGGGTTATGATCTCACACCTAAAATTATAACTCAGTTATGGCCTCACGCATGAATTCGAAAGACATTTTGAATGTGCCTAAAAGTAAACCAACTTTGAGCATTTTATTGATGATCAAATATCATATATTGCATTAAAAAGGAGCTATAGACATAAGATATAACATGATCAACAAACATCTGATTTGCAAAAAAAAATAATTAAAATAAATAAACAAAAGGAAACATATTGAAATATAGGCGAACCTGAATTTATGCTATTACCAAAAGACTGTGTCTATTTTTAGGTAGAGGTAGCCATTGAAGCATCCTTGAACTGCTACCTTCTTCTTCATGTTCATCTTCTTCGCACACCAGTCTTGCACCACAATTTTCACCATACAATCTGCACCATAAATGTCAAAAGAAACCGAAATATATTTCTTTGCTTTCTTCCAATCTGGTTCAGATTAGTGATAACATCTGGTCAGGCTTTATCCCAATATTTTCGTATTGAAATATCGAATCGGGAATGGGAGACTCGACTCCAATGGGAGTACCATCAGAGTTTTTGAATCTATATCCAATCGATCCGTAGCTACTTTTGATTGCTAAACCAACAAGGAACTTTACTTCCTGGAAGTAATACACGCACCATCTTATACGAATCAGTGTGCCCCTATAAAGATCAACAACACATAATTAGTACAGTCATTAATGCATTTAATGTATTGTCCTAATTCTTTTTTGTTTTAATGATAGGAATGCGACATAGATATAGAGGTAAATTGAGTTTATCCAACAATTATTGTTGTGAGTTATAGATAGAATACTCACAATATAAGAATCGAACTGCATTTGGTATGATATATGTATGTTGAAATATACTAAAACTTAAAACTAAACATAATCGAAAGGCAGAATAAAAAGGATGCAAGAAAATTACAGCCCCATAGGTTGTTAAAAAATTAAAAAAAAATTCTGTACCCTTTGTATAAGAGTACTTGGCAGATCTAATCATTTTATCCGACAAAATTGTTGAAAATTGTGAATCGAACTCAGATGTAATCGAATTAGGGTTATTTAATCCTAATCCTAGACGACCCGTAATAAGAAATGATTTTTTGGACCTGTCACCCAATTACCCACCCCGCCACTTCTAGTCGGTATTTTACCCACAAGTGACACGGATACATTAGATGAACAAACTATACCTGGCAATTGAGACCCATATCCTCAAATTTGGGTCAATTGGGTCATGCTTTCGGGTCAATTAGGTCTTGAGAACAATTAGGTCCCACAATGTAAACCAAAACCCAAAAAAAGTTTCAATGGGTTTCTCTCCAACCTATTGGGTCATATATAAAATATAAAGAAACGGGTCAAATGGGTCTCAAATCCTAAAGCTCAATAAAGAGAGACAGGTCTAATGGGTCTTGTGAATGGGTCAAATGGGTCGACCATAACAAGTTTCATTTATGAAAGCATTTATGGCTACATCATTTATTATGTATATTTATATGTTTTTATATATAAAAAATATATATATAAATAATAATAACTAAAATGATATAATAAATGTAAAAAATCCAATGTAAAAGTATATGACCCGTTTGACCCATTTGACCCATGACCTGTTTCGACCCATTACCCGACCCAACCCGACCTGACCCAATTGGGCCCGTTTAAAATTTTTACCCATTTGAACCATGACCCATTGAAACCCAAATCCGTTTTGACCCGTTATCCAAACCGACCCAACCTGACCCGTTTGCCAGGTATATAAAAATGTAAAGTTGACACTTTAACCTCCAGTAACATTGTAATCTCACATGAGTAGTAGTCAATATTATAGAATCCATTTTGGGTATTATTAACTTTATTAAACTTTCGAAGAAAGTTACCTGCGTAGAGCTTGTAAGCATTAGGCACACATTTACGCAGGGAGACTCGGATTTTGTAAGTATATAGAACCCATGATCAATTATAGTCCTAACTCGAAGAGACAAGCAAAACAATATTTAGACATGAAATTTCAAGTCATATAATTTAACTCCATTTTCAAGCATGCAAATCAAATAATAGTTACATGTAGGTATGGGACAAGAGTTTATATAGAATAAGGTTTAGAAAAAATAAAATTTACCAATGAGGGAGGATTTTATGAATTGACATCCATTGCAGCTCATACAAGCAAGAAAGACTGAAAATATTGAGGTTAATCTCTAAATTATTTCTTGTTTCTTAAAACAATTTTTATACCCAATTTCATAGTTAATCCAACACCATTCTATTAAAAAACGCCCATATAATTTATTCATAGCTCCATTAGTAGACAACAATATTAAGTTATGGAGTATTGTAATAGTTATACAAAATCATTGTATTCATATTTAAAGATTCAACTATTATCATAAGAAGTTCAAAAGTGTCATTTTAACGCTACTATATCGTTAGACAGTTTTCAACCTGAAAGTCATCAAAATGTTGTCCACTCTTTACAGACCATTTACGCAATGGTCGGCAACTGTTATGATAATATTCTACTATATAAATGAAAAATACGTAAACAACTGGATATATGTTACAGTCTGGGTTGCAATGCTCAATTTAACAACAAAATGAATCAAAACAAATTAAGTTTTGAGGCTTCTAAACAAATTACTTATTCGGCAAAACCTTATGGTCCATATAATTTTAGTAGATTTTTTAAAAGATAAAAAATCAAATAATATACAGTATATTGAAAAAGGTGATGAAAAATAAAAATATAACCCTTTTTACCTATATTTTTTAGGCTTCTATTACAATAGGATTGTATTAGTAAATTGGAATAAGATTTTTATGTATTTGAAAAAGAAAAAAAAAATAGCTACAGTGCTACAGTATAACAGTGAAAATGGGTACTTGACGGATTTGTATTGGTTCGTCATTTACGTGAATTAGTATATATATTAATATTAATTAGTGACATGGATTTGATGAATTTCCTACGTGGGTTACTTATGTAGTTGACAACTAAGCATTATTAGTGAATAATTAACAACATAATTACACTTGGGTGAAATAAACTACAGTTTGACAAATCAGAAATAAGTTTACGGTTTATACATATGTATGATCTATATGATGTATGATATATATAGTGGTAGGATCAAGAGGGAAGTAACCAATCGAGGAAAGCGGGGAAAGCAAAAACTTTTTTTTTTTCATTTTTAAAAAAAACTTTGTTCACGAACATTATAGATGAGATGAAAATATGAATATTTAATAAAGACACTTTGTGATAAATGTTTTTATTTTGGCAGAAAAATGCTCTAAGAAGTAAAATATAACAATTATCGTATTTTTCGAGCGTATGTTGAGGTTTTAGCTATTAGGGTTTAGATATTAGGGTTTAGATATTAGGGTTTATAGGGTTTAGATGTTAGGGTTTTGAAATTTAGGGTTTAGGGTTTAGATTTAGGATTTAGATTGAGTTTTTAACACAAACGGTTTAGAGTTTAAGGTTTAGAGTTTGGTGTTTTGGGTTTATGGAATAAACCCAAAACACCAAACCCAAAACCCTAAACTCTAAATCGGGCTAAATTTTACTTCACAAAACATGAAAAAAAATGTTCATATTCTTCACGAACAATATTATTTTGAATGTTATTTTTGTCGATCGTTTTTCCGCATAAATAATAACATTCATCACGAAGTGTCTTTTCTAAATGTTCATATTTTTGTGTGATCTTGATGCCGGAAAAAAATTCCAATAAAAAACGACAAAAAAAGAAAAATTTTTGTTTCCCCCCGCTTCTCCCGATTGATTACTTCCCCATAATCCTGCCTATATATATATATATATATATATATATATATATATATATATATATATATATATATATATATATAATAACAAAGTCAACTTTTTGCTAATTAATTTTAAATAAGTTTAGATGGAGAAAAAGTAACTATTAGATTAACAAACAACTTTCAATACAACCGGATATCACTCAACAATTGTCTCTCTCCTTCTTTTAATTGTTGAGTGCCAAGACTACCCCTCCCCAAACGAAAATACTGGAACTCTCACCTTTTTATCACAAAAACTTCTCTCACCTTTAGGGCAGCACCAAAAAATTGGTTGATCATCTTATGCAGATGAATTCAATCTATACAATTAGGGTTCGCACGTGATCGCATCGGTTAATCGATTCAAGAAAAGAAACACTCTCTGGAATATGTATTCAATAGCAGATGTCTTTATTAAATGACGATTCAAAAACATCCAGATACTTCATCCGATTTGCGATATCAATCAATTCGTTGTATCTCACCAGCGATCGGTAATCGATTATTCTACTTCATTCTAAACCACTTCTTCAAATGTTTAGTTGTATCGAAACATTTATTCAATAATCGATTGTTGATCTATTTCGTTTGTCAATCGATTGTGCTACTAATTACTAATTAGTGTAGTTTTTTCTTTTTTTAATTTCTTTTGCGTTAACCGACTGTTAAACTCTTTAGTTTGTTGAATTTTCTTTTTGTTATGTAATCAATGAATCTTGGAATATATTTAAGAATCGTCTCAATGAATGATGAGTGTGTTGTTGTAATCATCTCAATTAAGCCTTCCAAGTGTTCGATGAAATGCTTCAATGAATGATGAGTGTGTATTTGATTTGAATCACATGGTTTAACATCTTAATTCTTTGATTTTAGGCACTCTCAAATCGTGTTACTGTAAAGTCAACGCAAGTTAGATCAGTTACCGTGAGATTCTCAACGATTTGTTATTATGGCCAACTTTTTTAACTAAGTTTAAATTGATCTGTTTTTTGTCCATCGCTAAATTTGTAACCCGCGAGGCAAGTTGTAATCTTATGTTTTTTTTTTCTATCACGAATCTTATGTGACTTAGGGCCTCAAATATGTTGAAGACGAAACCCTGGATTCGTTTGTGATGTTTATAATTCTCAAAGATTCAATTTCGATTTCAAATTTGGGATCATAAACGTGATTGTGCGAATTAACTGTGATGGTTGAGTCGTTTATTCCGGTTTGCAATACATCTCTGGAATATCAGAAGGTAAATAAGACTCGCGAAGCAAGTTCGATTTTTCTACAATTTAAATAAGTAGATTGTTTTGCGTTATCAAGTGCATTATAGGTTTCAAAGTGGGAACCACAACATCTCATGAATCAAGATTCAATCTCGTGGTACTATGATGATCTGTAACATATATCTGTATTAACTTTCCCCTGTCGTAAATTACTTGACCATATTTAGATCCTTATAGGATGGGGTAGTATTTGTACTTTCAAGGTTTGTTAACCTTGAACGCACGTGGCACTTTAAGGTCTCAAGCATTGGAAATGGGGGCCAACTATGAAGCTGACTGGAAAGCTATTTGCACCCTGCTGGTTGTGCTTTTCGTGATACCTCAAAGTTTCGACAAGTTGAGGCTAATAATGGTACCATTGTATCCAAGGTTTAACTTCAATCTTATTTATGTACTTTTTTCAATTTAAATAATTAGCTCTTTTTGTGTTATCAAGTGCATTATAGGTTTCAAAATGGGCCGGTTAATGGTTAAGAACGAGTTGCAGATAAAATGAGTGTTTTTTTGTTACATGTCTAAGTGGATCTGGTCACCCAGGGTTTACTCGAATAACATCTTTGCAGTGTGTCTCTCTTTTTTTTCTTCTTAATTTCTGTTAGAAGCATAGATTGCAGTTACGGCTCGCTAACTATTAGGGAGTTCAGTAGCTAATACAAAGTGGCTTGGTTCAGTTTCTAGCTTGGGTGATACTGAACTCAAAGTAAGTTTCCCTTTACCCTATTTTCATTTTTATATGCTATGTTTGAAATAGAGGTCTGATTAGAATAATTTTTCCAAATAAAAACTTGGATTACGTTGTTCTAATAAAGTACTTTAGTAACTTGTATTTCACAAATAGCACTGAAGTTTTCGTATTCTTAGATCTGAAATACCGTTCCATGTAGGCAATTGTCAAAGTGTTGTCGTTCTATATGGGAGCAAAACGCCATCAGACCCTCGGTGGAGTAATTGCAATATTAGTTGTTGATCATACAATTTACAAGATTTGTGAAATGTTCTAAACTGCCAGACAATCTTTAGATTTGACTGATTTTGATGTAAACTGCACAGGACATTGCTAGAACAATATGCAGTAATAGTCACATGAAATGGCTCGCAAGGTATTCATACATGTTTGTAAAAGTGAGATATAATTATGTGATAATTTAGTTTCTTTTTTACTATTTTATGAATAGACATGGTGTTATTGGTTGAGCTCAAGCCCCCCGTTTTGAGTTATATTTCGCAACTCGCCCGTTCATTGAGGTTTACCTTTGTTGAAAATTAAATGGACAACTTTAAAGTGTTCTGGTGATTATCTTTCTCAGATTTGCAGGATGAAGTAAATAAGCTCATTGCCATGACTCTTATATGGACTGTTTTATTTTAAAGTAGTCAGTCCAAAATCTACAAAAGGACATCGACTAAATGTGATTTGGTCAGGAAGTCCCTCCTAATTCCAATAGGTTGTAGTCATATATTATCACTTTAGAATTAGAATTGTAAATTACAATAAAATGCATATTTGATCAATGCCAATACTGGGCAACTTTACAATTTTATTATGTTGTATTTCTGATTATCGAATGTGGTTTTGTAACTGTCATTTCAGTTCTAAGTGTTTAAAAATTTGAACTTAATAATGTTAGTAGGTTTTGAATTTGTCCTGGGACGGGAATGGCTCATGCGTCATTGACTTTATTAACAAATGCATTTCCCAAGGCTCGCTGGAATCAAGCTTGAGAATTGGCACCTATTTTCTATGAATAATTAGTTGCCCGTGTTACTTTGGATGAGAAGTTTCTGCATGACCATATTAAGGATGAGGACCATATTAAGGGCGATTGGAAAGTGAAGTTAAGAGTATATATTAAGGGCGATTGGGAAGTGAAGTTAATTTTGCTTGCATGTATTATCTTGATTTTGCTTAATATGGTCATACTGCAGTTATTATCTTGATTTTGCTTGGGAGTATTTTACCACTAAACAAAAACAAAAGGTTTATGTTCTAAGGTTTTTTAGTTACCTAATCGTTTGAAATATTTCAATCGGTATTCCACCAAATTTATCCTTTTCTCATTTGCCAGTGTGTTGCCTTTCACCAAATTTATCGCTTTCTCATTTGTCAATGATTATTCATTTCAAAACATTTCTGATACGTTTAAAAATAGGTTTTATAATCTCTTATTTTAAAAACTCGCGAAATCGCGGGTTATAAACTAATATATATATATATATATATATATATATATATATATATATATACTAGTTAAAGACCCGCGATTTCGCGGGGTTTTTGAAGGGTGACAAGAGTATTTTATATTGTAATATAAATTGCGAAATCATTTATTAATACCATATTATATTGTATTTGTTTTTTTTTTTTTGCTTTGAATTTGATTATCCAAACAATCTAACAATTGAAGATAATTAATATGAAGTTGATGTTGCCAATGGGGCTTTGCCTCATTGGTCACCATGTTAACATGGTGTTCAAGGAGACCAGGGTTCGAGTCTCGGGGGGGGGGGGGGATTTTCGTGAATTAACTTCGTGTGCTAACCACTAACATTGCCTTTCAAAAAAAAAAAAAAAAAAAAAAAAAAAAAAAAAAAAAAAAAAAAGTTGATGTTTCCATAAGAATACAATTTGTAACATATTTATATTGACAATTTTTTTTAATATACAGAAGAATAAGATTATACAAACATAAGATCATACATTTTAGTCGTTTGGTTGCAACTCGTGTTTAATGATAAGATCTGTAGCATATCAAAATTACCATCATTCGTCGATTGGCATATCTAGCTTCAGAACAATTGAATTAAAGGACTAAATAAATTTTTTTATTACATTCATTAGCAACAATTTTACATCTTTCGGAAGTTAATAGATACGAATTCTCGTTAAATTTTGAATTAAATGACGAAAAATACTTTTCATTGAAATTGAAATGGTTGCATACCCAGGTTTGTCCGGTTGGTACAGGAAAGATAACTTGTCGGTCGTGGAGATCATTGTTGGGCTGTGCATGTTGATTTTCTTCATTCATTTACTCTGTATCTGATTCATGAGCCAATTCTTCTTCACTTTGATTTCCCAAGTAAATTAAACTTGAGCTACTTTCATTTTCATTATTTTCATCATTAGCGATATGATTATTCTGATACTGGTAATGGACATCAATGTTGGTTTGGCCAGTGTGATCACCCGGACTTCCCAAGTTTCTAAAGCTGAAATAAAAACAGGTATAGTAATATTAACATTAACATTAACATTAACATAATATTGAAAAAAACATTGTAATTAGATATGATGTATGTAGACAAAGAAAAATACCACTTGATGTAATATGTTTGATGCAAGATGGAAAACGCATGTTTAGTGTCATTGTAAGTCGTTTAACGTGAGTTGATGTATTATTGGTATGTGTTGCTTCAACTTAAAACTTGGTCAAACACATTTCTTTATCATAAATCGTTAAATACCAATAAGCTTGTTGTTAGAGTTGATAAAGGCATTCCTCTTTTTCACTGTTTTCTTAAACTGTTCACGGACAAAACGTTTGGAAAGTTGTTGTAGCTTAATGATTCAACAAAATAACATTGATCAATATGTAAACTTTGAAGTTGAAGTACTATAAACAAATGTATTAAGTGATAACTGTATTAAGTTTAGAGAAATACCAATTGTTCTTTTTCTGTGTGAACGATATGAACAATTAAACGTGATAGAAGGCTGACAGTTTAAACCATATTGTCAAATTAATTGGCATTGGGTCAATTGGGTTAATTTTTTTTTTTTTTTATCTAATATAGGTTGATTGGAGAAGTTTTAATCTTAATTTCTTTAATGGGTCATCTGCAACATACGAGTAAAATACAGGAATCAAATGGGTCAAAAGATAACCCAATTTGTACTTTAACTTTCAGCTTCATCAACATATCTCGCTCCCTAAACACTAAACCCTAAATCTAAACCTTAAAACATACTTGACCCTAAACTCTAAACACTAAACGCTAATCAATAAACCCTAAAACCTAAACCCTATAATCTACACCCTAATTCATAAATTTTAAAATGTAAACCCTAACCTTAAACAATAAACCCTAAACACTAAATCATAAACTCTATACACTAAACTCTAAACCCAAACCCTATATCTAAACCGTAAACTCTAAAACCTAAACTAACCCTAAACCACCAACGCTATACCTTACACACTAAACCCTAAACCTTAAACTCTAAACCTTAAATCTAAAAACTAAACCCTAAACTATAAACCCTAAACCCTAAACCATATACCTTAAACCCTATACACTAAACCATAAACCCTAAACCTAAACCATAAAACCTATACCCTAAACCCTATATCTATACTATAAACCATAAATTGTAAAAACAAAACCCTAAACCCTATATCCTAAACCTTAAATCTTAAATTCTAAAATCTAAACCTTAAACCTTAAAGGCTAAACCATAAACCCTAAACACTAAACCCTACACACTAAACCCTATACACTAAACTCTAAACCCTAAACCATCAACTCTTAAACTTACACAATAAACTGTAAACCCTAAACCTTCAACTTTAAACCCCAATCCCTTTTAGAAAAAGTTGGCTTAACTAACGAAAGAAAAATTGAACCAGATACATTCTTACCTAAACTTTAAACCCTAAGCCATAAACCATATACCCTAAACCCTATACACTAAACCATAAACCCTAAACCCTAAACCTAAACCCTAAATCCTATACACTAAACCCTAAACCCTAAACACTATTTATACTCTAAACCTTAAACCTTAAACCTTAAACCATAAACCATATACCCTAAACCCTATACACTAAACCATAAACTATAAACCCTAAATCCTATACACTAAACCCTAAACCCTAAACACTATACTTATACTCTAAACCTTTAAATCTTAAACCCTAAACCATAAACCATATACCCTAAACCCTAAACCCTATACACTAAACCATAAACCCTAAACCTAAACCCTAAATCCTATACACTAAACCCTAAACACTATATTTATACTCTAAACCATAAATTGTATAAACAAAACCCTAAGCCCTACACCCTATATCCTAAAACCTTAAACCATAAATTCTAAAATCTAAACCTTAAACTTTAAAGTCTAAACCATAAACCTTAAACATTAAACACTAAACCCCATACTCTAAACCTCAAACTCTATATCTAAACCATAAACCCTATAAACCCTAAACCTAAATTCTATACATTAAACCCTAAACCATAAACACTATATTTATACTCTAAACCATAAATTGTATAAACAAAACCCTAAACCCTAAACCCTATATCCTAAACCTTACACCATAAATTCTAAAATCTAAACCTTAAAGTCTAAACCATAAACCCTAAACCCTATACACTAAACTCTAAACCCTAAATCAACCCTAAACCATTAACCACCAACCCTTAACCTTACACCCTGAGCCCCAAACCTTAAACACTATACCTTAAACCCTAAACCGTAAATTCTAAAATCCAAACCCTAAACCCTATGCTCTAAAACCTATACCCTATACACTGAACCATAAACACTAAACCCTATATGTAAACCCTAAACACTAAACCATAAACCATAAACCAAAAAACCCTAAACCCTAAACTTTATACCCCAAATTCTAAAGCCTAAACTCGAAACCGTAAACCCCAAACCCTAAACACTAAACCGTAAACCCTATACACTAAACTGTAAACCCTATACACTAAACCGTAAACCCTATACACTAAATCCTAAACCCTAAAACATAATTTCTAAAATCTTAACCCTAAATTCTAAATCCTAAACTGTAAACCATTAAGCGTAAACCCTAAATAGCAATTCATTAACCTTAAACCATTAACTCTCAACGTGAATCCTTTTTATCCATTAAGCTTATATTAGTTGTCAAAATGAATCTAGTTTGTACTATAAGTATATATAATTAGAGTTGTACCAAAAATACCAATGACCCAAAAACCAACTGCATTGTGCACTCTGACCCATAGATGTTATCCAAAATCATTTTTGATCCGATATAATATAGCAGTAACAAATATGAACCAAATCACATATACAGTGGCAAATTCGACCCATAATGAGATACTTTTAACATGGATCCTTATTAGAAGAGCCCCCATTAACCCTAAACATGTTGAAATTTGAATGAAGCTGCCCATAAACAGAAGGAGGTAAAAACTGAAAAAAAAAAATAATAATAAATAAAGCTATAGGTGTCTATTGTACCCATTTTCTTATAAATGAGGCAGTCGGTAATGAAATACTGCTATCGAGTGAAGCAGCTATAATAATAAAAAGTTTGCGAAAAACAAAGCATGATAAACAAGTCTAAGGTTACCCAAAAGCCCCGCAGCGAAGCGGGAGTTTTTTCCTCGTTCTAACTAAAGATCAAATAAGAGTTTTTGATTTGATTAATAATTTTTTACAACATTTAATGGAATAATGCTATTATATTATACAAAACTTCTGGACACTCTATTCAACATTACCCAAGATGAAATTATATTACAAACAAAGCGCTTTCAAATGCAATGTGAACAAACCTCGCATACCAGCTTAATGTGTTAAGGGAAAATGGCACCAAAATGCATTGAACTTTCATCAAAATCCTATTGTATGCATTCAACTTTCAAAAGTCCTATTTTATGCATTCAACTTTATATTTTCTCCTATTGTATGCATTCAGCCTGTTATAACAGGTTACCTTCTAGGTCACCTTCTAAATATTTAAATCTTTAATCCCTCATATTTGTAAATTCTAATTTCATTAGTCCTTTTGTTAAACAAAACATTTATATCTTCATAAATAGTAGAACATGTTATATCGGAGTATATCTGTAGTCCTTTTGTAAATTCTAATTTCATTGTGTTTTTGTGTTGTCTTTATCAAAAATTATCATCAAACTTTTAACATAGTAGAACATGTTATATAATTTTATGAATGAAATATTGATAGATCTATTAATTTAAATGTTCCTTTGTGTGTCTGATAAATATGGTAGTTGAGTATAACTATAAAAGTCCTTCAAAATGTCGAGGATTTGTAATGCTTCCACTTATGCCATGGTGCTTCCACATTCAATTCGTCTTTTGTATTTTCTTTTGGTTTTGTTCATGCATTTTTTATTTTTTTTTATTTTGTCAAGTCTAAGATTACAAGGTTGTCTGGTTCTCGTTCCCATTTGGCCTGCAAGCATCTTTGCGTGATGTGCTCTCCTGTCATTGAAATGATGTTATACCACCTACCTCTACAGTGATGCATATGACATTCAATTTAGTAGAGAGAATTGGATTTTCATCTTTGATACAACCATGAAATTGAAACGTTTAAGCTACTAATAATGGAGTTTTGTCATCTTAAAGAGCTAATAATCTTCTCCCTTGTATCTTTTTGAGTTAAAGTTCTACATGCTTTTGTTGCCTAACTTGTATAATAACACATTAATGGTCACCACACTTAGTTTTTTTTCCAATAAAGTTGTAATGCTATAACCAAAGTAGTTACTGATCTATATCAATGTCTCAAATCAACGTGTCTTAGAATTTTCGTCCCATCACACAAGAATCAAGTGTTTTGGTAACTTCTAAGTTTTGTAGGAACCTGAATTTAAGTTGTGTTTTATATATAATGGATGGTACTCCATTCACAACAACATAAACAATTTCACTAGAAAGCTTTTACCAAATATGATAAGAAGCATATTGGTGTCTACTTGATTTTCACCGAAGACCTCTAGAAGAACAGAAGATGGTTTAATTTTTCATTTTTTGACTCGGTATTTATTATTGAGGATTGGTGGGTAACTGGCAGGTGAGGCTGTGACTAAAGGAGAGCCATCTTAAATACGCTTTGGTTTCTTGTAAGAGCTACCATTCCTTTATGGTACGTCCTTGTTACTTAGACTTCTTGTTTGTACATCATTTGTTGCTTTGTTCACCTCACATTTTGGAAGGTTTATGTAGTTTGAATTTTATTCTCCTCATTTTATGTAGTATAAATCCCAATTATTCAACGCGTTAGTCTATATTTGTATCGAGTAATGATTGATAGTTTATGCTAGTTGATGAATGTATGAAGATATAAATGTTTTGTTTAACAGCAGGAATAATGAAATTAGAATTTACAAATATGAGGGACTAAAGATGTAAATATTTAGAAGGTGACCTAGAAGGTAACCTGTTATAACATGTTGAATGCATACAATAGGAGAAAATATAAAGTTGAATACATAAAATAAAACTTTTAAAAGTTGAATGCATACAATAGAATTTTGATGAAAGTTCAATGCAATTTGTTGCCATTTTCCCACGTGTTAATCATGACATAATAGAGGTTTCACATGTACATTAGAATTTGACCTAAGAATATTGAGTGGCATAATCTCCTAATAAACATAGGGAAAACTCATAGAGTATATTTGACATAAAACAAACCCATCATATATAACAAATCCAAAAACATACAATAATTAGATGAATACCGTGTACAAATTCTTTTTATTTCTATTTTTTTTTATAGCTATGCATAATTTGGAATATGCCTATACAAGGATAATAACAAACAAATTAATCTATTGTAAATAGGGATTGGCCTTTTGACCGTTTGCAACCCTGAAACCTTGTTGTATCTTAACTGAGGAAGAATAATACAATAAATATCAGAGGAAGGATAATGTAATAAATATCAGAGTAGGTTTACACACAATTCAAATAAAAATTTTATTATTTTTATACAAGTTTTGCAACTATAATTTGATGCAATCTTGCCTAACTTTCTCCATAGGTTCAGGTCAAATCCACAAATCCCCTGACAAAAAGTTGAAAGTGTTTTAATAAAACAACGCACGTAGGAAAGTGAACTTACCCAATATACTAAACTATCATCCATACAAGTCTAAACTGAATCAACGGGTCTTCGTCCGGTGATTAATTCCAAAAGCATGACCCCGAAGGAGAAAACATTAGATCCATCCGTAAGTTTTTCTAAAGCAACATACTTTGGAGTTAGGTGCCTATACAAGTCAAATTCAAGTCAAGAACGTTATCAAACAATGACTTATTTGAAAGTTGTTTGGAACGGTTTAAGTATTTAAAAGAACATTATAGGAGATGAAACATAACCCTAAATGATCCATTCGTAAGTAAATGGGTCAAAACTGCAATATTTAACAGCAACTACAATATGACTTGTGTAAACAAATATATACCAAGCCGCTAGTTTAGGAAGTACAATGCTTTTTTTTTACAGTTGTAAAAACCAAGTATTACAAATATAATGGCTTTGTTGTTATAAAATACACTTAAGTGGTATCTATTTTATTGAAAGAGACAATAATAATTCATCAATTTTAGTAAAACCTTATAGTCAATCGATTCAAATATACGCATACAAGATGCAATGAAAGTACCTGCTTTGCTCGCTTTCCGAAAACGAACAACATAGTATCAATCACATTGCTCTTTCCACTGCCATTAGGACTAACAACAGCTGAAAAACTTTGTTCAATAGTATCATATTCACATTAATTCATCAACTATCAAAATAAAACCCAAAAGGTCACACAAAAGTGATTTATGGTAATGTATAAGACCTCCTAAAACCGTTTATTACTGAGTTTTTAATCATGTTTGATGCATTGAAAAGTTCATAAGAAAGGATAAATATTTGGACCAGAAGTCTTTCAGGTCAACACACAAGCTTCGGTTCGTCCTAATACAACCCATTCAAAACCATCACCAACCTTCCCTACCCATATATACATCTAGTGTAAAAAAAGAGGTGGTGTTCGTTGATCTTGGATATACAGAGAGAAGCAACATGAGGAAAGATACCCAACCCAACCCAATTCTGATGATGAATCTTCTAATTAGCATCCCTGCCAAATTATTGGTTGTTGCATTGATAAAAGTATGTATAACTCATCTGTAAAATCAGTTTGATAACATTTTTCATCATCATTATCATTATAAACGTATTAACTAAGAAATACCCATATAACATGTTGGAAGCTTCGACGAGCCCAACACACCCACTATAGAGGATCTAGACTATACAAGACTCACTACACCAACACTTTGGCGTTGTTTAGCCTTTAATTTTATAAATCCTTAGTGCACAATGTACTTAGGCGACAGTGTCGACCATATATCTTTAGGCGGTATAACCGACCATGTATTACTTAGGCGGCAGAGCCGACCATATAATAAGAACAACAAAAGTGCACTAAGAACTTAAACACAAACTAAGGCTTGATCGGGAAACTTAACAAAAACACTTATATTAAATTACAATTACAATATTACTTACAAGCTTTCTCTTCTCTACTTTCGCTAACTCACACTCTTCTTCTCTTCTTCACAACTCACTTCTTATTTCACTCTTACTCACAACTCTCACAACTTACTTCACACTCTACAAATGAAATCCTCACCCTTATTTATACTACTCTATGGAAGTTTCTAGAAACTAGATATTTCCATGGATATATATAAATATCTAGATATTTTTATACATATAAATATCTAGATATTTCTTACACACATAAATATCTAGATTTTTCTTTACATTTTAATATCTAGATATTTTTCATATACATATTAATATCTAGATATTTTACCCATATACATATACTAATTCCATATTATTCTAAATTTGCATTGTATTTTAACACTCCCCCTCAATGCAAATTTTCTTCCAACGATGTCTTGCAGACCATTCCAAGTGCTTCTCTGAATTTTGTAAACTTCGGTTTACTTAGGCTCTTGGTGAATATATCTGCAACCTGTTCATCTGTCTTTGTTGGCATCATCTTGATCTCTCCTTCAAGGACCTTCTCGCGAACATAGTGATAGTGCACTTCTATATGTTTTGTTCTCGCATGAAAGACTGGATTTTCTGCTAGACGAATAGCTGATAGGTTATCGCAGAAAAGCTTTACTTGATAATCTGTTGATTGATGAAGATCTTCCATTAGTTGCTTCAACCACATAATTTCTTGTGTTGCTGATGCTGCCGATCGATATTCTGCTTCAGTGCTTGACAAGGATACTGTTGGTTGTCTCTTGCTGCACCATGATATTACTCCCGATCCAAGACTAAACATGTATCCAGTTGTTGACCGTCGTGTATCATAGTCTCCAGCGTAATCGGCGTAACAATATCCAGTCACGTGACATTCTTTTGTTTTCTTGTATAAAATACCAAAGTTAATAGTGCCTTTAACATACCTTAAGATGCATCGTACAACATCAAGGTGAGGCTTCTTCGGATTGCTCATGTATCGACTAACCACTCCAACTGCATAAGATATATCTGGCCGGCTTATTGTGAGATAAATAAGACTTCCGACCATCTTTCGATACATGGTAACATTTTGAAGACATTTTCCTTCATCTGCTCGTAGTTTTGTATTCGGATCCATCGGAGTTGAGATAGGTTTGCAATTAAGCATTCCGTACTTTTGTAAAAGATCTCGCGCATATTTCTGTTGTCCCAGAAATAATCCTTCTCTTTTCTGCTCTATTTCGAGTCCAAGAAAATGTTTGAGTTCTCCAAGCTCCTTCATATGAAATCTGATAGACAGATTCTCCCTTGTTCTTTGGATCTCCTCATAGTGATCTCCCGTGATGATTAAGTCATCCACATATACTAGCACTATGGCTAGTTTTCCTTGATCTTGTTTCACAAATAAACTAGAATCTGAAGGAGCAACTGTGAAACCACTTTGTACTAAGAACTCGCCAATCTTCCCGTACCAAGCTCTTGGAGCCTGCTTCAAGCCGTATAGTGCTTTCTTTAATTTGCAGACATGCTCAGGATGGATCTTGTTCTCAAAGCCTCTTGGTTGCTCCATATAGATGTCTTTGTCAAGTTCTCCATGTAAGAAAGCGTTCTTGACATCCATCTGCCATAACCTCCAAGATTTGCTAGCAGCTAAAGCTAGTAGAGCTCGAATTGTTGTTATCTTCGCCACTGGACTAAACGTTTCTTCATAATCCAGCCCATATTGTTGAGAAAAACCTCTAGCAACAAGTCGAGCTTTATACCTTTCAATGGAGCCATCTGATCGAGTCTTCACCTTGTAAACCCATTTACAAGATATTGGTTTTACATCTTTTGGCTTTGGAACTAAACTCCATGTCTGGTTTTCTTTTAGTGTATTAATTTCTTCTTCCATCGCTTTCTGCCATTCTTGACTTTGTGCTGCTTCTTCATAAGTGGAAGGCTCAATAGGTAATGATTCATCCACATGAGCAGCATTGGCATACCTCGGATTAGGTTTCCTCGACCTTGTTGATCTCCGTAATTCTTGCACATGCTCCTCGGCATCCATTTGGCTTGGACAAACCTCTTCGGATGTAGATTGATGTACCCCAGTTTTCCATGGACTCGTTTCCTTAGAGTACGATCCATCTCCTTCTTTAATTGGATCCGATATGTGCTCTTTATGTTCTTCTTTTTCTTCTGGACCTTCTTCTAATCCATGAGATTCTGGAAGCTCTATCTTTTGAGGTGACCACCATGAAGACGCTTCATCAAATACCACATTTCTTGAAGTATGACACTTTCCAGTATTTGGATCACAACATCTCCATCCTTTTCTTGATTCATCATAACCGACAAAAATGCACCGAATTGCCTTCTTCTCAAATTTGCTTCGTAGATGATCTGGCACGAAGACGTAGCATACACATCCAAAAACTTTGAGATGGTTGACGGTTGGTTTGACCTTCCATAATCTTTCATATGGTGAAATATATCCCAACTTTGTTTGTGGAAGTCTGTTAATCACGTACGATGCCGTCCTCATACATTCGGCCCAAAATCTGCCTGGTACATTCTTACCATGAAGCATACTTCGACAAGTTTCGGCAAGGTGACGATTCTTGCGTTCCGCCACTCCATTCTGCTGTGGAGTATTGGGACAAGTTAATTATCTTCTAATCTTGTGCTTCTCAAGATAGATATTGAACTCAGTCGATAAATATTCTCCTCCATTATCTGTGCGTAAGCACCGGATCTTAGTATTGAGCTCACTTTCTACCTTGTTCTTGAACTCTTTAAACTTCAGAAAAGTCTCCGACTTCTCCTTCATGAAGTAAACCCACACATATCTTGAAAAGTCATCAATGAATATCACCATATATTTCATACCTCCAAGTGATGTTTGTTTCACTGGGCCGAAGACATCTGAGTGTATGAGCTCTAGTGGTGTCTTGGACTGATGCTCTGACTCCTTGAATGGCAATTGGTGAGCTTTGCCAAATTGACATCCAGCACATATTGTATCTGTTCGGATATCAATTTGAGGAAGGCCATTTACTATGTGTTTCACCATCATCTCCTTTAACTTGTTGTAGCCCACATGCCCAATACGTTCATGCCAAAGATCAGCCGTCTCATTCTTTCGAGTCTTATCGACATATGCCGTTTCAGCAGATAGTACATAGACCGACTCTATTCTTCTTCCTTGCATAATTGGATTGCCAACCACCTTCACTCTCTTGAATACGGACACATCTTCTGGTCCAAAGAGCACATAATTCCCTTCTGCTGTCAATTGTGGTACTGATAGTAAATTCTTCTTTAGGCCAGGGACAAGATACACCTTTTCGAGTTGGAGCTTATGAGAGCCGCCTTTATTTGGAATTATTGTCTTTCCAATGTGAGAAATAGACAACCTTGAATTGTTGGCTGTCAACACGACTCTCTTTCCTTTGTAATCCTCCATTTCTTGCAGCTTCGTCCCATCGTTGGTCATATGATTTGAGCACCCAGAATCGATGATCCAATCATCTTTGTAGTTTATTTTTGACTTTAAGGTTGCTGCAAGAGCTTGATCATCCATGTCAGCTTCAAAGGAGAGTCCTGCTTCTGCATCCCATGTTTCCTCATTAATGGTTGCTTCGAATGTGACCTCTTTCTTCTCATCTCTTGCGGCGGCCACATTTCCTTCAAAAGTTCGCCTTCTGGGGAATCTACAATCTCGAGCAAAATGACCCTTCTTGCCACAATTGAAGCATTCACCATTCTTTCTCTTATCATTTTCCCCATGTTGTTGGCGATGATCTCTTCTTCCTTGTTGAGCTCCCCCTGAAGCGTTGCCTTTTGATTTTGGGTGACCCTTCCACCCATATGTCTTACTTTCTTTCATCGCCTCTTGTTTTCGAGATGTTGCTTTCTTCTTATTTGTGAAGAGTGCATCTTCTCCGTTTTTTATGGTTACTTAATTCATCTGCTTGGCTAATGCCTCTTGATTAGCCAATAAATTCTCCAGCTCTATTAATGATGGTTGAGTAGGCCATCCTCTCACAGCGGCTATAAATCCATTATACTCAGATCTTAAGCCATGGATGATAATTCTCTTCATCCTTGCATCACTCACTTTCTCTTCAGGAGCAAGTTGAGATATCTCACGACAAATAGATTTCACTTTGGTGAAATACTGAGAAATAGATAGACTTCCTTGTGAGATACCTGCAAGCTCATTTTCCAAGAGCTGGAGGCGTGCTTCATTCTTCTTTGAAAATAATTTTTCAAAAGTTTCCCAAGCTGCCTTTGGTGTTTTCTCGTCACGGATGTGCTCCAATAGATCCTCCTCGATTGTAGTCTTCAATATAAATAAAGCCTTCCCGGCCTTGATGTTCCATTTTCTTAAGGCTTCAGCATTTTCTTTCGGTGGAGGCGTTGTGTCACTGCCAGCAACTATTTCCCATAAATCATGTCCTTGTAGGTAGGATTCTATACAAGTCCGCCAATAACCATAGTTGTGGTTATTGAGACTCTTGATTCCACTGCTCGTACTTGCAAGATCTGCCATCATGACATCCAACGTCCAATAAGCTTGGTCCCTGACCGATGAGCTTTCACAGTTCCTAACTATGCTCCGACAGAATCTCCCTTAGAGCCTTGGTGAAAACAAGTCGATGTAAACGTCCAACGTTTACCGATTTCCTCCACTAGAAATGGTCCCGAACGACCCGCTCTGATACCAATTGTTGGAAGCTTCGACGAGCCCAACACACCCACTATAGAGGATCTAGACTATACAAGACTCACTAAACCAACACTTTGGCGTTGTTTAGCCTTTAATTTTATAAATCCTTAGTGCACAATGTACTTAGGCGACAGTGTCGACCATATATCTTTAGGCGGTATAACCGACCATGTATTACTTAGGCGGCAGAGCCGACCATATAATAAGAACAACAAAAGTGCACTAAGAACTTAAACACAAACTAAGGCTTGATCGGAAAACTTAACAAAAGCACTTATATTAAATTACAATTACAATATTACTTACAAGCTTTCTCTTCTCTACTTTCGCTAACTCACACTCTTCTTCTCTTCTTCACAACTCACTTCTTATTTCACTCTTACTCACAACTCTCACAACTTACTTCACACTCTACAAATGAAATCCTCACCCTTATTTATACTACTCCATGGAAGTTTCTAGAAACTAGATATTTCCATGGATATATATAAATATCTAGATATTTTTATACATATAAATATCTAGATATTTCTTACACACATAAATATCTAGATTTTTCTTTACATTTTAATATCTAGATATTTTTCATATACATATTAATATCTAGATATTTTACCCATATACATATACTAATTCCATATTATTCTAAATTTGCATTGTATTTTAACATAACATTTCTAAGTATATAAAAGAAAAGACAATTACCTGTTATCACCCCTTATCCAACTTCCCATATTGACACCCATAAGAGAATACATTGAAGTCACCAATTTAGATTGAAGAAACCAATAGCTTCTATTGTACTACGCTCTTGAACCTGTAAGATGATTACACAACACGTGATCCAAACAAGAACAGTTTTCCTTAATCATCTTTATTTGTTACATATCATGTGAATCTCAATGACATACTTACATATCATGTGACCCCTTAAATCTTTTTATTTTGAAATAAGGTTTTTATCGCACTAACATAGTTTCTATAATCAAATCTAACGCGTTAACTTAAGAACTTTTATATAAATTAACATCTATCCAGTCAATTAATCTCGGAACCTTTTTGACCTGCACTAAAAAGCCCATCCTTTTCAACCAAACCCTCATTTGGTGGATTCGTTACCAACCATCCAGACAGACCTGAGCATTGTAGCACCTTTAACCTTTGTGGTAGTGTTGTTGTGTGACAAACACACTAAGATGTCAAAAGTTGATATCTACTAAACAGATAAGTATGAAAATTCATATAAGGTTTGTTGTTAACCTTCTGCGAAAGTAGCTTTAGATGATTCACCACTTCCATTTAATGTCCCTGCAAGAACAGAAAGAAAATAACAGTATTTTCTAAGCAAATCTACCAACTGTGAATTTTCAACACAATTATGACATCAAATAACAAAATCAAACATCAAAATTGATACTCCGTAATTGCAAACAAGAATTGTTGAATTATAACAAACAATCGTACCTAAAAGTACATACGAACGTTTAGAATCACAAAGTTGAAATCAATACTATAATTTATGAAATCAAAAAATTAGAAGTTCATAACTTTTAAATAACGAAACCCAACATAGCATCAATCATATTCACATTAATTCATCAACTATCAAAATAAAACCCAAAAACATGTTACACCACTAACCCGTTGTTTGCTGGCATAAGATGTGACGATCGCTCCAAATCCATATGGACGAACACGTCATTCATCGATTTCATTGCGAGGTATTTGACCTCTATATGATACGTTTTGTAAACATTGCATTCTTTTGAAAAGGCACATCATAAATGAATATTTAAATCAAAGGTTTTCGACATCTGATGATTTCTACGTATAGACAATCACCGTAAATAATAGTTTACAATAGTAATTCTGTTGACAATGCAGTCAAAATAAGATACATGGTGATGATTTGGTGAATGCAACGTTTCCTTGATAAATATGCCATGTAAGACCCCATGCACATAGCTTGTCTAACATATAAGCAAACAGCGGAAGACTTCTAGGGAACCTGAGAATAAACATGCTAACAAGTGTCAACACAAAGGTTGGTGAGTTCATAGTTTTAGTGTTTCGCATAATCTGTATATAAAGGTGGATCACAAGATTTCAGTTGTTTCATCCGAAACGTTTATCAAAATATTCTATGAAATTGAGCACCCTGGTAACTAAACTTAACGTATATATAATTTATACCCTTTGTATAATCATCTTAATAATACACGCAAACCAACGTGTACGCTTCTCAAATAGCATACGTCCGTTAAAAGGCTAGTGCTCTAGCTCAGACGGGGATATCAAGTCCTATGGATCCATATACTACTACTCGCGCCCACCAGTTCTTATACCGGCAGTTACTAGTTACCAAAGCTAAGGGATTTTCGGTTCAAACTCGGTATAGAATTTAGTATGTACTTGTATCCATTGCGTTTAAAATAAAGTGCATGTATTCTCAGCCCAAAAATATAGATTGCAAAAGCAATTAAAAAGGGAGCAAATGAAACTCACCTTAGCAGCACATAAGGTCATTCATCAAAAAGTGACCGTAACTCGGAATGCAAGATTAACCGTAGATCTCAACCTAGAGAACATATGTTGGTCAATACATGTATAATAAACTAGGTTGGGTTATAGTGTATCACAATCCTAATACTCGATATCGACATACAAAAGTTATCAAAAGTCATTTCAAAAAGTCAATTTTACAATTGTTCAACAAAACGAGACGTGCCTTATATAAGGATTCATTTACTTGGCTAGTAGTATTTTATCAATCTCATAAACAGGTTGTTTAAATATTAATTGCAGATTCAAAAGCAATTCCAATTAACGTCAATTATAATTCAGTTGACCATATCTTTTGATTCGTTCATCGAAATTACGCGATTTCTAAATGAAAAGTTATTGATTTTTCGCCAGCTTTTCGAAAACATGTATATCATATACCTTTTACCAGTAATATATGTATTTAATTCGTGATTCATTATAAACTGTTTAACGACGAAATTTAGCATACAAGCATGTATAAATATATACTCGAGCACTAGACATATATACACTATTAATATATAAAAGATAAGATATGAGTGCTCACGTATCAATATTGAGATTCAATATTGCAGGAAAGTACGTAGACGCAACAGAGATGATAAATACTAGGTTTGACTTTATAACAACCCTCACTTTTCGACTTCCGATTTTACTAAAATACCTAGAGTTGTTATATACGAATAAATTTAACGTTGGCCGAATAAACGTACGCTTAAAATAAATAATATAATTATAAATATTATAAATAAGGTTATGTTATATAATATAACATAATTACATCAATGAATATATATAATATTTATATTACTTTTGTTATTTAGTTAATAGAATATATAATTAACTAAATAATAAATAATATTATAACATTTATAAAACTAATAAAAACTATAAAGTAATAATCATAAATTTTAATTTTAATTATATAAACTGAATATAATAATAATTTTTATATAAAATTCTTATTTAATAATTAAACAAATATAGAAATAAAATGTTAAATGTTCTTAGAAATGTATTAAACGATTTTTTTAGAATTTTATAAAAAAAAATTAAAACTATATCCACTTTTAATAAATAAATACAAAGATACAAACTACTTTTTCTTATTTTAACTTTTAAGATTTACTTTTAATAAAAATACAAACTACTTTTTCTTATTTTAACTTTTAAGATTTACTTTTAATAAAAATACAAACTACTTTTTCTTATTTTAACTTTTAAGATTTACTTTTAATAAAAATAAAATACAAATTACTTTTTCTTATTTTAACTTTTAAGATTTACTTTTAATAAAAAACAAACTACTTTTTCTTATTTTATCTTTTAAGATTTACTTTTAATAAAAATACAAATTACTTTTTCTTATTTTAACTTTTAAGATTTACTTTTAATAAAAATACAAAATACTTTTTCTTATTTTAACTTTTAAGATTTACTTTTAATAAAAATACAAACTAAGATTTAATATATATTTTTCTTTTTATTTCTTTTACTTATTTTATTTTTTTAACTAATATTTTCAACTATAAATACCACATACATTTCTCATTTCAAACTTGCACCTTAATCTCTCATTTCTCTCTTGAAGAACTACTTCTAGTAAGTATTCTATTATTTCTTTTATTTTTTTAATTTCATTTTTTTATATTATAACCAAAAAAAATTAATTAATGATATAATCTATATATATAATTATTATAAATATACATAACATGTTATAATTAGTATTAAATATTGCTGGAAGTTATAAAAAATATTTTTATGAATTAATATTTCCGAATTATATTTATTTTGTAATTAATGAAAATGTATATGCATATACGATATATATATGGAATAATTAGGGAAAAATCAAATAAATAATCCTAAAGGTTTCTTAACCTCAATATGATATAATACTGATCAAATATAATTTTTATAATTTTTATAAATGTTAAATACAAATTTATAATTATTATTCATTTATTATTTCGGTATATAATGTATATAACATTTAATTCGAAATAAATATTTTTAACAATAACAAAAATATATATAAAATTTTTATGGGATTATAAAACTCACATAAACAATCTAAAATTATAAAAATAATTTTTTTAGTCGAATTGGTATTTTATCTTTAATAAACTTATTTATGGTTAAAAATGAAGGTAAATACTAAATAAATATTAAACAGTAACAAAAATATTTATAAAACATTTTTCTGAGTTTGTTAAACTTATAAAAGTCTGAGAAAATTATAAACTCAATTATTTAAGTCGATTTGGTATTTTATACATAATTAATTTTGATTTAATGCAAATCGAGAACAATATTAGAAATAAATACTAAAAAGTGATAAAAATATATTATAAAATTTTCGTAGGTTTATTATGATTATTAGATACTGAGAAAAATATAAAATGTAATTTTAAACTCAATTACCTATTTTTTTGTATTTTAAGTATTAAACGATTATTGAAAATAATAATTAATACATAAAAACTAGTAATATTGTATAGATTATTTTATAAAATTTTATACAAATTATCTACTGATTTGAAGTCAATAAAATATTAATTAGAATTATTAGATGATATGAATTTAGATGATTTATATATATAAATTTTGATATATATAATAAATATAAGATTTATATTAATCAAATAATAGTATATAAAATAAATATGTAAGACATAATTATTATATATTTAACCTATCTACATAATTAAACTTATAATACTTTGTTACAAGATTAATTTTTTTAATAATGATAATACATTAATAATATTAAATATATTCAAATTTAATATAATATATATTTACTATATAAGTAAATTATATCAATGTGTCGTAATTCTATACGCACATAACCTGAAGGTTATACTCTAAAGATAACGTGCACTATATACAAACTTCATTGCTACTTATAGTCGTAAGTGAATGATGTCTAGGTTGCCATTTATGGGTAAGCTTGTGGATCTCGAATGCCATGACTTAGATTCTGGTCAAGAGTCCTGGGCCCCCGGTTACATCTGGTCATTCCTGACTTATTTGATAGCAACGAAGTTTGAGTAAAGTTATACAACGTCTTATTAATGAATATAATATGAACTTATAAACTTTCCATAAGTTGAAACCTTCCTATTTTGAACTGTCACTATTAATATAATTCATTATATTAATAAACATACACTTGGTCTATTAGACATTTACTGATCGAACGTTATACCTCTAGGTTGACATCCCGGTCACTTACTTGCTTTACTTTCCTTTCTTGCGTGGAATACTTCAACTGCTATTTAAGGTGATTTTCATAGCCCCACTTTTACTGTTTATTAAACTGTTTATAACTCTTGGGGTGAGACACATGCTTGCTTTATAACTATTTTACGTTTAGATACAAGTACTCAAATGTTATTATGCTGTCTTGCTTTGTCATGCAAATCCTCACCGTAATATCGTCAATTGCTGCGTATAAAAGGCAAACTTAATTATTGTGAATAGGCCTATTGAGAGTAACGTCTCTAACCATTTGATCGTTGGTCTTTGGTTACATAATAATGATTCAACGACACTGAATAACAAGGTGTCACGAGGTAACTTTTGTTTAGTCGTGATATTACAAACTTCAGCAACACTTTTTAATTGATATGTTTGGTATCAATCAACTTTAAACTAAATCTTGTGGTCTAATGCATATTATATAAACCTATGAATTTCACTCAACCTTTTTGGTTGACACTTTAAGCATGTTTTGTCTCAGGTGACGAATAAGATGATTGCCAAGACTGCTACTTGATGAATTGAATGCTGCTACATGGAGTCTTCATTTCATTACATTTACTTTACATTAAGACTACTATTATTATTTCGGTTTGAATTTGATGTAAAACTTTTAATGCTTCCGCTGTTTTATTAATAAATGTTTTATTCAAAACGTCTCATTTAGAGTCATTCTCGTTTATACAACTGTGATTTGATATAATTAGTCACAAATACCCCAGGCCCTATTTTGGGGTGTGACAGAGTGGTATCAGAGCAGAGTTGTTGTAGAGAACCAGGATTGCATTTTATGTGTGCCTTATACAATTAGGTACCTTAGCAATGTAGGACTACAACTTTCCTTGACCATAGTGCCTTTAATTGTTACCTTTAACTGTTAAATGCTACATTATACTTTAGAAACTTTACTTATCTTAGAATGCCAAGCCAATCTAAGAATTTTCCTAAGTACTATCCAATTACGCCACCGCATTTAAATGCGACACCATGATTTCTGAAATTCTTGACATTCCTATGTCATCTATCATGGTCTTGTGTATTACATATGTATTACATGAAATATTATCCATGATTTTTGAAACTCCTATATTTGTTACTACTCACACTCAAACGTATGTAACTCCCTGTTATATCACGTACCTATATGCCTTATGCCTTTATGCATCGGTTTGCGAACCGGAAAATGTCATTGGGTTATCACAGTATACGAATTGAAAGTCTTTAATCAAAAGATTATTAGATTACATACTTATCACTTTATGATCTCGACACGTCATACTGCCATTATTAGAGTATAGACACATCATATCTTATTATATCTTATCCTATCTATCCCAATAGACTTTGTCTAACACTTTTCCTAAATTCCCTCCGTAAATTACGGAAATCTTTTTGCTATATGCACGTATTCAAGGAGACAGATATATCATCCAGTATTCAACACTAATCTCATATCGAAACCCTTATCCGATCACATAATATGGATTTCTCATCTAATTCCTCAAGCTCCAATGGCAGCGTAACCGGAATGAACCAACCAATCAGCCATCATCTATTTTGAATGAATTGGGGATGGATTCGTAGTAAACTTAATCAATGGAGACAAGAAGAAGGTGATCCCTTCCACCAACCGAATTCACCTCTTGGTGAAGAACCTGAAGCACTTACCGGAGAACCCGTATGGAACACTATTTTCACCCTCATTTCCAGGATATCCAGTCACGAATATATAATATCTAAAATTCTAGATCTTATTCATCCCCTTGCCCGAACTGCCAATCATCCCGGAATAGTAGAAGGAATCAATGAGCTTCGTGCTCGAGTGGTGGCTCTGGAGAATATGGTGCGAATTCTACAAGCATTAGCAGCACCAGTGGCATAACCAGCACCACCAGTACCATCAGCATCACCACCAACAACATCAGCTTCACCAACAACAACATCCGCATCTCACGCCTCAACATCACACTCAGTATCTCGGATATCAACATCATACGCCCCATAGATACCAAGGAATATTAGTAATAATGAGTTAAGATGTATTGACTCATTCTTCCTGAAGAATTATATATGTATACTTTATAAATATATAGTTTGAAACAATAATAAACCTTTTCATACTAAGCTATTACGTGTGAATCTTAACTAGTATGTACTACTTGGTTAATTCATATCACTAATATGCTATGATGTACCTCCTTCGTTAATGACTTAACAATCATTAATCACTGCTTCAGCACAATAAACTCCATTTCATAATAAACTAAGTGTATTATTCAAATACATGTTTGATTGTATACTTTCATTTTCGATGTACTCGAAACTTTTTAGAAAACATCATTCGTGTCTTGCGAATTTCACAAGAATTCCACGAGCACCAACTTCATATACCGAAGTATATCAACAATAATGAACGATGAAGTATTGATTCATAACTTCATTAATGAAATATTCCGCGACAAATATGAAATCTCTAAGGTTTTGAAGATTATTTATTCTCGTTTCAACCGTAAATCAAACGAGTTTAATCTTATATTAACTCATTAAACCCATGATTACATCTGAAGAATATATATATGAACGTATATCTTCATAAAGATTGTAATTCTTTTGTACAAACTGTTAATTGTGAAAATATTTTAACGGGTAGGTAAAACCCGAGAAATATTTATATCTCACTTTAATATGTTACATTGTACATTCTCCAATTCTGATTCAATAATCAGTAACTATACTACTTACATCCACATATGTATCCGTTCACCTTTTGCATACAAATTCAATTACATATTCTGACATATCAGAATCCAAGAAAAGCTTTAACAGATGTTATCTTCCTAAAGATCACTACATTCATGAATTATATTCATTCGTATTCTATGATGAATTATCACATCAACCCACCGAAATTATCATTCATTACTTTTGAAATCAACAACTCCTATTCATCAACCATTAGATCCGTTGATGATCACAATCAGCGTTTAATCATCTAAAAACGAAATTTCTTAAAACCATCTCGGATTGATAACCGATGATTCAAATATGGCTGCATTAAATGTAGAGGAAACAGCAAAATTGTAGAAGGTCTTAATGGCCAAAAGTTTGATAATAAAGAATGGTACGTTGGAAAATCTCAAAAGAAAATTTGGAACTGAAAAACGGATTGAGCTAACCATGGAGGAGACCAAGGACAAATACAAGGACCAAACCCTATATTCAAAGAATCCAGGTAATTCTGGATCCGATGAAATCTTTAGAGAATATCTTGCTCCGAAGTCATGTTAAAAGCTTGCGGAAAATTTTTATTCATCAACTTTCGAACTTAGAAATTCCAAAATATCATCATAAATATCCTCTATATTTCTGAAGATATCTTCATAACGATTCTTGTCCGCAATTAAGTATCTCTTTGCGATATATTTATAAAGGAAAACTGTTTTAGTTTCTATATTCTGTAAAATCCAAGTTTAACTTATAAATGTTTTGAAGAAGTGTTGGGAATTAAAGCATGAGTTAGTATAATGTAATGACGTCAGGCCGACGTGATTATATTACAGCAAGTCATGCTAAATTTTAATGGAAGATGATGATTCATAGACCTTATAATCATCATTTGCCATGTTACACGACTCTTACATTCTACTTAATCTCTGAACATATCAAGAAAATATATTCTTGATAGTTCTATCCTCAGTAATTCTGGTAACTTACCAAATCAAATCGTGATATTACGCTTAGAACATTAGGTTCATTCGAAACTTCATACCTACAAATTCTGGACCATTATTCGCTTGACTTGAGGTCGAGAAGAGAATAAAAAGGCAAAGAGCTCCTACATATAAGGGAAAATATAAAGCTCAATAACGATACCGAGATTACAAACCGTGGATATCAATGCGTATAGCAACATAAAGACACGGGAGAATTAAAAACACTATAACCCCAAGGGCATAGTAGAAGTAAACAGATTCCTCTGGTGGTAAAAGAAAAAGAAGAATGACTGCATATATGGTCAATATAATAACAAGTATCAATACGGGATTGAGCATATTAGCAAATCTTTTGGAAGTATGAATTTAGGAAGAAAGTATAGAAGTGGTGAAGATAATGAAACAGAAGAAGCTAATTTATAGCAAAATTCCAAACACAGCAATTGAAGCAATTCACCGCATTTAATCAAAGAAAATTTCAAATTCCTTAATTACCGGAGAATCAAATCTTATGGATTACGAAGATTTCCTTTAATCCCTTGAATTTCGGAAATAAATCGTGACTACGTCAAAAGTTAAGGCGAACATTTAATTTTCTCATTCACTCTTTTACAATAGCTTCGTTTATACGCTTCCTATAATCAAATCATTTTATCCATATTATTCAGTAGTGATAAAACTTTATTTTTTCAACTTATATTCATCATTACAATATTCTTGTTGTAAACAATGATGATCTCTATCAAACTTCATGACTATAAATTTCATGAACTACTCTCTGTTTTGTCTACCCTAATATTGTGGCATAAACACTCAAAATTTTAAATAAGCTCAATACTATTCATAACATATTTCATGTGTTCAGTTTACTAAAATGCTCGTATAGCACCATCATCCCTTTTGAGGATAACCTAGTCAAATGACACTCTTATTAATCCTTTAGATAACCTAAACATTAATGATAAAATGCACTTTATAGAAGAACCTGTAAGAAATTAGGGTTCGTATGATTTAAATGCATGAAACAGAATAATATTCTATCCGTTGGAATTCACGAAAGGCCCCGAACATACCTGGGAGCGTGAAGACAAAATAAAACGTAAATATCCTCGTCTATGTACGAACAACGCCGATTGATGGCAAAAACTAAATTTCGGGACGAAATTTCTTTTAACGGGTAGGTACTATAACAACCCTCACTTTTCGACTTCCGATTTTACTAAAATACCTAGAGTTGTTATATACGAATAAATTTAACATTGACCGAATAAACGTACACTTAAAATAAATAATATAATTATAAATATTATAAATAAGGTTATGTTATATAATATAACATAATTACATCAATGAATATATATAATATTTATATTACTTTTGTTATTTAGTTAATAGAATATATAATTAACTAAATAATAAATAATATTATAACATTTATAAAACTAATAAAAACTATAAAGTAATAATCATAAATTTTAATTTTAATTATAAAAACTGAATATAATAATAATTTTTATATAAAATTCTTATTTAATAATTAAACAAATATAGAAATAAAATGTTAAA
Organism: Rutidosis leptorrhynchoides; assembly: GCF_046630445.1. Lineage (NCBI taxonomy): Eukaryota > Viridiplantae > Streptophyta > Magnoliopsida > Asterales > Asteraceae > Rutidosis > Rutidosis leptorrhynchoides. Next base: position 661,504,807 of record NC_092334.1, read on the forward strand.
TGTTCTTAGAAATGTATTAAACGATTTTTTTAGAATTTTATAAAAAAAATCAAAACTATATCTACTTTTAATAAATAAATACAAAGATACAAAATACTTTTTCTTATTTTAACTTTTAAGATTTACTTTTAATAAAAATACAAACTACTTTTTCTTATTTTAACTTTTAAGATTTACTTATAATAAAAATACAAACTACTTTTTCTTATTTTAACTTTTAACATTTACTTTTAATAAAAATACAAACTACTTTTTCTTATTTTAACTTTTAAGATTTACTTTTAATAAAAATACAAACTACTTTTTCTTATTTTAACTTTTAAGATTTACTTTTAATAAAAATACAAACTACTTTTTCTTATTTTAACTTTTAAGATTTACTTTTAATAAAAATACAAACTAAGATTTAATATATATTTTTCTTTTTATTTCTTTTACTTATTTTATTTTTTTAACTAATATTTTCAACTATAAATACCACATACATTTCTCATTTCAAACTTGCACATTAATCTCTCATTTCTCTCTTGAAGAACTACTTCTAGTAAGTATTCTATTCTTTCTTTTATTTTTTTAATTTCATTTTTTATATATTTATAACCAAAAAAAATTAATTAATGATATAATCTATATATATAATTGTTACAAATATACATAACATGTTATAATTAGTATTAAATATTGCTGGAAGTTATAAAAAATATTTTTATGAATTAATATTTCAGAATTATATTTATTTTGTAATTAATGAAAATGTATATGCATATACGATATATATATGGAATAATTAGGAAAAAATCAAATAAAATAATCCTAAAGGTTTCTTAACCTTAATATGATATAATACTGATCAAATATAATTTTTATAAATATTAAATACGAATTTATAATTATTATTCATTTATTATTTCGGTATATAAGGTATATAATATTTAATCCAAAATAAATACTTTTAACAATAATAAAAATATATATAAAATTTTAATGGGATTATAAAACTCACATAAACAAGCTAAAATTATAAAAATAATTTTTTTAGTCGAATTGGTATTTTATCTTTATTTAAACTTATTTATGGTTAAAAATGAAGGTAAATACTAAATAAATATTAAACAGTAACAAAAATATTTATAAAACATTTTTCTGAGTTTTTTAAACTTATAAAAGTCTGAGAAAATTATAAACTCAATTATTTAAGTCGATTTGGTATTTTATACATAATTAATTTTGATTTAATGCAAATCAAGAACAATATTAGAAATAAATACTAAAAAGTGATAAAAATATTTTATAAAATTTTCGTATGTTTACTATGATTAGTAGATACTGAGAAAAATATAAAATGTAATTTTAAACTCAATTACCTATTTTTTTTATTTTAAGTATTAAACGATTATTGAAAATAATAATTAATACATAAAAACTAGTAATATTGTATAGATTATTTTATAAAATTTTATACAAATTATCTACTGATTTGAAGTCAATAAAATATTAATTAGAATTATTAGATGATATGAATTTAGATGATTTATATATATAAATTTTGATATATATAATAAATATAAGATTTATATTAATCAAATAATAGTATATAAAATAAATATGTAAGACATAATTATTATATATTTAACCTATCTACATAATTAAACTTATAATACTTTGTTACAAGATTAATTTTTTTAATAATGATAATACATTAATAATATTAAATATATTCAAATTTAATATAATATATATTTACTATATAAGTAAATTATATCAATGTGTCGTAATTCTATACGCACATAACCTGAAGGTTATACTCTAAAGATAACGTGCACTATATACAAACTTCATCGCTACTTATAGTCGTAAGTGAATGATGTTTAGGTTGCCATTTATTGGTAAGCTTGTGGATCTCGAATGCCATGACTTAGATTCTGGTCAAGAGTCCTGGGCCCCCGGTTACATCTGGTCATTCCTGACTTATTTGATAGCAACGAAGTTTGAGTAAAGTTATACAACGTCTTACTAATGAATATAATATGAACTTATAAACTTTCCATAAGTTGAAACCTTCCTATTTTGGACTGTCACTATTAATATAATTCATTATATTAATAAACATACACTTGGTCTATTAGACATTTACTGATCGAACGTTATACTTCTAGGTTGACATCCCGGTCACTTACTTGCTTTACTTTCCTTTCTTGCGTGGAATACTTCAACTGCTATTTAAGGTGATTTTCATAGCCCCACTTTTACTGTTTATTAAACTGTTTATAACTCTTGGGGTGAGACACATGCTTGCTTTATAACTATTTTACGTTTAGATACAAGTACTCAAATGTTATTATGCTGTCTTGCTTTGTCATGCAAATCCTCACCGTAATATCGTCAATTGCTGCGTATAAAAGGCAAACTTAATTATTGTGAATAGGCCTATTGAGAGTAACGTCTCTAACCATTTGACCGTTGGTCTTTGGTTACATAATAATGATTCAACTACACTGAATAACAAGGTGTCACGAGGTAAATTTTGTTTAGTCGCGATATTACAAACTTCAGCAACACTTTTTAATTGATATGTTTGGTATCAATCAACTTTAAACTAAATCTTGTGGTCTAATGCATATTATATAAACCTATGAATTTCACTCAACCTTTTTGGTTGACACTTTAAGCATGTTTTGTCTCAGGTGACGAATAAGATGATTGCCATGACTGCTACTTGATGAATTGAATGCTGCTACATGGAGTCTTCATTTCATTACATTTACTTTACATTAAGACTACTATTATTATTTCGGTTTGAATTTGATGCAAAACTTTTAATGCTTCCGCTGTTTTATTAATACATGTTTTATTCAAAATGTCTCATTTAGAGTCGTTCTTGTTTATACAACTGTGATTTGATATAATTAGTCACAAATACCCCAGGCCCTATTTGGGGGTGTGACAGACTTGCGAACAATACCCATGAACATTACCCATAACCTCCATAGCTATAACCCATAATTTTCTTAGTTCTATCCCATTTGAAGCTTGTTTTGAAAGTGACACGCTCATGGCCTCGTCGTAATATTTTATGTATAATATTACTAAAAATATTAAGATTAATAATAATAATAATAATAATAATAATAATAATAATAATAATAATAATAATAATATAATAATAATAATAATAATAATAATAATAATAATAATAAATAAATAAATACTTAGGAGTAATATGTGTAAAAAAAACATGCGCAAGAAACCTGGTATTTATAGCCATAATTCCTGATTCTGATGCCCATGCGATCGCATGGGTTTTATGCCTATTTCTCATGCGATCGCATGGCCGTCAGATCCAGCTCACATATTTTTTGTTTTCTTGTTTGTCGACATAATTAAATATAATATATATAATATATATAATATATATAATTTAAATAATTAATTATATATTATATTAAATTCATGTGCATAGTTGACTTGTAATTTTCGTTCCGATGACTCGTACGTTGTCACTCGACTTATGTCCCGGTTCCGGTTTCTCGAACGCATTTTCGTACGCTTAGAAAACTCGCAATTTACGTTTTGTGACTCGTACTTTTTTCAAAATATAGTCTTAAATTATCAATAAACTATATCATTCAAAGTGTATCTTAAACTTTCGAGTGTTTTGGTCATTTACTTCTATAAATCATTGTCTCGTTATTTGTTAATATATATATATATATATATATATATATATATATATATATATATATATATATATATATATATATATATATATATATATATATATATATATATATATATATATATAATAACAAATCGTTTTATGACCAAGTTAATATATATTTTCAATATTCATAAACACGTTTTAAATATACGTCGTAAGTTATTCATACAATTAATATTCTAACTTATCATATATATTCAAATAAATATTTAAACCAATAAGTTTAATGTACGGTATCAAAAAAATTAATACATTGTTACGTTTTCAAGTTATAGTATATATATATATATATGTATCTATATACATATAATTGTTCGCGAATCGTCGAGAACAACCGAAAGGTATTTGAATATATGAAAATAGTTCAAAAATTTTGAGATTCAGTTTTACAGACTTTGTTTATCGTGTCGAAAATGTTACTCATACAAAGATTAAGTTTAAATTTGGTCAGAAATTTCCGGGTCATCACAGACTACTAGAAAGAATATGCGAGGTTGGATTTAATGTGGTGTTTTGATTGGGTTCTTCAAATAAAGGTAGGAGAAGAAGGCGGCGATGTGGTTTATAACATATATATAGTAGTAACAGAAATTTACTTGCAGGAAATTCGAAGGTGTTCGCAGGTGCCCGAGTTGGTTTTTAAGTGGGTTTGAAGGTGGTTCGAATGATAATGTTTAAATGGGTTTCGATGGTGATGAGCGATCATTGACAAAGATGATGGTGGTGAACATATCAAAAAGAAAAACGGAAGCGATAATAGTCTTATAATGGTGATGGTTTTGATCGTAGAAGGTGGTTTAGGATGATGTGTGATTTGCTCAATAGACAATAGGAAATATACAATAGTAGTAGTAATCTCTAAATGTAACAGATTTGTTTGAGAATTCGAATGCAAAAAGCAAAACAACTTACTATGATGTCTATTATAATGATCATGGGTGTCTTCTTTGGTAATGGTACACACAGAAACATGGAATGATTAAGGGTGGTTAAACGGTGATGTTGTTGTCATAGATGATGATGATGTTCAAAACATTATGAGGGTGGTTAAGTTTTGAAATGAACAATACGAAGTTAGTAGTAATATCTATAGTTGTGTTTAATGCATGTATGTAAACATTATATATATATGTAATCTAGTGAGGAATAAGTCAATCAATCAATCACAATACATACATAAAATTCCACATTTAAACAGTAATATAAAAATATCTAGATTTTAAAATTTTAAACACGTACACTTTATCAAAACCAATTATATCTACCGACAGTTTCGTCGGGGTGTTATAACGTGCTCCGTTACTAATTAGTGGTGGATAAAAGTTCTCAGAAAAATCTCAAAATTTTAAATTAACTATATTTATTTATTTTGATCATTATGGTATAAAATTCAGTCATTAATTTAATAAATAAAAATTACATCATTGTCCCTCTCATTTATAGGTAAAATATAAAAAGTGTTAAAATTAAATAATTAGATCCTAAATATACTTTTAATAATCCTATAACTTACATAACTCATTTTCGGATCGCCTTTTATTTTAAAAATCATATAAGTTCATTTTTTTTAACTTATTTAATATCAATCAAAACATCAAACGAGTATTACAATCTTTTAATATTTATTTTTAATATACTTTATTTATATATAGAGATATATTTTAAATAATAATTATTATAATATCCTATTTTTATTTTATTAATTTTTAATTACAATAACATATAATACTTCAAATTTTATTTCGAATTATTATTTATACATACACACATATCTATTTACAATTAATTGTTCGTGAATCGTCGAGAGCAGTCGAAGATCAATTGAATATATGAACATCGTTTCAAAATTTTTTGAGACTCACCATTACAGATTTTGCTTATCGTGTCGGAAACATATAAAGATTAAGTTTAAATTTAGTCGGAAATTCCCGGGTCATCACAGAAATCATATATATTTATATATGAATTTATTTAATAGCAACATTATGATCTTGCATATTATTTTATATACTTGATTCTAGTGTTTCAGTTGTATTTTATTATATCCAATTATTATATATACTTTTGTTATATTATATTATATGTACACATTTATTTACATACAATTGTTCGTGAATCGTCGGGCACAGTTAGAGGGTAATTGGTTGTATGAACATAATTTCCAAAACTTTTGAGACTCCACAATACAGACTTGTGCTTATCGTGTCGAAATCATATAAGAATAAAGTTTAAATTTGGTCGAAAATTTCCGAGTCGTCACAGTACCTACCCGATAAAGAAATTTCGTCCCGAAATTTGAGTGAGGTGGTCATGGCTAACAATAAGAAAGTTTTCATGACGAATGTGAGTTGATAAATTGAGTTTTATCATCATTGAGTAATATGGATAAAAATAATTTGATTATTTGAAGAATACGAATGAAACTATCACCAAAGAGTGAAATAGGAAAGTAAAGATTCATCTTAACTTTTGACAGAGTCAGTGTTGAATTTAGAAAATAAGATGCTTCTTAGCTTTTGACGTTGTTTTGCTTGAATTCCGGAATTCAGGGGATTTAAAGAAAATCTTTGAAATCTATAAGATTTGATTTGTTGGCGAGTAAGGAAATTAAGATCTCTATAATTAAATACGGTGATCTGTCTCGATTACTCTGTCTGCTATTTCCATTATAAATTAAACTTTTTCCGTTCCATAACTTTTACCACTCCTATACTCAATTCCTAAATTTAAAAGATTGTGAAAATGCTTAATCCAGTTCTGATCCTTGTACTTATCCTGACTGTCGTAACAATCATTCTCCTTTTCCAACTTCCACAGGATTCTACTATGCTCTAGGGATTATTGTATTTATAATCCTCCCGTGTCTTTATTTTGCTATACGCACTGATATCCACGGTTTGTAATTTCGGTGTTATTGTTGGGCTTTATATTCTCCCTTATATTTCAAAGTCCCTGCTTCTGTCTTCAATAATCATTGTTATCCACAGTTAATACTCTCTCCTATTTGCTGCGATTTTATACCCCTCAATTTCTATTTCGGAGATTCATTCTTTTGTTTTTCTTTTCCCGACTTTAAACCAAGCGAATAATGGTCCAGAATTCGTAGATATGAACTTCAGAATGAATATAGTTAATGTTCTAAGAAAGAAACGGTAATAGCACAATCTGACTTGTCAAATTACCCGAATTCAAGAGAAATATATAACTATCAATAAAATATGTTCTTGATATGTTTACAGATTAGACAGAATGTAAGAGTCGTGTAACATAGCACATGATGACATTATGATCTGTGAATCATCACATTCCATTTAGAAACTCAGCATGACTTACTGTAATATAATCACGTTGATCAAGTGTCATTATATTATACTAACTCATGCATCAATTTCCAACACTACTTCAAAATCATTCATAATTCAAACTCGAATTTTTAAAGAAATTTAAAAACTAAAGTAGTTTCCTTTATGATGTAATATGGATAGCACGAAGAGATAAATAATTTCGGACGAGAATATTTATGAAAATATCTTCAGAAATATCAAAGATATTTATGATGATATTTTGAAATTTCTAAGTTCGATGGTTGATGAAGAAAGATTTTTCGCAAGATTTTAACATGAGTACGAAACAAGATATTCGTTGAAGGTTTCATCGAATCCAGAATTACCTGGATTCTTTGATTATATGGTATGGTCCTTGTATTTGGCCTTGGTCTCCTTTATGGGTTGTTCATTCTGTTTTTCAGTACTAAATTTTCTATCGAGCGTTCCTAACACTCCCTTCTTTATCATCAAACTTTTGACCGTTTAAACCATCTATAATTTTTCTGTTTCCTCTGCATTTAATGCTACGATATCTGAATCATCGGTTATCAATCCGAGGTGGTTTCAGGAGAATTGTGTTTTTAGATGATTAAATGCTGATGGTAATATGGTGGAATATAAAAGGTTCCCTGGTAACAATAAAAGAGCACGCATATAAATCAAGGTTATAATAAGGTTGTTTTGAATGAAAAGTCGAAGTTGACTTGCTGGAGCTGTGACAAAATTGACTAATTTGGAAAGAGATTGCAAAGATATTTTCGGTAATAATAACACTAAAGGAATTAGCACAGCTACGCGTTAAACGTTTACTCAGTTTCCTAGAGTTTTCAGGTGCATAGCTATATGCATAAATCTTTCCTTCCGTAGACGAAGTGCGGTTGGTTCATTCTCTTGCTTGAGGTGTTTTCAAGAATCATGAAAAGTTTGAACGCAGATTGTAACCTTCAAAATACCAATGAGGTTTAAAATGAAATCAAGTGGCAAACTTGAAGAATTGTTTAGTTTCATATGTTATAATCAATATTTTAATTCATTTTAATTGTCCAATGTTATTAGTCCTCAGTCGATAGTCCACAGTTGACAGTCCAATAATTCATATATAGTTTAATATATAATATTCGAATTAATTAATACATATCGTGACCCGTACACATGTCTCAGACTCGATCACAACTCAAACTATATATATTATTGTAGAATCAACCTCAACCCTGTATAGCTAACTCTAGCATTACTGCATATAGAGTGTCTATGGTTATTCTAAATAATATATATAGATGCGTCGATATGATATGTCAAAACCTTGTATACGTGTCCCGATATTTAAAGTGCGTAAAATAAATAACAGGAATTAAATGACGATAAATAAAATTGCGAGAATAAAAATTGCGATAATAAATTGCGATAAATAAATTGCGGTAATTAAATTGCGATAATGTAATAGGGAATTAACAGTTAGCTAGGAACAGTTAGCTATGATTTTGTTAGCGTGGATTCTTAACAAAATTTCTCATAGTTAATTTGTTTGTTTCTAGCAAATTTTATTTTGTTCAATGTTTTCTTCATTATGCCACTTGTTGGATTCTGATAGGTCAAAATTGAAATATAAAATTGAATGAAAATGGTTATTTTGTGGTGAACGAATTTGTATATCGGTGGACGTAAGTATGATAGTAAACGACTGTTGAATCAGCTTCGAAGAATGTAAAGTGTAACTTATTAATGTGGAATCTAAATATTCCTCGGGTATTACCTACCCGTTAAAATATTTTCACCATTAACAGTTTGTACAATAAAAATTTTAATTATAATATTTATGAAAACATATATACATATATATTTTCTTCAGACGTAATCATGGATTTAATGAGTCAATGTGATATTAAACTCATCAGATTTACGGCTAGAACTAGAGTACATAATCTCTAAAACATTAGAGATTACATAATCGCCATGAAGGACGAAGATAGTTTATGTAGAACGGTTCGTAGAATGATGATTATGCTTGAGGTATAGATTGCGAGGTTGAGACGTGTGATGATGATGTTGTTGTTGTTGTTGTTACTGGTTATGCTGCTGGTGCTGCTGATGGTGGTACTGTTGTTGTCGGTGCTACAAGTGTTGTGGGTGCTGAGGTTGATGATGATGTTGGTGTAGTAAGTATAGCTCGTAAATCACACACCATTCTTGTCAGGGTTTCTATTCTACCCTCTATCATTTCTATCCATCCACTCATCTGATTCGATAGATCTTGATTATTAATTCGAAGTTCCCTAACTTCTTCTAATATTCCCATTTGATTGGTATTCAGAAGTAGAGGTTGAATATTTTCTGAGATTGCAGTAATGCGACCTTCGAGGTGGAAAACTTTAGCTAGAAGGGTGAATACAGTGTTGCGCATAGGTTCACCGGTGAGTACATCGTTTTCTCCGATGTTAGGAGGTAAGTTTGGTTCACAGTAGGGCTCGCCTTCTTCATTTCTCCATCGAGTGAGTAAGTCTCGGACCCACCCCCATCTCCTCCAGAAAGAAAAATAACTAAATGGTTGAGGCACTTCTGGTTCATTGACTTCGGAGTCTGCTTCAATATACATCTCGAAATCGCTTCCGGAACTAATGGAATCCAAGGTAGGTGTAGGATCCATCTCTCACGATCAGTTAAAGGGTTTTGATATGAAATGACTTTCGAATATCGAATGATATTCTAATTATATATAGAATATATATACATACTTCCAAAGATCCCGTGAATTACGGAGAAAATTAAGGAAACGTGTCAGATAAAGTCTACAGTGACAGATACGCTAAGATATGGATTTTGTCTATACACTATTCATGCAATCATTGCAGTAAGATGTGTCTAGACTAAGAATGATAAGCAGGTAATTTCCTAAGGATGATAATGTAACGATCCAACTTTTTCGACTTTCCTTTGTGCCTTGTATTTTTGCGAAACTGCGATTTTGTGCGTACTATGCTACTTTATACTCTGGAAACTTGATATACGTGGTTTACTTCCAATTATATGTTAAAACGTGCCTTAGAGTACGTAGGATACTTAACTTGTTCACCGGAAGCCTTTATAACCGTTAGCGTTACTTGACGTTTTGATTAAACCGCGAACTGCGCGCACGTTTGACTTTTGTCGTAATCGGAATATTATGACTGCGAAATATTAATTATTATTTTATAATAATAATTACCTGGGTTTTTGGATGCTTAATTTTAACTAATTATTTACTAGATCACAATAGTTAGTCTTGTTGGACTTTCTACCTTATTGGACCTTAGCCCACCCTACACTAGCTAGTGGCCCAATTAATTAGCCCAAGTATTATTACTAGTGACCCATAATAAATAAAATAAATAAAATAAATTAATTAGTGAGTCATACAAGCATTTGGATAAGGATTATCCATATTGTTACATGGGATTCTAGCATAAGTACATGCTTTAGACAACCACTAACCAAAAAGCAAAATGGTGTCTCCCCCTCCCCCCTTTGAAAATCACGGCTATATGGCCCTCCACCTCATCAATCCATGTCAAATTTTGCCTATAAATACTAGTCATTTCCTCTCATTTTACACATGCTCTCATTTGAACTTCACACACACTTACTCTCTTACTTCCTTTCTAGCATTTCTCACTTGTAAGTTTTGATCTTTTTCTTCTTCTTTCACCTTTCTAATTCGTGTATCATCATCATTATGGAAGATCAAGCTCTTTAGCCTTGATCTTGATTATATCTTGTTGATTCAAGCATGAATCCTTCAAGAACATGGAAGATTCAAGCTTTCTAGCTTTGAATCTTCACCAACTTTGTAGATCTATATTTTTCTTACTTTAATCTTGTTGTTTTGTTAAAAAGATTCAAACTTTTGTTTGTTATCTTCATATATCTTAAAGATCCAAGCTTTATGCTTCAAGATCTTCAAGAACAACCAAGATGCAAGCTTTCTAACTTAAATCTTCATATCCTGTTGTTGGATATAAGTTTTCTAGCTTATGATCTTGTTGTTTTGTTATAAAGATCAAAACTTGTGTTTATGGTCTTCATGAAACTTAAAGATGCAAGCTTTATGCTTTAAGATCTTCAAGAACACTAAAGGTTCAAGCTTTCTAGCTTTGTGACCTTATAAATTGTGTGAAAGGGATCCAAGCTCTCTAGCTTAGGGTTCCATCACTTCATTTGACTTAGATCATGTTCATACTTGTTTGATTGATGTAAAGTTTGTAACTTTATTTGTAAATAGGACTTATAATTGTGTTAAGACTAAGGATATGATGTAACCTTGGTTCATCATCCATCTAAGACTCTTAAATGAGTTGTGTTACCCTTGGTCTTAACATATTGTGTATTTATGGTAGAATCTTGGTCAAAAGTGATGCTAAACCATCAATAAGTTGTACACTTGAAGCTACAAGCATCAAGGATGAGAACCGTGATGAGCATCAAGCACCAAGAACCCCACCAGAGCACTTGTCCACTGATTTTCGTATCTGATCAGGCCACCTGGGCTACTGGAAACTTGATTTTCAGTTAGTTCGGTTCGAGTAAATATTTTCCGTTTAGGCCTCGTCTTAATCCGAGTTACGTTTTAGGATTTATGGGCCTCCGAGAGTCACTACACCCTATTAACGTTGTGCTGAAATCTCTGACCTACTCGCACTTAAACCGTCGCCACGGTCAAACGAAGACGAGTTAGGTTCTGAAAATTTGTCAGCTGTTAGGGGACTCATATACGGAGCCATAGCCACTGACTATGCATCTTTTTGATTTACGTAGAGGTCGTAGCAGCTGACCGAAGTCAGCCTATTGTTTCGATCTCTATTCTTGTCGAACTTACTTAGCTTTTATGATGATGAATGATGATGATGATGACACTTAAACTTATTTTTTGCACTATTAAAATTTATAAAGACAACCTACTGACCTAGTAACCTTTGATTTAGGTTGACGACCTTTCGGACCGACTAACTACTTGCGTACTTTCATTACCGACTTTACCGCTTTTATCACTGTGAGTTATAGCATCCCTTTTTACTTTAACTATTTTGGGACTGAGAATACATGCACTTTTACGTTTTACATACTAGGCACGAGTACTTAAACTTTATATGTGTGTGGGTTATACAACGGCATAAACATTCCCCTTAGCACGGTAACGTTTAGTCATTGGTTTTTGAACCGGTGAACGCGAATCTTAGATATGGATCCATAGGGTTTGACATCCCCACTCGGGCTAGTCGCGCTAGCATTTAACGGGTGTTTAGTACTTCGTGAACATACGCACTCACCAAGTGTACTTTCAGGGGGTTATAAACGTTAAGTCTAGTTACCGGGTGCCCACGTTTATACATATACTTTTCATACTGTTTTGATACGCTGTTTGCAGCACTGAAATCTCGTGGCCTACCTTACGTTACTGCTACAACTTAAACTATAGCTCACCAACATTCGTGTTGACTTTTAAGCGTGTATTTCTCAGGTGCCTAGAGGTTTCTTGCTTCCGCTGTTAGATTTGCTGTCATGCTGTTACTGAATTGCAGTTAAGGTCCTGCTGTATTAGTTATCCGCTGCATTACTAGAGATGTCTCATTCATGAAACTTTTCTTTTGCATTCGTAGTTTATGTTAATTTCAAACAATGGCATTGTAACGACCTTAGGGTCAAATACTTATGTTTATGCTCCTATTCGTAGGATGCACGTTATCTTTTGTAAAACGCTATCTTTTTATGAATGCAAACTTGTTTTCAAACAGCATATAGTGTTTGACCGTGTGAAGATCCTGTTGTTGACGAATCGTAAACGATGATTTTGTACGGGGCATCACATTTGGTATCAGATCATTGGTTGTAGGGAATTAGGTTGCATTAGTGAAGTCTAGACCGACCCGAGTAGGATTCACTAATAGGACTAATCTACAGCTTGCGAGTTTACTTGTTTCTGCGAGACTTACTGCATGCTATTGCTTATCGTCACTGCCATGCGAACTTGTTGTATGCTTACTTCCGCTAATGCATGATTACTATCTGCTTTCACATGTTATTTCTGTTTAGCAATGTTATTATTATTGCCATGCTAGGTTGCTGTAGTGCCTAATACATGCTTGCTTTATGACTTATTGACATGGAAAAGTTATTTTTCCTTGTTCAGATGTCGGATATTCCACCTGTCATCATTTTGGACAACGATTCAGACTCGTCAGCCACCTCACCTACTGCTGCTGCCGACACACAGATCCCGTTAACCAGTAACCCCGGCGCTTCATCCTCCGGAACCAGCAGCCATACGCCTACCCCAGTGGTTACCTCAGACGGAGCCCAGGACCCCTCGGAAATTCCAGCTCTACTTGCCCTAGGACCCTCGGAGCCACAGCCCCGCTCCGTTAGTGTTGTGATTCCCGGGGAATACGGGGACGTCCCGTTCCGTAATGAGCATAACCATTGGTGCCGACGCCTTCCTGATGGACGTGTCATACCGATCCCACCTTTCAGATACTGGATCATGACTACCGGCCGCCGAGCGCCGCCACCTCCAGCTGTTTTCGCTAATTCATCATCCGACGACTCATCCACCGACGACTCTAGTGACGATGACACCGACGAGGAGAACTCTGATGATGCACCTGTACAGCCACCCTCCACCCCGCCGAAGAAGCGGTACCGTTTCGACGGCACCGTTATTCCGAGGATCAACGGAGGTCGAGCGTTCACTGACGCACATGGTCAGCATCGTAGGGTTACCGCCCGTAAGCGGGTTATGCCTTACCCTGCTGATCCTTTCGTGCGTAAGCCTTACCGCTATGCAGCATCTACTTCTGGCGCTGGACCATCTGCACCACCTGCACCGCCTGCCCCACCATCTCCCTCAGTCGAGGAACTGGCGAGGGAAGTGGAGATCCTCCGTGCTTGGGTAACTGAGCTCAAGGACCAGATGTCCCATGTAATGGACATCCTTTACCCACCGTCACCATAGGGCGATTGTAGTAGATTTCATTATATAATCTCGTTTGTAGTTCATGTTTTACTTATGTATTGTACGAACCTATGCGAATGTATGCAACTTATTATTAATGAATGGAACTTTGTATTGTTTAATTCTTGCATAGTGTTCTATTTATGTTACTGTATGTTGGTTTTGCGGTATTTGTACCTGGTTGCGTTACTTAATTGGCATGCGTTGTGTTGTTCCCCTGTTTACCATATACTGTATTATTATATATTAAATGCTGGATTTTAACTTAAGTCAAAATTTATGTTTAGAAGAGCAATGGTTAACGGATGAGCAGCACCCACAGCAGCCCAAATTGAGGAAATGATTGCGGAATGAGTAGCCGCAGCCATGGCAAATGTCATTCCCCCAGCCCCACCGGTTAACCAGAACGTCCAGAACGGTTGCACTTACAAAGAGTTTCAAAGCTGCAAGCCCCACAACTTTAGCGGCACTGAGGGGCCAGTTGGTTTGACTAGGTGGTTTGAGAAATTGGAAGCTGTGTTCCACGTCAGTAACTGCTCAGAAGCGAGCAAAACCTAGTATGTCTCATGTACGTTGTCAGACGGCACCCTAACCTGGTGGAACACACCGGCTCAAGCTAAGGGTATTGATGAGGCTTATGCCATTTCGTGGGAAGAATTCAAGGGGGCCATGATCGAAGAGTACTGCCCCAGAACAGAGATACAGAAGATGGAGACTGAGTTCTGGGAGTTAAAGGTTGTGGGTAACGATCTTGATGGTTACAACCGTAGGTATCTGGAATTAGCGCTGATGTGTCCCACGATGGTCACCCCGGAATTTAAAAGAATGGAGCGATACTTGTGGGGACTTCCCAAGTCCATTCAAGGCAATGTCACCTCTTCTAATCCACCCAACGTCCCGGCAGCTATGCACATGGCGCATACCCTTATGAACCAAATTATCAGCAAAGAACCGAAAAAGGCTAAATCCGAATCGGGAGCCAGTGGTGAGAAGCGTAAGTGGGACTACAACAACAAGGGGAGAACCTATGATCAAACCCCCACTAAGAGGCCTAATGACGGAAGGAACCCCAACCCAAACACTAGCTCGAACCCCAACTACAAGGGTACTCTACCACAGTGCAAGAGGTGCTACAAGCACCATACCGGGTACTGTAATGCGGTCTGTGAAAAATGCAACAGGAGCGGGCACGTTGGCAAGAACTGCAAGATTCCCATTCCAGCTGTGAGGACAAACCAAAATGGGCCAAGGAAATGCTATGAGTGTGGACATCAGGGCCACTTTAGGAATGATTGCCCCAATAAAAAGAAGGACGACAGACCACCGCGTGGTAGAGCTTTCAACGTTAATGCAAGGGATACACGTGAGAACCCCGACTTGGTTACAGGTATATTCCCTATCAACAATCTATTAGCCTCTGTCCTATTTGATACTGGTGCCGTTAGAAGCTATGTCTGTAGAAACTTTTGCTCTAAGATAGATTGGTCATTAGTGCCTTTAGAGGAGAATATGCTAGTAGAAGTAGCCAATGGGAAACTTGAGAAAGTTGACCAAATTGGACGAGGAGCTATTATTAACATAGCTGGCGTGGATTTCGAAATTGACTTGATACCCATCAAATTGGGAAGCTTTGACGTGATTGTCGGCATGGACTGGTTGACTAAAGTAAGGGGCCGATATTATCTGTGGAGATAAAGCTCTTCGTGTACCACAAGGATACGGTGAGCCATTGACTATTTACGGAGAGAGATGTAACTCGAAGCTGAACCTCATTAGTTGTATGAAAGCGCATAAGATCATGAAGAAAGGACGTCTTGCTGTTTTAGCACACGTGAAGGCTTTAGAAACAGAGGAGAAGAGTGTGAATGATGTGCGAACCGTAAATGAATTCCCCGACGTCTTTCCGGAAGAACTGCCTGGATTACCGCCACCGAGAGCCGTGGAATTCCAGATCGATCTAGTGCCGGGAGCTGCACCCGTAGCTCGTGCACTTTATCAACTAGCACCTTCTGAACTGCAAGAGTTGCAGAGTCAACTTCAGGAATTGCTCGACCGAGGGTTTATCCAACCGAGCTCGTCGCCTTGGGGCGCGCCCGTTTTATTCGTGAAGAAGAAGGACGGATCCTTCCGCATGTGTATCGACTACCGCGAACTCAACAAATTGACGATCAAGAATCGATATCCTCTTCCTCGAATTGACGATCTTTTTGATCAGCTACAAGGATCGAGCGTGTACTCTAAGATCGATTTTCGATCCGGTTACCACCATTTGAGGGTGAAAGAGAGTGATGTGATAAAGACTGCGTTTAGAACCCGCTATGGTCATTATGAGTTTCTCGTGATGCCGTTCGGATTAACCAACGCACCAGCCGTGTTCATGGACCTCATGAATCGTGTCTGCAAGCCTTATGTGGATAAATTTGTTATCGTCTTCATAGATGATATCCTCATCTACTCCAAGAGCGAAGAAGAATATGAGCAACATCTCCGACTAGTGCTTGAACTCTTGAGACAAGAGCAACTTTATGCCAAATTCTCCAAGTGTGAATTTTGGCTGAAGGAAGTTCAATTTCTGGGTCATATTGTGAGTGATCAAGGTATCAAAGTTGACCCCGCCAAGATTGAAGCTATCAGCAAGTGGGAGACACCCACTACTCCGACTCACATCCACCAATTTCTAGGTCTTGCCGGTTACTACAGAAGGTTTATTGAAGGTTTTTCGTTGATTGCGCGCCCTTTGACCGCACTGACTCACAAAGGGAAGAAGTTTGTTTGGGAAAAAGAACACGAATCAGCATTTCAAGATTTGAAGTTGAAGTTAACCACCGCACCTATCTTATCCCTTCCCGAAGGCAGTGATGACTTCGTTGTGTACTGCGATGCTTCGAAGAATGGTTTTGGTTGCGTATTGATGCAAAGAACGAAGGTCATTGCTTATGCTTCTCGTCAACTGAAGAAACACGAGCAAAACTACACTACCCATGATCTTGAACTTGGAGCCGTTGTCTTCTCTTTAAAGTTGTGGAGACACTATCTTTATGGGACAAAGAGTACCATATTCACCGATCACAAAAGCCTCCAGCACATCTTTGATCAGAAACAGCTGAATATGAGACAACGTCGATGGATCGAGACGCTGAACGACTATGATTGTGAACTCCGTTACCATCCTGGCAAAGCCAATGTTGTAGCCGACGCTTTAAGTCGAAAGAAGAGAACGGTACCTCTTCGTGTCTGGGCTCTGAACATCACCATCCATTCGAACCTCCATAGCCAGATCAGAGTAGCCCAAGAAGAGGCTCTCAAGGAGGAGAACATATCTCGTGAATACCTGAACATCCTGGTCCCTAAATTCGAGGTTAAGGAGTCTGGACTCCGATGTTATGCCGGAAGAATTTGGGTACCTCGTTATGGAGATTTACGAAGCCTTTTACTTGATGAAGCCCACAAGTCGAGTGATGTGGTAGCGTGAGGGTACGAAATAGTATTATTTTTAATACAAAATACTACAAAATATGACACAAGTTTTATTAATTTACGGATGGGATATACCTAAACCTTGCTACAACACTATAGGCAGTGTACCTAATCGTAGAGTAGTGTAGTTTTTAGTAAGTCCGGTTCGTTCCACAGGGAGCTGGTGAAGTTAACGTTATATTATTAAGTTTATTTGTAAAAATATATATATAAATAAGTAGTAGTATTATTATAAAATGGGGGTTTTACCGTTTAATGACCGGTTTGTCGATTTTAAGCGTAAAAATAAATGACAAAAATTAAAGTGCGTAAAATAAATTGCGATAAATAAAATGACATAAAATAAAATTGCGAGTAATAAAATGACAGTAAATAAAGATACGATGAGAAATATAATAAAAGAATTATGCTTATTTAAACTTCCGTAATCATGATGTTTGACGTGTTGATTTTAATTTATTACCATGGGTTAATTGTCCTTTGTCCTGGTTTATTTGATACGTCTATCTGGTTTTTGTCCATAATAGTCCATCGGTCATAAATATAAAGTGCGAGTATCCTCGTCAAATTACCCTTATACCCGAAGTCAAATATTCCAACTGATTAAAGATTTAAACTGTGACGCAGTTATCACTTCTGTCAACAATTACACCAGTTATCACTGTATGTAATCCACCCCTGTTTTAATTAGTTTATGAATATTAATTCATCCACTTGATCAGAATGAATAATCAATTACCCAACCCAATTGATTAATTAAATGATTATAACAGATTCCATATGAACATCACTAAATAGGACAACCATAATCATTATTAATTATTAGGTTAATTAATTTGAAGATAGGTTCGACAGACTCCAATGAGTTGTCACTCAATTAGACAATACCCCCCATCTATTAATAGCCCATAGTTCAATTTCCACAAGTGTCGTTCTTTTGTTCAAACCCCAATTATGGTACAAAGCCCAATTACCCAATTTTAGTAATTAGCCCAACATCATGATTACTTCATTTTAAATAAGCATAATAACGACTTAGCTACGAGACATTAATGTAAAAAGGTTGAACATAACTTACAATGATTAAAAATAGCGTAGCGTTACACGGACAGAATTTCGACTTACATACTCAAAAGATCTCTATCATAAATCTTATTATTATCATAATTTAAATTTAAAATTAAGATTATTGTTATATCTTATTACATTAACATTATGATAGAGATATAGAATATAGATATTGATATTTGATATAGAAAAATAAGAAAAAGATAGAAAGAAAGAAAAAGATCGTAAAAAATCTCTTTCCTCATTACATCGTTACATATCGTTCTTTTATAGGAGAAATTATAAATTGAATTTTCATTTACGACCCCTGAACTATGCTCAATTAACAACTTTTTATTATTTAATATTATTCTTATTATGATTTATTTAAATATTATATTTTATTCTTGTGCATAGTTGACTCGTAATTTTTACACCGTTGCGTCGAGCGTTGAGAGTTGGTTCATGTCCCGGTTCCGGATTTTCGAACGTCCTTTCGTATAATTTAATATCTTGTACTTTGCGTTTTGTAACTTGTACTCTTGTCATTTTTAGACGTTCTTCATCAATAATTTGAACCTTTTTTTATTGTATCTTGTACATTTGAGCTTTTTGGACGTTTTGGTCTTTCAAATCTTCGTTTTTGTCTTTAAATCTTCATTTTCGAGCGATTTGCGTCTTTCGTCTTCGCACTTATTTATTTAACTATTACAACTAAAAATAAGGAAATTACATTTAAAAACTTTACATATTGGAACGATATTGCTACTAAATATATGTTCATTTGGAACACTATCAAATATCCCCACACTTGAGCGTTGCTTGTCCTCAAGCAATACAGAACTTGAAATAAAAACATACATGAATCACTTTTTTATTCATCACATTTTGTACATCAGTGATTTTGATATAGCGGTATAAACAATGATAGTAACGATAGAACCATGGTTAAAGGTGGGTGTGTCATCCACAGTTGCCTTGGGTTTAGGTCAACGACACTTGCAATCAAATAGCTGATTTACTTTCGGTTTCCAAAGCAAAGTGCACATTTGAAAGGCGGTTTACAGTTCCACATGACTTATGAAAATTTAGATCCGTAAAGAAATTGGATCTTTATGAAAACATTTGATCTTTTGAAAATTCAAGCTAGATTTTACCCTAGACAAGTTTTCTGATTTGACCCACTATCGGTGTTGCAAAATATGTTTGTGGATCAATATTTTGGCTAAAACTTTTAGGTTCGTGTAATCCACTGCTATCCCGGTATCGGAAAGCACACATCCAGTTTACGTGTTCCGTATATTACCTTTCGGCAAACTACCGTCCGGTTGTAAAGGAAAGCGATGAACAAGAAACTGTTAAGGCAATGTCCCGTGACATGCAGATGATTATGGTCTTTTAACGTGTCGGATGCTAGAACTATCCTTGGTAGGAGCGATAGTAAAGATCATCCTATGATTTTTCGGTCTGGCACAAGGTCCTGTCTCCGACCATGCTATGCAACCACCGTTCTTACGGTTGACACCCGATTTGGTTCAGGTGACCTAATGAATTCCATGTGAATTCCTAGGATTTTACGTTCAATGCTAATGAACGCATTGAAAATGGTTTTTCAGAAAACAAATCGGTTTGTATTTTTGATCAAAATATTTTCTCGTTCAAGCTCGAGTTTAGATATCATTGAATTCCATGAGTTTGTAATTCTCAATCTTTAAAGTCAATCTCAAGGATTGAGTAATATCAGGCTTAAAAGCTGATTTTTGATCTTTTAAGGAGATTATCCTTTCTGGGGATCTGATTCATTAGTCTTATCCAGCTAATTTGCACGGTGCCTCCCTATTGTACGAGATAAATCCTTCTCATGGTTAGGATAAATCTGACCACATGGCGACCCTGTTTGATGCTGAGGTCCGTGGATTTCCTGCTGATTTTAGTGATGACTTTTCTAGGTTTTTCGTCAACCTACAGCTGGTCTGGACGACAACTTCTTGACCTAAATCAAGAAGCGCGTGTCTTTTTCGGAAGACTTTACTTCCTTCAAATGATGGAATTGATTCATCGTGTAGATCCATCTCTTCTTTTCTTTCATCGGATAAAACAGTTGATTATCGTTCAAAACAAAAGTATTTTCAATTGTTTGTACAAAAATATGTGATAGATAGTTTTTAATTGAATAACTTGGTACATTCTCCCCACACTTAGTTTCTTTCTTTGTCTTTTTATTGTCCTTTATTCCATTTTAAATGAATTCAAGCGTTTTAAGTTGTTTATCAATTTATGTCCTTTTCGAGGTAACGATAATTTCGGTATTAACACCTAGTTTTCATCGTTCATAAATATGTATAAACATGATTTTAAATTCATTTAGTTGAAAATTTTTCAAATTTTCACAAAATTTGGCAAATAAACTAAGTGCAAACCCGAGAGAATTTATAACCCTTCCCCACACTTGAGATCATGCAATGCCCTCATTTGCATGAAATCAGACTATAATTTAAATTCATGAGGGTGATTAGTGTAGAAAAGTGATTAAAAATACCCAGTTTGTAAGCATATTATTTTACATCACATTTGATATTTTGCTTCTTGTCGTCAAAATCAGTAGCTATTGCTGAACTTAATGTTAGTCTTTGAAAGTGCGTTGTTCTACCCTGTTTTGTACATAATATAAAATACAAACATATATATACATATTTTTGAAGTTTGGTATATTACCCCACTTTTCAAAAATTTATAAAGTATAATATTTTTGGCATACTTTAAATCAATAAAATTAAAAATAATGATAACAAAATTTGTCGCCCCGCCCTCGGGTAAAGCAATTTCGGCTCAACGACCTAGTCTTTAACTCACGACGAATTTTAGAAATCATTTTTTTAAACTTAATGTAATAAAGTAAATTTTGTTTTTAAAATTCACACAAAACTTAAATTAAAAAAAAAAAACATATTAATTTTATATAAAACCTACAAAACAAAAATCAGAATGGGGGGAGAAAACTAGTTCTTTAGTGTCTGCTAGCGGAAAAGACCAATCGGATTCCATTCTCGGAACTACACGAGAACAGAACAACTAACTCCAAACAGCATTATCTTTTTAGAACATTCGAATCTCCCCACACTTAGGTAGCTGTGGTGTTGAAATTGTGATTAACTTTATCGTCAATTTCTCTTGGTCCATAATCAACTTGCGTATCTGTGACTTTTTCTTTAAGCCATTGCCCGGCTTCTTCCGTAATATCCCAAAATTCAACTAGTTTCACCTTTTCTTTAGGCGACAGATTGGATACTAACCGGTTACATAACTTAAAGTTCCCCTTACTTCTAGCATCGATAGCCCGTTTAAAAAGTTTCTTCATTGAACTGTTAATAACGGGGTCATTTAATTTCGTATCAACAACGGGGTTCTTTATTATCAAGTCATCATTAGGTTTTACTTCATTTTCCCCACACTTAGGCGTTTTATTATTGCTAAGCACTACCGTTGGAGTTGGTAAAACAACATGATTATTACCAATCGTTTTTACTGGTTCAACGGTTTTAGTTGGTGGAGATTTAGACTTTCGAATCATAAAGGTGATTGATTTGTTACCACTTTTAAGTGTCATTCTTCCATTTCCTACATCAAATAACGCCCCGGTGGACGCAAAGAATGGTCGACCTAAAATTAGAGGAATGTTTGGGTCTTCTTCTATGTCAATGACAATAAATTCGACTAGAAACGTTAAATTGCCTACTTGAATGGGTAGGTTGTCAGCAATTCCAACTGGGTGCTTAATGGTTTGATCAAAGAGTCGAACACTCATATCCGTTGGAGTTAACTCACCTACACCTAATCTCTTATATAAGGAAAGAGGCATAACACTCACACTTGCACCTAAATCTGCTAGTGCATCATACATGACACAATCACTAAGTAGACAAGGAACAATAAATTCACCCGGATCACCTATCCTAGGAGGAGGTTTTGGTGGAACTGTCTTCACCGGGTTTACTTCTACGGCTTTTGTTTCTTGTACTTTCTTATTCTTTTTCTTCTTCTTCTTTCCAGAGGTATCACAAACTTTATTACCTATTACTTGCTCATACTCAACTCCTTTTCTTGGAAACGGGATGGGTGGTTTGTATGGTGCCACCACTGGCTTTACATACTCGGGTGGTGGTGGTGATGTAACTTCTTCATTGTTACTCTCATCTAAAACCTTCCCATCTTCTGATGCTGGTTTTTCAGAATTCGTTGACACCATATTAACATTCTCATTCCGAGGATTTACTTCAGTATTACTCGGTAGCTTTCCTTGTTCCCACTCACTCATCATGCTAGCAAGAGTACCTACGTGTTTTTCTAGATTCAAAATGGAAGCTTGTTGAGTTCTTAATGACTGATCAAACCTCTCATTTGTTTGGGTTTGAGTTTTAATAAATTGTGTTTGAGATTCAACTAGCTTGAATACCACGTCTTCCATATTTGACTTTTTCTCTTCGGTTTGTTGTTGTGGTTTATATAAGCTAGGTCTTTGTTGATTGAAAGTGTTGTTTTGAGTTGGTTGGTTATTCGGACCTTGTTGGTTATACCAGTTACTTTCGGGTCCTTTTGGATTGTAAAGAATGTTTTGATTTCGATTTAAGTTTAGCCTTGGCGGTTGATAATTATTTTGATAATTATTTCCCGGCCTTTGGTTCATATAGGAAACATTCTCTCGTTGTTCCATCGTTGGTTCAATGTGACAATCTTTCAATAAGTGTGGTCCACCGCATTGCTCACAACTGATTCGTATTGCGTGAATATCTTTATTCATCTTTTCCATTCGTCTTTCGAAAGCATCTATTTTTGCGGAAACGGAATCAAAGTCAGGGCTAGAATCGGCTCTAGCCGCTTTAGATGAACGAAAAATATCTTTTTCTTGGTGCCACTCATGCGAGTGGGAGGCTGTGTTATCAATAATTTTGTAAGCTTCAGTTGCGGTTTTCTTCATGATGGAACCACCAGCGGTTATGTCGATGTCTTTTCGTGTGGCGATGTCTACGCCTTTATAGAAGATTTGTACTATTTGAAAAGTATCTAATCCGTGTTGAGGACATCCTCTCAACATCCTTCCGAATCTTGTCCACGCCTCATATAATGTTTCATTTGGATTTTGCGCGAACGTAACAATTTCTCCTTGAAGTCTCACGGCTTTGGATGCCGGAAAGAATCTTTTAAGAAATTTCTCAACTAAAACATCCCATGTGTCAATCGCCCCTTCAGGTAACGATTCTAACCAATCTTTGGCTTCTCCCTTTAAAGTCCAGGGAAATAACATGAGATAGATTTGTTCGTCTTCCACTTCTCGGATTTTGAATAGTGTACAAATTCTATTAAACGTACGAAGATGTTCGTTTGGATCTTCCTTCGGCGCACCACTATATTGGCACTGATTAGTTACCATGTGTAGGATTTGTCCTTTGATTTCATAATCTGGAGCATTAACTTCTGGCTTAATAATGGCGTGACCTTGGCCCGTGCGTTTAGCCCTCATTCGATCTTCCATACTTAGAGGTTCTAGATTTTCCATGATTGGATTTGTTGTATCCGAATCACTAGTCGATTCTGATTTAACGGTTTGGGGTTCAGGATCTTGGAATTGTCCTTGAATATCTTCCGGGTTCTTAGTTGTGAAATCGGGTTCAGAAGATGGATTATCGAAAATTTGAATTGGAGTACTTGGTCGACTAGATGACGATTCTAAAGAAAAATCAACGGCGGTTATATTTGCTAAATGTCTTGATCTAGTTACAGGTGGTGAACGTACAAAAGGTGGTGAACGTCTTGCTCGGTGCATTCACTGAATATCCTATTAGTTTTTAAAAGGAAAGAAAAATTATAATAAGTTATCCAATCAATAGACTTTTCTGATTTTGCCCACGTTTCGAATAGCCAAAAGATGCAGCAGAGGGGCAGGATTCGTTTGGTCTCAATATAATTGAGGACTGTTTGGCTCCAATAACCCGGTCCACGTACAAATCCAACTATTACTACGAACCAGAAAATTTTGATGTCTATTAATTTAACCACTTAAAATAAATTTTCGTAATTTTAAGAAATTTAGATAAGAAGTAGAATAAAAATCTATGTCCTAAAACTAGAATAGCGAGAAATAAAAGAGAAAAAGAGTGCGTCGAAAAAAAAAAAATTGAAAAATAAAAATGGTTGAAAAAAATAAAAGGTCGAAAAATAAGAAAATTGTAGCGCGTCTAAAATTAAAAAGGGATTCTAAACGAAAAACGGGAATTACTTAAAAGGATACTAAAATTTTAACACGGCGTCGCAAAATTTTAAGGCACCTAAATCTTAGTCTAAAGAAAAAGCACTTAAGAGATTTTACGGCAAAACCTAAAAATCTAAAAGTATAAAAATAACTATGGCAAAACTAAACTTAATACTAAAAGTTGCGACTATAGTCTAAAAATCTAAAGGTAATAAAATTAAAAAAAACATTTTTTTTTTTTTTTTTTTTTTTAATTCATTTACTATTCATGAATAGTAAATGAAAATAAATTAATTAATTTACTATTCACATGAAAGCGACATGATAGCAATTATTAATTATAAGTTACATAATATACCCCTGAAGTATTTAATAAATACGACTTTTTTTTTTTTAAATTTACGTAAAGATTCTTAAATATTTTTATATTATTATATTCTATTTCAATATTATTATATTATTATATTCTATTTCAATATTATTATATTATTATATTTTATTTCAATATTATTATAATTAAAAATATAGCGTTTTAGCGCTCCCCGGCAGCGGCGCCAAAAACTTGATGTGGTAGCGTGAGGGTACGAAATAGTATTATTTTTAATACAAAATACTACAAAATATGACACAAGTTTTATTAATTTACGGATGGGATATACCTAAACCTTGCTACAACACTATAGGCAGTGTACCTAATCGTAGAGTAGTGTAGTTTTTAGTAAGTCCGGTTCGTTCCACAGGGAGCTGGTGAAGTTAACGTTATATTATTAAGTTTATTTGTAAAAATATATATATAAATAAGTAGTAGTATTATTATAAAATGGGGGTTTTACCGTTTAATGACCGGTTTGTCGATTTTAAGCGTAAAAATAAATGACAAAAATTAAAGTGCGTAAAATAAATTGCGATAAATAAAATGACATAAAATAAAATTGCGAGTAATAAAATGACAGTAAATAAAGATACGATGAGAAATATAATAAAAGAATTATGCTTATTTAAACTTCCGTAATCATGATGTTTGACGTGTTGATTTTAATTTATTACCATGGGTTAATTGTCCTTTGTCCTGGTTTATTTGATACGTCTATCTGGTTTTTGTCCATAATAGTCCATCGGTCATAAATATAAAGTGCGAGTATCCTCGTCAAATTACCCTTATACCCGAAGTCAAATATTCCAACTGATTAAAGATTTAAACTGTGACGCAGTTATCACTTCTGTCAACAATTACACCAGTTATCACTGTATGTAATCCACCCCTGTTTTAATTAGTTTATGAATATTAATTCATCCACTTGATCAGAATGAATAATCAATTACCCAACCCAATTGATTAATTAAATGATTATAACAGATTCCATATGAACATCACTAAATAGGACAACCATAATCATTATTAATTATTAGGTTAATTAATTTGAAGATAGGTTCGACAGACTCCAATGAGTTGTCACTCAATTAGACAATACCCCCCATCTATTAATAGCCCATAGTTCAATTTCCACAAGTGTCGTTCTTTTGTTCAAACCCCAATTATGGTACAAAGCCCAATTACCCAATTTTAGTAATTAGCCCAACATCATGATTACTTCATTTTAAATAAGCATAATAACGACTTAGCTACGAGACATTAATGTAAAAAGGTTGAACATAACTTACAATGATTAAAAATAGCGTAGCGTTACACGGACAGAATTTCGACTTACATACTCAAAAGATCTCTATCATAAATCTTATTATTATCATAATTTAAATTTAAAATTAAGATTATTGTTATATCTTATTACATTAACATTATGATAGAGATATAGAATATAGATATTGATATTTGATATAGAAAAATAAGAAAAAGATAGAAAGAAAGAAAAAGATCGTAAAAAATCTCTTTCCTCATTACATCGTTACATATCGTTCTTTTATAGGAGAAATTATAAATTGAATTTTCATTTACGACCCCTGAACTATGCTCAATTAACAACTTTTTATTATTTAATATTATTCTTATTATGATTTATTTAAATATTATATTTTATTCTTGTGCATAGTTGACTCGTAATTTTTACACCGTTGCGTCGAGCGTTGAGAGTTGGTTCATGTCCCGGTTCCGGATTTTCGAACGTCCTTTCGTATAATTTAATATCTTGTACTTTGCGTTTTGTAACTTGTACTCTTGTCATTTTTAGACGTTCTTCATCAATAATTTGAACCTTTTTTTATTGTATCTTGTACATTTGAGCTTTTTGGACGTTTTGGTCTTTCAAATCTTCGTTTTTGTCTTTAAATCTTCATTTTCGAGCGATTTGCGTCTTTCGTCTTCGCACTTATTTATTTAACTATTACAACTAAAAATAAGGAAATTACATTTAAAAACTTTACATATTGGAACGATATTGCTACTAAATATATGTTCATTTGGAACACTATCATCGAGATATTCGATTCATCCAGGAGCCAGCAAAATGTACCACGATCTCAAGGAACAGTATTGGTGGCCAAATCTTAAGAAGGATGTTGCAACTTATGTTGGGAGGTGTTTGACTTGTTCGAAGGTTAAAGCTGAACATCAGAGGCCATCTGGATTACTCCAACAACCAGAAATCCCACAATGGAAATGGGAAGCAATTACGATGGATTTCATCACAAAGCTACCAAAAACGGTGGGCGGATACGATACAATCTGGGTTATCGTTGACCGTCTTACCAAATCTGCTCATTTCCTAGCAATGAAAGAAACAGATACAATGGAGAGACTTGCTCAACTGTACATCAAAGAAGTTGTATCCCATTATGGTGTACCCTTATCAATTATCTCCGATCGCGATCCCCGTTTTGCTTCCAGATTCTGGCGTTCTTTGCAAGAAGCCTTGGGAACTCGTCTCGACATGAGCACCGCGTATCACCCCCAGACCGACGGTCAGAGCGAACGAACGATTCAGACTTTAGAGGACATGTTACGTGCCTGTGTTATTGACTTCGGAAAGTCTTGGGAAAGGCATCTGCCGCTAGCCGAATTCTCTTACAACAACAGTTATCATTCGAGTATTAAAGCCGCGCCTTTTGAAGCGTTGTATGGCTGCAAGTGCCGTTCTCCTATTTGTTGGGCCGAGTTAGGTGAAGTGCAAATCACCGGACCCGAGATAGTCCATGAAACGACGGAGAAGATTTCTCAGATTCAAGCGAGACTTAAGACGGCCCGTGATCTCCAAAAGAGTTATGCTGATCTTAAACGTAAAGACTTCGAATTCAACGTGGGTGACCGAGTAATGTTGAAGGTCGCACCTTGGAAAGGTGTAATTCGTTTTGGGAAGCGCGGAAAGTTGAACCCGCGATATGTTGGTCCTTTTGAAATTTTGGAACGTGTTAGACCCATTGCTTATCGTCTGGATCTTCCGACTCAGTTGAGTGGTGTTCATCCTACCTTCCATGTATCAAATTTGAAGAAGTGCCTTGCTCCACCGGAACTTGTCATACCATTGGAAGAACTTACGATTGATGACAAACTCCACTTCGTGGAAGAGACTGTCGAAATTATGGACCGTGAGGTCAAAACCTTGAAACGCAATAAGATTCCAATTGTCCGAGTACGATGGAATGCCAAGCGTGGACCTGAGTTTACCTGGGAACGAGAGGATCAAATGATGCAGAAGTATCCTCACCTTTTCCTGATTCCATCACCGTCAGCTTAAATTTCGGGACGAAATTTCCAATAACAGGTGGGTAATGTAACGACCCGACTTTTTCGACTTGCCTTTGTGCCTTGTATTTTTGTGAAACTGCGATTTTGTGCGTACTATGCTACTTTATACTCTGGAAACTTGATATACGTGGTTTACTTCCAATTATATGTTAAAACGTGCCTTAGAGTACGTAGGATACTTAACTTGTTCACCTGAAGCCTTTATAACCGTTAGCGTTACTTGACGTTTCGATTAAACCGCGAACTGCGCGCACGTTTGACTTTTGTCGTAATCAGAATATTATGACTGCGAAATATTAATTATTATTTTATAATAATAATTACCTGGGTTTTTGGATGCTTAATTTTAACTAATTATTTACTAGATCACAATAGTTAGTCTTGTTGGACTTTCTACCTTATTGGACCTTAGCCCACCCTACACTAGCTAGTGACCCAATTAATTAGCCCAAGTATTATTACTAGTGACCCATAATAAATAAAATAAATAAAATAAATTAATTAGTGAGTCATACAAGCATTTGGATAAGGATTATCCATATTGTTACATGGGATTCTAGCATAAGTACATGCTTTAGACAACCACTAACCAAAAAGCAAAATGGTGTCTCCCCCTCCCCCCTTTAAAAATCACGGCCATATGGCCCTCCACCTCATCAATCCATGTCAAATTTTGCCTATAAATACTAGCCATTTCCTCTCATTTTACACATGCTCTCATTTGAACTTCACACACACTTACTCTCTTACTTCCTTTCTAGCATTTCTCACTTGTAATTTTTGATCTTTTTCTTCTTATTTCACCTTTCTAATTCGTGTATCATCATCATTATGGAAGATCAAGTTCTTTAGCCTTGATCTTGATTATATCTTGTTGATTCAAGCATGAATCCTTCAAGAACATGGAAGATTCAAGCTTTCTAGCTTTGAATCTTCACCAACTTTGTAGATCTATATTTTTCTTACTTTAATCTTGTTGTTTTGTTAAAAAGATTCAAACTTTTGTTTGTTATCTTCATATATCTTAAAGATCCAAGCTTTATGCTTCAAGATCTTCAAGAACAACCAAGATGCAAGCTTTCTAGCTCGAATCTTCATATCTTGTTGTTGGATCTAAGTTTTCTAGCTTATGATCTTGTTGTTTTGTTATAAAGATCAAAACTTGTGTTTATGGTCTTCATGAAACTTAAAGATCCAAGCTTTATGCTTCAAGATCTTCAAGAATACTAAAGGTTCAAGCTTTCTAGCTTTGTGACCTTATAAATTGTGTGAAAGGGATCCAAGATCTCTAGCTTAGGGTTCCATCACTTCATTTGACTTAGATCATGTTCATACTTGTTTGATTGATGTAAAGTTTGTAACTTTGTTTGTAAATAGGACTTGTAATTGTGTTAAGACTAAGGATATGATGTAACCTTGGTTCATCATCCATCTAAGACTCTTAAATGAGTTGTGTTACCACTTGGTCTTAACATATTGTGTATTGATGGTAGAATCTTGGTCAAAAGTGATGCTAAACTATCAACGAGTTGTACACTTGAAGCTACAAGCATCAAGGATGAGAACCGTGATGAGCATCAAGCACCAAGAGCCCCATCGGAGCACTTGTCCACTGATTTTCGTATCTGATCAGGCCACCTGGGCTACTGGAAATCTGATTTTCAGTTATTTCGGTTCGAGTAGATGATTTTCCATTTAGGACTCGTCTTAATCCGAGTTACGGTTTAGGATTTATGGGCCTCCGAGAGTCACTACACCCTATTAACGTTGTGCTGAAATCTCTGACCTACTCGCACTTAAACCGTCGCCACGGTCAAACGAAGACGAGTTAGGTTCTGAAAATTTGTCAGCTGTTAGGGGACTCATATACGGAGCCATAGCCACTGACTATGCATCTTTTTGATTTACGTAGAGGTCGTAGCAGCTGACCGAAGTCAGCCTATTGTTTCGATCTCTATTCTTGTCGAACTTACTTAGCTTTTATGATGATGAATGATGATGATGATGACACTTAAACTTATTTTTTGCACTATTAAAATTTATAAAGACAACCTACTGACCTAGTAACCTTTGATTTAGGTTGACGACCTTTCGGACTGACTTACTACTTGCGTACTTTCATTACCGACTTTACCGCTTTTATCACTGTGAGTTATAGCATCCCTTTTTACTTTAACTATTTTGGGACTGAGAATACATGCGCTTTTACGTTTTACATACTAGGTACGAGTACTTAAACTTTATATGTGTGTGGGTTATACAACGGCATAAACATTCCCCTTAGCATGGTAACGTTTAGTCATTGGTTTTTGAACCGGTGAACGCGAATCTTAGATATGGATCCATAGGGTTTGACATCCCCACTCGGGCTAGTCGCGCTAGCATTTAACGGGTGTTTAATACTTCGTGAACATACGCACTCGCCAAGTGTACTTTCAGGGGGTTATAAACGTTAAGTCTAGTTATCGGGTGCCCACGGTTATACATATACTTTTCATACTGTTTTGATACGCTGTTTGCAGCACTGAAATCTCGTGGCCTACCTTACGTTACTGGTACAACTTAAACTATAGCTCACCAACATTCGTGTTGACTTTTAAGCGTGTATTTCTCAGGTGCCTAGAGGTTTCTTGTTTTCGCTGTAAGATTTGCTGTCATGCTGTTATTGAATTGCTGTTAAGGACCTGCTGTATTAGTTATCCGCTGCATTACTAGAGATGTCTCATTCATGGAACTTTTCTTTTGCATTCGTAGTTTATGTTAATTTCAAACAATGGCTTAGTAACGACCTTAGGGTCAAATACTTATGTTTATGCTCCTATTCGTAGGATGCACGTTATCTTTTGTAAAACGCTATCTTTTTATGAATGCAAACTTGTTTTCAAACAGTATATAGTGTTTGACCGTGTGAAGATCCTGTTGTTGACGAATCGTACACGATGATTTTGTACGGGGCGTCACAGATAAACTGATGATTTCCGACAAAAATGATAAGCAAATTTTTTTTTGACATGCAGACACGGTCGAAGTCCAGACTTACTAATGCATCCTAACGACTTATCAGTTAGACACACTAATGCAGACCTGGTTCGCTAAGACCACCGTTCTGATACCAACTCTAACGACCCGTCCTAATCCATCTGGACGAAGTCCATATCGATTATAAACGATTCACAATAATTGATTTCATTGCGAGGTACTTGACCTCTATATGATACATTTTACAAACATTGCATTCGTTTTTTTTTTGAAAGACAAACTTTTAGTACATTGAAAGTTGACGTCAATGCATAACATTTCATAATATATCTAAACTATAAATGACTTGATAATAATCTTGATGAACTCGACGACTCGAATGCAACATCTTTTGAAATATGTCATGAATGACTCCAAGTAATGTCTCTAAAATGAGCAAATGCACAGCGGAGGATTTCTTTCGTACCTGAGAATAAACATGCTTTAAAGTGTCAACCAAAAGGTTGGTTAGTTCATTAGTTTAACATAAATAATCATTTCCATCATTTTAATAGACCACAAGAATTTCATTTCCAGTTCTCATAAATATACGTCCCATGCATAGAGACAAAAATATCATTCATATGGTGAACACCTGGTAACCGACATTCACAATATGCATATAAGAATATCCCCATCATTCCGGGATCCTCCTTCGGACATGATATAAATTTCGAAGTACTAAAGCATCCGGTACTTTGGATGGGGCTTGTTGGGCCCGATAGATCTATCTTTAGGATTCGCGTCAATTAGGGGGTCTGTTCCCTAATTCTTAGATTACCAGACTTAATAAAAAGGGGCATATTCGATTTCGATAATTCAACCATAGAATGTAGTTTCACGTACTTGTGTCTATGTCGTAAAACAGTTATAAAAACAGCGCATGTATTCTCAGCCCAAAAATGTAAAGGGTAAAAAGGCAAATGAAACTCACAGTACTGTATTTTGTAGTAAAAATACATATGACGGTATTGAACAACTGAACAATGCAGAGTTGGCCTCGGATTCACGAACCTATATCATTTGTATATACATTAAAATGTATAATCGTATTCGAACAAGTTTATATACTATAACTTGAATTATATATTATACTTATTTAGTTTGTGTATATATTTAAAATGTTTAATATCTATATATATTTGGTTATATTAATATATCTCTATATATATATGGTTTGTATTATATGAAAATATTCTTAATTAGTTATATATAAGTATTTATATAAATAATGTTATTATATTTGATATGTGATATATAAACTATTAATATGATTATAATATATGTATTAAGTATATGTAAGGTACAAAATATTTATTTGTAACGAAAATGATAGTTTTGATAATAATGAATTACTAATAATAATAACTTTCTTAATATTGATAATACTAATATTAATAACGATATTGTTAAAATTGATACTTATGTTAATAAAAATAATAGTAAAACTAATGATTACGAAAATGATATTTATACTAATATTAATGAGAGTAATAATAACTTGTATTGTTTTATAATAACAATAATAATACTCCTAAACATATTCATAATAATAATAATAGTACTAAAAATGGTACAATTACTAATATTTATAAAAATAATAATAAGTTGCATTATTTTGTAACTAATTATAATGTTTATAATGATAATTTTATTATGTTCCTAATAATGATAATAATAATAATAATAATAATAATCCTAATACTTAATAATAATAATAATACTAAGTAATTATAACTACTTTAGTAATATTAACAATTATAACAATAATAATTAGTACTAACAACAACAATAACAATAATAATAATAACAATAACAAATTAATAATAATAATAATAATAATAATAATAATAATAATAATAATAATAATAATAATAATAATAATAATAATAATAATAATAATAATAATAATAATAATAATAGTTGAAAACTACCTTTAAGGTTCTTCATAAAAAAAATGGCACGAACGGGACTCGAACCCGAGACCTCCCGCTACCCCAACACATTCCCAAACCATCACACCAATTCTGTCTTCCTGAAATTAATCTCTCCACTTTTTAATATAACCCGTAATACCTTGTTTCATATATATCATTCATCTGTTTCAAATTTAATTCTACAAAATCCCTTAATCAATTGAACCAGTAAGTTAACAAAATAGTTTTTGGATTCACTAACCAACCAGAAACGATTTAATGGTTTTTGATTTCCATTTACAGAAACGAAATAACTAAAAAAAAGAAACAGACCTTAAGAACACTTTTAAGAACTCAATTTCAAACTCGAATTTTTAGACTATTATAGGTTACGATTCCTTCATGAAAAAGGTTCAAAATCACCATTATAAACTTTCTGTATAATCAATTTAACATAAAACATCAACACAAGTTCAAATTTTGCGATGAACATCCCGGTTGACTTTTGAAATCCAGAGTTTGACCTTAAAATTGAAACTCGATCATACAATTTGGACCTTACAACTTTCCAGATAGTTTAAGCATATAAATTACAGCAACTCTGCATTTCTACTTTTTGGAATTCGTTAAATAATCAAGCTTTTTGAAATTTGAAACCAAGAACACGGCAGAAGCCTGTTTTCTTGAATTCGTTTTGTTAAAATCGATTAATTAAAACAGATAAAAATATAAATTGATAATGATAAAGTGAAGTTGTTTGAGTGTTATCCAAATTCTGGATTAAAGCCTTCGATTTATAACAACTGGGTCGGCAAGAACTATTTTTGCTCAGTACAAAAATAAATAAATAAAAATAAAGTTAGATTTTGATTCTTAAATAATTGGTACGATTGATTGTATGTTTAACGTTTTTCAGAGATAGAAACAAAGTTTGTTATGGCTAGATTAAGACGTAATACTGATTGGCTTTATTCAGGATATTATCAAATTAATAATAGTAATTAATATACATAAATAATAATAATATCTTTAATAATAATAAATACTAATATATAAAGAATAAATGATTTTTGTTAATTCAGATAATAATAATAATATTTATAGTAATCAACATAATACTTAAGGATAATAATATTGATAATGATAATAATAAAAATAATAATAATAACATTAAAAAATACATATAATAATAATAATGACTTTATTGATTATAACATCATAATATTATTCATAATTTCACTAATAATTATATTAATAATGTTATAATAATGATAGCAATAATATTAGTAATAATAATAATATTATATCAAATTAAATGTAACCAATTTCATATCTTTATATTATATATAGTAATAGTATTTATATTGATATTAATATTTATTTTGATTTTAATAAAAGTAATGATAACAATCATAATTTATCTTATAAGTAAGTTTAATATGTTGATATTATTAACTATGTAATATTTATTAACTATCTGATATATAATGCCACATATTGATTATTCAATTTTTATATATTATATATATATATATTATCATATACATATGATATTAATCTTGTATAGAAATCATATATATTTATATATGAATTTATTTAATAGCAACATTATGATCTTGCATATTATTTTATATACTTGATTCTAGTGTTTCAGTTGTATTTTATTATATCCAATTATTATATATACTTTTGTTATATTATATTATATGTACACATTTATTTACATACAATTGTTCGTGAATCGTCGGACACAGTTAGAGGGTAATTGGTTGTATGAACATAATTTCCAAAACTTTTGAGACTCCACAATACAGACTTGTGCTTATCGTGTCGAAATCATATAAGAATAAAGTTTAAATTTGGTCGGAAATTTCCGAGTCGTCAAGACCACCACCCACCACCACCACCCACCACCAACCATCACCACCAACCCCCACCAACCATCACCACCAACCACCACCACCACCACCCACCACCACCACCACCAACCACCACCACAAACCACCACCACCACCACCACCACCACCACAACCAACAACCAACACCCACCACCACCACCACCCCCCACCACCACCACCCACCAACCGCCACCACCACCCACCACCAACCGCCACCACCAACCGCCACCACCAACCGCCATCAACCGCCACCACCAACTGCCACCACCCACCACCACCCACCACCACCCACCACCACCACCCACCACCCACCACCACCCACCACCACCTACCACCAACCACCACCACCCACCACCACCAACCAACACCCACCACCACCTACCACCACCACCCACCACCACCTACCACCACCACCAACCACCACCACCCACCCATCACCACCCCCCACCACCACCACCACCACCTACCACCATCAACCACCACCACCCCCACCCACCCACCATCACCCATCACCACCCACCACCACCAACCCCCACAAACCACCACCACCCACCACCACCACCACCACCACCCACCACCATCAACCACCACCACCAACTACCACCATCACCACCCATCACCTCCAACCACCACCATCACCAACCAGCACCATCAATCAACACCACCAACCATCGCCACCCACCACCACGACCACCACCCACCACCACCAACCACCACTACTCACCACCAACTATCACCACCCACGACCACCAACCACCACCACCACCCACCAACCATCACAACCAACCACCACCACCAACCACCCCAACCACCACCAACCACCACAACTAACCACCACCACCAACCACCCCAACCACCACCAACCATCATAAAAAGATTTATCATTTATCGAAAAACATTTATCATTCATCAAAAAACAATTATAATCAGACAATTATCATTCATCGAAAAATATTTATCATTCATCAAACATTTATCATTCATCGAAAAACGTTTATCATTCATCGAAAAATAATTATGATTCATTGAAAAATAATTATCATTCATCTAAAAACATTTAACATTCATCCGAAAACAATTATCATTCATCAAATAGTTATCATTTCATCAGAAAATTATCATTCATCAAACATTTATCATTCATTAGAAAAAATTATCATTCATCTAAATTATTTTTCGTCAAATAGTTATCATTTTTAAATATTGGTTATTATTCATAAGAAAACAATAATCATTCATCACAAAATGATTATCTTACATTAAAATATTTTATATCATCAAACATTTTAATATAATTACAAAAGTAGTGGAATTTCAAATAGATGATATAATATGATTAGTTTTATAAAAAAGAAGAAGGCATTCCGAGAATCGAACTCGGGACCTCTCGCACCGAAAGCAAGAATCATACCACTAGACCAAATGCCCAATTATCAAACAATTATCATTTATCTAATTGTTGTCATTCATATAAAAAACATTTTTATCGTTTATCAGAATACGTTTATCATTCATCATAATGTTATCATTCATCAAACACTTCTCATTCATCAAACAGTATAATTCATCAAGCATTTATCATTCATCAAAATACCCGATAATTGATAAAAACACCAAATGAATGATAAAAGTAGCTGATAAACGATGAATGATAAAAGAACGTGATGAATGATAAAAAGTACCCGATGAATGATAAAAATATCCGATGAATGATAAAAATACCGGTGAATGATAAAGATAGCTGATGAATGATAAGCGAAGAATGACAAAATAATGTGATGAATGATAAAAAAAAAGAAGATGAATGATAAAAAGGAGGTGATGAATGATAAAAAATAGGTGATGAATGATAAAAAAGAAGGTGATAGAATGATAAAAATTAGGTGATGCATGATAAAAAAGGAGGTCAATGATAAAAAAAAATTAATAAAGGATAAAAAAGGATATAATGAATGATAAAAGATTTGCTAAAAAATGAGGTGAATAATGATAAAAAAAACTAGATGAATGACTTGGGTTCGACTTGGGTTATGTTTGTCTCCAACGGTGAACCGAGTATAGTTGGATGTCTCACATATTCTTACTATTTGAGAAGCAACAAAAAATCTAACATGACATATAATGGAGGCAAAAAAGACACTCAAGCGAAATGGGGCAAAAGCATCTTAATCTTGAATTAGGTTTAAAATAGATAATCAAATGTGTTAAAAGTGGATCAATCCAAAACTGAATACTTTCACTATTCACTTGCACTATTCTATTTAATCAAAAGGATCATCTTTTTTAACAAAGTTGCAGCTAAACGGTTACAAAAAGCTAAAAACAAACGCCGCAAATCGGAGAACACATGAGAAATAGTGCATAAACATGTCAATGATAAAGTGAAAAACAGAAGCAATAAAGAGAAAGCTTACCTACTTAATGACTGTTTTAACTCCAATAATATCAAGCCCCTATAAAAACCATTAAAGAGGTTAATAATCAGTGTTGAAAGTTAACATTCGGTTACATCCATCCCACCATTTTTAAAACAAATACTAACTAAAAGAAACAACAACTTACCCAAGTGGCAACATTAGTTGCGATAAAAAAAATTAACTTCCTGCCTTCTAAAAAGTTCCAGGGCCTGTACAGACAAAGTTTTTAATGTCAGAAAACAACAGCTACAAAAAATTCATAGTCTCTTTCTTTGATTGGTAAATTAGAGTAGGAAATTATAATTCGAAACTTCAATCTAAACGTTGGGCCTGGGTGAGATTTCCATGAAAAAATAATACCCGATGAATGATATAAATACCCGATGAATGATAAAAAAATACTTACTTTGCCTGCACCCGAGCAGTTGGAACATCTTTCGGTTTTGGGTGGTGACAGAGGTTGATTTCCACCATTAGCCGATGCAACCGGGTCAATAAGAACAATTGACCCTGTGTTAGCACATCGAGCACATGCTAGATACCCTGCATCAGACAAGATCATCAACAAATATAACTTCTATTTTCCACTTTTCAACTTTAAATTACCCTCAAATAGAAATTTAACGATCCGATCAATTTAAAAACGCTTACCTGTTCCTAAACAATACTTGCATCTTTTATGTTCCTAGTGTTTTACATTGTTTATTTCAACCACCATCAAGGCTGAAATCGCACCAACTACTCCCCCAGAGAAGGATGCCACTATGGGATCAACCTCACTAAAATTTTGCATTAAAAAAGATACGTTATTAAGCAAAATCAGAACCATATAGTGCATTATTTACAAATTCAACATTGGTTATGTGACATATGATAATATTCTAGCACTCAGCATAAACGATGTGTTAGCAATTTTGAAACAAAAGAAGTTGATAGACATATTATCAGGACTGCAACTAGCAACATGTAGATATGTAATTAGTAATTACCTTGCAGGTAAAAGGTTAGTCATAAAAAATTGAATTAAAAGGATACAAATTGAAGATTCAACCTTTTTAAACAATTTATAAATGTGTAACAAAAATTGAAAAAACTAGTCTTCATAAGTAGGTGCACAAAGCAATTCAAAAACTTGCAGATTATAACAAGTATACAAATTCTGAGAAGCTTACTGAAACATACCTCTTCCATATGCAAAAATATTTTGTTCAGGCGACTGCGTATATTATCCTGTATTTCCTGTACATCCATTTTATCAAAATCCTGCACTGTGTTTCAGGTCCTTCAATTATACAGAATCTGTACACAATCAATTCATATCATATATCACCATATACTTATATCAATTTCATCTATTGATTTATAAACTAATGAATTAACAATTCAGAAGCATAATAACGGTCAATTACCCTGCAACGTTTTTATCAGCTAAATCAGCATCAATAGAAAACATAGAAGCATCTGAATCAGATGAAGATGGTGACATCGCTCACCATCTGATGGTTGATCAGGACGCGCTCCAACATTAATGGTTCCTAAATGAAATTAAAATTAGGGTCTCTTCGTGTTAGTTCTCCAGTCAACGTCAGGTATCGATTTTGCTGAATTCACCGTCACCATTTCAACGGAGACATCTAACAGTGATTGTTTGATGATTTGCAGGTTGCGACGGAGTATAGAGGTGGAATTGATGTGGTCGATGAAGGTGACGATATAGACGATGTTTACCAGTTGTGTTGTGCTCAAGCAATTAATGGGACATTGTTCCAGGAATTTTTAGTAAATGACGATTATGCCCCTCCGCGTTTTTCAGTGACTTTTATTAAAATAATGAAATGGGAGGCACATGTTCACTTATCCAGTTTGTACCTCATTTAGTGCTTATCCTCGATTGGTCCACTATATATATATATATATATATATATATATATATATATATATATATATATATATATATATATATATATATATATATATATATATATAAACCAAAAGTTTTTTGTGAATTGTGGTTGAAAGTTATTTTAGGATGTTTGTATATATATATATTATTATATCTATATATCTATATATTAAAATTATAAAATTACTCCGTACATATGTATAAGCAATGTGAATTTACCATACATGTAGACAATTTTGGATAGTTATTAATTAAGGCTGATTGATATTGATTTAATTAATACAATATTTTGATTTTTGTTATGTTATAGCTTTTTACCCCTAATTTAACTCCTAATTCATCACAAACCCATTACAATCTTCGATCACTCTTTAATCTCAATTTTCTTCTCAGTTATCGATCAATCAAATATCTCAAAGGTATCATTCTTTCTTTAATATCATCTCATTCTGTACTTTCGATATCAATACTTTTAAATACACGTTTTTTATTACTAATCTTCTTTGAATATATTAGTATATAATTAATCTTTAATTTATTATACTTTATTAAAAATAATAATAACTAGAAAAAAATTCAACCGCGCGTTGCTGCGGTTGTATTCAACGCGCGGCCGAATTTGGATATACGTTGTTTGGTACCTAATATATCTAATATGTTGAGTTGTGTGTTGTACGTGTATGTATTTGTATGAAATATAGCCCGAAATATTTAGTGTTTTTTAACGATGTCTGTTTTGCGTATAATTAGTCCGTTGGGTTCGTTAGATTTTTTCGAGTTGAACGATCGTCTCGGAAAAATTTAACTCGCACCGAGCGAGAAGATAGGGCCCGGTAAAAATTCGGGTGGAATTAGTTTATTTTATTTTAATAAAATTATGTATTTACACTTTCTACCCCTGAAAAAGTGTAAACTTGAGGGGTAGTTGTGTAGATTGGGCGAAACTTAAGGGACCGGTTGTAGTGTGAACGTGAACTCAAAACGACATTCGAAAACAACCAAAATCACAAATTCGGGTGGAATTAGTTTATTTTATTTTAATAAAATTATGTATTTACACTTTCTACCCTGGAAAAGTGTAAACTTGAGGGGTAGTTGTGTAGATTGGGCAAAACTTAAGGGACCGGTTGTAGTGTGAACGTGAACTCAAAACGACATTCGAAAACAACTAAAACCACAAATTTTGGGGTGCATTTTAGTATATAGGAGTAATTATACACGAGCTCTTAAACTCAATTTTTTTTTTAAATTTATCAACACCACAGGCTCTTAAATAATTCTTACATTTTACCTTTTTTTTAGTTTCGCTATTTACATACCGATATGAACTGCAA
Organism: Rutidosis leptorrhynchoides; assembly: GCF_046630445.1. NCBI lineage: Eukaryota > Viridiplantae > Streptophyta > Magnoliopsida > Asterales > Asteraceae > Rutidosis > Rutidosis leptorrhynchoides. The sequence goes on from NC_092334.1 coordinate 661,545,790, forward strand.
ATTACACTTATTTGCACGGGTTTTTACACACCGTGCAACGCACGGACTCCAAAACCTAGTATAATCGTACATAAGGAGGATATAAAAAATTTAATGCGATCTATATTCTTTTTTATCTATATTTAATTATTATTATTATTTTTTTTTTTTTGACAAAAACCGAAAACTTAAATTATTAAATTATTTTGTTCTTTTCAAATCAATCTAATTTAATGATAACGGTTAAACGCAAGAGTAACAGAAAGCCGGATTGCTATCGTTAATAAAAGTTGACCTAATATTTAGGGAGAAAATTCGAATAATAATCCAACTTATATCACTAAATTATAGATTATAGAAGATTGACCGTAAAATCTGCATAGCAAGTCAAAGAAAAACTCAATAAAAACGAAATATCCTCTTAAAATAAATGTGTTAACAATAATAATAGTCAAACGAACTATGATTAATATACATATAAGTTAACTTTAATTATATGATTACAAAGCTAGATTTTAATACATTCTATATGAGACTTCTTCCATCCTTATAACCCAAACATTAAACATCAACAAACTTACATATACATATACATATATACTCTAAAATACTCCATTTTTGTTACTTGATAAACTGTAATCCGAAATCTAAGCACAAAACATTAATAAACCAAATTACAAAAATAGAGAAAATAAAAACAAGCTGTTAAGTAGGGTCACAGTTATAGATATTTCCAAAATTGAAGTCCATGTAGAAGGATCCGTATACTTTGCATTTATGGTCAAATTGGCAACTTGTATAAATTGCCATACCATACCATCTAATCACTCAATCATTTCCAAAACATACATACCTACACGTACACACATATTCACAAATTAAAATGAACATCTCAGGCATTTGTAGTTTTCTTCTCATAACTTCAATTGCCATTATTATTAAGTGTGGTGTCATTGTTACCGGCCAACTGCCTCCAACGGGTCAAGCATTGATCGAACAAAACGCTGATCGAGTTATTGATCTTCCCGGGCAACCATCGGTGTCCTTCAAGCAATATGCCGGGTATATTACAGTTGACGAGAGCCATGGTAAAGCGCTGTTTTATTGGTTTTTTGAAGCTGTTAATAATCCAGAAAAGAAACCTCTTCTTTTATGGTTAAATGGAGGTAACGACATTAATTACTCTTTTACATTTATTATTATTATTATTATTTTATCATGGGACGTAGGAATAACTCAACACCACATAATTGAATTGAACAATAATTCTAATATCTGTATATAGGTTTGATTAACTCGGTACTCCATGTGCAACATATACTATCATTTATATTCAAGTTAAAATATTTATCACTAATACATTTTAATTTAAATTAAAGTTGATATAATCATAACTCTCATAGTTTCATGACATCATATTATTTAAATAAATAATTGATGTTGCATGTTAGGACGACACCAAAAACGTATACGTACGTATACATTTTGGATATAAGAGCCAACGAAAATATTCTATCTTTCTTGTCTAGTAATTTATTACTACGTATTATGTTTTATATATGGGGGGTGATTAGTACATTTCTTTTTGTCATACATACGTAATCAAATTAATTTTTTGAACTATTTTACCCTTCTATTATAACCTTCTTTTTTGGACTATCTTAAGGTAGAGAGAAAGGTATATGAATGAAAACAGATTGTTCATTAATGGTCCGTTATCAATTTATTTCTATGGGCCAACTCTACTGAAAAGAGGACAAATACATTTGTATTTCTTGATTACGGAGTATTATTTATACTTATCTTTGGTATTTATATTTCTTTTACATTTTTATTATAGGTTTTTAGTTGAATTTTGATATGTATTTACAACGCAAAATTTATGCAATCCACAAAAATAAAATACTATATTTGAGTAACTTCTAAATCTATAATCCCTCAGTATAATTGATAGGTTGTTGTTACTTGTTAGTACTAAAGTTTCAATTAATAAAATAGCGTGTAAAATATCTACAGTACATATTACTCATATATATTATTTTGGCAATTTTAAATTAATTAGTAGCTAGCTAACTATTCTTTGTCATGCATGACGTTATGTTCTTTGGTGTTTGTCAATTAATTAAGTACTATGATTATTATGACATGTATATATAAGCAAAAACAATAATTAGTTAATGAGTGTAATGTTTTGTAAGCATTGTTATTGGTGGGGTTGCTCAAATAATTCATTTAGCAAATACTTAGGATATGTACTTCGGGGATATAAATATATAAATATATGTTGTCGATTGTTGTTAGGTACAAATGTACAATGATCATTGATAGCAAGAAAAATTTAATTTACACGTTTAGTCCTTACACAATTCAAATTTTACAGTATTAATTTCTATATATTGTTGAGTGTATCAATTCATGTAATTTGTAGCTAGGCTCTCCTGTAAACGAGCCGATGTCTAGATTGAGCTCGGCTTGTTTAGAATTCAAAGAGCTCGAGCTTGACTCGTTTAGAGTCTAATATATTAAACTCAAACTTAGTTCGCTTGATTTTATAAAAGTTCGAGTTTTGCTGGATTTCAGCTCGTTCATATATATAGTTATTCTATATAATTATAATTATATAAATTATATATTTATAAAATAATAATAATTAGTGTATATGAATAATGCTTGTTTAGACTCAAGCGTGTTCGAGTTCAATATTAGAAGCTCGAACTCGAACTCGTTTCCTAAACTATCTGCTAAACATGTTCAGGATCGAGTTCGAGCTCGTTTAAGCTCGACTTGAATTGATCGTATAGCCACTCGATCTCACATAACTTGCAAGTAGCTCGGATCGTTTACAACCTTATCTGTATTTGTAGTAGAGAAGATTTCCCCTTTTGATTTTCTTAGAAATTTACATATTATTAACATACTCACTTATATATAATAGCTATAGTATATATATTTCAAAAAGACCTTAGAACATGGGAAATGGGGATTGAAGCTAGCTACTGTATATAATGGTCCTAACCATACACAACCATGTCCTTGTGGTAGTCAATTTTCCACTGGTCCTAACTTTACACAACCAAAACCTTGTGGTCGTCAATTTTTTCACCTGCTTGTCGATTTCGATCAGTTCCATTATGTGTAAGTACAGGAATGATAACACTGATAGAGACTTCGGGTTGAGATTGAGCTACCAAAATCGTTTGATTTTTAAAGTAGTCGAAGTGAATAGCAATGTCCTACCCTGTATGTAAGTTATAAGGTTTACTAGTTAACAATCGTACATCTTTAATTCTATTGATGACACATTTGAATGTTTGATCTGTATATAAGAAATTAATATCCGGTCAACAATTGTAAGAACCATGTAAATTTACAAATATATATAACTATGTGTTCAACTTAACTCTACCTCACTAGTCATAGCATGTAAGAACATGTGAAAAATTGTATACATGACATGTCACTTATGATAACTTATGATAAAGAATCAACTAACTTAAAATGTTTCTATACATTGGGATCTGAACCATAAACATTATAAGATAGATTTTGAGTGAAGTAATTTAAAGCCCATCATTTAGATTGTGAGTGCAAATTGCACCACTCACTCTTCATATATCATTGACTTGAAATACATGTTGTAGCCAAATGGTTTGGTCCCCCTATTATCTTATTGTGACCACTTTGCTTTATTTCTCCATATATGACTTTTGTTAACTTACATGTGTGTCAAAGAATTTTTATTTTGGTTTATAAAGGAACCCATGAATAAAGATAACATTTACACATGGGAGGTTCTCTCAACTTAATTAGTTTTTGTGGACTTGGTTTTTTTGTATTAAGTTTATGTATTAAGTTTACGTTGCTAATATGGTTTTTGTGGATTTGTGTTTAGTACTTTCAAGCCATTGTTCAAAATATTTGCGTGGTGTTAGTTTATGAAAATTAAAGGGGCTAAATAAGTCAGGTTTATATAACGTAACTTTTTGCAAAATTGGTCAAAAGAGTCGAGTCAAACTTCAAATATAATTTCTATTTGATGCCACATCGTTATCACTTTTTAATAATTCTTTTAAACTGGTTGAATTAGAATATGACGTTTCTATGAAAAGGGCCTTTGACCCATAAAAAGGTTGTCAGCTTTTCGGCCCATTCAATATATGACAAAAAGCCCAACTCACGGACAATATTGCTCATTATTTTTGGTCTATATGATAATGATTAATGATGATGAGGAGAGTGTTTTAATTCACTTTTTGTTTGATTTTATGATACTCATTACCTTTTTATATTGGAGAATATTTTTACTCAAATATACATAATCTAAAGGAGTTATCCAATAACCATTTATGACCCTTTTCCCGAATCTAAAGGAGTTATCCAATAACCATTTATGACCCTTTTCCCGATTAGTGAAGGATTAGTGAAGTTTGAACCTGATAATTCTTACTGACATGAACGATCATGTGTTGATAAATATAGACCTATTCTAAATCTTTAGATTGTTAAATTGTATACACCATCACGCAAACTTACAGCTATATATAAATTGTTAATAGGGATGATTGATTAAATGTTTACTCACTATATCCTGATTTCATTTTTATTTATTAGTTGATTATTGTATAACACTTACAATTATAATTATATTCTATATGATGATACAGGTCCAGGGTGTTCCTCAGTTGGATATGGAAATATGGAGGAGTTGGGGCCCTTTATAGTTCAAGGAGACAAGACAAAGCTTGTTTTAAACAATCATGCTTGGAACAAAGGTAAAGTAACATATACTATATTTATAAGCTACTTATATAAATTAGACAAACATCAAATTCATAATTAAGAGCTACCTAATTTGTTACAGCTGCTAACTTGCTATTCCTCGAGTCCCCAGTTGGTGTTGGATTCTCGTACACTAATACTAGCGATGACCTCAAACAGCTCGGTGACACCATGACTGGTACATTGTACAAACACAACTACCATATGAACGTACGTACGTACATATATATTTGTTTATAATCATTAACAGTCTTATTTGATGATGATCAATAGCCAACGACTCGTACAATTTTTTGCTTGGATGGTTTAAAAGATTTCCACAGTACAAGTCTAACGAGTTCTACATCTCTGGTGAAAGTTACGCTGGTACGTAATGATAGAATATAAAGTAATATAATACTCCGTATAATATATAGTATATAGTATATAGTATAATATAATATAATAACTGTAATTGACATATATACTCGGTGTCTATTTTTTCAGGGCACTATGTTCCTCAGCTATCCGAGCTTATATTTGATAAAAACAAGACCATTTGCAGTGATGAGCGTATAAATTTCAAGGGATTTATGGTAAGAATTTTCATTTTTTTCAAACCTGTTATGTTTTTTTTTTCTTTTTCTTTTGCTTTGGAATTAAGGTTTGTGACAAGTTATAATTATGCAGATTGGAAACGCGTTGTTAGATGATGCAACTGATCAGACTGGAATGATCGATTATGCTTGGGATCATGCAGTGATATCGGACCGTGTGTATCGAACTGTCAAAAGAGAATGTGACTTTAGCAACCCAAATACAACTGATGCTTGCTATACAGCGTTGAACGCGTATTTTGATGTATACAAAATAATCGACATGTATAGCTTGTATACCCCCTCGTGTGTCAATTCTACTGCGAGTTCAACTCGACGTCCGTTTATGGGTGGCAATGTTTCCCCTCAAACTTTTTCCAAGAATGTAAGTACTTATTATTTTCATATTTATTTGATTCTTCTATTTAAGATGATATTTGTATCTTTATTTTAGACTAATTACATACATACCATAGAGGATTGAGAATATGTGGTGGTTATACATTCAAGTTATACGTATAAAATCGTCTGTAAATGACTACAGAAACATTGGCATGTTAAACCGAGGGGATACGACCCATGTCAACCACAATACACCGAGGCATATTTAAACACGCCAAGCGTTCAAGCAGCACTGCATGCTAATACAACAAAAATATCCTATCCGTGGACGCATTGCAGGTAATTGTTTCATACAATAATACCTTTTGGTTAATGATTTACGACATTTTTGTTTTCTTTATTATATATGACGTGTTTTGTTTGATTGAAACAGTGATATTATAACAACTTGGAATGACGCCCCTAAATCTACGCTCCCAATTATTCAAAAACTTGTGAACGAAGGTCTGCGGGTTTGGGTTTTTAGTGGAGACACTGATGGTAGGATCCCGGTTACCTCTACAAGACTCTCTTTGAGAAAGCTTGGCTTGAATGTAAAGGAAGATTGGACTCCATGGTACTTTAAAAACCAGGTAATAAATAATGTTCATCTTATATACAACAACTTTGTATACTCACTCTCTTAATAATAAACTGAACTGAATTAGTTACTCTTTAAAATTTAATATGAATATGAATTTTCAATTGTGATTAAAGGTTGGCGGATGGACAATTGAATACGAAGGGTTGATGTTTGTGACAGTTAGAGGAGCTGGACATCAAGTACCTACATTCAAACCAAAAGAATCACTTCAACTTATTAGGCACTTTTTGTCCGATAAAAAGTTGCCAACTATACCTTTTTAGCATTTGTGGCACCAATTTATTTAGAAAAGACTATTTTGATTCTAGTTATCAATTATTATTATCAGTAGTAATTTATAAGCCCACACATTTTGCTCGTGGGTTTCCATCATCTCTTATCTGTCCAATTTATGCAAATGTGAATGATTTTTTTTACTTTAATTTGTTAGTACAACTAGAGATGTAAAGATAGGTCTGAAGCAGCCAGTGGACTGCGGCTCGAAAGTATTTGATTTGTGAAAATATCAACTGAACATATGAGTAAGAAATTGACAGTCATGAAACATTGAATAAAAAGTAATTAAAGAGTTCTACAATTTTATAGCAGTCACTTTAAAGTCAATTTAGTTATTATTTATTATATAAAATATAGAATATTTTTATGCGCGTTAACGTAATACCAATGTTATCTTCAAACAAAGTTAAATGCAAAACGTAATGTGTGGTTTATGTTAGAGAGGTCCAACGGTTTGATCTTGGCACCCATCTAAATCGCCCTTTTCTATATCTTTTCATATCATCAACGGTTAGAAAAATGATCATTTGAAAAAAAAAAAAAAAATTCTCCAACGACTCTTAATGGTTACTTTTGATTTTTTTTTCTAATTTATTTATTATACTCTATATATACATATCCATATTCCATATTCTATCAACACTTTCAATCCAATTTATCACCAAAATTTTATTATCACAAATGAGTTCCCAAAAAAAGTCAAAGGTAAAAGCAAACAAAGAGATCAAGTTCAAGAGAGAAACACAATCAAGAAAGATATGTATCGACATTTAATTGATACTATGCAACAAACTAGCGGTTTTTCTCAATTTGCAAATATCAACCCGTTTACGAATATGTTTCCATATGTTCAACCACAACAAACACAACAACTTTCATACTACCCGAACCGACAACAAACACAACAACTTTCACACTACCCGAAGCAACATCATCAACGATTTCCAACACCAAACCTGACACCAAACACTACCCCGACGAATCGGATGACGAAGAAGTTCCCAAAACACCACGGGAAACCGAACGCAGGGCCGAACTCGGACCCGTAGCCGATCCGAAAGGAAAGAAAGTGAAGTGTCCGAAAATTCCTTGGGCCGACGAGGAAACTAAAATTTTAGCCTGGCATTTTGTGTATGTTTACGTACATTCGGACACGGGAAACTCACAAACGTTTAATTCGTTTTAGGGTAAAATCCGAAGACAATATAATTCGCTAGTTCGGGAGCAAAGACGTGCAGATCAAATTATTGGGAACTGGAGTAAAATGGCACGAGATGTTAAGTAATTTATCGCAATTTATTCAACGCTCGAGGTACATTGGCACAGTGGTTGTGGGGGGAAGATCTTATGAGAAATGCACGCACATAATTCGAGCAACAAACCAAAAGGCCATTCAATTTTGAGGATGCGTGGCGAGTTCTAAAAGATTGCCTGAATTTTTTACAAGGTGAAGGTATCACGGCTAAACAAAAGAAATCAAGCTGACGATATACCAATTAATTTGACCGAGGAAAGTTCCAACCCGAATACAAGCACAAACCCGGACCCAAGTCAATTTGCAAATTTATTTAGGGATCAAGACCCATTCTGACGTCCTCCAAGTCAAGCTAAAAGTCAAAAGAATTCGTACTCATCTGATGCCGCGAGTCGTTTGTCATTCGATGAAGTACGACTAAAGATAGCTCAATCAGTCGAAGCTTCACAACAAGCGACAAATAAAGCCTTGGATAAGCTATGTGAAGACAGTGACATGAAGACAATGTTTAAAGGTTTGAACCACCGAAGCTTGGCTTGAGTGGTATGGGGATGGGATCCAACGTGGGGTATTGCCAACCCAGATTCGATTTTCACTACAAGCAGGGAGTTTCCAACATTTGATGGTACTTCCAACATCAATGCGATTTGGGAAGGTCTCTGGGGGGTTTTCTCAACCTTCGATGATACTGCTAACATCCTCACGAATTGAGTTTCCTCCTAACGCGTGTGTGAGTGACAAATGAGAGCATTCGATGTCGGTATCGCCGTTCAAAAAATGTTTAAAAGTTTGAAACTTCTTTCCAAACCGGTTTCACGTGAATTGCCTCCTGACGAATACGACATGCTAATGAGGGCTCGGGCAAGAATTAAGAAAAGATATGTGAAGCAATTGGAAGCTTCAGATGAGGAGTAGTTTGATTATATATTTTCTAGTATTTTATTTAATGAATGACGTATTTTAATTATTGTCGTAATGTTTATAATTTTTTATTATTTTAATGTTTTTAATTTTTAATGAAATTTTAGTTTTATTTGAATAACAGAATAAGTATATATAATTTAAATAATTATAATTATTTGATTTTAAAATTTTAAAAAAATAATATAAAAAGATAATTAAAAATATTGAGTAAGTTTGTCATGGTTGATAGTGTTAAGTTATGAGTTAGTTCTGAAAAGAAATTGCTGAAGTGACGCTAATGTGACAACTAGTCCTAGGAAGGAAGTGTTATCATGGTTGGGAGCACTCTTAGCATTGAGAGTTTAAGTTAATTGAAATGTTTGCTCATGGTGTGGGAAATTAGAAATATTGTATTAACGTTAGGAGTTTTAAGAAAAATATCCGACTTACTTAGTTACTAATATTCATTCGAAAGTTTTCACGTTTAAATCTTGGATTGATTAAAAGAGTAGAAAGTAATCACGTGATTGGTTCAAACGAGTGTATATCCCTCGCGTTGCGTTGGATTTGGTAGTTATCGATAGTTTGCTTTAAGGTAAACGTTTTTTTAGAACTTCTAGTAACTTAGTTTGTTAATAGTATATTTATATTAAAAAAAACCCTGTTTTAGTTACATTGCATAATAAGTTTATTTTGAAAGTGATTTAAAATATTGGTATTTTGGCTGCTAGTCAAGAGTTGCTGAAACAATAACTATCCGAAAAACAATCGTAGATGAGCAATTTAGTGTTCCATTCGAAGTTTTGTCCAAAGTTCTGAATCAAAATAATAATTTTTTAATTTTAATTTAGTTTAAGTTTAATATTAAATAAATTAAGCATCTAATTTAAAGCCAAATATAAGTATAAATAAAAAAAAAGAAAATTGAAGTTGAAAATATAATGTGCTATGTATAACTAAAATAAGAAAAAAAACAAATTAAGGAAATACGGAGTAATGGAGTACTAAAATATACTGTACTAGATATATTTACTCAGTATGCACTCCAAAATATGTACTCCCTAGATATTATAGTCAGTAAAGACTTATACTCCCAACCTGTAACATCCCGTTTTCTTCATACGTGCCTTAAGGTACTTATTTAATCGTTAGAAAGTTTATATTTCGCTTGTTTATGTGATTAAACGATATAAAGTGTTAACTCGATGTATACGAGATAAATTCATATATTACGTTTGAGATTGGATGCATGTATAAGTATATGCATAGGTTTTGATAGCGTTAGGTCAATTGAGACTTAAAGACAAAGTTTAAATGAATATAGGAAGCGTGAACGAGGTGTACAAGTCGAATAAATCTTTGTTGATTTAAAATAGTCGAAATGGCCAGTTACAGGCCAATGCCGCGCCGCGGAGATCTTGGGCGCACCGCGACAAATAAAGCAAATCAAAGTCAGGAGTGGAATAAGACAGCTCGAAAATCTAGTGTATTGCCGCGCCGCGACAATTGAGGTCGCGATGCGACAAAGCTGCAGATCTGATCCGTTTGTCCTATTTAAAAAGGGGTGGTCCAAGGGTATTTTCATCTTTTCGCGTATGGATCTGATTAGAGCTTTAAACCTCAACCACTTATCTCATTTATTCAATTTCTTTTTTCTTTTCTTCTTCTATTTACTCTCAAAACATAAAACCCATTTAAATTAAAAGTAAGATTCGAGAGTGAAGAATTGTGAATCGATCTTTGGAGCAAGAAGTAAAGTTGTTCTCCTTGTTCTTAGCTACGACCCAATAGTGTTGGTAAGTCTTAACTCCATGTTTTAAGTTTTAGTTAATTTATGGCTAGGGTTTGGGCCATTTAAGACTTGTAAGACCCATTTGGGGGTTAAATGGGCGAATTTGGGTTATATTGATGTAAGGAAACCCAAATAACTATAATCTAGGGTTTGGTTATGTAAATAGAGATTTGTAAGTGTTAGATGGTGTTGTTAGTCACTAATACACTTGTAAATGATGAAAGAATTGTTAATGGGTCATGTTTGACTAAAATTGCAAGTGTAAGTGTCAAAATGAGTCAAATGTGTAGTAGTTGACCTAATTGGGTGAAATGGGTATGAAATGCCCATAGTTCGGGTTAGTTGGTGTTAGTAGACTTACATCACTTGTTCCTAGTGATTTATGACAAGTCTTAGCCATTAATGGGTGGTTTTGGTGTAGTTGAGCCATTTAATGCAAATTGGGTCATTAAATGCTCAAGAGTGAGTATTGTGGTTAATTCCACTAGTTGTGTATTGAATGTGTACTTATTGTATTAGGTACTTCACTTTGAAGCTTGCGGAGTTGTTAATTCATCGCCTAGTCTATAAGGTGAGTGGAATAATTATGCGTACATGTATATGGCGTGTTTATTTGTGAATGTTATGGTATGAACCACGTGCCGGTAGTGCCATAACATGTATGTGACTAGTATTATGATGTGAACCACGTGCTGGTAGCATCAAGTGTGAACCACGTGCAGGTAGTACTATAAAATTTGGATGTGAACCACGTGCCGGTAGCATCAAGTGTGAACCACGTGCCGGTAACACTATAAAATGAGGCGTGAACCACGTACCGGTAGCGCCAAAGTGTGAACCACGAGCCGGTAGCACTATAAAAGAGTTAGACTCAAATGCGTATGGTGTGAACCATGTGCCGATAGCACCATAGTGTTATGGTTAACCATATTATGTTGTTGAACGTTGGATAAGCATGCTATATATATATATATATATATATATATATATATATATATATATATATATATATATATATATATATATATATATATATATATATATTGTATTGAGTATACGCTAATGTGGTGTTGCACTCACTAAGCTTTAGCTTACCCTCTCGTTGTTTACATTTTTAGGTGCGAACGCGGAGAAAGGAAAAGGGGTTATTGGGCATTAGATTTCCATGATGCTTGCTAGTTAAAGCTTTTGGAAGATGACCCTATGCTTTTGGCTAGTTTAGCCCCAAACCATGCTCGGGTGTAGTTTGGATTAAAACTATCATTTCAAATGGGTCGAATTTGTATTACATTTGATTAATGGCCCTAGTGCCTTTTGTAAACTTTAAACATGTTGTACGTTCAAGTGGTTTGTATGAAATGGTTTACGTTATGTAACCAATTATTTTGGGCGTAAATGGTTGATTAAGTTTAAAAAAAAAATTATCCGGTTGATTACGGGTTGGGTTATTTCAAGTGGTATCAGAGCATGGTCTAAGGGATTTAAGCGACTTGAGATAGGTGCCTAGACTTAGACTTTATTGTGTATGCGCGTTATGCGGGACTTGTAGAAGACGGGTCGGACCGGGGATTGGTTAGTGCCTAGGTTTAGGTGGACTAACTATGCGCTAATTATTTTGTGTTGTGTTTTGCAATCATCAAGCTAGATAGTACATTGTACTAGCGAGTTAATGCGACGTGCTCGCATAACAATGATTAGCTACCATTGTTACGGGTTCAAATCGTGTCAAACAAGCGATGTACGACGATTGTTGAGCAAAATGGGGCGGTGTGGTGTTCATGTATATTGTGTCATGTCTTTTCGTTCGTTATTTAATTTACTTCGTTTTATAGAATGAAGATAAAAAATGAACATGATACCAATGAAGGAGGCACGAGCGAGGACGTTGAACTCACGGCCAAGGTTGAGGCCATCTTTAAAAGGCTAAAAACGAAATTTCTTGACGATGTCCGAAAGGTCTTCCAAGAATCGGTTGATGGGCAAGTAACCGAAATGATCAATGAGCGAATGAATACCGTGATCGAGGAGGCATTAGAAGCTAGAAACATTCATCCTCATGGTGAATGGGGTGATGGTAATGGTGGTTATGGAAGGCGAGACTTCCATTACAAAAATTTCAAGGATGCTCAACCCCCGATGTTTAATGGGGTACGAGATCCGTTAAAAAGCACATGTTGGATTTCCGTACCGCGGAATGTCCTCCCGAGAAGAAGGCGAGGTATGGTTCTAGCATGTTACGGGAAGAGGCAAAGTTATGGTGGGATGATAAAATCCAATTATATGGTGAGGAGCAATGCATGAGCTTGACGTGAGAGGAGTTTAAGAAAGAATTCTTCAAAGAATACCGAACTTCTTCCGACCTTGATAGAATCTGGGACGAGTTGCACAATTTGCGACAAGGTTCAATGGAATTGGTTACTCTCAAGTCTACCTTCTTGGCAAAGACTCATTTTTGTCCGGAATATGTTGGCGATCATAAGTTGATGAAGGATTTCTACCGTACCATGAATGATGAGTTTAAGGGTAAGATTAGTCGAGGAGCGGCTAAGTCTTTTGAAGAGTTATTTGAACTGGCTCGGGGTTTTGAGCCGGAGGTTCCAAGAAAAAGCGATTTCACTTTTTCTAAAAGAAAGTTTGAAGGATCAAGTCATTCGAACTTTTCAAACAAGAAGTCAAAGAAGGGTTCCGAAGGTGCAAATAGCGTGAAGAAGGGTGATACTCTGGGTTACGGGCCCATGTGTTTTAATTGTAAACAAATAGGACACATGGCCCGTGATTGTACCAATGCGCTGAACAAAGTTACTTGTTATAATTGCGGTAAAGAAGGGCACAAGAGGCCGGAGTGTCCCGGTTTGAACACTGATCATGTTAAACGGTTGGAGAAAGCGGCGGGCACGGCTAGGGGTCACAACTATTTGATGATGAATGAGGAGGGCAAGCAATCCAACGAAGTTGTTTCAGGTACTTTCATGGTTAACTCTAATCTGGCACGAATACTTTTTGATAGTGGTGCTAATTTGTCATTTGTGTCTCCAAGATTTGTGCCTAAGTTAAATAAACCGCTAGTTAAGTTAAGTCGTCCGGTAGAAGTTGAAATAGTGGATGGCAAGACGGTGCTAGTGGTTGATGTGTGTAAAAATTGTAATGTTGTGTTTGGTGTCGAAAGTTTTAAAATTGATCTCATTCCGATGACTTTGGTGATTTTGATATCGTCATTGGTATGGATTGGCTCGATCGTTATAGAGACGATATTGCATGCCATGATAAGTTTATTCGGGTAAAGACCCCAAGTGGGGGAGAGTTAATTATTCACGGTGATAAACTAAGAAGACTTGTGCCGATATGCACTTTTGCACGGGCACGTCATTTCCTTGTTAGTGGTGGCATGGCTTTTCTTGCCCATGTTGTTGATAATCGAGATGAGCCACCATCCATTCGTGAAATTCCGGTGGTTATGAATTCTAAGACATTTTTCCGGATGAATTACCGAGTGTTCCGGAGGAAAGACAAGTTGAATTTCGCATTGAGTTGGTTCTGGGGGCTACCCCCATTGCTAAAACTCCTTATCGTTTAGCACCAATGGAAATGCAAGAGTTATTAAATCAAACCCAAGAGTTGCTTGAGAAGGGTTTTATTCGACCGAGTGCTTCGCCATGGGGCGCTCCGATTTTATTTGTGAAGAAGAAGGATGGTAATATGCGGATGTGCATCGATTATCGGGAGTTGAATAAAGTGACGATCAAGAATCGTTATCCATTGCCTCGGATTGATGATTTGTTCGACCAACTCCAAGGTGCAACGTATTTCTCAAAAATCGACCTACGGTCTGGCTATCACCAAATGCGGGTCCGTGAGGAAGATATTGAGAAAACGTCTTTTCGAATGCGTTATGGGCATTTTGAGTTTGTAGTTATGCCTTTTGGTCTTACGAATGCACCGGCAGCATTCATGGATCTTATGAATCGAGTGTGCCAACCTATGTTGGACAAGTCGTTAATTGTGTTCATTGACGACATACTTTTCTATTCGAAGAGTATGAAGGAACATGAACATCATTTGCGGGGTGTGTTAAAGATGTTACGAAAGGAGAAGTTGTATGCTAAATTCTTCAAATGTGAATTTTGGCTAAGGGAAGTTCAATTCCTTGGTCATATTATGAACAAGGACGGTATTCAAGTAGATCCGGGGAAGATAGAGACGGTGAAGAGTTGGGGACGATCGACTACGCCCACGGAAATTCGAAGTTTTCTCGGATTGGCCGGTTATTATCGTCAGTTTATCCAAGGCTTTTCTAAGATTGCTTCTCTTTTGACGAAATTAACGAGAAAGAATGCTAGATATAATTGGGAGAACGAGCAATAAATTGCTTTTCAATTGTTAAAAGAGAAGTTATGCCAAGCTCCGGTGTTAGTATTGCCGGAAGGTGTAGAAGACATGACGGTTTATTGTGATGCTTCTTTAAATGGGCTCGGGTGTGTTCTAATGCAAAGAGGTAAAGTCATCGCTTATGCCTCTCGACAATTAAAGGAACCCGAAACGAGATATCCGACTCATGATCTTGAGTTGGCGGCGGTTGTGCATGCGTTGAAAATTTGGCCCCATTACTTGTATGGTGTTAAGTGTACGATTTATTCGGATCATAAGAGTTTGAAGCATCTTTTTGATCAAAGAGATTTGAATTATCGTCAACGTAGATGGATGGACGTAGTAAAAGATTATGATTGTGAAATACTTTATCATTCGGGCAAGGCGAATGTGGTCGCGGATGCGTTGAGTCGAAAGAGTCAACATCTGGCGATACGAGTAGGATCGTTACGCATGACTATTACTAACAATTTTCTTGTAAAGCTTGGTGAGATTCAAATCGAAGCTTTTGTTAACAACAAACATGAGGAGCGAATCTTGGGCCAAACGGAGTTCATTACCCTAGGCCCGCATGGTTTGTTATCCTTTCAAGGACGAGTGTGGGTGCCTAAAATGGGTGATAATCGACGAGTGCTACTTGACGAAGCGCATAAGTCAAAGTATTCCATTCACCTGGGTGCAACGAAAATGTATCTTGATTTACGAAAGGAGTATTGGTGGCCGGGCATGAAACATGATGTTGTTAAGTATGTTGAACAATGCGTCACGTGTTTGCAAGTTAAGGTTGAACACCAAAAGCCGTATGATATGTTACAATCGTTAGAAATCCCGAAATGGAAATGGGATCACATTACCATGGATTTCATTACAAAGTTACCTAGGACGGCGAGAACCCAATTTGATTCGATTTGGGTGACAGTTGACTGATTGACGAAAAGTGCTTTGTTTCTTCCCATTCGGGAAGCGATATCTTCGAAGACCTTGGCTAAGTTGTTTATCAAAGAAGTAATCTCTCGACATGGGGTTCCTATATCTATCATTTCGGATCGAGATACCCGTTTCACATCTCGGTTTTGGGAGAAGTTTCATGAAGATATGGGTACACAATTAAAATTGAGCACGGCGTACCATCCTCAAACGGATGGTCAAACCAAACGTACGAATCAAACATTGGAGGATATGTTACGGGCGTGTATTATTGATTTCGGTGGTAGTAGGATGAACACTTACCGTTGGTGGAATTCTCGTACAATAATAGTTATCATACTAGTATTGGAATGCCACCGTACGAGATGCTTTATGGGCGTAGGTGTCGAACCCTAATTTGTTGGGGTGAAGTGGGTCAAAGAGAAATCGGGAGTACCGATTTGGTTTTAGAGACGAATAGCAAGATCGATATGATTCGGGCTCATTTGAAAAAGGCTCAAGATAGACAAAAGTTGTATGCCAACAAACGAAGGCGACCGATCGAATTCCAAGAAGGCGACATGGTGATGCTCAAAGTTTCGCCATGGAAGGGTGTTATTCGGTTTCGAAAACAAGGAAAGTTAGCTCCTCGGTTTATTGGTCCGTTTAAGATTTTAGCTCGTGTTGGTGAAGTGGCGTATCGTTTGGAATTACCCGTAGAGCTTGCGGGGATCCATAATACATTTCATGTTTCCCATCTCCGTAAGTGTCTTGCGGATGATTCTTTATGGGTACCATTAGACAAGATTGAGTTAAACAACAAGTTAGAGTATGTTGAGAAGCCGATTGCTATACTCGATGAAAAAGTAAAAAGGTTGAGACATAAAGAGGTGAGAACTTTTAAAGTTCAATGGAGTCGTAGTAAAGGTTCCGAGTTTACATGGGAACCCGAAGAGTTTGTGTAACGACCCTAGATTTTCCAACGTTTATTTATTAATAATTATTATTAATACTTGTGTTTAATGAATGTATTGCTTATATACATTTACTTGTTACCGCGATTAACTTTTGAATGCCCGAAACGTCTTTGTGACACACGTACATTACACGAATAATATTTTTAGAATATTATTTACATTCATGATTAAGTTTTATTAATCATTTTAATTAACTAAGGTTACTAGTTGTGACGACCCAGAAAAGTTCGACTAATTTTAAATTAAACTCTCGATACGATATTGTATATTTTGACACGATGAGCAAAGTCTGTTATCTTGAGCCTTAAAATTCTTGAACTATTTCAGTAAACCCATGACCATTACCGACGATTCACGAACAATTGTTGTAACTACATATATATACATATATATATATAAATAAAATGTATATATAATAATTTGAAATGATAAAATACGAATTCATGATGTAATTTAGTATATAAGATAATAATAATACTGTTGATATATATATATATATATATATATATATATATATATATATATATATATATATATATATATATATATATATATATATATATATATATGATTTATATACATGATCATTATTATATACATAATGTAATAAATAATAAATATTCATCATATCATTATATATATATAGCTACTAAATATTACATAATTATTAAAGTGTGAAATTTATATATTAAAATTTAATTACAGATTAAGATATATAAAAGAGTAGATAAATATATATTTCGATAGTTATACAGATACATTAGAGGATTCAGTGTTACATCCTTTTCAACTGTGACTAATTTGGATTTCTGATCCGATTATTGAATTTAACCCAACAAATTGGTACGATTATGTGACTTTCTAGATCTACTATATATATATATATATATATATATATATATATATATATATATATATATATATTTTTTTTTTTTTTTGTTTTCTTACCTTTGGCCATACAGTCAATACTACCTTCTTTATGTATAATCGATCCAATTACTAGACAAACAACCATCTAACAACCGCCACTTAATCCATCTTTTTCTTTCTTTCTTTGTTTAATCAAACGCCACTTTCTATTGTTTTCATTAGCATATCATCTTAATATATATATATATGTACATTATACTTTCACAACCACCTGGAGTCTTTGTTTCATTATCAAGAACACCACTACACCCATCATCTTTGTATTTGAACATCATCAACCGTTTTGCTATCTTTCTTTTGTAAAGTCATCACCATTTAACCATCTTTCAAACCACCACTTTTCTCCTCCATGAGCAACCCACCCATTTAAACTCCACCGCCACCTTAAACTATCACCACCCTTTATAACACACTCCACACCAACATGTCGACCATCGTGAACAACCTGCAACCACAAGACACCCTCACCAACGCTTGCAACTATTTGCTTCTATTTCTATTCCTTTCCAACAAAAATCATCCAAACCTCACCGCTACTTCGAACCATTCTAAAGCATAGCTACAACTAAGTATATTTAAGTTGTGAACTGAAAAACAGAAACCTAAGTTGTGTTACAGTCATATAATTAAACCATAACCATCAACAAACAATCACCATGATCACCATTAAACCCCACCGTATACTACCATTTACTACTACCGTTCCTATATCCTTTATTTCCGGTTCAATTGTAACTCAAAACCCTACCAACACGCCACCATCGTCGCTATCTTACTTCTATTTCTTCAACTACCACAAACACCACTATAACCGTCAACCACCTCTCTTTATTGTTTTCTGTTTCACGCTGCAAATCTTCACCACCTTAACCAGAATTTAATTGCTACTACAGCAGTTTCATTATTGCTGCTATGGCCGCCTTTCGAACATACATAACACCGCCACCTCCTTCGATCACCACCACATGAAACCCACCTTCGGTCCATCATCCATTAAACTGCAACCTGCTGTAAATCGTTGTACCTGTTGTTTAAATACATGAAGAGGTTGATGAAAAATAATGATGATAAAGATATAACATGAGCTGTAAAGTTAGCAAATGGTTGTCTCCCACTATGAATTCCAAATGAATTAAAAAAATCATGGACGTATTTTCCTTGGTAGCGGGCTTTTAAAATGGGGACACTAAGTTTTTAGTTTGGGCCGTGGGTTTGATTTAAATATTGGGCTGTGAAAAGAAGACGGGCATATGAAACTACTATGTTGGGCCGTAGGGATTTAGGCACTTAAACTTGGGCCACGCTTCTTTTAAACTGTGATCCATCTTGTTTTCGGTTGAACTGAATGAGTGAGGATGTTTACGGTTAATGGAGAAGATGCCATAGATCGATTTTAATGATGATGTATTGCGAAGATATGAATTAAGAAGTTAATATGATTATAATTGAAAAAGAAGATGAGACAGATAATTACTAGTTAAGTATATATGAAAAGGGAATTAAAATAGAAAAATAGATTAGTTCAGTTGGTTAGGGAGGTGTTGGTTTAATCAAGAGGTCACGGGTTCGAATCTGGGCAGTGACAGTTCCTTTTAGGAAGCTTATTTGATCATTTGAAGTTAAAGGTAGTATTATTATAGTTATTATTATCATTGTCATTATTATCATTATAATTAAAATTATGAATTATCATTTTTATTAAAAGTAACATTTTTTATTAAAAATTATTATTAGTAATAAAATTATCATTATCATTAACATTATCATTTATTATTAAATTTAATATTATTATTAAAACTATTATTTTTAATAAATTTATCATTATTATCAGAATTACCATTATTTTTATTTTTATTACAATTATCATTATTTTAGTATTATTATAATTATTATATTAGCAAACAAATAATGTTTTTATAAAACTATATTATTATATATATTATATTACATACTAATATTTTAAAAATTAAAATCTTATTATTATTTGAGTTACATATAATATATAAATATCTTAATATAATCATATATATATAAACTTTAATACATTATATATATTTTAGTCAAAACACTTTAATATGAATCTAATATACAAATTAAGTATATATTTAAAATACCTAATTAGATGTAACTAAGTTATTTATTAACAAATATTAATATATGAACTTGTTTAAGTGTTATTATATGAGTTAATATATATACATATATATGATATAGGTTCGTAAATCTGAGGTCAACCCTACACTTGTTAAATGACGTCATATGTATTTTTACTACAAAATACAGTATGGTGAGTTTCATTTGCCTTTTTACCCTTTATATTTTTGGGCTGAGAATACATGCGCAATTTTCATAAATGTTTACAAAATAGACACAAGTACTTAAAAATATATTCTACGTTGAGTTGTACCACTGGCATATTTCCCTGTAGCTTGGTAACTACTATTTACATGGGTATTGTAAACGCGAATCCTGTTGATAGATCTATCGGGCCTGACAACCCCAACCGGACTGGACGACCAGTATTCAACGGTTGCACAGTACTTCGTTTCGTTACTACACTTGGTACAGTGTAGGGAGATTTCATAATAAAGGAAATATGCGACGTTGATTAAATGTTAAGTATGGTTACCAAGTGCTCAACCACTTAGAATGCTTTACATACACTTGCGAGTGTATTATGTTTATGATTATAAAATCTTGTGGTCTATTAAAATATTGAAATGATTGTTATGATAAACCTATGAACTCACCAACCTTTTGGCTGACACTTTAAAGCATGTTTATTCTCAGGTACGAATTAAGTCTTCCGCTGTGCATTTGCTCAATTTAAGGACATTACTTGGAGTCGATCATCGCAATGGAACCAAATGTTGATGACTTCGTCCAGGTGGATAAGGACGGGTCTTCACAGGTGGTATCAGAGCGTTGGTCCTAGCGAACCAGGTCTTGCATTAGTGTGTCTAACTGATAGTTATTAGGATGCATTAGCGAGTCTGGACTTCGACCTTAGCTGCATATTATAAGTATTGTTTATCATTTCTAGTGGAAAACTACCTGCTTATCATTCCTAAGTCTAGACACGACTTCCTGCACTTATTTGATAGATAGTGTATAGATAAATTCATATCTTAGCGTATCTGTTACTGTAGACTTTATCTGACACGTTTCCTTAAATCCCTTCGTAATCTACGGGATCTTCTGTACTATGTATAGGTATTCTATATAATTAGAATACCATCCGATATCCGAAAATCATTTCATATCGAAAAATCCTTTATTCAATCGTACGCAATGGAACTCACCATTAGATCAAGTCTCTCGGATTTCGATATGGAGTCCCACTCCAGCTCCGAAAGCAGCGTCACCAGAATGAATCAATCAATCAGCCATCCTCAATTTATCTGATGGGTTCGTAGTCGACTTAACCAATGGAGACGAGAAGAAGGCGATCCCTTCCACCAACCGAATTCACCTTTTGGCGAAGAACCTGAATCACTTACCGACGAATCAATCCGAAACACCATTTTCACCCTCATTTCCCGAATATCTCAACACGATTATATTTTTTTTAAATTCTAAACCTTATTCATCCGCTCGTTTCGACCGTCAATCATCCCGGAGTAATAGAAGAGGTCAATGAGCTTTGCGCTCGAGTAGTAGCTTTGGAGAATATGGTGCAGAACCTACCAGCTTCAACAACATCACCAGCACCAACAGTACCACCAACAACCCAAGTTTCAACATCACATGCCTCAACATCTCATTCTATACCTTGAGCATAATCATCATTCTACGTATCGTTCTATCTACTTTATCTTCGTTCTACATATCGTTCTACATCGATTATCTTCGCTCGACATGGCGATTATGTAATTTCTAAAGTTTTAGAGATTATGTAATCTAGTTCCAACGATAAATCAAATGAGTTTAATATCTTATTAACTCATAAAATCCATGATTACATATGAAGAAAATATATATATGTATGTATATTTTCATAAAGATTGTAATTAAAAATTCTTTCGTACAAACTGTTAATGGTAAATATATTTTAACGGGTAGGTAATACCCGAGGAATATTTAGATTTCACATTAATAAGTTGCACTGTACATTCATCGAATCTGATTCAACGGTCATTTACTATCCTATGTACAACCACCGATATACGTATCCGTTCACCACAGAATAACCATTTCCATTTAAATTTCATATTTAGATTTTTACCTATCAGAATCCAACAAGTGGCATAATGAAGAAAACATTGGACAAAATAAAATTTGTTAGAAACAAACGAATTAACTAATTGAAATTTTGTTAAGAATCCACGCTAACTGTTCCAGCTAACTGTTCCTAGCTAACTGATTACATTTTATTTATCGCAATTTAATTATCGCAATTTTATTTATCGTCATTTAATTTCTGTTATTTACTTTACGCATATAATTTATCGTCATTTAATTTCTGTTATTTATTTTACGCACTTTAAATATCGGGACACGTATACAAGGTTTTGACATATCATATCGACGCATCTATATATATTATTTGGAATAACCATAGACACTCTATATGCAGTAATGCGGGAGTTAGCTATACAGGGTTGAGGTTGATTCTCAAATAATATATATACTTTGAGTTGTGATCGAGTCTGAGACATGTACACGGGTCATGATACGTATTAATTAATTCGAATATTATAAATTAAATTATATATGAATTATTGGACTGTTAACTGTGGACTATCGATTGGAACTATCAACATTGGACAATTAAAAAAATGAATTAAAATATTAATTATAACATATGAAACTAAACAATTCTTCAAGTTTGCCACTTGATTTCATCTTAAACCTCAATTGTATCTTGACAATTACAATCTGCGCTCAAACCTTTCATGATTCTTGAAAACACCTCGATCGAGAGGATGAACCAGCCGCACTTCATCTACGAAAGAAAAGATTGATGCACATAGTTATGCACCTGAAAAACCCTCGGAAACTGAGTAAACGTATAACACGTATCTGTGCTAGCACCTTTGGCGTTGTTATTACCGAAAAATCACTTTACAATCCCTTTTCAAAGTAGCAAATTTTGTCACAGCTCCAGCAAGTCAACTCCGACTTTTCATCCGAAACAACCTTATTATAACCTTGATATATATGTGTACTCTTTATTGTTACTGGGGAACCTTTTATATTCCACCATATTACCATCAGCGTTTAATCATCTAAAAATATAATTCTCTTAAAACCACCTCGGATTGATAACCGATGATTCAGTTATGGCTGCATTAAATGCAGAGGAAATAGTAAAATTGTAAGATGGCCTAGATGGTCAAGAGTTTGATGATAAAGAATGGAGTGATGGAAACATTCAATAGAAAATTTAGTACCGGAAAGCGAATTATGCGAAACTATGAAGGAAGCCGTGGACAAATCACAAAGAATAAGTTTGATTTCAAAGAATCCAAATAATTCAATGTCTGCTGAAGTCTTTAGCGAATATCTTGCTCCTTACTCTAAACCCTTGCGGACAATAGTCTTCATCATCCTCTGATCTTAGATATTCAAAGATATTATCGTATCTTTCATTATAAATATCCTACATATTTCTGAAGATATTTTCATAACTATTCTTATCTGAAATCATTAATCTCATCATGATATCAGTGTTACATCATATAGAAACCGTTAGTTCTATATTCTGTAAACTTTCGAGCTTAAAATATGAATGTTATTGAAGTAATGTTGGGAACTGATGCATGAGTTAGTATAATATAATGACACTTGATCAACGTAATTATATTATAGTAAGTCATGCTGAGTTTCTAATGGAACGTGATGATTCACAGAACATACCGTCATCATGTGCCATGTTACATAACTCCTCCATTCTACTTAATCTCTAAGCATATCACGGAAATATTTCCTGGATATTTTTGTTCTTCTGTAATTCCAACAGTTTGCTAACAAATCGTGCTATTTCATTTTCTTTCTGATTAGGAGATTTTATTTAAATTCCATGAATTCCGAAAATTCACCATGACTACGTCAAAAGTTAAATCTCTGTCTTGATCTTTTGTGATAGTTCCACTTATACGCTTCAAGTAATTGAACTGTTTTATCTGTATTACTCAATGATGATAAAACTCTATTTATCCACTCATATTCGTCATGAAAACATACTTATTGTCAACCATGACGATCTCTATCAAATTTCGGGGACGAAATTTCTTTAACGGGTAGGTACTGTGACGACCCAGAAAATTTCGACTAATTTTAAATTAAACTCTCGATACGATATTGTATATTTTGACACGATGAGCAAAGTCTGTTATCTTGAGCCTTAAAATTCTTGAACTATTTCAGTAAACCCATGACCATTACCGACGATTCACGAACAATTGTTGTAACTACATATATATACATATATATATATAAATAAAATGTATATATAATAATTTGAAATGATAAAATACGAATTCATGATGTAATTTAGTATATAAGATAATAATAATACTGTTGATATATATATATATATATATATATATATATATATATATATATATATATATATATATATATATATATGATTTATATACATGATCATTATTATATACATAATGTAATAAATAATAAATATTCATCATATCATTATATATATAGCTACTAAATATTACATAATTATTAAAGTGTGAAATTTATATATTAAAATTTAATTACAGATTAAGATATATAAAAGAGTAGATAAATATATATTTCGATAGTTATACAGATACATTAGAGGATTCAGTGTTACATCCTTTTCAACTGTGACTAATTTGGATTTCTGATCCGATCATTGAATTTAACCCAACAAATTGGTACGATTCTGTGACTTTCTAGATCTACTATATATATATATATATATATATATATATATATATATATATATATATATATATATATATATATATATATATATATATATATATTTTTTTTTTTTTTTTTTTGTTTTCTTACCTTTGGCCATACAGTCAATACTACCTTCTTTATGTATAATCGATCCAATTACTAGACAAACAACCATCTAACAACCACCACTTAATCCATCTTTTTCTTTCTTTCTTTGTTTAATCAAACGCCACTTTCTATTGTTTTCATTAGCATATCATCTTAATATATATATATATATATATATATGTACATTATACTTTCACAACCACCTGGAGTCTTTGTTTCATTATCAAGAACACCACTACACCCATCATCTTTGTATTTGAACATCATCAACCGTTTTGCTATCTTTCTTTTGTAAAGTCATCACCATTTAACCATCTTTCAAACCACCACTTTTCTCCTCCATGAGCAACCCACCCATTTAAACTCCACCGCCACCTTAAACTATCACCACCCTTTATAACACACTCCACACCAACATGTCGACCATCGCGAACAACCTGCAACCACAAGACACCCTCACCAACGCTTGCAAATATTTGCTTCTATTTCTATTCCTTTCCAACAAAAATCATCCAAACCTCACCACTACTTCGAACCATTCTAAAGCATAGCTACAACTAAGTATATTTAAGTTGTGAACTGAAAAACAGAAACCTTAGTTGTGTTACAGTCATATAATTAAACCATAACCATCAACAAACAATCACCTTGATCACTATTAAACCCCACCGTACACTACCATTTACTACTACCGTTCCTATATCCTTTATTTCCGGTTCAATTGTAACTCAAAACCCTACCAACACGCCACCATCGTCGCTATCTTACTTCTATTTCTTCAACTACCACAAACACCACTATAACCGTCGACCACCTCTCTTTATTGTTTTCTGTTTCACGCTGCAAATCTTCACCACCTTAACCAGAATTTAATTGCTACTACAGCAGTTTCATTATTGCTGCTATGGCCGCCTTTCGAACATACATAACACCGCCACCTCCTTCGATCACCACCACATGAAACCCACCTTCGGTCCATCATCCATTAAACTGCAACCTGCTGTAAATCGTTGTACCTGTTGTTTAAATACATGAAGAGGTTGATGAAAAATAATGATGATAAAGATATAACATGAGCTGTAAAGTTAGCAAATGGTTGTCTCCCACTATGAATTCCAAATGAATTAAAAAAATCATGGACGTATTTTCCTTGGTAGCAGGCTGTTAAAATGGGGACACTAAGTTTTTAGTTTGGGCCGTGGGTTTGATTTAAATATTGGGCTGTGAAAAGAAGACGGGCATATGAAACTACTATGTTGGGCCGTAGGGATTTAGGCACTTAAACTTGGGCCACGCTTCTTTTAAACTGTGATCCATCTTGTTTTCGGTTGAACTGAATGAGTGAGGATGTTTACGATTAATGGAGAAGATGCCATAGATCGATTTTAATGATGATGTATTGCGAAGATATGAATTAAGAAGTTAATATGATTATAATTGAAAAAGAAGATGAGACAGATAATTACTAGTTAAGTATATATGAAAAGGGAATTAAAATAGAAAAATAGATTAGTTCAGTTGGTTAGGGAGGTGTTGGTTTAATCAAGAGGTCACGGGTTCGAATCTGGGCAGTGACAGTTCCTTTTAGGAAGCTTATTTGATCATTTGAAGTTAAAGGTAGTATTATTATAGTTATTATTATCATTGTCATTATTATCATTATAATTAAAATTATGAATTATCATTTTTATTAAAAGTAACATTTTTTATTAAAAATTATTATTAGTAATAAAATTATCATTATCATTAACATTATCATTTATTATTAAATTTAATATTATTATTAAAACTATTATTTTTAATAAATTTATCATTATTATCAGAATTACCATTATTTTTATTTTTATTACAATTATCATTATTTTAGTATTATTATAATTATTATATTAGCAAACAAATAATGTTTTTATAAAACTATATTATTATATATATTATATTACATACTAATATTTTAAAAATTAAAATCTTATTATTATTTGAGTTACATATAATATATAAATATCTTAATATAATCATATATATATAAACTTTAATACATTATATATATTTTAGTCAAAACACTTTAATATGAATCTAATATACAAATTAAGTATATATTTAAAATACCTAATTAGATGTAACTAAGTTATTTATTAACAAATATTAATATATGAACTTGTTTAAGTGTTATTATATGAGTTAATATATATACATATATATGATATAGGTTCGTGAATCTGAGGTCAACCCTACACTTGTTAAATGACGTCATATGTATTTTTACTACAAAATATAGTATGGTGAGTTTCATTTGCCTTTTTACCCTTTATATTTTTGGGCTGATAATACATGCGCAATTTTTATAAATGTTTACAAAATAGACACAAGTACTTAAAAATATATTCTACGTTGAGTTGTACCACTGGCATATTTCCCTGTAGCTTGGTAACTACTATTTACATGGGTATTGTAAACGCGAATCCTGTTGATAGATCTATCGGGCCTGACAACCCCAACCGGACTGGACGACCAGTATTCAACGGTTGCACAGTACTTCGTTTCGTTACTACACTTGGTACAGTGTAGGGAGATTTCATAATAAAGGAAATATGCGACGTTGATTAAATGTTAAGTATGGTTACCAAGTGCTCAACCACTTAGAATGCTTTACATACACTTGCGAGTGTATTATGTTTATGATTATAAAATCTTGTGGTCTATTAAAATATTGAAATGATTGTTATGATAAACCTATGAACTCACCAACCTTTTGGTTGACACTTTAAAGCATGTTTATTCTCATGTACGAATTAAGTCTTCCGCTGTGCATTTGCTCAATTTAAGGACATTACTTGGAGTCAATCATCGCAATGGAACCAAATGTTGATGACTTCGTCCAGGTGGATAAGGACGGGTCTTCACACTAGTTAATTACTTGGGCTTATTTATTTAATTTGTTACTTACATGCATACTTGGGCTTTATAATTGTACATGGGCTTAGAAGCCCACCCTACTCACTTAAATGGACTTGTTAACCCATCTCTCATGTAAGTATCACATTAAGATTAAACTAGATGGATTAAGTCGCATGGAATCTAGTTACTTACTTAGTTACACACCTTTCCCATGCAAATACACCTAATAACCACCTTTTAAAGACAATTACATGCATGATCTTGTGGGCAAACTCCTTCCCCCTCCCCCTTGAGCAAACCGTCAGCCAAGCATGGGTAATGGGGAGGATTCACTTTTTTTTTGTAACTCATATCTACTAGTACACTTGTAAACTTCATTCATCTCACACACACAATTTACTTTTCTCTCATTTCTCTCTTTTCTTGTAAGTAACTTGAACTTCTCTTCCTTCTTTTCTTTCCTCTGAAAACCGTAGTCTAAGCTACTAAATCATCATCATCTTTTGTTCTTTGATGTTGTTTTGTTACTTATTCTTTGTTGTAGCTTACTTACTTGTCTTTGTTATTGTATTATATACTTACTAGTAATTAAAGAATCAAACTCTCTAGTTTGTTCTTCATATTATCTTGTATTTACAAGAACACACAAGAACTAAACTCTCTAGTTTATGTTCTACACTTAATGATGTAAAGATTGTAAGTTCATGTGTTGAAAACCATACTTGTAATTCATGTTTGTAAACTTAAAAGTTTACATTCTTAAAGATCAAGACTTTGGCTTGAATCTTTAAAGTATGAACAACCATGAACTAGCTACTTGTTTACTTAGTTTATTTTTTCATTTCTTGCATCTTTTAAATTCGTGTTTGATGTTATAATGGTCAAGTGTTACTAGTTAACTTTGATCTCATTTTTCTTGAACAAAAGTTAACTTGAAAGTTCAAGAACATGGAAGTGTAACTCTTTAGTTATAACTTCATATATTTATGTAAGATCTAAGTTTATATAGCTTATGGTCTTCTAATTTTGTCATAATCAAGAGCTTATGAGCTTACATACACTTTACAAGATGATAATCTAAGTTCTATAGCTTATGGTTTCATTAAAGTAAAGATTCAAGTGTTAATACTTAGGATTTAACTTAATAACTTTAGATCTAGACTTTTGACTCTTGAATCTTCAATATCAAACTAAGAACTATGTTCTACAACCTAAGATCTTGTTTAGTTAGTTTACTTTCAAGTTTATAGTTCAATATTACTTTTATAGTTCATGTATGTGTCAGATCTAAGATTTTGATATAACTTTGGTTCATCAAGCTACTTGCAACACTTAAATGAGTTGTGCTACATGTCTTAGACTTAAACAAGTGTTATGATGGTCAAACCTTGGTTAAGATTATGCAAACACATCAACGAGTTGTACACTTGAAGCTATATGCATCAAGGATGAGAACCGTGATAAGCATCGGGTACCAAGAAACCACCGGAACCCACTGTTTACTGTTTCTGGGTCTGATCAGTACAACCTGGGCTACTGTAAAGATGATTCTCAGTTAGTCCTGTTCGAGTAGATAACTTTTCATTTAGGACTCATCTTAATCCGAGTTACGGTTTAGGATTTATGGCCCTCCGATCGTCACTATGTCCTTTTAACGTTGTGCTGAAAATTCTGACCTACTCGCACTTAGACCGTCGCCACGGTCAAACGAAGACGAGTTTACTTCTGGAATTTTTACCACAACTAAAGGACTCATATACGGAGCCATGGCCACTAGTCTCACCTTATTTCAGTAGGTATAGAGGCCGTGGTGACTGATCCAAGTCAGCCTTTGTTTTAAACTCTTTTTATGAACGAAACTTACTTTACACCTTTTGTTTGATGATGATTGATGATGACCCTTAAGACCTAATTTACATACATTTAAACCTATTGGGACGATTTACTGACTTAGTACTATTTTAATTAGGTTGAGGACTTTCCGGACCTACATACTTGCTTATTTCCCGACTCGACTTTACCACTACTTTACCACTGTGAGTTATAGCATTCCCTTTTTACTTTAACTATTTTGGGAACTGAGAATACATGCGCATTTTACATTTTACATACTAGGCACGAGTACTTAAACTTATATATGTGTGGGTTATACAACGGCATAAACTTTCCCTTTAGCTTGGTAACATTTAGTCATTGGTTTTTGAACCGGTGAACACGAATCTTAGATATGGATCCATAGGGTTTGACATCCCCACTCGGGCTAGTAGCGCTAGCATTTAATGGGTGTTTAATACTTCGTAAATATACGCACTCACCAAGTGTACTTTCAGGGGGTTATAAATGTTAAGTTAGTTATCGAGTGCCCACGGTTCAACATATACTTTATCATACTGATTTGGATTACTGATTTAAACGCTTTTTGAAGCACTGAAATCTCGTGGCCTATCTTACATTACTGTTATACTTAAACTATAGCTCACCAACCTTTGTGTTGACGTTTTTAAGCATATTTTTCTCAGGTGCTTAAGGTTACTTGCTTCCGCTGTTGTACTAGACATGCCTTGTAGACTTCCGCTGTTGTACTAGACATGCCTTGTAGACTTCCGCTGTGCTTACTAGAGTTGTCACCGCATGAAACATATTATCTTGCATTCAAACTTAATTACTTTTGAAACTATGATTTGTAACGACCTATGGGTCACATACTATTATCCTTGCTTTTATTCGTTGAAGCATGCTTTTGATTGTAAAACATTGATGTTGGTTAAGACATCACCTTTTATCATGAATGCAAACGTATTTTGAAATAGCATATAGTATTTGACCATGTAATGATCCTGTTGTTGATGGTCCGTACATGATGATTTAGTACGAGGCATCACATTTGGTATCAGAGCATTGGTTGTAGGGAATTAGGTTGCATTAGTGAGTCTAAGACCGACCCGAGTAGGATTCACTAATAGGACTAATCTACAACTTGCTAGTTTACTTGTTTCTGCGGAACCTGCTGCATGCTACTGTGTTATACTACTGCATGCCACTGCTTACTTCTACTGCTGTATGAACTTACTGCATACTACCGTTTCCTTTTACTGCTATGTAAACACGCTGTATGCTACTGCTTATCCTCGTTACCGCTTGCTACTATCTGCTTTTGATTGCACGTTACTTCTGTTTAGTACTGTTACTATTGTCATGCCACGTGCTGCTGTAAACGATCTAGGCTGCTGTAGTTGATATGCCTAATTACGCTCTTGCTATACGTCTACTAATTGCTGTACCGACTTGGAGAACTTATCCTTCCCAGTTCAGGTGTTTTCCTGAACTACTTTCCCACTCGTCTAACCTTAAGAACTAGTAGTGTAATCCACCTGTTACTACTGCTCCACCGTTCTAGAGATTGAAACATTACCTCACACAATCTAGAAGATTGTTCGGTTGACACATACCCTGTACACTTTCATGACCGTCGCTTAACCCTTTCATTCTTCACCACTGCTCGACGATCTAACGACACTTCTGGACTTAGGTCCCTAACACTCCTAGACATTGGAGAAGTTGGGAAGGCATTCCCTTTAACAAAGTCATAGTGTCTCCTACTGATGCTCAGCCACACCCAAGGACTTGGTAGTCGCCTCAAAACATATCGTATTACTACTTGCTACACGTACAGCTCGACACGAGATCCAGATTGAATTTCTAGAAAGGAATCTAACGACGTTACTTGAACTCGAACGTTTTGAAGAAATTTTGGGGCATTTAGGCATTGATGCATGATCTATGGAACTTACACACCCACACCGAGAAACCGTGAGATTAATTATGTAGATTTTATTTTGAGACAACACAGATAAAGCACCGTTAGATGAAATTGAGTAGAATTTGAAGTGATCACGTTACATTGACCATATGAAGTGATATCGGAATGAACGCACGATTTAGTATAATATAATGACGCCAGGCCAGCGTGATTATATTGAAGTAAATCATGCAGAAGTTCTAATGTTACTATATGAGGAATATGGGGTGATCCAGGGAAAATTTTGGCAGGGATCACCTGAGCATACGCATTATAGCCTGTTAAAGGTAGGGAAGGAATAACCACGTAGCCCAGATACTATACAAGAAGGGATTTGATTACAGAACTGATAACCCAAAAATTTGTTATAGATATCGACACCCTGGACATTTAAGGAAAAAGTTCCCATATAGGAAAAACTTTAAACTTACCTGCGATAAAGCAATCGTTATCTTAGTTATGGAAACTCACATGGATCCTAATTTTAGTTAGGGTACGTTTCTTCACCACGTTTTTATTGTCTCAAGGTTGTTTAATACTGGAGCGATAGAAACCTTATATTAAGCACCTTAGTGTTATGACTAATAAGCCATTAACAACCATGAGGGTTAAGTATTCTATAGGACAGGCACATGGTAAGCTGAGAAAGATAGAGGAATAATTTAAGGTAGTACTTTAAGAATAACAGGTGGGTTATTTGGAGATGACCTCATATTAACCAAACTTGGAAGTTTTAATGTAGTTGTTGAAAGGGATTAGTTACCTACGCACAGGCATATGTTATTTGAGAAGATTGAAAAATTTTCACTGCAGAATAATAAGATTGGTTGGAATGAACCTTAAGATTTACCTAACACCCGTCAATTTTGGAAATTGGATGCAATAGTTGGGTTAAGTTTAAGATTAACTTAATACCCATCAAGTTAGGAAACTTGATGAAATAGTTGGAACGAACTGACTTTCAAGGATGAAAGCGGAATTTATTTATAATGGGGAAAATTTATTCGTATACCTCACAAGAATGGTGAAACTATTATGGGAATAGATGTAGCCCGAAAACTGAACCTTATTAGTTACATGACAACAACCCTAAATCCTACAATGGAAATGAGAAGAAATTCATCATTAAACTACCAAAGACGGTAAGGCGGTTAGGACATCATCCGGGTTATTATTGACCATCTCGCCAAGACTGCTCCCTTTCTAGCCATGAAAGAAACCGATACAATGGACAAACTTGCACAACGATACTCAAAGGAAATTGTATTCCGTCACTTCAGCAATTCAAACTCTATATTAAAGATTACCCAAGAATCTCATTTGATACTCATTCCTACGCAACTCTAAATCCTAACTTATTACGAGGAATTTCTTATTCGATGATAACCACAACGTCATCCTTCTTACCTCAATATTAGTCAATCCAGTTCGAAATTTTTCTAAAATCAATGAGTGGTTAACTCTCATCCTCATACTCTCCCATTCGTATCTCACTTATAAGCAACAACTTCACACTTAAACATTGTGGGTCAAAGGACTTATGCTCTACTAATAGTCGTCAATCACATATAAATTCAACGATTTTTATTACCTCAAATATCACTCGAAATTTTCAAAAGTCTTTTACTCGATTCTCATCAACCTTTTCCAACTTGTAACCTCCGAAATATGAAAATTTTGTTTGCCAAAATTTTACACACATTATTTTACTGTGCTATCCTCTCAAAGCTTTATAAAAAAAAAAAATTTATTTTGTTTGCCATTCATGCAAATTTTTGAAATCTTACCCGTTATATAAAAATAAAGTAAATAATTACTTATTTTTGATAAATACATATGAAACTTTACTTTCACTTCTACAAATCCAATCTTTCATTCAAAGGATATTATACTTTGAACGGTACGTGTTGTACATAACCATAATTTACTAAGAACTTCGTTCCTTCACTTACATTGTCACCATAAACAATTTCTATAAAACTTTCGTTGCTTAATATATAAAACTTTTCGTGTTATTCGTACCCGAGTCATCATAAAGGCTTTATAACCATCGAAATCGAGAGATTCATGTGCATGTGATAAAGGCACTGACTACCACGTCATGTAAGGCCTTCGGGCATCCACTGACACTTAAACCATTCAAAACTATTGCGTTACCCCATAGATTTATTTCACCACACCTGTTGGAACAATACTCTTTCTTACATAACTGTAAGTCCTGGCTCATTCCAAGGGATTCTCATTTAGTGGTATTAACACCATCATTATTCCGACTTTAATACTAGTCATAACCTGTTTGGCACTTTGCAAATGTAAGAAGCAATTAACTTCTCATCCTCGTGCTCTATCATTCGTACCTCACTTTTAGCAACGGCTTCGCACATAAATATTTTGGCCCAAAGACTTGTGTCCTGATAATTACCAAAACTACATTTATGTCATTAGTTTTCATTACCTAGTAACTGGTCACCCGATGATTCAAAGCTTTTCCACTCAATCTTTTTTTCAACTCGTAACCTTTGAAATACGAAAAACTATGTTTATCAAAATTTTTACACGTTGTTTATTTGTGCGGTCCTCACAAGATTACAGACAATGAAAGTACTAAAAACTTTCTGTCACTTATACGATTTATAAAACCATATATGTATAAAGTTATACTTACTTATTTTGATACTAAGTTATATCTTCAAATTATTTAAAAACCGCTCCTTTACCGAGTTATTCAACTTAAGTCAAATAGTTTTGTGCAAAATGGTACACATTGTACCTACTTCTAAATTTACTAGGAACTTCGTTCCGTTTATGTTGTCACAACAAACGTTTAAAGGTTTTGTTTTTTAAAACCCCCTTAGTTGATTTTATTAAAGGTTTTCGTATTAGACTACACCATGTATGAATCACACTTTTTCTCGCCCTCTGTCAGAGATGAAACTTACTATTAAGACCTTTGTTAAAAACTCCTTAACCGCTTTGGATGGCAATTTTATGAAATTGGTTGGGAAGTCTTTGCGCTCATAGAATATTCCTTTTAAGGTTAGACTTGGCGAAAATGCGGGCCGATAAATCAGTTTTCCAGAGTACACTAAATGGTCACCCCTTGTAGGAAAGGTACTAGATGAGTTTCTACTCTCAATATTTCACGACTAAACGCAACACCCTCGTAAACATCATCTCTATGAATCAGTATGTCGAGATACAGGAATCATTTTTTTGAGATTCTTTTCACTTAGAGTAAACCATTCTATAGGACCAAGAGTTCACGTATCTTCTCATTCACACACCCCCCTAAGTACACGGATAAATTCAGAACGAACCACTCGAAGAGTTCACTCTCGTTCAAAGACCACACCTTTCGTGCGACTTTCTTTCGGAAATGTAATATAAGATACTTTGAGAACCTATGAATCTTGTAATCCCTTGGGAGGGGACTGCTGAAAACATTTACGACACTGATGTGGATACTCTATATATTTCTTCCTTCATTGGTTGCAACTGTATGTTGCTCTAGTTAACTTTAACCCTAACTTCAACATGTAACTGAAAGGATGAAGTTACATTATGGAACTGTCCTTTCATTTCATCCAAGGATAGGTTCACCTGCAGTATGGTAAACTGGTTGATATCTCTCATTGTTCGTTCAGACCGTCCTGAAGACACTATGAATAATTATGACTTGCAAGTTCGATTGGTCACTTTTACGCTAAAATTTCAATTCACTTATTCAAACGAAAAATTCTTAAATATCGGGTTCCTTATGCCTATGGTCTCCTTCCGAAATCAAGGGGTTAGTAAAATCGTGGCTAACACTATCCAGACATCAAATTGCATGGTTGTGATCACCATGTTTTCCATTCTACCTGTCAGCTTTGTATTATGACATAAACGCTCGATGTTTTAGATGAGTTTAGAAATATTCATGATGCATTTCACGCATCCAGCTTACTGAAGATGCCTGTAAGGCTAAACACACCATCTTTCCTTTTGTGGATATATATTCGGATGACATACTCATGTTAAACAGAAACGAAACCAATTTGTCGATCTCTTAGAACAAGAGACTTAATTAATGGCATATGCCTATTCCTACTTTCATACGCCAAAGTACCTTTCAAGGTAAATAACTCACTTCTGAGCCCACGAGTCTCACGGAACTTTGATACGCTCCTTCTTATCCTAATACGGTACCATTGTTGGTCACTCCTCAAAATTTCGGGACGAAATTTTCTTTAACAGGTGGGTAATGTAACGACCCTGGATTTTCCAACGTTTATTTATTAATAATTATTATTAATACTTGTGTTTAATGAATGTATTGCTTATATACATTTACATGTTACCGCGATTAACTTTTGAATGCCCGAAACGTCTTTGTGACACACGTACATTACACGAATAATATTTTTAGAATATTATTTACATTCATGATTAAGTTTTATTAATCATTTTAATTAACTAAGATTACTAGTTAATTACTTGGGCTTATTTATTTAATTTGTTACTTACATGCATACTTGGGCTTTATAATTGTACATGGGCTTAGAAGCCCACCCTACTCACTTAAATGGACTTGTTAACCCATCTTTCATGTAAGTATCACATTAAGATTAAACTAGATGGATTAAGTCGCATGGAATCTAGTTACTTACTTAGTTACACACATTTCCCATGCAAATACACCTAATAACCACCTTTTAAAGACAATTGCATGCATGATCTTGTGGGCAAACTCCTTCCCCCTCCCCCTTGAGCAAACCGTCGGCCAAGCATGGGTAATGGGGAGGATTCACTTTTTTTTTGTAACTCATATCTACTAGTACACTTGTAAACTTCATTCATCTCACACACACAATTTACTTTTCTCTCATTTCTCTCTTTTCTTGTAAGTAACTTGAACTTCTCTTCCTTCTTTTCTTTCCTCTAAAAACCGTAGCCTAAGCTACTAAATCATCATCATCTTTTGTTCTTTGATGTTGTTTTGTTACTTATTCTTTGTTGTAGCTTACTTACTTGTCTTTGTTATTGTATTATATACTTACTAGTAATTAAAGAATCAAACTCTCTAGTTTGTTCTTCATATTATCTTGTATTTACAAGAACACATAAGAACTAAACTCTCTAGTTTATGTTCTACACTTAATGATGTAAAGATTGTAAGTTCATGTGTTGAAAACCATACTTGTAATTCATGTTTGTAAACTTAAAAGTTTACATTCTTAAAGATCAAGACTTTGGCTTGAATCTTTAAAGTATGAACAACCATGAACTAGCTACTTGTTTACTTAGTTTATTTCTTCATTTCTTGCATCTTTTAAATTCGTGTTTGATGTTATAATGGTCAAGTGTTACTAGTTAACTTTGATCTCATTTTTCTTGAACAAAAGTTAACTTGAAAGTTCAAGAACATGGAAGTGTAACTCTTTAGTTATAACTTCATATATTTATGTAAGATCTAAGTTTATATAGCTTATGGTCTTCTAATTTTGTCATAATCAAGAGCTTATGAGCTTACATACACTTTACAAGATGATAATCTAAGTTCTATAGCTTATGGTTTCATTAAAGTAAAGATTCAAGTGTTAATACTTAGGATTTAACTTAATAACTTTAGATCTAGACTTTTGACTCTTGAATCTTCAATATCAAACTAAGAACTATGTTCTACAACCTAAGATCTTGTTTAGTTAATTTACTTTCAAGTTTATAGTTCAATATTACTTTTATAGTTCATGTATGTGTCGGATCTAAGATTTTGATGTAACTTTGGTTCATCAAGCTACTTGCAACACTTAAATGAGTTGTGCTACATGTCTTAGACTTACACAAGTGTTATTATGGTCAAACCTTGGTTAAGATGATGCAAACACATCAACGAGTTGTACATTTGAAGCTATATGCATCAAGGATGAGAACCGTGATAAGCATCGGGTACTAAGAAACCACCGGAACCTACTGTTTACTGTTTCTGGGTCTGATTAGTATGACCTGGGCTATTGTAAAGATGATTTTAAGTTAGCCCTGTTCGAGTAGATAACTTTTCATTTAGGAATCAACTTAATCCGAGTTACGGTTTAGGATTTATGGCACTCCGATCGTCACTATGTTCTTTTAACGTTGTGCTGAAAATTCTGACCTACTCGCACTTAGACCGTCGCCACGGTCAAACGAAGACGATTTTACTTCTGGAATTTTTACCACAACTAAAGGACTCATATAAAGAGCCATGACCACTGGTCTCACCTTATTTCAGTAGGTATAGAGGCCGTGGTGACTGATCCAAGTCAGCCTTTGTTTTAAACTCTTTTCGTGAACGAAACTTACTTTACACCTTTTGTTTGATGATGATTGATGATGAACCTTAAGACCTAATTTACATACATTTAAACCTATTGGGACGATTTACTGACTTAGTACTATTTGACTTAGGTTGAGGACTTTCCGGACCTACATACTTGCTTATTTCCCGACTCGACTTTACCACTACTTTACCACTGTGAGTTATAGCATTCCCTTTTTACTTTAACTATTTTGGGAACTGAGAATACATGCGCATTTTACATTTTACATACTAGGCACGAGTACTTAAACTTATATATGTGTGGGTTATACAACGGCATAAACTTTCCCTTTAGCTCGGTAACGTTTAGTCATTAGTTTTTGAACCGGTGAACGCGAATCTTAGATATGGATCCATAGGGTTTAACATCCCCACTCGGGCTAGTAGCGCTAGCATTTAACGGGTGTTTAATACTTCGTAGACATACGCACTCGCCAAGTGTACTTTCAGGGGGTTATAAACTTTAAGTTAGTTACCGAGTGCCCACGGTTCAACATATACTTTATCATACTGATTTAGATTACTGATTTAAACGCTTGTTGAAGCACTGAAATCTCGTGGCCTACCTTACATTACTGTTATACTTAAACTATAGCTCACCAACCTTTGTGTTGACGTTTTTAAGCATGTTTTTCTCAGGTGCTTAAGGTTGCTTGCTTCCGCTGTTGTACTAGACATGCCTTGTAGACTTCCGCTGTTGTACTAGACATGCCTTGTAGACTTCCGCTGTGCTTACTAGAGTTGTCACCGCATGAAACATATTATCTTGCATTCAAACTTAATTACTTTTGAAACTATGATTTGTAACGACCTATGGGTCACATACTATTATCCTTGCTTCTATTCATTGAAGCATGCTTTTGATTGTAAAACATTAATGTTGGTTAAGACATCACCTTTTATCATGAATGCAAACATATTTTGAAATAGCATATAGTGTTTGACCTTGTAATGATCTTGTTGTTGATGGTCCGTACATGATGATTTAGTACGGGGCGTCACAGTTTGTATTGGTGTATCTTTCGGCTTGTCATGCGGCTTGGATCACGAGGACGCGCTCCGATTCAAGTGGGGGAGAGTTGTAACATCCCGTTTTCTTCATACGTGCCTTAAGGTACTTATTTAATTGTTAGAACGTGATGTGCTGAAACGTAACCTTTATTTTTGAACGGATTTGAGTTGTTTTGTTGCACGAAATGATTTATCGTATATATGATGTTTTAATGGATTCGGGTTGATTTCACACATATATAGGCAACTAGTCCTATCCGCGTAGTTTAGTTTTATAGGTAAATCCGATTCGTTCCTCAGGGAGATGGAGTGTTTAATGGGTTTTAATAGTCTTTGAAGTTAAACTAATTTAAAGGGGGTTTTGGATTAGGAATTATATAATATAATAATAATGAAAAATAACTTAATTAAACTAACTTACTTGATAAATAAATTACAAGATTACAGGATTTATAATCATTAAATTAAAAGTGAACTAAATGAAATTATACTATTTATGATAAAACAATTGTATTACTGAATGG
This sequence comes from Rutidosis leptorrhynchoides, assembly GCF_046630445.1. Classification (NCBI taxonomy): domain Eukaryota; kingdom Viridiplantae; phylum Streptophyta; class Magnoliopsida; order Asterales; family Asteraceae; genus Rutidosis; species Rutidosis leptorrhynchoides. Next base: position 661,585,080 of record NC_092334.1, read on the forward strand.
TAAAATAATAACTTGCAATAAAACTTAAATGATTAGGAATTTGTTTTAACCAATGAAATAAAGTACAAATTATTTAAATTAACTAAATAATAAGTTTTAACTAAATTAAAGATGAATGAAAGGAGATTATAGTAATTAAACTAATTAAAAATTAAATACTTTAAAGTAATAATAAATATTACTTTAATTAAAACCTGGAATTCAACAAAATTCGTAACAGTACTATATTTATAAGTACGCATTTCGCGTGTATATATACGCATTCCACGTATGTTTTGGGACTACGCGTTTCGTGTGAAGTTATACACGATCACCGTAAGTTATAAACGATGTGACAAAACAGTGAGTGTTTAAACTGAAGGAGATTAATTTATAATTTTAATTTTCTGAATAATAATACATAAAAAACAATAATAATAATTTGCAATATATAAATAGGAGTGTTCACTTAAATATTTCACCTCTAGATCCATGGATTGTTTTAAATTTAAGTCCTATTAAAATGTTTTAGTATACAACTTTTTATTTTTCTTTCGAATATAAAAAGTTTCAACTAACTAAATTAAATCTAATTCTCATTTGATTTTATTTAGATAGTTTACTATTCCTCAAGTATTTAAATTGAGACCTAACCTAGTTTTGACTTTCGCCAAAACCTCAAATCATAACGGTTTCCCTTTTTACAATTTTCACTATTATATAACTAATGATATTATCCAAACCACCGAACTTTATTTCTAAATTAGTGTTAATAACTTATTCATAAGTTCGTCTAAATCACTTGTAGTGTTGAATCTTAATTTATATTAATAGAAATAACCTTCACTATTTATATCTAACAAATTAAGTGATAAGGATTAAATATCTAATCGTCTAATAATGGTTCTTTTAGCTAGGCTCAATGTTAAAAATACTTAAGTTACATTTTAATATTTACAAATGATAACAATTCATTTCTCTAGGGCTCTACATTTAAGCAAACACTATAGAAAATTAGCTACTCATTATACTAGGGTAAACATAAAAATATAAATATATAAACATAATAATAACGATAAAAATTGATAACGATAATTTTAATAGAATAAACTTACGAAAATCTTCACTTTCATTAACTTCAAATGGTAGAAAATTACAATAACAACACCCTTGCACTCGAACAATAATACCCTTAATCACGAACAATACAACCCTTAATATTGAAACTATCCTAAATCTTGAACTTTAAAATTAATTGGAACTGAAAAATAAAATGATATGGAGTACTTCAAAAATAACAAAGACACTAGTAATATAATTTTTTGATATCTCTCTGCTCTCTCTCTTGTATATCCCTTGAACTTGATAGTACTCCGTATTATATCCTCTTGAGAACTAAAAAAATGGACCAATTATGATGAATCCCTCTGTAAAGTTTGATAAATAATAAATACTATATTTGAGGCGTGCTAACTGTTTCATTTAATAATTAAAAAGTGGTCGTCCCATGTGAATTTTGGATCTGACTCTGGTCTCAACATTACGCGTTTCGCGTAGTATTTCACACGTTCCGCGTAAGAGTAAACTGAAATTTGGATTTATGTCACAACATTACGCGTTTCACGTAAGGTATTACGCGATCCGCGTAAGAGTAAACGGCAGTTTTTTTAATTTTTGTTTTCTGTTGACCCATTGTAGACGTGTACTATCTTGGACGATTTGTTTTAACTCTTTTTCTTTGGTCTTCTTCGGTCATCTTCAACTTGCATAATTTTCGTCTTTTATTCTTGATTTCAGATAAACGTTTCCTCGATATATAATTTGTTTAAATTCGTCGTTCATCATCTTTTCTTCAAACTTTAAGCTCTTGTTTACTTTAGTTGATTTTCTCGTGAATTATGCATTGAATGTCTTCGTAATCGGTAAAAACCTATGAAATATAAATGATATTGCGTCGAAATATATGTATGTTTAAAGCAATATCAGAACGTTTATATTTCGCTTGTTTATGTGATTAAACAATATAAAGTGTTAATTCGATGTATACGAGATATATTCATATATTACGTTTGAGATTGGATGCATGTATAAGTATATGCATAGGTTTTAATAGCGTTAGGTCAATTGAGACTTAAAGACGAAGTTTAAACGAATATAGGAAGCGTGAACGAGGTGTACAAGTCGAATAAATCTTTGTTGATCTAAAATAGTCGAAATGGCCAGTTACAGGCCAATGCCGCGCCGCGGAGATCTTGGGCGCGCCGCGACAAATAAAGCAAATCAAAGTCAGGAGTGGAATAAGATAGCTCGAAAATCCAGTGTATTGTCGCGCCGCGACAATTGAGGTCGCGACGCGACAAAGCTGCAGATCTGATCCGTTTTTCCTATTTAAAAAGGGGTGGTCCAAGGGTATTTTCGTCTTTTCGCGTATGGATCTGATTAGAGCTTTAAACCTCAACCACTTATCTCATTTATTCAATTTCTTTTCTCTTTTCTTCTTCTATTTACTCTCAAAACATAAAACCCATTTAAATTAAAAGTAAGATTCGAGAGTGAAGAATTGTGAATCGATCTTTGGAGCAAGAAGTAAAGTTGTTCTCCTTGTTCTTAGCTACGACCCAATAGTGTTGGTAAGTCTTAACTCCATGTTTTAAGTTTTAGTTAATTTATGGCTAGGGTTTGGCCCATTTAAGAATTGTAAGACCCATTTGGGGGTTAAATGGGCGAATTTGGGTTATATTGATGTAAGGAAACCCTAATAACTATAATCTAGGGTTTGGTTATGTAAATCGAGATTTGTAAGTGTTAGATGGTGTTGTTAGTCACTAATACACTTGTAAATGATGAAAGAATTGTTAATGGGTCATGTTTGACTAAAATTGCAAGTGTAAGTGTCAAAATGAGTCAAATGTGTAGTAGTTGACCTAATTGGGTGAAATGGGTATGAAATGCCCATAGTTCGGGTTAGTTGGTGTTAGTAGACTTACATCACTTGTTCCTAGTGATTTATGACAAGTCTTAGCCATTAATGGGTGGTTTGGTGTAGTTGAGCCATTTAATGCAAATTGAGTCATTAAATGCTCAAGAGTGAGTATTGTGGTTAATTTCACTAGTTGTGTATTGAATGTGTACTTATTGTATTAGGTACTTCACTTTGAAGCTTGCGGAGTTGTTAATTCATCGCCTAGTCTATAAGGTGAGTGGAATAATTATGCGTACATGTATATGGCGTGTTTATTTGTGAATGTTATAGTATGAACCACGTGCCGGTAGTGCCATAACATGTATGTGACGAGTATTATGATGTGAACCACGTTCCGGTAGCATCAAGTGTAAACCACGTGCCGGTAGCGCCAAAGTGTGAACCACCAGCCGGTAGCACTATAAAAGAGTGAGACTCAAATGCGTATGGTGTGAACCACGTGCCGGTAGTACTATAGCGTTATGGTTAACCATATTATGTTGTTGAACGTTGGATAAGCATGCTATTTATATATATGTATATATATATTGTATTGAGTATACGCTAATGTGGTGTTGCACTCACTAAGCTTTAGCTTACCCTCTTGTTGTTTACATTTTTAGGTGCGAACGCGGAGAAAGGAAAAGGGGTTATTGGGGATTAGATTCCCATGATGCTCGCTAGTTAAAGCTTTTGGAAGATGACCCTATGCTTTTGGTTAGTTTAGCCACAAACCATGCTCGGGTGTAGTTTGGATTAAAACTATCATTTCAAATGGGTCGAATTTGTATTACATTTGATTAATGGCCCTAGTGCCTTTTGTAAACTTTAAACATGTTGTACGTTCAAGTGGTTTGTATGAAATGGTTTACGTTATGTAACCAATTATTTTGGGCGTAAATGGTTGATTAAGTTTAAAAAAAAAAAAATTATCCGGTTGATTACGGGTTGGGTTGTTTCACAACCAACAGTTTTTCATCTTCTTTGTTCTATCTTCTTTTATCTTTTCTTTCATCTTCCTTCTTTCATCTATCTTCTCTAATTTTCAACCTCCACAACCATAATAAAACACACACTCAAAATCATACCCTTAGCCGATGATTGTTGTCGGCAACCACACGTCGCCGCACCTTTTTTCTCCTTAAACCACAAGACGCTGTTTCAGCACATTGGCCACCATGTTGAGAAAAAACGTTCTTTAAAGTTATGTGTTTATGTTTCATCAACTACTAAACCACCATCTTTTCAGATCTGAGATTTTTTTTATCAACTAACCGATTCATTTTTTTCTTGATCTGTGTTTATATATTATTTGTTTGTTTATGTAACTTTTAGTTTTTTTTTTCAGGATTGGATGGAAGTGGTTGTTTCTAATGGTTGTTAGTTTTTGAAAGTGGCTGTTGGTGGCTCCCGAAAATGGTTTCCGAAAGTGGATGTCGTTTTATATTTATGTTTCTTAATTTGTAATTTTACTTTGTCAGTTTTGCTTGAAGAGTAGTCTAGTTTCGTTTTTGTTTTATCAGATTTTTATTTGATTAAATGAGTTGTCAATTATAGTTTGTCAGATTACGTGAGTTGTAAGTTCTTTAGATTAACGAATTAAAGAGATTATGACTGCCGGAATTTAACGCTAGTGGTGGTCAAGTGTTTTCGGAGGGTTTTTCACGGTGGTAGCCATCAGTTGTCGGATTTTTTTCATTGTGGTGGCAGATGATAGCAATGGTGGTGGTTGTGGTAAAACTATGTGTATCTTATTAGATGTGTATCTTATTAGATGTATATCTTATTAGATGTTTTTGTTAGACAAAGTATTTAGCCACATTATCTTAGCCCATGTATTATGTTGCTTGAGCCTAGCCCATTTGTAACTCTTAGGATATTTGGCTATATATGCCTTCATATGATGTAATGTATTCAATCAATCAATATATCAAACATTACACTTAACATGGTATCGAGCCAAACATTATAGGGTTTCTTTTTTTTTCCCCTGCTCCAATCAGCCGCACAAGTACGACTTCTACCTTACACGTTTCTTTTCCTAAATCATCTAAATCCTACAAATCATTAGTGAACCATACGTTGCTGTAGACCTTCTATTGGTTGCTCAAAATCTTCTTTTCAATTATTATATCCACTATCCACACAAAGGACAAAAGGAGCACAAAAGCTACACAAAAGTTGCTGCACATTTTTCCAATCGTAAATTGTCAACATCCTATTATTATTATTATTTTGTTTATCTCTTCTTTCATATCAAGACAAAATCAAGCGGATAATCAATTATTCCTTTTATATACATCTTTAAATCTCATTTTCAACCTTTTGTTACTAATAAGAATGGCTGTAGTCACCGGCAATGATAGAAATCAGACGAGTACCGGTTGCCCTAGCAACTCAGAGCTATTAAATATTATTATGGCCCAACAACAACTTATAGCACAAAATACTTTAATAAAACAGCAAGTTCAAGCCCAATAGCAAGTCCAACAACAAGTCCAACAGCAGGCCCAATGTTTTTACACAACCCATGATAACGGTGGTTCCGAGTGGCACCTGGATTCGGGTGCGTCTTCACATCTTACCTCATGTATTAATAATTTTAGTACTGTTTTTAATAATTACAAATATTCATCAGTAGCCGTTGGTAATGGGAACACCATTCCCGTCACTAACACCGGCCATAGCTTCGTATCCAATGACCACCGACTGTTACATTTAAATAATATACTTGTAACCCCTAACATCATAGAAAACCTCATATCTGTTTGTCAATTTACCCGTGATAATCTAGTTTCCGTTGAATTCGATCCTTTTGGTTTTTCCGTGAAAGATTATCTGACGCATCGTTTACTTCCCCGATGTTATAGCACCGGGGATCTCTACCCACTTACATCACCCACCTCTCCCCCTTCTCAACTGGCTCTTCTCACCAATCTGGTTACATGGAATCAGCGTCTCGGACATCCCGGACATGATGTTTTTCGGAGACTCATTTCTAATAAAGATATTATTTGTAATAAATTGTCGTCCCCCGTTCTTTGACATGCTTGTCAGCTTGGAAAACACGTGCGACTCCCTTTTTCTGTTTCTAGTTGTAATGTTAATGCTACTTTTGATATTATACATTCGGATTTATGGACATCTCCTGTTTCTAGTCTTAGTGGTTTAAAATATTACATAATATTTCTTGATCATTTTTCGCATTATTTATGGGTTTTTCCATTACGCAATAAATCTGACGCACTTGCCACATTCATACAATTTCGTACATTTGTTCGCACTCAATTTAACCAAGAAATCAAAGCTTTTCAATGTGATAATGGGGGTGAATTCGATAACACTGCTTTCCATCAACTTCTTCGAACCAATGGTATTCAATTCCGATTCTCCTGCCCTCACACCTCTCAGCAAAACGAAAAGTCCGAACGCATGCTCCGCACCATTAACAACCTAATTCGTACCCTACTCTTTCAAGCTCATCTCCCGCCCACTTACTGGGCGGAAGCTCTCCACATGGCAGCCTCCTTACTTAATATTCTTCCCTCTTCCGCCATCAATCATGACATCCCGCACTCCCGTCTCTACAAACAAAAACCTAACTATGCCACTCTTCGAGTCTTCGGTTGCCTCTGCTACCCTCACATTCCCACCACACACAAACTTGCTCCTCGCTCCACTCCATGTATTTTTCTTGGGTACCCCTCCAATCATCGGGGTTACCGTTGTCTGGATCTTACCACTAACAAAATCATCCTCTCTCGACATGTTACCTTCGATGAGACATGCTTCCCATTCGATTCCATGACACCCACTCAACCACCATCCTATGACTTTTTGGACCCTCCTCCAAATCTCTTTTCCAGAACATTTCATCTACCATCGGAGACACAGCCTCCTCCTACTGAGGCTACCGGCACTACACCTCAACCTCATCCTATTCCGGAGCCACAACCTCCTCCTACCAAGGCTACCGACCCCACGCATCTACCTCATCCTATTTCGGGGCCACAACCTCCTCCTAATGAGGCTACACCTTCCTCTACGTCTTTCTCCACTCACCACATGATCACCCGCAGCCGCCTTGGTACCACCAAACCAGTTCAACGTCTCAACCTTCACACAATCGTCATATCTCCCATTCCCCGCACTTACCTTGAAGCTCTTCACGACCCTAACTGGAAACAAGCTATGACTGATGAATATAATGCTTTAATTAACAACAGTACTTGGACACTCGTGCCTCGCCCATCGGACACGAACATCGTTCGCTCTATGTGGATCTTTAAGCACAAGTTTAATGCAGCTGGTAATTTGAGCAGGTACAAGGCTCGTCTTGTTGCTAACGGGCGCAGCCAGCAGGTCGGCATTGATTGTGATGAGACTTTTAGCCCGGTTGTCAAACCAGCATCGATACGCACTGTCCTCAGTCTGGCGGTCTCTTGAAACTGGCCTGTTCATCAGCTAGATGTCAAGAACGCCTTTCTTCATGGACAACTCTCAGAGACTGTCTACATGCATCAGCCACCAGGGTTTCGGGACCCCAGATTCCCAGATCATGTCTGCTTATTGCAGAAGTCATTATATGGCCTTAAGCAGGCCCCTCGCGCTTGGTTTCAGCGATTTGCAGGTTATGCTCAGAGGATTGGCTTTCACCAAAGCCGTTGTGACACCTCACTTTTAATTTATCGTCAGGGATCCGAAACTGCATATCAACTTTTGTATGTTTATGATATCATCTTGACTGCTTCATCCACAGGTTTACTACAGCAGATTATCTCGGCCTTACATAAGAAATTTTCCATGACTGATTTGGGACTCCTGAACTACTTTCTAGGGATCCACACCACACGCACTACATCTGGTATGTTTCTCTCCCAGAAACAGTACGCCACTGAGATTATTGAATGGGCTAGTATGCCCACATGTCATCCCTGCAGGACCCCCGTTGAACCGGGTGCCAAACTCACTAGCCATGATCCACCTGTTAAGGATCCCCCTCTCTATCGGAGCCTTGCAGGCGCATTACAGTATCTAACATTCACTCGACCGGAAATATCCTATGCAGTCCAACAGATTTGTCTCTTCATGCATGATCCTCGAGAGCAGCACTTGCATGCGCTCAAACAGATCATTAGGTACATTCAGGGAACCACTGATCTTGGCCTTCAGTTATATGCATCATCCCCCACCACATTGGTTGCTTACTCTGATGCTGATTGGGTAGGTTGCCCCACCACTAGACGATCTACCTCAGACTACTGTGTTTTTCTCGGCAACAACCTTCTCTCGTGGTCATCTAAGCGGCAACACACGCCCTCTCGCTCCAGTGCCGAAGCAGAGTATCGTAGGGTTGCCAATGCCGTTGCCGAGACTTGTTGGATTCGTAACCTTCTACGTGAGATGCACTGTCCTCTCACTTCAGCTACTTTGGTATATTGTGATAATGTCAGCTCAGTCTACCTCTCCACTAATCCGGTTCAGCATCAGCGTACCAAGCACATCGAGATCGACATTCACTTTGTTCGTGACCTAGTAGCCCAGGGACAAGTACGGGTTCTACATGTCCCATCCAGATGTCAGTTTGCAGATATCTTCACCAAAGGGCTCCCGTTCGCGTTATTCGACGAGTTTTGCTCCAGTTTGAGCGTTCAGCGTACTCCCGCTCTAACTGCGGGGGGATGTTAGACAAAGTATTTAGCCACATTATATTAGCCCATGTATTATGTTGCTTGGGCCTAGCCCATTTGTAACTCTTAGGTTATTTGGCTATATATGCCTTCATATGATGTAATGTATTCAATCAATCAATATATCAAACATTACAAAAAGTTTGTGTTCACTTTTTAAAAAGTAAAAATTAAACTATTTACAACCTTTTTCTCTTTTAGGGAAAGAGTTAATATATTTCTTTTATAAAATTGTGTATGCCTAAGTATATACAGTGGCGAATCTAGGATTAAAACTCAATGAGGTTTCGAAATTTTTTTCTATTATAAAGTATGTTTGAAGAGTATTTTAGTGGTTGTTTACCTTTGAAAATCTATAAATCCTGAATGTATATAGGCTCTTATACTTAAATTTAGTGGTATCCTAAACAATTTGAAGATTAAATTATTAAAAAAAAAAAAATTAAACATGTGGGGTCATAGGACCCCATAGCTTATGAAGTAGCCTCGCCACTGAGTATATATCAAAGTCCAGAAAATAAAAAGGGAGATTTTCACTTAATTATTTGATAGCTAATATTTATGCATCGAAGTTTCTATATTTTGTAAGGGTTATATTTTTCCTTTGTGTATGATGTGGTTGTGATTGTGTTCGGTTGAAGTTAGCGTTGGTGTAACGACCCTACTTTTTCCGTTATCTTTTATCGTTAATTATTTAACGACCGTTAACTGTTATTCGTGCCACGTCATTTCTATGACCTATATTATTATTTTTGTAATAATATATTAATTATTATGTGTTAAATGAATATTTGTATTCATATTTTAAATCGTACGTTTCTACGTGTCGCGGATTTCCGTTCGGCGAATCTTTTCGGTTTTCAAACCAACGGTCGCGTTTTTGGGATATTTAAATCCTAATTATTTTAAATATGATATTTTAAGGTCATATTATTAATAGGTGTATTTATATTTATTTTTCGTCGCGCGTTTGTTATCTTTCCGGATTTTTAATCGCGTAAGCGTGTTTTCGCGTTTCGGGTTTCGTTCGGGCTTTCGGGCCACAAGGATTTATCAATTAAGCAAGTTGGCCCACCATGGGGCCCACCCCTTCACAAAATCGGCCGAAGCCAAGGGGGAGGGGGTAATACCCTTTCTCTTTTTGTATTTTCCTCATTTACACAAATTTTGGTCTCAAAATACCTAAACCTAATTTAATATTTTTGCTCTCCCCTTCTTCTTTCTCTCTAGTTGACGCCACCACCACCACCATTCATCATCTTCATCAATCAAAAATAAAGCTTGGATCATAAATCAATTAACACCATCGCGTTCCTTGTTTCGTTCTCTACGCGATCATATACTTTGTTTCTCGATTAGGGTATAAACCCTAACCCTAGAACTTTCCATTTTTATTTATTTTTCTGTATTTTGATGTTATATGATTAGTATGATATGTATAAATTGTTGTAATGTTGTTTGAATGCGTAGAATTACTCGTTTGCGTATGATTTCGGTTTGTAAATTTTGGACAGCAGTTTGAATCGTATATTCTGACTTTGTAACTGATATGAATGTTAAAATAAAGTACATAAATGAGTTCCTCTCATCAAGACATTAATTTTAGACTCCGGATTCATGTCGTTTCGATTCCCGGAGCCCTAGATACGCTTAATTTGGTTTTTGTTAAAAATTGAAAGGTGTTCTTGGCATGAACAAGGTTGGGTCCGACTTTGTGACCATCCTTGGTGTCTTTAGGGTGCCTCTTTTGGTTAGGACTGATGGTGAGACGAATATTCATGTTCGGGTCACCTAAATCCGAGCCACGGTTCACCCGTTTCGCCCGAATTAGTGTTTTGAGTAAATTGATTTCCCAAATGAAGTCATGGCTGATATGCACGACTTAGGGACTGTTCTTGGAGTGTTCTTGAGTTCATAAATGTGTCGGGTGGTTTGAGTAGGTGAAGTTACACATGTGGCTTGCCCGAAACCGACACCCGGGGCTCAAGATACGACCCGGCGAACTTTTAAACTTTATACTTATGGTTAATGATTTAACTTATGATAAAAATTAATGGATTTCATTATTAAATAAATTACTTATGTTAAAGAAGTAATTATTTTATTTTAAGACTTTTAATATAATTATTTATTATATTAATTAATTATTAATTATGATTTAATTAGCATGTTAATTAAACTTATTATTAATAACACTTTTATTTGTTAAAGGAAAATACTTATGATAAGTATTAAATTTAATTATGAGAAATTATTATAAGACTTATAATAAAGATTAAATAATTATTTAATTATTATAAGACTTAATTATTATTTAATTATGACTTAATTATTAAATACTTATGATTTAATAATTTTAATTAGAAACTTATGATATGATTAATAATTCATTATTAATTAATAATACTTATGATATGATTTAAAATTCATTATAAATTAATAATATTTATATTATGATTGATATTTAATTAATTAATTAAATACTTATGTTATACTAATTATAGCATTTCAACTTAAGTTAATTTTAATAATTCATTTTATTTAATTAAACTTATGTTAAAACATTATTATACACATTTGACTTTAAATAACATTATAACCTATGTTATTATTATAACTTACACTTTTAAAATTAATGTTGACTAGGTTTGACCAAGGTTGACTTTTGAGTTGACTTTCGGTTGACTTTGACTTTCAGTTGACTTCTGTTGAACTTTCTAAATTTGGAAACTTTCCAAAAATAGAAACTTTCCAAAAATAGAAACTTTCCAAAAATAGAAACTTTCCAAAAATAGAAACTTTCCTAAAATAGAAAAACTTTCCAAAAATGGAAACCTGCTAAAAATAGAAACTTTCTAAAAATAGAAAGTGTGTGTCCTTATGCTGTTCCAATCAAACCGATGCTTGCTGAGTAATGTTCTATGTCTACTTGCAACATGTACAATAGCTATCATACTAAGACTTGGCCTAAGTTAGTTATTTATTTCGACCTGCTTTATTTATAGGTCGGCGTTGTGATCTTTCGTGATCACTTTACTTTACGTGCTGTTCGCTTGTCTTTGTGGTTTCTTCAGTTGCTATTTAAGGTGAGTTATAGTCCCATTTTTCTATTTAAATCTTTTGGGATGAGAATACATGCAATTTATTTTATATTTTGGACAAGTGGAAGTTGGTTTAAATTATTCATTGTGAGTTGAACAAAAATATTCCCTAGTCTGGTAACTGTAATCACTGGTTTCTACTAGTGAACGCGAATCCTATGGATAGATCTATCGGGTTTGACAACCCCATTTCGAGCTAGTCGCGCTAGCAATTTATAATCGGAATGTTTAGTACTTCGTATTTTGTTGTAGATACACTTGTTCGGTGTATATTATTTATTGTGTTTGGCAAGGGTAAATAAATGGTTAAGTGGTTACCAGGTGGCTCACGGAAAATGGAATAATGTTTTATTATATGTTTTCTAGCATATAATTTGGTGGTTTAAAAGGAGTTTTATGTTTTCAAACATAAATTTTTTATTGTTTAAATTAAATATTGTTTGCAATATTAAACCTATAATTCACTCAACATTTTTGTTGACAGTTACTCGCATGTTTTATTCTCAGGTTCATGATTGATTGCTTCCGCTGTGCTTAGAGAGTCTGCATTTTTATGATGGCAGCTTTTGTTAAACATTAACTTGCATTCTATTTTGTTACATTAAATAGTGGTTGTTTGTTGACTTTGTTTTGGTCAACTTTTGGTTAAAGTTTTATTGTATAGTTTTTCTAAACTTATACATTTTAGTAGATTTCCTTTATAGGAAATCATTTTTAAATAAAGAATGCAAGGTTGTTTTATTAAATTCATATAGAGTTTCGATCAAGCTGTGGGACCAAGTGACGGAGCCGTTAAGTGCTTTGACGGAGTCGTCACAGTTGGTATCAGAGCGTTGGTTGTAGGGAATTAGGCTGCATTGATGTCGTTACCCGAGTCAATAGGGTGCATTAGTGAGTCTAGTCTACAGCCCGGCCTATTATATATTACTATATGTGATTATTTGTATCGTATTGGTATGTATATTGTTATCATACATACATTTCTATTATGTTCTGAATCCGGGAGGAACTCCCATTCCGATTTAAACGTATTCTCCGACTCATGCGAGTTCATATTTTATGGGAACACCTCGGTTAGTGAAACCGAGCGGGGGTGACATTCTTGACTTCTGAAATTCTCGGCATTTCTATGTCATCTATTATGGTTATGTATATAACGTTTGAGTTATATTACGCGAGATGTCATTCTTGACTTCTAAAGGCTCGGCATTTCAATGTCAGCTATTGTGTTTGGGTATATAACATTTTTGTTACATTACATGCCATTGTGCCGTTGTGCCTATGTGCTTTGGTTTTTGAACCGAAAAACGTCATCCTTGACTTTTAGAGATTCTTGGTACTTCGAAGACATTTTCATGTCACCATTACTCCTATTCATTACTTTTGATGTCTTTGTCTCTTGTGCTATCCTTAGCACATTGTTAAGAAATTGTTTTAGGGAAATTGTGTTGAAATTCGAGGTTGACCACGTGTCCTGACCTTATGTAGTGATATTGGAATGGAACTATGAGTTAGTGAAATATAATGGCGTCAGGCCAACGTGATTATATTACGTTAATTCATAAAAAGTCCCAATATTGCGACATGAGGAATAGAGAGCGAGTCAGAGAAAATTTATACACCACTCATTCGGAAATTCTAACGTTGTTACATAAGTAAGGAAGATACTCATTATCTTATTTGTTGATATACGAGAGATTTGTCTTAACCGAACTACTTACCCTATGTTTTATCATTCATAACTCGCTTGTTAGTGACAGCTTCGCACGTGAAGAGTTTTGGCCCAAGGACTTATGTCCTGATAATAGTCAAAATAACATTTAACTCATTGGTTTTCATAACCTCGTAACATTTGTTGGTCAAATGTCGCACGACGATTCAATTCATTTACTCGATCTTTCACGATCTTACTTCAACTTGTAACCTCTGAAATACAGATACTCTGTTTATCATCGGGAGTTGTACACGTTTGTTTAATTGGGCAGTTCTCACGGATTTATGGGTGAATAGAAGTAATAAAATATTTTATCATGTATACAATTTATAAAATCGTATATGTACGTATAGATTCAAATGAATAAGTTTACCTTAACTTATTTTGATTAGTACATACTAAATTATGTCTTCAAAATTATTTTAAAACCACACCTTTATTGAGTTGTTTAATTAAGTCAGATTATTTTATATAAAATGGTACACATTGTACATACTTCTAAATTACTAAGAACTTCATTCCGTTTATGTTGTCACATCAAACGTTTAAAGCTTTTTCAAAACCCCTTTTGATTGATCTTATCAAATTTTCACATTACTCTACAAGGTGTTTGGATCACGGTTCTTCTTATTCTCCGTTTAAGGATGAAACTTACCATTAAGTTCGTTGATAGAAACTCTTACACCACTTCGGATTCCAGTTTTATAAAAATTGTTGGAAAGTCCTTGCGCTCATAAAATTTTCCCTCTTATGGTTGGACATGGCCGAAACACGGACCGATAAATCAATTTTTTTTGGGGTACACTCGGTGGTCACCCTATTGTAGAAAAGGCGCTATGTGGGTTTCTACCCCAACTGTTGTTATAGTGGGTATCATGGATATATATTTCACTAGACCGTTTGAGGAGTTTCTACTCTCAATATTCGCTGTCAACCACAACACCCTCGTAAACATCAATCCTAGGATTCAATACTTTGAAGTGCACGAAATTATTTTTGGAGATTCATCTCACCTGGAGGCGGCCATTATTTATAACCCATGATTCGCGTTCTTTTCATCCGCACATAAATTTAAGAATATGGATGAATCCTAGATTTACTCGCTCCTTGTGCTAGGAAGTTCACCCTCGTTTAAAGATCACACCTTCCGTACGTCTTCCTTTTGGAAATGTAATGAAAATTTACTTTGAAGTCCATGATCCTCGTTATCTCCTTTGAGAGAATTGACTTAAATATCTATGCCACCGATGTGACTACTCCATATATTTTTTTTCCTTCATTGTTGCAACTATATTTCATTCGTCCCAGTTCGTCCCCTTGGGGAGCTCCTATTTTATTTGTCAAGAAGAAAGATGATTCGTTCCGATTGTGTATTGACTATCGCGAGTTAAACAAGTGTACTATTAAGAATCGTTACCCTTTTCCGAGAATTGATGATCTGTTCGATCAACTTCAAGGTTCGTCCATTTATTCTAAGATTGATCTTCGTTCTGCTTATCACCAATTGCATGTTAAAGAATCTGATGTTCTGAACACCGCTTTTCGCACCCGATATGGCCACTTTGAATTCCTTGTTATGCCGTTCGGATTAACAAATGCACCTGCTGTGTTCATGGACCTCATGAACCGTGTGTGCAGACCCTATCTGGACAAATTCGTTATTGTTTTCATCAACGACATCCTTATTTATTCTAAGAGTGATGAAGAGCACGAAGAACATTTGAAGTTGGTGCTTGATTTATTGAGAGAAGAAGAGTTGTACGCCAAGTTCTCTAAGTGTGCTTTCTGATTAAGAGAAGTTCAATTCCTTGGACATATTGTTAGTAACCAGGGAATTCAAGTTGATCCTGCCAAGATTGAGGAAATTGAGAAGTGAGAAATTCCGAAAACTCCTACTCAGATTCTTCAGTTCCTAGGTTTGGCAGGCTATATTAGAAGGTTCACTCAAGAGTTTTCACGAGTAGCGAAACCTCTGACTGCTTTAACGCATAAGGGGAAGAAGTACGAGTGGAAGAGTGAACAAGAGTCTGCTTTCCAGACTCTGAAGAAGAAGTTAACTTCTGCACTGATATTATCACTACCTGAGAGTAATGATGATCTTGTTATCTATAATGATGCTTCGTGCTGAGACTTGGGTTGTGTTTTGATGCAGTGAAAGAAAGTCATTGCCTACGCGGCACGACGGTTAAAGATTCATGAACAGAACTATACAACTCATGATTTAGAATTGGGAGCTGTTGTGTTTGCGCTTAAGATTTGGAGACAGCATCTTTCTGGGTTAAAAGTACGGTGTACACCGATCACAAAAGTCTTCAACAAATCCTTGATCAGAAACAGTTGAATATGAGGCAATGAAGATGGATTGAGACGTTGAATGATTATGATTGTGAGCTTTTATATCATTCGGGAAAGGCCAATGTTGTGGCTGATGCGTTAAGTCGTAAAGAAAGGGGCTGAACCTCGCAGGTTTAGGGCCTTGAATATGACAATTCGAACAAACCTCGCAAGGCAGATTCTTGAGCCACAACAAGAAGCCTTGAAGGAGGAGAATTTTGTAACGGGAAGGTCCGAGGCTTGAGTAAACAGTTAGAGGTACGAACCGATGGTACTCGGTATTTTACGGGACGCCTTTGGGTTTTGAAGTTTGGTGATCTGCGACAACTTGTTCTAGAGGAGGCTCATAAGTCTAGGTACTCTATTCATCCTAATTCAGGAAAGATGTATCATGATCTTAAGGAGCTGTATTGGTGGCCTCATTTGAAGGCTGATGTTGCTACGTATGTGCCTAAGTGTTTGACCTGTGCTAAGGTTAAAGCTGAACATCAGAACCGTCAGGACTTTTGGTGCAACCTGAAATTCCCGAGTGGAAGTGGGAAGGTATTACGATGGACTTTATTATGAAGTTACCGAGAGTTGTGGGTGGTTATGATACCATTTGGGTGATTCTTGACCGACTCACTAAGTCAACTCACTTTTTGTCGATTAAGGAAATGGATTCGATGGAGAAGATCACTCGTTTGTACTTGAAGGAGATTGTTTCTAGACATGGTGTTCCTGTACCTATTATTTCAGACCGAGACAGTCGATTTATATCGAGGTTTTGGCAACCCTTTACAGGAAGCTTTGGGAATTAAATTGGATATGAGCACCGCTTATCATCCGCAGACGGATGGTCAGAGTGAAAGGACCATTCAAACTTTGGAAGACATGTTACGAGCATGCGTGATTGATTTTGGTAATGGGTGGGATAGATACTTTCCATTGGTTGAATTTTCTTATAATAATAGTTATCATGGAAGTATTGAAGCTGCACCGTTTGAAGCTCTGTATGGTAGAAAGTGTAGGTCTCCTATCTGTTGGAATGAGGTTGGGGATGCTCAACTCACAGGCCCAGAAGTTATTCGTGAGACTACCGAGAAAATCGTACAGATTAAAGAAAGATTGAGAACCGCCAGAAATCGGCAAAAGAGTTATGCCAATAAGTGAAGGAACGATATTGAATTTCAGGTCAGTAACCGTGTTATGTTAAAGGTTTCACCTTGAAAGGGTGTGATACGTTTTGGAAAAAGGGGAAAGTTGAGTCCTCGTCTTGTTGGACCATTTGAGATTATCGAAAGAATTGGACCCGTGGCTTATCGTTCGAAATTGCCACAAGAGCTTAGCGCTTTTCATAACGTTTTCATGTATCGAATTTGAAGAAGTGTTTGGTCGAGGTCAATGAAACCATTCTTCTTGATGAACTTCATGTTGATAAACAACTCCATTTTATTGAGGAACCTGTCGAGATTATGGATCGAGAGGTTAAGACTCTTAAGCAGAGTAGAATTCCTATTGTTCGAGTTAGATGGAACGCCAGGCGCGATCCCGAGTTCACTTGGGAGCGTGAAGGTCAGATGAGGCAGAAGTACCCGCATTTGTTCCCAAATGATGAGAAAACCCCTGCACCTGCTTAAATTTCGGGACGAAATTTCCGTAACGGGAAGGTACTGTAACGACCCTACTTTTTCCGTTATCTTTTATCGTTAATTATTTAACGACCGTTAACTGTTATTCGTGCCACGTCATTTCTATGACCTATATTATTATTTTTGTAATAATATATTAATTATTATGTGTTAAATGAATATTTGTATTCATATTTTAAATCGTACGTTTCTACGTGTCGCGGATTTCCGTTCGGCGAATCTTTTCGGTTTTCAAACCAACGGTCGCGTTTTTGGGATATTTAAATCCTAATTATTTTAAATATGATATTTTAAGGTCATATTATTAATAGGTGTATTTATATTTATTTTTCGTCGCGCGTTTGTTATCTTTCCGGATTTTTAATCGCGTAAGCGTGTTTTCGCGTTTCGGGTTTCGTTCGGGCTTTCGGGCCACAAGGATTTATCAATTAAGCAAGTTGGCCCACCATGGGGCCCACCCCTTCACAAAATCGGCCGAAGCCAAGGGGGAGGGGGTAATACCCTTTCTCTTTTTGTATTTTCCTCATTTACACAAATTTTGGTCTCAAAATACCTAAACCTAATTTAATATTTTTGCTCTCCCCTTCTTCTTTCTCTCTAGTTGACGCCACCACCACCACCATTCATCATCTTCATCAATCAAAAATAAAGCTTGGATCATAAATCAATTAACACCATCGCGTTCCTTGTTTCGTTCTCTACGCGATCATATACTTTGTTTCTCGATTAGGGTATAAACCCTAACCCTAGAACTTTCCATTTTTATTTATTTTTCTGTATTTTGATGTTATATGATTAGTATGATATGTATAAATTGTTGTAATGTTGTTTGAATGCGTAGAATTACTCGTTTGCGTATGATTTCGGTTTGTAAATTTTGGACAGCAGTTTGAATCGTATATTCTGACTTTGTAACTGATATGAATGTTAAAATAAAGTACATAAATGAGTTCCTCTCATCAAGACATTAATTTTAGACTCCGGATTCATGTCGTTTCGATTCCCGGAGCCCTAGATACGCTTAATTTGGTTTTTGTTAAAAATTGAAAGGTGTTCTTGGCATGAACAAGGTTGGGTCCGACTTTGTGACCATCCTTGGTGTCTTTAGGGTGCCTCTTTTGGTTAGGACTGATGGTGAGACGAATATTCATGTTCGGGTCACCTAAATCCGAGCCACGGTTCACCCGTTTCGCCCGAATTAGTGTTTTGAGTAAATTGATTTCCCAAATGAAGTCATGGCTGATATGCACGACTTAGGGACTGTTCTTGGAGTGTTCTTGAGTTCATAAATGTGTCGGGTGGTTTGAGTAGGTGAAGTTACACATGTGGCTTGCCCGAAACCGACACCCGGGGCTCAAGATACGACCCGGCGAACTTTTAAACTTTATACTTATGGTTAATGATTTAACTTATGATAAAAATTAATGGATTTCATTATTAAATAAATTACTTATGTTAAAGAAGTAATTATTTTATTTTAAGACTTTTAATATAATTATTTATTATATTAATTAATTATTAATTATGATTTAATTAGCATGTTAATTAAACTTATTATTAATAACACTTTTATTTGTTAAAGGAAAATACTTATGATAAGTATTAAATTTAATTATGAGAAATTATTATAAGACTTATAATAAAGATTAAATAATTATTTAATTATTATAAGACTTAATTATTATTTAATTATGACTTAATTATTAAATACTTATGATTTAATAATTTTAATTAGAAACTTATGATATGATTAATAATTCATTATTAATTAATAATACTTATGATATGATTTAAAATTCATTATAAATTAATAATATTTATATTATGATTGATATTTAATTAATTAATTAAATACTTATGTTATACTAATTATAGCATTTCAACTTAAGTTAATTTTAATAATTCATTTTATTTAATTAAACTTATGTTAAAACATTATTATACACATTTGACTTTAAATAACATTATAACCTATGTTATTATTATAACTTACACTTTTAAAATTAATGTTGACTAGGTTTGACCAAGGTTGACTTTTGAGTTGACTTTCGGTTGACTTTGACTTTCAGTTGACTTCTGTTGAACTTTCTAAATTTGGAAACTTTCCAAAAATAGAAACTTTCCAAAAATAGAAACTTTCCAAAAATAGAAACTTTCCAAAAATAGAAACTTTCCTAAAATAGAAAAACTTTCCAAAAATGGAAACCTGCTAAAAATAGAAACTTTCTAAAAATAGAAAGTGTGTGTCCTTATGCTGTTCCAATCAAACCGATGCTTGCTGAGTAATGTTCTATGTCTACTTGCAACATGTACAATAGCTATCATACTAAGACTTGGCCTAAGTTAGTTATTTATTTCGACCTGCTTTATTTATAGGTCGGCGTTGTGATCTTTCGTGATCACTTTACTTTACGTGCTGTTCGCTTGTCTTTGTGGTTTCTTCAGTTGCTATTTAAGGTGAGTTATAGTCCCATTTTTCTATTTAAATCTTTTGGGATGAGAATACATGCAATTTATTTTATATTTTGGACAAGTGGAAGTTGGTTTAAATTATTCATTGTGAGTTGAACAAAAATATTCCCTAGTCTGGTAACTGTAATCACTGGTTTCTACTAGTGAACGCGAATCCTATGGATAGATCTATCGGGTTTGACAACCCCATTTCGAGCTAGTCGCGCTAGCAATTTATAATCGGAATGTTTAGTACTTCGTATTTTGTTGTAGATACACTTGTTCGGTGTATATTATTTATTGTGTTTGGCAAGGGTAAATAAATGGTTAAGTGGTTACCAGGTGGCTCACGGAAAATGGAATAATGTTTTATTATATGTTTTCTAGCATATAATTTGGTGGTTTAAAAGGAGTTTTATGTTTTCAAACATAAATTTTTTATTGTTTAAATTAAATATTGTTTGCAATATTAAACCTATAATTCACTCAACATTTTTGTTGACAGTTACTCGCATGTTTTATTCTCAGGTTCATGATTGATTGCTTCCGCTGTGCTTAGAGAGTCTGCATTTTTATGATGGCAGCTTTTGTTAAACATTAACTTGCATTCTATTTTGTTACATTAAATAGTGGTTGTTTGTTGACTTTGTTTTGGTCAACTTTTGGTTAAAGTTTTATTGTATAGTTTTTCTAAACTTATACATTTTAGTAGATTTCCTTTATAGGAAATCATTTTTAAATAAAGAATGCAAGGTTGTTTTATTAAATTCATATAGAGTTTCGATCAAGCTGTGGGACCAAGTGACGGAGCCGTTAAGTGCTTTGACGGAGTCGTCACAGTTGGCTTGTGACATTTATTTATTTCGAGCCGTCCGATTGCGTCATCTATTTGGTGTATCGGTTAGGATCTTCATTTCTCGAAGAAGATCCCGTTATTTATAGTATTCGTTATTTTTGCTAAAATAATAATAATAAAAGAGTTAATTACACCGATGGTCCATGTGGTCTTTGTTAAATTTCGTCGCTAGTCCCTAACTTTTAAAAATTATATGCTTCGTCCCTGTGGTTTTTAATCCAAACGGCGGTGGTCCTTTTAATAACTTCTGTTAATCAGTCTCCGTTACCTGGAACATGTGCCGGTCACATGATGGCTAAAAAGGTAATTTGCAGTCCTTGAAAATTGACAATCACATTCAAATGTAGTGTAAATTGACAATAACATTAACACTTAGACAATAACATTACAACACTGCAACCCATTTCAAAATGTAGTGCAGATCGACAATCACAATACAAGTACAAAATTAAA